>NC_083412.1:95067992-96272278 GCF_020745735.1 Hemiscyllium ocellatum | reverse complement strand
CGTAACTCAGCAATGAAGTGAGGCAACTGTCGGAGAGAACTGGACCTGTATTTATTCAGAACACATCTTCAAATCATTTCAAAGTTCTCCAATACAGTAACAGCAGCAGCTTGTATTTATATAGCACCTTTCAAGTGAGAAACCATCCCAAGTGGCTTCACAGCTGTACAAATTTTGACATTCAGTCACATGAGGAGATAGTTTGAAATAAATAAAACAAAGAACTTTGGATGCTAGAGATCGAACGAAAACCAGAAATTGCAGGAGAAACTCAGCAGGTCTGGCGGAGTCTGTGGGGAGAGAAAATGGAGTTAAAACGTCTTGAGTCTGGGACTGTCCTTCGGAACTGACAGTAGCTATGAAAAGGTGGTACATATGTTGAAGGGGATGGAGAGGACGGGTAATAAGGGGTAAGTGGATGGTGCTGATAGGGCCCAGAGAAAGAGAGTTAACCAGACAAAAAGGCTGGATAATGGGAGAAAGCAAAGCCGGTAGTAAGTAGGTGAGAATGGATTGGCTCTGCTGAATGTAGCCCATATCATAACAGGGTCTGAAGTGTGGGGTTGGGGTGGACATGGAAGGAGGCATTTCAGTCCCTGCACTAACAGCATTCGACAGGGACAGAGGAGAGGAAGCTGCACTCTCCATCTAATCCCGTACTGTCCTTTTCCTGGGAGCGTTTAATAGGTCAGTGTAATAGGAGCTTTACTTTGCATATAACCCCACGCTGTCCCTATCTTGGAATGTTTGATGGAAACAGTATCGAGGGAGCTTTACTCTGTATCTAACCTTGTGCTGCCCCTACCCTGGGAGTTTTTGACAGGACAAGTGTCAAGAAAACTTTCCTCTGTGTATAACTTTGTGCTGCCCCTGGCCTGAGAGTGTTTAATAGGGCCAGTGCAGCAGGAACTTTACTCTGTGTATAACCTCATATTGTCCCTGTTCTGGCAGTGTTTGATGTGGACAGTGCAGAAGGAGAGTCACTCTGTATCTAACCACATGCCATTCCTGTCCTATGAGTGTTTGATAGGGTCAGTGTAGAAGGAGCTTTACTCTGTGTACAATCCCTGTGAGTGAGTGTTGGGAAGCGCAGCTCTCTGAATTGCTATATTTCCTATCATTAACCATAAAGTTTTATCATTTTGAGAACTGCAACAACAAGTATGTCTAGAAAGAAGCACCAGAGAACCACAAAGTAAAAGCAATTCTGGTTTTCCTTTTGTCTCATTTGAGATGTATGTGAGGATCAAAGAAGCCTCCCGCCTCCTGTCAAGCACAGATAATTTCCTCGATCTAAACCAGTTTGGTTTATGGATTTATAAAATAATTCCTCACATCTTGCGCATGATTCCAGTTCAAACATGATTATTCACAAGTCTGGCTTCATACACGATGGACCGGACCATGGAATTTCAGCTGCTGGGATCAAGAGTAGATAAAACCCTCAGCATCTGAACGAGGAGGGACAGCAGGAAGCACAGGTTTCTGCAGCTATATTTGTCTCTGCTTTACACGGGGAGAATGCTAATGAAGATGCTTAGAAAGAAGGGGCCAAGATTTTGCTGAGCTTGGCATTCTTTGTCGGCAGAGCTAATCCAGGCCAATATTAAAATGTTTCTCTCTGCATCCCAACTCTGTCTCCATTCCAACCCCTTGCCCTTTGAAAGTACGAACAAGGAATAAAAGCAGGCCATTCGGCCCCTCAAACCTGCTCCCCCACTCATGGTTGATCTGATTTTAACCAACATTCTTGCATACCCCCGAGGGTCCTTCATCCCAGTGGGAATCAAAATCGATCTCCCTCTGCCTTGAAAATATTTAAAGCTTCTGCATCCACTGCTTTATGAGAAAGGAAGTTCCAAAGACTCTTAACCCTGTGAGAGAGAGAGAGAGAGAGAGAAAAATCCTCATGGCTGTTTGAAATGAGCAATGCCTTCTTGTTAAGCTGTGTGACCCCTTAGTTCCAGGTTCTCCCACAAGAGGAAATATCCTTTCCACATTCACCCAGTCAGGTCCTCTCAGGATCTTCTAAGTTCCAATTAAGTCACTTCCGACTCTTCCAAACTCCAGTGGATACAGACCCAGCCTGTCTAGTCGTTTCCCCAAAAGGCAATTCTCTCATTCCAGGTATTATTCCAGTATTCCAACCCTCCAACCAAGCTGACATTCTGGGAAAGGGGAACAATTGAATATTGTTGTGCGATATTTGAGCAACGTGACAAAAGGAGGGAGGGATGAACGTCAGATCTTGGCTTTCCCTGGAAATTGATTAAATTGGGAGCCAATATTGTCTTTCTTTATATTCACAATGCACTTGAAAATAGGGATCAGGACGCTGTCTAAAGGTGGTCATTCAAAACAGGGGCTCATCAAATTGTACCGTCGTGGAACATGTCCCTTCTAGTTTTGTTCAGTCTCATAAAGCTTCAGAAGCGTGTTGTGAAACTAGAAAGGGTTCAGAAAAGATTTACAAGGTCATTGCCAGGATTGGAGGGTTTGAGCTATAGGGAGAGGCTGAATGGGCTGGGGCTGTTTTCCCTGGAGTATTGAAGGCTGAGAGGTGACCTTATAGAGGTTTATAAAATTATGAGGGGCATGGATAGGATAAATAGACAAAGTCTTTTCCCTGGTGTGGGGGAGTCCAGAACTAGAGGGCGTAGGTTGAGGGTGAGAGGGGAAAGATATGAAAGAGACCTAGGGGGCAATGTTTTCACGCCAAGGGTGGTAGGTGTATGGAATGAGCTGCCAGAGGAAGTGGTGGAGGCTGGTACAATTGCAACATTTAAAAGGCATCTGGATGGGCAGATGAATAGGAAGGGTTTGGAGGGATATGGGCCAGGTGCTGGCAGGCAGGACTGGATTGGGTTGGGATATCTGGTTGGCATGGACAGATTGGACCGAAGTGTTTGTTTCCGTGCTGTACATCTCTATGTCTCTATTTCTCTAAGGTCCATTCTGAGGAAGGGTCACTCGACCTGAAACGTTAACTCTGATTTCTCTCCACAGTTGCTGCTAGAACTGCTGAGCTTTTCCAGCAATTTTTGCTTTTGTTTCTGATTCACAGCATCTGCAGTTGTTTTGGTTTTTATTCACAAGGTCGTATGTTCAAGTCCCACTCCAGTGGCTTGATGCTCACCATGTAAAAGTGCCCCCTGGTCGCACAGTACAGAGGGAGTGCGGCACTGTCAGAAGTGCGGTCACGAAAAGCCAAACTTTGGATGTTTTCTGGAAGGAGATGGACATAGTTCTTAGGGCTAAATGGATCAAAGGGTATTGAGGAGAAAGCAGGAACAGGGCACTGAGTTGGATGATCAACCGTAATCGTATTGAATGGTGGAGCAGACACGAAGGGCCAAATGGCCTCCTCCTGCTCCTGTTCCTTTCTTTTCCAGTTCCCTGTCTTTTTGAGGAATGACGCTCTGGTCGCCAGATTCCTCCCCTCCCCTCCACAAAACCCTCTTACGCCAAGTTTAGAATCACATTTTTGTTGGCATGGAGTGGATTGTCCCTCCCCATTGGCCTAGTTCAGCTGCTGTCCCCATAGGGCTGTTGGCAGCAGGACCCACCGCACATGCAAATTTATGGAACAGACAACGGGCACAAAACAGGCTTGCACTCCCAGACCCTGACAGTCCTTACATTCTGATTGACACCAGCAGCCAGCCAAGTGCACAGTTTGAACAGACTAAAACCCATTGATGGAACCAATGTACAACACAATTAATGATTAACTAAAGCTCAGCCTTCAACATTATTGAGCCTTTACCAAGCAGCTTGGAGATTGCCACACCTTCCATTTCTGTTCTGAGAAAGGGACTGACTTTTTGTGTTTCTGGTTAAAGTTTTGTCGCATTATCCCTCAGCACAGAATCGAATGGGCTCTGGAGGACATATATGAAGCCACAGCTCCTTTAGCATGAAGTGTAGGCAGCAATGGGAATACTAAGCCATTGGGTTTTGGTTTATCGGCTGTGTTTAAACTTGGATGGGAAATGCAGGAGTGTCAGGAAATTGGGAATGGATGAGTGAGAGTGGGAGATGCTAAAGAGAAGAGAGGGTCAGAGACAGAGAGACAGACATTGTGATAGCTGCCAAAGTATAAGCACATTCCTCATTCAGAAAGCTGAGTCTGAATCTTTTGATGCGTAGCACCATCTGTTGTGTGCCTGAGTGAGTAGGCGAGGGAAGAGAGCTCAGTCTCCTTGATGGTTCCCGAGTTTAGGAACATCTGGCGCAGAATATTACAAAAGAAAGTTACTCATCAGGGTTCATGCTTCACGGCTGATGGGGGCAGGCAGATGCTTCAACAATCATGTTCGCTTTCAGACTAAATGTGGCATCTCGAATTTACAATCTCAGGTAGACGCAGAGGCCTTCACAATGAGCTGCTGCAGAGGTTGGAATATCCAGGAAGAGCCTAAAAATGAGAAGTAGCAGAGCTGTCCAGCTGGTACTTGAGGGACTGAATTGGGAAATGGTTGGGACTGCATCTGAAAATAAAAACCTGAGGGTTGATGTGTGTCACTGGTCTAAGAGGACAGCTCAGTTGATGATGTAAAGGCTGCTTTGATGTCAGGTTCTCGACAGCATGCCTCCTGGTGACATTCTGTGGAAGAAGAGAACGCAGCAGGCAATTGCTGCAAAGTGCTTGCTCTGAAAGATTGTCCTGGCACTGAAGGGACAATCGACAAGTTTAAAAAAAGGTTCTTGTGGCGCGGGGATAGTTTCCCTACCTCTAGCCCTAGAGGCCTGAGTTCAAGTCCCACCTGGTCCAGATACATGCCACAAAAGGTTGATTTGGGAAATACATAAATTAGAGAGATCTTCCGATGTCCAGCTCAATATGACTCTTCCTCGAAAGAGTCCAGACCAGAGACAAACAATCCTTCTCAGGTTTTCGCTGCAGTCGAGTGTTCTGAAGAAGATTCCTGCTGGAATTGAAACGGTAGCTGTTTCTCTCTCCACGGGTGCTGCCAGACCTGCTGAGCTTCTCCAGCATTCTCTGTGTGTACTTCAGCATTCCAGCCAGATTTTGCTTTTATTGAAAGCGGGAATATTTGCATTTAGGCAGCGCCTCTTACCGCCTCAGAAAATCTCTACACACTTTAGCACCTGTGAAATACTGTGAATGCCGTCACTCTTGTTGTTTGAGAAACAGACACACGTTCTAGTCTCTTGAAAAGAGATGCCTGCACATAGTGACAGCAATATTCTGCTGAATAATTTCCCTTGTAAATCATTGCTAGACACTGCGTAACGTGAAGTAACTGGGGATGATTGGAGGTGTATTGCTTGAATTCTGCAAGTACCCTCACTCACTTCACTATTCAAGTCAAACTAACCCTCCTTCTTCGTTAAGATTAGATTAGATCACTTTTTTAGATTAGATCACTTACAGTGTGGAAACAGGCCCTTCGGCCCAACAAGTCCACACCGACCCGCCGAAGCGCAACCCACCCATACCCCCTACATATACTCCTTACCTAACACTGCGGGCAATTTAGCATGGCCAATTCACCTGACCCGCAAATCTTTGGACTGTGGGAGGAAACCCGAGCACCTGGAGGAAACCCACACAGACAGTCGCCTGAGGCAGGAATTGAACCCAGGTCCCTGGCGCTGTGAGGCAGCAGTGCTAACCACTGTGCCACCGTGCTGCCTATCGAGAGGGGATGCTTTCTGGATCGACTCTGGGGGCCGTTTGTTGTGTTTCACAGAGGTTATTTTTAAATAGGCATTGCTGAGTAAATCGAGTGGTTTCTGCGAAATGAGCCTTTGAGGTTTTGGGGCAATTAGGGATGTTGACTAGATATCCTAAATTAATCTAGTCCCTTTTGGGCACTGGGCCCATATCCCTCCAAACCCTTCCTATTCATATACATCCAGATGCCTTTTAAATGTTATAATTGGACCAGCCTCCACCACTTCCTTTGGTAGCTCATTCCATACACATACCACCCTCTGTGCGAAAAGGTTGTCCCTTACGTCACTTTTAAATCTTTCCCCTCTCACCTTAAATGTATACCCTCGAGTATGGGACTCCCAAGTCACTGCCTTATCAACTTGAAACAGAATTGCACAATCACAGAATTGTCACAGTGCTAAAGGAGGCCATTCGGCCCCTCGTACTTGCATCGGCTTGGTACATGTCATCGTTACCGAGTGCCAATTTCCTTCTCTAACCCCCTATCCTTGTAGAAATCTCCCAAAGTAGTCCACGGGAGTGTCAGTCTAACACTGAGCAGCATCAGGAGATATTCAGGATGGATGATCAAAAGCTTGCACACAGACTGTGTTGTACAGCCATCTGAGGGGCCTAGCCACATTGATCGTTGTGACGTGAAACCATTGACTGCTCTCAACTGCTCACCGAACCCCACCATCGGGCGAGGATGTGGGCAGAAGAGGAAGAGACAAAGTCATCGGAAGCAATGTCAGAAAGGATAGTTCGGGAGGGGGTCAGCAGGAGCTGACAGTGATGCAGAGGAAGGAAACACAACCAAAACCAATTAGCCACATGGTAATTAGCAGCTACAAAGACTTCTGCCTGAGGAAGGCATAACATCAAACCATGTCAGATAATGTCAGAGAGGCACGGATTGCAGGATGTTCATTACATTATTTTGAAAGTATAGACTTAGCAGAGCAATAAGAGATAAGTACATGGTGTGCCTTGAGAAACTTAACAGAATCTCATCAAGTACTTCCTGGGGGAGCCACAGGCTGAGAGCTGGAACAGATTGTTATTATTAGTGGTCAGCCTATCTTCCTGCTTGTTGCTAGTCTGCCCTATACAATCAGAAGGTGGTATCCTTTACTTTGGAGAGGACCAATGTACAGACACTGAATAAAAAGGATCAGAAAGTTCTGCAGGGCTCTTCAAATGTGTTCTTCTAACTGCTGGTCTTTGGCAAGACGGCGCTGAGGAAATTCATCACACTGGCAAAGGTGGAATTCCTTGAGATCAGTATAGCATTGCTGCAATTCAGTCAAAATACAAGACAACCACTCATCCATCACATTGGACGACACACCATAGAGATAAAGGCAGAATGATTGAGACCCTCAACAGATTTGCACCATTTAACTATTTGCATGCTAGACAGACTTTAGAAACTTTCAGAAGAGCCAAAACGTTGGACAATGCCTGCCCCATACATTGTTGTGAATTTTGTACTTCTGTACTCATCAAAGCAGCCTTGTGTCCATATCCAAAAAAACTCAGACAGCGACAGCAGAGCTCTGAAACAGAGGAAAGCTCCCTCGACATTGTCCCCATCAAACACTCCCCGGACAGGGACAGCACGGGGTTAGATACAGAGTAACGCTTTCTCTACACTGTCCACATCAAACACTCCGAGGACAGGGACATGCTCAGGGTTAGATACAGAGTAAAACTCTCTCTACACCGTCCCCATCAAAGAATTCCAGGAGAGGGACAGCATGGAGTTAAAGACAAAGTGAAGTTCCCTCTACACTGTCCTCCATCAATTACTCCCAACAAATAGTCTCAGGCAAAATGTAGAATGGGTTACATACTGAGTAAAACACTCACAATGCCCATTTAGCATAGATTAGATGCAGAGCAAAAGGAAAGATTTATATTTGTGTGACATCTTTCAGAACATCAGAAGCACTTTACATTCACTGAAGAACGATTACAGCCTGATCACTATTGTAACACAGCCTGATCACTACTGTAACACAGCCTGATCACTACAGAAATTCCCCAGGCTACGAACAAGTTCCGTTTTTATCATCGGTTCATAAGCCGAATTTGTGCATAAGCTGGAAAAGATATAGTCTGCTCGTTCGTTTGGATGAAACATTGTAGGTATCTTGGATTTTTAAAAATAATTTTTAAAATGAGAAGCCAGAGGTTGGTTCGTTAGTCGAGCGTTCATAACCCGGGGACTTCCTGTATTGTAAGAGCCAGATCACTACCGTAACAGTCTGATCACTACTGTAAACAAGTCTGATCATTATTGTAATGCAGCCTGATTGCTATTGACATACAGTCTGATCACTACACTACTGTAACACAGCCTGATACTGTAACACAGCCTGATACTGTAACACAGCCTGATACTGTAACACAGCCTGACATTGTAACACAGCCTGACACTGTAACACAGCCTGACATTGTAATGCAGCCTGATACTGTAACACAGCCTGATACTGTAACACAGCCTGACATTGTAACACAGCCTGATATCGTAACACAGCCTGACATTGTAACACAGCCTGACATTGTAACACAGCCTGATACTGTAACACAGCCTGACACTGTAACACAGCCTGACAGTGTAACACAGTCTGACATTGTAACACAGCCTGATACTGTAACACAGCCTGACATTGTAACACAGCCTGATACTGTAACACAGGCTGACATTGTAACACAGCCTGATATCGTAACACAGCCTGACACTGTAACACAGCCCTGACATTGTAACACAGCCTGACATTGTAACACAGCCTGATACTGTAACACAGCCTGACACTGTAACACAGCCTGATATCGTAACACAGCCTGACACTGTAACACAGCCTGATACTGTAACACAGCCTGACATTGTAACACAGCCTGACACTGTAACACAGCCTGATACTGTAACACAGGCTGACATTGTAACACAGCCTGACATTGTAACACAGCCTGACACTGTAACACAGCCTGACATTGTAACACAGTCTGATATCGTAACACAGCCTGACACTGTAACACAGCCTGACACTGTAACACTGCCTGACAGTGTAACACAGCCTGATACTGTAACACAGCCTGACACTGTAACACAGCCTGATACTGTAACACAGCCTGACATTGTAACACAGCCTGATATCGTAACACAGCCTGACATTGTAACACAGCCTGACACTGTAACACAGCCTGACAGTGTAACACAGCCTGATACTGCAACGCAGTCTGACATTGTAACACAGCGTGACACCGTAACATAGCCTGACACTGTAACACAGCCTGACATTGTAATGCAGCCTGATACTATAACACAGCCCGATACTGTAACATAGCCTGACATTGTAATGCAGTCTGATACCGTAACACAGCCTGACATTGTAACACAGCCTGATACTGTAACACAGCCTGACATTGTAATGCAGCCTGATACCGTAACACAGCCTGATACTGTAACACAGCCTGACATTGTAACACAGCCTGATACTGTAACACAGTCTGACATTGTAACACAGCCTGACACTGTAACACAGCCTGACATTGTAATGCAGCCTGATACTGTAACACAGCCTGACATTGTAACATAACCTGACACTGTAACACAGCCTGACATTGTAATGCAGCCTGATACTGTAACACAGCCCAATACTGTAACACAGCCTGATACCGTAACACAGCCTGATACTGTAACACAGCCTGACATTGTAATGCAGCCTGATACCGTAACACAGCCTGATACTGTAACATAGCCTGATACTGTAACACAGCCTGACATTGTAATGCAGCCTGATACTGTAACACAGCCTGATACTGTAACACAGCCTGACATTGTAATGCAGCCTGATACTGTAACACTGCCTGACGTTGTAATGCAGCCTGACACTGTAACACAGCCTGATACTGTAACACAGCCTGATACTGTAACACAGCCTGACACTGTAACACAGCTTGACAGTGTAACACAGCCTGACACTGTAACACAGCCTGACATTGTAATGCAGCCTGATACTGTAACATAGCCTGATACTGTAACACAGCCTGACATTGTAACATAGCCTGACACTGTAACACAGCCTGACATTGTAATGCAGCCTGATACTGTAACACAGCCCAATACTGTAACACAGCCTGATACCGTAACACAGCCTGATACTGTAACATAGCCTGATACTGTAACACAGCCTGACATTGTAATGCAGCCTGATACCGTAACACAGCCTGACACTGTAACATAGCCTGATACTGTAACACAGCCTGACATTGTAATGCAGCCTGATACTGTAACATAGCCTGATACCGTAACACAGCCTGACATTGTAATGCAGCCTGATACCGTAACACTGCCTGAGGTTGTAATGCAGCCTGACACTGTAACACAGCCTGATACTGTAACACAGCCTGACACTGTAACACAGCTTGACAGTGTAACACAGCCTGATACCGTAACACAGCCTGACATTGTAACACAGCCTGATACTGTAACACAGCCTGATACTGTAACACAGCCTGACATTGTAACATAGCCTGACACTGTAACACAGCCTGACATTGTAATGCAGCCTGATACTGTAACACAGCCCAATACCGTAACACAGCCTGATACTGTAACACAGCCCTGACATTGTAATGCAGCCTGATACTGTAACACAGCCTGATACCGTAACACAGCCTGATACTGTAACACAGCCCTGACATTGTAATGCAGCCTGATACTGTAACACAGCCTGATACCGTAACACAGCCTGATACTGTAACATAGCCTGATACTGTAACACAGCCTGATACTGTAACACAGCCCTGACATTATAATGCAGCCTGATACTGTAACACTGCCTGATACTGTAACACAGCCTGATACCGTAACACAGCCTGATACTGTAACACAGCCCTGACATTGTAATGCAGCCTGATACTGTAACACAGCCTGATACCGTAACACAGCCTGATACTGTAACATAGCCTGACACTGTAACACAGCCCTGACATTGTAATGCAGCCTGATACTGTAATACAGCCTGATACTGTAATACAGTCTGATCATACTGTAATACAGTCTGTTCATACTGTAACATAGCCTGATACTGTAATGCTGCCTGCCACTGCAACACAGCCTGACACTGTAACACAGTCTGATACTGTAATGCAGCCTGACACTGTAACACAACCTGATTATGTAACACAGCCTGACATTGTAATGCAGCCTGATTATGTAACACAGCCTCCTCATACTGTAGTGCAGCCTAATCATTATTTTAAACATCTGATCATTATTGTAACAGAGTGTGATCACTATTGTAACACAGCCCAATACTGTAACACAGCCAGACACTGTAATGCAGCCTGATCAAACTGTAACACAGTCTGATCATATTGTAAAACAGCCTGATCATACTGTGACACAGCCTGATACTATATTGTAGCTTGATCATACAGTAACACAGCATGTTTATACTGTAACACAACCTGATACTGTAACACAGTCTGTTCATACTGTAACACAACATCATACTGTAATGCAGCCTGATCATATTGTAACATAGCCTGATACCGTAACACAGCCTGTTCATACCGTAATACAGCCTGATACTGTAATACAGTCTGATCATACTGTAACACAGCCTGATCATACTGTAACACAGCCTGATACTGTAATGCAGCCTGATACTGTAATGCAGCCTGCCACTGCAACACAGCCTGACACTGTAACACAGTCTGATACTGTAATGCAGCCTGACACTGTAATGCAGCCTGATACTGTAACACAGCCAGATACTGTAATGCAGCCTGACACTGTAACACAGTCTAATACTGTAATGCAGCCTGATACTGTAATGCAGCCTGATACTGTAACATAGCCTGATACTGTAATGCAGCCTGCCACTGTAACACAGTCTAATACTGTAATGCAGCCAGACACTGTAACACAGTCTGATACTGTAACATAGCCTGATACTGTCATGCAGCCTGACACTGTAATACAGTCTGATACTGTAACACAGTCTGATACTGTAACATAGCCTGATACTGTAATGCAGCCTGACACTGTAATACAGTCTGATACTGTAACACAGTCTGATACTGTAATGCAGCCTGGCACTGTAATGCAGCCTGACACTGTAATGCAGTCTGATACTGTAATGCAGCCTGGCACTGTAATGCAGCCTGCCACTGTAACATAGCCTGATACTGTAACACAGTCTGATACTGTAACATAGCCTGATACTGTAATGCAGCCTGACACTGTAAGGCAGCCTGGCACTGTAATGCAGTCTGATACTGTAATGCAGCCTGGCACTGTAATGCAGCCTGATTCGGTATTGCAACCAATGTGCGCACAAGCAGCAATGAGATCTGGATCAGAGTATTATATTTTGGTGATAGTTGGTTTAAGGATAAAAGTTGCCATGACAGCACCACACTAAGAAGGCTCTGCTATCAGCGTCAACATCGATCCTAAGCTCTAGCATCGGGCGAGAAGTTTGATCTCCTGATTTCTCACTCAGAGGGGACAGAGCTCCTCACTGAGCCACAACCTGTCACTCTGGCAAATGTAATCTCCACATTTTCAATTAACACCTCTTCTCCCCTGCCTTCCAAATAGCTCCCTCCTTGCCCTCCAATAACTGCCCACTCCCTACAGTGACCATTTGTGTGAAAAATCTACTTCCTGATTCCAGCTTTTTCTGTTTCTGGGATTTGCTGAAATATTAAGATCTTTTTCTGTTCAACTGGCCCTCTCTTGACCAGCGTGGACACATTCTGACCAGTGTCCTGTGTCAGGATAGAAAGTTTGTCCACACTGGTCAGTGTGAGAGTTGATCATTGAGAACCTCTCAGCCTTTACACCAGCTACACAACACTGATGCGGATCTCTAATGACACCAAGCTACATCAGAAAAGCACAATGAACTTCAGAACTTCTCCATAGAGTTAATGGGAAATGTGTACACATGTTTGTGCACATGTCTGTGTGTACATGCATGCACTAGAACTGCATATGGGAGCAAGTTTGCAATAATATGCGGTCGCTCTGAGTTACATCTTTCAAACGACCAATTGCTCATGTTTCATTGGGTAGGTATTGGGCCAGAAGATTGTGGATGGTTCAAACCACACTGTAGGCACTGTGTGTCACCTGGTGAAGGAGCAGAGCTCTGAAAGCTTGTGATTTCAAATGAACCTGTTGGACTATAACCTGGCATTGTGTGATTTATGACCTTGAAAGGCTGAGGCACATAGTAGACAACCCATGCTCGCTCTCTGTGGGCAGACTGAGCTGGGAAATGTCACAGAAGAGAGCCAAGCAGCTCAACCTTCTTCAGGAATGACCCAGTCCTTCCAATTCCTCATTATTTGAATAAACCACTGTGTTCCCATGCTAACCTTTCAATCCCAGGCTTGCTCCAGTGCTCCAATGAAGCACAACTAAACTCAAGAAATAATATCTTATTTTCCCACTTGAGCACTTTATGGCCTCAAGCACTCAATACTGAATTCCACACCTTCAGGGTATGACCACTTTATCGTCCATTTTACTTGCGCTAAAACCACGCTCCAGCTCCCTCAACCGCCCCCCTCCCACACACACATACATACACAACCATACAGACACATGCACACACATGCACACACTCAAAAGACACACACACAATCACACAGAGACACACACACATACACACATATGCACACACTCATACAGACACACACAGTCACACAGACACACAGACACACACACATATGCACATACTCATACAGATACACAGTCACACACAGACATGCACACATATGCACATATTCATACAGGCACACAGTCAAACAGAGATACACACAGACACATGCACACACTCATACAGACAACACAGTCACACACAGACACACACACACATGTGCATATATGCACACACTCATACAGATACACACAGTCACACAGAGACACACACGCAGACGCACACACATAGACACATACACACGCTCATGCACAGGCACACACGCACACACACACACACACACTCTTACGCAGACACACACACACTCATACGCAGACACACACACACAAATACTCATACACAGACAGACACACACACCCTCATACACAGACACACACACACATACACACTCACACAGACACGCGCACACACACACATATATACACACACACACACACACACACTCACACACATATACATAAAGAGTAATTGACTAAAGAACAAGGGGGCAGATGTGGAGTTTCTTTTTAAACAGCCCGATTGAATAACTTTTCCCTTTACACAGGCAGTCCCTCGAAATAGAGAATGACTTGCCTCTACTCTGGAGTTGTTGGTGCTGTTGTGATTAAAAGTCCAATGAGTTTGTAGGAGGTATTTGAAGAAACGAGTGGGTGTGCTGTTTGGTACAACAACAGAGAACTAGATAAATATTTCAGGTGGAAAACATTGACATGGTTACAGCACAGGAAAACACCGAGCAGTAGGATGAAATAAATAAGGACAAACAAGAATGATGGACAGAATGGCCTACATTGTTGTTGTTTTATTCCATACACCTATTTCAAAAACTCAACCACAATGCAACAAATCTGCAAGAAAATAAATTAAAATTCAAAATTCTTTCCTGATCTAAAAATAAACCCTCTTGCTTCGGAGTTTAGAGACCAGCAATTGCACTGAACCGTGAGATGCTGATTATTTGGGATTTACATTCTGCAAATACACAACAAATTCAGAAGCAAAAAGAAATGAATCAGCCCTCCTGAAAAACTGCGATGACAAAATAAAACAAATGAGGCAGCAAACTCCACTTGATTGCCTTGCGATTTGTTAAAGTGTGAGCTTTGCAGATTTCTCCAACATTAGTTTATAGGATTTATTTCAATCATAAGAAAATATTGCAATTTCACTTTGGGAATATTTTGTTGAGTTGTTTTCCATTTTGGATACTCGTGTTGGGGAATGGAACCTCTCATTGTCATATTTTTAGTGAGAGAAGCATAAAAACAGAAAAAACTGGGAGCAGGAACAGGCCATTTGGCCCTTTGGGTCTGCTGTACCATTCAACATAATCATGGCTAATCCTCTGTCTCAATTCCTGCTTTCTCTCTTGATGTCTTTAGGGCAGCTACAAGATGAAGCTAGATACAGAGTAAAGCTCCCTCTACACTGTCCCCAGCAAACACTCCCAGGACAGGAATAGCACGGGGTTAGGTACAGAGTGAAGCTCTCTCTACATTGTCCCCCATCAAACACTCCCAGGACAGGGACAGCACAGGGTTAGATACAGAGTAAAGCTCCCTCTATACTGTCCCCATCAAACACTCCCAGAACATGGACAGCACAGGGTTAGATACAGAGTAAAGCTCCCTCTACACTGTCCCCAGCAAACACTCCCAGGACAGGAATAGCACGGGGTTAGGTACAGAGTGAAGCTCTCTCTACATTTTCCCCCATCAAACACTCCCAGGACAGGGATAGCACGGGGTTAGATACAGAGTAAAGCTCCCTCTACATTGTCACCCCCCCCATCAAACACTCCCAAGACAGAGATATAACAGGGTTTGATACAGAGGTAAATTTCCCTCTACACTATCCCAACAAATGCTCTGAAAGGTTGAAGCTCTAATTATTGATACTGTTTTTTGTGAACGCTGAGCTCTCTACCTCTTGTCTCAAAAATAGTCATTTTCCTGTTGATCCAAAGGCCCCCAGCTAGTACTTTCACATTTACATTCACTTCGATAATTTTGCTTTCTTCCACAGTTCCTGCTCTTTCTCAGTGACTATAATGCACTGTGAACAGACCTTTCTTTTATTCTCTTTCAGAGACAAAGACATGTCTCACTCGGTCAGCATTTATTGCCCATCCCTAATTACCCAGAGGGCAGTTAAGAGGCAACCACATTGCTGTGGGTCTGGAGTCACATGTAGGCCAGACCAGGTAAGGATGGCAGTTTCCTTCCCTAAAGGACATTGGTGAACCAGATGGGGTTTTCCAACAATCGACAATTGTTGATTGGTCATCATTAGACTTGAATTCTAAATTCTTGAATGAATCCAAATTCCACCATCTGCCTTGGCAGGGTTTGAACCCAAGTATCCAGAACATTAGCTGAGTTTTTTGATTAATCATCTAGTGGTAATACCACTAGGCCATTGCTTCCCTCTTGACAGGCTGTGACATCCGGAGGCCATAAAAGGCACTATATAAATGCAAGCCTTTTTTTCCATTATTAACTCTGGAGCAGTCATTTCCTCTTGATTTTTACAACCGTAGCTCATATACCAGGATAACCTTTTTGCTTTCATCCCATGGAGCTAATGATGCTAAATATTCCAGAGAACCGCAATTGGCAAACTCTCCTCTGTAAAAAGGGATATCGATTTTCTGCGGAAAGGAGGAACATCAAGAGCAACACACATACCAACATCAAGAGCAGTTACTCAATGTTGGAAAAGTTGGTCCAAAAACAAAAGGAATGTCAAGGAGTTGGAATTTAGAACAGCCACGATGCTGCAGAATGTCAAAATGGACTCGAGGAGCTGAATGGCCACTGGCCACTGTAACAGTCAGCTTATCCTGAGATTGGGACACACACACACACACACACACACACGTGACTTTAAGAATGGGAACTTGATTTCTTCTTCTGTCATTGGCATTTGATGTTTCTCTAGGTTGACCTGGGTGGATGACAAAGGTAGGGAATACTGAGATACAGGCCAGGTGCAGAGCGACAGGATTCATTTAGAATGACATCATTGTTGGCAAAGAAATGGTGGGCCGAAGGGCCTGTCCCTGTTCTGTACTGTTCTATGTCCTCTGTTCTAGACAGGCTCATTCATTTAGCTTCACAAAACGATGGTGGGACTGCAAGGGTGGGAGTGGGGTGAGGGGGAAATTGGTGATTTGTAAAGGTTGGAGCACATGTGGTAGATTAGATTAGACTTACAGTGTGGAAACAGGCCCTTCGGCCCAACAAGTCCACACCGACCCGCCGAAGCGCAACCCACCCATACCCCTAACCTAACACTACGGGCAATTTAGCTTGGCCAATTCACCTGACCCGCACATCTTTGGACTGTGGGAGGAAACCGGAGCACCCGGAGGAAACCCACGCAGACATGGGGAGAACGTGCAAACTCCACACAGTCAGTCGCCTGAGTCGGGAATTGAACCCGGGTCTACAGGCGCTGTGAGGCAGCAGTGCTAACCACTGTGCCACCGTGCCGCCCACTACATGTCTGTAGAGTTAGTGCAGATTACAAAGATTGTGAATGGGTCACAGTCTTAAAACCAACTAAAACCAAGAATGGAAATTTTAAAATTGCGATGGACAATGGAGATAGAGAGTAATGGTCATTCAGGACTTGGTTTGATAAAAGCAAAACACTGCAGTTGTCAGAAATCTGAAATTTAAAAAAAAACAGAAAGTGTTGGAGAAACTCAGCAGGTTTGGCAGAATCTGTGGAGAGAGAAACAGAGTTAATATTTTTGAGTCTGACATGAGACTTCTTGGGAATGTTTTGAAAAAGAGGGATATCTGGTCGGCATGGATGGGTTGGACCGAAGGGACTGTTTCCATACTATACATCTCTATGACTCCATGACTATGACTCTCGGAACTCCACTCGCTAACTCTTTCTCTCTCCACAGATGCTGCCAGAACTTGGTGTGAATTAGGACAGGGAACGCAGAGTTGTGAATGAGTTGCTCATGCCACAAGTAGAAGCTCAACATTATGAAAAAGAAATTGAACACTGTCAGTTACGCGTCCTGACCCAACGGGTGGGGCACTACAATCTGGAATATCTCAAGCCATCAATTGCAATAATTCAGGACAGAGCTCAGAGTGCAGAAGGAGGCCATTTGGCCCATCATACCAACACTGACTCTTCAAATGATATCATTACCTAGTGCCAATCTCCTGCCTTTTCTCCATATCCCTCCATGCTATTTCAATCTAAAAAAAATCATCCAATACCCATCTCAAATGGCTCAATTGAACCTGCCTCCCCCACATTTCCAGGTAGTGCATTCCAGACCATAATTACTCGTCATCTGAAATTGCATTTTTCTTACATTTTATCGAATCCCTATAGAGTGGGAGCAGGCCATTTGGTCCATTGAGTCCACACTGAAGAACATTCCAACCAGACCCCCCTATAACCCTGCTTTTCCCATGACTACTCCATTTAGCTCACACATCCCTGGACACTATGGGCAATTTACCATGGCCAATCCACCTAACCTGTACATATTTGGATTGTAGGAGGAAAATAGAGCACCCGGAGGAAACCCACACAGGTACATGGAGAATGTGCAAACCCCACACAGACAGTAGCCTGAGGGTGAAATCACACCCAGGCCCTTAAGTGCTGTGAGAAAGCAGTGCTAGCCACTGAGACATTCCTTGTTCCACTTACAGAGCACTTTAAATCTATGCCCTCTTGTTCTTTTCTGCTTTTAGACATGGGAACAGCTTCTCCCTATCCCGCTCATGATTTTGAAAAACTCTATCAGATCTTCTGTCTGCATTCCTCTCTCCATGGAGAATAGTCCCAATTTCTTCAATCTATCCTCCTCACTGAAGTTTCTCTTTAAAGGGACCATTCTGTTGAAGCATGGCTGCACTCTCTCCAAGCCATTCACATCTTTCCTATAATGTGGTACCCACAATACTTCAGCTGAAGTAGACCAAGAGTCTTGGCGCAAGAGATGGGCAATTGCTTTGCATATCAGCCTTGAAATTATCTGTTCATACCAGAATTTATGTGATCCAGAAATGACCAATTCCCACTTTTTAAATCAATGCTTTTGAATTGTTCTGGGACACCAGCCACTTCAGAATGGAAGATGCTGAACAAAGTACCTACTTGTGGATAATGACTGGGAGGTTTATTTATAACCAGAGTCAAAGCCACAAATGTTTGAATCGGCAGTAAAATAGGTCATATATATTAAATGAATAGATGACGCGATGTCATGACTTCAGAAGGTTATGCTGCTACAGTGAATTGTAGAGAGATGAAAAGAGACGAGAGTGAAAGCATTAACCATTGGTATGGATCAGTTCAGATGAATGGTCTGTTTCCGCACTGTCCATGTGATATAAATTACACTATTGAATACTTGTTAAGTCATGTTTTATTTCTCAATCATTGTTTCTATCTATTTTTCTGGCCTCTTGCAGTAAATCTTTGCATTAATCTACATGCAGATGAGTGCAGCACTCACCATAACCCGAGAGCAATGCTGGCAGACTGCATCGTTCCTTTACAATCAAGCTGGAGAGGTAATCTATCAGGCAATGCAGGATTCAGATATCCAGAGACTTACAGTGTAGAAACAGATCCTTTGGCCCACCATGTCCAACAAACTCCAAACTACACTAATCCCATTTACCTGCACTTTGTCTACAGCGTTCGATGCCCCGTATACTATTTGAAGTGCTTGGCCAGATGCTTCTTAAATTTTATGAGATTACGTGACTCCACCACCCACTCAGGCAGCACGTTCCCTATTTCTAACACCCGATCATTCTGTATTTCTGGATTAATTAATTTCCCTGTGTAGGGCACGCATACGAAATGAGAGGGTGCTCATTTAATATAGAGATGCAGAGGAATTTCTTCTCCCAGGAATTTAATCTCCAAGCAAGTGGGCTGGGGAATGACACAAAGGGAAAAGTTTCATAAGACTTATTAGGAGAGATATGATGGGCTGAATTGCCCCTTCACATCAACATCACAACTGATTGGAAATTTCAACACTGGAACATTTTTGTCAAGTTCTTTGGGTTTGTACAGCCAGAGCAGGTGGACAGGCTTAACCTACAGAGCAGCTAGATTCAAATTCAAAGGAGCCTCATAGGAGGAGATCAGCCTTTCCCTGTTCCTGTATCTCTGAACAGGTGGGTCCGGCCTGGATATACTTAGATGTCCAGACTGATTAATGTTCTTGCTGACTGTTGTGAATCAGGGAATCCTTATCTCTCAGGAGATTAGCTGATGGGCGAAGTAACTAGCTCAGCAAAGATGGAATGGTCACTTTGCAACCTTTGTCCGGAAGAAGGGTCACAGCCGAAATGTCGAATTCTCCATCTCCTGATGGTGCCTGGCCTGCTGTGTTCTTCCAGCCTTTTGTTTGTCTACTTTGCAACCAAGCTGCATCACTTAGTCATGGCGGTGACCTCAGTGATAAATCCCAGATGACTCTCTGCCAAGGGCAATGGTGTGAGACTTGGTCAGATTAATAAATGCTTATGTTTACTGTTGACATGCCATGGTCTGCCATATGGGCAGAACAGTTAAGCTCCATAAAATAAATAGGCTAGCATCTGCCTTATAGTATAGTTATCTGATTTATATACAGTTATTAATTCACCTGTGGGACATGGTTGTCATTAGCTGGGCCAGTATTTATTGCCCATCCCTAGTTGCCCCTTGAGAAGGTGGCGGTGAGCTGCCTTCTTAAACCGCTGCAGTCCATGTGCTGTGGTTCACTCACAATGCCCTAAGGGAGGGAATTCCAGGATTTTGACCCAGTGACACTGAAGGAACGGCGAAATATTTCCAAATCAGGATGGTGAGTGGCTGGGAGTGGAACTTGCAGGGGGGGAGGTGTTCCCAAGTATCTGCTGCCCTTGTCCTTCTGGATGGAAATGGTCGTGGGTTTGGAAGGTGCTGTCTAAGGAGCCTTGGTGAATTTCTGCAGTGCATCTTGTTGCTGGTACACACTGTGGCTACTGAGCGTCAGTGGTGGAGAGGATGGATTTAGTTGTAACTAAGATTTGGAGAATGTAGAAAATAATTTGTTGTGCTATCTGCTTGATATCTATAGCCCATCCTGTGAGAAGCTCAGCTCATCTATCTTGAATGTTTTAGCCTGGCCGTGAGTAGCACTCTGCCTGCCAGGTTAATACTTGCACTCAGAGATCTGCACCTTGGGCAGCTATTTCCACATGTGGGGAGAAATTACTCATTGGCGCACTAACATTATCATTACAACTAAAACATGCTGCTGTACATTTAGTGCAGCCTAGAATCTCTGACTGATAATCGACTGGAGTTCGAACTGGGTCACAGACAAAAATATGACCGGCACCTGAAAAAAATGGGTTCCAGAATCAGGTCAGAACTGGAATGGACTCCCGAATCATGCTGTTGAGAGTCTGTAACATGTAATGATGTTCTCAACCAACATCTACTGCAGACAGCCTAACAGTTCATTTAAATCTGATGGAAATCTTAAGACCAAAGGATGTGGGAGCAAAATGAGACCATTCAGCCCGTTGAGTATGCTCTGTCATTCAACCAAATCATGGCTGATCTGAAAATCCCCATTACACTTTCCTGCCTTTCCCCATAACCCTTTATTCCTTCACTGATTACATTCTGTCTCCATTTACAAGTTTGCTGATGATGCCACTGTAGTGGGTCAGATCTCAAGCAAGAATGAAACAGAGTCCAGGAAAGAGATGGACAGCTTAGTGACATGGTAAAGACAACAATCTCTCCATCAATGTCAGCAAAATGAAGGAGCTGGTCATTAACTTCAGGAAGTGGAATGGAGGGCATGCCCATCTGTATCACAGGGGCTGAGGCAGAGATGGTTGAGAGCTTCAAGTTCTGAGGAGTAAGTATCACCAACAATCTATGCTGGTCCATCCATGTCCATGGGCTCCGGCCCGAAATGTCGAATTTCCTGTTCCTTGGATGCTGCCTGTTCTGCTGTGCTTTAACCAGCAAGACATTTTCTGCTCTCAAGAAAGCACAGACAACTCTCTGCCAAGGGCAATGGTGTGAGACTTGGTCAGATTAATAAATAGTTATGTTTACTGTTGACATGCCAAGGTCTGCCATATGGGCAGAACAGTTAAGCTCCAGAAAATAAATAGGCTAGCATCTGCCTTATAGGCTGCACTATATGCCTTATAGTATAGTTATCTATTGTCACATGTGCTGAGATACAGTGAAAAGTAGTATCAAGATAGCACACCGACACCTCTATTTCCTCAGAAGGCTAAGGAAATTCAGTGAGTCCACAAAGACTGTTACCGATTTTTATAGATGTACTTCAGGAAGCATCCTATCTTGATTGGCCACAGCTTGGTGTGGCAACTGGCCTGTCCAAGACCACATGAATTTAGAGAGAGTTGTGAATGCAGCCCAGTTCATCATGAACACCAGCATTCAATCCATTGGCTCCATCTACACATCACGCAGCCTTGGCAAAGCAGCCAACATAAGCAAAGACCCCTCCCCACACCCCCCCCCCCCGATTATAGTGATTAGATTTCCAAAAGTGTGGAAACAGGCCACTGGGCCCCACCAACCCTCTGACGAATAACCCACCCAGACCCATTTCTCTCTGACTAATGCACCTGACACTACGGGCAATTTAGTATGGCCAATCCACCTGACCTGCATATCTTTGGACTGTGGGAGGAAACCCACACAGACAACGTGCAAACTCCACACAGTTGCCCCAGGCTGGAATCAAACCTGGATCCCTGGCACTGTGAGACTGCAATGCTAACCAGTGGGCCACCATGTCACCCGCTCTTTCGCCCTCTTCCATCAGGCAGAAGAGACATAAGTTTGAAAACATGTACGAACAGCTTCTCCCCCGCTGTTATCAGACTTATGAACGGACCTCTCATATATTGGAGTTGGTATTTCTTTGCACCTCCTCTGTAGCTGTAACGTTATATTCTGCATTCTTTTCTATTACTCTGATGTACTTACATAAGGTATAATTTATCTGATTAGCATGCAATACACTACTTTTCACTGTATCTCAGTACATGTGACAATAATAAATCAAATCAAATCAAATTAAATCTCAGCTTTGAACATACTTAATGGCCCAGTGTCGACAGTCCTCTGAGGTAAAGAATTTCACAGATTCACTCTCTTCTGAGAAAATAAATTCCACCTCAGCTCTGTTTTAAATGTGCTACCCTGTATTCTGAAATGATGCCATCTGGTCCTCGACTCTCCCACAAGTGGAAACAACCTTTCCACACCTACCTTGTCAAGTCCCCAAAGGAATGCCTCAACAAAGTCATCTCTCATTTGCCCAAATTCCAACATGTATGGCCCCAACCTACTCAACCTCTCCTCATAATAAAGTCCCTCTGTGCTTGGCAAAACCCCAAGGAACCCTCTGTGCACCATCCCCAGTGCCGGTCTTTCTTTCCTCCAATAATGGAACCAAAGCTGTTCACAGTATTCCAGCTGTGGTCTGACTAGTGCCTTGTGTAGGTTCAATAAGATATTCCCATTTTTATACTCTAAACTTCCACTTGCCTTCCCTAATACCTGCTGAAATAGGATGCTAGACTTCTTTTAAGATTTATGCATGAGGACTCCCAAATCCCGCTGTTCTGTAGCTTTATGCACGCTCTCTCCATTTGAACTCTTCCTGCCAAAGTGCACAAGCGTACATTTTCCCAGCTGCCAAGTTTTTGCCCACTTGCTTAACCTCTCCACATCCCTCTGCAGACTCTTTGAGTCATCCTCACCACTTGCCTGCGAACCTAGGGGACACATCTGAGGGGACATAGCTGTAAATTGAGGGGTGATAAATATAGGATAGATGTCAGAAGTAGTCTTCACTCAGAGAGCAGTAGAGGTGTGGAACACTCTGCCCACAATAGCAGTAGACTCGTCAACTTTAAAAGGGCATTTAAATGGTCATTAGATAAACGTATGGATGATAATGGAATAGTGTAGGTTAGATGGACTTCAGATTGGTTTCGCAGGTGGGTACAACATTGAGGACCAAAGGGCCTGTATTGCGCTGTAATGTTTTATGTTCCAAGTTCTACTTTTGTGACATCTGCAAACTTGACTATTGTACATTTCAGTCAAAATTCCTTCCTGATGAAGAGCTTTTCCCCGAAATGTCGATTTTCCTGTTCCTCGGATGCTGCCTAACCTGCTGTGCTTTTCCAGCACCACTCTAATCTCAACTAATTTTCGCTGAGAGTACATTCACTCTCCTCATCCACATTGTTAATATACAACGTTAACAATTGTGCTCCAGGCACCGGTCCTTTTGGTACACCGCTAATTATACGTTGTGGCCACCCTGAAAATGTCCCCCTTATCCCAAACTCTGTCTTCTATTAGTTAGCCAGATGATGCTTTACATAAACTTATCCTCATAAGTTAATTGGGCTTCAAATGTACGTGGCACACTTGACGATACTCCCAAAGGGTTGATCAATGCAAACATTTAAATGAAAGCAAAGAACCTGAATTTATTCAGCAGCTTTCAGAAGGATTTCACAGCCAGTCGCTATGGCAATGCAGGAAATACCACAGCCAATTAATGCACAGCAAGGTCCTTAACGAGCACCGTTGGAACGACCAGATACTTTGGGTTCAGTAATCTTGAGTGAGGAACAAATTTCAATGCAGAATTCTCCCCTCCCAGGCCTTGTTTGATATAGACCCCCTGCAATCATGCAAGAGAGGCCGATACAGCCTTGGGTTAAAGCCTGATTGGAAGGATAACTCCTCAGACAGTGCTGTGCCCCCTCAGTATCACACAGGGGGCAGTCGGACTGGATTTTTCTCCTAATTGGTGTCATGACTTTGAAGAGTAATGCAGAGGAGTTGGCACAGAGTAGAGCACACTGCTCTGCATGCCAGCCAACTACATTAATTGCATCAGAGTGTCTGGTGCTGACTGCTGTCTCCCACGATTGAATACAAACCGAATGCTATTTGATAGGATAAAGAATTCTTCAAAAGATGAAGATTCCCTCGCTCTTACTCTGAACATCTTAATGTTGCATGATTTGCTTCAATATTAATTTTTTCACCAAAACACTCTTTGACTGCCTTGCAGAAGCTGATTATCCATCTGCTTCCACAATGCTTAGATGTAAGAAATGACTGTCTATTCATCCTTTAACATATCTCTGCTGAACCACAAGTGATTTGAATTTGTTATCTCCTTTATTCCACAGAGCACTTTATTTAATCTCGACTCCACTCGATATTACTTATTTACATAAGTAATTTCAGACACAAAACACACTCTGCATTTTATTGGGTGTCTAAGAGATGAGGTACCACTTTCAACTGAGATGTAAATTACACACCTCTGCTGATAACTGGACTTCAATGGTTTAACCACTGCCTCACCAGAGTAAAGAAACCTCCTTCAGAGAAAAGATTTCAGTATATTCCTAAATAACACACACCTAAAGTTATTATTTTTTTAAAACTACAATTAAAAACCTTGACCTGCTGGAGTGGGTGTTTAAACACGCATCATAGTCCAAGCTTTTGTGTTACTAGTCCACTAATATATCCATTAGGCAACAGGTGTGCTGAAAGAGTGTTGCATTGCCAGAGGGCCAGTACTGAGGGAGTGCCGCACTGTTGGAGGGTCCGTAGTGAGGGAGCGCTGCACTGTTGGAGGGCCAGTACTGAGGGAGTGCCGCACTGTTGGAGGGCCAGTACTGAGGGAGTGCTGAACTGTTGGAGGGCCAGTACTGAGGGAGTGCTGCACTGTTGGAGGGTCAGTACTGAGGGAGCACTGCACTGTTGGAGGGTCAGTACTAAGGGAGCACTGCACTGTTGGAGAGTCACTACTGAGGGAGTGCTGCACTGTTAGAGGTTCAGTACTGAGGGAGTGCACACTGTTGGAGAGTCAGTACTGAGGGAATGATGCAGTGTCAGTACTGAGAGAATGCTGCATTGTTGGAGGGTCAGTACTGAGGGAGTGCTGCACTGTCAGAGGGTTGAGTGCTGCAGTGTTGGAGGGTTAGTACTGAGGGAGTGCTGCAGTGTTGGAGTTGGAGGGTTAGTACTGAGGGAGTGCTGCAGTGATGGAGGGTGAGTACTGAGGGAGTGCTGCACTATCAGAGGGTCAGTACTGAGGGACACTGCACTGTTGGAGAGTCAGTACTGAGGGAATGATGCAGTGTCAGAGTGTCAGTACTGAGAAAATGCTGCACTGTTGGAGGGTCAGTACTGAGGGAGTGCTGCACTGTCAGAGGCTCGAGTGCTGCAGTGTTGGAGGGTTAGTACTGAGGGAGTGCTGAAGTGTCGGAGGGTCAGTACTGAGGGAGTGCTGCAGTGTTGAAGGGTCGGTACTGAGGGAGTGCTGCAGCATTGGAGAGTCAGTACTGAGAGAGTGCTGCAGTGTTGGAGAGTCATTACTGAGGGAGGGCTGCAGTGTTTGGCATCTTTGGGATGAGTCTGTAACCAGTTGGTCCTCTCATGTGAACTGCCACTGTTTTTGAAAAGAGCAAGGATATCCTTCCCTCTGTCTTGGGCCAATATTTATCCAATATTCAGCCAACATTACTGAGAACAAGTGATCTGATGGTAATGATACCACTCGTGCTGTGTAAAAGTTTGCTGCAAAATTTTTTGTCTTGAAATGGTCCATACAAACGTACTTTATTGCCTGTAAGGCGCTTTGAGATATTCTGAATTTACAATGACGTTATATAAATTAAAGTGCCCTTGTTTCTTTCTCTTCTGTGTTGAGGGACGAATCACACACCATCATATTTCAATGTTTTCTTGGTGTAATGAGCAAAGCCCACAGACTGAAGTGGTAACTCTTCATGGCAGTCTCTGTGTCTGAAGACAATGGTTTATTTTAAGCAATAAAAGGTCATTGAATAGCTGTATTTCAAATCTACTAAATTTCAAACACAAGGTACGTATATTATTTATTCTGTGATGGAACTAGAATGAAGGAGAGAGAATAAGCAGGGCACTGAAGGATGGTTCTGGCAAGTTATAAAACTGCAACTAAGATTCCATGTTCAAGAAAAAAAACAAGTTTAATTTCTGCAGCACCTTTCACAACCTCACGTCCCAATGTGCTGAACAGACAATGAACAGCACTTCTGAAGTGTGACTGCTGTGCTCTGAAGAAGTCATACTGGACTCAAAATGTGAGCTCTGCTTTCCCTCCGTTGATGCTGCAAGATCTGCTGAGTTTCTCCAACATTTTCTTTGAATTTGTTTAAGATTTCCAGCATCTGCAGCATTTCACTCTTACTTTGTTGTGACTGCGTCAGTGTGGGAAAAGTAGGAACCAATTTCTACACAGCAGGCTCCCATCAAGTCTTTTTAAAGTCTCCCTCCTCTCACTTTAAAAATGTGCCCCATGATCTTGAAATCCCCCATCCGAGGGAAAAGACAATTACCATTAACTCTATTTATAGCCCTCATTATTTTACAAACTTCTCTAAGGTTGCCGCTCAGCCTCCTACACTGCAGCAAAAAAAGTTCCAGCCTGTCCAGCCTTTCTTTATAACTCAAACCTTCCGTACCCGGCAACTTCCTGGCAAGTCTCTTCTGAACCCTCTCCAGCTCAGTAATATGTTCCCTGTAGCAGGGTGACTAGAACTAGAGCCATTCATTAGAGTGGCAGCACGTTGGGAAGTGTAGCACTTCATCAACACTGCACTGTAAGTCACATCTACGATTATTTCCTTTGTTTGGAATGGTGACTGAACCATGACCCAGTGACTTGGCAGTATGGCTGACACTGAGCTAGGCACAGAACGATGGGCATCAAGTCCTTGAGCTGGGTGAAGTCATTTACTGCAACACAATCAAATACTTTTTGATTTAATAGCTATTGAAGTATTGGATGGGTGAAAGAAATAGCCATTGGAGTAATTGGGGTTATTGGAGATAGGGAAACCATGCAATACAGCCTCTCAGGAATACCTCTACTGTCAGTGCTGAACTACTAGCCCAAGAAAATGGGAAAAGACAAGTTATTTTAATTTGCTTATGGGATGTGAGTGGCACTGGGCTATGCTAGTACTGTATTTGTTGCCCATTTCTAGCTGTCCTTGAGGAAGCGATGATAAGTCACTTTCTTAAAGCTCCATCGTCCAATCATATAGAGTCATAGAGATGTACAGCATGGAAACAGACCCTTCGGTCCAACCTGTCCATGCAGACCACATATCCCAACCCAATCTAGTCCCACCTGCCAGCACCCAGCCCATATCCCTCCAAACCCTTCCTATTCATATACCCATCCAAATGCCTCTTAAATGGTACCAGCCTCTACCACATCCTCTGGCAGCTCATTCCACACATGTACCACCTTCTGTGTGAAAAAGTTGCCCCTTAGGTCTCTTTTATATCTTTCCCCTCTCACCGTAAACCTATGCCCTCTAGTTCTGCACTCCCCAACCCCAGGGAAAAGACTCTGTCCATTTACCCTATCCTTGCCCCTCATAACTTTGTAAACCTCTATATGGTCACCCCTCAGCCTCTGATGTTCCAGAGTAAACAGCCCCAGCCTGTTCAGCCTCTCCCTATAGCTCAAATCCTCCAACCCTGGCAACATCTTTGTAAATCTTTTCTGAACCCTTTCAAGTTTCACAACTTCTTTCTGATAGGAAGGAGGCCATAATTGCACACAATATTCCAACAATGGCCTAACCAATGTCATGTACAGCCACAACACGACCTCCCAACTCCTGTACTGAATACTCTGACCAATGAAGGAAAGCATACCAAACACCTTCTTCACTATTCTATCTACCTGCGACACCACTTTCAAGGAGCTATGAACCTGCACCCCAAGGTCTCTTTGTTCAGCAACACGACCTTGGACCTTACCTTTAAGTGTATACGTCCTGCTAAGATTTGCTTTCTCAAAATGCAGCACCTCGCATTTATCAGAATTAAACTCCATCTGCCACTTCTCTGCCCATTGGGTCAACTGGTCAAGATCCTGTTGTAATCTGAGGTAACCCTCTTCGCTGCTCACTACACCTCCAATTTTGATGTCATCTGCAAACTTACTCACTGTACCTCTTATGCTCGCATCCAAATCATTTATGTAAATGACAAAAAGTAGAGGATCCAGCACCGATCCTTGTGGCACTCTACTGGTCACAGGTCTTCAGTCTGAAAAACAACCCTCCAGCACCACCCTCTGTCTTCTACCTTTGAGCCAGTTCTGTATCTAAATAGCTAGTTCACCCTGTATTCCATGAGATCGAACCTTGCTAATCATTCTCCCATGGGGAACCTTGTTGAACGCCTTACTGAAATCCATATAGATCACATCAATCACTCTGCCCTCATCAATCCTCTTTGTTACTTCCTCAAAAAACTCAATCAAGTTTGTGAGACATGATTTCCCATGCACAAAGCCATGTTGACTATTCCTAATCAGTCCTTGCCTTTCCCAAATACATGTACATCCTGTCCCTCAGGATTCCCGCGAACAACTTGCCCACCACTGAGGTCAGGCTCACTGGTCTGTAGTTCCCTGGCTTGTCCTTACCACCTTTCTTAAACAGTAGCACCACGTTAGCCAACCTCCAGTCTTCCAGCACCTTACCTGTGACTTTCAATGATACAAATTTCTCAGCAAGAGGCCCAGCAATCACTTCTCTAGCTTCACACAGAATTCTATGGTATACCTGGTCGGGTCCTGGGGATTTATCCACCCTTATGCATTTCAAGACATCCAGCACTTCCTCCTCTGTAATTTGAACATTTTGCAATGTGTCACCATCTATTCCCTATATCTTGCATATCCTTTTCCACAGTAAATACTGATGCAAAATACTCATTTAGTATCTCCCCTATTTTCTGTGTCTCCACACAAAGGCCGCCTTGCTGATCTTTGAAGGGCCCTATTTTCTCCCTAGTTACCCTTTTGTCCATAATGTATTTGTAAAAACTCTTTGGATTCTCCTTTATTCTATTTGCCAAAACTATCTCATGCCCCTTTTTTTTGCCCTCCTGATGCAGTAATTCTGTGTAACAGTGGTTACAAGGCCATTAGACTGGAATCACATGTAGGTCAAAACGGGTAAAGATGGAAGATTTCTTTCCCCACAGGATATTACTGAACCCGTTGGGCTTATAACAATCAATGACACTCCTCATGGCACTATTGCTGAGAATTGCTTTATGTTCCAGATTTATGAACTGAATTCCAATCCTGCAGTTGACATGGTGGGATTTGAACTCATGGTCCCAGGGCATTAACCTCTGACATTACCACTATCTCCCCTGAGTGACTTGGATGTGACATCGATAGTTGTATCAGAATTCTCCATCCCCAGAGAGCTGTGCACTGAGGCGTTGAATATATTGTCATGGTTGCAGCTGATCTGGATAAATCAGATCCCACACTGAAACCTGGCTTGATAGATCAGACTTTTTTGGCAAGGTGATCTTTCACAGAAACACAAACATGCGATTCAAGTTTCGCAATAAAAACAAATTTATTCTGCAAAATAAATGAAGATGAAATAAAATAAACCAAACTGCTTACAAATTTAAAGATTTCAAAACACATGGTAAATCACAATCCCATTAATCCCCCAAACACTCCTTGACAGTACTCACACTAGAGTTAATTTCCTTCTCTATCACATCTTTGGGCGGCACGGTGGCACAGTGGTTAGCACTGCTGCCTCACAGCGCCTGAGACCCGGGTTCAGTTCCCGACTCAGGCGACTGACTGTGTGGAGTTTGCACGTTCTCCCCGTGTCAGCGTGGGTTTCCTCCGGGTGCTCCGGTTTCCTCCCACAGTCCAAAGAGGTGCGGGTCAGGTGAATTGGCCATGCTAAATTGCCCGTAGTGTTAGGTAAGAGGTAAATGTAGGGGTATGGGTGGGTTTTGCTTCGGCGGGTCGGTGTGGACTTGTTGGGCCGAAGGGCCTGTTTCCACACTGTAAGTCTAATCTAAGTTAAACTAATTTCAATTCCTAAACTTCAGAATCTGACAGTCTCTTCCCAGATACTTCATGAAACTGAATAGACTTTTGGATGTAGGTTTGAATTCCTAGAAGCATTCCAACTGGAACTCTATCTACAAACACATCGAGTTAGACCCCATCTACCACCCCCTGACAAAAAGAGCCAGAAATGACATCACCACAGGAAATGACATCACCAACCCAAAGAAAGCCAAACATATAAATAGAAAGCAGGAATCATCAGCAGTACTTCATCCAAAGGCCCACTGAAGATATTACCTCGTACAGTGACGAAACATCTGGAAATGAACTTTCCAACTCAGCGAGCACACCTACATCCAGAACCTCAACCTGAGCTACAAATCTTCTCAAAATGCACTGAATATACTTGTTCAACTTCAAATAAGCCTTCGTGGTTTTAACTAAACATTTGTGGTCTGGAACTAAATTCCCTGCACTGAAGAAACCTTAACAGCCTAAAACTGCCTCTATTTCACAGAAGCAAAGGTTCAGCTTCAGCCAAGACTTCTGGAAAACCTCCAAACTGAAACCCAACAGCTTTTTTCCAAGCTATGGGTGTTTCCTCTAAGGCCCAAAATAAAATTCCAGAAACTTCTATCTGAAAGCCTCATACACGAGACTGTTTATTTTGTTCACTGGTAAACTCTCCCAAAGGTAAGAATATCCATTAGCCACCATGAACTATACCTCTCACACTGTTCATTAAACAAAAATGGCTACAGAAATAGCTCCATGTTAAACGTTAAAGCCCTTCAGAAATATAGAAAATCCAAAAAAAATTATAATATATAAATCATACAGCTTAGACCACAATTTATAAAGCTGGGATTGACAAACTCTTCAACAATGGTGATGGCAAGGTTGAGGGAGAAGCAGCAGAAAAGTGATGATGAGATCAGGATTAAATGCAGCCTTGATCTCAGTGAGTAACAATGTATGCTCATGAAGGTCTGTGGCTTACTCCTGCTCCTATTTGTTACATTCTGAATGTCTAACAATGACGGAATTGGATACTGGCCTTGCTAGTCCTTAAGAGGCAAGGCAGTGACTTACTGAGCCATAGCTAGTAGTTGAACTATGAAGATAATGAACATTCTCCTTCATTACCCACCCCCACACCCTCATGATGGTTTCGGCCTACTACCACTGTTTACATCCTCCATGTGTCAAAGTGATTGTCAGCAAATGTCTGCTACCAGAATCAGTGCAGAGGGCAGTGCAAGGTCTGTCATAATCACCATGGCCTAGAAAACTCCAGTGCCATAATCTCCAGGTATCCCTCCATTGGCAGGAAAAGTGAGGGAAGGGGAATGTAAAAAGACTGCTATCGCCTCCTCACCCTAACTAGCATTGAATCTACATAAACAGTCTGAGCACTGGGCACTCAGTAACCCAGCCTTTGCACGCCTCCCCTCCCCCGTGCACCTTCTGTACTCCTGCCACAAGCCCTGGGATCAATAACTAATTTTGGAAGCTGATTAGGTTGCAGGCGGGGAAGTGGGTTTGAACTGAAATCTTGCCGGAGGACACAATCAGCTACTAAGTAAGTGACTTATAGCTCAACTAATGGCATGGCAATAGCAAGTACAGGAAAGAGCGAAGGAAGCATAGATATAGTGGGAGAACGTATGAAAGAGCTGAGGAGAGATCAACATATTCATGAGGAAAGGAAAATGCTGGCTGATTTGATAGCAAATGACTTCAAACTTTCAAGGAAACCAACAGTTAAATTGGGCTTACCTTGTTCTTTGATATCAAATGAACAAATGTGATTTGTGTTGACTGAAACTGATGTCAGGACGAGAGAATTATATGTATGCTTATATTGGAATGAACATAGACTTTTATATTGGTATCTTGTGAATCATTACATTGTAAGGTACTACAGCAGCCAATAAAGTCTTTGAACTGAATGGGGTCCAAATGAGGTTGCTTTCAATGAGGAAAATATGATGTGTCTGACTCGATATCATTGCCAAGAGATAGGTCATTTGATTGCAATAGGTGTGCAGGAGTCTACCTTTCACACTTGCCCTCATGACATTCAGTTATGGGTGGCATTAGGGCACTGAGGTAGGAGATGCTTGAAGTATTAACAATGTAGGACAAAGACTGTGCTACTGGACAAGCGATCCCATAGGTCAATAGATGTGGAGCTGGAAAAGAACAGCAGGTCAGGGTGAAGGGCTTGGACCCAAAATGTTGACCTACCTGCTCCTTGAATGCGATCTGACCTGCTGTGCTTTTCCAGCTTCATGCCTGCTGACTCTGGCTTCCAGCATCTGCAGTCCTTACTGTCTCCTAAGTACTCCCATAAAGTAATGCTTCACAAACGTTCTCCGGATGTGTCTCCATTTCAATCCCTCGGGCTTTGTGTAACCCCCGAATGAAACTGGAGGTGGGCTAGATTGACTTGCTGAGTGGGGGATGGGCTGTGGGCTCTGGCTAGTGTGGTGAGATGGGTTGAAGAAGCAAAGAGGCTGGGGGTGGGGAGGGAGGAGGGCGAATGGGATGGCCATGTGAATAAATTAAAACTGACCTCATTTTACAAGCTATGGTTGTAGTGTAGGTCATCATGGAGCAGGCTATTAAGCAGCGCCCAGTGACATTTGGAAAAAAACATGACGATTTACAGAGGCCTCATGCATTTTGAACTTCACAGACTCCTCTGCTTAAAGAAGTAAGATGCATCCTAAGATTCCTCTGGGGGGTGGGGGGGTCGTGATTTACAATTTGGGAAACAAGTTGGACTGATGATCCAGAGTATTCCTACCATGACAGTTTCACATCATTGATTTATTTAACAAAAAAAGTCACATTTAAAGAACAAAGAACAAGGAACAAAGAAAATCTACAGGAACAGACCCTTCCAAATGTACTGTCTAAACCTGTTGGTCAATTCCTAAGCATTTGTATCCCTCTGCTCCCCACCTACATAAACATCTATCCAGACGCATCTTAAATGAATCTACCGTGCCTGCCTCTACCACCTCTGCTAGCAACGCGTTCCAAATGCCCACCGCCCTCTGTGTGGAGTACTTGCCACATGTATCCCTCTTAAACTTCCCACCTCTTACCTTGAAAGCATGACCTCTCGTTATCGAATCCTTCACCATGTGAAAAAGCTTGTCTTTATCCACCCTGTCTATACCCTTCATGATTTTGTAAACCGCAGTCAGGTTCCCCCTCAATCCCCTTTTTCCTAGTGAAAATAACCTAACTTACCCAACCTCTCTTCATAGCGAGCACCTTCCATACCAGGCAACATCCTTGTAAACCTTCTCTGCACCCTCTCCAAAGTGTCCAGATCCTTTTGGTAATGTGACGACCAGAACTGTACACAGTATTCTAAATACGGCCGAACCAATGTCCTGTACAATGTTAACATGACTTGCCAACTCTTATACTCAATACCCCATCCAATGAAGGCAAGCATACCACTCTATCCACCTGTGCAGCAATCTTCAGGGTACAATGGACCTGCATTCTCAGATATCTCTGCCCATCAGCTTTTCCCAAGGCTCTTCCATTCATTGTATAATTCGCTCTAGAATTAGACTTGCCTAAATGCACCACCTCACATTTGTCTGGATTGAAAGCCATCTGCCACTTTTCCGCCCAACTCTCCAGTCTATCTGTTTCCTCTTGTATTCTCTGACAGTCCCTTATGCTTTCTGCAACTCCACCAATCTTCGTGTCATCTGTAAACTTGCTGATCATACCAACAGTGCCCTCTTCTAGATCATTTATGTATATGACAAACACCAGTGGCCCCAGCACTGATCCCTGTGGAACACCACAGGTCACCTTTCTCCATTTCGAGAAACTCCCTTCAACTACTACTCTCTGTCTCCTGTTGCTCAACCAGTTCTTTATCCACCTAGCTAGAACACCCTGCACACCATGTGACTTCACTTTCTCCATTAGTCTACAATGGGGAACCTTATCAAACACCTTACTAAAGTCCATGTATATGGCATCAACGGCCCTTCCTTCATCTAACAACTTGGTCACTTCCTCAAAGAACGCTATTAAATCGGTAAGGCAGGATCTCCCCTGCATAAAACCATGTTGCTTATCACTGATAAGCTCATTATTTTCGAAATATAAATAGATCCTATCTCTTAGTACCCTCTCCAGCAACTTCCCCACCACCGACGTCAGGCTCACTGGTCTGTAGTTAAGTCACAAAAAAATTTGAAAACCCTAACTATGTCATAACTGAATCAGGAAATCTGCTGCCCTTACCTGACCTGGCCTACATATGACATGTGGACAATTGGTGATATCAGTTGTGCGTCACTGGATGAAGGATTCTCATCCTCTGAACGTGAAGATCATGTTTGAAGCTCAAAATGAACCCAATTCCTGGATGACACTCCCAGTGCTGATGGGAGAGACATCAATGCAAGGTTCTTATCTGCCCTCTCAGGTGGATATACAGTACAGAGCATTATTCCAGTGCCCCAAGCACAGTATTCATTCCTCAATTAGCAATGCAAAGAAAGCAGTTCATCTGATTGTTAAGACAGCTTCTCAAGCAGCCCTAACACAACAAAAGTGTCCAACTTTCCAAACCTATGTCATTAGCCACAAAGTCTTTCTGATGTCCTTGGGTTACAGAGGATCAATCTCACAACATTTTTGCTTCCGGTAAAATGAAGAGGGGGACTTGGTCTGAAAGATGTTAACACCTCTGTGTTTGACATGCTTCCCTCAAGAGCGGCTAAGGGCAAGCAGGTCTCCAGGTGTGAAGCTCTTGCTAATTTTGTAACAACAAAATTAATATGTAGTTTAAGTACAGTATCCCTCTGTAGTGCCTTTTGCTTAACAGGCCACACTGTGCCTATAAAATACATGAATAAAGAGATGTTTTGACTCTGAGCTCAAAAACTGCATGAATTTATGTAAAACTCTGTTATCTCACTTTTTAGATTAGAATCAATCTAAACATCAGGTCATAGACAGAGAACACAGGGGGCCAACACCTTCAACATATTGTCTAGCTATCACCATTGTTAACAGCTAATCCGAGAATGCAACTTTAAAAAAAAGGTTTTGTGATTTACACATTACAGAAGTGAAACTATCACTGGATTCTAGCAGATGAAAGGCTTAACAGACAATCAATTTTTCAATGTATAATTTCAGTTACATCACACTGCAAATTTTTGCTATAAATTCTGTGTTACGATCGAGCCCTCCACTATCACCTGACGTCGCTCCAAAAGCTAGTGTGCTTCCAATTAAACCTGTTGGACTATAACCTGGTGTTGTGTGATTTTTAACTTTGAATAAAGAGAGACTTGTGTTTATATTGGGTTCTATTATGCTGTGGAAAAATGTTTCAAGTCAAAATATTTCACATGCAAAGCATTATTCTTTGAAGTCCAGTTACTGTTAATAGGAACACAGGAACAGCAGGAGGTCCCTTGAGCCTTTCTGTCAGTTTTTAGATTATGGTTGGTCTGGAAACAAATCCATCTAACCATATACTTAACCCTTAATTCATTTCACTGAGGAAAAACGTATCGATTGGGTAAAATTGAAATTTTTAATTGATCCCCAGCCTCTATCATCTTTTCAGGGTGAGGCAGTTCCAGATTTCCATGCCCATTTGTAAAACAATTTGCTTCTCAACATCACCCTTGAACTCTCTTGATCCAAATTGATGGATCTGTCCCCGTGTTCTGGAACTCCCCGCACACAATCTCAGAGGAAGTAATTTCTCTCGATTTCTCAGAAAGACAAGGGTTGTAGATACATGGGGACACTACCCTGTGCAAATTCCCCTCCAAGCCATTCACCATCCTGACTTGGAAATAAATCGCTGTTCCTTCACTGTCGCTGGGTCAAAATCCTGGAATTCCCTCCCTAAGGGCATTGTGGGTCAACCCACAGCACAAGGACTGCAGCGGTTCAAGAAGACAGCTGATCACAATCTTCTCAAGGACAATCAGCAACACAGCAACCAGCCATGTCCCATGAATGGGAACATTTTGCACAGTTGTAGTCTTCTCATCTGATACAGGATGATCTGGCTATAGAGGAAGCACAACAAAGATTTACCAGATTGATCCCTGGGACGGCAGGACTGATGTATGAAGAGAGACTGGATCGGTTAGGATGGCATTCACTGGAGTTTAGAAGAATGAGAGGGGAGTCTCATTGAAACACACAAAATTCGAACAGGACTAAATGGGGTAAAGATAGGAAGGGACCAGGGAACCCAGACTAGGAGCCACAGTTTAAGGATATGGGGAAAGCCATTTTGGACTGAGATGAGGATAAATTTCTTCACCTAGAGAGTGGGGAACCTGTGGAATTCTCCTCTTCAGAAAGCCAAAATGTTGAATGTTTCAAAAAAAAGTTAATTATTATGGGGTAAAGGCATCAAAGGGTATGGGCAGAAAGCAGGAACAGGCGACTAAGTTGGATGATCAGCTCATGATTGTATTGAATGGTGGAGCAGGCTCAAAGGGCTGAATGGCCTCCTCCTGCTCCTGTGTTTCTATGAAAGAATAAACTCCACAGAAAGATGAGATATCCAAATGAGAATTCTCTGCTATGATGAGCAGAGAATTCAAACAAAGACATTAGAAAGAGTCACTTTGAAAGCTGTTTCAGCTTCAGCTTTCATTTAAAAAAATTATTAAAAGTGACAGCGGGAGTGTAAACAGAAGATAAAATGGTTTAATTTTCTACCAATTGAATTATAGAGTGTGCAGTCTCCTTGTTGCTCAGTCTATGTTAGTTGCGTTTGTTCCTGAACCCTGAGGCTATTTAACCTTTATTAAGAAAATAATCTTTCAGAAGGAAGATATTGACTTTTGTGTGTTTTTTTTTCAGCTTTTGCCAGACTGATACTTAATGACATCGAAGTGGTCTGGACTGGATTATATTCATGGTTGTAATCACAGTTATAATATAGGAGAGAGCTGGAATGCTTGTAAGTATTAACATGTACATCTCGATGTGTCCACTGGTTAATACCCTCTCTCTCCCTCATAACATATATATATATATATATATACATATATATATGTCTGTCTTTCATCACAAATAGCATCTTACCTTAGTCATAAATATAGATTTATGGCATATTGCCTGACAAAAACAGTAGGACTGCAGCTGAGGAACTCATGTCTGTGCACATACATATGTATAACTATATCCTTATATTTACAGTTCGATCTGACGGAGGAGAAGAGAAATAAGGGAACTTGCGCATGATTTACACGGTTATCAACGCATGCCATAAAATTCGAAACAAGATTAAAAACTACAACTAGTTGTAAAAAGGAAGGAAATGTAGGGGTTGGAGGGAAATATAGTACAGACAACACAGGAATGCAATCAGGACTTAAAAGGTTAAAGTAAGGGGACAGTTTAATAGATGAGGCTTTGTATTTACCCAAATACTGGAGACTAAGGGATGATCTAATTGAGGTGTTTAATATGAGTACAAATTAATACAGTGAAAGTTAATCTTTTCCCTCAGGCGTTTCACATTTCATAAAGGGATCAAAGGGTATGGGGGAGAAAGCAGGGAACAGGGGATAATTAGCCATGATCATATTGAATGGGGAAGCAGGCTCAAAGTGCCGAATAGCCTACTCCTGCTCCTAAGTTCTTCGTTCCTGTGATGAGAGGTCAATAGTCACAACCACAAAACACAATGGCGTTACGAGACAGAGACAATTGGGGCAGCACAATGGCTCAGGACCCCGGTTCAATTCCAGCCTCGGGTGACCGTCTGTGTGGAGATTGCACATTCTCCCTGCGTCTATGTGGGTTTCCTCCTGGTGCTCCAGTTTCCTCCCACAGTCCAAAGATGTGCAGGTTAGGATGGATTGGCCATATTAAATTGCCCTATAAAGTCCAGGGATATGCAGGCTCAGCAGATTAGCGGGATGCTCCTCGAAAGTCAGTGCAAACTTGACAGACTGAATGGCCTCTATCTGCACAATTGGGATTCTATGAATTGGTTACTTAGAAAATCTGGAACTCTTTTCCCCAAGTAGAATCAAGTGAAAATTTCAGACGGGAACAATAGGCTTTTTTGGTAGGTAACAAGGTGCTATAAGGATTACATAATCTCACAGTCAATGAGGTCATGGATCTGTGGCCCAACTCCATATAACTGCTTTCGGTTTCCCTTTACTCTTCTGCTAACAAAAATTTATCTATTGCAGATTTAAACTTAGCAACTGATCCAACATCCATTGCTCTTTGTGGAGCAGAGTTCCAAACCCCTGTCATTCTCTGTGTTAAGAGTGCTTCCTAACATCTTCCCTGAATGGTCCAGCCCTAATTCTCAGACTATGCTCCTAGTCCGAGAACTTCGGGAAACCAGAACCAGGGATCACAGTCTAAGGATATAAGGTGGACCATTGAGGACTGAGGTGAGGAGAAATTGATTTAAAGATTTAAAGACACAGCCTTAGAATTAGAGGGGGTCAATTCAGAACAGAAATGCAGACACATTTCTTCAGCCAGAGAGTGGTGGGCCTGTGAAATTCATTGCCGCAGAGTGCAGTGGAGGCCGGGACGCTAAATGTCTTCAAGGCAGAGATTGATAAATTCTTGATGTCACAAGGAATTAAGGGCTACGGGGAGAATGCTGGTAAGTGGAGTTGAAATGCCCATCAGCCATGATTGAATGGCGGAGTGGACTTGATGGGTCGAATGGCCTTACTTCCACTCCTATGTCTTATGGTCTTATAGTCTTAAATTTCCTTACCCAGAGAGTGGGGTGCCTGTAGAATTCTCTGCTACAGAAAATGGTTGAGGCCAAAACATGGGATGTTTTCAAGGAGACAGATATAGTTCTTAGGACTCAAGGGATCAAAAGGTCTGAGAGAAAGCAGGAACAGGGGACTGAGCTGAACAGTCAGTCATGATCATACTGAATGGCAGTGCAGGCTGAGAGGGCTGAATGGCCTACTCCTACTTCTATTTGCTATGTTGATATTCCCCCAGCATTCTCTGGAGTTAGGTTAACAAATAGTTAGCAGGTCTTTCCTCACCCTTCACATGGACAAACTGGAAAACAACTCTTTAAATCCCGTTGATATTCCTTTGGTTTTGATCTGAACACTGCAATGTTAGAAGATTTGTTTTCATGTAGTCATGAAATATTCAGGTGGTTCAGACTCACTTATCCTGGAAAAACAAGTCAAACCCATCAAATATTCCACCTCATTCACAGATAGTATGTTTCGATCCCTCCATCACAGCCAGAGATGAGCTATGATACAGTGGGGTGGAGGACTGTATTAATGTCAGTACCTAACACAGCGCTGTCCCTGTCCCGGGAGTATTTGATGGGGACAGTGTCAAGGGAATGTTTATTTCAGTTTAGAAGGGTAGAAGTAGCTTTACTTTCTGTTTAAAAACATAAAGGAAACTTTACAGCTCACCTAACCCCATGCTCTCTGGGTCCTGGGAGTGTTTCATGGGGAGACTATAGAGAAAGCTTTACTTTCAGGTTTAAAGAGTGTTGGAACATTTGTTTCCAGTTTTAAATAGTGGAGGGAACTTTAGAGATATAGCACAGTGGCTGAGTGGTTAGCACTGCTGCACCAGAGACCCAGGTTCAATTCCAGCCTCAGGTAACTGTCAGTGTGGAGTTTGCATATTTTCTCTATTTCCTCTGGGTGCTCTGGTTTCCTCCCACAGTCCAAAGATGTGCAGGTTGGAGTGAATTGGCTGTGCTAAATTGCCTGTAGTGTCCAGAGCTGTGCAGCTAAATGGATTAACTATGGGAAATGGAGGGTGACAGGAAGATAGTGGGGAGTTGTGTCTGGTTGGGGTGCTTTTCAGATGTTCAGTGTGGAGCTGATGGGTTGAATGGCCTGTTTCCATACTGTAGGGATTTAAGATTATCTATGATTCATTCTGTATCTAACCCTGTGTTGTCCCTATCTTGGGAGCATTTGATGGGTGACAATGTAGAGGGAGCTTTACTCTATATCTAACCCTGTGCTGGCTACTGGCACTGCACCATGATGCATTCCACAGATGTAGCCTTAATTTTTTTACAAAAGTTACTCTTTCTGACACAGAATCTCACTCATTAAATTGTGCTGGCTATGAACCGTCAGGCTACGATGGGATGCAGACACAGTTCAATGTCTGCCTCACTAGAAATACTGCAAGATAAGAGATAAAGCGCATTGTACAGCAGATGGAAATTCAAAAGAGCAACATTTTCAGGTTTGGATGTGTTGCTTTCTGCTGATTATTATTGCAATCAGAATTTTCAAAGGCCATTGATCCCAGTTTGCCTGCAATTTCTCTCAGCCATTTCTCTCCTCCCAGTGATGCAGACACACAGCATCATTCCCTCAATCTCCCCACAGCCAGCCAGAAATGTCTGGGTCCTATTATTCCGTTCCATCAGCCCCTGACTGCATGCTACTGAACTGCTGTGCAACAAGGTCCAGCTCCATTTCTACTCACAGAACAGGTCTGTTGGCCTCCACTGTGCATTAGATACAGTGAGCTTCCCTACTGTCACTCAGCTGATGGGTCTGCCCTCACCTCGTTCAATACTTATAGCCTATTCATAGCCAGAAAACCACCCAACTCAGCATCTCCTCCCAGTCCTGCACTGTCACCTCTGGTGTCCATAAAACTCACCGACTCTCACAGTTTCCCATCAACAGTATGGTTACACTGCCAGTAACAGTGCAGTTCTTGGAGGATAGTTGGCAGCTACAGATGGTACACCTAAAATCTCCACACTACCCCCAGCGCAATAACCTACTTGCAGTTCAATGTTCTGCCAGGAACCGCAACCTCATGCAAACGGAGTACTAGCCAAATCAGGTCCAAGATCCACCTTCAGTTCCAAAGAATCATATGACACAGGAGGCAACCATTCAGCCCCTCATTATTGCACCAACTGCTTTCTGAAGCAATTCCAATAAGCACAGTCCCAGCCCTTACCCCACAGATCAATTCCTAACAAAGTGCTCATTTGTTTTAATTCATTCATGGGATGAGGGTGTCACTGGCTAGGCCAGCATTTGTTGCCCATCCCTAATTGCCCAGAGGGCAGTTAAGAGTCAACCACATTGCTGTGGGTCTGGACTCACACGTAGGCCAGACCAGTTGTCTCTCCTAAAGGGGATTAGTAAACCCAATGGGTTTTTCCAACAATCGGCAATGGATTCATGGTCATCATTAAACTCGGTCAAAAATCACACCACACCAGGTTGTAGTCCAACAGGTTTATCTGAAAATGCTAGCTTTCAGAGCACTGCTCCTTCATCAGGTGTTAGTGAGAGCTAGAACGTGGTGTGGTGTGATTTTTGACCGAGTTTAATGATGACCATGAATTAATGATGACCCAGGTTCAAATCCTGCCACAGCAGATGGTGGAATTTGAGTTCAATAAAAATCTGGAACTACGAATCTAATGATGATGTGGAGGTTGCTAGGTTGGACAAGGTCAAAAATCACACCACACCACGTTCTAGCTCTCACTAACACCTGATGAAGGAGCAGTGCTCTGAAAGCTAGCATTTTCAGATAAACCTGTTGGACTACAACCTGGTGTGGTGTGATTTTTGACCTTGTCCAACCTAGCAACCTCCACATCATCATTAGATTCGTAGTTCCAGATTTTTATTGAACTCAAATTCCACCATCTACTGTGGCAGGATTTGAACCTGGGTGCCTGGAACATTACCTGGGTCTCTGGATAAACAGTCCAGCAATAATATCACTAGGCCATCACCCCCACCCCCTGCATGTGACTCTCTTCCAAACTCTCAAGCAGTGCCACCTCATGCCCCCAGCTTGTGAAACACACCTTGCAGTGTCCGTTTTATGGCTCGAGGTGGAACCTAAAGGATTTTGCTGCCAGAGCATTCAATCCAGGTCGGAAGTTAACAACCATATTCGTCCTCGCCAGCTGAGAATCAAATCCTGTTCATTTATTCCCAGTCTGTCTGATTATCTGAATTATCACTGCTGCAAAAATACGCAGACTGACAGAGACAATGCAGGACAAATCCCTTCAGGCCTCATTAGAAAAGAAAAGGAGAGGAACGAGCATTCCGAAGTATTAAATTGGCTACAGATTTATCTCCCCAGTCCTCAGATTCTGATCGGACTTTTTCCTGCAGCCTACACATTTATTTCCTGCATTACTCTTTCCGTTCTCCCCAGAGTGCTTGAAAAATCCAAGATAATGCAAATTGTTCTGACAAAGTGTAGAGACATGCAAGAAACGGTGCTGAAACCAGACAGAAGACCCTTTCAGTTCAATGGGTGAGTAGGTGTCACAAGGGTTGAATCCAGTCCTCACAGTTGCCAGTTCCTCCAGGATTATTGCAGGTGAAACATTAATCTCTCAGACACCACTGTGAGCAAAACCAGGAAGGAAGATCACCAGGGACTTGAAGGAAGATGTGTTTCTATTGTGCAGTTGTGCGCCCTCCTTATAATGTTGTTGCAGATGGCGGGGGATGGCAAATGTGTGACAGTCAGGAATCAACTCATGAGGAACCCAAAGTTCACTTTCTGATTCTCCCCAAAACCCTATTGTCATGAAAAGTAATTAAAGTCTCATTTTCAGGCTTCCTTTCATTTCAGTGCCCTCTGAATTTAGTTCAATTTAGTTTAATTTGATGTGGAGATGTGTTGAATTGAACAGTTGCTGTGTTGGACTGATGTGGACAAAGTCAGAAGTCACACGACGTGGGAGTAAATTACTACAGATGCTGGAACCTGGACTGAAAGTAACAAATGCTGGAGATCACAGCGGGTCAGACAGCAATCCATGGAGAGAGAGCAAGCTAACATTTCGAATCGAGACGGCTCTTCATCTGTAGCTTGCTTTCTCTCCATGGATGCTGCCTGACCAGAAGTCGAAGAACAAAGAACAAGAAAACTACAGCACAGGAACAGGCCCTTTGGCCCTCCAAGCCAGCATTGATCCAAATCCTCTATCTAAACCTGTTGCCTATTTTCTAAGGATCTGTATGCCTCTGCTCCCTGCCCATTCATGTATCTGTCCAATACATTTAAATAACGCTATCATGCCTATCTCCACCACCTCTGCTGGCAACATGTTCCAGGTACCCACCACCCTCTGTGAAAAACCTATCTTAAACTTTTCCCCTCTCACTTTAAACTCGTGAACCCTCCTCCAATTTGGGAAAAAGTTTCTTGTTATCCATCCTGTCTATGCCTCTTATGATTTTGTAGACTCCAAACAGGTCCCCTCAATCTCCGTCCTTCAAATGAAAATAATCCGAATCTACTCAACCTCTCTTCACAGCTAGCACCCTCCATACCAGGCCACCTCCTAGTGAATCTCCTCTGCACCCTCGCCAAAGCATCCACATCCTTTTGGAAATGTGGTAACCAGAACTGTATACAGTATTCCAAATGCGGCTGAACCAAAGTCTTATACAACTGTGACATGACTTGCCAACTCTTATACTCAGTATCCCGTCCGATGAAGGAAAGCATGCCATATGCCTTCTTGACCACTTCAATGACCTGTTTTTCCACCTTCAGGGAACAATGGGCCTGAACACCCAGATCTCTCTGTACATCAATTTTCCACAGGGCTTTTCCATTTACTGTATAGTTCGCTTTTGAATTGGATCTTCCAAAATGCATCACCTCGCATTTGCCCGGATTGAGCTCTATCTGCTATTTCTCCATCCAACTCTCCAATCTATCTTTCTTCTCCTGCATTCTCTGACAGTTCCCTTCACTATCTGCTACTCCACCAATCTTAGTGTCATCAGCAAACTTGCTAATCAGACCACCTATATCTTCTTCCCGATCATTTACATACATCACAAACAACAATGGTCCCAGCACAGATTCCTTTGGAACACCACTGGCCACAGGTCTCCATTTTGAGAAATTCCCCTCCACTACTACTCTGTTTCCTGTTGTCCAGCCAGTTCTCTATCCATCTAGCTAGTACACCTTGGACCGCATGCAAATTCACTTTCTCCATCATCCTACCATGGGGAACTTTATCAAACGCCTTACTGAAGTTCATGTATATGACATCTACAGCCCTTCCCTCATCAAGCAGCTTTGCCAATTCCTCAAAGAATTCTATTAAGTTGGTAAGGTATGACCTTTCCTGCATAAAACCATGCTGCCTATCTTCTTCCAAATATAAATAGATCCTATCCCTCAGTATCTTCTCCTGCAGTTTCCCTACCACTGAAGTCAAGCTCATGGATCTATAATTGCCTGGATTAGCCCTGCTACCCTTCTTGAACAAGGGGACAACACTAGTAATTCTCCAGTCCTCCAGGACCTCACCCATGTTCAAGGATGCTGCATCAATATCTGTTAAGGCCCCAGCTATTTCCTCTCTTGCTTTTCTCAGTAACCTGGGGCAGATCACATCTGGATCTGAGGACTTGTCTACCTTAATGCCTGAAACGTCGATTCTCTTGCTCTTTGGATGCTGCCTGACCTGCTGCGCTTTTCCAGCAACACATTTTCAGCTCTGATCTCCAGCATCTGCAGTCCTCACTTTCTCCTTGCTGAAGATAAATCATGACCCATGTTAGCTCTCTTCATTCCTCATTTCAAATTGGTCCTACATTCCCCATATTCTTCCAAAGCTTCATCTGTCTTCAGTCACCTAGACCTTATGTATGCTCCCTTTTTCCTCTTACTTTGGCTCACAGTTTCACCTATCATCCATGGTTCCCTAATCTTGCCATTTCTTTCCTCATTTTCACAGGGACATGTCTCTCCTGTACTCTAATCAACCTCTCTTTAAAAGCCTCCCACATATCAAATGTGGATTTACATTCAAACAGCTACTTCCAATCTACATTCCATAGCTGCTGCTGAATTTTGCTACAGTTGGCCTTCCCCCAATTAGGACTACTCTCATCTTTGTCCATGTGTAGTCTAAAACTTATGGAATTATGATCACTATTCCCAAAGTAATTCCCTACTGAAATTTCAACTACCTGGCCTGACTCACTTCCAATGCCAGGTTCAGGATAGCTCCTTCCTGAGTTGGACTATTTACATACTGCTCTATAAAACCCTTCTGGATAATCCTTACAAATTCTGCTCCATCTAGACCTCTAACCCTCAGTGAATCCCAGTCAATGTTGGGAAAATTAAAATCTCCTATCACCACCACACTGTTGCTTCTACATCCTTCCATGATCTGTACACATATTTGTACGTCTGTCTCACACTTGCTGTTAGGAGGTCTGTAGTACAGCTCCAACATTGTTACCACAACCTTCCTATTTCTGAGCTTTGTCCATATTACCTCACTGCTCGAGTCCTCCATAGTGCCCTCCTTCAGCTGTGACATCCTCTCTGACCAGTAATGCAACTCCTCCACCCCTTTTACCTCCCTCTCTATCCCACCTAAGTCACACGACTCTAGGTTATAATCCAACAAATTTATTAAACATCACTTCACCTGATGAAGAAGCAGCGCTCTGAAAGCTTGTAATTTTAAATAAACCTATTGGACTATAACTTGGTGCTGTGTGACTTCTGACTTAGTTTAGGTTGGATTAACTACTCTCATCCAAAACAATGCAGTCCCACTTGCTCCAGAGGTGTGTCATAACACATCCGAATTGTTCAAAAATAATTAAAACTAGTTTCCCTGGTCAAGCTGGTCATTATCTGATCAAGGCTACACACTGGTGATTGTACCCAGCTGCTAGCTTGCTCCCTATATTATGCCTGTACACAGTGTCCTTGGAGAGAGAGCATGCCATGTCTACTTGCACACTTCAGATCTTCCAGGACTGGTGGCCAACACCAAGGAGAGAGTGCTTCATTGCCTCCTCAAAACCAGATTTCAATTTCAATTTAGTATGCTATATTTGTGATATTGTCTTCTGAGCAATCTCTTCTGTGAAGGATTGTATGGCTAGTCTAAATAATGTCAGCCATAAAACTCGCATTAATTGATTCATTTTGGTGGTGGTGTTCCCCATGTATCTGCAGCCCTTGTGCTTCCAGATGGTAGAGGTCGCAGGTTTAAGAGAGTGCTATCCAAGGAGACTTAACAAATTATTGTTGTGCATCTTATAGATGGTACACACTGCTGCTCTTGAGAATCATTAGTGAAGGGAGTGGATTTTGAAGGTCATGGATGGAACAGGCTGCTTTGTCCTGGGCAATTTCAGACTTCTTGAATGTTGTTGGAGTTGCACCCATCCAGACAAGTGGGGAGTATTCCATCACACTCCTGACTTGTGCTTTGCAGATGCTGGACTAACAGCCATTATATATAGAAGCAGAATTAGGCCACTGGGCCCATTGCAAGTTAAGGGATCATCAACACAAAATAGCCATTGATAAATCCAACAGACAATTGAGGGGGAAAAAAATCCATTCGCAGAAATGTTGAGAATTTGGGACTCGAAACCCGTGGAAGTACTTGAGGTGGACAAGGTGGATATGATAAAAGGATGTTAGATAAATATGTTAGGGAGAAAGGAAAGAAAGATATGCTGATCAGGTGAGACAAATAAAACTGGGAGAGGGATCATAAATGAGTCAGAGCGAATGGCCAGTTTCTGTGCTGTGAACTAGATTTAATTCTACACTGTACATTCACTATATGATTTTAATGCTGATTCTATCAAGGGGACCTCAAGGCTACATGCGACATCAGACTCGACTTGATGTTTTGCACAAGTTAATCATTTTGTATTTACTGTATTTTTTTTGATTCCTCTTGTTATAAAATCCATTGTGCTACTGGCATTTCCTTTTACGTCCTTCTCCATCTGCACTCATATTTTAATGACTTCCGATTAAGCACATGTTCTACTCCCTGCTTTTCCTTCACCACAGCTCTCTGTATTCAAAACATCTGCCAATAGCATCTCAGCTGAACTGATACCCCTCAACGCCTTTACTTCTCATCAGTGTTGATAAATATCATAGAGTAAAAAATGAGGTCTGCAGATGCTGGAGATCACAGCTGAAAATGTGTTGCTGGTCAAAGCACAGCAGGCCAGGCAGCATCTCAGGAATAGGGAATTCGACGTTTCGAGCATAAGCCCTTATGCTCGAAACGTCGAATTCCCTATTCCTGAGATGCTGCCTGGCCTGCTGTGCTTTGATAAATATCATATCCACTTTATTAACAAATTAACAGGAAGGCGGCTTAATATTCTAACGGCAATAGATTGGAAAAGGGGGAGGTGCAGTGAGACCTGGATGTCCTTCAACACCAGTCCCTGAGTGTAAGCATGCAGAGACAGCAGGCAGTGAAGAAAGGAGAGGATGTGTTGGCCTTCATTGTGAGAGGATTTGACAGTGAACAGGATCAGGGATATTTTTCAGCAATTAAACAGAGCCTGGTGAGGCTACATCTGGAATATCGAGTGTGGTTTTTGGGTCTCTTTATCGGAGGAGGGATGTTCTGTCGATGGAGAAAGTGTAATGAGGTATACCAGACTGATTCCTAGGACAGCAGGTCTGAAGTCTCAAGACAGATTGGATTGGTTAGGACAATTAAAGCCAAATTCGTGTCACCACAGTCTCACTGGACCATATGGCTGCTCTCTCTCTCTCTCGCTGATTCAGAACTCAATGCTGCAATTGGTGTATGCCGATGGCAATCACCGTGCATGGAACATTGGAACGGTTGAACTTGACCGAAAGTGAACAACAGACTAAGCAGTAAAAAGTGAGGTCTGCAGATGCTGGAGATCAGAGCTGAAAATGTGTTGCTGGTTAAAGCGCAGCAGGTCAGGCAGCATCCAAGGAACAGGAAATTCGACGTTTCGGGCAAAAGCCCTTCATCATTCATTCCTGATGAAGGGCTTTTGCCCGAAACGTCGAACTTCCTGTTCCTTGGATGCTGCCTGACCTGCTGCGCTTTAACCAGCAACACATTTTCAACAGACTAAGCAGCCACCCGTCAACTCTCTCCAATGAGAGAGCAGTCCTATGGTCCTCTAGAACTATAGCAACTCTATTAATCTGAATGGCACTGCAGACTCAATGGGTCAAATGGCCTGCCCTGCTCCTAACTTGCAATGTGGCCATCATAAAAGCTGACAATCTACCGATGTTAATTTCAGAAATGCCCACATTCTCTTCTTCCAAACTCGAATTAGATTACCATTAGGGAACATGAGCGGAATAATAAAGGGACTGGACTCTGCCTCGGTAAATGAGAAACATAGCCGCTTCACGAATGACACGCAAACCCCGAATTCATGAGCCGTGCAAACACAGATGACGCCCTGGCCAAGTGACACTTTGTTTTTAACAGGACTTAGAGCAGTTACAGATTTTCTTAAACAACTTCTCACACTGTGCTTTGAAGTAGCAATTAAATCTGTTCTCTATCATACGGACTTTAATTCCGCAGCTGGGTTTAATCATCAACCATGGCTGAAAAATGTGTTGCTGGAAAAGCGTAGCAGGTCAGGCAGCATCCAAGGAGCAGGAGAGTCGACGTTTCGGGCATGAGCCCTTCTTCAGGTGATTTCTGAAGAAGGGCTCATGCTCGAAACGTCGATTCTCCTGCTCCTTTGATCCAGCAACACATTTTTCAGTTCTGATCTCCAGCATCTGCAGTCCTTACTTTCTCTTAATCGTCAACCACACAACAACCATTGATTAAAATCCTCAGTCTGCAGGGTGTTGTCCGGTGACTCTGCCCACAGAACAACCAGAGGTGAAAGAATGTAAGTCCTTTAAATTTAACACCACATAAAATCAACTCCTCTTAACACACTAACAATTCTTCACTTTAAAATGCAGTATTGACTTTATTTTTTTACATAAAACAGGCTCAGCTATCAGCTTGCGAGAGGTCATTCATCACAACTAGAGAAAGAAGGAACGGCAACATGAGGACAATGTTGTGTTAGCAGCAAGTCCTTACGTTCTGGAGTGCAGTGAGAAAGCAGTGCAGGCAGACTCAATCGTGGTTCTCAAAAGCGAATTGGATAAGTAGCTAAGTCAGAAGAACAATCCATACGGGAAACCATCACCCTCCCTCCCAGCCCTGCTCTGTCTCAGACCCTGATTCAGCCCCTTGAACCAATTCAGCCATCCAATATAATCGTGGATGAGGTTTAGCCTAACTCCAAAAATCCTTCCCTGTCCCTTTTCCTGTCATACCTTTGGTTCACAAGAGAAAAAACTCTTCATCTCAGTTATTTTCAGAAAAGTGTTTGAAACTGTGACAGTCCTGAGCATGGAGAAATGTTTTATGTTCTCCCTCCTGAATGCTCTGCCCTCACACTTTGCACCAAAACCCCCTCACTCTCCACTGCCCAGTCAGCAGATAAAGCTCCCTCCCAAATTACCTTCTCTATTCCCCTTCATACCTCTAAAATCTTTGATCAAATCTCTCTAACTCTCCTAAATTCCAGGGAATGCAGCCTTCACTTGTTCAGTCCCTCCTCACAGTTTAACTCACATTTGCTCCCCCTCCAAAGCCAGGAGAGCCTTCCTAAAGTGTGGCTCACAGTCACTCCAGGGGTGTGGTTTAACCAGGGCTTTGTAAAGCTAAACAGAACATTCAGGAGAAACCCAACAAATCTTGAAGCATCTATGGAGAGAGAAACATAGTTAGCACCTTTCAGTGCTGTGAACAGTCATGTAGGACTCGTAACACTAACTCTTTTCCCAGTGCTTACTGTTTTTATTTCAGATTTCCAGCATCTGCAGTACATTTCTATTACCCTTGTATTACATTTACTTGAAAAAGGATGTCCTAGTATTGGAGGGGGCACAGAGGAGGCTCACTAGGTTGATTTAAAGTTGAACGGGCTGCTTTATGAAGAAGGATTGAGCACACTGGGACTATACTCATTGGAATTTAGAAGGATGAGGGGGAAAACATACAAAATTATGAAGGGAATAGATAAGATAGGAGCCGAGAGGTTATTTCCACTGGTGGATGAAACTAGAATTAGGGGGCAGAACCTCAAAATAAGGAGGAGCAGATTTATGACTGAGTGATCTGCTTTCCATAAAGACCATTCCCTCCATAACTACCACATCAGATCCACACCCCCGAACAACCCACCCTCCCCTCCCAGCACCTTAGCCTGCCACCACAGGAATTGCAAAACCTACGCCCACCCCCTCCCCCCTCACCTCCATCCAAGGGCCCAAAGGAGCCTTCCACATCCATCAAAGTTTCACCTGCACTTCCACCAATGTCATTTACTGTATCCGTCACTCTCAATGCAGTCTCCTCTACATTGGGGAGACAGAATTCCTACTCACAGAGCGCTTCAGAGAACATCTCTGGGCCACCCGATCCCACCGCCATATGGCCTAACACTTTAACTCCCCCTCCCACTCTGCCTAAGACATGCAGGTCTTAGGCCTCCTCCATCTCCATTCCCTTATCACCCGACACATGGAGAAAGAATGCCTCATTTTCTGCCTTGGAACACTTCAACCCCAGGGCATCAATGTGGACTTCACCAGTTTCCTCATTTCCTCTCCCCCCAAACTTACCCCAGTTCCAACCTTCCAGCTCAGCACCATCCTCATGGCTTGTCCCACCTGCCAATCTTCCTTCTTACCTATCCACTCCACCCTCCTCTCCGACCTATCACCTTTACCAACATCTCAATCTGCCTATCTTCTCCCAAGCCCCACCCCATTTATCTCTCCACCCCCAAGGCTCCCAGCCTCACTCCTGATGAAGGGCTTTTGCCCGAAACGTCGATTCTCCTGCTCCTCAGATGTTGCCTGACATGCTGTGCTTTTCCAGCACCACACTCTTGACTGTAATCTCCAGCATCTGCAGACCTCACTTTCGCTGTGAGGAGGAACTTCTTCATCCAAAGGGATGTGAATCTGTGGAATTCCCTGCCCAGTGAAGCTGTTGAGGCTACCTCGTTGAAATATTTTAAGGCAAAGATAGATAGTTCTTTGAACAGTAAAGGAATTAAGGATTATGGTGAGAGGGTGGGTAAGTGGAGCTGAGGTCATGAAAAAATCAGCCATGATCTTATTGAATGGCAGAGCAGGCTGGAGGGGCCAGATGGCCTACTCCTGCTCCTATTTCTTATAATTTCTTGACATAGGAAGCAGCATTCCATTAGCCTTTCTGAGTACTTTTTGTACCCATCCATGATGCATTAATAATCTGGGGGTCAATTAGCTCAGTTGGCTGGATTGTGGGTTTGCAATGCAACACTGACTGAAGTTATCGTGAAGGACTCTCCTTCTCAACCTTTCCCCTTGGCTGAGACACAGTGACCCCCAGGTTAAACCACCAATAGTTGCCCCTCTCTCTCTTCGCTAAGTGAGACTAGGTTAACTTTATTAATGATCATTCTATCTGGAGCTCCGAGTCTCTGGACTGAGTTCTGACTGGTTGATGCTTCAGCTCAGGTATAAGGATGGACCTGCCATAATGCACGAGTTGAAGTGTGTGGTGCTGGAAAAGCACAGGCATATCCGAGGAGCAGGAGAATGACGTTTCAGGCATAAACTCTTCATCAGGAACACAATAGTGTACGGTTCATGTGGAGTATCTGACATTCAATTCATACTCCAGAAGTGGGTGAGTTCAAATGGGCTGTTAGAACATTTGAGTTCAGTTCATAGATACTGATATAAGGGGCTGGAACCAGTAAAATTAAGTCATCAATGAAGCTGTCAGATTGTTATAAAAGCTCAACTGACTCTCTGATGTGTTTTTATGTAGGATATTTGTTGACTTAACTCAATAGTGTTACACAACTCTTGAAGTGCATCAGAGTGGTTGGTTTTTAATGACTGATTGAAATAGCTCAACGAACCACCTTGTAGTAATTTAAACATGTGGTGCTGGAAAAACACAGCACCACAGACCAGGCAGCATCAGAGGAGCAGGAGAATCCACATTTCGGGCATAAGCCCTTCTTCAGGAATCCAGGATGCTGCCTGCCCTGCTGTGTTTTTCCAGCACCACATTTTTCAACTCTGGTCTCCAGCATCTGCAGTCCTCACTTTCACCCTGTAGTAAGAGCAAGCTATAGTTTTGAGGGGAGTCTTCATTACATGGGGCTTCAGGAGTCATTGAGTCAGATGGACGTACAGCATAGAAGCAGACCTTTCGGTCTAATTCAGCAATGCCAACCAGATATCCCAACCCAATCTAGTCCCATCTGCCAGCATTTGGCCCATATCTCTCCAAACCCTTCGTATTCATATACCCATCCAGATGCTGTAATTGTACCAGCCTCCACCATTTCCTCTGGCAGCTCATTCCATACACGCACCACCCTCTGTGTGAAAACATTGCCCCTTAGATCCCTTTTATATCTTTCCCCTTACACCCTAAAACTATGCCCTCTTGTTCTGGACTCCACCACCCCAGGGAAAAGACCTTATATATTTACCCAATCTCTGAAACAACAAAGTATAAGCCCCTTGTGAAGGGTAAAGTCAAGATTAAATGCTGCTGGAAAAACACAGCATCTGAGGAGCAGGAAAATTGTCATTTCGGGCAAAGGCCCTTCATCAGGAACTATCGATTTTCCTGCTCCTCGGATGTTGCCTGACCTGCAGTGTTTTTCCAGCACCACTCTCATCTTGACTCTAATCTCCAGCATCTGCAATACTCATTTTCGCCTTTTAAAGGGGTAGCTGAGGGCTGCTACCAATTTTTCAGCACGGAGACGATGTATCCATCAAGTCATGGTTTGGGTTAAATGCCTCAGTGATGAGGCAAAGTGACAGCAGAGATAGACAGAGGAGAATGGCCATTGCGCAGTGCGGGTCCCACTACAGCATGGGATGTCCTGCTCCATGAGTCCAAAGGTCTGAGCTGAGAATCGGTCACTCACATGAAGACCCACAACGGAAACACATGACCCTGAGCAGACATCATCGTCGGACCCAGAAACAACTAGTGCTCGGAATTGACAGTAACTGCCTGCTTCAGCAACACTCACAACCACAAAACAAATTTGTTCATTGCAACGGCGAAAATGCCTTTTGCAGATCTGCAGTGACTGTTACTTGAGCTGGTGTGACTCAACCAGAGCTCTAACAGGCCGTAACTTATAACTTCTTTCTAAAATCCTTGCTGACGGCAGTTGGTATGCCATAAGCCCAATGTTTTCACATACCCTTTTTACTGCTTGTGTGCACAATAGGTCAGACACGAGAGTAGCCAGGTAATGGAGCAGCAAAACAAAACCCTCTTTTGATTAACAGCTCCTTGTGAGAAATTTGGCTGTAATTAGCGCTGACACGCACCAGTGCCAAGACACTGTATCAAATTCCCTTTCCTGTTTATATTGTTGACATGCAGATTGGAGGCGCATTTGACCCAAAGTTTTCTAAAATTTATGTTTTTAAAACATTTCTTGATGTGCAGAAGGGCTTCTCTTCAACAATTCTTTGATGTTGGATGGTTATAATAACAATAACTTGCTTTCTTATAATGTGCTGGCCTTCCAGAGTGACTGTGAGGTGGAGAGGGGTAGGGAGAGATTTCAAGAGCTTAGAGCTGTGGTGTCTGAAGGCACCAATGTCGAGCTGATAGCATTGCAGAACGCAGGTACATGGAGCAGATAGTGTAGGGCAGGAGGAAGTTACAGAGAGAGGGGAGGGAATGGAAAGTGATAATTAGAATGGTTGTAGGGCCAGAGTTGGTAACAGAGACACAGGGGAGGAGAGGCGATGAGGAGGGTGGATGTAGGGCAGGAGGAGATTACAGAGAGGCACAGTAGTGGAGATGATTAGGAGGATGGTCATAGGACAGGAGAAGGTTACAGGGCGGAAAGGTGAAGTGATGAGGAGGATGGTTGTAGGGCAGCAAGGAGGTTATAGGGAGAGTATGGGGAAGTGATGATGAGGGACTTGGAAATAAGGAGGAGAATGTCAGCATCAAGGTGTTGCCATATTGGATTCATAAGTGGATGATGGGGGTAAATGGGATGAAGGATGCAGGGCAACTGAGGTTTGGGTGAGCACTAATAATGGAGGGTACATCCCAACAAGGGACAAAATGAGGCCACTTGGCCTTTCTAGCCTGCTGTGCTAAATCAATAAAAGCATGGCTGGTCTGAATTTAACCTCGACTCCACATTCCTACACATCCCTGACAAGCTTTCATCCCTTTGGGAATCAAGAATCTATTTATCTCTGCCTTAAAACCATTTAAAGATTCTGGATCCACTGCATTTTGAGGAAGACAATTCTAAAGACCCACAACCCTCTGAAAGGGAATTATTTCCTTACCTCTGTCTCAAATAGATAACTCTTTACTTTTAAAGTGACCTCTAGATTTAGATTCTCCTACAAGAGGAAACATCCTTCCAACATCCACTCAGTCAAGACCCCTCAGGATCTTTTATGTTTCAGTTGAGTCACCTTTGACTCTTCTGAACTCTAGAGGATAAGAGCCCACCCTGTTGTGGAGGTGCCAGTGTTGGACTGGGGTGGACATTTACAAAAACACACAATACCAGGTTATAGTCCAACAGGTTTATTTGGAAGTATTAGCTTTCAAGCGCCACTCCTTCATCAGATAGCTGTCCTGATGAAGGAGCAGCGCTCCGAAAGCTAGTGCTTCCAAATAAACCTGTTGGACTATAACCTGGTGTTATGTGATTTTTAACTTTGTCCACCCTCAGTAGCCTTTCCTCATAAGGCAATCCATTCATTCCAGGTAGAGATCGAGTAAATCTTCACTGAACTGTTTCCAAGGTATTAACATCCTCTCAGGTAGTGAGCAGCCCTGAGTCTTTCCAGTTGGAGATGCCTTAGCACTGTACCTTCAAGGCATTTGCATATCTACTTTGGGCATAAAGAAAGAGCAGGATCCTTCCTCAATGACAAAGGGTAAGAGCTGTGGAGGATTTGAGAGTCATACTCAAAGACAAGAATAGAAAGAAGATGGACAAAATGTTAGCCTTAATCTAAAGGGGCTGAAATATCACAGAGCCAGGGTCCCAGGTTCGATTCCAGCCTCGGGCGACTGTCTGTGTGGAGTTTGCACATTCTCCCCGTGTCTGCGTGAGTTTCCTCCAGGTTCTCCGGTTTCCTCTCACAGTCCAAAGATGTACAGGTCAGGTGAATTGGCCATGCTAAATTGTCCATCGTGTTAGGTGCATTAGTCAGAGGGGGATGGGTTACTCTTCGGAGGGTTGGTGTGGACTTGTTGGGCCAAATGGGCCTGTTTCCACACTGAAGGGAATCTAATCTGAATCTAATCTTTACAGAATCATAATAGCACTGAAGAAAGTGATTTGGCACATTGTGTCTATGTTTGTTCTCTGAATGAGTGTTTCACTTGGTACCATTTTCTTCTCCTTGTAGCTCCTGCACATTCTTCTTCTTCAAGTAGCACGCTAATTCTCTTTTGAATATTTAAATTGAAACATGCCTTCACTGGACAATGAATCATGACCTCAGATTTTTTTTACAGACAAACCTTTAATTCCAATGGGTTTCTTTGATAAAGTGGACATACAACTAAAAAAAAACTGCATATGTAAATTCAGTGACTGGCAAAATCCAGAGAGGTTCCATGGAGTGTCATAATTGAAAAGGTGCCAAGGGAACTTCAAACAGCAGCCCGAGAAAGGGAAACATGTGATTCAGACCTGGACTATGCTTCCGTGTGGCTTCAGTAATAACAAGATCATTGAGTCATAGAGATGTACAGCATGGAAACAGACCCTTCAGTCCAATACGTCCATGCTGACCAGATATCCTAACCTGATCCAGTCCCATTTACCAGAATTTGGCCCATATTTGACCCTTCCTATTCATTAACCCAGCCTGAAGCCTTTTAAATGTTGTCATTGTACCAGCCTCCACCACTTCCTCTGGCAGCTCATTCCATACACGCACCACCCTCTGTGTGAAAAACTTGCCCCTTAAGCCCCTTTTAAATCTTTCTCCCCTCACCTTAAATGTATGCCCTCTAGTTTGAGGCAGGTCTGACAACCTGTATCAATAGAAATCCCTCGTCTGTGCATTATGTTCCAAAATGCAGGCATATTTGTGTCTTACTCTTCCAGGAATATACACATAAGGTGGTTAAAAACTTGCAATCCCATATCTGAGTGCATTTCTGTGCTGATATGCTTGTGTGGACTAAGGTGCTTGTGAGAATGTCACAGGTTGAGACCAGCCATTAAACATCCCTGAACTGTTGGTAAAGAAAGACTCTCTCTCCCTCAGTCTGAAAGCCAGGTAAGCCAGTGAAGATACCAAAAGAAATAAAGCAAAAATCGGCCCATTAATCTGCTGAGGCAAGAGTCTTAAAGTCAGTTGCTCCACTATCAATGTCAATGTTAGCAGTACCATCCAAAGTAACGGTCAGGATGTACCACCATTAACTCTTCACAGAACCCAGAGACTGATTGATCTATCTTTTTAACTCTTTTACTATTTTTTCTTGCTGTTAGTAGATAATAAATTCAACTTTAACTCAACAAAAAGTGATTGGCAGCCAATATATTTGGATTGGGAAAGTTCCATTCCATGACTGAAGGGCCCCTTTTCAAATTAACCTTGTCATGACCCACTGAAAGAGAGGATGAATCAACAAGGAGAGGTGATTTGTTGGTCTTCACCCAAGAGCATAACCATTTGGGTCCATTCATCTGGGGCATTATGAACTAGAATGCAGTCAACCTTTAAGACACATTTTTGTTCTATCACCCCTGTACCATTACATGAAGGTTTCAAACTCTATCTTATCTTTGTCCCCTTGAAGCCTGACTTGCTGATAAAAGCTTGTTACTGATTGTAATCGAATAGCGTATTATTGGCCCAGGCGCTGAAGTGACTGTGACCGTGATGTGTGCAGCTCTAATAAACATCTGCTGAATCTTTCAATACCACGTTACCCACTTCTAGTCCTTATGCAGTGGGACCTTTCATAAGCATTGCCACATCAACTACAAATACCGAAATGGGGACAAAGCCCATACGACAGCAGCCAATCATCTACCATACACAATGGCAATCCATGCCAAATCCCCAAAGACTTGTTGTATGAAGAAGTTCTTTTTTTCTCTCATCTCACTTGTGTTAACTTAACCAATTATTTTAAGTCTCTACTCTTGGTCCCTTCATTACTGGGAAGAGGTTTCTCCCTATCTTCAGCAATTGCTGGTGAAACTCGCCAGTGTGTGGGAAGGAATTGGAGTTTACGTTTCAAGTCCGGTGACTCTTCATCAGAACCCCTCACAAACAGCTCTTTGACCATGTTCCTGGATTTGCTGACATGGAGGTCAGTCCAACATTTGTTGAACGGTTTCCTTTTGTTCTGTGACTGCTGATAAAATACAGTACAAATATGTATACGGGAAATGAATCATTTTGAGTACTGATTCTTAAATAAATTATAACTCATGGAGAACTATAAAAGAATAATTTGTGCTGATACAGAAATGAATAATTGCTTGCACTGATACATCAATGAATAATGGCACATACTCTTTCAGAAATGAATAATACAGGTCATGATGCATAAATGAGGAGCACATACTGATAGATACATGAATAATACAGTTTGGTACAGGCAGCTTTATTACACTCATGGCACAAGATAACTACAGCTCAACATCATCTAACTTCAACCTGTTTTACTTAGCCTGCTATAATCAAACTCTGGCCAAATGCAGTCTAGCTAGACTCCAATACATACTGCTTACTGACCATTGACATACACCCAAGAAAGTGAGGACTGCAGATGCTGAGAGTGTGGTGCTGGAAAAGTACAGCCAGTCAGTCTGCATTTGAGGAGCAGTAGAGTCGACATTTCGGGCATAAGCCCTTCATCAGGAATGAGGCTTGTGTGCCAAGGGGGCTGAGAGATAAATGGGAGAGGGGTGGGGCTGGAGGGAAGGCAGCTAAGAATGTGATAGGGAGATGAAGGTGGGGGTAAAGGTGGCAGGTCAGAGAGGGTGGTGGGAAGGAGGATGGACAGGTAGGACAGGTCAAGAGGGTGGTACTGAGTTGGAAGGTTGGATTTGGGATAAGATGGGGGGAGGGTAAGTGAGGAAACTGTTGAAATCCACATTTTTCCCATGTGTTTGGAGGGTCCCAAGGCAGAAGATGAGACACTGCACATCCTGAAACCTTGATTCTCCTGCTTCATAGATGCTGCCTGACCGGCTGTGCTTTTCCAGCATCACGCTCTCGCCATACCTCCAAGAAACTCACTTGGCAGCACGTCTGTGCTGATTGGACCCTGCCACAACCTACTCTGCATGAATTTATTCCAGTTCCTTAAAAGTATTTCCCAGTTTGTTTTCATCTGTTGGCAAATTTTGTGTGTTCAGGGTAAGGAAGGTAGGTTTGTTCAGGAATATGGGATATCTCCCATTTCAGACAAAGACATTCCGAGGTCAGGCATGTTGTAGGTTAGGATCCCTGTGTCCCGTGGGGATTCCCCAGTATCCCAACAAAACCTACGAAATGGCAAGTGATTTTCACTGCACTGGTGAAGGTAGGGAGTTGGGGCAGGGGGTTGAGGAAAAAAATCCCGATGGAATTTCATGGTTAAAATCCAGTGCTACAATATGATGTAACTAAGCACCAAACATAGAATACCAAATAAAAGCCAAATACTGCAGGTGCAATACATCTAAAATAAATATAGGAAGTGCTGGAGCAACTCAGCAGGTCTGGTAGCACCTATGGAACGAGATAAAGAGTTAACATTTCTTCTTCAGAACAGCAACACAGCCCATGTCCCTGATGTGAGAGTTGCTTCCCCTTTCCACATCATAGCATACCAGCGAGATGGTTATCCTGACTGCAGGCTTGGAGCAGTTGTATATAATGGGTCCGTGCCAATAGAGGTCTGATTGTACACTGTCCAAATACATTTCATGCCTTGAGGAGGGATGTCGTTGTATTGGAGACAGTTCAGAGCAGGTTCGTTAGATTGATTCCAGAGAGGACGGATTTGTCCTATGAAGAGAGATTGAGCAGTTTAGGCCTAGAGCCCGTTCTGATATGATGCGACAGTTCCTTCCTGTGTGATCCCACGTTATAAGAAAATCGCATCATAGCTGTACCATTTAAACCAATGGGACCAGAATCGCCTGATAACCAGTACAGACTAAGGAAAGTCCACGATCTACAAATAATGCTCTAAATTCTTCAATCATGTGATAGCCAATTCACATTGAAGACACACATGTGTAAGCAAAATCGTCTGCTCTCTGGAGTTTACAAGAATAAGAGGCGATCTAATTGAGATATACGGATGCAAAAGGGGATTGACAATGTAGGGGTAGAGAGGATGTTTCTGAAGAAAGATCACTGGAGCAAAAACGTTAACTCTGATTCTCTTTCCACAGATGTTGCCAGACCTGCTGAGTTTCTCCAGCAATTTCTGACTTTATTTTGGATTGCCTGCGTCAATGTTTTCTTCAGTTTTTTTTGTCGAGAGCTTGTTTCCTCATGTGGGGTAGTCCAGAACGTGAGGTGGCAGTTTTAGAACAGGGGATGACGGATTTGGAACAGAGATGAGGAGGAATTACTTCTCTCAAAGGGTGTTCAATTTGTGGGATTCACTTCCCCAGAGTGTGGTGAGACATTGAGTAAATTTAAGGAGGAGATAGACAGATTGCTAATTAGTAGTGCACTGAAGAGCAGAAAGTGGACTTGAGGCCAAGATGAAATCAGCCATGATTGTATTAAATGTCAAATGTTGGAGCAGACTCGAGGGGTTGAGTGGTCTACTCTCTGCACCTTGAGCTGTTGTTTTACTCCTTACTACAACACAGGTGAGACATTCCCGCCATTTACCTGCTCTGCTCTTGGGCTGAGTTCCTGGAAAATATTGACGCACATATTTCTTGATCGTAATAGTGTGGCATGGTGGGTCAGTGGTTAGCACTGCTGCCTCACAGCACCAGGGAGCCAGGTTCAATTCCACCCTCAGGCAACTGCCTACATGGAGTTTGCATGTTCTCCTCGTGTCTGTGCGGGTTTTCTCCGGGTGCTGTGGAATCCACCCACAGTCCAAAGATGTACAGGTCAGGTGGATTGGCCATGCTAAATTGCCCATGGTGTCCAGGGTTCTGCAGGCTAGGTGGGTTAGCCATGGGAAATGCTGGGTTACAGGGATAGGAGAGGGGTGGGTCCGATGGAATGCCCCTTGGAGGGTCAGTGTGGATTTAATGGGCTGAATGGCCTGTTTCCACACTGTAGGTATTCCATGATTATGAGCATTCAGAATGGAATAGAATCCCTACAGTATGGAAGCAGGCCATTTGGCCCATTGAGTCCACACCAAACCTCCAAAGGGCATCTCATCCTCCTACCCTATCTCTGTAACTCTGCATTGCCCATGGCTAATCCACCTAGCTTGGATACTACAGGCAATTTAGCATGGCCACTCCACCTAACCTGCACATCATTGGAGCAGCCAGAGTAAACCCACATGGATCACAGGGAGAACGTGCAAACTTCAAAAGGAGAGTCACCCAAATCTGGGTCCCTGGTGCTGTGAGTTAATGCTTTGAAACTCTTCTTCTTTGGGAAGGAGTGACATTGGACTGGGACTCTGATTTTCTCCCCATGGAGATGATCCCAGATCACTTTAGCCTTTCACTTCAGCGTCCACAATTCTTTATTGTATTTTAACTTCTTTAGCACTTTCAACATAATAAAATGCCCCAAAGTGTTTTACACCAACACATTATGAATATGAGCCACGTAAGGAGGTAGAAGGTTGGATGAGTAAAAACTTGATCAAACAGGGAGGTTTTAAGGAGCAGCAAATGGCATCAGGATCAGGAGAGGGGTAGCAACAGAGGGAGATCCAGAGCTTGAGGCTGAGGCAGTTGAAAGCACAGCTGCCAATGTTGGTCCTATTAAAGTCTGGGAATGCTTCTCAGGCAGCATCCGTGGAGAGACAGCAAGCTAACGTTCGAGTCTAGATGACTCTTCATCAGACCAGCAAAACTGCCCATAGTGTCCAAGGATGTGCAGGCTATGTGGGTTAGCCAGGGGAAATGCAGGGTTACAGGGATAGGGTGGCTCTGGGGGTCTTCAGAGGGTCAGTGTGGCCTGCTATATTCTCTAGCATTTCAGTCCAGATTCCAGCATCTGCAGTAATTTGCTCCCTGAGGATGCTCCTTTATTTTTAAGTTTGTCCACCCCAGTCCAAGGGAGGAAAAAGTGAGGATTGCAGATGCTGGAGATCAGTGTTGAAGAGTGTGGTGCTGGAAAAGGACAGCTGGTCAGGCAGCAGCCGAGGAGCAGGAGACTCCATGTTTCAGGCATAAACTCTTCATCAGCTCTTCAGCATTCCTGATGACGAGCTTATACTCGAAACGTCGACTCTCCTGCTCCTCGGATGCTGCCTACCCGGCTGCGTTTTTCCAACGTCACACTTTTCGACTGATCTCCAGCATCTCACGTTCTCCTAATGCTTCTTGATGGTTCGGGAAAATTGGCTGCCATCCTGTTTGGATCACAGTCTTGCTCCAGTTCTTCCTCTGAGTCAGAAGGTCATGGTTTCTAGGAATAATGTGAAGACGTGAGCACCAAACCTAGGTAGACAAACCTGGGTACTGAAGGAGTGTGGCACTCTCAGAGGGACCACCTTTCAGGTGAGGGCTTAAAATGAAGCCCCTAATGCCCTCTGAGTGGATGTGACCCAGCTAATGCACTGGGGACCCAAGTTCGAATCCCACCACTGCAGATGGTGGAATTTGAATTTAATAAATATCTGGAATTACGAGACTAATGATGACCATTAATCCATTGTCGCTTGCCAGAAAAAAAACATCTGGTTCACTAATGTCCTTCAAGGAAACTGCCTTGCTTACCTGATCTGGCCTGCGTATGACTCCAGACCCACAGCAATGGGGTTGACTCTTAACTGCCCTCTGGGCAATTAGGAATGGGCAATAAAGGTTGGCATAGCCAGCGATGCCCACATCCCCTGAATGAACAAAACAAAACCAAAAACACTGGCGGCTTGTGAAACTTTGCTGTGTAGAAACTGGCTGCCAGCTGTCCCACATTACCGTCCAAAAGCTTTCACCAGCTGCAAATCACTTTGAGGGTGCCCGAGAGGCCATTAGAGGTGCCACATAAATGCAAGGTCTTTCTCCATTGTTGGACAATCGCAGAGAAAGAGATCGTGGGCTAAGCAGCAGCAGCTGGAATTAGTTTGCGTGAGTATGTGTGCCGGAGGGAGCAAATCTAGTCCATTGCATAAAGTAACATTAAACTACACTGAATAATGAGTTTTTTGCTGCTCCAGAGGTTGCAATTACTAATAATTGGTTTTGTCCTCCTGCCATGCTTCATTAGGCAAGAACATGACCGAGATCTGAAAAAGGTGAACAGAGGCTAGCCATTCTATTTTCTTTTAAATTAATTGCTAAATTTGTCATCAGCACCACACGGGGTAACGAGAACCATTAAAACATCTTTAACATAGAGGAGTGTAAATGGTGTGAATATGACTCGAGCGTTTGTGCAGAACGGAATCAACTGCTGGTCCAGTGCTGTGTCCAGATCACAAGAAGAAAGTTAGATCGAGCACAGAGTGGGTTAATCAATTCACCGAAAATGAAAGGAACATGACGAGACGAAGAAAGTTTTATACAGCATTAGCCCATCACTTTCTGCATCCTCCTGGTGCCTCAAATGCTTCAGACTTATCCAAAAAGCAAACTTTATGCCACTGACCCGGACTAAGCACAACTTTCGTCGATGTTGCTTCAATCAAAAAAGCACCAGGTCAATAAAAGAGGAGCCGGGGACGATGAAGGAATGTCAGGGATATGTTATGAGGGAAGGATGAGGACACTTATGGTGCAAAGGTAGTATCCCCACCTCTGAGCCAGAGGGTCTGGGTTGAAGCCCCACCTGTTCCAAAGGTGTGTCATTACATTGCTGAGCAGGTTGTTTAGAATATGTCCATGAGGGAGGACAGTTATAATGGGGCCAACAGAATATCATTTACATTTATGGTAAAAATTGTGATTGAAGCAAATGCTGGGTGGAATTGAGGGATATGGGGAGAAACTGAGTGGATGGGATTGAGGGAAATAAGGAGAAGGTGTGTGGTTGGGATCGAGGGATATGGGGAGAAGTTGCAAGTGATCTGTTGAAACTGAACGGGTGTTTGGATTTAATAACAAAAATTGTCGCCATCTTCTACTGAAACCTACACTTTCTCGTAATCTCAAAACTGTGGCAGAGTTCAGCTCCAACACGAGACGATAAAAAAAAGGCTCATGAATCAGCCAATCTGCAACTCCTGCCTGAGACACCATTCAATATGATAACAGCTGAACTTCCACCACAGCATCATTTTCACCTGATCTAGCTGTCTCGCAGCGCCAGGGACCCGGTTCAATTCCCACTTCGGGCAACTGTCTGTGTGGAGTTTGCACGTTCTCCCTGTGTCTGTGTGGGTTTCTACTGGGTGCTCTGGTTTCCTCGCACAGTCCAAAGATGTGTAGGTCAGGTGAACTGGCCATGTTAAAATTGCCCCTAGTGTTCAGGGATGTGTAGATTAGGTGTATTAGTCTGGGGTAAATGTAGAGCAGAAGGAGAGGGTCGGTGTGGATTTGTTTCCACACTGTAGGGATTCTATATCATTTTATTCTGTATCTATTCCTTGATGCTACATTGATCTCAGCATTGTGGATACAAATGTACAGGCAGGAGCTGAACATGGCTATTTGGTCTATCAGGCCTGACCTGCCATTCAGTATGGTCGGAGTTAATGTGCTTGTGTTTCAAATCCTGCATTCCTATCTATCGGCCTTCAAGTAATTTTTGGTTCCCCAGCTTAACAAGAATCTATCCACTTCAGTCTTAAAACTATTGAATGACTGCCTCCTCCTTTTCTGGTATAGTTTAGAGTGGTGCTGGAAAAACACAGCAGGTCTGGCAGCATCCAAGGAGCAGGAAAATCCTTGCTTCGGGCAAAAACCCTTCATCAGGAAGGAGGCTGCATTTCCTGCTCCTCGGATGCTGCCTGACCTGCTGTGCTTTTCCAGCATCACTCTAATCTAGACTCTGATCTTTCTCCTTCTCTGGTGCTAAGTTCCGAAACTTGCACACTCTCTGTCAAAAACAAGTACCTCTCATCTCTATTCAAAGGATAATTTTAAAGCAGTGCTCCCTCATGTAGGACTTCTCCACCAGAAGAAACATCTTTTCCCCTTCTCCACCTGGTTGAGACCGTTGAGGACCGTATACACTTCAATCAAGTCATACCTTCATTTTCCAAATCCCAATAGTAGAAACAAGCCCAGTCTGCCCTACCTTTCTTCACAAGACAAACCTATCAACCTCGTAAACCGTCTCTGAAATACCTCCAACGCACTTACATCCTTCCCTAAAATAAGGAGACAAAACTGCACGTGGTATTCAAGCTGTGGCCTTGCCAATGCTCTGAATTTAAGCATAACATCTTGACACTTATGTCTCACAATAAAGGACAGTATCCCATGAGCCTTCTTGATGATACGCCATACCTGGACATTGCAAACAGGTGATGACACTGGAGGGGGTGCAGAGGAGATTCACCAGCATGTTCCCTGGGATGGAGCATTTCAACTATGAACAGAGGCTGGATAACCTTGGGTTGCTTTCTTTGGAGTTGAGGGGTGACCTGTTGGAGGTGTATAAGGTTATGAAGGTCATGGACATGGTGAATAGAAAACAGCCGTTCCTCTTAGTCAAAGGGTCAAAAACAAGGGGGCATCATGCCTCAGGGAGTGGAGCGCATTATTTCCCCCTCCAATTTTATTTTGATTTAATCCCTGCCCTCCCCTTCACTGTTTGTTCACACAGCATTGCCCTTTGATGTGAAGGGCACTGCTTGTCACTGGCCACTCGGGTGTTTCTTTACTTCCTGGTGGTGGAAACTGAAGGAAGATTTGTACACCTATCTTTCACTGTGTCTCACACCTGCACACACACAACATGGGTGCTGGGGACAAAATAAGCACCATCGCAGCTCGGCAGAAGTGTGACAAAGAAAATAAAAATAAGAAAAAGATAAACAGGAGTGAAATAAAAGAAAGGGGGCATCATTTAAAGTGAAAGTTGGAAGGTTTAGAGGGGATTTGGTGAAATGTTTTCCCACTCAGAGGGCAGTAGGGGTGTGGAACGCACTGCCTGGAAGGGTAGTTGAGGCAAGCAACCTCACAACCTTTAAAAAATAACTGGATAAGCATTTGAGGTTTCATAATATCCAAGGCTATGGGCCCAGTGTGGGAGAGAGGCACCAGTTTAAGTCATATTGACAGTGCATACTCAATGGGCCAATTCTGTACTGTATGATTCAGTAATCATGTTTTGAGACTCATGACCAAACACCCGGATCCCTCCGCACTCAGAATTCCACAGTCCTTCTCCATTTAAATAATACAGGCAGTCCCTGGGTTATAAAAGATGCCAGTCCTTAGTATACTCATAAGTGTCCTTTGTACTCAAGTCAGAACACAACACAGTACAATATAAAAGATCCATCCACACGTACAATCAAATATTCGTATGTCAAATCCTTAAATTAATATTGATATCGGATCTTGTTTGTAAGTACTTCGTGAGCATTTGTAAATCACAAGTGCTTGGCTTTTCACTCATTCCTTTTATGAAATGAATAACTTCATATTTTCCCACATTCTACACTATCTGCCTGATTTTTCTGCCCACTCACTCAAGCACTTCAATTCAGTCTGAAGCTTCCCTATGTCTTCTTCACAAAATACCATCTTACCTCACTTGGTGTTGTCTGTGAATTTAGTTGCCATATCTTTGGCCTTTGCAGCTAAGTTATTGAAGTAAATTGAAATAAAAAGTCAAAACTCCAGAGCAGAAATCGACTCGCCACATATTTTTCAATCAGACAAAGGACTGTTTATTCACCTTCTCTTTGGATATGTTCAACAACGGACTATCCAAAATCCTCTGGAATGGTGAGTTCCAAAACCGCTGAATCGTAGAATCCTTATAATGTGGAAAGAGGTTATTCAGCCCACTGTCCTCACACTGACGCTCCAAACAGCATCCCATCCAGATCTAGCCCCTTACCCTGACTAAGGCATCCCTGGATACTACAGCATGGCCAATCCACATAACCTGCACGTCTTTAGACTGTGGGAGGAAACCCATGCAGAAATGGGGAGAAAGTGTAAATTCCACTCAGGCAGCTACTCAAGGCTGGAACCGAACCCAGCCTACTAGCATTGTAAAGCCGCAGTGCTAACCACTGAGCTACCGCACTGCCTCTGAGAAAAGATATGGTCGTTTCCTTATCCTAGTGACCCTGAGTTCAAAATCAGGGAAATAGCCTCTCTACATAGAATCTCTCAAACCCATCTCCAATGTATCAGCTGGAATTAGCAACACCCCACCACAACCACAGCAGTCTGCATTTATGTAGCACCTTTAATGTGACAAACCTCCCTGAGGCATCACCTGTATCACTGATTCACCTTCTCTCTGCTGTTAGGTTTTTGAATCTTGTACAGAATTATATGTCGGGATGCCACAGTACAGGAACTGGTCTCTCAGTTGAGGTCTGTGTCAGGCTCTGTGATTCACCACGGTTACCTCCCTGCCCTTATCCCCTATCCCGTTTACTCCATTCCAAACTTGTTCCAGTATCTCACCTCCCCTGAGAGGCCATACCACTGGGACCCCCATGCTGTGTTAAAAACACACACATAGACACACAAACAGGTGCAAGTGCACACACAGTCAGACACATTCACACACACAGATAGACACACAAACAGGTGCATGTATACACACACACAGAGTCAGACACATTCACACGCACAGATACACACACGAACAGGTGCATGTATATGAGTCAGACACATTCACACACACAGATATACAACACAGATACACACACAAACAGGTGCATACACACACACACACACACACACACACACACACACACACACACACACACACACACACACACACACACACACACACACACACACACTTCTTCAAGAGGATGGATAACATAAGAAGTGACAGTTCAGGGAACCGGTGCAGACAACACTGACCGAATACCCTCCGTCTGCATTGTGATAATTCCGTGATTCCATGATTATGCCCTGGCTCACCAATCCAAAAACTGACAGGTTCACAGAGCAACATCATGAGGAGGAAGAGAAACTCTCAGTTTATACTGAAGGAATCTGCTGGGCTCTATAATGGACACAAGAGAAAGCAATTCCTCAATTTATAAACAATAACCTCGGCAAGACTATAAAGACAAATGCAAATTGGAACTTTTCAGGGTGACAGGACAAGTGATATTCCTTCAATTTTATTCAGTTAATGATTTATTCTTGTTGCACAGTTCCCTTCGACGCAGCAACAGTGATTCACCCAGTCCCAGGTTCGACAATTATCCATTTGATGTGGCTTTCCACTGGAAGATTTCTCATTATGCAGCATCACTTTTCAAAAAGGGTTGTAAATCTTTTCCGTACACTATCAACAAAAGATGTATATTTTGCCTGACACCTCGGTGCCTCTCCATCCAGAACCTTCCCTTCCCTGGTCTGTAATTACACGCACTCCGCAGTCTTATGTAGAACCTTTCAGACCTTCAAATACTCCCAATGTCTCTACTAAGGGAATCGGGGGTCCCCAAAATCCCATCTGCCCTCTCGGATGTATCTAAAATATCCCACAGGTCTGATGTTAAGATTTGCAGCCAGTCTTCCACAATCCTTATCCCTGAACAAAGGCCTTAAACTCAGACTGCTTATGGGAGCATACTGTGCACAATTTGGCTGCTCAGTTTCCTGCATTACCAACAGTGGCTGCACTTGGAAAAGTGACTGCAAAGTTCTGAGGAGTGTCTTGAAGTTATGAAAGGCGCTACATGAATGCAAGTCTTTCTTTTACAAGCTGCACCGTATCTCAAAAAGGTAGATGGCTGATTTAGTTACACGGCCTTTTGTTTTTTTTCCCTGGGATTGTCACACAAGTAAGTGGCTGCAGGCTTGAGGCAACTGGACCTTTTTGAGAGAAAGCGGATGGGTGTGAGAGAGGAAAGTGAGGGGCGGGGGGGGGGGAAGAGATAACGAGAGGGATCGAGGGAACAATGAGGGAAGATGGAGACAAAAAGAGAAAGATGGGGTGGGGAAGGAAGAGGAGACAGATAATTTGGACAACTTTACCAAAATGCTGTCACGCATATAGGAGCAAGAGGAAACAAAACAGCTCCGATGTGACTTAATAGAAGCCGATCTGAAAGTCAACATCTTTTTCTCCATATCCTTTCATACCAGCTGACTTTAATCTATCAAACTCCAGTATGAAACTACCCTCAGCCTCCACTGCCTGTTGGGTTAGAGAGGTTCAGATTTCCATTCCCCCAACATTCATGAGAAACTGCTTTCTGATTTCTCTCCAACATGGGACGGCTCTGATTTTAAGATTACGTCCCTCATTCTTAATTTTGCAACCCGTTAAACAGGATTTCTGCTCTGTCAAATTCTTAAAACACTAACTGTCCTATTCAGGGGCAATACAGTGTGTAATGGGCTGAATGGCCTCTCTGTACTGTTTCCGTGGACAGACTGTACATTATCTTTGCTCTGAAAACAAATGCATGCAGCAATATATTTTAAGAAAGGGTGGAAGGGTTTCCTGATCTGAGGAGAGATAAATGCATTTTTGCAATTTAAGCAATGACGAAATTATTTATGCCAAATGCACATGTTTGGAGACTGTACACAATCAAACGATTGTAAATAAATATCAAGTCAACCCTCATTATAAATAAACTACAGAGCCAACCACAGCAGGAGGCAGCCATTATGACAAACCCCTGCAGATTCATAACTAGAGAGAGAACTGTAAATGTCAGACTGCATTGGAGTTGAGTGTGGGGAGTTGGGACAAAAGCTGTATATCCCTTATGGAAACACTTCATCGCACAACTCCTATTCTATCATTGCTCAAGGCAATGAATCATATCAATGACCCATAAACAGTTTTGACTTTCCCAGATCGAGGGGAATGGTTGGGTGCTGACAGTGGTTCGGGGATAGTATTTTCCCCTTTGAGTTTTGAAGATTGCATGCTGAAGAATTGGATCAGAGAATGTTATTCAAGCTGACAGAGTGCTGCACTGTCAGAGATACTGGCTTTTGAGTGAGCAGTGAACTCAGGTCATATTGGTCCTCTCAGCCGCGTGCAAGCCAGCCCACAGTTATTTTCTGTTTCTTTATTGTTTTGTTTTGACCTAAGCTGATGCCAGTTTTCAATTCCAGCCTTTATTCCACCAGCTGCCCATGGTGCAATTTAAACTAATGTTCCCACAGCATTGCCTGGAGGGTTCCTCTCGATTACCATTCAGTAGTGAGTGATATTAGCACGACACTGCTATCTGAGCACGGTGGCTCAGTGGTGGGTACAGCTGCCTCACAGCGCCAGGGACCCAGGTTTGATGTGGAGTTTGCACATTTTCTCCTTGTCTGCGCGGGTTTCCTCTGGGTGCTCCAGTTTTCTCCCACAGTCCAAAGATGTGCAGGTTAGTGTGAATTGGCCATGCTAAATTGCCCATAGTGTTCAGGGATGTGTTAGTTAGGGGGTAAATGTAGAGTAATAGGGTTGGGGAATGGGTTTGGGTGGGTTACTCTTCAGAGGGTCAGTATGGACTTGTTGGACCGAACGGCCTGTTTTCACACTGCAGGGAGTCTATGATCCTTGTCCTGTCTTGAAGCTGCTGTGTGAGGGCCTGCAGCAACCTTACAAAGATTTCAAAGAACTAAACATCATCGGATATAAATAACAACAGTGTGGACTGAGTTAGAACAGTCTGGGAAAAAATTCTGGAAGTGGCTCACTGGACTGTGTGAATATTTGCAAGATACTCAGGGAGCTTGACATTTGAAGAAGACAGATTAGTAATTATCTAATGCAACTGTTTTACAGGGCATGGTGTGAGGTTAAAATGCACGATAGCGTTTAGCATTCAAGTTCAGCAAATAGTTCTTCTTGATTGGTCTGTTACATATCCAAAATTCTTTGCTCAGCTAAAACCACAACCGAAGGTCACAGAAAGAGGGGCAGAATAGGCCACTCGGCCCCTTGAGCACAGTCTACCATTCAATAAGGTCATGGCTAATCTAATTGTGGCTTCGGCAACACTTCCCTGCCTGTGCTCATTGGGCTTGACCACCCCTTACCCCTTGTCAATCACAACTATCAATCTCGGTCTTAATTACATTCAGTAACTTCTCCTCCAGTACTCTCTGGGAAGGAGAATCCCAAACACTAATAAACACCATGAGAAAATGCATTCGTTCTTATGTCAACCTTAAATGAGAGGCCTCTTATTTTTAAACTGTGGTCTCTAATCTTAATCCACAAGAGGAAACATTGTCACTCACCTACCCTGTTAAGATCCCTCAGATATTCCAATATTCCTTTATTCCAGTAGCAAACAGAACAGAAATGGATTTCTGACTAGCCTCCAGGGCTAATTTTCTTCCCTTTGCTAAAATAGCCATTAGTAGCTTTTTTGGAGGTCATAGCTGTGTGCAATTGGCTCCCAGTTCTACACGTGATGGTATTCCATGATGTTTTGACCTGTGTGCATTAACAACGACCAGGGGATGGGATATACTGGTCCTCTTCAAATAATCAAGGCTTATAGGTAAAAAGCAGGAAGGTGGAATTGATGATTCTTTTTTCCATTTATACTCACTCATGGGACATGGGTGTCACTGGATGGGCCATCATTTATTGCCTGTCCCAATCTGCCCCTTGAACATGCAGTGGGAGCTGCCTTCTTGAACCGCTCCAGTCCACCTGCTGTGAGTTGACTCATGATTCAAGGTTTTTGACCCAGCGACAGTGAAGGAATGGTGATATATTTCCAAGTTGGGACGGTGAGTGGCTTGGAGGGGGACTTGCAGGGAGGTGGTGTTCCCATGTATCTGCTGTTGCCCTTGTCCTTCTAGATGGAAGTGGTCGTGGGTTTGGAAGGTGCTGTCTGAGGTGTTTGGTGAATTTCTGCAGTGTATTTTGTAGACAGTACGCACTGCTGCTACTGAGCATCGGTGGTGGAGGGATTGGTTGTCTGTGGATGTGGTGTCAGTCAAGCAGTCTGCTTTGTCCTGGATGGTGTCAAACTACTTGAGTGTTGTTGGAGCTGCAGCTGTCTGGGCAAGTGGGGAGTATTCATTCACATTCCTGACTTGAGACTTGGAGATGGTGGACAGGCTTTGGGTAGTCAGGAGGTGAGACACTTGCCATAGTATTGCTAGCCTCTGATCTCTTCTTGCAGCCATTGTATTCCTGGGGTCAGCCATGATCTATTTCAATGGCAGAACAGACTCGACGGGCCGAATGGCCTACTTCTGCTCTTATGTCTTATGGTCATTTGCAAGTGCAATACAACAGACCTGAGTAGATTATCTAACTCTAAAGAAAACAAAATCATTATGATTTCCCTGAAGCATATTCCCTGTCTCTCTTCAATGGATAGCTCCAACCTTTCTTTGATTTTTGGTGTCAGACGCACGGGGGAGTGGGGTGGGGGGAGTGGAGTTGGGGGTGTACTGGCCAAATGGCACAATTGCTAGATTATTAATTCAGAGACCCAAGTAATGCTTTGGGGACCTTGGTTCGAATCCCACCATGAAATCTCAGCTCAAAATCACAAAATCTAGAATGAAGAGTCAAATGATGAGTGTGATGCCATTGCCAGGGAAGTACCCATCTGGTTCACAAATGTCCTTTCGGGATAGAAAGTACTGGCCTCCATGTGACTCCATACCCACAGCAATGTGGTTGACTCTTAACTGCCCTCTGGGCAATTATGTACGGGCAATAAATCGCGGCCAAGCCAGCAATACCCACATCCCATGAAAGGTTAAAAAAGATACTGTTCATCACAGGAACTGATGGGATTACAAGAATGAGCATAGGATATGGCCTTTTACTGAAATAAAAGCCCAGATTAAATATAAAACACAATTTTGCACTGGCCTGCGCTAGAAAAACACAATGAAAAGATAGCATAGCAGCTTGGATCCATATTTCAGAACTGTTTTCTTCAACCACGTTCTTATTCCTAATTCAGTCAATGAAATTCTTCTTGACTTTCCACCTGAATCCATATTCTTTATGTCCTCTGTGTTCAAGTAACAGTAATAAGCTGTACATTTTAGGGTGTCAAAATATTCCGCAGAAATTTAAACTGGGCCCAGGGAAAATGAGCAGAGCGATCTATGTCCTTGTTGAATTCTAACCTCTTTCATGTGGCCCCCGATGTCCTCCCCACTCTACCCTGGACAATTTACCTGGTCTCTGGGATTTCCTCCCTGAAGCTCTTCTCTCTCTTTCCTTTCTCTCCTCTGTTACAAAGCCGGTTTCCATCCCCACGATCGTTCTGTCACCCCAGCATTAAATCGGGTAAAAACATAGGAAGTAGGAGCAGTAGCAGGCAATTCTGCCCTTCAAACCTGCTGCCCCATTTATCAAGATCATGAATGACACTCGGCTTCAACACTATTTTCCTGATGAAGGGCTTTTGCCTGAAACATCGATTTTCCTGCTCCTCAGATGCTGCCTGACCTGCTGTGCTTTTCCAGCACCATTCTAATTTTGACCGTTTTCCTGAACACAAGCTTGGATACAAATCAGACAGTAGGTTGTGTAGCACTGGCCAGCCAGAAATGTAGAACGCAACTCCTTCATATCTAAAAGCTCTTTACACTGCCTTACTTGCCTTACAAATTCTTCATAGTCTTCAGTGATTTGGAGTCTCTCCATGTTCTTGCCCCTCCCTATCCTTGCAGCTGCTTCCAGCATTGCAAACCTCTAGTATGTCTGTTCTGTTGTGTATAAAAATGTCTTACTGCAACTACGTGGGACCTTGGTGAGGTCTCACCTAGAGTAGTGTGACCAGTTTTGGTCTCATTACCAAAGGAAATGTCCACTTGCCATACAGGAAGTGTAATGAAACTTCAGGCTAATTCCTAAATGACAAATTATTTTAGAGGAAAGATTATGTTGGCTGTGTGACATTTTCAAGATACAGAAATTGATCAATCCCAGTCTTGAACAACTTCAATGATTGACTTTCCAAAGCTCTCCCTATAATAGCCAATTCCAAAGGTTTACCACTCTCTGAGTGAAGGAATTTCTCCTCATCTCAATTCCAGATGACATGCCCATTATCTTGAGATTGTCCCATCTGTCTCTTGATCCTCTATAAATAGCATCATGGAATTATAGAATTGTTACAGCGTAGGAGGAGGCCATTTGGTCCATCATGTTCACACTGACTCTTGGAACAGTTTCACTTCACGTCGATCTCCTGCATTTCTGGAATTGTTTCTATTTAAATATTCACTCAATCTTATTATATCTACCATGTTGTTCCCTGTCAGAACTCTGTATATCTGAATGAAATCATCTCTCATTCTTCTAAGCTCCAGGGAACATATACTATCACTACCTCACCACTCTGCTACATTCCCTTCTCCACCACCCGCACTTTATCTGGAGCTCCCCCTAGCCCCCACCCAATATGTTGACATCTCCACTTCCTGGCTTGCCGTGTTCTTCCAGCCTCCTGCATGTCCACTTTTTATGCTAACATCTACAGGGTTTTTTTACTCTAACCAGGGAATATAGATGCAGGTAGGGCAGGGCAAAAACATAGAGAGACTCCAAACTGCTGAGGACCACGAAGACGTTGCAAGGCAGGCAAGGCAGCATAAAGAGTATTTAGGTATCGAAGAGTTGAGATCTGCACTACCTGCAGTCTAATTTGTATCCAAGCAAGAATTAGACTTGTGTTGAGAAGGAAATGGGATCAGAATTCCAATCGAGAGCCTCTGATTGCCATTACAAAGCCCAAATTTAGGTTGTCCAATAATCAAGAATTTCTATGAGGAAGGGGGAGATCATTTTAAACTAACCACTCAAAGAGAAATCAACATCATCACCTGACCAATCACTTTATACATAGATCAATTCCAGTGAACTGTCAGAGGGTGGAATCGGACAGGGGAGAAGGGAAGAGTCAGACTTTGACAACTGGTCACAGAGATCCCATTGATTGAGTCAGCTTTTAACAGCCACGTTCCATCTCAGTTTGAGGGTGCACGACCATATAGGAGGTGAGGAAACTTGCAGGCTTCAGCCCAACTATAATTTTTGTCTCACATTCTGGACTGACAGAAGTGTTGCATTATCATCAGCTCGGTTAGCAGTGGAATTAAACTGACATCCATACCTTGTTGTCAGGATGGATGTTAAGAGCTCTCATGACATTATTCAAAGAAGGAAAAGGAACAAAAATAGTGTACAGTCAGTTCTGCCGTCACAAGTCTTTTGTTAATGCAAATTGGCTGTAACATGATTGGTGATTGGAACGCTGATTCTAAAATCCGAACTTGTAAAACGTGAGTTGGCTATAACATGATTAGATCGCCAACAGTTTAAGTGTCATTTGTATTGCATTATTTTTGTATTGCACGGGATTACACAGGAAGGGAACTGGCGCGTTATGGAAGAAATAACTGTATTCAACTCTTGATGAGATTCAGGATGATCTCATTGAGATATTTAAGACAACCTTTCTTTCATTCCCTCATGGGATGTGGGTGCTGTTGGCTAAACCCGCATTTATTGCCCGTCCCTAATTGCCCAGAGGGCAATTAAGAGTCAACCACATTGCTGTGGGTCTAGAGTCACATTAGGCTGGACAGGCATTTCCTTCCCTTAAGGACATGAGTGAACCAGGCGCATTTTTCCTCCTGTGACAATTAACATACATTTAATTAAACTCAAATTCCAGCAGCAGCCCCATGGTGTGATTTGAACCCTGGATCCTGGGAGCATCAATTGAGTCTCTGGATTGTAGGTCCCAGTGATAACACTAGGCCATTGCCTCGCGTGGGAAGATGAAAGCAATGGAACTGATCAATGTTTTGTGAGGTATGGTTATCAATGGAGCCATGGTAGGTGGGTGGCATAGAGCTACAGAACAGCCATTGCATTGCAGAACAGATTCAGGAGGATGAGTGGCCTCCTCCAGTCACTCAACTCTTTGCCAACTCACTAGGGTTGAGTGAGTCATGACAGCTGTCCCGACACTCTGAAGAAAATAATTGCACATCAAGAACTGAAGTGGTTCAACATGATTGGGTGCAAAGCAAATTCTAAGGTCATTGGGGTCAGCGGGGGGTGAGTTAGCAGGGTATATAAAACACCAACGAATGGAGAGAATTGCTTGAGACAACGGCAACTTTCCGCAGGCTGACTGAACGCTTGGAGATGTGCAAACCACATAAAGCACAGGGGTCGGGTGGGCAGGAGTGGGGGGGGGAGTGGGTGCAGGGAAGAAAGACTAATCAAAACCACTGCAATGTAGAAGGGAGCAGGCGACAAACAAAGGCGAAATGAAATAAAACATCAGGTCCGTCAAATAGATTGACGGCAGCTCACAGCAGACGCAAAATGGACTTGACTCTCCATCCTTCACCAAACTAATGTGCTCCCTGCAAATTGTGGTCATTTAGTTCACATTTCATTTCACTGGGAAATAAAGCACATTTGGGACAGATGTTCGAAAAGGATTGGGGTCAGTCGTGATGACAAAAAGCACAGTGTTGGAGGGCAGTAAATTATAGAATAATGGTGCAAAAAAAAACATTACCGCAATTCATAATGCATTCTGTTTTGCATTTTCTCTTTTACTACATGCCAACGAGTGGATAGTCTAATCATCAAGCATCAATTCTAAAGAAATGGGAACTGTATTATTATAAGACATTAGCGCATGCACACACACACACATTTATGTTTGCTTCAGGTCCACCGTATGCTCCTCTGACCTTTCACAGGATTGTGATTAAATGCATCAGACTAAGGAAATCTTCATGCAACCCCAAACACCCGACTCTTAAAAGGTAAAATCACAATAGCCCAAGATGGTTAGGGCTACAGGAATACAGACCAAAGGGCTACTTTCTCATCAGAAACAGACAACTGGTGGTGGTTTAATCTGAGGGTGATCACACCTCAGGCAAGGGCAGAGGTCGACAAAGCAGGACCTTTACAGTAACCTCAGCGTGTATGGGAACTAAAGCCATGCTGTTAGCATTATCATGCATTGCAAACCAGCTGTCCAACCAACCAAGCTAACTGACTGCCTTCTGAATAAAGATGGAATTCTCAAGGGTAATGTCAAATTCTGGAGGAGCTAGGATTGGGGATTTATTTTTTTCTCGTGGGCTTTGCTGGCTAGGGCAGCACAGTAACTCAGTGGTTAGTACTACTGCCTTGCAGCACCAAGGACCCAGGTTCGACTCCACCCTCAGGCAACTGTCTGTGTGGAGTTACACATTCTCCTCGTGCCTGTGTGAGGGTGTTCCAGTTTCCTCCCACAGCGCAAAGGTGTGCGGGTTAGGTGGATTAGCCATTAGAAATATGGGGTGGGACTGGGTGGAATGCTCTTCAGCGTGTCGGTGTGGACTCGATGGGCCGAATGGCCTGTTTCATACTGTAGGAATTCTATGATTTATTGCCCAGAGGGCAGTTACGAATCAATCACATTGCTGTGGGTCTGGAGTCACGTGTAGGCTAGACCAGGTAAAGAGAGCAGTTTGGGAGAAAGTGAGGGCTGCAGATGCTGGAGAGCAGAGTCGAGAGTGTGTGGGGCTGGAAAAGCACAGCAGGTCAGGCAGCATCCAAGGAGCAGGAGAGCCAACGCTTTGGGCATAAGTCCTTCATCAGGAATGAGGCCAACAGACTGCCTTCTCCAAGGGATATAACTTGCACAAATCATCAACTTGATTTATTCATAATCTTGATTCATGCTCATAGTAAGATTTACAGGGTCTTTTTTCCTTCATTCATGGGATATGGATATCTCTGGCTGAGCCAGTCTCCCTAGTTGCCCCTTCAGAAGGAGAGGGTGAGCTGCCTACTTGAACCGCTGCAGCCTACGTGCTGTGAGTTGACCCACAATGCCAACTGGGAGATGATTCCAGGATTTTGACCTAACGACAGGGATGGAACTAAAGGGTGTGACAATTCTGTGGGCCTGTGTGAATCTCAACGGGGAAGAACTGGGTGAAAGCTTTGGTGAAGGTATTATCCTGAGGCAGGATAAACTTCATCATCACAAGCATCAATGAGTAAATATCTCCTCTCAGCTTTCACTGATGCCATCATTTATTAATGTTTGATTTACAATTTCCCATTTATATTAAAAACATAAATGCAAAGCAATGCTAATGCTGGATGTCAGTGATATGAACAGAAATGTCTGGAAACAGAGCAGCTGAAGCAGCACCAGTCTGTAGAGAAAGAGTCACAGACCTGAAATGTTGGTGTTATTTCTCAGGAGTGCATGTTCACTGAAAGCTGTAATAAGTTTTAACCTGACAGTGACACTGTAGCAAATAAACACTGCTGACCCTCACCAGATCAGGGTCTGGCAATGTCTCCATTTTAAAGTTCTCACACTCATGTTTAAATCACTCTGTTGCTTTGCCCTTTCCTTTCTCTGCAACCTCCTCCAGCTCCATTAGGTCTCTGTACTCCTCTAATTCTGGTCTCTTGTGCATTTGTGCATCACTATTTTAATTATTCCACATTGGTGGCCCTGTCTTTCATTACCACGGTCCCAAAGTCAAGCATTCCCTCTGAAAACCTCTCCTGTCTCTCTGCTCCTGCTTTAAGCCACCCCCTTCCTTAAAGCTCACCTCTTGTGTTTTATCTATTGGCTACTGTTCTGTCATCCTGATAGGTTTGCTTTTTCAATTAACGTCATGCTGTGGGAGAGCCTCCTCTGATAACAGGCGCTACACAAGTACACATTATTGTAACTTCGCACAGTTTAGATTAGATTCCCTACAGAATGGAAACAGACCCTTCGGCCCAACAAGTCCACACCGACCCTCTGAAGAGTAACCCACCCAGACCCATTCCCCTATCTTTATTTACCCTTGACCTAACACTATGGGGCAACTTAGCATGGCCAATTCACCTGACCTATGCATCTTTGGATTGTGGGAGGAAACCGGAGCACCCGGAGTAAACCCACGCAGTCACGGGGAGAATGTGCAAACTCCACACAGTCAGTCACCCAAGGGTGGACTCAAACCCTCACCCTGGTGCTGTGAGGCAGCAGTGCTAACCACTGAGCTACCGTTGATGTAAGAGAAAATAAAATGTTTTTGTTTGAATTCTGTAAGAATTCTGTACGCGAGGGGGTTTCTGGCCAGAGTACACGGTACTGATTTCAAATCAGCAAAAGGACATTATGAGAAAACCATGCGGCTGACAGCGCACTCTGAGTTTTGCTGAGTTTTGTGCTTTAATTACAAAGCTCCCGGCGTCCCTAGCTGTCAGTGGAAATGATTTGACAAGACTTGGTGAGTCTAAATCGCATGTAAAAGAAAAATCTACAAGGTTATGCCGAACATTCTTTGAAGCAACCGTGAAAAAGTGACAGGAGGGCAATAGGGGGAGAGAGAGAGAGAGAGAGAGAGTGAGAGAGAGAGAGAAAGAGAGAGTGGGAGGATTGAGGTGCATTTTCTTCAAGAATTCACACACATTGATCTGCTGTGGAGTCACTGATGGAATTACCTTCACTGCACTTTCATTTTAAGGGGTGCTATCCCAACAACACCCCCAACCCCATCCCACCTGGTGAAAGTTAGGGGTGTCCTGTCTCTACTAGGGTGGTATTGTCTGCAAGTATTTCATAGCTATTCAGCTGTTCACTAAACCTCAGTACCATTGCTTTAAGAGTGATGTCCACTTAAGAAGATTAACACACAGATGAGCCAGGTTCCTGGATGGTCGTGCATGCCCAAAGGCCAGAGTCACTCTGCAGTGTACCAATCACCAGTGTACAGCTCGAGTTCACTCTTGTCATGTCTAAATTGGTTCAGGCAGGATTAATCCCATCATATTTTAATCCATATTTCATAGTCATGTTCTATATAGATACCTTAACAGTATTACTACACAATAGGTTTGAAATCCCACCTCAAATTAAGTGTGTGTGTGTGTGTGTGTGTGTGTACGCGCGCATGTGCGAGTGTGAGTGCGCACGTGTGAGTGTGTGTGTGAGGGAGCATGTGTGTTAGTGAGTATGTGCTTGTGAGTGAGAGTGTATGTGGGAGAGTGTGTGTGCGTGTGCGTGCGTGTTCGTGTGTTTGACTGCATGTCTGTGTCAGTGTGAGTGTGTCTATCAGAGTTTGTACTTCAAACCTATTGTGTAGTAACACTCATATGGTATCGATATGCAACACAAATGTGAGATAGAGTCATAGAAATGTACAGCATGGAAACAGACCCTTCCATCCAACTCATCCATGCCGACCAATTGTTCTAAATTAATCTAATCCCATTTGCCAGCACTAGGCTCAAATCCCTCCCTTCCTATTCATAAACCCATCTTGATGCCTTTTAAATGTTGCAATTTAGAGCCTCCACCACTTCCTCTGGTAGCTCATTCCATACATGCACCACCCTCTGTGTGAAAAAGTTGCTCCTTAGGTCTCTTTTATATCTTTCCCTTCTCAGCCTAAACCTATGCCCTCCAGTTCTGGACTCCCCAGCCAGGGAAAAGACCTTGTCTATTTACCTTATCTGTGCCCCTCTTGATTTTAAAAACCTGTATAAGGTCACCCCTCAGCCTCTAACACTCCAGGGAAAACAGTCCTAGCCTACTCAGATTCTCCCCATAGCTCAAACCCTCCAACCCTGGCAACGTCCTTGTAAATCTTTTGTGAAATTCTTTCAGGTTTCACAACATCCTTCCTACAGGAGGGAGACGAGAATTGCACACAATATTACAAAGTGGCCTTACCAATGTCCTGTACAGCTGCAACATGACCTCCCAAATCCTTTACTCAATGCTCTGAACAATAAAGGCAAGTGGATCAAACATCTCCTTCACTATCCTATTTACCTGAGATTCCTCTTTCAAGGAACTATGAACCTATGATTTAGATTAAAATCTGATGGGTTTAATTCTGCCTGAACCAAGATAGATATTACAGAGTGAACCCGGGTGTGTGTGTTGTGTGTATTTGCGGGGGCTGTAGCGGATGTTGGGTTAGCCATACTGGGGGATGGGAGATCCAGTAGAGAGGTAAGACCTGAAGGGTCTCCCTATGGGAATTGTCCAAACTCCACTCCTGCCACCTGTCCTCACAATACAATCTTCCTGGCTAGGTGCTTGGCATTGTTACGCCCAATGCTGGTTACTCCAGTGGCAGCAAGGGGGTCTTGGGCAGCTGCGACAACAACAACTTGCTCGTTGCTGGAAAAATTGCAAAGGGGCCAGGATAATCTGGTATGAGATGTGCACACACAAAGAGCGTGTCAATTTAAAGGTTTGTCTGCTATTCAGGATGTTTACCACATAGACGGTGTACAACTGAGTTATATCTTTAAGAGTGGTGTAAATGTATTCTCCAGGAACATTCATTAAATGTGGTTTGAAATCCACAAAGGGAATCTCACTGGAAGATTTGCTTGATGTTTTATTGACATCATTGCAACATATTCACAGACAACACAAACTTGGTGTGTTAGTTAATACTGAGGATAGCCTCAGGTGACAAGAGGAGAGAGGTGGGCTGGTTGGATGGACTGATCAGAGGCAAATAGAAATCAGTCCAGATAAATGTGAGGTGATGTCATTAGAAACCATTCATGTGTCTCTCAAGATATGTCTTAAACGATGCTAACGTGCATGCTTCCACCACTCCCATGGCGGTGTGTTCCACGAGCCACAGGCGTCTGTGTGAAAAATGTTCCCCGCAGTTTCCTCCTAAACTTTCCCTCTCTCACCTTGAACCTGTGCCCTGTTGTAGTGACTTTTCCACCCTGGGAAATAGCCTCTGACAACTATCCAAACTATGCCTCAATCTTGTAACCTCTATCAACTCTCTTTGAGGTCATCCCTCAGCCTCCAGTCTTTCCAGTGAAAACAATCTGAGTTTATCCAACCCCTCCTCATAACTAAAGCCCTCCAGACCAGGCAACATCCTGGTAAAACTTCTCTGCACTCTCTCCAAAGCATCCAAGAACTGCTGGCAGTATGGCAACCAGAGCTGCATACAATATTCCAAATGTGACCTAATTAAAGTTTTATACAGCTGTAATATAACTTATCAACTCTAAACCCCAGCCAATGAAGGCAAGTGTGTGCTGTATGCCTTCTTGACCACCTTATCCATCTGTGTTGCCACTTTCAGGAATTGGTGAACCTGTATGGCCACATCCCTCTGTTTTTTTTTAATTCATTCACAGGACATGTAAATCACTGGCTGGGCCAGCATTTATTGCCCATCCCTAACTGCCCAGTTAAGAGTCAACTACATTGCTGTGTATCTTGACTCACATATACACCAGACTAGGTAGCAATGGTAGATTTCCTTCACTAAAGAATGTTAATGAACCAGATGGGTTTTTCCTGGCAAACAGCAGAAGAGTTTTTGACCGAAACGCCAATTTTTCCTGCTCCTCGGATGCTGCCTGGCCTGCTGTGCTTTTCCAGCACCACTCTAATCTAGTCTCTGATCTCCAGCATCTGCAATCCTCACTTTTGCCTAGCAATGGTTTCATGGTCACCATAAGACTCTTAATTCCAGATTTTTTTTAATTGAATTAAAATTTCCGTGTGGGATTTGAACCCAGGTCCCCAGAACATTAACTGGGTCTCTGGATTAATAGTCCAGCATTACTACTAGGCCATAGGCTCCCCAAAACCAAAAGCATTTTTGCATCCTAAAAGTGTATATATAGCACTTTTTAGCCAATAAAATATCCTAAAATATCCAAACAAAATTTGACCCTCAGCACCGAAGGAGATATTGGAGTAACTTAACCAAAGAAGGAGCATCTTGAAAGAGTCAAGACGTCAAGAAGCTGAGAGAATTTGGGGATGGAGATAGATAAGACTACCAGAGGTTAGGGACCAGGCAGGTGAAGGCAAAATCACCAATGGTAGAACAATGGAACCCAGCACGGTGAAGAAACCAGAGGTTGATTTTTCAAATTAGCCGTGATTCCCGACTGCAGAGGCTGAAAACGAGGTTTTCCTTGTCACTGCGGTGCGTTCTGAAATCCCAGTCTCAATTTAGCAATAAGGATGGCTGCTACTTTCCACCATGCCACCCCGTTGGCATATGGTTTTTGTTAAATCCTCAGAACGATCTGAGCTGCCCCCAGCTCATAAATCAGAATCAAGATGCTCGACAGTAATTGCTCTGAAATATGCAGAGTTCTAAGATGATGTGAAGGTATCCAGCTGTGTTTGTTCTGGTTGTTGGGCTATATAAACTTGATGAGTGGTTAAAGAGTGACTTGTTAAGCTTTTTTTTAAAGCCTGTGCAATCTTCAAAAGCCCTCTAAAATAAACCTTACCACATTCTTCTGAAGATTTCAGCAACCAATCCTGTTCAAAAAATATGAATCAACATTCTCAAAGTACTTAAAAGTATGCTACCCTGTCCTCTTTATTGATCTTTACTGTACTCTGTGTTGTTCTGAATTTTTTTTCCTTGCTTTCCCCCTGAGCTGCAATCCCAGAATGACAATCCCCACACCCCTGAGACCCTCACTGGGTTATGGAGTCAAAATGCTTCACAAATCCCCTCTTTCTAATCCACTCCTTCCAAGGACTGCACCTCCTCAACTCCAGCCTTTGACAATCTCCTGCTCATGTAAACCACTTAACCAGATGTTCTGATTCCCTGATTAGCATAATAGTGACAGTCAGGAAGTTCAACTCAATATTTAGCAAGGACTCGAGGTACTTCTGAAAACACAAAATGCTGGAGATCACAGCAGAACAGGGAGCATCCATGGAGAGGGAGCAAGCTATTGTTTCGAATCTAGACCCTCATTTTCACTTGGCTTTTTTTCAATAAAAGTTATATCTCCCTGCCACCTCTGTGACTGGTTGGGAAGCTAAGTGGAGCAAGGAGCACACCAACTGGTCTAAGCTCTCGCACACCAAATCTGAAACTAATCCAAAGGCTCAAAAGCCCACCTGTGGGTAAATGTAACACCCAACTTGACTGGTCCACTCCATGGTCTCAGAGTTTGATAAACACGCCCACCTTCACTTTTCAATCCCTTCCCTCACCAAAGCAGCAACTAAGTTAAATATACTGTTGGGATGGATAGAGAGGTGGGGTTTTTGTAGTAGTATCCCCACCTCTGGAACAGAAGTCCCAAGTTCAACTTGCCCCAGATGTCTCACTATCTGCCTGAGTGGATTGATTAAATATACCTATACTTGGGGAAGGTGATACTCCATTTTCCAAAGAGGAAGGAGAGAGGTTAATGCTCAGACAGAGATGTTTGGTTTAAAAAAAGGAGCTTGCATTGAAACACTAAAGTCATTTTTGTGTTCCAGATAATTTCGGACCCCCTGCATTCATGCCTGACATTTTAAAGTGGAATTGGAATAAAATAATACTGAGCTTCCACTGATAATGTGCAAGCTTAATGAGCCCAAGAGATCACTTCATATCAGCTAGAAAAACAAATCCAAAAACACAAGGGAAATATCCAAGAGGAATCAAGCCTCATTTCATAAGTTCTGCCTCAGTTAATGCAGTTTGTTCAGCTCCAGTGTTGCTTTACATAGTAGCAGATTAAAGAGATTGGGAGGGGGTGTCAGGGGGATTTTGTGCTGGATAATGAATTGAAGTCTTCATTGGATTACACCTGGGTGGAACAGGGAGTCACTGCAGAAAGTCTTTGGAATTAATCATCTGCACAACACTGGCAGGGTTTGCTTGGTACTTTAGCTTCATGTGGTGGAACCAAATGACATTGTCTCAGAATCTGTCCCTTCAATACAGGCAGCCCCACTGAGTTCCCTGATTAAACTAGTGTGTTAATGAACACACGAACCAGCAGTGGCCTGCTTTCCAATGTGATCATGCACACTGGCCCTCCGATGCACGGATACACAGAGTCATAAATTCAGTAATACACTTCAGCACACACATACCATACCTCAGAAGTCACACAACACCAGGTTATAGTCCAACAGGTTTATTTGAAATCACAAGCTTTCAGAGCACTGCTCCTTTCGTCTGGTTCAAATAAACCTGTTAGAGTATAACCTGATGTCGTGTGAGTTCTGACTTTGTTCACCCGCTCCAACACTGGCACCTCCACATCATATCCACGCCTGCACAGACTCTAACAGATGGAGGTACTTGGACATACAAATACCTACAAGATACAATACAGCAATTCACCTATTGGCAATGCCCCATCAACTCATGACCTTTATCACCCAGCAGATTAAACAGGTGCCAGCATTTGCAGATTCTCTTGCACTCTATGCTTACATAGGATTCCATCATCTTTCCTTCATTGTCACTGGGTCAAAGTCTGAGAACTCTCTCCCTAGCACTACTGTGGGATGATTTGAAACCCTGTACACAGAGCTTTGCCCTGGATCTCCAGACTTGTAATTCAATCAGTGTTACTGCTTTATTGTAGTAAAAAATGAGGTCTGCAGATGCTGGAGATCACAGCTGCAAATGTGTTGCTGGTCAAAGCACAGCAGGCCAGGCAGCATCTCAGGAATAGAGAATTCGACGTTTCGAGCATAAGCCCTTCATCAGCGTTACTGCTTTATTACTGTCTCTCCAAATCCAAAAATAAACTGCACGGTAGGTGTACCCGTGCCCTCTGGACAGCAGTAGTTTGAGAAGACAACTCTCCACTACCTTTGCAAGGGCAATTTGATGTGAGCAATAAACACAAGCTTTGCCAGTAGCACCCAAACCCTATGAAAACATGAAAGTGAACATCACTCACACGGCCAATATATTGCTCGTTCTGAATTCCCCTCAAGAAGGTAGTGATGTGCCAACCCTTTCGAGCTGTTGACCCATTTGAATGGTTTTCAGAGGGCAGATAAATTCAACCATGTTCCTGTGGGTCTGGAGCCACAAGTAGGCCAGACCTGGTAAGGAAGGCAGTTTTCCTTCCCTGAACAGCACTGGTGAACCAGACATGTGTATTTTCATAACAATGAACTGCAGCTTCACAGCACTATCATGAAATGAGCTTTCAATTCCAGAGTGAATCCTACTTGTTATTGTGGTGTCTAATGATTTACCCATATCTGAAGAGTTACCATCTGGGTTTGCTATATTACTGATACCGTGAGATTATCACTGACCACTGTCCCCCCTCCCAGAGACAGCACACAAACTCAAAGAGATGGATAGGGAGACAAATTTACCAGCTCACACATACTGGCAAAGCACAAACTCACAAAAATGTACAGAATGTTGTTTCAGGCCTTTAGGATCCTGGAACAACCATGCAATGATGTCACAGAGTTGCACATCACTGAGTGTAAACAGCACAATGTGGGTGGATTTAAAGCTTTTTAAATGCGTAAGGGTCATTGGAGCACATGGACGTGAAGAGGAAAGAGACAGTTCAGTCCTTAACCAATGTAATTACAAGTCAGAGGCAGGTTGATTGCAGTTAAGGCAATATTGAGCATTGTAAAGTGTTGATGGAGTGGTATTGTCAATGCAGGTTAGTAATCTGAAACCTTAGCTTAAAGTTCTGAGTTAGATAGCAGATACTAAAATCTGAATTCAGTAAACACCTGGGTGCTGAAGCTGGAAACCATATAACAATTGTCATCAATACTCATCTGAAGAATGTTAGGGAAGGAAATCTGGTGTCCTTACCAAGTCTGGCTGAAACATCACTCCAGACCCACGGCAATGTGATGGACTTGTCACTGTGATGGTCCAGCAAGTTCAAGACCCATGAGGGATGGGCTATAAATGTTGGGCCAGCCAATATCACCCACATCCAATGAAAGAATTTAAAGAAACTTGCATTAGTGTACAATAAAGTGTGATACTTTAAAGTCTAAGCCTAAACAATGTTCATGACTTTGCACAGTCCAAAGATGTGCAGGTCAGGTGAATTGGCCATGCTAAATTGCCCGTAGTGTTAGGCAAAGGGGTAAATGTAGGGGAATGAGTGGATTGCACTTGAGCGGGTCGGTGTGGACTTGTTGGGCCGAAGGGCCTGTTTCCACACTGTAAGTAATCTAATCTAATCTAATCTTCTCCTCAACCAGTTTGTAAAAGAGACAAATATATGGTGACACCCACTCACACACACACACATGCACACACACATACACACAAACACACACACACACACAGACTCACACATGGACACACACACACACAGACTCACACATGGACACACACACATACACACACAGACTCACACATGGACACACACAGATGCATACGTACTCATATACATACACACACAGACTCACACATACACACAAACACACACAGACTCACATTTGGACACACACAGATATACATACACACACAGATATACACACAGACACAGATATACACACAGACACATTTAGACACACCCACACATCTGGATTGCTCTGAACAAACTGATGTGGAAATTATAGGCTTTGCCCTCAGAAAATGACAAAAATTAGAGTCCATTTTGAAAGTCATGAAATCAAATAAAAACAATTACAGCATGACTTGCTTCATAAACTCTGGACAAAGCAAGGCTATCAGTTAGCCGTGTGGATGAATTCATTTTCCCCATAAAGAGGGGGAGCTGCAGTGTCAGGTGGCAAAAGGGCACATGTGGCAGATCGAGCTGTTATCCATAAGCTTTTAACACAGGAATCAATAGTTTGAATGTGTTCCGGCATAACCAGGGTGGTGCTAAAGAGAAGCAGAAATCGGACAACAGCAGCTCAGTTTCACATCACATCTTCCTTGTGGAAATTGTCAGGATCATGAATGAAATGGAGACGTTGGAGAGTTGGGTATTTGGGATGTCAAACCTCCAGGTTTGGCCCCAGACCTTCTGGAATCGAAGACTGACCAGGCACAGACTGAAGAAGATTGGCAAAAGGACCTGGGGTGAGATGTGAAAATGTTTTGTCAGGCAGCGAGCTGTTTTGACCTTGAACGTGCTACCTGAAAGGGTGATGGAAGCTGGATCAACCAGAACTTTGAAAAAGGAATGAAATATATGGCTGAAATGTCAAAAGGCATACAGGGTTTTGGAAAAGAGCACAGAGAATGGACTTAATTCTGAGAATCGTTCAAAGAGTTAAATAAGCAATTTGATTAGAATATTTCCTCTGCTCATAAAAGAGAAACAAAGTCTTTCAGCCTCTCAAGACTGCTCCACCATTAAACCACATCTGATTGATCACCTACCCCAAAGCATTTTCCAATCTTTCCCTTCATTAATATCTAGAAATCTACTGATCTCTCTCCTGAAAGTACTAGTGAATGAATCTCCAGGATGTAGGATCGCAAAGATTATCCACTGTGTGGGAACAAATTCTCCTCATTTCACACCGACACCGCCTGACACTTATTTTGACTCTGCCCCTCATGTTTAGACCCTGTGGGTGGGGGGCGTTCCAGCACCGTGTGCCTTGGTATCGGACAGAGTCAGGTACAGAACAGAGTATTACATGCACTCTCAAACACAGACAGCATGGGGTCAGATAAAGAGTAAAGCTTCCTCTACACTGGCTCATCAAATATTTTCAGGAGAGGGACAGCAGGGGATTTGATACAAAGCAAGCCTCCCTTGACTCTTTTGAACTGCAAGCTAAGGTGTCTCCATGCTGTCCCCACCAAAAACTCTGAGGACAGGGTAGAATACAAAGTGAAGCTCCCTCTACAGTGTCCCGATCAAACACTCCCAGGATAGGTACAGCATGGGTTAGGAACAGAGTAAAGCCTCCTCTACACTGTCTCCATCAAACACTTCCAGGATAAGAGCAACATTATGTTAGATACAGAGTAAAGCTCCCTCCACACTGTCCCCATCAAACACTCCCAGGGACAGGGACAGCACAGGATCAGGTTAAGACCAAGCCATATCCACTGACTGCTGTCTCAGTAGCTAACATACATGTGCTGCACTCCGTGCAGAATGGGTTGCTGCCAATTGAACAGCTTTGTACTGATACGAAAAGGAACTGGGTTGAAAGCTGTGAGTGAAACCTCACTGCGAAAACTTTGGAAACTGCAAAATATTGAAAGCAAAATCACTCCCATTTCATCAGCCTGGCCTGAATTCTGAATCAGGTCCCGGAGATTAAAGAACATCGCAAAGAAACTGCGACAGGCAGCCCCCAAGAGATCTGAATTGCTATTTAGTTCTTGTGCAAATAGGTCCACGTTACATCTGTATGCATTCTCTAAAACAGATGCTTCTGCATAAATAGCTAATTCCACTGATTAAATCTTTGTTCTATTTATCATGAATCCTCCCTCTGCCTTAATGCTGGGGTCCTGAAGGACCACACACAATTCTGAAACCAAGAGGACAGGGAGTCACAGGGAAAGACTGACCCCTCTCTGTTCCTTGCTCTGTATCTTTCTCCTTTGATTCAGGAACAAAATGGTATTGTAATGACCAAACAGTGTCAGGTACGGTGGCCCATTAGTATCAACGTGCTTCGCTGTTAAACAAGAACAAGCAAAGAAATTCAGCTCAAAAGCCTTAACGACCAGAGGAGGTTGTAGTCCCTGATTATGTGTGTAATCCCTCGGATTGTTACAGCGTTTGGAGTTCGAATTTACAGGTTGCTTGATCTGAAACATCTCAATCTTATTTTTGTTTATGGTACTGGGAGAGTGCTGTATCAACAGAGATGCTGTCTTTCAGAGGAGACATTAAAACTGGACTCTCTGTCTATGCAGCTGAATGTAAAAGGTTCAGCAGGTACTATCTGAAGAAAGACAGAGCAAGTACCCCTCGAATCTTGCTCCAATATTGATCCCTAATGCAATATTATTATTACTGAATCTTTGCCTAACAGTTGGATCATACAGTACACAATACGTTGCCACTTTTGTGAAAAAAACATTCTGTCATGGAACATGGGTGTTTCTGGCTCGGCCCAACATTTATTACCCGTCCCTAGTTGCCCCTTGAGAACGTGGTGGTGAGCTGCCTTCTTGAACCACTGCAGTCCACGTGCTATAGTAGGTCCACAATGCCCTTAAGGAGGGAATTCCATAATTTTGATCCAGTGACAATGAAGGAACAGTGATATATTTCCAAGTTGGGATGGTGAGTCACTTGGTGGGCAACTTGCAGGGTGTGGTGTTCCCAGGTATCTGCTGCCCTTGTCCTTTGAGATAGAAGTGGTCATGAGTTTACTTCACTAACAGACACATATGTCATTAGTACTAATTTGTTAGAAAGCACTTTCCTGCAAGCTGAAATCGTGGAAAACGTTAATGAAACATTAAAGGGGTCACTGTCCTGGGAAAAACATGGGCAATTTGGTCCCGACTGGGTCAGGGCTGAGGGAGTGGTCAGTGGTGATGGGGGTTTAGGAGGTCACCCATGATGTGAGTCGGGATGGCAATGATGGATGGCCAGGTGAACACACTGGGGTTTGATGATTCAGAATGTGCTCTCTGAAAGGGTAATGGAAACGGACCCATTACCAACTTTCAAAAGGGACATGAACAAGCCGTTGAAAGATAACCACCTGATGTACTCTGGTGGAAGAGAGGGGGTCGAGGTGGAGATGAGGTGGAATTAACCAGAATAGCTCTTTCAAAGAAGCAACATAGGTAGGATGGGATGAATGGCCTTGTTTTAAAAGGTATTGTTCAGAGATTGCACAATTTGAAGGACAATTCACAGCTTATTGTTGTCCAAGTGTGCCTGACAAACAACTTACAAATACTGCTCAGCTGACACAACTTCAAACAGATTCTGAGGTCTATGGTAAATCATCCTGTTTGCAATAATTTGGGAGTATATTAGCGCCGCAGTTGCACTATTGGATTAGGAATCCTCAAGTGCTGGTCAAAAGAGCACTTCATGAGTTCACATCCCATCATGAGAACTGAGTTCAGTTCAGTTTGGACTCTGAGGGGAAAAGCTGTTACCAGACAGTCAGCAGATTTGGGGGTCTCATCTGTCAGTGCTGTCTCTTCTCAAAAAGGCTCACATAACAAATTAGAAAGTGAGGTGCTGGAGAAGCACAGCTGGCCAGGCAGCTTCCAGGGATCAGGAGAATCGATGATTCGGGTATACGTTCTTCATCAGGATGAAGAGCTAATGCTCCATACGTCAACTCTCCTGCTCCTCGGCTGTTGCCTGACCAGCTTTTCCAGCACCTCACGTTTTGACTCTGATCTCCAGCATCCACAGTCCTCCCTGTCTCCGAACTAACCACAAGCCAATCAGGCACTGGCGAGGTCTGCTTCTCAAATCATGGCTTCCCAGAAAGAGATGCCAGACCAATCAGAAATCAGGAGTTCGATTGGGGCTGGGAGGTCAGCTCACCAAATTTCCAGGATCAGGAAGTGTTCCCGGGTATCCCAGGTATATCATGTAGGGTTGGAGTTGGGGGGGGGGGACAGTGTAGAATGGAATATATTGTAATGGGGAGAAGCTGGGAAACAAGAGGATGCAAAGGCGCTGTCTCTCAGCCAGACTTCCCATTTACTTTGCCTCATCCCAGTTTTGGGCCTTGATCTCCCTATGCCCCATAACACTAAACCTGCCCAATTGGGATGACATGTACAGGGCATAGTTAGAGCCAAAGCCTGTCCAGCACCTTCAGGCCACAAGTCAGGAGTGTGATAGAACATTTCCCATTTGCCTGGATGAGTGCTACACAACACTCAAGATGATCAATACCATCCACCACCTTCAACAGTTACTCACTCTACATCCAACACGCAGCAGCAGCAGTGCATACCAACTAAAAGATGCACTGCACTAACTGACCAAGGGCTCATTCATAAGTGCCTTTCAAACCAATGACTCCTGCCTGTTGACACCTAGGAGTACAGACAACAGGGACACCACCGGCTACAAGATTCCCCACCTTCCAGATTTCAGCTATGTTACAATTGGTGCCAAAATCCTGGAACTCACTTTCTTTGTCTGTATTGTGTGTGTCCTTACACTTCAAGAAGGCAGCTCACCACAACCTTCTCAAGGACAATTAGAGTCGGGCAATAAATGCTGCCTACATCCCACGAATGCACAGAACAAAACACACAGTTCCCACGCTGTGCCAATGGTGAATACTTAAAATAAAAAACTGAAAGCACTTTGAGAAGGCTTAGATCACTTCAGTGTATCAATTCAAGTCCTTTGGGTTTTTTTTTCTACGTAGAGTGTGGGACATTCAAAACTTTGAAATGGAACTTGTTGAGCAATAGGTCAACACCATTTAAACATTAAGTTTGACTAATTCAGCTGGCAATCCAAACATTTATCCCTTTGGTGCAAGTGGGCAGAATAAGGGAAATAAACCGTTACCGATTCGGGACAACAAGACACACTTTAAAACCAGAAACGGCAGGAAACCGGTCGCTGCAGCTTTGAAGCTTTCTCCTCGGAATGTCTGTTGAATTCCTCTCCCCCACCAACCCTGCCCCCAGCAGTTTCTGTTAAACCCAGCCAAAAGAAAAAGGGAAGCCTTTTATCGTGGTCAGTGCTTGGAAAGTGAAAGGGATGGATTGAAGAAGTGTCCCATGGCTGTTTCAATGTACCCTCACCACAAGAATCTCCGAATTAAGTCGCTGGTAATCCTTAAATATCTCTTATCGCACCAACCCAGTCTTTCTCTTGTGTCTTTTCTTCTCAATTTGAAAGACACCTAGAATGTTTAATCAGTCCCCAGAATTGTCTTCCTTTCACTTTAGTATTATCCCTCTGGGGGGGAAGGGATTAGGATTTTTTTTTCATGGTGGGTATAATCTGACAGAGCCTTTATGCATTGATCTGCTTTTCATGGAGCAGCTATCTGGTGGGGGAGATGGGGGGGAGGTGGTGGGTGCAGGGTGAGGAGAGGGTTAGAAATCTGATCTTTCTTCAACAATATGCGCAGTGTTAAACCTCTTCCCTCAGTGGAATGTCTCAGTGGCTACCAAAACACCCATCTGTGCTCTGAAAGAGGCACACGGTGCTCGGCCAAATAAGAGAAGTATCAACAGCTGAAAGGATACATCGAGGTCGCATGTACAGACTCCAGGGTCCCATGACAAACAACTATATCATTCAGCCCTACAGGATGACGGAACTCTGCAATTCTCCAAACAGCAAGCAGTGCGTGTGAACTTTCCCCAAGACTTTAATGTGCATTACTGGACTGTACATCTGACAAGGTGATAATGTCAGTTAGGAGCAGCAGTAGGCCATTTGGCCCCTCCAGCCCACTCCATAATTCGATAAGGTCACGGCACATCTGATTGTAACCTCAAATCCACCTTCCTGCATACCCCCATTGACATTTCAGCCCCTTGCCTATCGAGAATCTATCGCTGCCTTATTCAAGGATTCCGCTTCCCACTTCCTTTGGAGGTAAGGAGTTGCAAAGACTCATGAGTATTTCGGAAAAAAAGACCATTTTGTTTTATCTCTGTCTTAGATGCGGAAATGTAGCAGCGGGAGTGTCACCATTTCAACAAGTGCACCCGGGATGGCAGTAACAGATGGGTCAGAACGTCCCCCAGGCAGGTAAAGGGTGGGAAAAGATATACATACCAAAGTTTTCTGTGTTTGGTCATCATCTTATCCCACAAAGGTATGAGGGTTTGTTGCATTTTGAGATACTCACATAGACTTAATTGGAATGTTAATAGTTTCCTTTCATGATGAGAAAATTCCTTTCTTTTGTTGTAACTGGATTAAGGATGTCCTGAGGAATGTCAAAATTCCACTTTTGCAAAGACCTGTTTTATATTTGTTGCATTTGCTTACAGATAGTTTATGAATAAAGTATATTTTTGAAACAAGAAGAAAATCATTCTACCTGATAAAGGCAGTGATTACATTGATGTAGAAGACTGAAATGAAAGGCCATCAGCAGAGGATGATGATGATGAAGAAATCAAGTGGGAATCTGAAGCATCTTCATTACCCAGAGGGTGCAATGGAACTTGTTCCCACAAGGAGAGATTAAAGGAAATAATGTTGATGCACTTAATGGGAAGCGTGATAAGCACATGAGAGAGGAAGGAATGAAAGAGTCTGTTGATAGGACAGATGAGGAAGGCTTGAGTGGGGAATAAACATGTGTACAGACTTGTTGGACTTAATAATGCGTTTCTTGCTGTAAAATGAATGCAATTCTCTGTTGAAAGTAGATGTACATTTATGATAAAGGGTGAGCCTGTGGCCATTTTCCATTGGATGGCTACACTGTAGATCTTTCTTCATTCAGGGAATGTGGGTCTAACTGGCAAGTTCCACATTTGTTGTCCACCCTTTGTATTGAGAGGCAAGGGCAGATGGCAGTCCATCACATTTCTGGGGTTTGGAGTAACCTGCTGGACAGACTGGGCAAAGATAGCAGATTTCCTTCTGTTGAAGGATGTTAATGAGCAGCATTCACTGATAATTGTGTGGTTACCATCCACTCCCAGATGAATTGGCACGGTGGCTCAGTGGTTAGCACTGCTGCTCACAGTACCAGGGTCCCGGGTTCAATTCCAGCCTTGGGCGACTGTCTGTGTGAAGTTTGCACATTCTCCCTGTGTCTGCGTGGGTTTCCTCCCACAGTCCGAAGATGTGCAGGTCAGGGTGAATTGGCCATGCTAAATTGCCCCGGCGCATTAGTTAGTGGGTCTGGGTGGATTACTCTTTAGAGGGTCGGTTTGGGCTGAAGGGTCTGTTTCTGCACTGTCGGGAATCTAATCTAATCTAATTTAAATTCCATCAGCTCTCACGGCAGGATTTGAATTTGTGCCTCCGGAATGTTAACCCAGCCCCCTGATTTAGTATAAACAAATTGCCATGGATGGTGAAAGTCCGAAATATGTACGGAGAATGCTGGAGAAACTCAACAGGTCTGGCAGTGCCTGTGGAGAGACAAATGCAATTAACACTTCATGTCTCATCTTGAGGGGGTGTGAAATTTTGGACTCGAAATTTTAACTCTATTTTTCTCTCCACAGATGTTGCCAAATCTGCTGAGTTTTTTTCAACACTCTATCTGTCTCTGATTCACTTGCTATATCACAACTATTAGCTGGTTAGCTCAGTTGGCTGGGTGGTTGACTTGTAAAGTTTAATGACGTTAGCAATATGGGCTCAATTCCCATAGTGGCTGTGGTCACTGTACCTCAAGGGAAACCATTATGAGTCCTGCCTCATTAATGAGCGAGTGGGATGATTGTGATTTACCTTCTGCAGTAGTACCACCACTTCTCCCGGTTAGCCCTAAAACACACCTGATAATAACACATACTAGTCTATCTCACATTGCTCCTAATATGACAACACCTCAATTTGGAAATTCCCATCCTCATTTTTGAAACATAGAAAATAGAACTCGACAGCACAGGAACAGGATGTTCTGCCGAATATGACACCCTTGGTCCATATCCCTCAATTCCTTGCACATTCACGTGATTATCTAAAAGTCCGTTCAATGCCCCTATCATATCTGCCTCTACCATCACCCCTGGCAGTGTGTTCCACATTCCTGACACTCTCTGTGTGAAAAACTTGCCCCTCACATCTTCTTTGAACTTCCCCCCCACCTCACCTTAAATGCATGCCCCCAAGTGTTAGGCATTTCAACTTTGAGAAAAAAATTGTGACTGTCAACCCCATCTATGCAACTCATAATTTTAATGAATCAATATCCTTTTATTGTCAGATGTACTCCATTGTAGGAGTACACCGGGAGAAAGTGAGGACTGCAGATGCTGCAGATCAGAGCTGAAAATGTTTTGCTGGAAAAGCGCAGCAGGTCAGACAGCATCCAAGGAGCAGGAGAATCGATGTTTTTGGCATGAGCCCTTCTTCAGTGCAGGAGTACACTGTACAGCTTTTACAATTGCACTACACACACACACTCTCACATACACACGGACACAGGTACACACAGACGCACACACAGACACCCACACACACCCTTATAGACACACACACACCCACACTCACACATGCACCCCCTCACAGACTTAAGACACTCTGCACTCACTACACACATGCACACACACACACACACGCACACTTTCTCACACTCACAACCCCCACCCCAGACAGACACACACACACAGACAGACAAAGACCCACATGCACACATATATTGTGTGGGGTGAATTTGTATTTGCAGAGTTTCATTGTACTTTGCTCAAAAGCTGCATACATTCATGGAGAACTCTGAGCTCAAAAACTGCATGAATTTATGTAAAACTCTGTTATCTCACTTTTTAGATTAGAATCAATCTAAACATCAGGTAATAGACAGAGAATACAGGGGGCTAACACCTTCAACATATCGTCTAGCTATCGCCATTGTTAACAGCTAACCTGAGAATGCAACGTTTAAAAAAAGGTTTTGTGATTTACACATGAAAGAAGTGAAACTACCACTGTATTTTAACAGATGAAAGGCTTAACAGACAATCCATTTTTCAATGTATAATTTCAGTTACATCACACTGCAAATTTTTGCTATAAATTCCGTGTTACAATCGAGCCCTCCACTATCACCTGATGAAGGAACGTTGCTCCGAAAGCTAGTGTGCTTCCAATTAAACCTGTTGGACTATAACCTGGTGTTGTGTGATTTTTAACTTTATACAGCTTTTACAATGTCTGCCTTCTTGTGGTGACGTCTTTTATAGGCCTCTATCAGGGCTTCCCTCAGCTTCCGCTGCTCCAGAGAAAACAACCAGAGTTTTTCCAGCCTCTCCTTATATCTCATGCCCTCTCATCCAGGCAGTATCCTAGTAAACCCCTTCTGCACCCTTGTTTCCTTCTCCACCCTTCTCATCCCAAGCCTTCCCCAGCTCACAAAAAAATCCTCCAAGTCTTCAGCTGTCACACTGGCACACTCCCTGGGGCATTTGAGAAGAGAAAATTTGTTTTTTTTAAAAAAAAACTCCTTCCCTTCTCAAGCAAACCAGCATGGGAGCTGAAGGGTTAACACAGCACCGAGATGACTTGTGTTGTGATAACAATTATCTTTAATGGTCCCTGAACCGAGAAGTACCCTGATAATTAGACAGCTATCAGACAGCAGCGACAGAGTGTTTGGGCTCCAGAGGTTTTTCGAAGTCCAGATGAGCGTCAGTGAGAGTTGGGGTGGGGGGTGGGGGGAAGAGGGAATGCTTTTCCAAACACTGCCACCTCCTTTCCCTTGTCGCCTAGCAACCTGTTTCCAATGTTCAGGATTCATTTTAAGTCTTGAAATGTGGGAAGGGGAGGGAGCTGTCCAATGCATGTCACAACCGTACAAAAATATGAGCTATGGTTTATAAACAAACCCCAGAAGGGTTTCGTTACTCTCCACTGACCCCGGTGAGCCCCTGCTTACTGAGGATGCCAAGTTATCCCTGAATCTACGAGAGATTCTTTTAAAAAGGAATGCAGAGGACCACACAGGTTTCCAAATCATTTGAAGCCTCGTTTGTTTTGTGTTGAATGCTACAGGATGGGAGCTTCCCAATCTCCTTGTTAACTGCTTTGAGAGGCTGGGGGAGGGGCGGAGTGTCTGCCCGAACCTGAATCCAGAAATTACAGTGCAGTCTGCAGCAATCTCCTGAAATTACCAACCACACAAAAACACAAATTTCAATGTTTGCATTTCCAGGAACCCCCTGCTCGACCTCAGTGCATCACAGAGCAGCCTTGCAGTCGGCAGAGGGTGTTCACAGCTGGCAATGTCAGAAACCTGGCATCCCACAAGAGAGCAAAATGATCGGGTGTTCAAAATGATCAGGTCTGTCCACAACGCTGGATCAATCTGAGAGGCCGGTGTTCCCCAGACCTCCTTCCCACACTCCGGATACCACTTCATTTTGCCTTCCACTGTTTTGACTCCTCGGGGAATCCTCGCCTAAACTCACCCCCTCTTTCTCTCCAAGTTCAGGACACTCCTTAAGATCCACCTTTTCAATGTAACTTTAAGTCGGCCGTTTAACATCTCCTCATGTGGCTTGGTCATTTTATTAAAAATCCAGTTGTGCTTAATAAAGAATCTTGGAAAGTTTCCCCATGTTAAAGACATGGATATAAAAGCAAGGCAATAGTGAGAGATCACCCACCTTAAATGGAGCTGGCAGGGTGGGGTGAGCTGAGATGCCGAATTTTTATTAAAATCTGCACGCCAAAGCTGCAATTCTACAGGGCATTGGTGAGGCCACACTTGGAGTAATATGCAGGGTTTTCATCTTTCTTACTGAAGGCAAGGCATCATGGTAGCCCACAAACTCACCAACACACTTAAAATAACATTAAATGAACTTGAAAGATCCTAAACAGACAACAAGCAAAACTTATGTCATCCACAAAAATACTGTGCAAGGACTGTAGCAAACACTACATTGGACAAACAGGCAGAAAACTAGCTACCAGGATACATGATCACCAACCAGCCATGAAACAACATGACCCTCTCTCACTAGTATCCTTAATTATAGATGAAGAAGGACACCACTTTGACTGGGCCAACACATCCATCCTAGGACAAGCCAAACAGAGACACGCACAAGAATTCCTGGAAGCATGGCATTCCAACCGGAACTTTATTAACAAACACATTGCCTGGATTCAATTAACAACCCCGGGAAAAAGAACAGGAAATGACGTCACTAAGGAAATGACGTCACCGCATGAAATGACATCACCAACCCAAGGAAACCTAAACACATAAATAGAAAGCGAGGCATGCCACCGGTGCTTCATCTGGAAGCTCACTGACGATGTTACCGAGTATGGTGACTAAACGTCCAAAAATGAATTTTCCAGCTCAGTGAGCAAACCTTCATACAGAACCTTAATCTGAGTCAGAAATCTCCTCAAAACTCGCTTGCCCTAGATGTTGTGTAACAAAGATTCCCTCGACTGCTGCACATGTGGAGAGGGAAAAAGAGCTAATGTTTCGGATCTGACATGACTTTGCCAGAACTTTTTGAAGGACAGTTGTACTGGTCTCGAAATGTGAATTCTGTTTCTCCTCCCACAGACTATTCCAGACCCGCTGAGTTTCTCCAGCAATTTGTTTGTATTCTGATCTCAAGCATCTGCAGTCATTTACTTGTATTTTACTAGGCTGGCTCCTGCACTTAGGAGATAGTACTGTGGGGATAGATTTAAACCATTTACAGTTTAGAAGAATGAAAAGAGGGCTCTTGAATGCTTTGACAGGCTAGTAGGGCCAAATGGCCGCCTTCAGTAACCATCCTAGGACAAGCTACACAAAGACACACATGAGAATTCCTAGAAACATAGCATTCCAGCCAGAACTCTATCAACAAACACATCGAGTTAGACCTCATCTACCACTCCCTGAGAAAAAGAACAGGAAGTGACTTCACCACAGAAAATGACATCACCATAGGAAATGACATCAGCAACCCAAAGAAACCCAAACGTACAAGTAGAAATCAGGAATTATCAGCATTGCTTCGCCTGAGGCCCACTGAAGATGTTACCTAGTAGGTTGACAAAATGAACCTTCCAGCTCAGTGAGCAAATCTACATCCAAAACCTCAACCTGAGCTACAAATCTTCTCAAAACCCGCTAAAACCATTTCTTATATTCTTCCTGTTCTGCAAGTAGGAAGGTCTTCTCTGGTGTTGCTATCTCTGTGGCTTTTAGTTGGGCAATATTACAAAGAAGTGATAAATTAAAATCACACCATCAGTACAACTGGCAATGCAATAAATCATGGGGAGTAAATGCACCAGATTGGCTAATTTAGATACAGTTTATCTATTTGATCTACTTATTATAAATTCTGTATCTAATGATCCTGCCCCTCCCGCTACCTGACGAAGGAGCAATGCTCCGAAAGCTTGTACTTCCAAATAAATCTGTTGGATTGTAACCTAGTGTAACCTAGATTTGTGAGATATAGATCTCAGGGCTAAAGGATTCAAAGGGTATGGGGAGAAAGCAGGAACAGGGTTAGGGTGATCAGCCATGATCGTATTGAATAGTGGAGCAGGCTTGAAGGGCCGAATGGCCTCCTCCTGCTGCTGTGCTTCTACATTTAAAACTGTATGATATTGCAGTGCTAAACTTCAAGGACATTCATTTGACAGTACATAATCAGGCTATTTGGTCCTTTCTGGTCCATGTTAAGTCTTTGAGGAGAAAGTGAGGACTGCAGATGCTGGAGATCAGAGCTGAAACTGTGTTGCTGGAAAAGCGCAGCAGGTCAGGCAACATCCAAGGAACAGGAAATTCGATGTTTCGGGCATAAGCTCTTCATCAGGAATGAGGAGAGTGTGTCCAGCAGGCTAAGATAAAAGGTAGGGAGGAGGGACTTGGGGGAGGGGTGATGGAGATGTGATAGGTGGAAGGAGGTCAAGGTGAGGGTGATAGGCCGGAGTGGGGTGGGGGCGGAGAGGTCAGGAAGAAGATTGCAGGTTAGGAAGGTGGTGCTGAGTTCAAGTTAATTCTTTGTTCCACACGACTTCCTCTCACTTGTTTCTATCCCACCCTATCTGTGTATCCCTTTCAGAGTTCCGTCTTGGTTCAGTTCACTGCATTCTCATGTGATTTTCAGAGAGATATTCTTCTATTCAAGTTGTGAACTTTCAGCCGAGGTTAGCAGAGCTGGTGCAATGGGTATTTTGACAGGTGTTTAATTCTTCCCATCGCAATGAGAGGTACTGAAGTCAGGGTTATGTTTGGGGAGCTGTTGGGGAGTGCCTGAGAGATTACTGCAAGGGTCAGAAAAATAAAATCGAACTGGCTTTAATTTAGACTGAGGTCAGCAAGCCTGAGTTGAGAGCATAATCCAGACAAGGACAGAGGGAAGGCCAGGAGACAAGCTGTTGTAATGGTCTGCGGTTACACTCAGCAGCTGATGTGCTTTGCTTCACAAAGGCTGCATCACTTTACACTTTCTGTATGCGTGTGAGATCAAGTTTTGTAAAGTAATTAATACACGCAAAACACTGATGTCAAACAACTCTACTGCTCAGAGATGTTCACATGGGGAATGACGTGAAGCAAAAAGTCAAATGAAATAGTTTTTCCAAGTCAAGTTTTGGGCACATTGTCCCGATAAGATTTAGATTTCTTACAGTGTGGAAACAGGCCCTTCGACCCAACAAGTCCACACCGACCTGCAACCCACCCTACACCTAACACTACAGGCAATTTAGCATGGCCAATTCACCTGACCCGCACATCTTTGGACTGTGGGAGGAAACCCACGCAGACACGGGGAGAATGTGCAAACTCCACACAGTCAGTTGACTGAGGTGGGAATTGAACCTGGGTCTCTAGCGCTGTGAGGCAGCAGTGCTAACCACTGTGCCACCTATAAATAAATATTAGATTAGATTAGATTACTTACAGTGTGGAAACAGGCCCTTCGGCCCAACAAGTCCACACCGACCCGCCGAAGCGAAACCCACCCATACCCCTACATTAACCCCTTACCTAACACTACGGGCAATTTAGCATGGCCAATTCACCTGACCCGCACATCTTTGGACTGTGGGAGGAAACCGGAGCACCCGGAGGAAACCCACGCAGACACGGGGAGAATGTGCAAACTCCACACAGTCAGTCGCCTGAGTCAGGAATTGAACCCGGGTCTCTGGTGCTGTGAGGCAGCAGTGCTAACCACTGTGCCACCATGCCGCCCTGAAATATCTTCCTGAAATCCAACGATTCTGGATACAGAATTGGCTGGTTGACAGAAGGCAGAGAGTGGTTGTAGATGGAAAGTATTCTGCCTGGAGGTCAGTGTTGAGTGGGGTCCCGCAGGGCTCTGTTCTTGGGCCTCTGCTCTTTGTAGTTTTTATAAATGACTTGGATGAGGAGATTGAGGAGTGGGTTAGTAAATTTGCAGATGACACAAAGGTTGGCGGTGTCGTCGATAGTATAGCAGGCTGCAGTGTGACAGAGCTGGGCTGAGAAATGACAGATGGAGTTCAACCTGGATAAATGTGAACTGATGCATTTTGGAAGGTCAAACTCCAATGCTGAATGTAGACAGGATTTCTTGGCAGTGTGGAGGAACAGGGGGATCTGGGTGTGCAAGTACATAGATCCCACAAAGTTGCCACCCAAGTGGATAGGGTTGTTAAGAAAGCATATGGTGTTTTGGCTTTCATTAACAGGGGGATCGAGTTTAAGAGCCATGAGGTTTTGCTGCAGGTCTACAAGACCCTGGTGAGACCACACTTGGAATATTGTGTCCAGTTCTGGTCACCCTAATATAGAAAAGATACAGAGGCTTTGGAGAGGGTGCAAAGAAGGTTTACCAGGATGCTGCCTGGACTGGAGGGCTTGCCTTATGAAAAAAGGTTGAATAAGCTCGGACTTTTCTCTCTGGAGAGAAAGGAGGAAGAGAGGAGACCTGATTGAGGTGTACAAGATAGTGAGAGGAATAGATAGAATCAATAGCCAGAGACATTTCCCCAGGGCAGGATTGACTGGAACAAGAAGTCATAGTTTGAAGATATTAGGAGGAAGGTATAAAGAAGACGTCAGAGGTAGGTTATTTATGCAGAGAGTTGTGAATGCATGGAATGCGTTGCCAGCTGTGGTGGTGGAAGCAGAGTCATTAGGGACATTTAAGTGACTGCTGGACATGCACACGGATAGCAGTGAGTTGAGGGGTGTGTAGGTGAAGTTACTATATTTTATATTAGGACTGAATCTTGGCACAACATCGTGGGCCAAAGGGCCTGTTCTGTGCTGTACTTTTCTATGTTCTATGTTCTAAGACCCAGAGAAGGTGGTGTGACATGAGGAACTCTTTAGATTTCACAACAGCTTAAAATTTCAGTATGGCCACTCCAAGCACTCACCTCCTCACACAGATAGGATTAGTAACTGCAAATGCATTGTGTTTCTGGTCAACCAGGGTTTCACTTGGGGGACTTCCAAACCCTGGCCTACTCAGTCTTCCTTTACAACATGCAAATCATTTAACTTTCTGATCACAGACCACAGCCTTTCAACCTATTTCAGATTCCTGAATAACCCTCAGTCACAAAGCTAGTTCTTTTTTCTCTCTGAAAACTGTTCCTTGGCTGAAGGACACTCCGTCTTTGATTTTTTTCAGAGGGGTAATAAAGCGGGCCGGGCTCCGATCAGACTGGTTTGGTACTGAGATGAAAAGGATTTTGAGAGGCCTTTTGTTTGCATGGAAACCGATGAGACTTCAAGCCAAAGTGGTCACTTATTTTAGAAGTCACCTGTATAATGAAAGGACAGTGGTCAGCTCTCCAGCTGAGCAGTTTTAGTTCAGTTCCAAACTGGTTGGGAGTTCAACAGTGAGCTGTGTGGAAACTCACTCTTCTGCCCTTCTGATTTCAGCCCTGACCCTTTTTTGTACTATGTTTTAAAGGGGGTTTGCTTACTGGAACTGTTGTACATATTCAAAACAGCATACTTAACTCTAGTCTGGATAGATTGAGTTCTGTAGGGGTTCTTTATTCAGTTCTTCATGTTTCATTGTGTAATTCTGTGAATGATTTTTTTTGTCTGTTTTAAACCTGGTAGTCAGCCTCGCTAACCTACTCCAGATAACTTGCACTGTACACATCATGAAATAAATTGCAAAGTTATGGTCTCGGCTGCCTGCACGTGAATGTTTTTGTGTGGTCACGCCTAGTCCATAACATCTCAATCTTTCAAACTTCATGAGATCCTGCATTCAATCCGTTTTCTGTGTTAGTTTGCTCCAATGATGATCCTGGCCCCTCAGCATGATCACGTCAATATAACCAAATAACTTTGAGGAAAGTCTGTTTTCAGAGGAAATGATGAGTAGATTGGGTTTGTACTTGTTGGAGTTCAGAATATTGAGAGGCTATTTGGAGTCATAGTGTCATAGAGTACTGCCCTCATGACCTGTCCCATCTGTCAATCTTTCTTCCCACCTATCTTCTGCCCCCTCCTCTCCGACCAATCACCTTTACCCCCATCTCCACCCACCTATTGCACTCTCAGCTACCTTCTCCCCAGCCCCACCCTCCTCCCATTTATCTCTCCACTCTGGAGGCTCCCAGCCTCATTCCTGATGAAGAGCTGCAGCCTGAAACGTCAATTTTCCTACTCCTTGGATGCTGCCTAACCTGCTGTGCTTTTCCAGCACCACATTCTCAACCCCCAGTCATAGAGATGTACATCATGGAAACAGACCCTTTGGTTCAACTCGTCCATGCCAACCAGATATCCTAAATTAATCTAGTCCCATTTGCCAGCACTGGGCCCATATCCCTCTAAACCCTCCCTGTTCAAATATCCATCCAGATGCCTTTGAAATGTTGTAATTGTAACAGCCTCCACCTTCCTCTAGCAGCTCATTCCATTCACACACCACCCTCTGCATGAAACAGTTGTTCCTTAAGTCCCTTTTCAATCTTTCCCCTCTCACCTTAAACCTCCGCCAACTAGTTTTGGACTCATTCTTAGAGGTTTTGAGAGGTTAGATACCGAGAGGTTGTTTCCCCTTGTGGCAGAGGCTTACCTCAGAAAAAGGGGTTACGTACTTAAGACAGAGATGGGGTGGAATTTCTTCTCTTTGATAGTAGTGAATTTTAGAATGCTTTACAACAGAGGGCTGTTGGGGTTAAGTAATTAAGTTTCTTCAAGGCTGAGATCAAAGGCGTCACGGTCCCAGAGTGAGACGCCTGGTGCTGTTTAACGTCAGGGTCCTTAGGTGAGGGGGAGCGAGGTGGAGATGGTAGTCCTTTCTGGCCACATCAACTGGTATGGGATGAAAACCTATGCTGTTGGCATATCGCTAAGACAGAATGCCAACCTGCGAAACATTTCAGGGAACATCTCTGGGACACACACACCAAACAAACCCACCGCCCTGTGACCAACCACTTCTACTCCCCCCTTCCACACTGCCAAGGACATGCAAGTCCTGGTCCTCCTCCACTGTCAAATCCAGGCCACCCAACGCCTGGAGGACAATCGCCTTATCCTCTGCCTTGCGACCCTCCAACCACACGGCATCAACGTCGATTTCACCAGCTTCCTTATTTCCCCTCACCCTACTTCATCCCAGATCCAACCCTCCATATTGGCATTGCCCTCTTGAATTGTCCATCTTCCTTATCTCCTATCTGCTCCACCCTTTTCTCCAAACTATCACCATCACCTCACCCACCTCAATCTACCTATTGCCTTCCAGCTACTTTCCCCAGCCCCACCACCCCTCCTCCTGTTTATCTCTCTGCCCCCACCCCCCGCCAAGATGAAGGGCTTATGCCTGAGACATCAATTCTCCTGCTCCTCAGATGCTGCCTGCCCTGCTGGGCCTTTCCAGCTACACACTTTTCAACTCAGATCCCAGCATCTGCAATCCTCACTTTCTCCTGTTTGCATGACCTGCTTTGCAAACCAGCCCCCCCAGGCTGAGGCAGAGTGATGTTCAATCAGAAAGGGAATGATGAGTGTTGGGGGTAAAGGCAGGAAAGTGGAGTGAGGTGGATCAGATCAACAATGGTCTCATTGGCGGAGCAGACTCGATGGACTGATTGGCCTTCCTCTGCTCCTACATCTTATGCATCTCTAATGTTAGTGCTGTTGCTCTATTTGCAGGTGCGTCTGACCTGCTAAGCATTTTCCAGCATTTTTCATTTTTAATTTCCGATGTTCAAATTACGCAGTATTTTGCTTTTGAAGGTGTGGGGTCTTGCCTATGTATCAAAGGAAGAGCAGCTAAAAACATTTCCCCATCTCTCCATGGTTTTATGCTGTTGCTTAGCAATATCGCAAACACATGAGGGAATGATCACACCAGCCATGAGACATTATCATTGGCAGCAGGTAAGCTTTGTCTACTCACCATTGAAGAGAAGGGTGAATCCCTGAAAGACATGCATAAAGGATGGCTTACGTAGACCAATAAAGGCAAGTTGGGTTGGACAGCTTTAACAGAATTCTTTACGCAACAGTGGAATATGAAAGCAATTACGATGGATCCTGTGTATATGAATTGTTTTTTAAAAAAAATCACATAATGTTGGGACAGCATGTTTTGCAATTACATAGTGCTGTTCATAAACTTGGGATGACTCAAGAGCATTTCCGAGTGTGGTCTCTCTTGCAATACAGAAACCACGCACACCATATTTACACATGAAAGCTCTCATAAAAGAAAACTAAGATAATAATTGCTCACTGATCTGACTTACTGCTGTTTGTTGAGGAATATAAGGAAGAATTCCTTTATTCATCAGACAGTGATCGTGGGATTGCTTGTGTCCTTCTGAGAGTGCAGAATAAAATCTCATCAGAAAGAGAGGGTATGGAGCTCTCCAATTAAGAATGTCCAAGTTACGAACACAATCCCATGCAGTGGTGCAATTTTAAAGATCTGAAACATGAATTTTGCCTTGTGATTATGAATGGCTATTTGGTATTGTCCTGCATTGTATTCCAACTCACATATAAATTAACTTGTAAACAGGCTCAAGATCAGAACATGTTCACAACCTGGAGATTGATTCAGCTGAGGGCTGAGGCATTTCAAGGGAATGTGAGCTTTTCCCTTCCCAAAACCCTCCTGGTACAAATGCTGGAGGAGAGTGGAACTGAAATAAATGCAATGGAATGACAATGACACAATCTCAGAACAAAGGGCAAGCCACTTACAACTGAGAGAGGAATTTCTTCACTGGAAAGCTGCTGAGTCTTTGGAGTTTTCTGACTGAGGGGGTTGTGGAAGTTCAAAATTGGAGTATCAAAAAATGAATTTGAAAACGTTCGAGTGTCTGGGGATACTGCGAGAATATGGACAGCATGGTGGCTCAGTGGTTAGCACAGTACCAGGGACCTGGGTCTGATTCCACCCTTGGGTGACTGTTGGTGTGGACAAGTTTTGAGCTTTGTAGTTCAGCCTAAGGTTCAGGATGGAGGTTTGCTCGCTGAGCTGGAAGGTTTGTTTTCAGATGTTTTATCACCAAACTAGGTAATATCTTCAGTGAGCCTCTGAATGAAGCACTGGTGGTGTTGCCCCCTTTCTATTTATATGCGTGCATTTCCTTAGGCTAGTCATTTTCTTGGTGTGGACTTGATAGGCCAAATGGCCTGTTTCCACACTGCAGGCATTCTATGGCGTTGAGGTAGATGCTCAGCCATGATCTAGCATGGCAGGCTCAAGGGGCAGAATGGCCTTTCCCTAGTCCATGTGGTTATCAGGAGCCAATCTATCTGGGGCTCAGCAATGATGAATGCAGTAATGGGATAGGAATGATACAAGTGAGATTGATACCTGACAAGGCAGGGTAGAGGCAAGAGACATGTCAGCAAACTTGCTTGCAAACATCACAGCACAGCAGCTATTTATGAACTGATCTCCTGCTCAATCATCAGAAGGCAGCATTGAAAAGGAAAAAGGCCTCTCACACTAACTGCCCATCACCTGCAAAGGTACCAGTGTTCCTGTTCTTGTAATGGATAATTTTCTCCAGCCAGCAAGCAACTAAAACCGTCGCTTTATCACAGGTGGAATCATAATGTAACGTATCACTGGAATAGTGGTTTCAGTGGTTTCAGAGTGACTCAGTCCGACACTGTCTCCCTCTATCAGCTGCCAGCAGCTGCTGGCCTTTAATTACACAGGCCGTCCTCTGACTGAGGAGCTAATGAATTTCACCGGCACATGGGATTAATCGGCACTGGCTACTTTAGAACAGACAAAATACACCAACATGTGTCTACCTTTCAGAAAGCAATTTAACTGTGCTGAAAAAGGCAGTTTCCAATGTGCATTTCTTGCATTCGTCAATAACATTAATTTATAGCATTCCATAGGGCAGCAAAACATCCCAGTAGGAGTGTTAACAACAAAATAAAACACATGAGGAGATAAGTTACCAAAAATAGTTGTTCAAAGAGTTGGGTTTACAGAATCAGAGCAGTTTAGGGAAGGAAATCCCAGAACTAGATGCCTTAACAACAGAAAGGTGCAGCAATTAACACCAGGGAATGCAGACAAAACCAGAATTACAGGAATGCAGGGATCTGGTGGTGTAGGGGGACCAGAGGAGGTGATAGAGATAGGGAGAGGGTGAGGTCATCGTAGTAGTTAAAAAGAAGGATGGGGACTTCAGGAAGACTGAGAGCCAGGGCTGCTCAATGAAGCCAGATGCTGAGCTGTCTCTGCTGCTCTCTGCTCCCTTTCCCCTATCCCCAGTTTCAACCGATTTTGCCTCCCAGCTGTGCCCTGTTCTGAAGGTGATGACCTCTAGCTGGCTGGTTAAGTGCTCTCCATGGCCTTACCAAAGTGCTGGTCCTTCAGATCATAGAAATAGAAGGAATGTTGTATGTTATAGGTTACAGCAGAGATAAGCTGCAGAGCTGGGCTGAGAGGTGGCAAATGGAGTTTAATGCAGAAAAGTGTGAGGTGATTCACTTTGGAAGGAGTAACAGGAATACAGAGTAATGGGCAAATTGAAAGATTATTGGTGGTGGAGATGAGCAGAGAGATCTTAGTATCCATGCACATAGATTCCTAAAAGCTGCCATTCAGGTTGATAGGGTGGTTAAGAAGGCACATGGTGTGTTTGCTTTTATTAGTAGAGGGATTGTGTTTTGGAATGATGAGGTCATGCTGCAGCTGGACAAAACTCTGGTGCAGCCACACTTGGAGTATTGCGTACAGTTCTGATCACCGCATTATAGAAAGGATGTGGAAGCTTTGGAAAGGGTGCAGAGAAGATTTACCAGGATGTTGCCTGGTATGGAGGCATGGTCTTATGTGGAAAGGCTGAGGGACTTGAGGCTGTTTTTGTTAGAGAGAAGAAGGTTGAGAGGTGACCTAATGAAGACATATAAGATAATCAGAGGGTTAGATAGGTTGGACAGTGAGAGCCTTTTTTCCTTGGATGGTGATGGCGAGCACAAGAGGTTGTACTTTTAAATTGAAGGATGATAGATATGGGACAGATGTCAGAGGTAGTTTCTTTACTCTGAGAATAGTAGGGGCATGGAACGGCCTGCCTGCAACAATAGTAGACATGCCATCGTTAAAGGCATTTAAATGGTCATTGGATAAACATATGGATGAAAATGGAATAGGGTGGGTTAGATGGGCTTCAGATTGGTTTCCCAGGTTGGCACAATATCGAGGGCCGAAGGGTCTGTAATGTTCTATGTTCTAAATAGGAGCAGGAGTGGGTCACTGGGCCCCTTGAGCCTGCTCTGCCATTCAATTGCATCATGGCTGGTCTGACATTCTTCATGTCCATTTTCCTGCCAGATTTCCAGACTGTTCAAGAATCTCTCTATCTCAGCTTTAAATACCCACAAGGACTCTGCCCCCACAGCTCTCTGTGACAAGGAGTTCCAAAGACTCACAACCCTCTGAGAGAAGAAATTCCTCTTCATCTTAGCCTTAAATTGGTGTTCCTTTATTCTGAGACTGTGCCCTCTGTTCCTAAGCTTTTCCATGAGGGGAAATCTCTTCTCAGCATTGACCCTGTGTTTCAATGAATCCTCTATGTTTCAATGTGATCACCTCTCATTCTTCAAATTCCAGTGAGTAGAGTCACAAGCTGTTTGAGGTTTGTCATAAGACAATCAATGCAAACTGAGAATCTACCTAGTGAACCTTCTCTGATCTGCCTCCAATGAAATGATACCTTTCCTTAAATAAAGGGTCCCAAACTGTCCACCAACTCCAAAGATGATCTCACTGGCATCTTGTACACCTTCAGTAAGACTTCCCTACTCTTTAAACAAGGGCCAATATTCCATGACTCTTCCTGATTACCTGCTGTACCTATGTACTAGCTTTCTGTGTTTTGTGTACCAGTAACCCGAAGACACTTTCTGTGCAGCTTTCTGCATTTAAATAATATTTTGTTCTTTTGCTCTTCCTTCCGGGAGGAACAATTTCACATTTCCCCCCATTATACATCATTTGATAACCTTTCTTCCCACTCACTTAACCTATCAATATTTCTCCGTAGACTGTTTGTATCTCTCTCACAACTTGCCTTTCCACCTACATTTGTGTCGTCTGCAAATCTGGTGATAGTGCATTCACTGCCTTCCTCCAAATCACGAGGATCAGTCATAATCGATCGGAGATCAATGTTGAGGTGTTGAGAAGTTATTTGTGTTGGGAAGTTCCACACTGGAGACCAATATTTATCACTGTCAACAATCACTATATGCTGGAGCCCAATCTCAATGAAGGATTCTCGGGGATTAGTACCAGAATTATTCAGAATTCTCTCTGCACCCCTTCACAACACATTACCCTCAGTCCCTTTCACTCAATCCCCGAAATGTGTAACTGAAGAAATAGACCTGTTGATTGTTTATACACCATATGAATAAGAAACAAATTAAATCACAGTTCACTACAACTGAAATGAAAATGATGGAGCAGAAATCAGTGCTATAGTGTATTTTACATAAATGGTCTTATGTGTGGAAACAAGAAACTTGTGTGGGGACTTGACAAAGGTCTTCATAATTATTAAAGGGTTTGACGGGGGGAAAGACATTGGGAGGAGACACAGAAGAAAGAAGCAGGAATAGGCCATTTGCCTCCTCGAGTCTGCTCCATCATTCAATGTGATCCTGGCTGATCATCCAACTCAGTCCCCTGTTCCTGCTTTCTCCCCCATACATCTTTGATCTCTTTCACCTGAAGAACTATTTTAAATAACACCATTCATGGTCAGCAGTTCCTCTAATCTCCTCACCGGCTTCAGCAGCGCCAGTTGGTGTGTATGGAGTATTGGATTGGCTGCAGAGGGACACCAATGGCTCAGTGGTTAGCACTGCTGCCTCAGAGTGCCAGGACCCGGTTCAATTCCAGCCTCGGGCAACTGTCTGTGTGGAGTTTGCACGTTCTCCCCGTGTCTGCGTGGGTTTCCTCCGGGTGCTTCTGTTTCCTTCCATAACCCAAAGTTGTGCAGGTCAGGTGAATTGGCCGTGCTAAATTGGCCCATGGTGTAGGGTATTGGTCAGCGGTAAATATAGGTTAGGGGAATGGGTGTGGGTGGGTTGCTCTTTGGAGGATCAGTGTGGACTTGTTGGACTGAAGGGCATGTTTCCAGACTGCAGGGATTCTAATTCTAATTCCATTTCTGTGGCAGAAAATTCCATCGGCTCACTGCTCTCTGGATGAAGACATTTCTCCCCATCTCAATCTTAAATTTGGCGGCACGGTGGCACAGTGGTTAGCACTGCTGCCTCACAGCGCCAGGGATCCGGGTTCAATTCCCGCCTCGGGCGACTGACTGTGTGGAGTTTGCACATTCTCCCCGTGTCTGTGTGGGTTTCCTCCGGGTGCTCCGGTTTCCTCCCACAGTCCAAAGATGTGCAGGTCAGGTGAATTGGCCATGCTAAATTGCCCGTAGTGTTAGGTAAGGAGTAACTGTAGGGGAATGGGTGGGTCGGTGTGGACTTGTTGGGCCGAAGGGCCTGTTTCCACATTGTAAGTAATCTAATCTAATCTAAATGGTCTACTCTCTATCCCTAAACTATGACCCCTGGTTCTAGTCACCCAAATCTCTGGGAACACTCTTCTTGCATTTATACTGTCTAATCCAGTTAGAATTTTACAGGTTTCTATAAGATCCCCTCTCATTCCTCTTAACTCCAGTGAATATCAGGCTAACTGATCCAGTCTCTCTTCATACATCAGCCCTGCCATCTCAGGAGTCAGTCCGGTAAACCTTCGCTGCACTCTGTCCATTACTATAACATCCTTCCTCAGATGAGTAGACCAAAACTGCATACAGTACTCCAGGTGTGGTCTCACCTCTATAATCGCAACAAGACATACCTGCTCCTGTACTCGAATCCTCTCACTCTAAAGGCCAATATCCCATCTACCATCTTCACCACCTGCATGCTTATTTTCAGCAACTGGCGTTGAATGGCCCCCTTTCTCAATCTATCATCATTCAGACAAAAATCTGCCTTCCTAGCCTTGCTACCAAAATGGATACTCTCCCATTTATTCACATTATACTGCATTTGCCCACTCACTCAATTTGTCCGAATCACACCAAAGCATCCCCCCATCCTCCTCACCGCTCACCTTCCACCCAGCCTTGTGTCATCTCAAAAGATATTGCACTTAGTTCCACGGTCTGAATCATTAATACAGACTGTGACTAGCTGCTGGCCAAGCACTGATCCATGTGATACCCCATCAGTCACCACCTGTCACTCAGAAAAAAAACCCGTATGTCTCTGTCGTACTCTTGGATTCCTGTCTGTGTGTTTCCCTCTGATGGCAGGACCAGAACTAAGGCTAGAGATATCAAATAGTCACCAATAAATCCAATCAGAAATTCAGGAGAAACATTTTAACCCAGAAGCTAATGAGAATGTGGAACTTGCTGTCACAGAGAACAATAGGGTTAGATAAACTATAGCAAGAGGTACTTCAAATAGAGAATGAATACTAGTATAAATCAGATGGGCTAAACAGCCAAACTGTGCTGTTCATAATGTATAATATTGGATTATCTCCATTTGGAATGGATTTAATGGTAATCAGAAGTTACAACATTGACTATTCCCACCTGTGTGGTGCAGGAATGATGAGATTAACTCTGATGGCCCCATGGTTTTAGCCAGAGGCAGCACAAGGAGCAAGTGGCCAAAAGCATGAAGAGCAAATCTCAATGGAAGTATAGTTGGATACAGTACTGAAACATTTCCAGAAAGGTGCAGAAGAACATAAAAATAAGAAATGTAGGGGCAGACTTATTCCAGAGACTCACCTAGACCAGCTGCCTAACTGTCATGGCTGCAAGTCCAGGTCAAAGACTTGAATTCTATAGGGAATAACTCACCTCCTAACTCACTAAAGCCTGTCCGCCATCTACAAGTCAGGAGGGTGATGGAATACTCCCCACTTGCCTGGATGGGTGCAGCTTCAACAACACTCAAGAAGCTTGACACCATCCAGAACAAAGCAGCCGCTTGATTGACACCACATTCACAAGCATCCACTCCCTCCACCACCGATGCTCAGTCGCATCAATGTGCACCATATTTAGACTTTAGACTGTATTATTGCAAGTACCCAAGTACAAAAGTATAGGAGTACAGTGAAAAGTTTTCAACGTCGTCAAACATAGAACCATCTTCAGTTCAAGTGCATGATGCGCTGCAGCAATTCACCAAGACTCCTTAGATATCACTTTCCAAACCCACGATGTTTACCCCTTGAAAGGAGAAGGGCAGCAGATACATTAGAGCATCACCATCTGCAAGATCCCCCCCCAAGCCACGCACCATGCGACGTTGGAAGTATATCACCATTCCTTCAGTGTCACTGGCTCAAAATCCTCAAAGGCCCTCCCTAACAGCATTGTGCTTCTCTCATCAGCACATGGACTGCAGCAGTTCAAGAAGGCAGCTCACTACCATCTTCTCCAAAGAAAACGTGGGGTGGGCAACCACATGATGCTCTTGCCAGCAAAAAGCAACATTCTGAAGAACACTTCAAGCAAAACACAAATCTGTATGCACATTGTATATTTTATGATCTGTCAGTGTTCTGTAACACATTAGAACACGTCTTACTGACATTATGCAGCAGGTTTGAGAGAACCATCCAATTATTCAATATCAGCAGGACCTTGAAACTGACACAAAAGAATTTTGCTTTCTGCGTTTGATAAAGCATTAACAAAGGAAAAAGCTGATGAGCTCCTGTAATTACCCATTAGAGTGTCCTCTACATTGTGGGGCCCATAGCAATCTTTGCACAACATCCTGATTCACAATTGGCTACATCACTGACTCAACCGACATGCCCAAAAGCAAAACGAGTGATGTTGGGTCAGTTATCTCTGTTAGCTTATCATTAGTTTCAAAATAATCAATCAGGCTGATGGAATATTGCTGTGAGCTGAAGGGAGCCAGGAGACAAGGGAGAGGACATTATGCAACAATCATGTTAGGGCTGAACAAGAGTCTGGTAAGGCCACGTTGGGAGTACTACGTACAATTCTGGTCACCCTGTTGTAGGAAGGACATTATTAAAGAGGAAAGGTGAAAAAGAAAGATTTACAGGGATACAACAAGACTGGAGGGTTGGAGTTAGAAGGAGAGGCTGGGTGGGTCATCTTTTCCCCTGGAGGTTGAGGCTGAGAAGTGATCTTATATAAGTTGCAAAATCATGAGGGGCATGGATAGCGTGAATAGCTAACTCTTTTTCCCCAGGGTAGGGGGAGTCCAAATACAGAGGGCATAGGTTTAAGATGAGAGGGGAAACATTTAAAAGGTGCACATGTGGAATGAGCTGCCAGAGGCACATTAAAAGGCATTTGGACAGGTATAGAGTCAGAAAGATTTCGAGGGATATGGGCTAAATGCAGGTAAATGGAACCAGTTCAGTTGAGGAAACCTGGTTAGCATGGGTGAGCTGGGCTGAAGAGTCTGTTTCTGTGGTGTATAATTAGCTCTGTAAAGGTCTGGTCAGGCCTTACCTGGTGTACTGCATAACTAGGAAAGGATATTTTGCATAGGACATGGGTCTCACTGGCAAGGCCAGTGCTTATTGCCCAAAGGGCATTTAAGAGTCATTCACATTGCTGGGGGTCTGGAGTCACATGTTGTATCAGCCAGGTCAAGGCGGATGATTCCCTTCCCTAAAGGAGATTAAGTGAACTAGATGCATGTCTACAACAATCGACAGGGTCACCCTTAGATTAATTCTTTTTTTTGAAAATTCCAAGGTTACTTTACCAGAACTTAAATTTCACCATACGCCCTGGAGAAGTGGGATGTGAACTCATATCTCCAGAACATCAACCTGGAGACTGTGAACTTTTCATCACGTGACATTACCACGACTTTGATACAGCCTGAACTCTCCCCCATGACCCTTGTACTTGCCTGGAGCAGTCAGTACTTTGTATCAATGTAGGATGGGGCCATCTCTCAAATTTAAATCAATAGCTCCTCGATTAGGCTTTGCCCAGTGGCTAGCACTATCAGAAGGTTATGTGTTCAGTCCCCACTCGAAGGACAGACATGTCTTGCTTCTGGAATGAACTTTATTGTGGAGGAAAGGCAGTGGCCATTTCACTGATAAACAGCAACAAGATAAGACCTGTATTTCAAGTCATTGGCCAGTTTGGACTCCTCCTGTTATCTTTCAAGATATAAGCGCTGTCAGGTCATTTGTTGAGATTTGAACACATAATCCAGGCAAATGCCCCCAACCCCAGACCTGAGGGCAGCCAAACAAGTCCACTGGTGTGTCTCTCAGGTAGATGTACATGATCACTGTGGTAAGATAAGGTCTGCACTCAGGCAAGTGAGCATTGATGGGATTTATTGAATAATCTTGTATAGTTGAGTCATACAATTACACATTGGAAACAGGCCCTTGGTCCAATTTGTCCATGCCGACCAGATATCCTAACCTTATCTCGTCCCATTTACCAGCACTTGACCCATGTCCCTTCAAACTCTTCCTACTCATATACCCATCTGGATGCCTTTTAAATGTTGTAACTGTACCAGCCTCTGGCAGCTCATTCCATACATGCGCCACTCTCTGTGTGAAAATGTTACCCCTTAGGTGCCTTTTAAATCTTTCCCCTCTCACCTTAAACCTATGCCCTCAGTGTTTGGACTCCCCCGCCCTAGGAAAAATGCCTTGTTTATTCACCCTATCCATGCCTCTCGTGATTTTATAAACTGCTATAACATCATGCCTCATCATCCAATATGAGGGCAGAAGAAGGTTTTATTGAGATCCGACACTGTCAGGTCCAGATACCATCTTGCTTCGACACCACCCATGACAGAGTTGATATCCATCAGTGACTATAATATGCATAAACCCTTCAGACCACAGACCTGTGGCTGTGGCTTTCTACAGATGGGGCATTGGCTGTCAAATTGCTGGAATAATGGACTTCCACACCATACTGACAGTTTGTTTATCTCGTTCATCATAGATCATTCAACAGAGCCGACTTGCAATTGCCTTTGACGATATAACATAAAATGGGGAGAGAGCTCAAAGCCCATCCAGAAACCTTGCATTCCTTTCATTGCCTTAAATGAGAGTTATAAAACCAGAAACAGAACAAGATCATTTAACCTCTCAAGTCTCTTCTTAAATCTGGGGAGATCATGGATGACCTATGACCTGACTCCATATAACCATAGTTAGCACATATGCCTTTCTAGTGTTAGATAATAAGAAATCTATCAATCTATTTTAAAATTAACTATTGATCTTGTATCAATTCCCATCAGTGGACGAATGCTCTGAATTGCAACCATCCTTTGCATGAAGAAATGTTTTCTCATTTAACTCCTGCAAGGTCTGGTTCTAATCCTTGGATTCTGCTCCATAATCCCTACTCCCCAAACAGAGGAGATAGTTTCCATCCACCCTCTCTGTTCCCCTCAAAATCAAGAGAACATTGATCAACTCATCCCTTAACCTTCCAACTTGAAGGAAATAAAACCTTAGTTTGTGTAAGCACTACTCATACTTTAACACTTGGTTATCATTCTGGTAAATCCTCTCTGCACTCCCTCCATGTCCAGTCTATTATTCCTGAGATCTGGGGTCAACATTTTCTTGCAGTCCCTCCAGGGTTTAGTTTATCTGAGGAATGACCTGTGCCCTTTTCTATTCTACCTTTATGGACATACGGGCCAGCATTCCATTAGTTTTTATGATTCTATCCAGTACCTGTACCTGGTGGGTTTTTTAATGTTCAAAGGGTGCGGGCATCATGTCTGAGATTTCACTACCTGTTGACCTGACTGGCTTGCTAGATTCCTTTCACATGGAAATTAAAAGTCAAATGCCTTTTGTTTTTAATTCACTTGTGTGATGTGGGTGTTGCTGCCTGGGCCCATCATTTATTGCCCGTCCCTAGTTGCCCCTTGAGAAGGTGGGGGTAAGCTGCCTTCTTGAATTGCTGCAGTCCATGTGCTGTAGGTTGACCCACAATGCCCTGAGAGAGGGAAATCTGAGATTTTGACGCCGCGAAGGAACAATGATATATTTCCAAGTCAGGATGATTAGTGGCTTGGAGGAGAACTTGCAGGTGGTGGTGTTCCCCTGTATCTGCTGGAATCGGTCTTGAGGTTGGAAGGTGCTGTCTAAGGATCTTTGGTGAGTTTCTGCACCTTTAGGTTGTACATGTTGCTGCTGAGCACTGGTGGTGGCAGTTTGTGGACATGATGCCGGTCAAGCGCGTCGCTTTGTCCTGGATAATGTTGAGGCTTTTCAATGTTGTGGGAGCTGCACACATCCAGGCAAGTCGGAACAGCTGCATCACATGCCTGGCTTGTGCCTTGTAGATAGTGGATCGGCTTTGGGGAGTCACAAGTATATTACCCACTGCAGTATTCCTAGCCTCTGACCTGCTGTTGTAGCCACCGAGTTTACATAGCGAGTCCAGTTAAGTTTCTGGTCAATGGTAACACCCGGGATATTGATAGTGTGGGATTCAGTGAAGGTAATGCCATTGAATGATGAGGGACAGTGGTCAGATCATCATTGGTGGGCAATTAGGCAAAAGTGAGGACTGCAGATGCTGGAGATCAGAGTTGAGAGTCTGATGCTGGAAAAGTACAATAGGTCAGGCAGCAACCGAAGAGCAGGAGAATCGACATTTCGAGCAAAAGCCCTTCATTGGTGGGTCAGTGTTGTCTGATGCCAGCGTTAATTGCTGTGGGTCTGGAGTTACATGTCAGCCAGACCATGTTAAGAGAAAGTTTCCTTCTCCATGGTTTTAGTTTCAATTGGCATGGTCAACATTGTGTAGTTGTTTTTGTGTTCCAGATCCTTACAGAACTCAAATTTCACCCTCTGCTACATTAGGATTTGTACGTGCACATTAGCCTGGGGTTCTGGATTACTAGTTTAGTGACATTACCACTCCCTGAATGACCCATATATCTAGCCTTCCAATCTTTTTAGTTTCTCATCATCGCAAAATTTCCCTGATATATTCCTCGCTGGCCCAAAATGGATAATCATACGGTTGCCTATGTTGAAATCTGTTTGCCACTGTGTTACAACCTAACCACAATTATCTGCACATTTTATGCCTCCATCGCAATGCTTACAACCCCAGTTATCTCCGCTCCCACATCAGCTGCAGGCCAGATTAGAAACCTTCGAGTTGGTTTGGCAGAAGCCCAACAGAAAGTGCTCGGAAAAATAAAAACAAAAATAAATCTGAAGAGGCATTCAGAACAGGACAGATTTAGAGACAGAGAGAGTGCTGGGATCACAACTGCTTTTGTCGGCACAAAATTGCAGACTGTGCATAAATCCTGGGTGGCATAAAGAAGGAAAATATTTACTGTCACTTGACATTTACAGCTCCTGTTGTGAAAACTGAATGCCCATTCTCACTGAGCCCACACAGTAAGAGCAGTAGGAAGTTGATTGTCCAGACCAGTTACATACTGCACTTGGAGAAACCTGGCAGAATTCATCTGCTGTCATTTAAGACACTTTCTGAGCAGCTTAGTAGTTGCAGGGGATGAAAATTAGTCACTCAGAGGAGATAGTACAAACTAGACCATGTCATTAAAGGTACCATTAATAATAAAACTCAAAATCACTGCAGATGCTATAAAACAGAAACAAAAACTGAAATTGCAGGCCTGACAGCATCTGTGGAGAGAAATCAGAGTTAATGTTTCAGGTCGAGTGACTCTTTATCAATTCTCTGACATCTATGTCTACATGGTGAGGCAGCCAGTGTTGGCATGCTGGTCCTCAATGGAAATAATCACAGCCAAACACCTCCACTGCTCAACATATACTAACATGTACACTCAATAAACATGGAAATACACATTTGCAAACACTCATGCAGATACAGACACATCATCACGTACAATCTCACATAAATTCAAGTATGTACACAAAGGTACATACTCAATCACCTATATACACAAGCACATACAGCTCAACACATAGAAAATGTACTCAAATACCACCTATGTTAATACAGACACACATGCAGACAAATCTAAGATGCGAATACATACACACACACACACACACACACACACACACACACACACACACACACACACACACACACACACACACACACACACACACACACAAAATCGTATGGGCACACCTCCCACTGAATGGAAGCACTGATTGTCACTAAATTCTTAAATCTTTGATCCAACAGTGCTGCGTTGTTTTGTTGATGCTGTAGTGCTAACTCAGTGGAATCTTTAACCAGATTGTTTCTACAATCTTCCATCTGTGTGTAGATCTAATTTGCATGATGCACCCAAGACACAGGGGCTAGCTAGCGTCTCCAAACACCCTGAATTAAACCAACTGACCCATCATTGGGCTCATTACCTCAAAGAAACATACATCACTATTATTTTAACTATGAAGCCTCACTTGACTAGATTATTCAGGGCATAAACTAACTCAGGAACACTGCAGTCTGATTCCAATAGTTTCGACAATTTCCCACAACACGTGATGCTCTCAGAAAGGCAATGAAGTGGAGATATTTGGATACAACAAGCAATGAGAAAATTCAAAAGGCACTATACAAACCTATAATGCTGCACAGTCTAATGGATAGCTTGCAGTGAATTGAAAGATACTAATCTAGTGCTTGAAACCTCTCAATCAGATTATTGCCTTTAATGCACTGTGATTTACCCATAGCCTTCAATGGAGCTCGTGAAAGAAGATAAAAGCTAATTATGGGTTTCACTTTTTTATTGTACCTTGTGTTGATCAAATTAAGAGTTTGTACTGTATCATAAAGGGCCATAATCTCACTGAAGACACCTGGTGTTTGCAATAAGCCATGGCATGGAATAGGCAGGAGTGTCTCTTTAAACGCATCCACCTCTACAATTCTCTTGAAAGGACAGTGACCCTTCATCAGAATTCATGGTGACAAGTCAACGTTAATTCTGCTTCTGCCCACAGTTGCTGCCAGACCTGTTGAGTTTCCCCAGCAATTTTTGTTTTTGACCTCATCTTCTTTGTTGTTTAAGAATGAGGATGTCTTTCTGAAAACATGAGGCTTTGGTGGATTGTTTCTTGACTACTGAACACTGTTTCTGCTCTCCTTACCCAACGATGGATGTCCTTGCTTTAGAGGGTATGATTACATGTCATTATATTTACTCCTGAGATGACAGGGCTTTCCTGTCAGAAGAGGTTGAGACGAATGGGCCCAGACTCTCTGTAATTTAGAAAATCAAGGGGTACTCTGAACCACAATCTCCTCAACTTTCCTTCTATTCTTCAATGACTACAACATGCATCCACTAATAGCTCAAAAATAATTGCAATAATCCAAGTCATTGAACCAATACCTGACACAGATTTTACAAGGTTCACCAAACATTGTTCATCTGTATGTTCTCAGAATCATATTGGCTCTTGGACTGGCAACAGGCTGACTTTGAAACACATGTCCTCGTGTTCAAATCTCCCTCAGCCTCCTAGACTTTGCAATCTCTCCCAATCCTGTAACTCCCATGACTTCATTGTGCTCCAACTCCAGCCCCTTATTCCTTATTGTTCACAATTGGTGGCTTATCATCAGAAGCAGGCAGGTTGGAACAGGTAACAAAGACTGCCCTTGACTTTTTTTTCTATTTACTCATGGTACATGGGCTTGTCTGGGTTGGCCAGTATTTATCGTTCTTTCTCTACTTACTCTTGGGACGGTGGTGATGAACCACCACTGCAGCCCACACTCGTCATAGACTTGAAATGGGAACTCTATTTTTCCTCGCCATCTGTGGATTTTTCTAGAGTTTTCTGCCTGTCTTTTACATTTCCAGTATCCGCCAGCATTTGGCTTTTCATTTTTCTTTCATTTCTTTTCAAAACTCTCTAAAACATTCCGCTCTGATCAAACTATTGGTCTTAATACCTCCTTCTGCGTCTCAGCATCGAAAGCCCTGTCCAATTGTGCTTATATGTTTACAACATGCAGGATTCTATATAAAAGGAAGTTGTTGTTATTATTGAACTCTAATGAAGACGAGGATGATGAGGGTCAATGTTTCCTTTAACTGGGAAACAAACGACTATTTGAGAAGAAGCAGATAAGCTAATTAGGGAAAACAGAAAAATATATAGTGTAGTTTTAATGATCGACTATTTTGAAACTCATTAAATTCAAGGGAGTTCAAGCTTGACTGAGATAAGGAACAGAAGCAAGAAGTTGAAAACCTAATTTAATATCTTTATGGCAACATATATGCTTATCAGGTTCTGAGTAAACTGTATCGATTTTAATGAGGAGAGGTATTGCCATTGGATCATTAAGACTGCTGTCAATGATAATTTCAGGGCTGCACATTCAACCTCTGGCCCCCAGTCATGGAAGGAATTAATCTTCCATAACAAGCAGGAATGTGCTATGTGCTGCCTTTGATAAGTCGTACTTTACTAGAGTGAGTATGTTTGCTGTTGTAAACTGGTAACTCCCATGCAGGCCAAACCAGAACCTCCCTTTGTTTGACACTCAGTGTGTGCAGCCGCAATGAAGGAAGGGATGGCATGGGCAGACTTAACCTTGCATTCAACTTTACAGCCATTAAAAATCCGTACCAATAACTCAAATGCTTGCTCAGATATTTTGGTTTTGACTCGGCAATTTCCTCCCCTTTTCAGGAGTAGATATTGATCCTTGGTTTATCCCATGGTCCTGGGGAACTCCCCATTGTCTCCTCATGTGTCAGGGAATGTCAGCATTTGCTCAAGAATGGGACAGGCAAGCCGAGCCTGTTGGATAACAGCAGAGGAAGTGGAGGAGCAGTGAGCTACTTGAACAATTTGACACTGTTCCTTCTTTTGGTAAGATCATGGCTGACCTAACTGTGGTCTTCAATCTACCTTACTCTCTGTGTCGACAGGCAGTACTTTGGGCTGAAACGCTGACTTTCCTGCTGCTCGGATGCTGTCTGACCTGCTGTGCTCTTCCAGCTTCACATCTGTTTACTCTGGCTTCCAGAGTCTGCAGTCCTTCCTGTCTCCCACCAACAGGGTGGGTTCAATTCCCACATCCGCTGAGGTTACTGTGAATGTCTTGCCTTCACACCTCACTTGAGGCGTGTGGACTATGGACCAACAGCTGGGATCATGGTTGACTTCACCTCACCTTTTTACATCTGCAATCTGTAAATATATATATAAAAAAACTTAACTTCCCTGGAAAACTAAATTGTCGGGCCTGGGGGGGGACGTGTCCTCAGCTCGGAGGTCACGTGGTCCTCTGATGGTCGGGCCTGGGGGCGTGTCCTCAGCTCAGAGGTCACGTGGTCCTCTGATGGTCGGCCCTGGGGGCGTGTCCTTGGCTCGGAGGTCACGTGGTCCTCTGATGGTTGGCCCTGGGGGCGTGTCCTCGGCTCGGAGGTCACGTGATCGGCCGTTTCGCGCCCCGGAAGTGGGCGAGACTGCCGTTTCGCGCTCGAAAGGAGGCTGCATGGTGGTCCTTTGTCTTCGAAAAAGGGAAGGTCCCGTGAGGTCAAACAGCCAGAAATGCGAGGAGGCGGGGAATGGAATCGGAGCAATAGCCAATGAGAAGACAGTTTCACATGAATGATGGTATGATGTTTTGTATAGTATAAAAGACTTAGAGAGAGAGAGGGGTCTTTGTCTTTGTGAACTGACTAACTTAGTAGTTTGTCAGGAACGGAAAGGTTTAGACCCAGAGCTCTGTATACTTTATCCACTTATTGTTAGAATAAAACTAAAAGTGCAAGATTAAATGTTTTTCCTTATTGCTTTATTTTAAAGAGCACGCAGGACTTGGCTCATACATAAAAGATAATAAGTTTGTAGGTTGAGCCTAAAGTCCATCAAATCTCACCCATTACCTATCTCTATGGCATTCTGGTCTGTCCTATTCTGGCACTGACATAGATATCACTTGCATCCCCTAAAAATCTTGAACATTTCAAGGAGATTTCCTCTCATTCATCGAAACTTCAATGAGTATACAGAGGAACCTCCATTATCCGAAGGTCACGTGCAGGGAATATTTCGTTCAGTTAATTCAATGCCAGATAACATAGTTAGCCAAGCATCGGGACCTTGCAGTCATGTTCAGGTAATCAGACATTCAGTTCATCGAATGTCAGATAATCGAGGTGCCACTGTTCCTCTACCCCTTTCTCACACATGTAACAATTCATGTATAGGTATACAAATTTATAAGCGATGCAGACCATACCCATGTAAATCAAACATACAACACACACACATGTCTACACACAAACACTCTGCAGTCACACTGGATTGTGATTTGCTCCGTTGGCCTTGAAACAGAATGATGTCATTGCTTTTTCTGGGATCTTGCTGTACGTGATCTGCTAAGCACCCTGCAGCATTGCCTACATGTCACAAAGTACTTTAATGGTTGCAAACAGTTTTCGAACATGCCTAGATTAAGATCAGTGCAATAGAGACAGAAGCCAATTATTGTTTCTCAATTGGCGCGAAATCAAAAATTCAAGGAATTACACTTTGTAATAAATTGACAGCTTCTGATCAAAGGAGAAGCCAAAATATTCTGCATATAATGTTTCAAATAATAATTGAAAGAATGTAGTGAATGGAAAGGGAGAGTTTCTTTCTGCTTATTCACAGGAAACGGGTGTTGCTGTTAGGCCAGTGTTTATTGACTATCCCTAATTGTTTTGAGAGTGCCTAAGATTCAACCAAATTGCCATGGGTCTGGAGTGATGTGTAGGCCAGACCAGGTAAGGATGGCAGATTTCCAACAAGACTGAACCAGCTGGGTTTTAATGAAGAAGTGTTCTGAAGAAGGGTCACTGGACCAAAAAAGTTAACTCCGATTTCTCTCCAAAGATGCTGCCAGACCTGCTGAGATTTTCCAGCAATTGCTGGTTTTATTTCAGATTTCCAGCATCTCAAGCTCTTTCAGCTTTTCTGGGTTGCAATGATAATGGACCGTGCGTTTACTGCATAGGAATTAGGGACAATGACTATTGCATGGTCACCACCATCAGGCTGTATTCCAGAATTGTTCATCTCACAACCTGCCACAATGAGAATTAAACCCACACAAGTCTGAGGTTCTGGGTTGCATGTCCAGTGACATTAATACTCTGTGACCATCTCCTCATATTGAGGAGATAACTCTTTCAGAGTATTGACAACACCATCCGGGGTTGAATGGCCTTTTCTCTGATGTACAAAACTGTAATTCCTCTTGCTGCCTTTGACACTGACAGGAATCACATAAGAGCATGCAAACAGAAAACACAGGAGTAGAAGTAGGCCATTCAGCCCATCGAGTCTGCTCTATCATTCAATGAGTTCGTGGCTGATCTGATCATCCTCAAATCTACTCTTGTGCCTTTTCCTTATAACCCCTCGATTCCTCCACTGATTAAAAATCTGAATCAACCTTTAATGTAAGTATTGACTGAACATCAACAGTAAAGACTACCACTCTGAGAGAAGAAATTTCTCCACTATTTTTGTCTTAAATGTATGTTATGTTATTCAGAGATTCTGCCCTCTGGTCCGAAACTCTCCCACAAGAGAAAACAACCTTTTCACATCGACATAAATCCCCTGAGAATCTCAACTGTTTCAACAAGGTTGTCTCTCATTCTTCTAAACTCCAATGTGAATATGGTCAACTTATTCAACCTCTACACACAAGACGTCTCTCCACAGCTGATATCAGCCCAGCGAACCTTGTCCACACCGTCCCACCTTGGGTTCTTGCATTCCACTCCCATGCAGCGATGCCTGCTTTGGGATTTTCTGGGGGGGGTGGGGAGAGGGGGGACTGCGATGGTGGACAGCGGGGGAGAATTCCCGGTTGGAATTCTATACAAGTGTGTCCACAGTGCAGCACTAGGTCTGACTGTGAGCCTTTCCCAATCTTTTGGGAGCTAACCCAGTCACTGGGAGACCCGAATGCAAGTCTCTTTTTCTGACAGATCATTCAGCACCCACAGGGAGATGGGGAGATAGTTGAGGCAGGGGGCTGGGGAAGGATTGAAGAAAAAGGGGAAGAGATTTAAAAAGGAAAACAATCAAGCTTTGTTCTGACTCAGCGTGAACTTGTTTTATTTTCCCCTTTACAACATGTCATTTCAGATTTACAGCAAAGCATGATGGGTACAGTCAGCACCCCTTTGTAAAACACTATCACATTTTTACTTTATTAACTTTCAACAGTTGGTTTATGTCTGCCTTGCTGCTGATAGTCTTGGAATGTTTGAATTTCATAGCACGCTAATAACCTCTTTGGAGGACCGGCAAGGGTAGAGGATCCTGGCAGTGTGTGGGAGTGGAGACAACAAGTTCAGTCGAAGTCTGAAGCAAGCCATGCCCCCTGCCTCCCCTCCTCACCACGGACAGTTTCAGGGATGATGCTTTGTCTCATCTCACACTGTCTAGTTCAAATAACTCCTCCAGATCTCGCTCACCATCAGTCATCAACAAGTACACTTGCACTGAGAAGCAAAACTACCGAACTGCACAAAGTTAAGAATGTACATCCCTGCAATGCCTCTCGTGACCTTTACGATATTGTGGTTGGAAGGATATTCTGTCTTTCATTGGGTCGAAGGTTGATTGGGTTCTCAGTTCGATCAACCACTTTCAAGTCTCACATGAAGAGGCTTTCGGGGTAACAAGATGTAGTTGATTGCAGGGCAGCTACCAAAGAGGACTCACAATCATAGGTTAGACATTGGCACAAAGGCCACACCTGGAATGCTGTGATCAGGCTTGGACTCCTTACTTGAGAAATAAGGAGGGGGTGCAGAGGAGGTGCATTAAATTGATTCCAGAATTAAGAGGATTGGTTCCTGAGGAGAGATTGAGAAGACTGGGACTATACTCATTTGAATTTAGAAGAATGAAGGGGGATCTGATAGAAACATATAAAATTATGAAGGGAATGATAAGATAGAAGCAGGGAAGTTGCTCCACTGGTAGGTGAAACTAGAACTAGGGGGCAAACTCTCAAAATTAGGGGGAGCAGATTTAGGACTGAGTTGAGAAGGAACTTTTTCACCCAAAGCATTGTGAATCTGTGGAATTCCCTGCCCAGTGAAGCAGTTGAGGCTTCCTCATTGAAGATTTTTAAGGTGAAGATAGATAGGTTCTTGAAGAGCAAAAGAATTAAAAGTTAGGGTGAGTAAGTGGGTAAGTGGAGCGGAGTCCATGAAAAAGATCAGCCATGATCTTAATGAATGTCGGAACAGACTCGAGGGGCCAGATGGCCTACTCCTGCTCCTATTCCTTATATTCTTATGTAAATGTGGGTTGATTTTGAATGTGGACACATGGGAACCATATTCAGATTCATAACTCTATCAGCTCTTGGGCAGCAGCGAAAACAATACTTAATTGAAGAGTGTTTATGACCCTTTTTGCTTCAATGTGTTATTAACACTCAGATTGCTTTCAGTAATTATAATACTTTATGTAGTCTTTTCCTGATAACCTGCCCTTAATGCCTTATAACAATAATGGAACAACATGCCAATGTGAAACATAACTGCAGTGGTCCTGAGTACTGCATCGGTCTGTCACACAGTACACCAAACAGAATCAGAATTCCTGCTGCAAACATTGCTTCATTAGCTGACTAAACTGCTTCTAAGCTCGCATTCAATCTCCCCACTATCATTTCAATTTCCATGCGAGTTCACATTGTGAAAGGAGTGTCGAGGTAATGGCAGAAGAGTGTTTTGCAGCCTTTAAATTTATTGAGGTGGAATTATAGAATGACACACCACAGACAAAGTTGTTGTGTAAGGCACCTCACAAAGGTTAAGTCATATGAGTACAGCTCATGGTGTTGGAGATAGTGGATTGGCATGAATCTAGAATCTCTTCCTCCCTCTACAAGGATTTCAGTGAGTCTCTCTCTCACTGCACCCCAGGTCATCTCCTCTGCACAGAAACTCTTCAGCCACGTTCTCAAACAGACTCGTTACCACAGCCACATCTCCTTCCTCAGCACCTGCCTACGGAACCGACTGATCCCACACCCCTCCCCCCACCTTGTCTCAGTCGGTTCCCTCAACTCAGCACCGCCCTCCTAACCTGCAATCCTCTTCCTGACCTCTCCGCCCCCACCCCACTCCGGCCTATCACCCTCACCTTGACCTCCTTCCACCTATCCCACCTCCATCGCCCCTCCCCCAAGTCCCTCCTCCCTACCTTTTATCTTAGCCTGCTTGGCTACTCTCTCTCATTCCTGATGAAGGGCTTATGCTCGAAACGTCGAATTCTCTATTCCTGAGATGCTGCTTGGCCTGCTGTGCTTTGACCAGCAACACATTTTCAGCATGAATCTAGAATGGCCTCACGGGCAGGAAACAGCAAGTGGGGATAAGGGTTTTTTTTTCAGGTTGGTAAGGTATAACAGATAGGGCTCCACAGGGATCTCTGCTGGGATCACAACACTTTACAATATATATTCGTGATCTGGAGTAAGGAGGTGAATGTTGCTAAATTTGCAGATCACACAAAAACAGTCAGAAAACCGAATTACGAGAGGGATATAAACAATTTACAAAAAAAGTGATAGATTAGCAAGTGGGCAAACTGTTGGCAAATGCAGTGCAATGTGGGAAAATGCGAAGTTGTTCAATTTGCAAGTGAGAATAAAAGAACAGGATTATTTAACCTGAGAGAAACTGGAATAGGCTGTAACACAAAGGGACTTGGAGGTACCGTGCATGAAAACATTTGTCCTGACGAATGCAATAGGTTCCTTCTCCCTTCAGAAATATTCAAACTATCTACATAGATACCCACTCTCTGCCATTTCCATAAAGCTCTGAACACTTACCTTCTCAAACTGTATGTCTCATTTGGTTGTGAAGATTACTGTTTAACCTGCTCAGCAGAATGTCAGGCAGCCAATCCTAGTTCTCAACAACTTAGCACAGTCAAAAAGGACAGTATTCTCATTTTGCTTCCCCCATGGTCTCCTCCAACCCCCCTATACCTTATGTCCTCTGGTTGTTAATTATTCCCCCACAAAACAGTTTCTGCTGATCCGACATTACCAAACTGCTTCATTATCTTGGATGTCTCCGTCAAATCTCCTCTTAACTTTCTCTGTTGCAAGGAGAACAGCAACCTTTCCGCATAACTGATTCCCTTACACCCAGGATTGCTCTGGTAAATACCCTGTGCATTCTCACTAACGCCCAGGCATTTCTGTTACACAGCAGTGACTGAAATTGAACATACTTTGGAATTTGGGCTGGCTCTGACATTTCTAAATGCTCAGTATAACTTCTTCGTTTTTAAGGAAAACAAAGCACACAAAAGCCTGCAATCAGCAATAGTATGAATGGCTCATGTTTTTGGTGATGCTGGTTGATGATAAACATTTTTCAGAATATCAGGAGAGTTTGAGAGTTGAGAGATTTTTGTCAAGTAATGCGATCAGCCTTTTCTGCCATCTTGGGAGGGGTGGAGAGTCTCAAGCTGAATGTCTCATTCAAGACAGAAGACAATGATAGAGAGTGAAAATCCCCTTATACCCTTCGACGTTGTCCCAATCGAACACTCAGCACAGGACTCATCAAAGACCCTTGAACTTTTAACTTATTCCTTTGTATGCCTGGTTTAACTATGAAAGACTTTAATGTAAGCTGTCACCTGCAGATCATTCTGTTATAATGAGTGTTTCATTAATGCGGATTCACTGTAATGGAATTGATGAATTGGGAACACTTTCTAAAGCGCAAACTTTTAAAACATGTGTTGGCCGTAACGGGATTACAGCACCAACGCTTTAAGCGCTCTTTCCAAAGCGTAATACATCTATAATGTGAGGCTGCACTAGAACACAACCATCACATAATAGAAGAACTACCTGCATTTCTTTATTTTTACACTATTCTATGAAATAATATTTAAGTTTTTAACTCTTGTTTCTCTTGTTACTTTGTACAAAGCCTTTTTTTGTACCTAGGTGCCTTGATACCCAAGACAGTGTCATACGAGGCGACATTATACACTTCTCATTGTACTCTAGTATGTGACAATCAATTATAGAATCCCTACAGAATCACAGAATCTCTGCAGTGTGCAAACAGGCCCTTCGGCCCAACAAGTTCCACACCGATCCTACGAAGAGTAACCTATCCAGCCCATTCCCCTACCCTATATTTACCCCTTACTAATGCACCTAACCTACACATCTCTGAACACTATGGGCAATTTAGCATGGCCAATTTACCTAGCCTGCACATCTTTGGACCATGGGAGGATACCCCACACAGGGAGAATGTACAAACTCCACACAGACAGTCACCCGAGGCTGGAATTGAACCTGGATCCCTGGTGCTGTGAGGCAGCAGGGCTAACCACTGAGCCACTGTGCCAAAATCTAAAACCTAAACCAAAAGAAACTAATTTAAAATCTAGATACAGAGTAAAGCTTCTTCTACACTGTCCCCATCAAACACTCCAGGACAGGGGCAGCATGGGGTTTGATACGGAGTAAAGCTTCCTCTGCACTGTTCCCCATCAAACAGTCCCAGGATAGGTTAGGCATCAGGTTAGATACAGAGAAAAGCTCTCTCTACATTGTCCCCAACAAACAGTCCTAGGACAGGGACAGCACAGGGTTAGATTCAGAATAAAGCAAGACTGTTGAAATTGTAACTTTCTTTCTTTATCTTTCTACTTTATATCTAAGATTTTGTACCGAGGTATCTTTGAACCTAGGATGGTGCTAGGAACGGCAACATTGTACACTTTTCACTGTACTCATGTACTTGAGTACATGTGATAGTAAAATCTCATTCTAAAGCTCTCCAACTTTGTTCCAGCATATTTTTGAGCCAACCCCTGAGGAGTGCCCTCTACTGTCAGAAATTAATACTTTTCCATTTCCAAACACAATGTTACTTGCAGAATATTGACTGTCAATTTAGTTTTGCTGAAAGAAAACAAATGACTTGAGGATATTTCATTCAATGGAACTCATGATATTCTGAATGAGTGACCGGTGAGTTACCCACTGAGCCATGATGCTTACTAGATCAGGAGTGGAGATGGTCGGTGTGGCTGCATCAATCACCAGCTGCTGTGAGCAATGCAGTTTCCATATTCATAAGTGGTGAACCACCTCAACAGTACAATTAAACATTGAGATAGTCATGGGATCACAAATGCTCAATGGTCCCTGGGTCAAAAAGTGTGGTGCAGGAAAAGCACAGCAGCATCTCAAAGCAGGAGAGTCGATGTTTCGGGCAGAAGCCAGTCATCAGGAATATTCCACCAGCACTGGAGACTGCCTGTATGCAGATGTCTGAAACACTCTCCTGAATCCTCCCCAGCTCTCACCTCTCCCTTTGGCTTTAAGACCCATCTTACAATCTCCATTACTGACCAAGTTTTCAATCGCAAAACATCTCAAGTATTGGCTCAGCATTGCATTTATTGATCTGATGATTTTGTTGTGGAATGGCTTAAGATATTTCACCGTGCAACAAGTGCTATATAAATGCACATTATTGTTGTACAGGCCAGCAAACATCAGAATAACTATTTCTTTGCATTTCTTACAAAGACAATTGAATTTTTTTTTTAAAAGATGCTGCTTTTAAAGGGGGAACACTCCATTTGATTGTTGCATATAAAAATGCTTGTGCGAGTAAGGGGTTTACAAATGAGGTTCATTTTCACTTTAAATAGTGATTTTTAAGGGCGACAGTGGTGTTAATGCACATTACACCTTCCACCTGAGTATCTCTCACACAAATTTAAAAATTGCCCAGGCTGCTTATGTGATGTCTCAGCCTGTTGCACAGTGAAGTTTAAAAAAACACCCAGCCCCCAACAAAGTCCAACTGAAAACATTGACTGAAAGTGCTGTTGTGAAGTTGTTACAGATATTTTCAGCATGTTGCATTTAATAAGGGAATGCAGATTGTTGATTTAGTGTTGACCATTTGCATTATTACCCAAGAAGAACTTAGACCTGTGTGTATCAGCTTATGTGACTGTCTATATGTCTAGGAGCTGGTTAGCTCATTTGGCTGGTTGGCTAGTTTACTAAATAGAGTAAAACCAACAGAGGAGGTTCCCTTCCTGCACCAGCTGAGGTTACCATGAAAGGTTTTCCTTCTCAACTTTTCCCCTCACCTGATGTCTGGTGAACCTCAGGTTAAATCATCACCACTTGGCATCTCTCTCTTCTCTCATGAGAGTGCAGTCCTCTGGGGATGACAGTGACCTTACCTACTCCCATGTGTAGAATACTGTATAATATGTACACACATGTTTGCTTGTGTTCACATAAGCATGAGTCTGGCAGATTTCAGCCAAACTTTCTCAGGCAGAACTTGGAGTTGCAGGGTCATTGCTCATTTCCTGTCTCCAACCAGCAAGCAGGAAGAAGCTTGGACTGTTCAGTTTGTCAAGTGCAATGTATCCACACCAGATTTATGGAGTGGTAAACATTAGCTTTTACTTCTCTTGCTATTTCTCAGATATCTTGGTATTTTGCTAGTTCCAGGGGCATGACAGTGCTGAACTGAGGAACTATAAATCCCAGCATGACAAGTTGGAAAAATCAAAGATTTTGACCCAGTGACACTGAAGGAACAGCGATATATTTCCAAGTCGGGACGGTGAGTGGCTTGGAGGGGAACTTGCTGGGAGTGGTGTTCCCATGTATCTACTTCCTTTGTCCTTCTCGATGGAAGTGGTTGTGGGTTTGGAAGGTGCTGTCAGAGGATTAGATTCCCTACAGTCTGGAAAGGCCCTTCGGCCCAACAAGTCCACACTAACTCTCCGAAGAGTAGCCCACCCAGACCCATTCCCCTACCCTATATTTATTAGATTAGGTTCCCCACAGGTAAATTTCCGCGGTGCATCTTGTAGATGGTACACACTGCTGCTACTGAGCATCAGTGGTGGAGGGAGTGGATGTGGTGCCAATCAAGTGGGCTGCTTTCTTCTGGATGATGTTGTTGGAGCTGCACCCATCCAGGCAAATGGGAATATTGACTTGTGCCTTATATGTCGTGGCTAGGGGTTAGGGAATCAGGAGGTGAGTTGCTGAAGGATTTTGTTTTGCCTGTGATCTGCTCTAATAGCCACTGCATTTATGTGGCTAGTCCAGTTCAGTTTCTGATCAATGGCAACCCTTAGATGTTGACAGTGGCTGATTCAGTGATGGTAATGTCATTGTATGTCGGGTGAGGGGGGGAGAATTAAATTCTTGTTGAAGATGGTCATTGCTTGACATTTGTATGGCATGAATATTACTTTCCACTTGTCATCCCAAACTTTGACCCAGTGACACTGAAGGAACGGCGATATATTTCCAAGTCAGGATGGTGAGTGGCTTGGAGGGGAACTTGTAGGTGGATGGTGTTCCCATGTATATTGTTCAGGTCTTATTGCATTTGGATGTGGACTGCTTTAGCAGAAATCTAAATCAAACATCAACTCATTGCAAAAGCTGTCCCAATGTATAACTCTCCTGGACAGCTCCGAAAGCAGACTCAGGTTTGCATATCTTCACCAACCATCTCCAACTTTTTTATTCATTCACAAAATGTGTGCAGTACTGGCCTGCATTTATTGCCCATCCCTAATTGCCCAGAGCACCTATTGTCATGGATCTGGAGACACATGCCGGCCAGACCAGGTAGGGAAGGCAGATTTCCTTCCCTAAAGGATATTAGTGAACCAGATAGGTTTTTACAACAGTTGGCAGTAGTTTTCATGATCATTATTAGACTCTTACTCCAAATTTCTTTTTGTAGTGACTTCAAATTCCCCTATCTGTCATGACTGTGTTCAAACCCCAACCCCCTAGCACATTACCTGAGTCTCTGGATTAATAATCTGGTGATAATGCCAGCAGGTCACCACCTCTCTTACTGTGCTCAAGCACACCGTAAGCCGAATTCAGTCCATCTCAGGACATAGCAAAACTGATCAGAGGTTCACGTCTGGGCTGCACCCCAAAGAGTCGAGAGTAGATGATGAAAAAGTTACCTGAGGTTTGAAGAGACGTGTATGGGAGAGTGATAGTTTCTGTTGCTTCATTATGAGACACTGTGGTTGTGGGCTGCTTCTTGCAAGGCCTAATCCTATGAAACCTTCGAAACAATGGGTGATGGAATCGCATCATCCGGTGGAACTCTTGATTGCAAGTCCTCGGTTGCCATGTGAAACGTCGATGACGATAGCTTCGTGGGATTCCTAGGATTCAACAGTAGAGGTTTTCTGATGGGTTGCTAGCTTCCCTGCAAAGCCCTGGGTGTTACACGCTGTGAAGTGAGCACACAGACTTTCTGACTGCGAGGTCCCAGTGTTGAACTACCACATAACCTCCACTACCCCCCTCACCCTGCTATTCATCTCTACATTGGAGCTGAACATTGGAAGTGCACAGAAAGGGAATAAGCATCCATTTGGTTCACTGAAGAGAAAATCATGCCATCTGCAAGAGAAGCAGGGCACCAGTAATAACAACATGGTCAACTGGTTTAGTTCCTGTTTGGTGTTACCATATGGCTCTTGGCTCAGCTCTCTACTCTGCCTGTTGGATAGATGGATTGTCCTCATCACTGCTCAGTATTTGTAGCTTGTAATGATTTCTCTCCACCTCAGAAAGTCTGCTTTCTGACCCAAGAATATATATCCAAACTCTTATTTACGATATCGGACATAGTGTTCTCTGTGTTAACACTGAGGTTGGAGAGGTACACTGATTCTTCTTTAGTCCCAGTGCTCCACTCATCAAAACAAATTGTACATCTCAACGATGTGAAGATAAAACCAACAAACATCATCTTGAGCTGTATTAGCCTTCATATTAGGAAAAGTCAGATTTCTTTAGTCACTAGGAATAACTAGTTTAATACTAATGCAATCTCATTAATGAAGATGACACACACATCCACACAGTCTCTCTCTCTCTCTTACACATACACACATCCACACAGTCTCACACACACAGTCTCTCCCTCTCACACACACACACACGCTCACATACATCCACACAGTCTCACATACATCCACACAGAGTCACACATCTACACAGTCCTCCACACATACATACATCCACACAGTCTCACATTCACACAGTTACCCCCCACATACACATGCATCCACACACACGTACATCTACACACACACATACACCCACACAGTCTCTCTCACACACAGTCTTGGTCACACACACACACACACACACACACACACGGGTTTTTGCATGGCAGGGAATTTAGGGATTATGGGGATAATGCAGGTGGGAGGAGCTGAGACAATGGATAGATCAGCTATGATCTTAGTGAATGGCAGAGCAGGCTTGATCGGCCAAATGGCCTACTCCTGCTTCTATTACAATGAAACTATGAAACGTACACTAACAGACACTCCCAAATACACACTTGAAGACACGCTCATACACACAAACACACACTCACTCTCTGAAAGCCCAGTTGATTGGATGTCTCCCACCTGAATACCTGATCCTTGCAGATGCAGCATTCGTGCTATTGTATCCAATGCCTTTTCAGTTCAAAGAAAACTTTCTATAGGGTCCAGTCAATGATATCATTCAGTAATGTTTGAGTCACACATCTTCATAACATCTGTAAAATGTTGGGGAGGTGATGGCCTAATGGTATTATCGTTCGCCTATTAATCCAGAAACCAAGAATAATGTTCCGGGGACCTGAGTTCGAACCCCACCATGGCAGATGGTGGAATTTGAATTCAATAATAAAATCTGGAATTAAGAGTCGACTGATGACCATGAGCCATTGTTACTTGTTGGAAAAACCCATCTGGCTCACTCATGTCCTTCAGGGAAGGAAATCTGCCATCCTCAGTTGGTCTGGCCTACATGTGACTCCAGACCCACAGTAATGTGGTGACTCTCAACCACCCTCTGAAATGGCCGAGCAAGCCATTCAGTTGTATCAAGCACTGGAGAGCCACAGCAACTGGACTGCAGCAGTTCAAGGAAGTGGCTCACCACCATCTTCTCAAGGGCAAATAGGGACGGGCTATCAGTGCTGGCCAATCACTGATGCCCAGGTCCCACAAATGAATAAAAAAAGCACATCTCCCATTAGTACTGGCACCCCATCCTTCCCTGTGACTGTCAGTGTCATTGTTACAGCGCTCATGGTCATATCAACCTCACCGCACACGACCTGCAAACTCTGCGGATCCTTCCCTAAAGCTGTCCCGCTGCCTCTCTTCTCCTCAAACCTCCCTGTGGTAGGAAATGTTCGCCACCCATTTTAATATCACCTACTGTCTCAACCTGCGAAGCCTCTCTGGTCTTTTATTTGCTACTTTGAAGGTGCACTGTTACTGGAAGGAAAACTTTGAGAAATGATGGAATAATGATACTATTTTTGATATATTTGTACATTCAAGTGGTCAGTGACTGGAGGCTCTAGTTGCATAAATGTGCAGATTTATAGCACAGGACCATAAGCTGTAGGAGCAGAAGCAGGCCATTCAGCCCATTGAGGTAAAAACAATGACTGCACATGCTGGAAACCAGATTCTGGATTAGACTGGTGCTGGAAAAGCACAGCTGTATTCCTGATGAAGAGCTTTTGCCCGAAATGTCAATTTTCCTTCTCCTCAGATGCTGCCTAACCTGCTGTGCTTTTCCAGCACCACTCCAATCCAGAACCCCACCCAGCCCGTTGGTTCTGCTTCACCATCCAGTGAGATCATAGATGGTCTGATAACCCTCACTCCACTTTCCTGCCTTTACCCAATTACTCTTGATTCCCTTCCGGATTAAAGACCTGTCCGTTTTGGCCTTGAATATACTTAATGCCCCAACCCCGACAGCTTTTGGCAGGGAAGAATTCTGTAAATTCGCTACCGTCTATGAGAAGAGAGGAAACTCCTTCCCATTTCTGTCTTAAAAGGGCAAACCTCTGTATTGAAACTGTGCTCTCTGTGCCAGCAAAAAGAGGCATTGCCTGAGGGATAAATCCTAACCTGAGGTCCTGAAAAAAATTACTTACAGTGTAATTAACATAGAAAAATACAGCACAGTACAGGCCCTTTGGCCCTCATGTTGCGCCGATCCAAGCCCACCTAGCCTACACTAGCCCACTATCCTCCATATGCCTATCCAATGCCCATTTAAATGCCCATAAAGAGGGAGAGTCCACCACTGTTACTGGCAGGGCATTCTATGAACTCAGGACTCACTGAGTAAAGAATCTACCCCTAACATCTGTCCTATACCTACCTCCCCTTAATTTAAAGCTATGCCCCCTCGTAATAGCTGACTCCACACATGGAAAAAGGTTCTCATTGTCAACCCTATCTAAACCCCTAATCATCTTAACTGTAATAATAAAATAAATTACATTGGTGTAATTTTCCCTTCACAAGAGAAATGCTTTCAGGTGAAAAGAATAGGAATTAGAAGGTCTTGACTCTGAAGTCAATGGGAATAACAGTCAGGAATTATGTTAAACCTGCAGTGAAATCATTTTCACCATCACACAAAGCCAGGAGTAAAGGGGCTCTTGTCATGCAGAGGGAGTGTCCCTACCTCTCGACCAGGAAACCTGTGTTTAAGTCCCACCTGCTCCAGAAGTGTGTCACAACATATCTGAACAGGGTATTTAAAACAAAGTTAGCAAAATAAGCAATCTCAGATTAAAACAAGAGATGATTTGTCCCAACAGCATTAACCAGTCAATCCAGCTGGGGGGCAACTCATGCTCAGTTAAACATCCTGGACTAAACAGCTCATTTGATTGACATCCTATCATCTGAAAACATCCTCTCCCTCCACCACCGACAATCAGTAGTTGCAGTGTGTATCACCTGCAGGATGCACTGCAGAAATTCACCCAAGATCCTTAGCTCTTTCCAAACCCACGACCACTTCCATCTGGAAGGACAAGGGCAGTAGATACATGGGAACACCACCCCCTGAAAGATCCCCTCCAAGACACTCACCATCCTGCAGTGACCATCTGTTACTGGGTCAAAATCCTGGAATTCCCTCCCTAAGGGCATTGTGGGTCAACCTACAGCACATGGACTGCAGTGGTTCAAGAAGGCAGCTCACCCCCTCCTTCTCAAGGGGCAACTAGGGACGGGCAATAAATACTGGGCCTACCTACAGCACATGGACTGCAGCAGTTCAAGAAAGTGACTCACCCCCCACCTTCTCTAGGCATTTAGGAATGAACGATAATCTTGAGTCAAATCTTGTGGAAGAATATATTTTAAGAAGTCCTCAATTCTACCCGAGGCACATGTTCTAGAACAGTGCTGCACTGTCTTGCCCACCACACCTTCAATGATTCCTATTGTAACCAACATTTAGTGAGCTCCAACTGAGTGTCACCAAAACCAAACAACGAACATGGAATGGTAAATAGATGTTGTTGGAATCGCATAGTACTCTGCAGGTTGTGACTGACTGGAAACCATCCAGGAAATGATCTGAGCATCAGGGTGTGCTTTGGTACAAGCAAAACTACACCCCAACTGCTTAACCGACCCAATTAAATAAGGAATGAGCATGGCGCAGGTTTCCCTCCCTTGCAGTTCTTTCTTTGTCCCTCATTACCCATATGGAGTTTCAGTGTTACAGACTCGAAGAGAGATTGGTTGGAGAAACATCTAATTATTGCCTCACAAAATTTGATTCCAAAAAGCAACATGACTGAGTTTGGAGATTCCACCAGCAGAGCAATAATTTCCTCCTCAACAAATCAACACAGGAACAGGAGGAAGCCATTCAGCCCCTCGAGCCTATTCCACCATTCAGTGAGATAATGGCTGATATTTGTGGCCTAACTTCGCAAACCTGCATTTGGCCCTCAACACCTTTGCTTAATGAAAATTTATCGATCTCAGATTTATTTATGAACAATTGATCCAGCATCTACTGCCATTTGTGGAAGAGCGTTGCAAACATCTCTCACCCTTTGTGTTTGGAGGTGCTTCTTACAATCTCTCCCGAACTGTCTGTCTCTAATTCTCAGACTATGCCCCGATTTCTAGAATCCCCAATGAGTGGAAATAGTTTATTTTTATCTACCCTGTCTTTTCCTGTTAATATCTTGATGACATCAATTAGATCGCCCTAAACCTTCTAAATTCTGAAGAAAACAGGCTTAATTTGTGTAATCCCTCCTGAAGTCCAGGCAACAATCTTGTGAACCTACGTTGTACTCCCTCCAAGGGTAATATATCTTTCCTAAGGTGCAGTACCCAGATCTGCTCACAGGACTGGGAACTAGGTGCCAGCATGGTCTGTTGAAAAACTTTTCTTTCTGTAATGCTGGACACCTTATTTCTCTATCGTCTAAGATCTTGTAACTAAAGAAGCTGTGCCTTAGTACTTTTGTATGTAAGTCGGCACTGTAACTGATGACGTATTAACTTTTCATAGAATCATAGAATCCCTATAGCCACTCAGACCAACAAGTCCACACTGACCCTGCGAAGAGCAACCCTCCTAGTCCCATTCCCCCTATCATATTACTCTACATTTACACCTGACTAATGCAGCTAACCTACACATCCCTGTACACTGTGGGCAATTTTTCAAGGTCAATTCACCCTAATCTGCACATCTTTGGACTGAGGGAGGAAACCATAGCACCTGGAGGAAACCCAGTCACTATACTCATTGAGTATATATGGCAATAACGGTTATTCTATTCTATTATGTTGTATTCTAGTCTACTCCACTCGAAGTGGATCTAACCAGAGTTTTGCATAACCAAGGCATAACTTCTACATCCTCATACTGCAATCATTGAGATATAAAGCTAATTTAGCTTTCAGAAAGCAAGGCAAGTCGAAACACAAGGCAACAGAATACTTTGAACAGCAAGCTCTCCCAGTCTGCTGACTTGTCAAAGCTTCAGGAAATTTGTTGGTGACAGACACGCTAAATACCAAACCCTAAAGAGTTACTCAGCAGGTCAGGCAGCTTCTGTGGACAGAGAAACAAAGTTAGTTGTGGAGTCCTGATGAAAGCTGGAAAGTTAACTCTGTCTCTCTCACCACTGAGGTCACCTGACATACTGAGCATTTCCAGCACTTTCTGTCTTTATTTCGCCCTGGTAGCAATTTTATGATTTTGCTTTTCTTTTCGAACCTGACATGGTTTTGCACCGTGTCAACATCAAACAGTTGGGTTGATACAATCAAACGTCTTTACTGAGATGGTCACAGCCTTTATCACCTACTGCTCCACAACACCACAATGCTACAATCACACATTATTAGCCCCAGGCAGAGTATTCAGTTTTTAAATCAAAGCTATTGACAATCGATATTCTACACTGGGGCTTTTGGCTGGCCAGGAGCCTGATCCCACACTCTGACTCAAGACTAGAATCAACACAGCCAAGGGAATCCATGCCGAATCCTGGGGAGCGGACAGGCGATTGTTAACAGGATGCCCTGGTGTAAGTGACCACTTAGAACATAGAACATAGAAGGATACAGCGCAGTACAGGCCCTTCGGCCCTCGATGTTGCGCCGACCGAATCCTACCTAACCTATACTAGCCCAATAACTTCCAAATGCCTATCCAATGCCCGCTTAAATGACCATAAAGAAGGAGAGTTCACCACTGATACGGGCAGGGCATTCCATGAACTCACAACCCGCTGTGTGAAGAATCTACCCCTAACATCGGTCCTATACCTACCACCCCTTAATTTAAAGCTATGTCCCCTAGTAACACCTGACTCCATTAGCGGTAAAAGGTTCTTAGTATCTACCCTATCTAAACCCCTAATCATCTTATACACTTCTATCAGATCTCCCCTAAACCTTCTCTTCTCCAATGAGAACAGCCCCAAGTGCCTCAGCCTTTCCTCATAAGATTTTCCTACCATTCCAGGCAACATCCTGGTAAACCTCCTCTGCACTCGTTCTAAAGCTTCCACATCCTTCCTATAGTATGGCGACCAAAACTGCACACAATACTCCAGATGAGGCCGCACCAGAGTCTTATACAACTGCAACATGACCTCAGGACTCCGGAACTCAATTCCTCTGCCAATAAAGCCCAGTACACCATATGCCTTCCTCACAGCACTATTTACCTGGGTGGCAACTTGTTGGAGAATCTCTGCGTTGTGTCTGCAGCAGTGATCTGTGGTGTACAGGTATTCTGATTCAAAATGGAGAAGCTGGGTGACATCAACTGATTGATTGATACCAATCTTCAGCAGTAATGCAATGCCATTCAACGGTGATACCCATTCAGCAGGTGTGTTTTCTGGTTTTGTACTCTGTGGGTGTGACAGTGCGCAATGCTGCTTGGGTTCTCCTTACCTGTTCTGGGCTGCAACAATCACCGATTTCACCTTCAGTGAGTTATAAAAGCTTATAATGCAGAAAAACAATCAGTTTTTGGCTCAAAGAAAATACTTGTACTCACATATTCTGACCACAACAAGCTGTATTACTTGCTTCCCTTGTCCTGAAAACTCTGGCCCTGACAAGTACACATTCATTCCCTTTTGAGAACCTACTGCATCAAAGACCTTCTCCCCATTGTCACCCTGGCTCTTTTGTTATTGGCTTTAAACCAGGGTCCTCCAGCCCCAGACCCTTCTGCCAGGTGATGCAATACTTTCCCATCCTTGCTTATGTGTGACTCCAGGCCCACGGTAATGTGGGTGACTCTTACCTGGGCTCTGGCGATTAGAGATGGGCAATAAAAGAGAGCCTAGCCAGTGACGTCCAAATCCCAAGAGTCTATGTTTAAAAAAATGCCCTCTCAAAATGGATTTGAATTTTAGACACCTCTTTGAAATCTCCGCCTTTAATCTTAAGGACAAGCCAAGCATCTTCAGTCTTGCAACCAGAGTTCCTCATTCCCAGGAACCAGAGTCCCATATTCCCAGCACCATTCCAGTAAATGTCCTCTGCACCCTCTCCAAATCCTTCCCATAGCATGCTGCCTTGAATTTGAGATAATATGCCACCTGAGACCTCACTGGTGATGTTTAAAGGTTTACAATTACTTCCTTTTGTTATTCTCTGTCTCTGTTAATACCAAGGATCCAGATTTTACTTTTCAAACATCCTTCACCACTCACCTTATCACCCTTCAAAGACTGTGTAAGTTATCATTAAGTGTATTGTTCCCATTCTCCCTCTAAACATTGCAGTATCTGGTTTATTTACTACTCCTTTATCTATATGTAAATTATATGACATGCAGAGTTATAAACAAGCCAAACACACACCACAAATACAGTGTAATTTCTTTTTGTTGTCTCAGCATCTTTCACCAAACTTCTCTTTTCAAAGTTAGCATTTAATTGATAAAGAAAACCTTCATTCATAAGCTTCCTCTTGGTCCTTCTACGTTCACTCCATTTCATTCAAAACAAGCACTGGCCCTGGTGAATAGCCAAGAGACAGCAGGGAGGCTGGATTCTGGTACAACACAAGGAAAACATACAAGACATTACCTGTATGGAGAGTCAGGCTGTAAGTAGGAGAAGCAGCTGTGGTACTGATGGTGGTGGTAGTTGTGGTGTGTAGCTGAAGCATCTTAGCTGCCAGGTCCTTAGCACATGGAAGGTTCATTTCAAAGTCCCGATGGTACGCATTGAACTCTAGAAGATGTCTGATACAAAATGCGTCTCGACGAGGCACACGTTGTTTTAGGAATATTTCCCAAAGTCCTAGGAGTCAACGGTACAAGTTTATGACTTGATGGCTCATGCGCATACTAAGGTCAGAGGCTAAGTTAGCAGGATACTCACCAACTGGCAGTCCAGCTACACTTGCACAAAGCAATTGTAATGTCATCATTATAAGAGATGATAAGAGATGAATCTTGTCTGAGATGTTTCACTCCATCATCTCTGTCAAACAACTCCACTAAAGTGTCATGAGGAATTTCACACCTGGGCCATAAGTGTTCAGGTATCTTCGTGAAACTTTGAAATTGGTGGGATTGGAAAGGAAATGGCAATAGAAGCTAAGGGCAAATAGTTCGCATGAGAGAAAAGGAGAGGTATGTTATGGGCTGAATTTCTCTGGGTCCAGTGGTACGTGTGCATCCTTGACCATCCATCACTTAACCAGATCTGTTGTTTTGTGGTCCACTGCTGTTTTACAGGTCAAGCTCAATACAGACCCATCATATAGATTCAAGAACAGCTTCAATAGATTCAAGAACATCTTCTTCCCTGCTACTATGAGAATTCTGAAGGCATCTCTCAAATTTTAAATTTAATGCTGTTTTCACTCTATGTGCACTTTCTCTGCAGCTGTAACACTGTCTTCCTGGCTCTGTCTATTACCCTAACGCACTCTGTATGGTTTGATCTGCCTATGCTGCAGGTAAAACAAAACTTTTCATTGCACCCAAGTACATGGGAGAAGAATAAATCAAATTAATGCATTTCTACAAGTTAGCTTTGAAACAATTCATATAATAGGTCAATTGAGTTGTTAATGGGCCTATTAATCCAGAGAACTACCAAGTATGCTCTTTAACCCTCCAACATCTTTGCAGTCCTGTAATTCTGCCTTCCAATGCATGCCTGATGTCCAGCTACAGCTGATGGCCATGTCTTCAACTGCAGAGATATGAAACTTGGAAATTTCCACTCTAAATATCTCTCTCTCTCTCTGTCTTCCATTGCAATGCTCCACAAATCATACCTTTTTGGCCAAGCATTTGTTCACTTGTCTTGTGACCCTAATGTGGTTCAGTGACAAATTTTATGTTGCCGTACTGTTATGAAGCACCTTGGGACTTGGTTCTCTATTAAGACACCATATTAATGCAAATCATTACAAACTGACGCACATTAGGACAGGATTATATGATTAGCAAAAGTAGTCAATATTGAACCATACGGCTGCTCACTCATTAGAAAGAGGTGACTGGTGGTAGTTTAGCTGAGGGTCACCACAGAAGAATCCCTCATGAAATTATATCCTTCACAAATAAGGCGATTGTAATGTCATCATTTTAAGAGATGATAAGAGATGAATCTTAACTTATCTGAAAAGTTTCATTCCATCACCTCTGTCAAACAACTCCACAAAAGCGTCATTTACTGCTCCCCTCCGTGAGAATGATCACAGGCACATCTGCTCAGTTCAACCATATATATGTTATCATCTTTTGCAACCTGACCCAAATGTTCAACATGTGATTGAGAAGATGATTATCACTGTCAAGCAAGACTCAAGGTTCAATTCTCAGCTAACATCTGAACCTGCACGAATCCTTCCAGCAAAAATCAATAGTTGGCTGATTATTCCCATTTCTCTCGGAGGGCCACTGGGATCAATGACAGCACATTTGGGATAGGGAGAGGGTAGGATAGCCATAGCTCAGTGCGTAGCACACTTGCTCAGGCTCACGGGTTCAAATCCCACTCCAGCGAGGGAGTACAAAATTCCTGAGCCGCACTGGAGGGGTGTTAGACTGTCAGAGGTACCATCTGGATGACAATGTTAATAAATGTGAAGTCATCCCTTTTGGTAGGAGTAACAGTAAAAAGGACTATTATTTGAACGGTAAAACATTGCAGCATGCGGTGCAAAGGATCCTGGGAGTCTTTGTGCATGAATCACAGAAAGTTTGTCTGCAGGTACAACAGGTAAAATGTGTTGCTGGTTAAAGCATAGCAGGTCAGGCAGCATCCAAGGAACAGGAAATTCGACGTTTCGGGCATAAGCCCTTCATCAGGAAGGGCTTATGCCTGAAACGTCGAATTTCCTATTCCTTGGATGCTGCCTGACCTGCTGTGCTTTAACCAGCAACACATTTTCAACTGTGATCTCCAGCATCTGCAGACCTCATTTTTTACCCCAGGTACAACAGGTAGTTAGGAAGGCAAATGGAACTTTGTCCTTCATTGCTAATGGGATTGAGTTTAAAAACTGGATGGTTATGTTGCAGCTGTACAGGGTGCTGGTGAGGCCACACCTGGAGTACTGTGTGCAGATTCGGTCTCCTTACTTGGAGAAAAGATGTACTGGCCCTGGAGGGGGTGCAGAGGAGGTTCACTTGGTTAATTCCAGAGTTGAGAGGGTTAGCTTATGAGGAGAGGTTGAGTCGACTGGGATTTTATACATTGGAATTTAGAAAAATAAAGGAGGGATCTTATAGAAACACAAAATTATTAAGGGAGTAGATAAGATAGAAATAGAGAGGATGTTTCCACTGGTGGTGAAACTAGGACGAGAGGGCATAGCCTCAAGATTAGAGGGTGCAGATTTAGGACTGAATTGAGAAGGAACTTGTTCACCCAGAGGGTTGAGAATCCCTGCCCAGGGAAGTAATTGAGACTTCCTCAGTAAATATTTTTAAAGCTAAGATAGATCATTTTTTGCACAGTAAAGAAATTAAGGGTTATAGTGAAAGGGTGGATAAGTGGAGTTGAGGCCACGAAAAGATCGGCCATGATTTTATTGAGTGGTGGAGCAGGCTCAAAGGGCCAGAGTGCCGACTCCTGCTCCTGGTTCTTATGTCCCTGAGAAAAACATTAAACCGAGATCCCATTTGCCTGTGCAGGTAGATGTTAATGATGGAACAACCATTATTTGAAGACTAGCAGGGGATTCATAAAATGCCTAATAGAGTCATAGAGGTCTGGTCCTTTACCTTGTTGCTGTTTGAGAGATTTTCCTGTGTACAAATTGGCTGCTTCCTTCCTTACATGACAACATTGACTGCACTTCAGTTATACTTGATTGGCTTCTGATGGCCATGAAAGGTACAATATAAATACAAGTCTCTCCTCTTTGTATCATCCATTGCTGCCATTTTCAGACATTCTATTTTGAAACATCAATGATTTTGTTCATAGGTTTTGCTCAAAGCACGATTAAAGTCATACAAAAGCAATTGTACTGTCATTACCTGCATAAAATAAGTCAATCTTCATTAATAACCATGCAGCAGGTCATCCCAGACAGGAACAAATGCCAACAGTAGGTTGTAGACCTGATGATGAGAGATGGATGCTTGCCAATGCTGTATTGTGCCAATGATGAAGACAGATGTTAAAGGTCTCATGTCATGACATTAAAACAACTAGTGCCATGACCAACCATCCTTCCTTGGTCAAAAACACTAAAAACAAATGATCTGCCTTTCTTTGCATCTGCTTTTCATCGAATCTTACTGTGCTCACTTATCTTCCCATCTGTTATAATGTTGTGTCATGATACATAATATGGCCCCATACCTGCCCAGCATTGCAAACCAAATTAGATTATTCTTTACATGAAATATTTCCTTAATATGCTAATCAGAGGCCCAAAGCCTGACTTAGACCTGATGACTCGAGAATTCAGCCACCAAGCGTCCTTTCCCCTTTTTCTCGATCAACTTGTAACAGGTAACAGTCCTAAAAAGGTGCATTTACTTGACAATACTTAGCTCTCTGTTAAGACCGGTAAGAAACAGTGCTCCTCAACTAGGTGACACACTCTCCTCGATTTTGGATTTGACTGGGTTTCTCAAATGAGCAGACCCAGGGTGGTACCATGATTCTTCTGGTTTTTGAACGCCAAAACAAAAGGACCATTGCCAGAGATATTCACACCAACTCCTCCAGACACTGGGGAGACACTTGTGACTAGCTCCTGTGATGTCTCGGCCTCTTAACAATTAGCCAGTTTACCAAAGGAATGAGGAGGTGCAGCCAAAGAGCACCAATGATCTGTTCCTGGCTGAGCCTGGTGCTGAGCATGAACAGCAAGAGAAACCATCATTTAATCATAACGAAGCTAATGTTATTGAATTAATAATCCATAGGATAGGAGTTCAATTCTCAGTCTGGTGATTAAACACGGTATTGAGAAGCCTGAGTGCAAACACATGTTATCAGGAAAGGTGGCTGTAACGTTTGCTGAGTTAATGCATCTGGCTCAGGTTTGTGAGGACCCACTGGCCTTCAGAACCTACCTGCATCCACCTTGAAAATGCTGCCACCGCGTTACCAAGTAGCCACCAGTTATATTCAAGAGAAACCCAAAATGGCCAGTGGAATGAAGCAATACCATCACATGGACTGCAGAGATCCAAGATGGGCCAACCACCATTTTGTAACAGCGTCCAGAAATACCTGTTGGCCATGCCAGTGGTGACTGTGTCCCAAGACTGAATAATGAAATAAGACCACAGCTTTAGCCTGAGAAGCAGAGATAGAGAGAGGGAGAAGTGGATGGAGGAAGTAACAGTGACCAAAGGACTTAATCCAGTAAAACATAAGATTTTTCTTGTTACACCAACATAGCAGCCCGAATGCTAATTCCTAAATAAGAGGGGACAGACACCAGATCAGATGCTCAAAACTTTATTCTTTTTATTCATGAGACATGGGTGTCACTGGCTAGGCCCAGTATTTAATGGCCACCCCTAGTTGCCCCTTGAGAAGGTGGGGGTGAGCTGCCTTCTTAAACCACTGCAGTCCACAATGCCCTTAGGGAGGGAATTCCAGGATTTTTACCCAGTGACATTGATGGAACGGCAATATATTTCCACGTCAGGATGGTGAGTGGCTTGGAGGGGAACTTGCAGGGGGTGGTGTTCCCATGTATCTGCTGCCCTTGTCCTTCTAGATGGAAGTGGCCACGGGTTTGGAAGGTGCTGTCTGAGGATCTTTGGCACTTTTGAAGTACTTCTCCTTCATCCAAAAGCTTGTGATTTCAAATAAACGTGTTGGACTATAACCTAGTGTCGTGTACCTTCTGACTTGGTCCACCCCAGTTCAACTCCTACACCTCCACATCACGACTACACGATGCACAGCATCAATTCACCAAAGATCCTTGGACAGCACCTTCCATACTCATGACTACTTCCAAGAACAAAGAAAATTAACTGCCCAGGAACAGGCCCTTCGGCCCTCCATGCCTGAGCTGATCCAAATGTACTGTCTAAACCTGTCGGTCAATTCCTGAGCATCTGTATCCCACTGCTCCCTACCTACTCATGCATTTATCCAGACGCAGCTTAAATGAATCTACCATACCTGCCTCTCCCACCTCTGCTGGCAACGCGTTCCAAACGCCCACCACTCTCTGTGTAAAGTACTTACCGTGTGTATCCCCCTTAAACTTTCCACCTCTCACCTTGAAAGCGTGACCTCTCGTTATTGAATCCTTCACTCTGGGAAAAAGCTTGTTTCTATCCAACCTGCCTATACCCTCCATGATTTTATAAACCTCAATCAGGTTCTCCCCTGAATCTCCTTTTTTCTACTGAAAATAAACCTAACATACTCAACCTTTTTACATAGCTAGCACCTTCAACTAGAAGGACAAGGGCAGCAAAAACATGGGAACACCACCCCCTGCAAGTTCCCCTCTAAGCCCCTCACCATCCTGACTTGAAAATATATCGCCGTTCCATCACTGTTGCTGGGGGAAAGTCCAGGAATTCCCTCCCTGAGGGCATCGTGGGTCTACCTACAGCACATGGACTGCATTGGTTCAAGAAGGCACCTCACCCCCACCTTCTCCAGGAGCAACCAGGGACGAGCAATAAGTGCTGGGCCCAGCCAGTGACACCCATGTCCCATGTGCGCATCTTGTATGTGGTACACACTGCTGCTACTGAGCGTCAGTAGTGCAGGGAGTGGGTACTTGTGGTTGTGATGCCAATCAAGCCAGCTGCTTTGTCCTGGATGGTGTTAAACTTTTTGAGTATTATTGGAGCTACACCATCCAGATAAATATACAGAATGCTGTAACATTCCTGATTTGTATCTTTTAGATGGTGAACAGGCTTTATAGAATCTGGAGGTGAGTTACTGCCTCAGTATTCCTAGCTTCTGACCTGCTTTTGCACAATATCTTGATATGGCTAGGCCAATTGAGTTTCTGATCAATGGCAATCCCCAGGAACTTGTTCATGGGTGACTCATCAATGGTGGTTCAATTGAACGCCATCTGGAGATTGTTAGATCATCTCCTATCGGAGACGGTCATTGTCTGACATTCGTATGGCATACATGTTACTTGCAACTTTTCAGCCAGGGCTTGATATTGTCCAGGCCTTGATGCACCAGACATGGACTGCTTTAGTATCTGAGGAGTGGTGAATGGTGCTGAACATGGTGCATCTCACTTCTGACCCTATGATAGAGCGAAGGCCATTGATGAATCAGCTGGAGATGGTTGAGTCTAGGACACCAACCTGAGGAACTTCTGCAGAGGTGCCCTGGGGCTAACCTCTAACAACCACAACCAGCATCCTTTGTATCAGGTACGACTCCCACCCGCTTTTCACCCTGATGGACTTCAGTTTTCCTTTGATCCTACAATGGGTCAATGTCAAGGGCAGTCACGTCTGTTCCCAACCTGTCTCCAACCAGCTTACTTTAGGATCACTGGAAGAGGGACGGGCTTTAGACAATCAGACCACTGTCAGGCAGAAGGTTGGGCACTTTCTAACTGAGCTACATTTAGCCCTGACCACTTGGACTCCCCCGCCTCAGGGAAAACGGATGTTGAAGAAAGGTGAGAACAGATTTAGGGAGAGGCAAATTAGTCCCTGGCTCCATTCAGATTATGTCTCACATAACTTGACACTTCCTCCTTTGCAAAGTATACACAGCTACCAGCAGCACTTTGTCGTTCAATCATGGCCTGTGGATGTCACTGACTTGTCTTGCATTTGCTGCCCATTCCTGATTGGCCTGGGGGTGGCAGTGGTGAGCTACATTCTTGAGCTACTGCAATCCTTGGAGTATGAGGAGATCCGTGGTGTTGTGAGAAGGGTATTCCAAGGATTTTGACACTGAAGGGAGGATGATTGAGTTGTAGCTTGCTGTGGTGTGTAGCTTGGAGAGAACCTTGCCCCAGATTCCACCTAGGCAGTGGTTTCCTTGGTAATGCTCCGGGATAAATCAGATTGGCTTCCAAGCGAGAAACCTGCCAGACAGTATGGAGCTGAAAGTTCACAGAAAGCAGGGAAACTGGAAGTCTGGGGAGACATCCAGACACTGCCCTTTCCATGCAACGGGGCTCCCAGAAGGGACAGAGAGCGGGAAAATAGAAAACATTACCTGGGGTCTCACTCGAACGGACAGGGAGTGTGCTGCTTACTAGGGTGCTGGTGGTGGAGGTGGTCGAGGTCGGAAAATGAGTCAGCTTCACTGTCAGGTCCCTCACACAAGGAAGGTTCACGTGATATCGCCTGGAAAAGAAATGATATCGGGCAAGGGCATGGATGCAAATCCTTTCTCCATGTGACAGGCGTCTGTTACGAAACTGGTTCAAGAATCCTACAAGTCAACAATACACATTACTAAGACAAGGCTCTTGCTGAGTTCTTTACATCCTGTGTGGATGCAGGTCAGATATTGTTTGATTGGAATCTCAAACAATATCTAATATTTTGATGCAGATTAAATACAAAGGGAGGCAGGAACCGAATGAGAGAGCAAGGTGGTGAGTGATAATTGCAGGAGCAATGTTTATTGGAATGCAGGAAAATCAGAGTCAGCTCTGTCCTCACACAATATCCATAAAATAAATACTTGCTGACTGCCCCAGATCAACGAGGACACTAACCACAATCACTATTGATAGGTGATTGGATCATGTCCCGGTCAGCCAATGGGAAGGTGAGTGACTGGGTCAGCACCCTATCAGCCAATGGAAAGGTGAGTGAATGCGTCATGAAGCCTCTTGCAAGGATGCCTACCTTGGAGAAGTTCTCCTCCTCTCTCCACAAGAATGTCAGTGAGTGTCTCTCTCACTGCAACCCCCAGGTCATCTCCTCTACCCTGACTCTTTGTTACCTTCTCCCCAGCCCCACCCTCCCCTCATTTATCTCTCCACCCTAGAAGCTTCCTGCCTCGAGGTGTAATGAAGGGCTTTTGCCCGAAACGTCGATTTTCCTACTCCTCGGATGCTGCCTGACCTGCTGTGCTTTTTCAGTACCACTCTGATCTAAACTCATCTCCCTTTCAGCCAATGGGGAAGGGTGCTGACCCAGTCACTCACAATCAGCCAATAGGAAGGAAAGTGAAGGCTTCATCTCCCTATCAGCCAATGGGAACATGAATGACTGGGTCAGCTCCCTATCAGCCAATGGGCGGGTGAGTGAATGAATGCATGTTCTCCCATGGGTTTCCTCCATGTAATCTGGTTTCTTCCCACAGTCCAAAGATGGACAGGCTAGATGGATTAACCATGGGGAATGCAGGGTTACAGGGATTGGGGGGTGGGAGGGTCTAGATGGGCTGCTTTTTGGAAGGTTGGCATGGACTTGATGGGCTAAATGACCTATTCCCACACAGTAGGAACCCTGATTTATTGTCCTTTTTTTGGTTTCACAGATGCTAGCAACCCTTTTGTCCACTATTTTATTATCAAACAGCTAGCTAGCATCACAGCTGAGGATAGTCTGATATTATCCACATTCACCCTGTCTTACCTTATGTGCTGCCGAACCCTTCAATCATCAGTTGGAGATTCAATCAATCAATCCCAGGCTTGTCTAGTTAGCTTTAAGGGTATAAGACATAAGTAAACTTCAGCTTAACCAATCCTCTGCTGCAGCTTTATACATCCCACACCTAGTTCCCTGCACCTATCGCTGTCTGTGCTGAACCTAGTCTAGTCACACCTTGAGTTGAAAATTCTCATCCGTGTTGTCATGTCTCTCTCAGGCATGGCCCCCACTTACCTCCCTAATCTCATTCAGGCTGACAATGCTCCTGTATTCCACCACTTCTGGTCCCTTGTACATCCTGGACTGTAACCACTTCACAGTTACGCACCATGCTGTATGCTGCTGAGCGCCAGGGCTCTGACAGTCCATCCCTGAACTGAGCCATTATGCTCACCTTCTTTCAGAAGTGCCTTAAAACATTGTGCTATGTCATTTCAATTCGGGAGTTGTGGGTTATAGGTAAATTCTTGGGCTGAATGGCCTACTTGTGCTTCTACGCAGCATCCAACGAGCAGCGAAATCATCAGGCAGCATCCAACGCTGCTCGTTGGATGCTGCCGGAACTGCTGTGCTCTTCCAGCACCACTGATCCAGAATACTTGTGCTTCTACGTCTTGTGATTTTGGTGTCAAAGTTTGGTCAGTAATGCTCCTTTGGACTATCTGGGGAACAATCTCCTACAGTCCAGGCACTTCACATCTGCACAAACCTGACTGAAAATTAAATATCAGGGAGCAGATAATGATGAAAACTGAGAAATTCAACTCATCTTTCCCTTCTCCAAAGACCATGGCCTTTCAGGCAATTACACACACCCCAATTTGCATCTGACAGTTCACCCAATAGCTGAAGGTCATGAAGTATTTTTCTGCACACACTCTGGTATATCTCAGGAACATCAACAGTTGTCCATATGCACTTGCCAATGATCAAACTCTCTGACCTTGGTCCAAGACTGATCAAACTGTCCCTCTGTCATTAATTGCTGTTAACGTCAAGTCACCGATACGAGCCAACAGTCACTCGCGACTTCTGTAGTTTATACACTGGAGGTGCTCCCCATCCTTACCCACGGTTCACACAATAAAGAATTGTTCAGTTCATATTACCAAAAGATTGTTAATGTGTCACACAAGTGTCAGATCACGGAACAAGATATAAGCTTTACTAAAGCAAGAGGAAAATTCTGGACAAAGAGAATAGAGACATAGTTGCACATAGTTCCCTGGTCATTACAAACTCTACTCCAGCCATGTTACTTTCAATCATCATGAAGTTATTGGAATAGCCCAGGTGCTTTCCTTTTCTAACACATCTCCTAACAACCAAATTAGGCTGGGGAGTACGTGGAAGAAAGTTAATTGGTTTCCTGATGATGCTGACCATAGATTCTAAGAAATGACTATTTGACCTGGGGTTGCCACTGGGACAAACACTCAGGCGAAGGGTAAATAGTACGGCAGTTGCAGTGGAGTTGAGTCAGTCTGTCCTTTCTGTTTATACTATAAACTCCTGCAGATGCTGAAAATCTGAAACAAAACACCGAGAATACTGGAGAAACGCAGCAGTTTTTGCAGCATCAATGGAAAAAGAAACAGAGTTAATGTTTTGAGTCTGGTATGACTCTTCTTTAGAACTTGAGTTAACTCTAATTAACAGTTTCTCCAGGTTTCTCTGTGTTTGTATGGCCTCTGTGTCTTGGTACATTCTATAAAGGAATTTAACGAGCCGTTTGCCAATGTTGCCTGTGTAGGGAAATGATTTTTCTTTTGTCAGATGCCCAAGAAGCTGAGATAGCAGCAGTCAGACGGCAGAAAGGAAAGGGAGGAAGTTAACCAGGTCACCTACAGAAAATACACTGTCTAAAACAGAACTTGGCTCCCACCTCCTCACACCAGTGAGGTTCCATATCAATACAATTGTTCAACATTAAGACAAACTCCATTTAGTAATCTTCATCTCAGCTTCAGCCCTCATTGGCCAGTGAGTGGGCTTCAGGCAGTCGCTTGCCTTTTATTTGCATGTTAGAATTCCTCATCTGAGCAAAAAGAGAGAGTGAAATATTACCTGGGCTCTGACTCAAACTGACATGAGGAGGTGTGCGACTGACTGTGGTACTGACTGTGGTGCTGGTTGTGAGCGGTAACTGAAGTAGCTTCTGCGTCAGGTCCTTCACACATGGGAGATCCATCTCAAAGATCTTATTATAGTGATTGTAACGGAAAGTCCGGACGACACAGCGTTTTTCTCGCCAAGACAATCGTCTGTTACGAAGTAATTCCTTAAGCCCTGGAAGTTAATAGTACACATTACTAAAATAAGGCCTCTGGTCTCCTGAGCTGCCTCACTGGTGAAGAAGGTGGCCAGTGTTCCAATATTATTTGTCACAATATCAAAGAGGTAGTTTTAATGTGAAGGGTTTAAACATTAACATTTTGCAAATAAGAGCTAGGTATCTACTGATCCCCAAAAGTAGCGGAGTTAATGGCAGTGGATTCTGGTTGGGAGAGTTTGGTTCCATTGGCGTCAGTTCTGAGACCACTACTGGGAGGAGGGCACCAACTGTTCAATTAGAAAGTCTGTCGGATCCAAGCAACGGTACAGAGCTGATTGAAAGAAAGAGATTGGAATACCCGTGCAGATCGGTGGACAAATGGACCTTGGGGCTAAGGAGAATGATTGCCTCCCCAGTTGAGAGGATGTGATGAGTTCAAATAGCAATAGATCTGTCGAAGACTCTAACAATCAAGAGTTTCACAGAAAAGGACAAGAAGGTGGATGTGAGGAATGTGGATGTGAGGAATGTTGCATCATCCATGAGCCTATTGAATGGCTGAGCAAGCTTAAGGGGGTGAATGGCCTCCTCCTGTTTCTATTTGTTATGGTCTGAAGGAATGTGTTTTAGGATCCCCTCATGATACATAATGATAATAAATTATATACGGGCTGATATTTAAGCAGTAGAGATATGTTACAGGGACCTGACTGAATGAGATCTGGAGTGGTTCAATACTGCAGTCACTGAATGGAATATTAATCTAGGTCAGTGTCAGAAAATGATGTGATGGCTCAGTGGTTAGCACTATTGCCTCACAGCGCCAGGCACCTGGGTTTGATTCCACCCTCTGGTGACTGTGTGAACTTTGCATGTTCTCCCTGATCGTGGGTCTGAGTGGGTTTCCCCCACATGTTCTGTTTTCCTCCCACAGTCCAAAGATTTGCAGATTAGGAGGCTTGGCCATGGGAAATGCAGGGATAGGAATGCTGGGTGGGTGGGGGGTGGGGAGGCTAGGTTGGTCTTTGAGGGTTGGTATGGACCTTAAAGGTTAGCCTACTTCCACGCTGTGGGTATTTTATGATTGACCAGTCAATGTGAAGCTGCTGCCAAGGAGGACAATCTGAAACATGTTGAGTATTAATGAAGCACAGGGATCTGTACCAGGTAGGTATAAGTTGAGAGGCCCCATTTGGATGAGTGTGTGTGTGTAAATTCAACCACTCGACTGCAAAAGGACAGCAATAGGACAGAGAAGACAGTCAGAGTGAAGACAGATAAACAGATGGGACCTTAAAACTCAAAGTTATGGAAATAAAAGACTGAAGAATGAAGTTGGAGAGGAAATATTTTTCAGTAGCTGATCACTATTGTTTCTATTTTCATCCACTTTCTCTATTCTCCCATCTCCTCTGGATTTGACAGGTGCCACCAGCTCTCTGATACATCCTCTTCAGAATCCTCAGCAAAGCAACAAGCTTTCAAACATACATGAAGGCTATTGAACCACAATGGGCTTCACACAGTTAAGAGAAAGTGAACACTGCAGGTTCTGGAGATGAGAGTCAAGACTGTGGTGCTGGAAAAGCACAGCAGGTCAAGCAGCATCCGAGGAGCAGGAAAATTGACATTTTGGGATTCCTCATGACGGACTTTTGCCCGAAATGTTGATTCTCCTGCTCCCCGGATGCTGCCTGACTTGCTGTGCTTTTCCAGCACCACACTCTCGACTTCATACAGCTAAATCTGATGCTGCCTGCACTTAAACTTTCAAATCCAACAATGAGAAGACAAATTGCCATTAAACAACAATCACAATGATAAATAATAATCCTTATAACACTGGGAAAGTTTTGATTCTCTGGAAATTGAGGACAACGAGGTTAATGACAGCGCCTGGAGCTCTGCTGCTCCCTTGTGTGATTTACTTCTCGGTAACAAGCATTGTCTGTATGAATTCTAACCGTATTGGGTGAGCTCTCACTGTATAAGAAGTTTAGAGGGACAGAGGATTGCTGGGCTCTCCAGATAAAGAAGGGAAACTGAGAATACAGGTAAAGAATTCAGAACATTACGAAATATTTATGGTGCCAGGCCACTTGGCCCATCAAAATCAGACTAGGACTCCACCTTTCTTCAGCTCAATCTGTATCAGCAGGATGCTCCAGTTCTGGTCTCATTCTGGTAAGTACACTTTGCATTATCACCAGGTACCTGCATATCCTTATTGTAACATGTAGAAGTAAACAGTTAATAGAATGGTCAAACAATGCTGTCGGTTTAAAAACAATATTTTCTTTTGCTATTCAATGCTCTCCCTCAAGAATTTACTCCAAGGTGCACATTGCTGTTTTAAATGACCTTATTCCTCCTTGTTGTGCCTTTAATTGATCTGTTTCAATGCCCATGAATCTATTTACTCTCAAACCCCATTTAGACACTTTTATTCTAAGGAGATTTTCACTTCCTCACCTCTTTTAATACTAAAATGTATTAAAAATACACATAACCACATGGAATTTCTTTGACAATGACACTTTCACTTTGGATTTCAATTGTCTTCCTGTTGGGAATCTATGATTCTACACTAAGCGTTATGTCGTTCACAGATCTAATACACTCAACTCGTCTTCCACCTACACAAACATTATCAATGCTCATTCAAAGTAACACAAACCATCAGTATATTCATTTTGATGCAGCTACTCAGTAGCATGGAGGCTTGTGTTTGCCACCTGTCCCTCTGCAAATTCACTCATTTGCTGATTCATTCGATTTGCTGATTCCCTGTAAGAGCACATGGACACCTGTCTTGTTCAAATTCTCCTCAGGACTTTCAAAGAACCTATATGTCATTATTGGTTAATGAATGCACAACAAATACCAGAAAAATCAGAAGTGATTACCCAGGAGAAAGTGAAAAGGGAATTTACAGTGAAGTAATATCTACAAGCACTCTGCCATCTCCTGCCCTGACAAAACTCTGTGCTCAGCTCTTAGCAACTTGTGAGATTGCACCTTACCACGTTCACACAATAGACACAATTTCCATTTAGTGAATTATTGCTTCAACTCCTCTCCCATTGTCCAACGAATGTGGTTCTGGCCGTCAATCACTCGCCTTCGCTCCCGTGTCAGAATTCCCCAGCTCACAACACGGAAAAGAAAGAAAAAGGGTTACCTGGGCTCTGACTCAAACTGACATGAGGAGGTGTGCGACTGACTGTGGTACTGACTGTGGTGCTGGTTGTGGACTGCAACCAAAGAAGCTTCTGCGTCAGGTCCTTCACACATGGGAGATCCATCTCAAAAATCTTATTATAGTGATTGTAATCGAAAACAGAGATGACACAGCGTTTGTCTTGCCGAGATAACCGTCTGTTCCGAAGCAATTCCTGAAGTCCTGGAAGTCAACAGTACATGTTACTAAGATGGGCCCTCTGATGCACTGCACTGTCTAGTTAATGGGGAATATGGCCTGCTCACAGACATTACTTTTCAGGGACAGAGACAATCTCTCGACCAATTGTTTAGAGATGAACATTTGTGCAAATAAGTCCCCGTACTGAGATGGACTTCACTGGATTAGTGAAAGCCATTAGTGTCTGAGTGAGAATTACTGACCAGTTGCGTTCTAGAGATTTTAGCTCCAAGATGTCTCGTCACCAATACAAGAAGCAATATGGATTGGTGGGGACGGGGAATGGTCAAATGTTTCATCAGTAAGGGATTCAGATCAATGGATCAATGTGAAATGGAATTTAAGGACCTGGAATAATTAAGTAGTCAGGTCCTGAACGTATTCATGAATGTTAAAGAGAATAAGTGCAGCATAGCTTTTCAATGAAAAGGATTTGGTTAATATAAATGACAATAGTTCAATTTGAATATCATTGAAATTAGGAGCTTCAAACACTTAATTGTGATAAATTATATACAAGCTGACACTGAAGGTACTGTGCACTAAATGTACTACAGGACCAGGTGATTGTAAGGGGAGTGACTGAGGGAAATCTGGAATAGTTCAGTACTGCAGTTATGGAAAGGTCCAAGGGCTATAATATGGATCTGTGCTGGACAATGCATGGTAGACATGACACCTCAACTGTCCATCCATGTTGATAAGTCACTGGTTGCTGTACAAGCTGCTGCTGACAAAAGGATCAGAAATTGGGAAGATATGGGGGATCCATAGAGATCTGGATCTTAATTGGCTTGAAAGTGCATGTGAGAGAGAGAGAGATTTTGTGTGTGTGTGTGTGTGTGTGTGTATAGAATTAACCATCTGTCCTGCAACAGGACAGTGATAGAACAAAAAGGGGCCGAAGTTAAGACAGAGCAGGTAAAGACACTGGGCCTTACAGTTAGAAAATAAGACTCAAGAGCTTATTTAATTTCACAGGAAGATGAAGTTGGAAGAGTAGATGGCCAGATGTGAAAGTTGGCCTCAGCAGAATGTAGTGGCCATTTAGATTTTAATCAGTTTCTCCATTCTCCCACCTTCAGAGTTTTGCACCACAGCAGCTCTCTGTTGCAGCATGGTCAATGTGACAAATTTTCAAACTTTACTGAAGGCTATTGAACCATAATTGGCAGCACACAGCCACATGTTGTCTTCATTCAATGACAGCTCATAGACATGTTTTCTATCGGGGGTGCTAAATGCTGTTAAATTCTAACATTGCTGCAACAAGTGATATTTTGTTGATGACTTTCATCTGTTCATTTCACTTATTAGGACGGAATTGCAAGAATACCACATTTCAAAAGGAACAACAATTCATATAATAAATTAACAAACAATATCAATTGTTGTTTCTTTTGAGATGTGGTATTCTTGCAAATCTGTCCTGATGACTACAGGACAAAACGCTTCAACTGCATGTCTTTTTTTCTGATCAATACTCAACTTCAGTACTACTGAGTGACTATTTACATAAGACCACAAGGTCTAGGGAGCAGAAGTAGACCATTCTGCCCATCAAGTCTTCTATCAGTTCATGAGATCATGGCTGATCTGATAATCCTCAAATGCATTTTGCTGCCTTTTCTCCATAAACGTTGAGTCCCTTATTGATTAAAAACCTGCCTGTCTCAGCCTTGTATATACTTAATAATCTAGCCTTGACAGCCTTCAATGGTTAAAAAAATCACAGATGTAAAGAATAGCACAGACAAATATTAGTCTTTATCACTCTGTCCTCTGCAAATTGAGGACAAAGGTTAATAATAGTAACTGGAATTTTCTTCAAGTAGACTTTCTAGTGGTAGACTGTCTTGTCTATATCTACATTTATTTGAAAAGGGCGTATGTTAGCTTTCACTGTGTAAGAGGTTAATGGAACAACTGGAATGATATATTAATAAACAGGAGAAGCTTTCATTGTGAGTAAAATTCAAGAGTTCAAAAAAATTTACCAAGTATTTATTGCTGAAAATGTGTTGCTGGAAAAGCGCAGCAGGTCAGGCAGCATCCAAGGAGCAGGAGATTCGATGTTTCGGGCATAAAGGGCTTACGCCCGAAACGCCGAATCTCCTGCTCCTTGGATGCTGCCTGACCTGCTGCGCTTTTCCAGCAACACATTTTCAGCTCCGATCTCCAGCATCTGCAGACCTCACTTTCTCCTCCAAGTATTTATTGCCACAGGTTATTTGGCCCATTAAACTTGCATTCTATACAAGACTCCAACAGTCATTCTTCAACAAAGCTCCAACAATAAATTCTATGATTCCTTTCTCCCTTGTGTCTTTATCGAGCCCTGCTTAAATGGATCAAGATTACTCCACTCAATATGCACCCATGTGATATTGAATTCTACACTCATCTCTTATCCATGCTAAATGAATGTATTCTGAATTCTCAATTGGATTTGTTAATAACTAAGCTATTTCATACATTTGTCTGTAAGTGGAGAAATTTTCTCTAAAACAATCATTTAAAATAATTTCATAATCATGCAGATATCTGAGGTCACCCTTCAGTTTTCCTCGCTGAGACAAATAGGGCCCAGACTCGGCTTTTTATTCTGATTGGGAGAACCTCTGCTTCTGCTGTGGTATCTTTCTTGGAAATCTTCTTTGGTCTGTAAGATCTCTTTGGCAGAGAGTAAACTCCCACAGCACTGTCAGAATTAACACTGGCCAAAAAAATCAACAAAAACACTTGTGATCAGTGACAAAAAAAACTTCTGTTAATGGGAGCTTTCTATGCACAAATATCTATTTCAATCTTCAGAAGATGTTTAAGCAATTTAAAGCTATTTTAAATTGGGCGGCACGGTGGCACAGTGGTTAGCACTGCTGCCTCACAACACCAGAGACCTGGGTTCAATTCCCGCCTCAGGTGACTGTCTGTGTGGAGTTTGCACGTTCTCCCTGTGTCTGCGTGGGTTTCCTCCGGGTGCTCCGGTTTCCTCCCACAGTCCAAAGATGTGCAGGCCAGGTGAATTGGCCATGCTAAATTGCCCGTAGTGTTAGGTCAGGGGTAAATGTAGGGGTATGGGTGGGTTGCGCTTTGGCGGGTCGGTGTGGACTTGTTGGGCCGAAGGGCCTGTTTCCACACTGTAGATAATCTAATAATCTAATCTAATCTATTTCTGTCTTCAAAAAGAACTGAAGACTCACAGTAAATGAAATGCAGGTGGCTGGTGCAAAAGAGATATCTGTTTGTAAACCATCAACCAGTAATTTGCACAAATCCTCCATCCAGCTCTCTCATTAACCCACCATTCCTTCAATTATAGTTTTTTTTACACAGAGGATAGTCTGCGGCTGGAATGAACTTCCTGAGGAAGTGGTGGATGTGGGTACAATTGCAATGTTTAAAAGACACTGAGGTAAGTACATGAACGGGAAAGGTTTGGAGGGATATGGGCCAGGAGCAGGCAGGTGGGACGAGTTTAGTTTGGGATTATGTTCGGCACGGACTGGTTGGGCCGAAGGGTCTGGTTCGGTGCTGTATGACTCTATGTCTCTATGACTTGATGCAGAAGAGAATCAACTATGTTGAGTGAGATAGCCTGAAAGACCACTCTCTCTAATGACATCCAAGTTCATTTCTCTGTCACTCTCAACAACTTTCACCCTCGCCCAGCACTGCCCTGTGCAATAACAGGAGGTGTAATACTTGCCCGCTCTTTTACCTCCTCATTCCTCACTGTACAAGGCCTCAAATTCTCCTTTGAAGAGGAGAATAGGTGAAGCAGTAACTTACTTGAACCTCTTTCCAATTAATCTACCGTATTCACTGCTCACAATGCAGCCTCCTTTAAACTGATGAGACTAAATGCCGACTTGGTGATCACTTTGCAGAACACCTCTGCTCAGGCCATGAGCTCGATTCTGACCTTCTCTTGCCATTTCAATGAAATATGATACATCAAACTATAAGAAGCATTGACCACTCACTGGGCATGTACAATCAATGTGAAGTTGCTCTGATTCAAGCAAAGCCAAAACTGGGATCTGAAAAGTTTGAAGAGTACTATGGGTGTGATAACACAGGAAGCCCGACTGGAAAAGAATGTTATCCATTGCTGAACACCAAAATAGTGCCAGGACTCGTGGTGTACATAGGCTAGTCCCAGCCTGGGACAAACAACTCTGCAGACCCATACCTGGGGATTCTACCACCGTTCAGGCTCAGGTGATGAGTTCCATTGGGCAGGCTATTGCCTGTTACCAAGGGAACTAATTCTCAATGTACTCCATGAGGAAATTAATTAGTGATTCTCCATGGGCTTTATATGGGTTATCATATCAAGCTACTGTGGGACTGCTGTAGGTAGCTAGGCACCACCTTCTCACAGACAGCTAGAGGTGGTCAATAAATGCTAGTCTAGCCAGTGATGCCCAAATTCCAAGGAAGGGTGAAAAAAAAACCTCCAGTAATCTGCAGCGGGTAAGACAGACTTGATGCACCAGATTTGGAAGAATATGTATGTAAATGTAACCATTGTGCCGACAAAAGGACAGTGATCGCACAAAATAAAGATGCAGGCAAGTGTACTGGACGGCACGGTGGCACAGTGGTTAGCACTGCTGCCTCACAGCGCCAAAGACCCGGGTTCATTTCCCGCCTTAGACGACTGACTGTGTGGAGTTTGCACATTCTCCCCGTGTCTGCCTGGGTTTCCTCCGGGTGCTCCGGTTTCCTCCCACAGTTCAAAAATGTGCAGGTTAATGAATTGACCACGCTAAATTGCCCGTAGTGTGAGTTGAAGGGATAAATTTAAGGGAATGGGTCTGGGTGGGTTGCGCTTAGGCAGGTCGGTGTGGACTTGTTGGGCCGAAGGGCCTGTTTCCACACTGTAAGTAATCTAATCTAATCTGTACTGGACCTGAGGCTACAAGGTTAGAAGATAAGACACAACAGCTGATGGGTGAGTGTCGGGGGAGTGCAGGTAAAGGAGGGTGGTGTGGTGGGGAATGTTATGGGTAGGGAGAGGGGTGGAGTGGTGAGAGAGATGGTGATGGGTGAATACAGGTGCCTTTCCCCCCCCCGACCTTTATCTGCAGCTCCCCAGTCCTGAAGAAGGGTTACACCTGAAATGTTGAATTCTCCACCTCCCGATGCTGCCTGGCTTGCTGTGTTCTTCCAGCCTCCTGCTTGTCCACTTTGGATTCCAGTTTTTTGTTTGTTTTAATAGTCACATTGAATGACAGAGCAGGCTCAACGTGCCAAATGGCCTAATCCTGTTCCTATTTTCTTTGTTTCTAACTTTTCATTGCAATTCCAGGAACTTGAAACCGCACATTCTCCAAATAAGCCCCAACAGCAAACTTCCCAGTTCTGGTCTCATCAGTGTAAATAAATCTAAGTTACATCTGCCCTGGTTCTCCTGCAGTCTTTCGATAATATCAGCCAGAAAACCACCCACAATGCTTCAAATGTGAGCAAGAAAATATTCCTTACAAATTTATCAGGACTTCTCTGCTTTTCAATTCTATCTCTGGAAATTAAGCCAGAATGGTGCCCACATTTACTTTTAAAATGGCCTCGTTAATCTGTGTCACCCTTTTAATTGATCGGTGTATTGAAAACCCATAAATCTCTTTCCTCTCAATATCTCATTTCGACATACCTATTCCAAAGAAGTTGCCTCCTCATTCATCTCACCAAAATGTATTACTTCACACTGATTCACATTCATTTGCCAATGACCCTCTCACTCTGAAAATCTACTCACGTCTGCCTGTATTTTATCACAATCCTCCCTGACTGTCAGAATAACAAAGGTCTCCTTCACTTGGATCAGAGATTAGTGCAATAACCTTCCCCTGGACAATTCTAAAGGCAACCATCAGACCCAACTCTGTTGCAAAACATGAAACAAGGAGCAAACCTGTTGAAGGGGGTAAAGGAATGATGAAAGAAAGAGTTTTATTTGTATAACACCTTTGCTGATGTCAGGGATGTCCAATGCACTTTTCAGGGCAGAAGTGGGTACTGCAGATGCTAGAGATCAGAGTCAAGATCAGAGTGGTGCTGGAAAAGCACAGCAGGTCAGCAGACTCCGAGAAGCAGGAAAATCGATGTTTCGGGCAAAAGCCCTTCATCTTGCAATGCACTTTTCAGCCAATTAAGTGCTTTCGAATTTTTAAAAATTCATTTGAGAGACATGGGAAAGTGATTCACTGCCATCTCAAGTTGCCCCTCGAGAAGGTGGGGGTGAGCTGCCTTCCTGAATCAACGCAGTCCATATGCTATAGACGTTGACCCATAATGTCGTTTGGGAATTCAAGGATTTTGACCCAGCGACAGTGAAGGGACTGTGATATATTTCTAAGTCAGGACAGTGTGTGGTTTGGAGGGGAACTTGCGGGTGGTGGTGTTCCCATGTATCTGCTGTCCTTGATCTTCGAGGTGGAATTAGTTGTGGGTTTGGAAGGTGCTGTCTGAGGATCTTTGGTGAATTTCTGCAATGCATCTTGTAAACAGTACACACTGGTGCTACTGAGTATCGGTGGTGGAGGGAGTGGATGTTGAAGGTGGTGCATGGGATGATGATCACAAGTGGACTGCTTTGTCCTGGATTTTGTATTAAGCTTCTTGGGTGTTATCTGAAGTGTAGCCATTGTTGTGATGAGATGTAACAAGCACAGGTGCCATTTTGTACACAGAAAGTACCCACAAATATTGTGTTTACGACCTGACAATGTGGCTTTTACAGCTTGGATAAAACTGAGCAGAGCGTGGAGTGAACCCATTAGTTTGTTTCTGAAATACTGAAAAGGGGTAGGAGAGAACATATTGGCTGTCCATTTACCTTCATGGCTCTCCATCCGACAAATGGCCACCTCCAATAGTCCCACGCTAAAACTGCCAGTCTGCTTTTGAGTTTCTGAAGTTACCACGAGAGAGGAAGCAAGGCAGAGGGAGGTAGAGACAGCATTATCACTGAGTCCACTGCTGGTGGCAATATCTGATCAGAATACCCACCTGTGACTCCAAGCACGTTGGTGAGTCAGGAGTCAGGAGTCTCAACCTTGTACTAGTTTCAATAGACAATAGGTGCAGGAGTAGGCCATTCAGCCTACTCCTGTTTCAGTACAGACAGACTCTAACCTCACACCTTTAACACATTGTCTGAGCTGCGGTGTCATCTTTGTTTTTGTAAAATCTCAAGTTATCTCAGGAATGTGACTTGAAAGAAGTTCTGGGATTTACATATTAATGACCGATACCTGCAACCCATTCCAAAAGATGAAAGACTTAGCAGCAATCTCGGTTTGTCAATATATCGTATCAGTTGCATGACACTATGATCTTTTGCTATAAATTCCGTGTCTCAGGATCCTGCCCACTAATTACCTAATGAAGAAGCAGTGCTCCAAAAGCTAGTACTTCCAAATAAACCTGTTGGACTCTTATCTGGTGTTGTGTGATTTTTAACTTTGTCCATCACAGTCCAACACCGGCACCTCCACATCATGATTTCAGGTGGACAATGCATTGTAGGCTCCAATTGCAAGAGTACCCAACTCTTACAGTCACCACCTTCCAGATCAGACCTTGAACTCTGGCAGCAGATGCCATACAGCATTTAAGGAAGGACTGACATCCACCAGTATTCCACATTGTTCAGATTCTCAGGACAGGGTCATAATGCTGTTTATACCCAAATTTACTGTTTCCTTAAGTTACAACAATGACTGCATTTCAAAATAATTGATTTCATTGATACTGAGATACCACGAGGCAATGAAACACATGACGTAAATGCAAGTTCCCTCCAAAGAAGTGTGAGGCGATAAAACACCACTGGAAACCATTACAGTGAGTTACAGAAGGTGACAGGGAGACAATAGTTGGCCTCAGTTTGGATCGAGCAAATTCAAAACTGGCTCATGACGATTCTGCAGGGTGCCCTTCGGTTCTGCATTGCTCCCCACAGAATCCACTTGCTCAGCAATCTGTACAACACGAACACTCAGCGCGGAAAAAGAGAGAAAAGGGTTACCTGGGCTCTGACACAAACTGACATGAGGACATGTGCGGCTGGCTGTGGTACTGACTGTGGTGCTGGTTGTGGGCAGCAACTGGAGCAGCTTCTCCGCAAGATCCTTTGCACACGGGACATCCACATTAAACCGCGTGCTGTAATGTGTATGGACATAATGATAGCTTGAAAGAGTGCGGACACAAGTCCGTTCTCGCCGTGACAACCATCTGATGTTTCTCAGCTGTTGAATTCCTAGAAGCCAACATGATAGGTTTTACTAAAACGATGTCCTTGAGTGAACCATGAGCATTGACTAAAAAGCGCCTTTGGTAGTGATGTTAAACTGAGGCCCACTTTCTCTCTTTGGCAGATGTGTGTGTGATCTGAGGTTGCTTTTGGAAAGAGCGCAGAGGGATTCTCCACAGTGTCCTAGCCAAGAACCAGGATCAATAAAACCACAGAGTATCTGCTCATGTTATTTCTGTGAGCTGGCTGCGTGCATATTGATTGCAAATGCTGAGGGAACATCCTAAAGTCACAAAGGTGCCACATCAATGCAATCTCTTTCTTTCTTGCTGGTTGGGCATGAGGGAATAATTCCAGTGACATTGGATTCTCAAATAATGCTCGAACATTTCAAGTAAGAGTTGAAAACTCTTGAAATTGCCAGCAATTAATCTCACCGAGCTGAAGAAGAGAGCATGGGTGATGAGCAGAAATGGAACATCTATCTTTAAACCAAAAACTGCTCGTAATTTCCCAGCCGATTATCATCAGTGGCCAGAGATGAGTGGGGTAACTGAGTTGATTATTGAGTTACTTGATTAACTGGACACACTGTGAAGGAATCACAGAATTGCTATGGCACAGGAGGAGGTCATTTGGCCCATCGTTCAGAAAGATGCAGTGATGCCCAGAGCCCTCAGATGCCTTACCCAGTGGTGAGTGCCTGTCAACTTGTCAAACTTCTACTGAAAAGTCACAGCCATAACTAGAGCTGTCCTCAGACCATGTCCATACCTCTGTACTTTCCCACACAGTCAGACTGTCAGATAAATGATTGGAATTTGGAGGGTTGTGAGTCTGTCAGTCATGCCCATGGCACTGAGGTCAAATATCACCCAAGTTCCCTACCTCATTTCACATCCAACTAGTTAGAATTCTGTTGAGTGCAGCAACTCCCTTTGAATATATTTACACATGAGCTTATCACGTACTTTGTTCAAAGTTCCTGTAAATGGTATTTTTCCACATGGTTAAAACACTCGACCTTCCTTCATATCATATGCCTCACACACATTATAAATCCTCATGCATCAATCATCAGTCAATGTGAAGTTACTGAGCATCAGCCAGCAACTCTGTTCTGAGACAATTCCTAAGTATTTTCAGCCCAAGTCTCGTTCTGCAGGCTCAATGGTCTAACTTTCAGCTTTTTGTAACACCACGTGGCCATCTTTTCCAGCCTACATTTAGTGCAGGATTTAACCAAGCGAACTTAGACCACTCTTAGTCAATGAAAAAGTCAGAAAACCCTGTGAAATCGGAATAAGAGCAGTCGGCCGAGAGAAAGGAGGATCAGAATGTCAACCAATTGTCACACACAGAACTTTCCTGACCCCTCCGACAGAACCACTCTGAATATGAGGTTCCATCTCATCGTGCTCCCTCAATGAACACAAGCTCCAGTTCGTAAATTATCTCTTCAACACTGCTCCCCAGTGGCCAGTGAATGAGGTTCTGTTGGTCAATCGCTCACCTTCGCTCCCATATCAGAATTCCCCAGCTCACAACATGAAAAGAGAGAAAAGGGTTACCTGGGCTCTGACTCAAACTGACATGAGGAGGTGTGCGACTGACTGTGGTACTGACTGTGGTGCTGGTTGTGGATAGGTACGAAAACATCTTCTTTGCGAGATCCTTCACACATGGGAGATCCATCTCCAACATCTTATTATAGTGATTGTAATTGAAAAGAGGGATGACACAGCGTTTCTCAAGCCTCGAAAACTGTTTGTTACGAAGCAATTCCCGAAGTCCTGGAAGTTAACAGTAGATATTACTAAGACAAGGTTTCTGGACCATTGAATTGCAAAGTTAATGGGGAATATTTGACCATCGACCTACATCAATAGTTTTAATTTTTAAAGGCATAATTTCAATGGAGGGGGTTTAAATGCCACCATTTTTGCAACCTCCTGTTGTGGTTGGCTTGTGAAAAACAAATGAAAGAGGCAGAGACTGGTTGGGTTCCACAGATTAAAACTGAAAGAACTGTGGATGCTGTTAATCAGAAACAATAACGGGAGTTGCTGGTTAAGCTCAGCAGGTCTGGAGCCATCTGTGGAGAGAGATCAGAGTCAACGTTTCCAGTCCGGTGACCTGAGTGTTCTGAGGAAGGGTCACCGGACTTGAAACGTTGACTCTGATCTCTCTTCACAGATGCTGCCAGACCTGCTGAGCTTTTCCAGCAATTCCTGGTTTTGGTTTCCACAGATATCGCTCTTCTGAAATGTCTCGTGTCACCCATAGACTTAACAACAGTGAGGGGGGAATGAAACATTTCATCAGAAAGCCCTCTAGATTGATGGATTAAAGTGAGTCTGATTGTAAGAGGTTGGAATAAGTAAGTGGACAGATACTGTAAAGGGTTGTGTGATGCTCAAATGGATCAGTGCTTGGTTGGCTTTACAACAGAAAGGATCCAATAAGTACAAATGGCAATAGCTATGCTAATTGATCATTGACAATTAGGAGTTCAACAGGAGTTGTCTTCTGATGATGTTTTATGTACAGATGCTTAAATTATTGTGCACTAGATGGATAACGTGTTCAGAGTGTATTTGACTGAATGAGGTGTGGAATAGCTCAGTTACGCAGTTACTAAAAGGTTGAAGAGATGTTAATGTGACTCAGTGTTGGCTAATGTATGGTGCAATCTGTGACAATAAGTATCTCATGTCCGTCTGCATGCGTTCAGTCATTGCTGAAACAACCTGAAACTGATGTTTGAGATCATTGGGACTGGAGAAGGAACTGAAATTATCTGAACAGTATCAAAACTGAAGTTATTCTCACGTAGTCTAGACAACTGAAAATGCTACATTTGTGAAGGTTTGTGTGTAGGTTCAAGTGTTCTCATGCAAAAGGATTTTGATAGGTTGAGAGAGAATAACTGGGTAAGATTCTGTCTCAGGGTTCTTGAGTATGAAGATAAGACCTCAACAATCGTTCTCACTTTCACAGGAAGAAATAAAACCTCAGATGAAATGTGATCCTGATTTGAAAATTGGATCAGATGAGATATAGCAGCCACATTTTTATTTTCACCCACATTCTCCATTCTCCCATCTCCACTGGAGTTCAGCTCTACAGATGCCAGCAGCTCTCTGATTCACCTTCTTCAGGATCCTTGTTAATGGAATAAGTTTTCAAAACTTTATACCACATTTCAAACTTATGGTGGAAAGCACACAGCTGAGTTCAATGTTGTCTTTACACACTGCCAATGTTTTCAATGTAGGCGCCGAATGCTATTAATCTCTAAAATTAAATATATGTCTTTATATCGCTGGACCAGAGAGGTTTAATAATAGCACTTTGAGCTCTGCTTTGTTTCAGTCAGGTTTGCGGTTAGGGATAATTGGTTGACCATCTCAGTACCAGGTATGCAGTGGACCTGAGATATATCTACAACTTGTCACCTCTCACAATAGGAGGTGTTTATAGGACCAATGGAATTCTGGAGTATCTCGAAAACAACGAGAGAAACCTCAACCGAGAGGACAGGTAAAACAGTCTGGGTATAAAATATTCACAGCACAGAACAGGACCTTTATCTGTCTCCTCCACTCCGCCATTTTCATTTTACCCTAGCCCCCACCAAACTTTCTTCAATAAAGCCCCATCAGTATTTCTTTTACATTTCTTTTCTCCTCATGTTCATAGAACATGAACATTGAAAAGTACAGAAGAGAACATGCCCTTTGGCCACAATGCTGTGCTGAGGTTTAATCCTAATATAAAATACAATAACTTAACCTACACACCCCTCAACTCACTGCTATCCATGTGTATGTCCAGCAGTCGCTTAAATGTCCCTAATAATCCTGCTTCCACCACCACCGCTGGCAACGCATTCCAAGCGTTCACAACTCTTGAGTAAAGAACCTACATCTGACATCCCCTCCATATCTTTCCCCTAATATCTTAAAACTATGACCAGTCAATCCTGTTCATCAAGCTTTTATTGAAAAAGGTCTATGCTATTTGTCTTTCAGAGTATATGTGGTGGAACTTTCCACGTTCATCCACTCTCAGAGTAAAGATGTTTCTCCTGAATTCCCATTTTGTTTTGTTTGCGGTATAATGGTAATCTCATGGGATTAGTAAACCCATGATAGTATTCTGGGAATGAGTTCAAATCCCAGTACAGCAGCTGGTGGAGGTTAAATCCAATTAACACAAATTCTGAAGAAAAAGCTAGACTCAGAAAGGAGACAGTGAGAATGATCATAGGCCTTTTTAACCAAAAGCCTATCTAGTTCAGGGACAGAAATCTGCCGTTCTTACCTGGTCTGGTCTGCATGTGACTCCAGACCCACATCAATTGGGTTGACATTTAATTGCTCCCTGAAAAGTCTGAGCAAGTTCAAGAGCAGTGAGAGACTGGAAGTAACCATGGTCTTGCCAGCAATTGCAACATCACATGAAGAATAAAATTGTCAACAAGTGGAAATATCTCGTCTGCTTCCACATTACTACACTCTTTCATTTGACCATTGTAAACTTCTACAATGTCACTGGGTGTGATTTAACAGGGAGCACTGAAGAGAGCATATTGGCAGGGTGGTGGGGAATCAGATGGGAGTACAGACACTAATTTCTGTCATAGAGATAACAGTCTGCCATTCAGTGGGTTTGTGAGCAACAGGTCTATCCCCAACGCTCAGCGCCTGATTGGTAGATCTACCACTGGGAACCGAAAGCTAACCTCTGACCTTGCTTCTGACCCCCAACAACATCTACCCGCCCTTCCCTGCGAGGGGATCCAGCGAAGGTACTTGGAGATGGGCTCAGAGTGTGAATGACATCACTGGAGCAGCCAGGAAGGGACAGCTACCAGCAGGGGGCAGAATTTCTGTTGATAAAGTGGCAAGCTTCACGCTGACCGCAGAACTCCCTGACGGCATTTAGGAAGCATTGGACCTTCTCAACAGGAACAACATGGGGACCCTGCTTGTTCGCCAATTGGTAGGCCAGCCTTCAGTTCCAAGAATTGAATTCTGCCTTCAGTCAGTCTTCTTCTTACTCTAGAGAAACTAATCTCAGTATGTGCAATCTTCCCTGATGGAGATGGTCATGCAGTTTTGACACCCTGAGACAGTCATAGATTTATGGAGGTCTACAGTTCAGAAGAAGGATCTCCAGCATTCATGCCGGTCAAAAGCAGCTATCAACCTAAGCTAATCCCATTGTCCAGCCTTGTATGTCCTGGCATCTCAAGTGTCTAACTAAATATGTCTCAACATTTTGCAAAATGTCCATATTACAGAGGAGGAAGTGCTGAGTGCCTTGAAACGGGTAAAAGTGGATATATCCCCAGGACCTGATCAGGTGTACCCTAGAACTCTGTGGGAAGCTAGGGAAGTGATTGCTGGGCCTCTTGCTGAGATATTTGTATCATCGATAGTCACAGGTGAGGTGCCGGAAGACTGGAGGTTGGCAAACGTGGTGCCACTGTTTAAGAAGGGCGGTAAAGACAAGCCAGGGAACTATAGACCGGTGAGCTTGATGTCGGTGGTGGGCAAGTTCCTGGAGGGAATCCTGAGGGACAGAATGTACATGTATTTGGAAAGGCAAGGACTAATTAGGGATAGTCAACATGGCTTTGAGCGAGGGAAATCGTGTCTCACAAACTTGATTGAGTTTTTAGAAGAAGTAACAAAGAGGATTGATGAGGGCAGAACAGTAGACGTGATCTATATGGACTTCACTAAGGCGTTTGACAAGGTTCCCCATGGGAGACAGATTACCAAGGTTAGATCTCATGGAATACAGGGAGAACTAGCCATTTGGATACAGAACTGACTCAAAGGTAGAAGACAGAGGCTGGTGGTGCAGGGTTGTTTTTCAGATTGGAGGCTTGTGACCAGTGGAGTGCCACAAGGATCGGTGCTGGGTGCTCTACTTTTTGTCATTTACATAAATGATTCGGATGCGAGCATAAGAGGTACAGTTAGTAAGTTTGCAGATGACACCAAATTTGGAGATGCAGTGGACAGCGAAGAGGGTTACCTCAGATTACAACAGGATCTTGACCAAATGAGCCAATGGGCTGAGAAGTGGCAGATGAAGTTTAATTCAGATAAATGTGAGGTGCTGCATTTTGGGAAAACAAATCTTAGCAGGGCTTATACACTTAATGGTAAGGTCCTAGGGAGTGTTGCTGAACAAAGAGACCTTGGAGTGCAGGTAGATAGGATAGTGAAGAAGGCATTCAGTATGTTTTCCTTTATTGGTCAGAGTATTGAGTACAGGAGTTGGGAGGCCATGTTGTGCTGTACAGGACATTGGTTACGCCACTGTTGGAATATTGCGTGTAAATCTGGTCTCCTTCCTATCGGAAAGATGTTGTGAAACTTGATAGGGTTCAGAAAAGATTTACAAGGATGTTGCCAGAGTTGGAGGATTTGAGCTATAGGGAGGAGCTGAACAGGCTGGGGCTGTTTTCTCTGGAGCGTTGGAGGCTGAGGGGTGACCTTATAGAGGTTTACAAAATTATGAGGGGCATGGATAGGATAAATAGGCAAAGTCTTTTCCCTGGTGTTAGAGAGTCCAGAACTAGAGGGTACAGGTTTAGGGTGAGAGGGGAACGATGTAAAAGAGACCTAACAGGCAACATTTTCACGCAGAGGGTGTTACATATATGGAATGAGCTGCCAGAGGAAGTGGTGGAGGCTGGTACAATTGCAACATTTAAAAGGCATCTGGATGGGTATATGAATAGGAAGGGTGTAGAGGGAAAAGGGCCGGGTGCTGGCAGGTGGGACTAGGTTGGGTTGGGATATCTGGTCGGCATAGGCGGGTTGGACCGAAGGGTCTCTTTTCCGTGCTGGACATCTCTATGACTCTATGACTCTAAATGACGGCTTCTATCTCCACTACCCTTACAGATAGTGAGTTCCACATTCCCACCACCTTCTGAGTAAAAAAGATTTTTCTCACATCTCCTCTAAGTTTCCTGCTCCTGAGCTTAAACCTATGCCCCCAGATCAAGGCACTGGAACCTTGGAACAATCTTGCAAAGATATCTTGGAGCTGCTCCTCATGGAGCTAAAATATCTCAAAGTGAGCAGAGCTAGAACATTCCAGAACAAAACTGGAACAAATTAGGTTCGAATTATCACTCTCTTTGTGAGTGAGTCTTTCTTTGGAAGACATGCAGACAGGACATGATTTGGTCACACAAAATGTAGAATAGTCTTTATTCCTAATGAATAAGGCCTCATTCCTAATGAAGGGCTTATGCCCGATACGTCGACTCTCCTGCTGCTTGGATGCTGTCTGACCTGCTGCGCTTTTTCAACACTACACTTTCGACTCTGATCTCCAGTATCTGCAGTCCTCACTTTCTCCTACTTTACTTAATGTAACTATAACTGAGTTAAAGGCTGTGCATGTTGCAGCTACTAACTCACCTCCTGACTCCTCAAAGCCTGTCCACCATCTATACAGCACAGGTCAGGAGTGTGCTGGAATACTCCCCACTTGCCTGGATGGGTGCAGCTCCAACAACACTCAAGAAGCTTGACACCATCCAGGACAAAGCAACCTGCTTGATTGGTACCACATCCACAAACACCACTCCAGCCACCACTGGCACTCAGTCATAGCAGTGTGTACCATTTACAAGACACACTGCAGAAATTCACCAAACACCCTCCGACAGCACCTTCCAAACCCGTGACCATTTCCACCTGGAAGGACAAGAGTAGCAGATACATGGGAACATCACCTCCCTGCGAGTTCCCTCTAAGCCACTCACCATCCTGATTTGGGAATATGTCGGCATTCCTTCACTGTCACTGGGTCAAAATCTTGGACCCATTAACGGGTGTTGTGGGTCTACCTACAACATATGGACTGTAAGGGTTAAAGAAGGCAGCTCACCATCAACTTCACAAGGACAATTAGGGACAGGCAATAAATGCTGGGCCCAGCCAGCAACATTCAGATCCCATGAATGATTAAAACAAAATCAAATTTTTGTATGACAATAATTATTACGTGTCAAAGGATTTAATGCTAATGTATGATAAATGCTGTTTCTCTGAAGTCTTAATCTAAAGCCAATCCTTGATTTTGACTTCTTTGATAAGTCTGTAACAAACCCAAAACTCATCAAACCACAGGATGAAACACATTGGAAAACAGCAATGTTCACCAGTTAATGGTGAGAAATAGGAAGCTTCATAATGTGACCATTCTTGTTGGTTAGTATACAGAGGCTAAATGACACTCCACTTCATAATGGATCCAAGGTGAGACCCAACAAGCAGAGTACAGATGTTTACAGTTTGTACATGAACTGTTGACATGTTTTGTTCCAAATAAAATTGTGACAACAACAGCCAGTCAAGAGACATCAAAGAAAGAATATCATCCAGGAGACTGAGAGAACGTTCCTCCTTGTTCTGTTTGGAAAGTCTCCTTTCCCCACTGCGTGGTTCCATCTCACCATACTCCCTCACTGAACACAATCTCCAGTTGGTAAATTATGTCTTCAGTTCTGTTCCCTGGTGGGCTAGTGAATGAGCTGCTGGCCGTCAATCACTCCCGTGTCAGAATTCCCCAGTTCACAACGCGGAAAAGAGAGAGAAAAGGATTGATTACCTGGGCTCTGACTCAAACTGACATGAGGAGGTGTGCGACTGACTGTGGTACTGACTGTGGTGCTGGTTGTGGGCAGTAACTGAAGCATCTTCTGCACCAGATCCTTCACGCATGGAACATCCAAATTAAAGATGCTATTGTAGTGATTGTACTCGTAAACCGGGCGGACACAGCGTTTCGCTTTCACAGGTACCCGTCTGTTACGAAATATTTCCTCAAGTCCTGGAAGTCAATGATACATATTACTCAGGAGAGGGGTCTGCTGATCAGGAGAGGGGTCTGCTCCCCTGCACTGCCTAGAAAATGAGGATGTATGTGGCAGAGTGACAATGATACAGATATAATTTGAAATTTTTTTAATGTGATAATCCTTATCTAAGGGACTTAAGTGTGGGTATGAGTGCAAATAAGATGTTGGAAATCACTGTGCTTGGAAAACAAAGGAGATTGTTAGATTTCATGGTAATATTTTGTGATTGGGAGACAGTGACTTCGCTGAGGCACTGACTGCCAAATGATCAGCGATATGGAAGGGGGTGTCAAAGGATTAGCAGAAATGTTTCATGCTCAAATGATCAGTGCTTGACCGGGAAATTTGGAAATAGCTTGAAGCATCATAATTGATTGTTAAGAGTGTTCAAATTGTCTGAGAGAGGCAACGCTGAAACAGTTTGGGAATGACTGACAATAAATAGCTGGACAGAAATATGTTCTGTGATGCCTAGGATTATATTGACAACAAATAATCTGAAAGATGGTGCTTGTGATAAAAGCAGATGATAGAAATCTGACACAAGCACTGAGAATGCTAGAGAAGCTCAGTAGCCCTGGCAGCTTCTGTGGAGAGAGAAGCAGAATTAACATTTCAAATACAGCATGACTCTTCAGAACTGCAGCTAGACTTGCTGAGTTTCTCTAGCATTACCTGCAGTGATTAAGATACTGTAAAGTAAATGTATTCTTTGCTTGAGCATGGATAACTGTGTGACTGAAAAATAGATCTGGGATAGTTCAGAAGATCAGTCCTGAAAGATCCGAGAAATTTGTATGTTGGATAATGAACAGTCGAATGTTTGTCAGTGGCAAGTGGACAGTGATAGAATGAAGAGAGTTCAGAGAGAAGACACAGGACCTAGAGTCTAAGGATATGAATGGTGCTGTGATCTTGTTTTCACAAAAAGGAGAAAGTTCTAGAAGAAATGTGATCCAGATATGGAACTTGGACTAGGCTGCACACATTTTCATCTGTTTTCTCCTCTTTTCTCTGGTTCCATAGATGCCAGCAGCTTTCTGAAATGCCTTCTTGTGAATCTTGCCCATGGGACAAACATTCAAAACTCTCTGAATCACAGCAGATCACACACAACCAATATTTTCACTCAATGCAAACCCAAACCCATACACATCTCCAACAATCAGCACTGAATTCCATTCAACTTTAACACTAAATGTTCGTTTCTATAACTCTGGGAGAGTTCCGTTCTTTGGAAAGAAAGGACAATGTGGCTAATTGTAGCAAGTGAAGAGCTGCTTTTCTGCAGTAATGTTTACTTTGAGAAGCTGGAGTGTCTGCTGGATATCTGGTGCTGACAAATTGTGTCAGATTTCAGGTGTATGATCAATGTATGGTGACTGGATTTCTGAACCATGTTCACAAAACAGAAATCCCCAGCTGAGAATCCCAGTAATGATATTATGTATTAACAAACTATTTACAGCATAGAAAGAGGGAATTTGGCCCATCAGTCCCATTCTACACCTTATGCTCCACATTATCTTTCTCTCACTTTGCTTCAACAAAGCCATCAGTTGAACTGTCTGGTTTTGATGCGACATGGTATAGAGAACTATTAAATAATTATCATATAGGATTACTATATAGGAATATGAATGGGAATTTTGATAATCAGCACTGAAACAAATCTTTTGGCTTCTTAACATGTAGCATAACTTTTGGTGTTTCATATATTCATATTCAATGGGCTGTTTGTTACTCTAACCCACAAGGACCTCCCCAAACTAAGTACAAAGTGACTCCACTATTTTTCCCACTAAAACATAACACTTAATTTTAATTGACTTGTCCAGGCACACCTCCACGTCCTGGGGTGATTCTTGAACCCAGGTCTTCTCACCCATAGGCATGGACACTACCACAGTGCCGTAAGAGCAATTATACATGTTGTAGAAACATTGCTATGAAAGACCTCAGTTGGTATCCAGACAATCAGAATGCAGTCACTGCAATAACATAAAAGCCTCATGCATCTGTTCAAAGTCCCTGTGAGTGATGTTGTTCCTCAATAATACAGTTTCTTCATAAAACACCCTCCCTTAACTCAATATAAATCCTAATATAACAATTATTACCATCAGTAAGTTCATCTGATGCTGCCCAGCAGTAGCCATTGACTGTACAAAGTCTTTTCCAAAATATTCTAAGATCTGAAGATCAGTCACTGGACCTGAAGCATTAACTCTGTTGTCTTTCCACAGATGTTGCCAGATCTGCTGAGTTTCTCCAGCAATTTCTGATTTTATTTCTGATTTCCAACATCCAGAGTTCTTTGTTTTTCTTCCCCTAAATATTCACTGACTGTCCCTCAGCCTGTCCCTCATATATTTATCTGTCATCAAACTTTCAGCTTCATGAAACACCACACAGACATCTTCTCCTGTTCGGAATTGATGAAGAAACTGTATAGCATTGTTAGTCAGTGAAAGTATTGCAACCATCCGAGAAAGGGAAACAGAAGCAGTCAATCTGCGGCTTGGCGATGGTCTTGTGGTGTTATTACTAGACCGGTAATCCAGAGAGGAAAGAGTGAGGTCTGCAGATGCTGGAGATCAGAGCTGAAAATGTGTTGCTGGAAAAGCGCAACTGGTCAGGCAGCATCCAAGGAACAGGAGATTCGACGTTTCGGGCATAAGCCCTTCTTTAGGAAAGAAGGGCTTATGCCCGAAATGTCAAATCTCCTGTACCTTGGATGCTGCCTGACCTGTTGCGCTTTTCCAGCAACACATTTTCAGCTGGTAATCCAGAGACTCAGGAAATGGTCTGGGATTCTGGGTTCAAATTGCAACACGGCAGTTGGTGGAATTTGAACTGAATAAAAACAATGACCATGAATCCATTATTAATTGCTGGAAAAACCAATTTGACTCACTAATACACTTGAGGGAAGGAAATCTGCCATCCTTCCCTGGTCTGACCGACATGTGACTCCAGACTCAGAACAATGTGGTTGGCTCTTACCTGCCCTCTGGGCAATAAATGTTGGCCTGGACAGCTACACCCTCACCCCTAAACTAAAATCTCTGGGAAGTGAAGTTTCAACCATGTTCCAACAACAGAACCTCAATGGTATCCGACAGAACTCAGCAAGCAGATCACACCCCACTCTCCACAGATGAACTGTGTGCCAGTCCTGAAGATATTGATCAAACACTGTTTCACAACCAGCAGAGACACCCAGACAGTAGCAGTCACACCACCAAAGCAAAGACAGGAAATCAACCAAACCAACAGAATTTCACTGGATCCAAACAGAACCAGACTCCGATGTCCATTCCTGTATGAGGTTCCATCTCAACACATTCACTCAGTAAATCTCCAGTTTGTAAATGATATCTTCAGCTCTGCTCCCCGGTGGCCAGTGAAAGAGTTTCTGGCGGTCAATCAGAATTCCCCAGCTCACAACGCGAAAAGAGAGAAAAGGGTTACCTGGACTCTGACTCAAACTGACATGAGGAGGTGTGCGACTGACTGTGGTACTGACTGTGGCGCTGGTTGTGAATTGTAACCAAGGAATCTTCTTTAGCAGATCCTTCACGCATGGGAGATCCATCTCATAGATCTTATTGTAGTGATTGTAATCGAAAAGAGGGAAGACACATTGTTTTTCTGCCCATGATAACCGTCTGTTACGAATTGATTTCCATAGTCCTGGAAGTTAACAGTACATGTTACTGAGACAAGGGTTGTTGGTCCCCTGCACTGTTTAGTTTATGCTGAAACTGGCCAGCTCTTGAATACTATTTATATAAACTTTTTTAAAGAGATAATCTTTGTGTGTGGGATTTGAAGATGAAGAGTGTGCAATGAGGGTCTTGATTCTCATTAGGCTCAGAACATAAAGGAGTGACAATGACTAATAGCAACAGGACATGACGAGCTGGGTTCCAATGGTATCACTTCTGAGATACTGACTGTCATCTAAATAATGACGTGAAGGAGAGCATCAAATGTAATATCAAAAAGAATTTGATTGAAAGGGATTTGGAGTGGTTAAATGGATGGTCCTGAAAATGTCCCCTGGATAGTAAGATGAATCTCTGCTGTGTTGGCTTTGCAATAGAAAAGATAGAATGAGAGTAAACAATACTCTTTACCTACAATTAGCAGGGTTCTGCTGTTCCATGCCTCACGTGATATGCTAATGTTATGTACAGCCTAATTTTTAGGATGCTGTGAACATTGGGCCAGATGATCCAATTGAGGAGAAAGTGAGGTCTGTAGATGCTGGAGATCAGAGTCGGGAGTGTGTTGCTGGAAAAGCGCAGCAGGTCAGGCAGCTTCTGGGGAGCAGGAGAATCGATGTTTCAGGTCGGAAGACTGCCTGAAAGAGACCTAGAATAGGTCAGTGTTACAGTGAAGGGAGTGTTGAAATGGGTCTATTTTGGATAATATACAAGACATTGTCATATACATATACATTGTCCAATCACTGGACATTTGTAATCTCCATGAAACTGAGGTGAATGACAAACTGAGATGGGTTCCAAAAGGATTTTACTATCAATGAACCCCACTGATCCATGCCAAGATGAGCTTGAGAGGCCATATCTGGAAGAGTGCTTGTGAGTAAATGTAATCATTCTATCGACTAAAGGACAATGATGGAATAGAGAGGACCAAACTGTAGACACAGGCAATGACATTGTGCCTTTGGTCTGGAAATATCTGTGGACTGATCTTTATCACAGGAGCATTGAAGTTGGAGAGAAAATGTGATCAAAATCTTAAAATGTGATCAGATATGAATATTGCAGACATTTAGATTTTCACCCGCATCGGCTGTTCTATCTCAATCGATTTTGGATCCACAGGTACCAGCAGCTCTCTTCCCAAACACTACCAAATATTTCAAATCTCTGTAAAGACTATTGAACCATGGGAGGCAGCACACAACCAGTCTGACACTGCCTTCGCTCAAAGCCAAGGGATATGTTTTATCAACAACAGATACTGAATTCTACTGGGTTACCCTGCCTCATATTATTAATCTCGCTTTTATTTTTAAATGAGAGTGAAATTGGGAGATCCTTTACCACAACCAATCACAGAGGCTAGATCGTTAAGTATATTCAAGGCTAAGACAGACAGATTTTTACAGCAAACACCCTCATGAAGTTTAAAGTTTTTTTTCAGAATGGAGATTAGGTGGTGAGTGTAAATATAAGCCAGAAACTGGGTACTCATAGAGAACCCAATCCACTGTTAACTTACCATTACACCACTAGAAATGATGAGCAAGGTGGGGTCCCAGTTGTATTGAGATATTCCAACTACAGAGGGGGAACATTTTTACACAGTGGTTAGTGCGTGCGCAATGAACTGCCAGAGGAAGTGGTAGATGTAGGTACAATTACGATTTGTTAGTGTTGGACTGGGGTGAAAAAATCACACAACATCAGGTTATATTCCAACTCGCTTTCAGAGCACTGCTCCTTCATCAGGTGGTTGTGGAGTATAAGTTTAAAAGACACAGAATTTATAGCAAAAGTTTACAGTGTGATGTCACTGAAGTTATATATTGAAAAAGACTGGGATTGTTTGTTAAGTCTCTCATCTTTTAGAATGGGCATGTTGGTTTCAGTTCTTTCACATGTAAATTGCAGAACTTAACTTTACATATGAAAGAACTGAAACCAACATGCCCATTCTAAAAGATGAGAGATTTAACAAAAATTCCAGGTCTTTTTCAATATATAATTTTAGTTACATCATACTGTGAACTTTTGCTATAAATTCTGTGCCCTATGATCTAAAATTCCACAACTACTTGATGAAGGAGCAGTGGTCCGATAACCAGTGCTTCCAAATAAATCTGTTGGATTATAACCTGATGTACAATTGCAATCTTTAAAAGACATCTGGATAAGTACATGAATAGGAAAGATTTGGAGGGATATGGGTCAAATGTCTGTGGGACTAGTTTAGCTTTAGGTACATGTTCGGCATGGACTAGTTGGACCGAAGGGTCAGTTTCCGTGCTGTATGACTCTAAGACTTTATAAAGGAAGGCTCGAGAGATGCCAAGAGCACTCACATCCCTCACTCAGAGAGTCCAGTCTCAGTGGATCAGCCTCCAAGGTAAGTGTCCCTCGCCTTTTACAGATAAATGGCAAATCACAGCCAAACTGGAGTTGCCAGGTTGCAAGGTCATGTAACAAGAAATCATTTCACCGGAACCAAATAAACACTTCATGATGCTTGTCTTTCTTACAATTCAATCCATCGGAACAGCTTGATCTCATAATCTCTATAAATAAAGTTGCAAATGAGCTCTTCATGTTCTTGTTTAAACTTGATATTTCACATGCCTAATATAAACACAATCTTCCTAGACAGCACGCTCCCTTTTATCACATTGTATACTCTGATAAAATAATATAACTGTCAGCAAACTTATTCTGAAACAACTACTGAGCAGCAGTTCTGAAGAACAGTGGTGTTGGACTTGAAATGTTAACACTGATGTTGCCAGCCCTCCTAAATTTCTCCTTCATTCTCTGCATTCATTAGTTGTTGGCTGATTGTATTTCAAGAAATTTCCTGAGCATTTACAGTCCATCCTTCACACTCCAGGCTTGATCGTTTAGCTGCTGTCTAATCTTCTGCTTTTTGTATTGCCACTTTATCCTGACCGAGCTCTCTCCAGGACTCAGAGGCTAAACATCAGCTGGTTAATGAACCTTTCACCAGCACAAGAGAAACCAAGGCATCAGCAGTCAGTCTTGGTGGTGAAGAGGGTATATGAACCATGAGCCATCAACAGAACTTCACTGTCCCTGGCTCCTAGTTCTTTCTGAGTGTGAGGCTCCATCTCACCACATTCACTATCAACGGTCAACAAAATATCAGCTTTCAAGAAGAGCTGAAGGCTTCACATTAAGAGATACCAACCTCACAAGTTTCAAAACTGTGACGGTGAGAAGTTTTAGCCTCCGTATCGAAGGAAAGATACTTTGATGAGCCCTTACCCTATCACACTGGAGGCAGCCCAGTGAGGGTTCACTGGATTGGTACTGGGTTTAGAGGGACTGTACTATGAAGGGAGTTGTTTGGTTGGTGAATAGATTGGGCCTGTTCTCATTGGAATACACAAGAATGGGAGCAACTTTATTGAAACATACAAGATTCTTAAGGAATGTGGTAAGTTTGGGATGGGATGTCCAGATCAAAGGTGAAGAAAGGAATAAAGATGATAGGGGCTTTTGCCACAGGTGACCAGAGCCCTGAGATGCCTCACTCAGCATGCCCTGTCTCAGCGTGTCAGCCTGAGAATGCAGGTACCCAGATCAATGAAACCATCGCCTACAAGACCAGTGCCCCACTATTAACAATCTCCCTACCTCTACATTCACCATGGCAAGGTTGCCAGGTAACGAGGGTCAGTAGGAGCCTTGTGTCATCATTCTTCTCCCACACCAGAGGGTACTGAGGTCAAATAAAACACCCATGATGCCGGCCTCAATTAGTATCCAGCCAATCAGACTGCAGGCGAGAGTAACAATTTCCTTTGTGTGAGTTTGGATATGACCTCTTCATGTCGTATGATCCATGATCCTAAAAATGGTGTTTAGCTCCACGTCCAAATACTCAGTCACCTCAGCTCAGAGAGCTTTACAAAATACCGACAGGCTGACAATCAGTCTGCAGATGCTCTTGTCTAATTTATCTGTAACCACACGGCCAACTTATCCTGTCTACACTCTGTGTAGCACAAAAAGGGTTAGATCCCATCAATGACGTGAAACATCTGAGTAATCACAGTCCCATTTTCCAGTGTTTCCACTGTTTATACAATGGCTTGTACAAATACCTCCTGTTGATTTTTTTACCCTCTTGAAAGTCAACTAACAACCAAATGCCAATACAGAAACAATGGACCCCTGTGCTCAGAAGAGGGATACATTGCACATAACTTCCCTCCTCAGTTCACTGCAAGTCTTGCCCACATTGTCAAGATCTCCAGTATATTGACAAGGCAAGGGGACACATACTCACCTCCCGCCAGACTGAGTGATCATTAAAACCTGAGGTGTTGGCTCCAATGTGATGTACAATAGCTGCCCAACCAACTGAAACAACCAGCACCAGCCCCACCCACCCATGCCTGTCCCACAACCCACGGATTTCTAGTTGCTGTATCAACAAACACACTTACAAGCATGTTGCAGCCAGGAGGTATGGATTACTTCATGGACTGAACAGAATTTAAGGGCGGCACGGTGGCACAGTGGTTAGCACTGCTGTCTCACAGCGCCTGAGACCCGGGTTCAATTCCCGACTCAGGTGACTGACTGTGTGGAGTTTGCACGTTCTCCCCGTGTCTGCGTGGGTTTCCTCCGGGTGCTCCGGTTTCCTCCCACAGTCCAAAGATGTGCGGGTCAGGTGAATTGGCCACACTAAATTGCCTGTAGTGTTAGGTTAGGGATATGAGTGGGTTGTGGGTTGGTGTGGGCTTGTTGGGCCGAAGGGCCTGTTTCCACACTGTAAGTAATCTAATCTAATTACAAGTTTATTATTTCCAACTGTTAGGAAAAACTAACCACATGTCGTGAGGATTTCATTCAAGACTGGAGTACGCTCTTAGTGATTTATTCATCTAGTTTAAACATTATGATCTGGTGAATGTAGACTTAAAGCAGAATAAGGCAGAAATAAATAATTTTCTAGTTTCTATCCATTAGATTATGGGAATTCAGGCTTGCAGCTGGGATTAATTCAGTTGTCAGAGAGATATGTAGAACCCTAGCACTGAAATACTTGGATACTGTAGTAATGTTGAATTGCCAATGTGTTTGTCCTTCCATGGATTATTCTGAATTAAATCACAGAGCAATCCACCATGTTAGTTCAACCTACAGTAACACTCTGATGTTTTCCTGAATATGACACCTAATGCTTTATTTCATACTGAGTGGGTTCAAGCCTTGAGAACACACAGCGAAGATATCAACCATGTGCCAGATGCATCACTTCTGTCCAATGGATACTGGTATCCAATGTGAGGTTCCATCTCACAACATTCACTCAATGAACAGCAATCTCCAATTTGCAAATCATGTCTGCTCCCATGAGGTGGTCAATCCCATTCAGTTTACTTGGGCCCTTCATTGCCATGTCAGATTTAGCCAGTTCACAACGCAGAAAGGAGAGAAAAGGTTACCTGGGCTCTGACTCAAACTGAAAGGTGAGCGACTGACTGTGGTACTGACTGTGGTGCTGGTAGTGGACCGTGACCAGAGCAGCTTCTGTGCCAGATCCTTCACACATGGGAGATCCATCTCATAGATTTTATTCAAACGAATATACTCGAAAAGTGGGAAGGCACAATGCTTTTCTTTCCAAGATAATCGCTTGTTACGAAGGAATTCCCGAAGTCCTGGAAGTCAACAGTATATATTACTATAGTGAGGCCTCTGTCCCTGCACAGCCTAGGAGGTGAAAGAGCCGGCCAAGGCTATTATTAATGTCAACTTTAATAGATAATTTCATTAAGGAGGAGTTTAAATATGAATGCTGATGCAATTAAAGATCCTAAGGCAATTAGCAGCTGAGTCAACAAGCTGTTGGACTCCACAGGTGTCCTTCCAGAGATCCTGCCTATCAACATCCAAATATCCAGCAACATGGAGGGGGTCATTAAAGATTTAATCAGAGACCCTAAAGGACCAAAGGATCAATGCAAGGTTGATTGGATGGATAGATGGGCAGGAGCAGGAAATGCCCATGTTATTGCTAAGATTAATCAGCAACTGGTGGCACTGTGGCTCAGCAGTTAACACGACTGTTTCACAGTGCCAGGGACCCAGGCTCGATTCCAGCCTTGGGTGACTGACTGCGCAGAGTTTGCACATTCTCCCTGTGTCTGCGTGGGTTTCCTCTGGGTGCTTCAGTTTCCTCCCACAGTCCAAAGCTGTGCAGGTTAGGTGGATTGACCATGCTAAATTGCCCATTAGCCATGAGAAACATGGGGTTTGGGTGGGATGCTCTTTGGATGGTCGATATGGGCTGAATGGCCTGCTTTCACGCTGTTAGGTATTTAATGATTAATAGGTTTTCTTTGCAATAGAGAGGACGTGAGGCATATAAATTGCCATAATTTGGGTACCACTGAAAACTAAGAATGTGTTGGCTCTTAACATATATTGATAATAACTTATACATGGGCTGAAATTCAAGATACTGTGCATCATATGTAAATTAAACATAAGTGTTAACAATGGGACTGACTGAATGAGATCTGGAGTCATTCGGTATTGCAGTCACTGAAAGGAATGTTAATGGGGAACTGTGTCAGGAAATGCACAGTGGAATAGGAGGCATTTAAAGTACAGACACATTGATCTGTCACATCCAGCCAATAACACGTTGCTGTCAGTGAGGACACTCTGGGACAGTTTGAAGCTCAGTGATCTATACCAGGTAGGTGGAATGTGCAAGGCCCCATTTGGAAGGTTGTGTGTGTAAACTCAATCACTCGACTGCAAAAGGTCAGTGATGGGACAGAGAGCGAGGCAGAGTGAAAACACAGGTAAAGGGACACAACCTTAACACTTGAAATTATGGAAATAATAATCAAAACTGATCTTTTTTTCACAGGAAGAATTAAATTGGAGATGAACTAGTGGCGATTTTGATAATCTGCATTCTCTATTCATCTTCAGTTTGGTTCCACAGATGCCATCAGCTCGCTGATACAACCTCTTCAGAATCCTGATCAATTTTCAAATATTTATGAAGACTATTGAACCATGGTAGGAAGCACACAGTCAAGTCTGATGTACTCTTCACTCAAAGCCAAGGATATATTTTCATCAATGGGCTCAAAACCTTCTTTAAAATATTTTTCATTCATGGCTTGTGGGCATCATTGGCTAGGGCAGCATTTGGGGTCTGGATTCACATATAGTTCAGACCAGGTAAGGATGGCAGTTTCCTTCCCTGAAGGGCATTAGTGATGGGTGTTTCTGACAATTGGTTCATGGTCATCATTAGACTGTTAATTCCAGATTTTTTAAAATTACATTCAAATTCCACCGTCTGCGATAGTGGGATTCAAACCCATGCCCCAGAACATTATGCCTGGGTTTTTGGATTAACAGTCCAGTGATAATACCTCTAGGCCACTGCTTCATTATACCCTAAATTAAACATCAATGTCTGTAACCCTGGCCCATTCAGTTAAGTGACAAGTAACACTTCAAGTGCCAGGCAATAGCCGTCTCCACAGAGAGAGAGAATCTTTGATATTCAGTTTGTATTGCTATCATTGCCTCCTTTTGTCAACCATCCTGGGAGTTACCATTGACCAGAAATGGTACTGGACCAGGCCAAATAAATTTTGTGGCTACAAATATGAGTCAGAAGCTGGAACTTTCTATTTGCCAAAGTCTGCCCACTACCAGGCACCAATCAGGGGTGTGATCCACTTGGATGGATGGGTTCAGCTCCAACAACACTCAAGATGCTTGACACCATCATAGACAAAGCAGCCGCTTGACTGGAAATTCAACTACCCCATTCTACATTGACTTCCTCACTGACAGCGCCAGCAGTGCATACCATCTACAGGTTACACTGCAACAACTCACCTTGGACAATAGGGCAGTATGGTGGCTCAGTGGTTAGCACTGTTACCTCATCGCACCAGGAACCCTGGTCCAATTCCAGCCTCAGGAGTTGTAGAGTTTGCACATTTTCTCCTTGTCTGCATGTGTTTCCTCCCACAGTCCAAAGATGTGCATGTTCGGTGAATTAGTCATGCTAAATTGCCCATAGTGTGCAGGGATATGCAGGTTAGGTGGATTAGCATTGGCAAATGCAGGGTTACAGGGATAGAGTAGGTCGATGCATCTGGGTGAAATGTTCTTCAGCAGGTCAATGAAAGCCTGTTTCCACACTGTAGGGATTTTATTCTATGAATATTTTCCACACAAGTGACCTCTACTAACAAATGCAGCACATGCAAGGGACAGCCACCACCTACAAAGTTCCCCTTCAACCTGCAGACCATCTCAGTGTAGAGCCACATTGCCATTTCTTCACTATTACTGGTTCAAAAAGCTGGAATTCCTATCCCAGTAGCATTGTGAATGCACCTACACCACATAACTGAAGCAGGTAGACAGAGCACCACCATCTTTTCGAGGGCAATTATGGATGAGCAACAAATATTAGCTTCGCCAGGCCCTGCAAATGTAGGACCAGGAACAGAAGCCATTTGGCCCTTCAGACTGATTCACTACTTAAGAAGATTATTGTTCATCTGATTGTAACCTCAAATTCACATTCTCACCTACTGCTGGTAACTTTTCATCCCCTGGGTTACCAAGGACCGAAAGACCTCTGCCTTATGAACATATCTATAAAAAGACTGTGCTGCTGCCATTTTTTCACAGCGTTCAAAAAAAAGCATGATCCTTTGTGAGAAAAGTATTTGTCTTTAATCAGCTCCTCTCATTCTAGATTCTTCCATGACAGGAAATATCTTCTTCACATCTACTGGTTCAAGATCTCTCAGGAACTTAAATGTTTAAGACAACTTGCACTTTACTCTTCTATACAGTGGATAAAAGCCTAGCCTGTCTAAATTTTAATTATGAGTCTGGGAAACCTTCTTTTAAATATTTCCCTTATGTAAAAATCCTTCCTTTAACAAGGCATCAAATATTTTATTGGCATCAAATATCAGTAATCCCGATATGGTCTGACTAGTGCCCTGTACAACTGAAAGGTAACCTCCTTACTTATGGAGTCAATTCCAATTGCAGTAAGTGATAACATTCTACTAGTTTTTAAAAAATTTTCCTCTGTACTGGCACACTAACATTTTACAATTCACGAGGAAATCAAGATTCCTCTGCATCTCAGTGCTCCGCAATTTCTCATCATTGAGATAATTCTTCTTTAATCTTCCTTTCGAATTACACAACTGCATGTTGTTCCACATGATACTCCATTTGTCACATCTTTGCCCATTTCGAGTCATAGAGATGTGCAGCACAGAAACAGACCCTACTATCCAGCTCATCCATGCCAACCAGATATCCTAAAGTAAGCTAGTCAGCATTTGACAGCATTTGGCCCATATCCCTCTAAACATGACCTATTCATGTACCCATCCTGATGCCTTATCAATGTCCATATCCTTCTCCACAGTAAATGCTGATGCAAAATTCTCATTTAATATCTCACCCATCTCCTGTCATTCGCCTTGCTGATCTGTAAGTGGACAAAGTGAGGACCGCTGATGCTGGAGATCAGAAAAGTGTGGCTGTGGAAAAGCACAGCCAGTCAGGCAGCATCCGAGGAGCAGGAGAGTCAATGTTTCAAGCAGAAGCCCCAACATTCCTGAGGAAGGGCTTATGCCTGAAACATCGATTCTCCTGCTCCTCGGATGCTGCCTGATCTGATCAATAAGGGGCCCTATTCTCTCCCCAGTTACTCTTTTGCCTTTAATGAATTTATAGAATCTCTTGACTCTGCTTAACCCTATTTGCCAAAGCTTATTTATGTATTTCATAGTCTCTTAATGATCTCTTCACAATTTACCTTCCTATTTCTTTTTGTGTCAACACCAAATCTGTTAACCATTCTTTCTCTCCCATCACCTAAAACAGTTGGATCAAAGGTTTTGGAGAGACAGCAGGATGAGTCTTATTGAGTTGGATGATCAGCCATCAGGCACAAAGGGCTGAATGGCCTCCTCCTGCTCCTATCATGCTCCTATACACGGAGTAGCAACACAAGAGGTAAACAACTATTTTATGAAAGTTAAAAATCACACAACACTAAGTTATAATCCAACAAGTTTATTTGGAAGCACTAGCTTTCGGAGCGCTGCTCCTTCATCAGGTGTTTGATGCTCAACGACCTGATGAAGGAGCGTCGCTCCGAAAGCTAGTGCTTCCAATTAAACCTGTTGGACTATAACCTGGCGTTGTGTGATTTTTAACTTATTCTGGATCAGTGGTGCTGGAAGAGCACAGCAGTTCAGGCAGCATCCAACGAGCAGCGAAATCGACGTTTCGGGCAAAAGCCCTTCATTAGGAGTACACTCCAGTCCAACACCGGCATCTCCAAATCATTTCATCAAAGGTTTGCATTGATTTGGCACCTTTCCCAACCTCAGGACCTGCTAAAACACTTCACAGCCAGTGAGGTCCTTTCGAATTGTACGAATGCAGTGCTGCAAACACCAGCAAGTATTTCATGCACAGGAATGTGACTTTACGATCATTTTTTGAAGTTAAAAATCACACAACACCAGGTTTTAACTTTGTACGCTCCAGTCCAATACCAGCATCTACAAATCACTTTTTGAAGTGGTGTCCTTTCAATGGGATATTTTACAACTGCCTGAGGGAGCAGATGGAGTCTCAGTTCAGCATCACACCTGATAAATGGCACCTCCAGCAGTGTATCACTCACTTAATACTGCACAGGGAATGTCGGATTACGGGTCCACGCCTTTAGAATAGGATTTAAACATACAATCTTCAACCAAGACAGCAAGACAGCAGCACTGAGCCACAGGGAGTGGCACTACAGATCAGGTCAGAATTGCCACCTAAAATTATTGAAAATTTGTCAAAAAGAAAATGGACCTTTTTTCACATTGAAATCACTACTCTGAGTATCCTGCTGAGTTAAAGGCATTATTTTGACCAACACACCTCGACTCTGAGTCAATGTAAGGTGCTATACAAATGCAATTTATACCTAAAGAGCTACTTCCCAGCTCTTTCCCACTGCAAGATTCCATCCCACTGCATTTCCTTCTGAAATAAAATGCCAGTTTTGCAAGACATCTGCTTCCACCAGCCAGAGGTTCAGGCAGATAATGACTTGCCTCGGTACCTTTGCAGGGATTTACCAGCTCGCCCATGGACATACAAGAAAAGAGAAAGAAAAGGTTACCTGGGCCGTGACTCAAACTGACATGAGGAGGTGTGCAACTGACTGTGGTGCTGACTGTGGTGCTGGTTGTGGGCAGTAACTGAAGCAGCTTCACTGTGAGATCTCGCACACACGGAAGATCCATCTCATAGTCTCTACTGTAAGAATGGTACCGCTCAACTCTGCGGACACAAAGTCTTTCTCGACGAGAAAGGCGCCTATAGCCAAACAATTCCTGAAGTCCTAAAAGTCAACAATACAGATTACTAAGACAGGGTGGGCAGCTGAGGTTAACGTGCTTGCTAAGTGAATGGAATTGGTTAGCAGACAGACAATATTTGCGCAATATTTCCAGAAGTTTTCAGATCATTTCTAGTGCAAATGCAGAGCAAAGTGGGAATCTGATGGGCACATGAAAGACAAAATTTGAAGGCTTCCTGTTTAGATTGGCCACAGGAGAAGTGAAATCAGGGGCAGGGGTCTACAGCTCAGCTCGAGTCTGGGATCAGGGAAGTTCCTCAGAGTTCTCCTCATGGCCCGTTCTTGGCACAGGCAGAGTAAGCGAGCTTAAGGCAGAGATTATAAAACCATTATAAGCCACCTAAATCAGTTGATCAGTGTGGCATTGACTGAAAGTTTTGAAACAAGTGACTGGATTAGTATGTTGAGTGTTATGTGAGATAATGTTTCAGTGCAAACACTTGAACACAAAACGTGAAGTGTTCTGAGTTTTTGCGAGGTAGGTTCAAGGAAGACATGAGGACTGACCAAAACAGTGGGAATTGTTGTCAACAATAAAAATCAGAAACACTGTTACAGAAGGAGGCCATTCAGCCCATTGAACCACGATTCAATATGACCATGGTTGATCATCCACTTCTTCCAACATCATTCTAATATTCCTTTGCATCATTGACAGATTTCTAAATAGCAATCTCTACTTCAGACATACTCAAAAACGAAACTGTTACGTCCCTCTAGCATAGACAGTTCCAAAGATTCACAAATCTCATCTCAACCCTTCCCCTGATTTTGAAATTGTGTACCTTGCTCCCAGTGGGATAGATTGGGAATATTTGAGTATCAATGAGTTGATAATGTTTGTGTGGTGTGGGCATTGTGAAGTTTTATTAAAAATGGGCACAGTCTCCATAGAAGCATCCAGTTAAAAGTTCCACTATTATATTCTGAAATCCCTCAACAATTTACATAGAACATTACAGCGCAGTACAGGCCCTTCGGCCCTCGATGTTGCACTGCCCTGTCATACTAATCTGAAGCCCATCCCACCTACACTATTCCATGTACGTCCATTTGTCTGTCAAATGACAACTTAAATGCACTTAAAGTTGGTGAATCTACTACTGTTGCAGGCAAAGCATTCCATACCCTTCCTACTCTCTGAGTAAAGAAACTACCTCTGACATCTGTCTTATACCTATCTCCCCTCACTCTAAACTTGTGTCCCCTCGTGTTTGCTATTCCCATACTTGGAAAAAGGCTCTCCCTGTCCACCCTATCTAACCCTCTGATTATCTTGTATGCCTCTATTAAGTCACCTCTCAACCTTCTTCTCTCTAACAAGAACAGCCTCAAGTCCCTCAGCCTTTCCTGGTAAGACATTCCTTCCATACCAGGCAACATCCTAGTAAATCTCCTCTGCACCCTTTCCAAAGCTTCCACATCCTTCTTATAATACGGTGACTAGAACTGTACACAATACTCCAAGTGTGGCCCAACCAGAGCTTTGTACAGCTGTAGCATAACCTCCTGGTTCTGGAACTCAATCCCTCTATTAATAAAGGCCAAAGCACTGTATGCCTTCTTAACAACCTTGTCAATCTGGGTTGCAACTTTCAGGGATCTGTGTACCTGGACACCGAGATCTCTCTGCTCATCTGCACTCCCAAGAATCTTACCATTATCCCAGTACTTGGCATTCCGATTACTCCATCCAAAGTGTATTACCCCACATTCTCCACATTAAACTCCATTTGCCATTTCTCAGCCCAGCCCTGCATCCTATCTATGTCTCTCTGCAACCTACTACATCCTTCGTCACTATCCACAACTCCACTGACCTCAGTGTTGTCCGCAGATTTACTAACCCACCCTTCTAAGCCCTCATCCAGGTCATTTATAAAAATGATGAACAGCAGTGGACCCAACACCGACCCTCGCAGTACGCCGCTAGTAACTGGACACCAAGATGAATATGTTCCATCAACTACAACCCTCTGTTTTCTTTCAGCAAACCAATTACTGATCCAAACTGCTATGTCACCCACAATTCCATTTCTCCACATTTTGTATAACAGCCTACTGTGGGGAACCGGATCGAATGCCTTGCTGAAATCCACATACTCCACATCAACCGGTTTACTCTCAAATACCTGTTTGGTCACTTTGTCAAAAAAGTCAATAAGCTTCGGTAGGCACCTTGTTAGGACCTACTCTTCACAAAACCTTGCTGACTGTCCCTGATCAGATTATTCTTTTCTAGATGGTTATAAATCCCATCTCTTAAAATCTTTTCCAACACTTTACCAACAACTGAAGTGAGACTCACTGGTCTGTAATTACCAGGGTTGTCTCTACTCCCCTTTTTGAACATGGAACCACATTTGCTATCCTCCAGTCCTCAGGCACTATTCCTGTAGACAACAATGATTTGAAGATCAATGCCAAAGGATTGGCAATCTCTTCCCTTGCTTCCCAGAGGATCTTAGGATAGATCCCATCCAGCCCAGGGGACTTGTCTATTTTCACACTCTGCAGTATTTCTAATACCTCTTCCTTGTGAACCTCAATCTCTTCTAGTCTAGACACAAGTATCTCTGTCTTCCTCGCCAACAGTTTCATTTTCTAAAGTGAACACTGTCAAAAAATATTTATTTAGTGCTTCCCCTATCTCCTCTGACTCCACACACAACTTCCCACTATTATCCTTGATTGGCCTTAATTTAACTCTCATCATTCTTTTATTCCTGACATGCCTATGGAAAGCCTTAGGTTTAACCCTGATCCTATCCGCCAATAACTTCTCATGTCTCCTCCTGGCTCTTCTGAGCTCTCTTTTTAGGTCTTTCCTGACTTCCTTGTAACCCTCAAGTGCCTTAACTGAGTTTTCACATTTTGTCCTAACATAAGCCTTCTTCTTCTTCTTGACCAGGGATTCCACTTCCTTAGTAAACCACGTCTCACGCGTTCTATATCTTCCTCCCTGCCTGACAGGTACATACTTATCTAGGACACACAGGAGCTTTTCCTTGAATAAGCTCCACATTTTTAATGTGCTCATCCCCTGCAGTTTCCTTCCCCATTCTACGCTTCCTAAATCTTTCCTAATTGCACCTTAATTTCCCTTCCCCAGCTGTAACTCTTGCTCGGTGGAGTACACCTATCCCTTTCCATCACTAAAGTGAACCTGACAGAATTGTGATGGCTGTCTCCAAAGTGCTCACCTACTTCCAAATCTAGCATCTGGCCAGACTCGTTACCCAGTACTAAATCTAAAGTGGCTTCGCCCCTTGTAGGCCTGTCCACATACTGTGTCAGGAAGCCCTCCTGCACACACTGGACAAAAACTGACCCATCTATAATACTTGTACTGTAGTGATCCCAGTCAATATTTGGATAGTTGAAGTCCCCCATGACAACTACCCTGCCTCTCTCCCACTATCCTCCAAGGAAAGCGTGTGGTGACATGATAAAGATAGGAACAACATCTTGCCAGGCTGCTGAAAGGCCTATGAATCCTGCCCTGACTTCAACCGAACAGATCAAATGTGAAACAACATCATTACAGCATTTGTAAATTCAATCACAAACTCAAACCTTTCATTCTGATTAAAGATCATCATCCTGGAAGATTTTATCTGTTACTCTCTCCATAGATGCTGCATGACCCATTGAGTGTCCTCAACATTTTCAGGTTTTATTCCTTTCTCCCTCATATGTGCACCCAGTTTAATGCCTGAATGCCTCAATATTATTCCCCCCACCCTTCAACCACAAAACCAGAGAATGCTAGAGAAATTCAGCCGCTCTGGCAGCTTCTGTGAGAAGCAGAGTTAACATTTCAGACCTTAGAGGCATACTGTCATGCAGATGTACAGCACAGAAACAGACCCTTTGGTCCAACTCGTCCATGCTGACCAAATATCCTAAACTAACCTTGTCCCATTTGCCAGGATTTGGCCCAGATCCCTCTCAACCCTTCCTATTCATATACCCATCCAGATGCCTTTTAAATGTTGTAATTGTACCAGCCTCCATCACTTTCTCTGGCAGCTCATTCCATACACGCACTACCCTCTATGAGAAAAAGTTCCCCCTTAGGTCCCTTTTAAATTTCTCTCCTCTCAACCTAAATCTATGCCCTCTAGTTATGAACTCCCCTGTCCTGGGGAAAACACTTTGTCTATTTATCCTATCCATGCCCCTCATGATTTTATAAACCTCTATAAAGTCATCCCTCAGCCTCCGACGCTCCAGGAAAAACAGCCCCAGCCTGATCAGCCTCTCCCTATAGCTCAGATCCTCCAATCCTGGCAACATCCTTGTAAATCTTTTCTGAACCCTTTCAAGTTTCACAACATCTTTCCGATAGGAAGGAAACCAGAATTGCACGTAATATTCCAACAGTGGCCTAAGCAATGTTCTGTACAGCCACAACATGACCTCTCAACTCCTGTACTCAGTACTCTGACCAATAAAGGAAAGCATACCAAACGCCTTCTTCACTATCCTATCTACCTGCAACTCCACTTTCAAGGAGCTGTGAACCTGCACTCCAACGTCTCTTTGCTCAGCAACACTCCCTAGGACCTTACCATTAAGTGTATAAGTCCTGCTAAGATTTGCTTTCCCAAAATGCAGCACCTCGCATTTATCTAAATTAAACTCCATCTGCCACTTCGCAGCCCATTGGCCCATCTGGTCAAGATCCTGTTGTAATCTGAGGTAACCCTCTTCGCTGTCCACTACACCTCCAATTTTGGTGTCATCTGCAAATTTACTAACTCTGCCTCTGACGCTCATATGCAAATCATTTATATAAATAGCGAAAAGTAGAGGACCCAGCACCGATCCTTGTGGCACCCCACTGGTCACAGGCCTCCAGTCTGAAAAAACAACACTCCTCCACCACCCTCGGTCTTCTACCTTTGAGCCAGTTCTGTATCCAAATGGCTAGTTCTCCCTGTATTCCACGAGATCTAACCTTGTTAACCAGTCTCCCATTCTGAAATTCTCTTTTCTTTATTTAAACAACATAGCTGGACATATCAAGACACATCTTCAAAGAACTGGATTTCAGATCTAAAACAGAAATTGCTGGAAAGGCTGAGCAGGTCTGGCAGTATTGGTGCAGAGAGAAACAGATTCATCCTCTCCACAGATGCTGCCAGACCTGCTGTGGTTTTCCAGCAATTTCTATTTTTGTTTCTGATTTACAGCATCCGCAGTTCTTCCAGTTTTTATTTGATTCCAGATCTTCTCACCCAGAGTTAGGGGCACCACATCATGCTACTGGAACCATTCCTTGATGGCATTTTCGCCATTAAAGCTTTACTGGAATTAATGACTTGCAAAGTAGTCCACAAACAATTTGTTTTCGTTGACAGTCTCAGGCACAACTCTGACACATAGGGCGTCAAGACTGGAATTGAATGAGATAGATCTTCAATTCCCCCTTGGTTTGCTGGCCAATATTTACCCCTCATCCAACTACATGAAAAATAGGTCAATTATGCGTGCCATGTGCAAAATAGACAGTGTGCTTTCTTACGAGAGACAACATACCACTAATGTCTGGGTCTGAAACTATGCAACACTATGGGTGCCAACTCACATGCAGGAATCAAGAAGTAAATCTAACAGTGGTATAGTCTGTTCCAAAAGTACAAAGGGAAACAGACAAAGGTTTTGAAGTCAGACTCTCCCCTTTCACAGTTTAATGATTCATGGTGCATTCCACAGCTAACTTTGCCTCTCAGCAATGGAACAAGGAAGACTTCTCTCACAATCACAACCAATCAAGTGTCAATATCAGTCTGAGAAGTTTCTGTCTGGTTCAGACACAGGTAGTCTACACTGCACTGCATTTTCTTTTGGTATGGACTAGATCACAAGACTGGAGCGAAAAAGGGATTGGGAAGTCATTTTTTTTCTTGAACCATGTAATGCAAGACCAACTACAAAAACTGGAACAGTGTTTGATTTCATAGGTCTGTCCCACTAATGGGAACAATCAGAGTGTAAAGCCAATGATGATAGTGGTAATTCATATTTCGGAACTACATTGAGTTCAAGTTCCTTTAACTGAGGGGCATTAAATACAAAGGATTCACTCTAAAGAAAAAAAAGTCATAGGAAGAGAAGAAGGCCATTCAGCCCTTCAGTCAATGATGGCTGATCTGATAATCCTCAACTCCACTTTCCTGCCTTTTCTCTATAACTCTTGATTCCCTTGCTGATTAAAAATTACATCAATCCATGTATTAAAAAGCTCAGAACAGAAATGATGAGCGTGAAACTGCAGGATCATGACAATAACCCATCTCTCAGAATCATAGGATTTTACAGTGCGGAAGGAGATCATTCAACCCATTCACTCAGTACTGGCTCCTGAAAGATCCCCCCCCAGCTAGTCCCACTCTGTAACCTCAACTCCATAGCCTTTAAATTCATCACTTTCAATGTATCTCCAGCTCTCTTTTGAAATCTCCTATGGAATCCACCTCCACAACTCTCACCGTCAGCGCATTCCATACCCAAGCAACTCTCTGAGTGAAGAAATTTCTCCTCATCTTCCATCTAGCTCTCTTGCTGACAATCTTGAGACTGTTACTGACACACCAACTCGTGGAGACAGAATATCCTTCTTTACCTGGGCAGAATTGTTCATAATTTTGAGCACCTCAATAAAATAAACCTCTTGATCTTCTCTGCTTCATGGAGAATTAGTGCGAAATCTCTAATTTTTCTATGTATCTAAAATCCCTCATTCCTGATATCACTTGAGTAAATCTCATGAATAAACGCTCTGAAAAGAGGAAAGCTACTTTTAATGGCACCACATTCCCTGCTCCACTCCAAACCCCTCCTGCCAAGAGTGAGGAAGTGAGAGGTCGAGAGAGAGCGAGAAAGCTGTGAGGGATTAAGACAGTTAGGAGGCTGAGATCGAGAGAGAGGAGGCTGTGAGGGATTGAGACAACTAGGAGGCTGAGATCGAGAGAGAAAGCTGTGAGGGATTAAGACAGCTAGAAGGCTGAGATCGAGAGAGAAAGCTGTGAGGGATTGAGAAAGCTAGGAGGCTGAGATCGAGAGAGAGGAGGCTGTGAGGGATTGAGAAAGCTAGGAGGCTGAGATCGAGAGAGAGGAGGCTGTGAGGGATTAAGACAGCTAGGAAGCTGAGATCAAGAGAGAGGAGGCTGCAAAGGATTGAGACAGCTAGGAGGCTGAGATCGAAAGAGAGGAGGCTGTGAGGGATTGAGAGAGGTGGGGGATAAGAGAGATTGAGGGAGAGGCTGCGAGGGATTGAGAAGGATGAGACTACAAATAACTGACAGACAGGCAGTTAAGTGGTTGAGTGAGAGGAAGCTGAGAGGGATTGACAGAGGGAGAGCATAAAGAATTGAGAGAGGGATTTGAGTGGGATTGTGAGTGGGGAGGAGGCTGAGAAGGTTTGAGAGAGAGGAGACTGGAAGGAGCTGACAGAGGGGGTTGGGTAGGATTGAGCGAGGGGGCACTGTGAGCAGTTGAGAGAGAGGGAGTTGAATGGGATTGTGAGAAGAGAAGATGCTGAGATGGACTGAGCAAGGGGGACATTAAGGTGATGACGGGAGGGGGGGAGTTGAATGGGATTGAGAGAGGGGTGTCTGTGAGCAGTGGGGGGGGGGCTCTTGAATGGGACTGAGGGAAGGGAGATTGTGAGCAGTTGGGGAGTGTGTTGAGCAGGATTGAGAGAGGGGATGACTGTGAGGAGTTGGGGTGTGTGTTGAGTGGGATTCAGAGAGGGGAGGAGGCTGCAAATGATTGAGGGGGCAGTGATGGATTGAGATCAAATTGCAAATGAGAGACAGTTAGACATTGGTGAGGGATCAACAGACAATGGGTAGATGATGATGACAAGGTAGCAGTGTGAGGAACTATGAATGCACTAGTGGACAGGATGAGTGTGGAGTGTAGAGTGTTATGCCAGTGAAGGCGAAAACCTTCTGTATTTGCCTAGCCTGGTCTTCATCTGACCTTTGTGGCTGACTTTAACCTGTCTCCAAGATCATCTGGAAGATCAGGCAACTGTCTGCGTGGAGTTTGCACATTCTCCCCGTGTCTGCGTGGGTTTCCTCTGGGTGCTCCGGTTTCCTCCCACAGTCTAAAGATGTGCAGGTCAGGTGAATTGGCCGAGCTAAATTGCCCATAGTATTAGGTGAAGGGGTAAATGGGGGGGAATGAGTCTGGGTGGGTTGCTCTTCGGAGAGTTGGTGTGGACTTGTTGGGCTGAAGGGCCTGTTTCCACACTGTAAGTAAGCTAAGTAATCTAATCTAATCATCTACTTGCTGTTATCACCATCTTTACAGATACAATCAGGCAAGAGTAACAAATATAATTCTTGTCAGTAACATCCACAAATCATTGACAAATAAAAGAAGTGACAATACATCAAGTGAATTAAGAGAAAGGGGTAATGTTCTAAGCAAGTTCTATCTGACAGGGATAGAAGTCAATAATTCCTATTTTTTTCTAGACAGACTCCATCCTCATCCTTATCAAACCCTTATTTGACAGTATTTACCACAAGCAGCATTGGACGAAGTGATTGAGCATCAGACATTGACTTTTCTCCAGGATATTTCCCAAATAGATCCCCCATTTCACGGTTTCTTTGAAACATAAAAAATACCGACACCATTCGGCCCTTCGAGGCTGTTGCTCCATTCAATATGATCATGGCTGATCATCCAACTCAGTCCCTTGTTCCTGTTTCTCCCTATTCCTGTTGATCCCTTTAGCCCTAACAAATATATCTAACTCCTTCTTCAGTGTTGTGGCCTCAAACACTTTCATTGTCAGAGAATTCAAAACTCCTTCAATGAAGAAACGCCTCAGTCCCAAACGGTCTACTCCTTATCCATAGCCTTTCACTCCTTTATCCGCTGCCTAATTTAACACTTATTGCAAAACCACGTGGTCACCTAGCCCTGTCCACGCTGCAACATAGGGTTCACCAAGGATCCTTGTCCTATCATTGGTCCCCACATTCAGTGGAAATATGACTAATATTTGAGAAACTGGAACAGCAGCAACTAGGGTGGAGCAAGCAAAAACAAAACAGTATCAACCATGGTGATCTTCACGGTTCCTGGAAGCTCTTCCCCATGGCAAAATTTCAGCCCACCATATTCCTTTAATACCGGAATTCTCCATTTCATGAATGGTCACCTTCCATTCTTCTGCTGCTGGACTGGGAATGGGCTTTGAGTGCAGGTGTTCCCCCAGATCTCTCACTTGGTACAACATGGACGCACAACACGGAAAACAGAGAAAAGGGTTACCTGGGCTCTGACTCAAACTGACATGAGGAGGTGTGCGACTGACTGTGGTACTGACTGTGGTGCTGGTTGTGGACCGCAACTGAAGCATCTTCTCCGCAAGATCTTTCACACACGGGAGGTCCATCTCAAATGATTTAGTGAACGAGTGGTATCTTAAAAGACTGTAGATACAAGAGCGCTCTCTCCGAGGCAAACGTCCATAATGAAACAATTGCACCATTCCTAGAAGTCAACATTACAGATTACTAAGACAGAGTCCGTGCTCGCTGGTAATCGTTGAGTGAAGGTGGTTATGCCTTGTTAATGTTCACTTAGATTTGTGAAAGTTTCTATATGCCACACTTTTGAAAAAAAATTATCAATGAAGTAATTAGCTTCAAGAAGCGGCTTTGATGTGCTGACTGAAGACAGTTTTGAGATTCAAGCTTTGACACGAATTTGTTCTGTGATGCTTCACTATGTCACTACAAGTTGGTATCTGTGATGGTGTGCACAAGATATGGTCAGTTGATCACAGTGGGACTGAGTGAATGGGATGTGGAACATGTCGGTGCTACAGTTGCTGAAGGTGATGTTGATGTGGTTATGAGTTGGCTAACGTACAGTGCAATATGAGATATTCCATGTTTACACACATCAACACAAGAGGAAGAAGCACATGACTGTCACATGAGCACTGACAAATCATTGGAAACAATGTGAGGCTGCTGTCAATCAGGAGAATTAGGAACTGGCATGGATCTCGGAGGGTTTGACTTTGAATGAACCCAAGTTGCTCTCAACCGGTGCAGATTCCATCCAGAAAGGCCACACTTGGGAATAGCTTGTCAGAAACTGTAACCATTTGTCCCTCTAGGAGGACTGTGATGGGGCAGAGAGGGTTGAGAAAAAGGAGATGGATTGGTGGGGGGAGTGGTGCGGAGCATTTGGAGAGTGAAGTAGGGATTGCCAGAGGTTAGCGCAATTCTCGAGAATGAATGGAGTTTGGGAGAGAATGCGACCCAGGTGTTTGAGATAGATACATGTGTTGGTGGTCCAAAAGTGCACACCATCCTGGATACAGCATCACCATGTCAGCCTGAGATGTGAACTACTGAAGCCCAACATAGCAAGCCGTGGTGTAGCTAAAATTGTCCTTATCTTCATCCAACATCTACAGATATCAATGATTTGGGGGAGAGAGGGCTCTCTCTCTCTTTCTAAGAGCATTGTGGTGTAAGTACACTGTATGGCTGAAAGGATTCAAACACAGCTCATCACCAGCATCTCAAAAGCAATGTGGGTAGGGCAATAAATGCTAGCTCAGCTCGTGACACCTACATGTCTAGAAAGAATTTTTTAAAAATATGGCATTTCCCAACAGTGATCACTGGATGCTAATCAGAAGCGGAAATCCTCCTGTTTTAATCCTTCCCCATATTCAGCACAGTCACCTCTACCTAACCAACATTCCATTAGCCATTATAAGCAAATGCTGTACTTGTATCTATCAAATTAGAAATCATTATGACAATATCTGACCTCTCAAAATAGAACAGTGAGATATTGAGGTCAAAGAGACAAGCTTCAAGCTAAGTCTAGAAAACCTGTACCAAACCATTGCCAGAGAAACAGAGGTCACTGGGCCGATTCCAGGGATGGTAGCAGTAATGTACAAGAAGGAACTGGATTGATTAGGACTACATTCACTGGAGTTTGGAAGAATGAAGGGGGAGATCTTATAGACATGTGTAAAACAGGAATACCCAAAATAACCACAGGAATGATGTTCCTGATAACCTTGGAGTTCAGAATCAGGGGTCACTGTCTAAGGATACAGGATGGGCCATTTGTGACTAAGATGAGGAGAAATATCTTCACCCAGAGAAGTGGGGAGTTTGTGGAATACTCTGCCACAGAAAACGGTTGAGGCCAAAACATTGAATGTTCTAAGAAGGGGCTTAGACCTAGTTGTTAGGGCTAATGGTAAGGGGGAGAAAGCAGGAGGGGGGGAAACTGAGTTGGATGATCAGTCATGATCATATTGAATGGTGGAGCAGGCTTGAATGGCTGAATGGCCTACTCCTGCTCCTATTTACATTGTTTCTGTGTTTCTACATACCGTGTGATTATGGAATCGCATAACACAGAAGACCACCAAACCAAGATGACACTGCCAGCTCTTTGGTAAAACAGCCAACTCTATTCCAGCTCTTTCCCACACTGTTCCACAAAGGCTTTCCTCCAAATATTTATCCAGTTTCTTCTTGGAAGTTACAAATGATCTAAAGTGCACTAATCCAGTGAACACTTCATTGTCTTTTCAGGCAGTACCTTTAAGGTCACAACAATTCCCTGTGTAAAAGTTCTTTCACCATGTTGCTTCTAATTATTTATCTCCTCTGCTTTCTAACTCTTCTGCCAAAAGTCTTGGAGGGGACACAAGCCCAGGGATTGGGGGTCAGTAGGAGGGATGTCATCCACTGTGTAACAATACACCTATCTAAGTTTGAAATGACTGGGCAACAGCCCAGAGTTAATGTACAGAGGAGGAGGAGGACGAGGAAGTAGTAGTGTGATCAATGCCTCTAAACATCAGTTCGGGTGATATTATCATGAATATATCCACAGGCATGACGTAGAAAGAGCTGAGACAAGACAGGGAACAATTGCATGTAGACTGAATCAATCTTACAAGAGGGGAGTAATGTTTCCTGGCTTCAAGACATGATAATTCTCCCCATTCATCAATGTGATAATATATTAATCACAACAGACTCAACTCTTCAGTCCACTTCACCAGTATATCTTCAGGAATGTTGCCAGGACAGGTACTAAGTTTGGATAAATCTGCATGCAGGAACTAAAGTGAATGTGTGAAAATGAATGAGCAAACAACTAAAATTCAGGAAAATCTCAGGACCAGGTATGAGGTGACATGGTTCTGATGCTATTGCTACATCTCAGCGACTGAATACCGAGTCAGTCAGCCAGTCAGTCGTTACGATCCCCATGACATAGGCTTCACTCGATAACTGTAGCATTTCTGGAAACCAGGGCAACCCAAACTACATATTTAGCTGATGCACAAGAATCCAACAATGTCATAATTTCAAAACTCACAAAGAGAACTGACAACACAGAAATGTGCCATACTGTCAAATCCGTTTCTCCTGATCTTTATACTCTGCACAAACTATTTCCCATAATTTTGTCAAATTATTAATTTACTGAATGAGTATAGAATGTAACTCGTTGTTGCCTTGGGGATTTGTCATTCTTATATCTGTCCTGGTGGATAAAAATCTTCCATAGCGTGCCTTTTTTTTCCAGCAATATTCTGCATGACCAAGTGTCTACTCTATTACTTTCCTCTCCCTCCTGTTCATCTAAGTCCCCTTAAACAGATCGATATTATGCATTTCCACCAGTCAACATGGTAGATGTTTCCACATTTTAACACCCCCTGAGGAAAAATGTTTCACCTGAATTCTCTATTGGACTTATTGGTGGTGAGCTTTTACTCATGGATCCTACTTCCACTCTCTCCCAGAAGTAGAAAATCTCTCTGTCAATCCTACCAAATTCATTCATAAATGTAACTGTCCAGACTTTTACAGATTGATATCGTCTGACACACTTCTCGCTATTGAGCACAATTCTCATCACTTATCCTCGAATACATGAATCGAATTTAAGGACATTCATGTCGAGAAGCATTAAACTATTAGACAATATAGAGACACCATCAGAGTTCCACCAGCCAAACAAACAATAAAGAGAAAACACATCCAGCACCCACAACATCAGTAACCACCAACACACACTGCTTTCTAAAGGTACAGGGCAGTCTGCTATAACGTGCATTTCATTAACGCAAATTCGCTGTAATGTGATTGACGAATTGGGGAGGCTATTTCTAAAGTGCAAAATATTTTAAAACACGTGTTGGCTGTAACACAATTACATCGGCAACACTTTAAGCGTTGGTTTCTAAAACGCGATTTTTCAATAATGTGGGGTTGCACAAGAATGCAACTATGGTGTTATAGAAGAACCACTTATATTATCCAAAATATTCCTTGATTGAAACCTGAAATCCCTCTCTTTACCAGGCCTGCAATATCCTTGCTTCACTTAATTTACCTGTAACAACTGAATTTTCCCTTGGGAGTTGGGACACAAATCGCTGGGACTGAATGAGGGTCCTGAGCTCACAGCTGACCCCAACGGGATGTTTAGCATAAACTTGCCAGAGCCAGTTTCTGAATGGCTCCCCTCAGGGCTTGGTATCTCAAAGTGGACAGTGGGTAGACCCAGGATGTCATTGACCCAGGATGTCATTGGCTCAGTCTGCCTCCTGGCAGCTTTCCAGCCTTGGTAGCCCCATCTGAGGAAGTAGTGGCGAGGCGAAAAGCAGAAGGCTCCCCCAGAGGTCTGGATTGGAATTGCAAATCCTGAGGAGCAAATCCTGTCAGTCCTCTGGACAAGTGGGGAAGAATCCCTCTTGTCCCGAATCATTTGGGGCCACAATGAAACAGCAATAACATTGCCAACTCTTAACTGAGGCCTTAAACATAGCAATTGGCTGCCGAAGCCCATACAGTGCTCAGCAGATCCATTTCCCTGTCTGCTCGGAGGGGGGGAAGCTCTCCAGCAGCATCTTACCTCGGAGCTCACTCTTGCCATCAGGTATCCAGCATGAAGTCATGAAAATTCAGTCAAATATTTCAATTCTTTGTGCATGTGTCATGCTTGCATTGATGTCTCAGGCATAAGCACTGGCGACAAGAGAAGAGGCGGGAAGACATTTGTAAATACTCTTGAGTTGTCACTGACTCATCAACAAAAGCAACCTTCAAAATATCATGATGTGGAGGTGCCGGTGTTGGCGTGGGGTGGACAAGATCAGAAGTCACAGGACATCAGGTTACAGGAGGAAGTGAGGACTGCAGATGCTGGAGATCAGAGTCGAAAGGTGTGGTGCTGGAAAAGCACAGCAGGTCGGGCAGCATCGGGGAAGCAGGAGAGTCGACATATTGGGTGTGAGCCATTCATCAGGAATGTGATAGGTTATAGTCCAACAAATCTGGTTAAAATCACAAACTTTCAAAATACTGCCCCTTTGTTAGGTGAATCTGCGATTAGGGTAGGGACAGCGTTCTGAAAGCTTATGATTTCAAATAAACCTGTTGGACTATAACCTGGTGTTATGTGATGTCTGACCTTGAAAATATCCGTATATGACATCAGACGAGATCGGTTGGTGAATACAAAAAGAGAAGAAGAATGTCTTTCTGGGCTGCAGCATGGACGTTCTCTCATTACTGGCAATTCTGGTCAAATACTGGAGCAGGAATTCAGATGGGATCCAACTGGTCACATGTTATCACAGAACCTGCTGAAGAGACAGACATGTTGCCAAACCTTTTCATCTTGAGTTCATCAGGACAAACACAAGAATGCCAAATTTCAAGCAATCACAGGAAGTCCCAGGCAGTGAGTACATTCTGTTCTGAAGTCCGTTCACAAGTTAATTTGTACACAATGCCGGACAATGTAAAGCAGCAGGTTGTAAATACAGGAAATGTCAATGTCAGCTTTATAAAATTGTAAGGGATTGTGTTTGTAAGTGTGAGTGTTGGGAGGTCGGAAGTTCATATACTGGACACCTCCTTGTTCTGCAGGAGGACACGGTGGTGACTGGTTAGCAAGTCAATTCTGATTGGTCAATATGTTGCTATGGAGAAAGCAAAACCTCGAATTTCTGGGCAATTCAGGAAAGCCTTTTGTTTGCGGAGAATGGGTTCCTGCTTAGAAATTTATGCCATTTCAAGACAGTAGAAATAATTTTTTGCAGATCACTTGAACCTAATACATGACAAACTTCCCTATCACTACAAAGAAAATCAGATGTAAGAACAATTGACCATTCATAATTTAAGGTGAATATTGACTACACTGTATTTATATTTGCCAAAGAGTCTGTACCTTTTTGTGGTTGGTCACCAAATTCCTAGCATTTTTATAAAGCCACATAGCTATGTGGTCGGGCGAACGCTCTCCATGTCTTCAATAGGAACTGGACGTCTGAAATCTCATGGTGCTTGCATTGTTGGTGATTGCGTCTTCAACAATCTAGTTCCACTTATTTGAAAATACCCACCTAAATTCCTTAACCGTCCTCTTCCAGATTTTGAAAAATCCGTCACTTTGATCAACACTGCCAACCATCAGCCCTGCCAACCTCACCTTGGGCACATCCTGTCAACAACTCACAAGTTTCAGGTCCATTTCACCTCCATTAAATACTCCACAGCACTGCAAAGATGATCAATGATTGTGTCAAAAATCCTACAGAACTGAGACGGCTGAGGAATAGAAAGAGGAGAATAGCAGCCACATGCTAATTGCAGAACTTCACTGTTCCACCGGGGAACCCGGTTCTCATCACTTTCTAACCGTAGGAGATTATCTTGTTGAGGGATCCCATCTCGCCTCAATTAATAACCCCAACCTCCACAAACCAGGACAGTCTTCATCTCTGAATGGATTGAGGAGGCAATTGCTTGTTACAGACACATAAGAAAAAGAGAGAAAAGGTTTACCTGGGCTCTGACTCAAACTGATATGAGGAGGTGTGTGACTGACTGTGGTACTGACTGTGGTGCTGGTTGTGGGCAGTAACTGAAGCATCTTCACTGTGAGATCCTGCACGCATGGAAGATCCATCTCAAGTTCTGTATTGTAGGAATGGTACTGTAAAAGAGTGTGGACACATTGCCTTTCTCTCCAGGATAACCGTCTGCTACGGATCAATTCCCCAAACCCTGGAACAACAATACAGATTACTAAGACACGGTCCCTTGTGGATGCTACACTGTTTGTGAATGGGTGAATCAGCACAAGATTGGAAAGGGAATGAACAGATAGCTGACTGAACAACCTGGAATAGCTAAGTGGACAAGGACTGAATGGCTGAGGTTGGGGGAACAGGGTGCTAATGTGTTGGATATTGCACACTGATACAAGAGGCATTAAATATATTCATGCAATGATGTACATCACTGCACATTTGGAATAGTGGGAGTAATCTTGATTTTGGGTACTGGTGTGAAAGGAGCCATTCAGCAACCTACAATACATCTGTCCTGATCATCATTTCCATTGCTCCCAAGGCAACTAAACCACAAGGGAAAATGGAAAACAGGGGCTGATGTGTACTGCTCTGAGTTACACCAGGACCCAAAGTCACAATTCTTCAGTGAGAGTGTATCTAAAAAAATCTGATCAACTGGAGAGGGTTCAGAGAGACAAGACCAGCAGCCTCTAGTCTTCAGACTCAAGTTGGATTCAAAAACCTAATTTGCCTGCAAAGAGTCAACCCTCAAGTCTTTAAAATCAGATGGACTGAGGATATGTCAATACTTTGACTCTCCCTGGTTTCCCGTTGGGATAGGACTGATTTCCAGCCCGTTAGCCTCCGTGTGGCATGTACAGACTCAATAAGCTTCACCCTCAGCATAATACACACTGACAAAGGGTGACAGACAGGTCAGGTGAGAATGTGGACATTGTCTGGCTATTCAGCCACGAGATAAGCACCAACTGAATCACACCTTTGCTCAATTCCCAAACCTGCACTTTCCCGGTCTGGTTGCTCAATGGCAATTGGAAACCTGGGGTCAGTCCTTGTTTTCTACTTCTTCAGCCAATGGCTATTGAAACCATTGAAATCGACTCTTCACAGAAAGGTCACAACACAGCAGGTGGTCTTTTGACCCATTGTGCTTGCACTGGCTCTATTGCACAGGTACCAATCTCCTGCCTTTTCCCGACATTATTCCTCACCAACTAATCTCCAATGTCTTCTTGAATGCCTCAGTTGATCCTGCCTGCACCAGAATCAGTTAGCTCAGCTTGCAGAGTGGTTAGTTTGGAGAAAGTGAGGACTGCAGATACTGGAGCTCAGAGTCGAGAGTGTGGTGCTGGAAAAACACAGCAGGTCAGGCAGCATTCGAGGAGCAGGAGAATCGGCGTTTCGAGCATCATTCCCAATGAAGGGCCTATGCCCGAAAAGTCGATTTTCCTGCTCCTCAGATGCTGCCTAACCTGCTGTGCTTTTCCTTCACCACACTCTCAAGAGTGGTTAGTTTACCTCGCAGGGTGATGACAACAGCACAGGTTCAATTCCTGCACTGGCTGAGCTTATCATGAAAGGCTCACCTTCTCAATCTCTTCCCTCGCCTGAGGCGTGGTGACCCTCAGGTTGAACTTGCCCCAAGCCATAGCTCCAATGAGAGAGAAGCCTTCTGGGACTGGGGTGATTCTACCTTTCCATAAGAGGCCTTGGACCTGTCTGGTCCCTGGAATTGATTACAATATTGACAGGATTAGTCAACAAGACAAATTTCAAGGGGGCTTCTGATTCTCTGTGACTTAGACCACAAGACATAGGAGCTGATATTATGCATTCAGTTCATAAAGTCTGATCTGTCATTCAATCATGGCTGATAATTTTCTCAACCCCATTCTCCCGCTTTCTCTCCCTAACCCTTGATCCTCTTGACAATCAAGAACATTTCAGTCTTAAATACACTCAATGGCCTGGCCTCCATAAACTTCTGTGGCAGTGAATTCCATAGATTCCCCACTCTCTGGCTGAAAACGTTTCTCCATATCCCCATTTCAAAAGGTCTTCCCTTTACTCTAAGGCTGTGCCCTCAGGCTCTAGTCTCTCCTAACGATGGAAACATCTACCCAACCTCCACTTTGTAAAGACTTTAAAATCAAAAAATGAACATGTATGTAAAACCAATAGAAAATTTCCAATGAAGATTACAGATCCATAACCTGCTCCAACTGCATACGTGGAAAGATGGTGAAGTCTCAGTCAGTGTATGACTAATGAATGTCAAGAATGGAAACAGATGAACACTGTTCAGTTCATCATGTCTCTGCTCCAGAGAAACAAAACTGATTCAACTGCCCTACTCTCTTCCTGCTTTCCTGCTGTTGTTCCACCCCACATCCCCACCCTCCTCCATGCCTCTCTATAGTCCTGTGTTCTATTTTACTTCAAAAGGTTATTCACTTTTCTATTTAAAATATGCAATTTACTCAGCTTTAACTATTCTTCATGGCTAAGCATTCAGAAAGTTGCTGTATAAATGCAAGCTCCTAAACTCTCTCCTCAGGTTCATGCAATGGTTCCCATGGTTAGTAGAAGATCCCTCATTATTCAAACAGCCCCTAGACTTCAGCATCTTCTGAGACTCCTCACAAGACGGATCAGTCCCATGACTCTAATTTGAAAAAGGCTAAGGGTATTGTTATCCAAATAGCAATCCCTCCAGATTTATCTGATCATCATATTGCTGTTTGTGTGGGATTTCTGTGCACAGGGTAGCAGTCAGATTACCTACATCACAATACTGATGACACTTAAAAAGTCACTTTGTTTCAATGGCTGGACCAGCACTTATTGCCTGTCTCTAGTTGCCCATTGAGAGTGGGTTGGGGGGATGGGGGGGCGGGTGAGCTGCCTTCTTGAACCGCTGCAGTCCATGTGCTGTGGGTAGACCCACAATGTCCTTAGGGAGGGAATTTCATGAAATTTGACCAAACAACACTGAAGGAACGGTGATATATTTCCAACTCAGAGGAACTTGCAGGGGTTGATGTTCCACGTATCTGTTGCCCTTGTCCTTCTAGACGGAAGTGGCCATGGTTTTGGAAGGTATTGTCTTAAGGAGCACTGGTGAATTTCTTCAGTGCATCTTGTTGACAGTTCACACCGTTGCACTGGGCATCGGTGATCGAGGGAGTGGGTATTTGTCCTTTAGGCACTGTGGAATATTCTGAACTGGGAAAAGTGTGATTTAAATGTAACACTTGCAATTTGTCTTATGATGGACAAAATCACTGAGCACAATCGCTCTGACTTGCCTACGGATTCCGTCATCTATCAGATTTCATGAAATTACGGCCCAACTAATCTTTACTGCTGTTTCAGCTTCACATGAAATACCTCCCATTTCAATTTAATTTCTATCCAGGAGTATGACTTCTCACCTTTTCCCTTTTACCTTGCTTCTTCTTAACAACTTTCACGTCGCTCACTTTAACCACGGCTGGTGGTATTGAGTCCTACATATAACCAACCTTCGTTAACTGCTCACAATCATTTCACAGGTAATTACAGCACACAAAAATACAGCTTTACAAATTCCAAAGGATCAGGTGGTGGCCTTCAGCCTGTGGACCATGTCTAACCATCCGCAGGTTAGGAGTTCAAATACCACAAGAGCAAGCCGTGAAAGTGAACATAATTCGGCCTGGTAAATTGCTTGCGTGGTCAACCCAGAACCAAACATTACTCTGACAGCTGCCAAATTATGTCAAGTCCCAAATGCTCCACCAATGTCCCTCAGGGAAGGAAACCCGTCACTAACTGCTCTGAGATTCCAGTTCCAGTGAGTCTTAGTCCAGACACCGCTACCAAAAAGCCACACTAACAGGCCCTTTGTAAGTGCCACACATTTCCTAAGACATTTAAAAGAAAGCACAATAACAGAAATAGCTTGGCTCATCTTAAAATGAACTCAGTTCTGTTTTAAATTCCCAGATGCATCCAGTTGCTGTTCCAGAGATACATCAGTGGGTTGTCGGAGCTGTCACTCATGTCTTGTGCCCAGCGTGAATTTAAAAAGTCAGACAGCAGTGTTGTGACGTTTTTCACACATGAAAGGACTCAGTGCTAAACCTTTCAGCCACAGAATATCATTATAAACCTGCCAACAGCAACAAGCAAAACCATTCCTACAATCGAGATCGACAGTTTACACAACACTGCCAGTATTATAAGGGGCGATATTGTGTGCAGAGACTGAACAAGGAGCCATTTTAACTTTGACTGATTAGGTAAAATGGCAGGTTTGGAATTAGGAGTCCATTCTACACAATTCTCATCTTCTATTTCATTGCAGTCAATTGAAGGAAACATCAGATGGGGTGTATAAAAGTTGGCCCACCTGAGATCCACCATGTCACAACCTCACCCAGTGACAACACCCTCCCACTGAGTCATAATCATCATCCTGACATTCATAAGCCACTGACTGGGGCTGCCAGTGTTGTCTGGGAAAGGCCCCAGAGTTGCCCTTGATGGGTCAACAGCTTGTCTTACAGTCACAGAGTCATAGAGATGTGCAGCACGGAAACTCGTCCATACTGACCAGATATCTGAAATAAATCTAGTCCCATTTACCACCCACATCCCTCTAAACCCTTCCTATTCACGTACCCATCAGATGTCCTTTAAATGTTGTAATTGTACCAGCCTTCACCACATCCTCTGGCAGCTCATTCCAAACACGCACTACCCTCTGTGTGCAAGAATTGTCCCTTAGGTCCCTTTTAAATCATTCCCCTCTACCTTAAACCTATGCCCTCTAGTTCTGGACTCTCCCAACCCAAGGAAAAGACCTTGTCTATTTACCTTTTCCATGTCCTTCATGATTTTATAAACCTCTATAAGGCCACCCCTCTGCCTCTGATGCTTCAGGGAAAATAGCCCTAATTTATTCAGCATCTCCCTAGAGCTCAAACCCTCCAACCCTGGTAACATTCTTGTTTGTGGGCGGCACGGTGACACAGTGGTTAGCACTGCTGCCTCACAGCGCCTGAGACCGGGTTCAATTCCCGACTCAGGCGACTGACTGTGTGGAGTTTGCACGTTCTCCCCGTGTCTGCGTGGGTTTCCTCCGGGTACTCCGGTTTCCTCCCACAGTCCAAAGATGTGCGGGTCAGGTGAATTGGCCATGCTAAATTGCCCGTAGTGTTAAGTAAGGGGTAAATGTAGGGGTATGGGTGGGTTGCGCTTCGGCGGGTCGGTGTGGACTTGTTGGGCCGAAGGGCCTGTTTCCACACTGTAAGTAATCTAATCTAATCTGAATTTTTTCAAGTTTCACAATATCCTTCCTTATGAAAATGGCTGCAGTCCCAGCAGTGGTGGCGCTAGGGAGTCACAGACTAGCAGATCCCAGAGGTGAGCACTGCTCTCCCCAAGGGGACAGGAGGCAATTCAAGTCAATTAAAGGTCTAATGGACATTAAAAAGTTGCCACTGACCAAGCAGTGATGGGTTCACCTTTGAACTTTCAGATGTAAAATTCAGCCTTTAGTGTGAATCTAAGGTAAAGGAAGAGTTCTGTCTCATTCTAATACATAACAACACAATCACACAGTATTCAATTGTACAAAGAGTCAATAGATGTGAAGCTGGAAAAGCACAGCAGGTCAGACAGCATCTGAGGAGCAGGACAGTCAACATCGGCCCAAAACCCTTCATCAGGATTGTACAATCGTCTGATTGTATAAGACACAGTCTTCCTCCACAACAAGTTACCCTATCAGGGCATAAAACTTGATACAACAATCACTAACCATTATTCAATTAATTTTGATGTAACCTCCAAACAACTCTGCCTAAGATTGTCCCAAATATTTCAGTCTGCTCTGACTCTGCAATTGAATCACTTAATTATTTGTTTGTGGTAACATCCGGTGACCACCTTGCTCTGTCCAGGGTCTGTTCAGGACTCCTGAGGGAGATGCACACCGTTGCTCGTCCACGAAGGATTTGCAAATAGCAGAGAAACTGAGCCGCAGTCAACCGCCAGAAATGGAAGGGAGAAGATTAACTGTGTGCCTCACACAGATCTTCGCTGATACACAAATGAATCTGAGCCCCTGCACGTTCTGTCTGTGAGGTTTTCATTTCCTCAACAAGTGATCTTCACATTGGAAGTTGTATCTCCAGCTCAGTCCACCCATGAATGCAGTTGGGTACAACGTGGACACGCAAGAGATAAAAGAAAGAAAAAGGGTTACCTGGGCTCTGACTCAAACTGACATGAGAAGGTGTGCGGCTGACTGTGGTACTGACTGTGGTGCTGGTTGTGGGCAGTAACTGGAGCAGCTTCACTGTGAGATCCCGCACGCATGGAAGATCCATCTCAAGCGTTGCACTGTAGTAATAGTAGTCTGCAAGATCGCGAACACACTGACTTTCTTGCCAAGACAAACGTTTGCTATAGGACAATGTCCAAAGTCCTAGAAGTCAATAGTACAGATTACTCAGACAGGCCAGTCAACGTCCCCTGTTTACTGAATGAACAAATACAGCTCAATATTTCAACTAATGGAGATCCATTGCTGAACTTGGACATTAATTTGCCTGGAAAACATAATTACTATTTTCTCTGGAGCCAAGGAATGATTTTAAAGGGACCCGAGGGACAACATTTTCATCCTAAGGTGTATGGAACCAGCTGCCAGAGGAAGTAGTAGAGGCGTGTACAATTAAGGGATTTGAAAGACATTTAAACATGTACATGGGCAGGAAAGCAGTCACTGAAGGGTGGCATGCAAGGGCAGTAGGTGATGAGGAAAGCTAATGGCATGTGGACTCCATAGTGAGAGGATCTGTGTACTGGAGTAAGGATGTCTTGCTGCAGTTAAGTGAGGCCTTGGTGAGACCACACCTTGAGTATTATGTGTAGTTTTGGTCTTGTAGTCCAGGTAAGGACACTCTTGTTATTGAGGGAGGGAGTCCAACGAAAGTTCACCTGACTGATTCCCGGGATGGCAGGACTGACGTGGCGAAAGACTGGATTAACTGGACTTGTACTCACTGGAATTTTTAAAATGGGGGGAATGATCGAGGAAACATAAAATCCTCATGGGACTGGACAGACCAGATGCGGGAAGAATGTTCCCAATGTTGGGGAAGTCCAGACCTAGGGGTCACAGTCGAAGAATAAGGGGTACGACATTCAGGACTGAGAGGAGGAAGAATTTCTTCACTCAGAAAATTGTGAACATATGAAATTTTCTCCCACAGGAAGATGTTGGGACCAGTTCATTAGATAATTCAAGAGGGAGCTGGATGTGACTATTGCAGCTGAAGGGATCAAGAGGTAATGGAGAGAGAGCAGGAATAGGATATTAAGATTGCATGATCAGCCATGATTGTATTGAATAGTGGAGCAGGCTCGAAGGGCGGAATGGCCTACTCCTGCACCTATTTTCTTTGCTTCTATGAAGGGTTTGGAGGGATAAGGGCCAAACATAGGTAAATGGTACTAGCTCAGTTCAGGAAAATGGGTCAACATGGACAAATTGAGGCCTAAGAGTCTACTTCTATGTTGTATGACTCTATGACAGGGTCACTGTTTCAAAACAAGGGGTCACTCATTTACAACTGACATGAGGAGATGTTTTTCCATTGAGTCTCTTGAGACCTTTGGAAATCTCTTTCTTGAAAGATGGTGGAGGCAAAACCTTTCAAGATTTTTATATCAGAAGGGGACAGATTCTTGATAACCACTGGTGGGAGTGAACGGCTATGCGGGGTAGGCAGGTCATGTGGAATCACGGTTACACAGTCAGCTGCTCTCAACAATTCCCATGTGAAACTGGAATGTATCTTACAGGATTTGATGATTTCTTAATATGTAGATCACTGGAGAGGTCACATTTGGAACAGTACGTGTCTGTAAGTATAGTCATGGATCCAAAAAGTTTTGAAAGCAGGAATTTTGCAGATCCTTGTGTTTCACCACAAGCACAGTCTTATTCCACGGGTTACAATTGCCCTCTGAGATTGTTGTCATTGTTAGTTTGGAGAGTAAGTGACAGTGAGCTATTCAAACCACAGGATGCATAAGCAAAATCAAGCCACACCCTCATCCAATCTCCGCATTTCCACATCTTTCCTTCCTGGCTATTAACAACCAGGAGCAAAGAACGTAGTTAATACACTTCCTCCCTAACTCAGGATCTCCAAAGCCAACATCAGCTGCCTGTGCTAAGAAGGACCATGCATAGTATTACGGAATTGTTACAGTGCAGAATGAGGCCATTTGGACCATCTTGTCTGCACTGGTTCATTAAATGATCAAAAGTCCGTCTTTTGCTTTATCCACTTTCACATCATTTCCATCAAAATAATCATCCAATGTCCCTCTTAAAGGCTTCAATCAAACCTGCTCCCACCACCTTACCAGGCTGTGCATTCCAGACCCTAATGGTTTCTTAGGGGTTTTCTCATTCACTCTTGCATCTTTTGCAGGTAACTTCAAATCTCTTTTAGGAACAGGAATAATCACGCCCTATCTATTCTGCCTAGCCCACTCACGATTAAGAAAATTTCTATCAATTAAATTTGCAATCTCTTTCACTCCAAGGAGAACAGTCCTAATCTCAATTTATCCTCATCACTAAAGTTTCTCATTCTTGGAACCATTCCTGTAAACTGTAAACTAGTCCTTTTTGTCTGCAGTGAACTAAGGGGAGACAATAGCTAACCTATGGTGTGATGTTCATCTGTCTCTGGGTAAATATTTGGGGCTTCTATGTGCAGGACAATCAACAATTCATTGCATACAAAAGAACCCCCTAAAATGTCAATGTTAAGTGGAATGAAACATAGACAAGAAGCAAAACGTTCGGGTAGACTCACCATCTCCACCCTAAAGAGGCCACATCCAAAGTTCTTGGAATTAAGGGAATTCAAGTGATGAGATATGTAACAGTTTACACACTGCATCATCCCCATTTTTAATTTTACCCCCAGAGGCAAATCATCCAGATTGGAGGTAGAGCAAAGTATTTACGTCCTTCAATTCAATGTCACCATTTGGTGCCTAATGCCTTGTAAAAGTCTTCATGAACATCCTAAATATGCAGTACAGTTGCTCGTAGTATCTCTGTTACATTAAAGTGACCTTCCCTGAATTTTGGTCAGTTACCAATCTCCTTTCTGGACTTTGTCAGCTTCCCATCAGGAGCAAACAAAGAGGGGACAACTGGGCAACCCCACAATCCCATTTTCCTAAGTCAGACAAACAAGACGGAGTTCTGCATCCAGCGCCAATGGCAGTGCTCACATCCCTGTTACTAGGCTGTGTTAGACAGCAAATATGAACCCACTAAACATATCAAAGACTGGAGAGACTTCCAAATAACAGATTATCTTAGTCTTCTGCTTATATTCAGAAAATAAGAAATAAAAGCAAGAACCGTGGGCGGCACGGTGGCACAGTGGTTAGCACTGCTGCCTCACAGCGCCTGAGACCCGGGTTTAATTCCCACCTCAGGCGACTGACTGTGTGGAGTTTGCACGTTCTCCCCGTGTCAGCGTGGGTTTCCTCCGGGTGCTCCGGTTTCCTCCCACAGTCCAAAGATGTGCGGGTCAGGTGAATTGGCCATGCTAAATTGCCCGTAGTGTTAGGTAAGGGGTAAATGTAAGGGTATGGGTGGGTTTCGCTTCGGCGGGTCGGTGTGGACTTGTTGGGCCGAAGGGCCTGTTTCCACACTGTAAGTCTAATCTAAGTCTAATCTAAAAACAGGTCACACGACCCTTTGAGTCTGCCCTGCCATTCAGTACGATCATATTCGATCTTCTAAATCAGCTTTACTTTCTAATGTTCCCTGAGGCACCAAAATTCTCTCTAAAGATTTATACCCATCAGAATGGAGAAAATGTTTCCTCACTTCAGTTCTAAATGATGTGCTCATAATCCTGAGATTATATCCCCCATGTTCTGGACTCTGGGAACAGCCTTTCAGTGATGACACCGTCAAGCCTCTCAATAGTTTTATGCATTTCAACAAGGTCACCCGTTAATTCTTACAAACTCCGAAAGGGCCCCACTTACTCATCTGTCTATCGTGGGACCCAATCCTCACTGGACTGCCTTCAATGTAAATATATGTTTCCTTAGTTGCAGAAATAGACAGCATTGCAGATGTGGACAGGTCTTCAACAGTTGGGACAATAAAGAGCAACATGTTATTTACCTTCCTAACTGGTTGTTTCACCTGCAAGTTAACTCAGCTGTCCTCCCGCTTGAGGACACATCAGTTTTTATGAATATCAGCACCATGGAGGTCAATGCTGCACACCTTTACACCAGGACAGATATAAATAAAAATTACATTGAGAAATGCAAGAAATAGAATATCAACATTGTGCCAAATGCAGATTCTCAATGCTCCCCATCAGAAAGAACCTGGATCTAAGTTCTTTTCCACAAGGAGCTTCAATCACTGCATTCTACTTCCAACAATTCCATCTCCATTTGGGAAAAGCTCCATCTGCAGCTTTGCTCCCAATGCCAGGTGAATGAGCAATGTGTCAATCAACGACGTGTCTATGGTCCTAGGCAGGAATTTGTTAGATGGTGCAACATGGACAGACAACAAGGAAAAGAGAGAAAATGGTTACCTGGGCTCTGACTCAAAGTGAAAGGAAGAGATGTGCAACTGACTGTGGTACTGACTGTGGTGCTGGTTGTGGGCAGTAACTGGAGCATCCTCTCCGCAAGATCCTTTGCACATGGGACATCCATGTTATACCTCATATTGTAACGTGTATAAGTACGATGGTAATGTAAAAGCTTCTTGACACAGTTCCTTTCTTTCCAGGACAATCGTCTGTTAAAGCCCAATTTCAGAAGTCCTAGAAGTCAACAGTACAGATTACTCATGGAATGATTCTGAGAAGTTCTGGGCTTTGCCTTTACTCTAAGACAGCTGATAAAGCTAATTGCCAATAATCATTAATCCAGATCCTGGGAAATCATTATTTAATTCCTATGCGCAACGCCTGAAGAAAAGCCTATGACTTTTTCATCTCTTACAAATATACACATGAATTGCAACTGGCATAAGACAGCATCTAGTTCATGAATGGTATCACGAGATGGCACATAGAGCCCACATGCACAAAGAGGAAGCTGGTATTCGTTAAAAATGTTTATAATCACTGCAACCAGTGAGAGCTTGCCAAACGAAGTGAGAAAACTATCATTTCTATTACCACTCGTGGGCGGCACGGTGGCACAGTGGTTAGCACTGCTACCTCACAGCGCCAGAGACCCGGGTTCAATTCCCGACTCAGGCGACTGACTGTGTGGAGTTTGCGCGTTCTCCCTGTGTCTGCGTGGGTTTCCTCCGGGTGCTCCGGTTTCCTCCCACAGTCCAAAGATGTGCAGGTTAGGTGAATTGGCCATGCTAAATTGCCCGTAGTGTTAGGTAAGGGGTAAGTGTAAGGGTATGGGTGGGTTGCGCTTCGGCGGGTCAGTGTGGACTTGTTGGGCCGAACGGCCTGTTTCCACACTGTAGGTAATCTAATCTAATCACTTTGAACTTTGACTGGAAAATTAGCCTGACCTCGGTCATGGATAAGATCCTGGAATCCATTGTGAATGATGAGAATTTTGAATACCCCAGAAGTGAATGTAAATTAGCATGGTTTCATCATGGGGAACTCTTGCCTGACAAATCTTCTTGAATTTTTTTGTGGAAGTAACATGCAGATTAGACCAAGGAGAGCCAATGGATGTTATTTACCTGGATTTTAAGAAGGCCTTTGACAAGATGCTGCACAGGAGGCTATTGAGTAAGATAAGGGTCCATGGTGTCAGAGGCAAGGTGCTGGCATGGACAGAAGCATGGCTGTCTGGCAGAAAGCAGGGAGTGGGGGTGAAAGGGTCCTCCTTAGGATGGCAGCTGCTGCGAAGTAGTGTTCCACAAGACTCAGTGTTGGGACCACAACTTTTCACTTTATGTATTAACAATCGAGAGGAAGAAACTGAGGGCATTCTGGGTAGGTTTGCAAAGTTAGGTAGAGGGACAGGTAGCATTGAAGAAGTGTGGAGGCTGCATAAGAATTTAGACAGGTTAGGAGAGCGGGCAAAGAAGTGGCAGATGGAGTAGAACATGGGAAAGTGTGAGGTCATGTACTTTGGTGGAAGAATAGAGGCATGGACTACTTCCTAAATGGTGGGAAAAATCCAGAAGTTTAAAGTGCAAAGAGATTTGGGAGTTCTAGTCGAAGATTCTTTCATGGTAAACTTGCAAGTTGAATCAGTAATGAGAAAGGCAAATGCAATGATGGCATTAATTGTGCGAGGACTTGAATATAAAAGCAGGGATGTACGTCTGAGGCTCTGTAAGGTTCTGGTCAGACCGCATTTGGAGCATTGTGCACAGTTTTGGGCCCCATATCTCAGGAAGGACGTATTAGCCCTGGGATGTGTTCAGAGGAGATTCACGAAAATGGTCTCAGGAATGAAAAAATTAATATATGGGAACTGTTTGAGGATCTGGGTCTATACTGGGTCAATGGAGTTTAAAAGGATGAGGGGGATCTAATTGAAACAGACAGAATACTGAATGGTCTGGACAGTGGAGATGATGGGAAGATGTTAGTATTGGTTGGAGAGACTAGGACCCAGGGGCACAGCCTTAGACTAAAAGAAAGTCCTTTAAGAACAGAGAAGAGGAGAAACATCTTCAGCCAGAGAGTGGGGAATCTGTGGAATTCACTGCCACAGAAGGCTGTGGAGGCCAGGTCATTGAGTATAGTTAAGACTGAGATAGATAGGTTCTTGAGTATCAACGGGATCAAGGGTTACAGGGAGAAAGCAGAAGAACAGGGTTGAAAAATATGTCAGGAGAAAGTGAGGACTGCAGATGCTGGAGATCAGAATCAAGAATGTGGTGCTGGAAAAACACAACAGGTCAGGCAGCATCCGAGGAGCAGAGAGTCGACCTTTCAGGCAAAAGCCTTTGGGCATTCCTGATGAAGGGCTTATGCCTGAAACGTCAATTCTCCTGCTTCTTGGATGTTGCCTGACCTGCTGTGCTTTTCCAGCACCACATTCTCGATTCTGAAAAAAAAATCAACCATGATTATGTGGTAGAGCAGACACGATGGGCTGAATGGCCTAATTTCTGTTCCAATATCCCATGGCCTTACAGACAGGGTGAATGCAGGAAAGATGGTCCAGATAATCGGGGAGTCCAGAACCAGGAGGGTCACAGTCTAAGGATACGGGATGAGCCATTGAGGACTGAGATGAGGGGAATGTCTTCCCTCAGAGACTGGAGAGCCCATGGAAATCTCTGCCACAGAAAGCAGTTGAGGCCAATACATTGAATATTTTCAAGAAAGAATTCGATGTTATTCTTAGGGCTAAAGGAATCAAAGAGTATGGGGAGAAAGCAGGAACATGGGACTGATTTGGATGATCAGTCATGATCATATTGAACGGAGGATCAGTTTCAGAGGGCCGAATGGCCTACTCCTATTCCTATTTTCTATGTTTCTGTATATCATGCAATCATGGAATCTCATAGCACAGGATAACCTAACCATTATGACACTGCTGGTGATCTTTTTTTTAGATTACTTACAGTGTGGAAACAGGCCCTTCGGCCCAACAAGTCCACACCGACCCGCCGAAGCGCAACCCACCCATACCCCTACATTTTACCCCTTACCTAACACTACGAGCAATTTAGCATGGCCAATTCACCTGACCCGCACATCTTTGGACTGTGGGAGGAAACCAGAGCACCCGGAGGAAACCCACGCAGACACAGGGAGAACGTGCAAACTCCACACAGTCAGTCGCCTGAGTCATCTTGTACAAAACCTGCCCAAATGATGACTATGTGACCCTGTCAATTATTGTAAAAACCCATTTGGTTCCTTAATGTCCTTTGGGGAAGGAAAACAGCTCTCCTCACTTGGTTTGCCCTCTAGATGACTCCAGACCCACAGCAATTTCTTGGAGAAATCAGGGATTGACACTAAACACTGGCCTTGCAAGTCATGCCCCATTCCCTTAATTAATTTGCAATTACATTCACAAACTCTAAAGTTCAGCAGAAAAGCAAAGGGACAGAGAGTATTTACTGAGGCTCTGCAGTTAGAGTCACAGAGGTCGACAACACAGACCCTTAAGCCCCTCAAGTCTGCTCCAGTCAAGAACAACCACTCTAATTTCCACTTCCTTCTCATGTTGAAAAGTGTGGGATCAGGCAGCATCTAAGGAGCAGGAGAGTCAATGTTTCAGGCAGAAGCCCTTCATCAACTTTGCTGATGAAGAGTTTAGACCCGAAACGTCGATTCCCCTGCTCCTCGGATGCTGCCTGATCGGTTGTGCTTTTCCAGCGCCACACTCTTTGAATCTGATCTCCAGCATCTGCAGTCCTCACTTCCTTCATTCTCAAAACTTGCACTCGTGATGTCACAATGTTTAAGCCGAATTGGTTGAAGAGACACCCAGGCGTTTGTCCTTTTGACTCAGATCCCTGACACCAAACTTTTCTTCCCTGTGTCAATTCTCACGCGTATTGTCAGTAGCTCCCCACACAAAACCGTGACAGGGCAAGCCAGAACTAAAGGCACTTTTAAAGAACTGCTACGCCATCTCCTTCAGGAAATTCCAGCACAAAGTAATTTTGATAGATTGTATTGCAAAGACAGAAGTCAGTGATCACATGTGGCTTATCAATGCTCAACCAATCTCCTTTCTGAATAGGGAGAAACACAGAAATATAGAATATAGAAACAAACAGGCCATTCAGCCCTTTGAGCCTGCTCCACTATTCAGTCAGATTAGGACTGACCCTGTGTCTCATTGCTGTACTCCAATGCTTTCCCCATTACCCCTTGATGCCTTTAGTGTCTGGAAATCTATCTCTCCCTTCTTGAATGTACTCAGTGACTCGGCTTCCCCCCATATTCTGTGATAGAGAATCTCACAGTTTCATCACATTCTGAGGGAAGAAATTCCCTTTCCTCTCAGTCTGAAATGGCCTACCATTTATCCTGAGACTGTGGCCCCTTGATCAGGCCAGGGGAACACACAATCCCAGCATCCAGTCTGTCCAGCCCAATCAGAATTGCATACATCTCACTGAGATTCCCTCTCATTCTTTAAAATTCCAATTTCATATAGTAGATCCAGTCTCTCGTCGTGCAATAACACCATGGCTTGGAGGTTAGCACTTTTACCTCACAGTGCCAAGGACCTGGGTTCGATTCCAGCCTCAGGTGAATGTCTCATTCTCCCCGTGTCTGTGTGGGCTCCCTCCGGGTGCTCCAAGTTCCTCTCACAATCCAAAGATGTGCAGATTAGATGGATTGGCCAATAGGAAATTGCCCATAGTGTCCCTCTCACAATCCAAAGATGCGCAGGTTAGATGGATTGGCCATAGGAAATTGCCCATAGTGTCCAGCGATGTGCAAACTAGGTGGATTAACCATGCCGAAATGCAGAGCTTGAAGAACAGTGTAGGGGAGTGGATCTGAGTGGGATGACCGTCAGAAGGCCAGTGTGGATACAATGGACCCAATGGCTTCAATGTAGGAATTTTATGAAAAACCTGCCAAGCCAGGAATCAGCGTGGGAAACCTTAGCTGCACCCCGTCTCTGGAGAGAGTATCCTTTCTCAAGGAAAGAGCCACTAAAGTGGTAGCAAGGTGGGACATGGAGACTGAGAAAGTAACTGACCCCATAGCAATATAGAACATGTCAGGTAGAAGACAGCACCATGTAGGCTCAAAGGTTTTACATCAAAGCATCTACTCAACAGCTAACCCTTTGTCTCAGACTGTCATTGAGCCCTGTTAAACTCAATGAAATGTGTCCTAATTGACACGGGCGCAAAGTTTTTTTTAAACAAGTTTAGCTTTAAAGTCGATCCAGTTGCAACAGAGACACAATACAACAGAATTTTACACATTGCAGTGGGGTGAGGTTAGGGGGAATGAAGGGGCTATGGAGCGTTGGGGTGGAGTAGGGGTATGGCACATGACTCTCAAATAGGACTCAGATTTTGACCCCATGAGAAATTGCGTAGTCGAAGGACCAGAAAAGACCCTGCAATCCACTGATGGGTCCCAAAAATCCAATTCCCTCAGCTCCCATCCCTGCAGACACTGACCCAAACAATCAACTACACCTTTCACATTCATGTGCCCATGTAGAATCTCTTCCGAACAATGATTGCACTTGCAATTGGTCACTAAGCCTGAAGTGTGTTGACAGATTCCTTCTTAATTTCACCTCAGACCTGCTTCTGCAGTGGGTTGAAGCCTTGAAACTTTCATCTCGGTACTTTTAATGTATTTTATTTTCTTTATTTTCTCATAAGAGACCCAGTACAACCCATGGACAAAACCAACATCATCTACAAAATTCCATGCAAGGACTGCCACAAACACTACGTAGGACAAACAGGAAGAAAGTTAGCCACCAGGATACACGAACACCAGCTAGCCACAAAAAGACACGACCCCCCCTCTCCCTCGTAGCCCTACACATGGATGAAAAAAAACGCCATTTCGACTGGGACAACACATCTATCCTGGCACAGGCTAAGCAAAGACATGCCAATTCCTAGAGGCCTGGCACTCCAACCACCACGCCATAAACAAACACATAGATCCAGATGCCATCTATCAACCCCTCAGAAAACGAACAGGAAATGACATCACCACAAACCCCAGGAACCCCATCCAGGAGAAAGATATAAATAGAAAGCAGGAGACAACAGCTTCGCTGTTGATGAGGTTGGAGAAGAGAAGGTTTAGGGGAGATCTGATAGAAGTGTATAAGATGATTAGGGGTTTAGATAGGGTAGATACTAAGAACCTTTTACCGCTAATGGAGTCAGGTGTTACTAGGGGACATAGCTTTAAATTAAGGGGTGGTAGGTATAGGACAGATGTTAGGGGTAGATTCTTCACACAGCGGGTTGTGAGTTCATGGAATGCCCTGCCCGTATCAGTGGTGAACTCTCCTTCTTTATGGTCATTTAAGCGGGCATTGGATAGGCATTTGGAAGTTATTGGGCTAGTATAGGCTAGGTAGGATTCGGTCGGCGCAACATCGAGGGCCGAAGGGCCTGTACTGCGCTGTATCCTTCTATGTTCTATGTTCTATGTTCACTTGGAGGTCGCCACTGATGATGTTACCGAGCCAGGTAATGAAACGTCTGGATATCAAACCTACAGCTCAGCGAGCAAACCTACACCCTAAACCTCAACCTGAGCTACAAACCTTCACAAACCTTGCGGGGTTTTGATATCACTGGTAAAAGGTTAGTAATTGCCCATCCCAAATTGCCCTTGAACTCAGTGGCTTACTCGGCCATTTCAGAGAGCAGTTACAAGTTACAAGCAGTTACATTGCTGTTGGTATGGAGTCACGAGTAGGCCAGACCTGGTACAGTTGTCGGATTTCCCTCTGTAAAAGATTCTAGTGTACCGGAGACAACTGAGAATAATTGTCATTGTCACCATGATTAAAATGAAATTTCACTTGCTGATTTATTCCTTGAATTTAACACTGAACAGAAATTTTGATGGTATTTGAACGCATGTCCCCAGAGCTTTACATCTCTGGGTCATTCTTCCAGTGACATTATCATTTTGTTATTGTCTACCCTGCCATTTCCAGCCCCAAATTATTCTTAAACGCCAACAATATCACCCTTTTCCTGACTCCCTCTCTCTTAAACCATCAAATTATTTGAGCTCTCTGTAATAGGCAGCTGCAAGATAATTGACAGAATTCTCCCCTCCACATAGTTGTGAGGGAGGTGGTGGGAGGGACAGGTGATAGCTGGGTTAGTGTGCCAGGAACAGGGGTGAGAGAAAACCCACCCTTTTTCCTCCATCCTCAGAAAATAGGTTCTGGGTGGGAAGCTTCACGGTCAGGTATCCATGTCCGGCCAGCTATCAAGCTCTTTACACGGCTAGCTAACAATCACTTCAGGATCTCATCCTGCTGGGCTGCAATTATTTTGACTCCAAGTGGGAGGAGAAGGAACCAGATGATTGACTGTAAAAGTAACATCCCCTGGGGTGGGGTCTCTCAACCATGTGCAAGATCGAGTGACTGGATCCGGGAGAGATGGTGGGGGGAGGAGGCGGTTTCAGAAATTCACCCCCCTCGCTCCCTCTCCCCATGATTCCCAAACTCAGATCTTCGCTCAGGCACCACCAAACTTTCCAAGGGGGTGACCCTCATTTGTGGGTCTAGCCTCTGTTGTAGTGGTGCCAGGTTCTGGAGATGCTCCCTCCAACTGCCCAACCAATGAATAGGACTCCCAAACAGGGTACATCATCACACATGGGCTGCCTGACTGGTGTATAATGCATCACGCTTCCTGACTGAAGTTGGCTTCTCCATTAAAATTCCTCACTTTCAGGATTTAGTCCAACAATGGGAAACTTCTGGCCATTATTGTTTTGATTCCTCTCCTCTGCTTCCAGCCCTTAAATATTTTCGGTATTTCTCTTCAAAAAGTACACAGTTTGCCAAAAAAGTTGAACCTTAGATACGTCACCTCTACATTTTAGCTGTAAAACAGGCACAAGTCCCACTGATAGAGGGGTGAGATACAGTGTACCCAATCTATGCTGGCATTAGCAACTTGTGAGGGATCCCTTTCACCAGGACTCCTGTCCAGTCACCTCCACCAAACACCACGATCCTTACATTTGTATATGTGGAGTCTAACTCTTGAAAGGTCTCATGGAGAAATCTGATGTTTGCAATTCTGGCGTCTCAGGGTTCTTCACTGAGAGTAAAAGTAAACTAAAAGTAAACATTCGCTCTAGAGGTAGAGGTACTTCTTGGGGAGGTGGGGATGTAATACTTATGTACAGCGTTCCTTCTAATTTTCTTCCAGGATGTTTAGCTATCTGAGGACAATGCGCGACAGTGGGTTCTAGAGCCAGAGGTTGATGCTGCATTCAGTGTGACCATGCCAAACTTGGAGAGGTTGCTTGGACAGCTTAGAGGGAATGTTAATCTCACTGAGTGAGTAAATGCAGAAATCCAGGCCAATTCTCTGGGTCTGTGGTTCAACTCTCACCTTGGCAGATGGCAAATTAAATTCAATTAAAAACAATTGGGATTAAAAGCTGGTTGAATAGCGACCAGGTAACCACTGTCAATTGTCGCAAATGAATGTCCTTTAAGGATGGATGTGTTTACCTGCTCAGGCCCACACATGACTGCAAACCAACACCACTGAGTCTTAACGGCCCTGTTAAATACACTAGCAATCTAGACAGCTCAAAGGCCATTAGAGATGGACAAAAAATGTCAGGTAGAGGTGGGTACTGCAGGTGCTAGAGATTAGAGTCAAGATTAGAGTGGTGCTGGAAAAGCACAGCAGGTCAGGCAGCATCCGAGGAGCAGGAAAATCGATGCTTCAGCCCTTCATCAGGAAGAAATGCTCGCCCAGCTAGTGACATCCACATCCTATGCATACGATCGAAAATGTTCCTCTGGCCTCCTGATTTGGAGGTCACTTGGTCACAGAGCTCCGAGTGTCTAAAAGAAAATGATTTCAGAACAACCTCGGTTTTCCGAACATCAGTTATCTGAAGTTTGGATTATCCAAACAAGATCTCAAGTTCTCTGTGCACACATTTAAATTGAAATAGGAAAATTCTATTCCTCATCCATTTAATGCATTATTTTGTAAATCTGAACAGGAATATAGATGCAAATATGCTTTAGTAAGAAATTAACTTCAAATATATACTCGAGACGTGACGTCAGAGTTAAGTCTTACACTTTTTATAAAAAGGCTCTCTGATACCTATTGTCCCTGAGAATACACAAGAACGACATATGTGCGAGCCCAAGTTCTGTACTCTAACAGCAAGATTCCCTCACAACATTAAACTCACCCTGCTTTCTAAACCCAACAATTTTTTTTCCTTAGCTCATTCTCCAGAGAATTAAGTCAAAAAATGCACGTGCACTTTTCATTTCCATTGCTTTTTCCTCCCATTATCCTATGACAATTAATTTTTTACAAACAAAAAGTAAATTCAATATCTTTCAGCTGACAAGAAAATTTAATGTAACTTTTGTTTGATGGGGGAGAGCACATCATAGTGAGTTAGCACACGTGAAAATAAACAGGAGGGAAACCTGACAGGAGGAAACACAAGGAAAGCATCACCCCCTAGAAACAAAATTGGTGAGAGGAAGGAAACGGAACTCAGCGAAAACATCTTCCCCCTCTCTCTCTCGTGGTCCCCCTGTATTTTGCTCCTCTCTTTCTCTATTAGGGCTCAGCGGTTGCTAAGGAAGGAGGGAGAACACTTAGTTAGTCTGAACGGTGGGACAACACCGAGCAGAAAGATGCTGGCTTCTGTCAAGGACCAGGATAAAACCAAGGAAAATGTCAGTGAGAAACGTCAAACTCGAGCCAAAAAGTGATTTTATTTGTAAACCATCATGAATTTTTAAGCAATATCCAGTATGTGTATGCATTTTATTGAGTGAATGAAATAAAAACTCTGTAATCATGTTTTTTTACATAATTATGCTCAGTATGGCTTCCTTTGTTTATGATCTGATCAGTTATCTGAACAAAATACTTCCTCCTCATCTCATTTGGATAATTGAGGTTGTTTTGTACACCCTTTGTCTTGCCAAGACAATAATCTGCTTTGAAGCAAAGTCCTAGAAGTCAATGATATGGATTACCATAGACTTCACCAAAGATCCTTAGACAGCACCTTCCAAACCCACGACCACTTCCATCGAGAAGGACAAGGGTAGCAGATACATGGAAACACCAGCAAGTTCCCCTCCAAGCCACTTACCATCATGACCTGGAAATATATCACCGTTCCTTCACTGTTGCTGGGTCAAAGCCCTGGATTCCCTCCCTAAGGGCATTGTGGGTCAACTTACAGTACATGGACTGCAGCAGTTCAAGAAGGCAGGTCACTCCCACCTTCTCAAGGGGCAATTAGGGACAGGCAATAAACGTTGGCCCAGCCAGTGACATCCACATCCAATGAATGAATAAAAGAAACTTAAACAAGACTCTTGTATACTTCCCAGTCAGTACATATTTTTAATTTTCAGAAGGCACACGATGCATGAATTGAGACAATTAATGTCAAGTAAAGTATTAAACCACGTGGAATCCTATCCAAATCCATTCACACCCAGTGTCTATGGGGTTCGAACTCGATGATGAGCAGAGATAAAGTTTTGGCTAATTTTCTCAGCTTAAGATATCCCCCTCTGGCTTCATGTAGGTGCACAGAAATGCTTCAGAAATTGAGAACTTTAGCAGAAGGACAAGTCTTTGAAAAAGGTAAGATGTAATAGATCGAATGGTGAAGACACCATTGGATCTCCTCACTGCAATCGAATCAGGAAACAAGTCACAGAATTCTAAAATCGCTAACTCAGATAAACGTGCATCACATCACGAAACTGTGGTCTATGTTCAAATGGTAAAAACACTCCACTTTCAAATGAAGAAAACTTTCACGTTCTGTTACAATGAGCATCCCAACAGGTAACGCTTACTGGCATAGCTTCAAGTTCAGTTCCCAGGAAAAGCTTTGCAACCTGAAAGGTGCTACACAAATGCAAATATTGCTGATTCCCCAGCACAGGACTTTTTCCATCATTGTAAATTAGTCAATACCATCAAGTGCAATCTGTTTTCCTCTCTTCACTTTTTTGCACCAGAACAAATAACCCAGCAGTGGAGAGATGTATGTTGTGAAAGCAAGACTGCATCAAGCATGTCAACACACAAGACTGATCAGATCACTTGACAGGTAGAGATTAATAGTAAAAATGTACAACATCCACCTTTTGTAGTCAGTCAATCTTTCTTCATCACACAAATTCCCCTATTACAGTGAGAAACAGAAAGGGAAAGTCATTAGTGCTGTTAAGAGATTAACTTTGATGGAACAACTGAACAGTCCCAGATGACTATTTGCTTTGGAATTGAATTTGTTCCAAATATTAATGGCCTGTCTTTTATTCAACGGCTTCACTCAAATCCAGTGTTATCAGCAATATACAAATGAGGATCGTGTAGTGTATAACAGGAACAATTTAACTTGAGTTCCATCACAGTCAGAGCAGCTGTTCCACATTCTTTGCCACATGAGGAAATTTGGAATATACCAGCAAGATTCCCAAGCTGCATTAGCCAGGTAGCCTGACTGGCAGCATCCATGGCAAGGTGAGTGTAAACCCAAAAACTCTGTCACGTTAAACAAGTACTCCCTTCCCTTCTTCAAAGCAGCCTGAGGTTAATGCGTGCTCAATTAATTGCCCAAAACGAACAGCCCAGAAACTGGCCATTCAGCCCAACAGGTCGGTGTTCATCTTCAAATGAATCTTCTCCCACCTTATATTCTCTGACCTTATTAGCTCGATATTATCGACCCATTTCCCTCATGTGTTCATGCAGTTTTACTTTATATGTACTTTCTCTATTCATTTCATTTAGCTCACACAACACCGAGCCTCACGCTCTCTGGGTGAAGACATTTCTCTTGAATGCTTCCTTCAATTTGAGTGGCCACTTCACATTTCTAGCCCCTAGCTCGAGTCTAAGTGGGAAAAAAAAATCTTTCCTCTTCTGTCCACAACGTGAACTGCTTCATGACTCTCAAATGCCCCTGAGGGGTTAGTTAACCAATCAACAAGCCATCAGAAAGCCACTGGCCTAACACTGGCAAAATACAGACACAAGGAGAATGCAAAGATTTACCTGTGGGATCAGTCAGGATGAGAGGTAGGGTAGTGCTTTCTGTGGTACAGGTGGTTGTGGTGGTTGTGGTATGCATTTGGTATATCTTTGCCACGAGGTCCTGCACACATGGAAGATCCATATCAAAGTCTCTACTGTAGGAATGGTAGCTTAAAAGATTGCGGATACAAAACTTCTCTTTCCAAGACAAACGTCTTCTACGTAATAGTTCAAAAAGTCCTGGAAGCCAACAATACAAGTTTACTAAGGCGTTGTCCACGCACAAACCACCTTTGTGACTAAGTGGGCGAGGGGTATTTAAATGGGTAAAGATTTCATAAGACACTTACGCTGCACACAGAAGATTCAGGGAAATGGTGACAATGGCCAATTAAGTATATTTGGGAGTTGGAAAGAAGGCATGAAAAGCTAAAGAATGACGACAGGGAAAGGAGGGGAGAGGGTGGATCAAATTGCATGCAGTCAAAAGTCACACAAGATCAGGTTATAGTCCAACAGATTTCCAAATAAACCTGTTGGACTGTAACGTGGTACTGTGTGATTTTTAACTTTGTCCACTCCAGCCCAACACTGGCTTCTCCTCATCAAATTACATAAAGCAGTTTCAGCTCAACTTGCAAAGAAAAGGCAGGAGGAAATTTAGGGGGTGAGTTTCAATGGGCTGAGCAGGTGAAACAGAAAACCCCTTTGGTGGCATTAGTTGAGAACCTGGGGTCTACTTTCAAATCTTGAATCTCTTTTCGGTGTCTGGACAGTCTGGACAGTCTGTAGTCTGCTACAATGGACACTGAATGGCAGGTTGAGGAAGGTAAAGTCTTGAATCGTTATTGCCTGTCACCTGGGGATGAATCATGTGGGGTGGAAATAAAGAAAAGTGCTTCACCAGGGTCCTGGGAAAGAAAAGAGTAGGTGATAGGTTGAGGAGAGACAGAGAGTTTCAGAGGGGGAGACAGCCCTTGTTTGGATATTTCTACATTTGTAAGGCTTCCTGCAGCACTATCCACATACACAAATGGCAAACGTATCTTTTAACTGCTCTGCTTTTAACCTCCAACATGTTTTAGTGAGCAGAGTGGATCCCCTACTGAATCAACGTTAGAAAGCTTTTAGGGATCAGGCTGACATTGTTGAAGTCCAATTTTAACATGTTAGAGAAGCTGCTGATGGTTTTAAAAAAGGTCCAGTTAAACAGATGGCAGATGCTGACTGTGTAAACACGATTTGTCCCTCCCATCTCCTCTCCCTTTCTCATCTCTTGTTCCAGCTGAGCTGGTTCACCCACGATGGGTGGAAATCCCTGTGCACTTTCATGACTGGTTCTTCACAGCTGGTTGGATTGTAATCCAGAAAGGTGGACAGATTGGAATGGTGAGTGGCAGGAGTCATCGATGTGACAGGGAAGCAGAGGAATCGAGAGACATGGGTACAAGGGGTAAGTTGGCAAGGCAGTGGACTGCGCTGCAACAGCCAAGGTGTTTGTCATAACATTAGTGACCCAAGCGTAGCCTCCAGGGAACAGAATGAATATTTCTGGATTCTTAGCAACAGGACAGGAACCGAACAAACGAGAGACCAAAGACTCAAGAAGAACAGTGTTACATTTGGTGGGTTACGTTTTTTACGAGGGTCAGCACTACACTCTCAAATTGATGCTTAGCGTTACACTCATTGATAATGCTCACATCACACATTAGTAAATTTAAAATAATATGATTATACTATACTTGCACAATCAGGATCAGGGGTCTTACTGGAATACAGGATCGGGGACAAGTTTGGAAATAGTTGGGGTTTTGAGGCAATTAGCAAGATGGGTCAAATAATGGGTGTCATTACATTGAGAAATTAATAAATTGGGAGGTAATAATGATTTAGGCCATCAACACCAGAGGCTCCCACAGCTGTGAAGTTTGGGAGCTTTTGGCAACTCACTAGAAATACAAATGCCCATGTGCCAAAGAAATAGACCAACCTCAACAAACATGGAGCACATTTCCAACAGAGGTCACTCAACCACAGCCCTCCCTAATCCAGCACACATGAAAGAATGGACCTGGAAAATTCCCTATTTGAGGGCAGGAGTTACAATTTATTAATTCAATCTGAAAGCAAGAAAGCAAGAAAGCAAGAAAGCAAGAAAGGAAGAAAGGAAGAAAGAATTTGAATTGCTATAGTGCTTTTCATAAATTCAGTATATGCTTTAGTTTAAGCCAATGAAATACTGTTTTTGAAGCATTGTACTGTTATAAAAGCAGCGATCAACTTTCTCATTTATAACAATGAGGCAATGGCTTAACAATTGGTCTCACTGATCCTGGGTAAAGTATAAATATTGACTAAGACACCAAAATGGTGCCCCCTGCTTCCACACTGGGAAAGTCAGCTTAACTTTGTGCTCAAGTCCCTGGAGTGTGCCTTTAGCACACAGCCCATGAGAGAGAGGCAAGAGCATGCACTGCCTTAGCACTCTTCAATTCCATCCAACTGTAAATCTTTTTAAATAGGATGATCATCATTCATTGTCCAGATGTCAACTCTTGTTAAATCAAGTACAGAATCCCTATCGTGTGGAAGCAGGCCATTTGGCCCATTGAGTGCAGTTTGAATCTTTGAAGAGCATCCAACCCAGACCCGGCCCCCTCCCCTCAATCTCTGCATATCCCACGGCTGATCCAGTCAACCTGACTATGATGAGCAATTTAGCATGGCCAATCCACCTAAGATGCATTCTTTGGACTGTAGGAGGAAACCCATGGGGAGAATGTGCAAACCCCACACAGATAGTTGCCCAAGAGTGGAATTGAACCTAGTTCCCTCATGCTGTGAGACACCAGTGCCAACCACTGAGCCACCATGCTGCTTCAAGTATCCTTGGTCAACAAGCTGTACACAGAACGGAGTGAGGTATCAAACCAAACAGTACTGGATCAAAAATATACAACTATATGCCCAGTTTTCTAAACTAAGCCAAGACTATTCCACACCCATAATGAACATGTGATGTGAATGTTCACAAATGATCCTTACCCTACAGTACTTGTTTAGATGCCCATTATACTGGTACCACATTGCTCTGAACCAATTACAACTTTCAAGCAATACAAGGTCTACTCCAGCGGATACACAAACTGGGAAAGATGCAGACACCAATTTGGAGCGAGCTTATGACCATTTCAAAACAGCCACAGACAAAGAAAATCAATGTTAAAGCCCTCGGGCTGGAGATCAATCATAATTTACAATTCCAGAAAATCACACAACACACTTGTTTGTTTACAAGGACAGTTTCAAACCACATGTTCATCAGCTTAACTATGCATTAGTAAAGCTGACTTGTACAGTTGCTATCTGCTTCCCTTTGTCAAATAAAAGTAGCAAACAGAAGCATTTTTATAGTTTCGGATTACATCATAAAAAATGTTCCAAATCAACGTATCATGAATTATTTGTATAAATGTTTTTCTGCCAAAGTCTTTGATAGTCAATAACTACAATATGCTGTTTAAAATGGGAGGTCTCTGTACCATAGCCATGCAGAGTTTAGATCTTAACAGATTTTGAGCTAGTCACGGGGAGGTTTGGGCCAATCAGAGTTTTTTGGGGTCAAGTGGCCCAAGGTCTGCAAGTAATGAAATGATTAATAAATCTACAGCCAAGCAGCATGTAGCTGAATTGTCCAGGTAAGTTAATTTTCATTGAATAACATAAATAAAAATTATGCATGGCAGATTTTTAAAATATCCAGCTTTTGGACAGGTCCGGTCTTTAGTGAGCTGGTGATGAGAGGGTGCGCTTATATTTAATAGCTCTTGTTATATGGGCAATCCAGGGACAGCCCTCAAATCCCAACAGCATCCAACACAGACCAACCACTGACAGAACCTGACCATTTCCTGACAGACTCCAACTCTTTATTACTCTGAGCAATTGTTTTCACAAAACTCCCTCATAAATTGAAATTTTCTTCACCTAATATATGGAAACGGATTTACCTCTACATGTTTACTCTAATGAAAACAAACATACAAACTGATCAAATGTGGGTCTCAACCCCATATATACATGTTTACATTGTGGAGTGAAAGATAGGGTTACAACACCAGACAACAATAGTTTTCCTTTGGCCTCACTCAGCTTGAAAGAATATGTGGTGACGATTGTGGAGTCAGGTTTGGTACCATTTGTATTTTCAAATGCAGTGATTATTGCTTCTCTGTCAGACTGTACACATTAGGTTCATTTCACAGGCTCTACCTTCCTATAAACAACCTCTGCTTGAGGATAATATTCCTCAGTAACATTGGAAAAGGAGGAAACGATTCAGCCCTCAAGCCTATTCTGCCATTCAATCAGATTTTGCTTTCCGCATTCATTTATCTGCCTTGGTTTCATAGCTTCTATATGTATGTCTAAGAAATGATCTGACAACCTCAGTTCTACAGCTGAACCCCAGCTTCAACAGCTTTTTCTGGGAGTGAGCATTCTAAATTTCCTTTCCATTGGAGTGACTTATGAAGCTTTTCTCTGTATATTTTTATGTAAAAGTACATGTGATAATAAATTTCTATTCCATTGTTTTGTATTCTCTTCTTTCCAAGGATTTCAAATGGGATTTGATGATAGCTCTGCCTACTAAAATATAATTTGTTTTCCCTTACTTTTCAACATTCTTGATATAAAGATGAACATTCCACACATCGTTCTGATTATTTTCCATATGTAGGCACTCACATTTGCTCTTCCTTATCTATCCCAATGAAGAAGCATCTACCATTTTCAGATTTCAAATGTATATTCTCAGACTACAACAATCCTGATGTTCAAGAAATACGCAAACTCAAGGCATAATCCAATATGCACAGAGGCACTAGCACATCTTCATGGCTATGGTATAAATTGGGTCACTCGTTACCAAATGAGACAGTCACACAATGCGGTGGTATAACAAATGTAAACTGAATAATTGCTACGGAACTTTGCCATTCATCGATAAATAAACCTGCTGGATTGAGACACAGGCACACAGTGAGAAAGATACAAAATGTTACCTGTAACCTCGCTCAGACTAAAAGGAAGAGTGGTACTGGCTGTGGTGCTAGTTGTGCTTCGCAATTGCAACATCTTCACTGTGAGGTCCTTGACACACGGCAGGTCCAGAGTAAATGTTTTAGCGTAGTGATGGTAATCTAAGAGACTGTCGATACAAAACCTTTCTTTTCGAGGCAAACGTCCTTTATGAAACAAATCCCACAGTCCTAGAAGCCAATAGTAAAGGTTTACTATGTTATGGCCTTGCGCAAACATCAATTGTCACTCAGTTAGGGGAAGAGAATGGTCCAATAGTTGGATTTAATGAAATTATTTTTAGGCTTTTGGTAAAACTTCCACTTGAGTTTGTTTTGTAGGGAGCAAAGGCTAATGAATTCAGGGCCTCAGAATTAGGCTCGAAATGAAGAATGTCTTAATAAATGTGAAGTAGACACAGATTGGAGTTGGGTGAAAAACGATGGGGATTCGCAGGCAGTCATATGTGCCAGTTCACTATTCTCAACTGCCCATTCAAATTAGCATAAGCAATGATTCCAAAGACATTTCCAACACTAACCTTCCTGAAAATCTGATGAACAAGTCTGCTCCCTGTCCTCTACTTGCCTTTTCCAGAACTTTGTCCTTTATTTATCCCACTAATCACATTTGATAAAACCGAGTGAGGTATAACTGTAGTGTCAACTTAGGCCGCACTAACACTGATTGCTCAGTCTATTTATTCTGCTATGAATTAATTCTTCCATAATTTCATAAAATATGACACTCACCAATAAATAAACCTGCTGGACTGAGACACAGGCACGCAGTGAGAAAGCTTTTACTTAGCTTAAATTTTTGCCAGTCCTTTCTCCTAACTCAGCAGAGTGGTGTTAAACTATCAGGGTACTGGCTTTTCTCTGATTTGGAGTTGCCGGTGTTGGACTGGGGTGTACAAAGTAAAAAAATCACACTACACCAGGTCACAGTCCAACAGGTTTATTTAGAAGCATTAGTTTTCGGAGCCCTCCGAAAGCTAGTCTTTCCAAATAAACCTGTTGGGACTATAACCTGGTGTTGTGTTATTTATAGCTTTTCTCTGTACTGTCTTGGGAATTCTACAGAATTCTCTGTATGTTAGAATTTTGTGTCAATTCTGGGAACATTGATGAAAAGTTAAAGATCATTATACAGTTTCAACTTGACACAGAAAATTGGAGCAGGAGTAGGCCACTCAGCCCTTCAAACCTGCTCCGCTATTCAATATGATCATAACTGATCATCCAACTCAGAATCGAAGAGCGTGGTGCTGGGAAAGCACAGCCGGTCAGGCAGCATCTGAGGAGTAGGAGAATCAACTTTTCGGGCATGAGTCCTTCATCAGGATTCTCCTGCTCCTCGGATGCTGCCTGGTCAGCTGTGCTTTTCCAGCACCACACTCTTCAACTCTGATCTCCAGCATCTGCAGTCCTCACTTTCTCCTGATCATCCAACTCAGTCCCCTGTTCCCACTTTCTCCCCTTACCCTTTGATTCCTTTAGCGTGATAAACATCTTCCAATTTGTCCTCCAATATTCCTGGTTATATATTTTGATTTACTGTGCTGACCACTGTGCACCAAATTGAGCTATTTTAAGACCATTCATGAGATATTTAACTCTTCCAACTTTTCCTTCTTAATGCTATAAATTCTCTTTGATTACCTGTGACAACAGTATTCCCACTGCCAACACCTAAAAGCAGATTATCTGGTCATTATCACAAGACTGCCTGTGAAATCCTGCTATGTACAAATTGGTTTTCATGTTTCCTTCATGGACACATTTCCAAAAAGTATTTTTGAGGTTGTAAAGTACAAGGAGTATCCTGAGGCCCTGAGCTAGGGAAATGCAAGTCTTCCTTTAATTGCTCAGTCTCTCTTGACATCCAAGCAATGAGTTAGTGGCTGTGCTGCAAATAGATTCATACTGGTGTACAACACTGAAACAGACCATTCAATCCAACTCATCCATGCCACCCAGATATCCTGAACTAATCTAGTCCCATTTGCTAGCACTTGGCCCACATCCCTCTCAGCTCTTCCTATTCATGTGCCCATCCAGATGCCTTTTAAATGTTATAAGCGTACCAGCCTCCACCACACAGCATGGAATATTAGTGAAATATAAAAGTGCCATACTGAAAGGGTGGAGGGACTCTCTTATTTTCCATTAAGATGTGGATACTGACCCCAGATGTGGAATCTTGTAATAAATGATCGTGACTGCTGAGGAATACAGAGGATTGGACACACTGAGGGCAAAACATAACTTCAGAGGTATAAGTGAACACAGGGACTCTGAAAACATGGGCAGTTCATTCAGATTCCATTCTGTCCACCTGTTAGATCGTGAGAGATCTGCATCTCAACTCTAATTTCCCACTGACATTCTTTCCCACCAACAATCTCAGGATTGCTACCGGTGCCATGTGCTAGTGAGGCTAGGAACAGAGTGCAAGTGCAGCTGAACATGTTGCTGTAGGGCTGGTGTCGGAGGGTGGTCTTCAGATATGGGGACTATTGGGATACTTTCAGGGGAAGGTGGGACCTGTACAAGGAGGATGAGTTGCACCTGAACTGGACGGGCACCAATATCCTGGGCGAGAGGTTTACTAGAGCACTTTGGGAGGGTTACAATGAGTTTGGCGAAGGGGTGAGAGCTGGAGCTACAGATCAGAGGATAGGGTAGCTGGTGAACAGACAGATACACGTGCAGAATATCTGTGAGTAAGGAAAGAAAGTTGATAGGGGAAAGTTGCAGTCAGCGTGATGGGTTGAAGTGCATCTGTTTTAATGCAACGAGTGTCAAGAATAAGGGTGATGAATATAGAGTATTGATCAGTACTTGGAACTACAATGGTGTGGCCATTATAGGGATATGGATATCACAGGAACAGGATTGATCGTTTGATGGTCCAGGGTTTACATGTTTCAAAAGGAATAGGAAAGGAGGTAAAAGGGATGGGGGAGTGGCATTGCGAAGGAGGGATAGTATCACTGCTGCAGAAAGGGAGGTCATCAAGGAGGGTTTGTCAACTGATTCATTGTGGGTGGAAGTCAGAAACAGGAAAGGAGCGGTCACTTTACTGGGAGTTTTCTACAGAACCCCCAATAGCAACAGAGACACGAAGGAGCAGATTAGGAGGCAGATTTTGGAAAGGTGCAGAAGTAACAAGGTTGTTATCATGGGCGACTTCAACTTCCCTAATATTGATTGCAACCTCCTTACTGCAATAGTTAGGAGGGAACAGATTTTGTCAGGTATGTCCAGGAAGAATTCCTGACTCAATATGTGGATAGGCCAACTAGAGGAGAGGCCATATTGGATTTGGTGCTTGGCAATGAACCAGGTCAGATGTCAGATCTCTCAAAGAGACAGCATTTTGGTGATAGTGATCACAACTCCCTGAAATTTTCTGTAGTCATGGAGAGGAATAGGAGCAGATGGTATGGGAAAGTATGGATGACAAGAGGTGTGGAACTTCTCGTCAAGAGGAAGAAGGAAGCTTACTTAAGGTTGAAGAAGCAAGGGTCAGACAGGGCTCGAGAGGTTTACAAGTTAGTCAGGAAGGAACGGAAGAATGGACTCAGGAGAGCTAGAAGGGGACATGAAAAAGCCCAAGGCTTTCTACACTGATGTGAGGAACAAGAGGCTGGCCAGAGTGAGAGTAGGGCTGATCAGGGATAGTGGAGGGAATTTGTGCTTGAAGTTGGAGGAATAGGGGAGGTCCTTAATAAATACTTTGCTTCAGTATTCACTCCTGAGAGGGACCTTGATGTTTCGGAGGATAGTGAGAAATAGACTGATACACTCAAACAGGTTGATGTTAAGAAGGAGGATGTGCTGGAAATATTTAAAAATATGAGGACAGATAAGTCCCCTGGGCCAGTTTGGATATATCCAAGGATACTATGGGAAGTGAGGGAAGAGATTGCTGCAACTTTGATGATGATCTTTGTGTCCTCACTGTCCACTTGAGGAGTATTGATTGGAGGGTGGTAAACGTTATTGCCTTGTTCATGAAAGGGAACAGGGATAACCCTGGGAACTACAGACCAGTCAGTCTTATGTCAGTGGTAGGCAAATTATTGGAGAGGATTCTGAGAGATAAGATTTATGATTATTTGGAAAATCATAGTTTGATTAGAAATAGTCAGGATGGCTTTGTGAGGAGCAGGTCATGCCTTACAAGCCTGAATGAAGTTTTTGAGGATGCGACAAAACACATAGAGCAGTGGATATGATGTATATGGATTTTAGCAAGGCGTTTGATAAGGTTCCCCAAGGTAGGCTCATTTAGACAGTAAGGAGACATGGGATACAGATAAATCTGGCTATCTGGATACAGAATTGACTGGCCCATAGAAGACAGAGGGTGGTGGTAGATGGGAAGTATTCAGTCTGGAGCTCAATGACCAGTGTTGTTCCTAGGGATCTGTTCTGGGACATCTGCTGTTTATGATTTTTATAAATGAGTCAGTGGAAGAGTGGGTTAGTAAGTGTTCCATTGATACGAAGGGTGGTGAGTTGTGTATAGCGTGAAGGACTGCTGTAGGATGCAATGAGACATTGACAGGATGCAGAGCTGGGCTTAGAAGTGACAGATGGAGTTCAACCTGGAAAAGTGTGAAGCAAATAACTTTGGAAAGTCAAATTAAAATGCAGATTACAGGATTCTTGACAATGTGGAGGAACAAAAGGATCTTGGGGTCCATGTCCATAAATCCCTCAAAGTTGCCACCGAAGTTGATAGGTTTCTTAAGTAGAGTGTGTTGGCTTTCATTAGCACGGGGATTGAGGTTAAGAGCTGCAAGGTTATGCTGTAGCTCTGTAAATCCCTGTTTCGACCACACTTGGAAGATTGTATTCATTTCTGGTCACCTCATTACAGGAAGGATGTGGAAGTTTAGAGAGAGTGCAGAGGAGATTTACCAGGATGCTGCCTGGACTGGAGGGCATGTCTTATGAAGAAACGTTGAGGGAGGTAAGGTTTTTCTCACTGGAGTCAACAAGGATGAGATGTGACTTGGTAGACATGTCCAAGATAATGAAAGGCATAGATAGGAAGGATAGCCAGAGATTTTTTCCCAGGGCAGAAATGACTACCACAAGGGGGCATCATCTTAAGATGAATGGAGGAAGGTTCAGGGGAGATGTCATCAGAATCATTAGGGACATTTAAGCAACTCTTGGATAGGCACATGGATGGCAGTAAAATGAAGGGTGTGTCAGTTAATTTAATCTTAGGATAAAAGGTCAACATCGAGGGCCGAAGGGCCTGTACTGTGTTGCTTTGATCTACGTTCTCAAGTGTGGTCCAAGCTGACGATGCATGATGGTGAGGAATGAGAAAACCCTGAAGAAAGACCAAATCAAACCAACAAGACTTTCAAAGAAGACTGAGGTACTTAAAAAGTGCTAACTCGCAAATCCATGCAGAAGGCAAAGAGTTAAATTGCTAAAAGAATGGATAACATCGACAAACCTTGGAAGGAGACAGGACAACTGGACAAGGTGCTGATAAGCATATGGGATTGCTCAGTTTGCAAACAGACACACACATTGTTATGGCAAGCAATTTGGACCAAACATTTACAAATTCCATGAGGACAGTTTTGGAGTACTATGTACAGTTTTGGTTGCTCTGCAAGAGGAAGGATATTATTAAATTTGAAAGGATGCAGAAAAGATTGACAAAGAGGTTACCGGGAATGGAGAGTTTGAATTAGGAGGAGAGGCTGAATAGATGGGGACTTTTCTCACTGCAGCATCAGAGGTTGTGGATTGACTTTATAGAAGTTTATATCATCATGAGGGGTGTAGATACGGTGAATGGCAAAGGTATTTTCCCAGGGTCAGTGAGTTCAAAATGAGAGGGCTTAGGTTTAAGGTCAGGACCAAAGATTTAAAGGGGACCTGAGGGACAAATTTTTCAGAGTGGTTCAAGTGTGTAATGAATTGCCAGAGGAAGTGGTGGATGTGGGTATAGTTACAACATTTAGAAGACATTGGTTTACATGAATACTAAATGCTTGGAAGGATGTGGGCCAGGAACAGGTCTGTGGGACTAGTTTAGTTTGGGATTATGTTCGGCATGGACTGGTTGGATGTAAGGGTCTGTTTCTGCTCTGCATGAGTTGATGACTCTGTCACAGTTTGAATAGTTTGGGCCCATAATCATTGAAGTTCAGAAGAATAAGAGGTGACCTCATTGAAACACACAAGATTCTGGGAGCTTGATAAGGGAGATTGTTTCTCCTTTTGATAGAGTCCAGGACCAAAGGGCACCATCCCAGTGGAAGGGATTGCACATCTATGACAAAGATGAGGAGGAATTTCTTATGACAGAGGGTTGTGACCCTTTAGAATTCTTTACTGTAGAAGACAGTTGAGGTTGGAGCATTAAGTATATTTAAAGCTGAGATGGACAGATATTTAATCAGTAAGGGAATGAAGGGTATGGGGTTAAAAGGGATTGACAAAGTAGACATAGAGAGGATGTGGGACAATCTAAAACGAGAGGTTTATAGTTTTAGGATAAGGGGCAGCAAATTCAAAACAGAGATAAAGAGGAATTACCTCTCTTAGAAGGTTGTGAATCTATGCAATACACTCTCCCAGAGTGTGGTGAATACTCAGATATTTAGTAAATTTAACCATTAAATTTAAGAAATTTAATGGTTAATGGGTTGACGGGATATGGGGACTGGGCAGGAAAGTGGCGTTGAGGTCGAAATGAGATCAGTACCGATCTAATTCAATGGTGGAGCAGGCTCAAGGGGTAGAATTGTCTACTCCAGCTCCTAATTCTTATATTCTTAAGTGTAAGCCATGAATCATAAATCAGCCAGACCACATTTTGACAGCAGACTTCCTTCTTGAAGGGACATTAGTGAACTGGATGTATTTTCCCAACTATCAGGGACAGGAAAATGGTCCCAATAACTGAGACTTGCTTTCAATGACCAATTCCATTAGCTGCCGAGCAGGGATTTGAACTTGCATGTCCTGTGGATTAGGCTGGATTACTAACTCAGTGACTTTACCACTGCAGATCAATGATAGGTAAGAAGTGCCAGTGATGGCCAGATCCTGTCAGTGAATGAAGAAAAATAGCAGAAAGGAACTTTATCTCAGTGTGTTTTGTTTAGATGTGGGTGTCACTGCCTCGGTCAGCATTTATTGCCCAGCCCTAATTACCCAGAGGCCAGTTAAGTTTCAACCCCATTGCTGTGGGTCTGGAGTCACATGTAGGCCAGACCAGATAAGGATGCCATTTTCCTTCCCTGAAGGACATGAGTGAATTAGGTTTTTCCACTACTCAAAATGGATTCACGGTCAGCATTAGACACCTAACTCGAGATTTTTTAAAGAGTGAATTCAAATTCCACTATGGTAGGATCTAGCAGGATTCAAACACAGGTCCCCAGAACATGAGAAGGGTCTCTGGATTAATAAGTCCAGTGATAACACCACTAGGTTATTGCCTCCCTCAAGGTTGGGGCATCAGGGACAATAGCAGCATTGCAGTGAGAAGATTTCAATAAATGTTTCACTCTTCCCTTTCTCAAAGACAACCCAATCACAACATGTTACTTTTTCTGTCATACTGTGGGAAGAGAAGCTTGACAGGCTAATCACCACCTAGCAAGCTCCAGTTGTCTCTGCTCACCGTGCTGTCAACAACTGCATGTGAAGATTGTTAAATTATAGAAAGAACATGCAGTAATATAAGACTGCCTACTTCCTCAGATGTTCCTAACTACTGCTCAATCATCTCTTCACAAACTGCACAAATCGTACTTTGGAAGTATTGCCACAACGGCCAGTGTTCCCATAAAATCCTGACAGGACTAGATAGGCTAAACAAAAGATATTCCTGATGAACGAGGGATGTCCAGAAGCAGGGGTCACAGTCTAAAGATACGAGGTTGACCATTGAGGACAGCAATTAGGAGGTACACCCAGAAAGTGGGGAGCCTGTGGAATTTTCTGCCACAGAAAATAGTTGAGACCAAAATATTGAATGTTTCCAAGAAAGAGTTTGACATATTTCTTCGGATTTAAAGGATTAAAGTGTAGGGGAGAACGTAGGAACAGGATATTGCTTTGGATGATCAGCTATGATTACATTGAATGGTGGAGCAGGGTTGAAGGGCTGAATGGCCCACTCCTACTCCTAATTTCTATGTTTTATGTTTTGCACAGCAGGATCCCATGAATGGTGACCACATTACCTATTCTTAGTGACTGTCAATTATTGGCAAGGATGCCAGTGAAACTTCCTTTGTTTTACTCCCACAGGGAAATCAGAGCATGGATTGGTTGCAGAATCCAATTCAAGAATCCAATCCAATTTAATGTTGAAGCATCAAAGATCTCTAGGATAAGCGGGTGAAGAAAAGCAGATTGATAGACTCTCAAAACAGAGGAATCTACTGTGAAAAGGATTACTTGTCGTTAAAGAGGAATGATACCAAAATAGATTGAATGGACATAACCTTTGTGTACCCTATTCTTTCTCTATAGTGTAATGAGGTCAATTCCATTATTATTGTCAAAAGGATATGCATTCTTCAAGAAAATTCTAGAACTGGAAATGAGGAGAATCTGTTTTCTTACAGAAGCTTGTGAGTCTTTAGAACTCTTTTCCTCATGAGATGGTGGGAGCAAACACTTTGAATAATTTTGAGACAGAGGAAAATTGATTCTTGTTAAAAAAAAGGGGGTGAAAGGCCATTGTAGACAGGCGGAAGGTGGAGGGATCAGCTCAGCCGTGACCTTATGAAATGGCAGGGACGGTTTGAGGGATTGAACCGCCTACTCCTGCTCCAAGTTGGTATGTTCATATTCGAGAGGTTGGTGCTGAGAGCTCATGTTTAAGCGTTGTCAACATCATTTCGTTTCAAGCAGTGAGGAGATACTTGAACCTGTTTCTTTTTTTTTGAAAAATTACTGAGGGATTTTTTTTTTCCAAATCAAATCTTAGCAGAAATCAAATCTCACACATTTTAATCTGGGTAATCCAAGATGGAGGACGGATAAAATTTCTGGCTGTAACAGGATGCTCCTCTTTTGAGGTATTTTAGGTGTTGGAGGTGATTTCCTCGGATTCCGGGAGCAGTAATGACTTTTATATGCGGTTGCATTGTTTTGGAACTTTAGAGAAAAAAAATCAAAACATCAGCACTTTTAAAAGGGAGAGGAACAGACAAAACAAGCACATGGTGAGGTCAGTCCAGGAGACAGACAAAGAAAAAAACCCACACTGCTAACTGACATAGCAGCGAACCTGCGCAGTTGCTGTTTTGAATTCATGTATCGCTGGACATCGGAGTGCATCTGGGAAAATGAACAAACAGTGAATTTCACAACGAATCTTGGAGGAAGCTGTTTGGGAGAGGTCACAGGACAGAAACAGATTAGTGAATATTTTAAGTGTAGCCTTACAGAAAGTCTGCAGTAGTGAGTAGAGTGGGTTCCTTCTTCATTATATGTTGTATTGAGATATGTTTCTTGATTAAACTTAAAAATATAAGCCATAAGTATTAATTTAAACTGGAAGCAGTGTCTTGTAAAGAGAATAAGACAGAGCTATTTTCTGGGTCTGCAGATTGAAAGAAGAAAAAAATGGCCTTCTGGAGAGTGATTTGCTCTTCTTGTCGGATGTGGGAGTTTAGGGAGAGTTTACAGGTTACTAAGGATTATATCTGCAATAAATGTCATTGGTTGCCAATCCTATCAGTTGAATGGATCAGTTGGAGAGATAGTTAGAGGCAATGAGAAATTTACAAGAGCAAGGGGATGTGATGGATGACAGTTATAGGAAGGATGAAAAATCACATAGATGGGTTAACTCCAGGCAAGGTAAGAGTGGTAGGCACCTAGGGCAGGAGTCTTCTGTGGTTTCCCCATTTTAAACAAGTATGCGGTTTTGGAAAATGTAGAGGGTGATGGATTCTCAGGGGAACGTAGCATGAACAACCAAGTTTCTGGTTTGGAGACTGGCTCTAATGCAACGAGGGGTACGTCGGGTTCCAAGAGACCAACTGTGTTAGGCGACTCTCTAGTCCGAGGTACAGACAGATGTTTCTGTGGCCAGCAGCGAAAAATCAGAATGGTTTGTTGCTTCCTTGATGCCAGGTTCAAGGATGTCTCAGAGAGGGTGCAGAATGTTCTCAAGGGGGAGAGGTGCCTGCAAGAAGTCATTGTTCACATTGGAACCAACGATATAGGACGTGAAGAGGTTGAGATTCTGAAGGGAGTTTACAGAGAGTTAGGCAGAAATTTAAAAAGGAGGTCCTCAAGAGTAGTAATATCTGGATTACTCCCGGTGCTACAAGCTAGTGAGGGCAGGAAGAGGAGGATAAAGCAGATGGGAGAAGGTTTCACATTTTTAGATCATTAGAATCTCTTTTGGAGTAGAAGTGACCTGTACAAGAGGACGGATTGCAACTAAATTGGAAGGGGACTAATACACTAGCAGGGAAATTTGCTAAAGCTGCTAAGGAGGATTTAAACTAGTAAGGTGGGGGGTGGGACCCAGGGAGATAGTGAGGAAAGAGTTCAATCCGAGATTGGTACAGTTGAGAACAGAAGCGAGTCAAACAGTCAGGGTAGGCAGGGACAGAGCAGAGAACAAGGGAGGGCTGATAAATTAAACTGCACTTATTTTAAAGCAAGGAATCCAACAGGGAAGGCAGATGAACTGAGGGCATGGTTAGGAACATGGGACTGAGATATCATAACAATTACAGGAACATGGATCAAGGATGGACAGGACTGGCAGCTTAATGTTCCAGGATACAAATGCAACAGGAAGGACAGAAAGGGAGGCAAGAGGGAAGGGGAAGTGACGTTTTTGACAAGGGATAGCATTGCAGCTGTACTGAGGGAGGATATTCCCAGAAATACATCCAGGGAAGTTATTTGGGTGGAACTGAGAAATAAGAAAGGGACGATCACCTTATTGGGATTGAATTACAGACTCCCTGAAAGTCAAAGAGAAATTGAGAAACAAATTTGTGAGGTGATCTCAGTTATTTGTAAGAATAATAGGGTGGTTACGGTAGGGGATTTTTTAACTTTATAAACATAAACTGGGACTGCCATAGTGTTAAGAGTTTAGATGGAGAGGAATTTGTTAAGTGTGTACAAGAACATTTTCTGATTCAGTATGTGGATGTACCTACTAGAGAAGGTGCAAAACTTGACCTACTCTTGGGAAGTAAGGCAGGGCAGGTGACTGAGGTGTCAGTGGGGGAGCATTTTGGGGCCAGCGACCATAATTCTATTAGTTTTAAAATGGTGATGGAAAAAGATAGATCAGATCTAAAAGTTGAAGTTCTAAATTGAAGAAAAGCCAATTTTGACAGTATAAGGCAAGAACTTTCAAAAGCTGGTTTTGTGGCAGTTGTTCGCAGGTAAAGGGACGGCTGGAAAATGAGAAGACTTCAGAAATAAGATAATGAGAGTCCAAAGACAGTATATTCCTGTTCGGGTGAAAGGAAAGGCTGGGAGACATAGGGATTGCTGGATGATGAAAGAAATTGAGGGTTTGGTTAAGAAAAAGAAGGAAGCACATGTCAGATATAGACAGGATAGATCGAGTGAATCCTTAGAAGAGTATAAAGGCAGTAGGATATACTTAAGAGGGAAATCAGGAGGGAAAAAAGGAGACATGAGATAGCTTTGGCAAATCGGGTTAAGGAGAATCCAAAGGGTTTTTACAAATACATTAAGGACAAAAGGGTAATTGGGGAGAGAATAGGGCTCCTCAAAGATCAGCAAGGTGGCCTTTGTGTGGAGTCGCAGGAGATGGGGAGATAATTTTGCATCAGTGTTTACTGTGGAGAAGGACATGGAAGATATAGAATGTAGGGAAATAGATGGTGACATCCTGAAAAATATCCAGATTACAGAGGAGCAAGTGCTGGATGTCTTGAAATGCATAAAGGTGGATAAATCCCCAGGACCTGATCAGGTGTACCCTAGAACTCTGTGGGAAGCTAGGGAAGTGATTGCTGGGCCTCTTGCTGAGATATTTGTATCATCGATAGTCATAGGTGAGGTGCCGGAAGACTGGAGTTGGCTAACGTGTTTAAGAAAGGTGGTAAAGACAAGCCAGGGAACTCCAGACCAGTGAGCCTGACCTCAGTGGTGGGCAAGTTGTTGGAGGGAATCCTGAGGGACAGGAGGTACATGGTATTTGGAAAGGCAAGGACTGATTAGGAATAGTCAACATGGCTTTGCACATAGGAAATCATGTCTCACAAACTTAATTGAGTTTTGTGAAGAAGCAACAAAGTGGATTGATAAGGGCAGAGCAGCAGACGTGATCTATATGGACTTCAGTAAGGCGTTCGACAACGTTCCCCATGGGAGACTGATTAGCAAAGTTAGATCTCATGGAATACAGGGAGAACTAGCCATTTGGATACAGAACTGGCTCAAAGGTAGAAGACAGAGGGTGGTGGTGGAGGGTTGTGTTTCAGACTGGAGGCCTGTGACCAGTGGAGTGCCACAAGGATCGGTGCTGGGCCCTCTACTTTTCATTATTTATATAAATGTTTTGGATGTGAGCATAACGGGCGTAGTTAGTAAGTTTGCAGATGACATCAAAATTAGAGGTATAGTGGACAGCGACAAAGGTTACCTCAGATTACAACAGGATCTTGACCAGATGGGCCAATGGGCTGAGAAGTGGCAGATGGAGTTTAATTTAGATAAATGCGAGGTGCTGTATTTTGGGAAAGCAAATCTTAGCAGGACATATACACCTCATGGGAAGGTCCTAGGGAGTGTTGCTGAACAGAGACCTTGGAGTGCAGGTTTATAGCACCTTGAAAGTAGAGTCGCAGGTAGATAGGATAGTGAAGAAGGTGTTTGGTATGCTTTCCTTTATTGGTCAGAGTATTGAGTTGGGAGGTCACGTTGTGGCTGTACAGGACTCATTTCTAGGGGCGGCACGGTGGCACAGTGGTTAGCACTGCTGCCTCACAGCGCCAGGGACCTGGGTTCAATTCCCACCTCAGGCGACTGACTGTGTGGAGTTTGTACGTTCTCCCCGTGTCTGCGTGGGTTTCCTCCGGGTGCTCCGGTTTCCTCCCACAGTCCAAAGATGTGCGGGTCAGGTGAATTGGCCATGCTAAATTGCCTGTAGTGTTAGGTAAGGGGTAAATGTAGGGGTATGGATGGGTTTCGCGTCGGTGTGGACTTGTTGGGCCGAAGGGCCTGTTTCCACACTGTAAGTAATCTAATCTAGGACATTGGTTAGGCCACTGTTGGAATATTGCATGCAATTCTGGTCTCCTTCCTATCGGAAAGATGCTGTGATCCTTGAAAGGATTCAGAAAAGATTTACAAGGATGTTGCCAGGGTTGGAGGATATGAGCTATAGGGAGAGGCTGAACAGGCTGGGGCGGTTTTCCCTGGAGCGTCGGAGGCTGAGGGGTGACCTTATAAAGGTTTACAAAATTATGAGGGGCATGGATAGGAGAAATAGACAAGGTCTTTTTCCTGGAGTCGGGGAGTCCAGAACTAGAGAGTCTAGGTTTAGGGTGAGAGGGGAAAGATATAAAAGAGATCTAAGGGGCAACGTTTTCACACAGAGGGTGGTACGTGTATGGAATGAGCTGCCAGAGGAAGAGTTGGAGGCTAGTACAATTGCAACATTTAAAAAGGCATCTGGATGGGTATATGAATAGGAAGGGTTTGGAGGGATATGGGCCGGGTACTGGCAGGTCGGACTAGATTGGGTCGCGATATCTGGTCGGCATGGACGGGTTGGACCGAAGGGTCTGTTTCCGTGTTGTACATCTCTATGACTCTCTGACTCTAAACAGCCAAGATGGATAGACATTGGGACTTCTTGGACTGACTTATGAAGTCATAAGTCATGGATGTCACAGGTTGCGATGATTTAGTATTGCTCAGAAGTTCAGTTGGGGAAGTTAATCTCTAAAATTACCTTTTCAGATCAGACTGAAAACTATCTATTTATTCTCAGAAAATTGACAATCATTTTGACAAAGTGATTATTTCAAAATGTGATCTCTGCAGAGAAAGTTTCTTTATTTTCCCTGCTACTGTTTTGTGTGTGGGTGTGTGCACGTCTGTGTTGAGCTATTTAGAAGGTAAATATTTATATTTTTAAAACTGTGTTCATCAACTTTGCATCTTTGCTGGAAATGTCTTATATTTATAATAAAATAATAATTCGTTTACTAAAGAAACCCAGTCGGTCAGGTTTTTAGTTCTGAACTGAATATAGAGAAAGCATTTAGTTGTGTGTTAAGTTAACGGAGTGAACCATGGAAATATCCTGTTATGTTGTGACCAGTGGTGTGGAGGAACTAGATGGAGTTAGTGCACACTTCCAACTTCCTGTAACAGGAACTCTGCACATTTTCTGTGCCATGACCTCTGTATTCTGATCATTTTTAATGACCTTCCCTACAAAACTAATTGATGCCAAAATCCATTAGCCCATCACCCACTGTGCTCACTAACCTGCGCTGGGATCTGATCCATAAATCCCACTCATCCATGTTTTCAAATCCTCTCCTCTGTGATATCGATACTTCACTGATTCCAGCCTCGAGCACTGATGATTGTGCCTTCAGCTGCCTAGCTCCTAAGGTTTACAATCGCTCCTCTAAACCAGTGTGACTTTTAACATCTCTCTCCTTCTCTTTTCGTACGATCCTCAATAGCCAGTCTCCATGACTCGTTTTAATATTTCCAAATGTGCTTCATTATTTGCTAATGGGTGACATGGCTCAGTGGTTAGCACTGCTGCCTCACAGTGCCAGGGATCTGGGTTTGATCCCTCCCTCAGGCAACTGTCTGTGTGGAGTTTGCATAATCTCCCTGTGTCTGTGTGGGTTTCCTCTCACCAGTCCAAAGATGTGCAGGTTAAGTGGATTGGCCTTGGGGAATGTAGGGTTACAGGGATAGGTTGGGGGTCTGGGTGGGATGCTCTTCAGATGGTTGGTGTGGAGTTAGTGTCATAGAGATGTACAGCATGGTAACAGACCCTGCAGTCCATGCCAACCAGATATCCTAAATGAATCTAGTCTCATTTGGCTCATCTCCCTCCAAACCCTTCCTATTCATATACCTATCCAGATGCCCTTGTTGCAATTGTACCAGCTTCCACCACTTCCTTTGTCAGCTCATTCCATAAGTGCACCTCTCACTGCGTGAAAAAGTTGTTCCTCAGGTGCCTTTTAAATCTTTCCCCTCTCTTCCTAAACCTATGCCCTCTGTTTTTGATGGGCTTAATGGTCTCTTCCTGCAGTGTAGGCTTTCTAAGCTTCAGCACCAAATATTTGATAATATCCCTGTGATACTCAATGGCTTGACTTAATATTTCAAGGCGCTTTATAATTACAAGTTGCTGGAACTGTCAGTGAAAGGGTAGATGGTGGATGGATTCAGACAAGTTTATCTGGTTTTCGACCTGACTTCAGGAAACTCAAAGCAAGAAAAGTCGAAATACCTGAATGAAGCTATGTATCAATTTTGTTGCTCTCAATGGCTTTATCACATCCCCAGAAGTCTTCCAAAGCCCTCTCTGCATCAAATTACATTGAAATGTGGTCAACACTGCTCTACAGTTTGGAAAGACAACTATTTACAAACAAGGCTCCCCAAAATATAGTTAAAGTCTGATGTGACTTTTCTTTACAAGTCTGAATCTGAAGGACAGTGATACTGGATTGGCAACATCATCGCCGTTTCGCTCTCCACAGATGCTGCCAGACTTGCTGAGCTACTTCAGAATTCTCTGTTCTAATGTCAGATCCTAAGCGACCACTTTGTTTATGCTTTTACTTCCACAATATAATTGATCGAATGAAGACATCAGACATAGGAGCAGAAATTAGGCCATTCGTCCCATCGATTCTGCTCCGCCACTCAATCATGGCTGATAACTTTCTCCCGGTAACCAACGTTAGTCGTGACATGGCGGTAATGTTGAATACTCACGACAAGGTGCAGAAAAACCCATTGTTTTAAACTCTGTAACTGAGCCCCATGTTGCTCCACAATCAATTCTCTCACCCATTTCAATTATCACCATCATTCTACAATGTAAAGATGGGACTAGTGTCATCAACGTGAAGTGACTCCTCTGAACACATTTCATCCAACACTCACTGCAAAGGTCAATCCACAGCTAAGGAACAATGTGAACTAGTTGTCATTCAGCGTACAGGTAAAGGCCCTGCATTCCTAAAATCACCGCCCAATTTCCAACAAAAAAAAATCAGTTCTGATTTCAAAATCACATCCTAAACACAGGAAATTTCCAATTTCTGCAAGCACAGTTCCTGATACTTTCTCTTAATCCCCAGCCATTAGGATAATGCCTCGAATCATCTCTGGCTGAATTTATAACCAGGAACACTCAGAAGTACGGAGGGCTCCAAACCAGGCACGAAACTGGAGAGGAAGAAAAACATTACCTGGGCTCTTACTCAAACCAGATAGATCTGCAGTGCTTGTTGGTGAGGTAGTTTGAGTTCCATACATCTTTGGTGCCAGGTCCTTTATACATGGAAAGTCCATCTTAAATCTTCCAGTGATGGAATGATGTTCTAAAAGTTTGGAAAGACAAACTCTGTCCCGGCCAGTCAATTTCCCTTTAGTTTCTATTCTCCAAATTCCTAGAAGTCAATAGTACAAGTTTACTGAACCATGACCTGTGTACTCATCTGCTTTATTCAAGCCAACCAGTGGGCCAAATGGCCTCCTTCTGCAGTGCAGATTCTATTTGAGATAGTGAGTATATTTTCTCAACTGATTGTGTTATGGTTACCTAATATCACAGCAAGACATTTTGTTCTGTCCCAGTTTCTAGGTGGACAGCGGGTCAAATGAAATTTACAATATTTCAAGAAGAAATCTCAGAATGCTAGCACGCAGAGGCAGCGGGTAATAAGGAAGGCTAATGGATTGTTGGCCCTTATTTCAAGGGACTTGAAGTATAAGAAAAGGGAAGTCTTCCTGTAACTGCGTAAGTTGCTGGGAGACCACATCTGGGGTACTGTGAGCTGTTTTGGTCCCCTTATTTAAGGAGTAATATTGTTTCATTGGAAAGGTTCACTAGGATGATGCCTGGGATGGTGGGATTGTCTTAAAAGCAAAGGTTGAACAGGTTGGGACTCTACCCACGAGAGATTGAAATGTGAGAGGCATCTCATTGAGATATTCTTAAGGGGCTTCACTGGGTCAACGCTGAGAGGATGCTTCCCCTCATGGGAGAATCTAGGATCAGAGGACCCGGTCTCAGAATAAAGGAGCATCAACTTAAGATTGAGACGGGGAGGAATCTTTTCTCTCAGAGGGTTGTAAATCTTCGGAACTCCTGGCCACAGAAAGCTGTGGGTACAGAGTTCTTGTGGATATTTAAGGCTGAGATCGATAAATTCTTCCAGTTGGCGAATTAAGGGTTACAGGGAAAGGGCAGGAAGGAGGACATGAGGAATGTCAGATCAGCCACGATCCTATTAATGGTGGAGCAAGCTGAAGGGACCAAATGGCCCCCTCCTGTTTATGTTTCTTAAGGTTTTAACTGGAAAGCTCGGAATGTGCAGAGATGATAAGCTGAATAGCCTCCTGCTGCACTCTTAACAGTTCTGTGAAGAATATTGAAAATGTTATCGCCAATGATAAAATTTATTTATTGTAGTATTGCCCATTAATTGGAAACAACAGCTCTCTGGGAATCAAAAAGGCAAATGAGGTGGATCAAAATGTTTCAATATTAATGGGTACAGGGCCATGAAATTCCTTGGTGTTTTTTCCCAATCTCACACAAAGTCTTTACCTGAAAGTCAAAGGGAATTCTTGTGATCTTGGGATGATGGAGGAAGTTCAGCAGAACAGACAGGACAACCTATCTGGATGGTTGGAATCTGCTTACACTGGCTCTCTGAGTGTTCTACTGGTTTCTTATTGAGAACTCCCACTGAATGCCCTTCAAGGTTACTTTAGGTCACTGGGGCAGACAACATTTGGAATTATAATTACTGGAGAGAGCCGATAGAATGTGCTGCTTTCCGTGACTCTGCACGTGGAATGCGATCCTGCAGGAAGGCAGAGGGAAAACATCACTGAAAGGCATATTGGACACTGGGAGACTAATTTTTTCACATTTTACAAAGCCTCATTTTCTGTTTCCAATGTATCAAACCTCCAGCAGTGTTTGGAGATTAGGTCCATGGCTATTTGAGCCATACCTTCCAGTGGGAATCTATTAATACTGTATTTCTTCTTGAAATCTGAGCCCAAAGGCAGGAATTTGCTGATTATTATTTGCAAATGATGGCCTACGTCCTAAGTTATTGGTTAATTCAGTGATCCTACACTTCTAGAGAAGTCACATCTGTCCCCAGAAAGTGGACATCAGAGAATTAGGTGCAGTGTGTGACCAGCCAATTAATCAATGCCCCGTGCAAACATGGCTTCTCATTGGGAATCATTGCATATATCTGCATTTCATTTTTGAAGATAAGTTCAGTGAGGAATTTAGACCATTAGGTGCTGATACCCACACAATCATATATGTTTTTGGTGACCGATGTACATAGAATCATTCTCTGTCTAAAACAGCACAACAAGCCCAGAAAGTCTAATTTATTTATTTAAGGAGTCTCACCATCAACACCTCTTTTGAAAACCAGATGACAACAAAGCTTGTATGATTAACCCCACCTTCCTGATTTCTTCTAAGTTGGTCACTGAAGTACTTTCTGTACATCAGTGTGAGACTGAATTTCGATTCACACAATTTGACCCTTGGAAGACAATTAGCTCAATTTATGGATTCTGACAAGAGAGAATCAAACCTCTTGATGTTCAATGTCATTACTGTCACTGAATCCTTCAACATCTGGAGGGTTAATAATTTACTAGAAATTGAATTGGATTTACCTTATAGATACCTAATAGGCTACTAGAGCAGGTCAGAGGCTGGGAATCCGGCATTGAGTTGCTCACCTCCTGACTCCACAAATTCTACAAGGCACAAGTCAGGAGTGTGATGGAATATTCCCCACTTGCCTGGATGAGTGCAGCTGAAGAAGGGCTTATGCCCGAAACGCTGATTCTCTTGCTCCTTGGATGCTGCCTGACCTGCTGCGCTTTTCCAGCAACACATTTTTCAGCTCTGCAGCTCCAACAACACTCAAGAAGCTTGACACCATCCAGGACAAAGCACCATATCCACTACTTACAGTGACAGTACCATGTAGAAGATGCACTGCAACATCTTGCCAACAGTACCTTCCAACCTGTAACTTCCATCAATCTTGGAACAGAAGAGCAGCAGGAACATGGAGACACCACCATCTGCAACTTCTCCATGTCACTCACCGTCCTGACTTCGAACAGGATCACAGTTACTTTTATGTTGCTGGGTCAAATTCCCTCCTGAAGGGAATTGTGGCTCTACCTACCCCCGCCACCCCCCTGCCTCCCCCTCTCCCCAAAAGGACTGCAGTGGTTCAAGAAGTCTTTTCACCACCTCCAGGACCAGTCGGTTGGCAGTGCCAGGAATATTCACATCCCAAAAACAGGTTTGACAGAGGCACACTGCACAGAAACCCTTGTCTGTATTTATTATATATCACAGACACAGTTTTGAGTTTCCAAATTGGCTGAACAGTTGTTTCCTTAATCAGGATCATGACCTCACATGAAAAACTGAATGCCAGAGAATTTGATCAGGTCAAGAATTACCATTGAAAAGAGCTAGGTTTTGTTTCATGTTTTGTGTCTGACACTCTTTTGAACAATGTAGTCAGCTCCCTCCAAAAATGTACCACAGTTTTAGACACAGAATTATGTACGGATAGAGTATTTGATTCAATTTACATAGCACTGGCTGAATTTCAGCAGTGCTTGGAATTCTTGAGAAACAGTGAGACAAGAGCGATTAATGTTAATTTTGCTGTTACACATGCAGTCGTCCATTCTGCCCCTTGATCCTTTTTGTTCACATGAACTCTACCTGCCATGATCATGTACCCATTAATATCTAACAGAAATCCATCATTATCTGTAAGGAATTTTCACTTGACCCCAAACAGAGAGTTCCAGATTTCCATAACACATTGCATGATGAATTGCATTATGATTCCACCCCTCTAGCTCTGATTCAAACATTATTTGCCCCGTGTTCAATATAATAAATTCTCTCTATCGACCCGAACTAATATTTCTTTCATTTGAAACACTTTATTCAGATTACTCCTCAATCTTCCCTTCTCAACAGAGTACAAATAAACGTGTCCACAGAAAGTTAGCCCTTTTAACTCAATTAAAATAAAAATATTTAAGATTCATGAAGTACTGACCACAATATACAGAAACTTACAATGTCTTACACAAGCAAGTTAACTCCAAGAAGGAATCAAATAACGAAGCAGAAGAAACAGCTGCGGTTCAATGATGAGTCTCTCATCCTTGGTCAGTATTGCAGACAAACCTGTGGACTGAGGTTACAATGATATTAGGCAGAAGTGTGGTCTGCAGATGCTTAAGATCAGAGTCGAGAGTGTGGTGCTGCAAAAGCACAGCAGGTCAGGCAGCATCCGAGGAGCAGGAGAATCAAAGTTTTGGGCAAAAGCTCTTCATCAGGAATGAGGCTTTTGCCTGGAACATTAATTTTCCTGCTCCTCAGATGCTGCCTTACCTGCTGTGCTTTTCCAGCACCACACTCTCGACTTTTATCTCCAGCACCTGCAGTCCTCACTTTCACCTCGTCGATTTTAACCTTACTGTGAAGCCTCTTTGAAGGACATCTACCTTGAAGAAATTCTCTCTCTACAAGAACCTCACTGAGTCTCTCTCGTACTGCACCCTTCAGGTTATCTCGTTGACAATGATATTGTCCAGTTTAATAGTACTACTGTCATAAACTACATTCAACAAGGACGTAGAAAGCAGCCAGGCCTATTTATGAACTCATTACCCATCAATAATATTATTCTTCTACGGCCATCATAGCTAGCACCTCAAGGTTTTGTTGGAACCAATAGCCCACCTCCTGATTTCAGCAAAGTCAAAACAGTGGATCAGGTCACCTGCACCTCTTGGAGAAGTTGGCTTCAGTTTTCGAAATTACCAGGATGGTCACAGGCTACAGAACAATCGGAAAAGTTACAAAAGTGTTACCTGGGATCTCAGTCAACCCCTCAAGAGGTTTGGTGCTCACTGTTGGTTGAGTGGTTGTGGTTTTTAATTGAGCCAGCCTTGCTGTAAGTTCCTTCATACATGGAAGGTCCATTTTAAAGATTCCCGTGATTTCATGGTAGTCTAAAAATGTGTCGATACAATCTAACTCTCGATAAGATAAAGATGTTCCAGTATCTATTTTCCAAACTCCTGGAAATCAACAGCACAATTTTTTATTAAGACATATCTCTCTCACACTCACCCACACACACATACTGCACACATTGTATCTGCTCCCTGAATTTAAGGTCAATTTCCAACCAGGAGATCTTTTTTACCTCCATCGTCATAAGGTATATCATAACGTTCCACACATGATACTCTTATACGAGATTGAGGTCAAAATGTTCAAAGGAAAAGCATACATGAGCTCACCCCGGTTCATTCTAACCTTGCATAGATCATTGGTGAGGCCACATTTGTAATACTGTGCACAATTCGGTGCTACTATCTCTTTGTAAGGTGTTTGTGCACTGAAGAAGATAGAAAAAAAAAGGAAGAAACTTTTTTTAATCAAGCTGAGAAAACTCACGTTGCTTTTGTTCGTGAAAAGTGGTGATATTATCCAGATCTTTACATTTAGACACTGCAAATCAAATCACATGGCATTTAAATAGGCTATTTCAGTCAACTGTTCTCCACAGAGCCTCGTTCCACACTATTAGCATATTATTGTCATCCTATCTCCTTTATCATCCTCAATAATGCTTCCATTACCATGTTTCCTGTCAGAGTCAATACCACATTCTCAACTCTCTTTGCATTAGGACGTTTCTCCTGAATTTCTTCTCAAATTCATTACGGTCCCAAGTCTTTGACTTCCATACAAGCAAAGACATTCGCTTTCCATCTCGCCCAATCAAAAAACCCTTCATCATTTTAAACATCTCTCTGTGTTGGCCCTAACGTGAGAGCTCGACGTTTCGTCGAATTCTCTATTCCTGAGATGCTGCCTAACCTGCTGTGCTTTGACCAGCAACACATTTGCAGCTGTGATCTCCAGCATCTGCAGACCTCATTTTTTGCCCTAACGTGAGAGCACATCACCTTCCGTGCTGTCCAGACACCAGGAACCAATCCTGGGTTCAGATTATCGCCTCAGCCAAAGAAACAGTCTCATTGTACATCAGCGCAAGTTACAGAGGGCTGCCTCACCAGATCAGATGTGGGTCAAGGGTGGAATCCGATTCAGTTGAAGTGCTCTTTCCATTGCGTGACTCTGTCTTCAATGCAACGGCTCAAAAGGAGCTAATTGGACACAGGAAGCAATGAACAACATGAAAGTCAAAAGCGCTGGAAGCAAATGTTAAGCCTTCATGCCCATGACAAAAATGAGATGAGCTGCTATTAAGAAATTCAATGACAAAATGGTATGGCCAAGAGGAAAATTACGGCCAGCTCATAAAAGCAAAGGGGGGTTGTTGAGAATCCACATCAGGAGGCAATTGTGGACTAACATTGCAAACATTTTCTAGTCAATGATGTCCCTGAGCTGACACGGGAATCAGTCATCATGGATATCCTGGAATTATCTCAGGTTTCTCTCCAGTCCATTATGCAAAACCTTCCAAAAAGGAAAGTCAATGTTAAAAGATATTTTTTAAAAAGATATCTTTCTATAGCAGCTTTCATGACCTCAGGATGTCTCAAAATGCTAAAACTGCGATTCAGAAAGGGCTTCAGGATCTGGAGTCATCTTGCAATGATATCATAGAGGTGCACATCATGAGGCATAAATAGCACAGTGTAGGTGGAGTTAGAACAGACTGAAAATATTGAGACAGCACATGGGCATAAAAACGCAGAGAAGTTAGTTTAGTCATTGGTAATGTAACTATAAATCATAACCTGGTATAGTTATGATTACTGCGATGCACACTGTTTAGAATTTGGTGTTAATGTATAATAAATGCTGTGACTTTGGAGGTGAAGCCTGAAGTCAAGTATTGACATTATCTTCTCCTTGACCTATCTCAAAGCCAAATTACTGTAATGCAGGAAATATTGCAGTTAATTTTTGTATACCGACATTCCGCAAACAACCAACAATGATCAGGCAATTTGTTTTTGCCATGTTGGTGGAGGAATAAACACTCAGTATCTCCCCTGTCACTCATTAAACAAGAGGAGCACAATTTGACAGTAGACATGTAACTCCTCTCAGAAGGTTTTACTTTAATCAAGTCAGGAAGATGTGATTTAATGCTGGGTTAATTTCCTGGAGTGAACAGAAAGATCCAATGTGATATCTACACAGCCAAGGGAGTTGAAAACAAAGAACTTCACAAGGTGGGGGCTGGAGGGTGATTTAGCCAATCATGCCTCAGACAAACCATATCGAAGTCCCCAAACCTTGTGTCATCCTCTAATTTCACTCTTCATTCACTTTTCTCTGAACACAGCCTCCGAACTGTTCCCTGTGACAAAACATCTCCTGCTCCTGCAGCAGTGTGCTCAACTGGTAAGATTCAAGATAAACTCAATGGCTTGGCAGCAAGGACACAGTGACGGTGATGGCACACTGTCAATGTTACTGAACTAATCATCCAGATCATCTGGGAGATTGTGAAATTCAAATTCCCTCAGAGTCTGGAATTAAATGAACCAATGGCAACCGGAATACCATTGTCAATTGTGAAAATCCATCTGGTTCACTCATGCTTTTGGGAAGGAAATCTGCTTTCCTTATGTGCTCTGACCTTCATATGACTCCAGACCTTCATGGTTGACTCTGAACTGCCCTGTAAAATGGCCCTATCAAGCCATTCAATTCAGGAGTAATTGGGTGGCATGGTTGCTCAGTAGGTAGCCTTACAGCACCAAAGACCTAGATTTGATTCCAACCTCAGGAGACTGTTTGTGTGGAGTTTGCACATTCTCCCTGTGCCTGCGTGGGTTTGCTCTGGGTGTGCCGGTTTCCTCCCACAATCAAAAGATGTGCAGGACAGGTGAATTGGCCATGATAAATTGCCCACAGTGTTCAGGGATGTGTAGGTTAGATGCATTAGTCAAGGTAAACATAAGGTAGGGGCATGGGTCTGGGTGGGTTACTCTTTGGCGTTTCGGTGTGGATTTGTTGGGCCGAAGGGCCTGTTTCCACACAATAGGGATTCTCTGACTAATCAGGGATGGGAATTAAAGGTGGCCTAGCAAGCAACGTCCACATCCCATGGATAGCTGAAAAGAACAAGTAGGAAATCATTTTTCTTAAATGACCAATGTCTTCAAAAGTTAATGCTGAGCTGTATACTCTCTACTCACCAAAGTTTAACCATGATCTTAGCAAGAAACCAGTTTTCTCAGGAATAATTTTAACGGTAACGTATGATAATAAATGCAAGTTTCAGATTTTGTGACAAAATTCTGGACTGCGGAATATATAAGTCACAATCTGAGCTGATCTGTTTACTTTTCTGGCATTGTCACAATAAATTTGATTTGGAAACACATTTTAGATGTGTCTACCTGTGTTCCACACCTTAAAAATGAGTGCAATAAATGTCTTCCTGATGACAGCACCTCACATTTCTCCTAGGGAGTCACCAGTGGGATGAACTTGACCCAAGCAGGTAATGTCTAAATAACTTACAAGAATGGGAATCCACAAATTCAAGCAATTTAAGGCATAACTCATCTGCGTCTTCCATCATTTTGTGTTTTTATTTGTTCCTCACAGAATGTGTGCTTCACTGACCAGGCCAGCATCTGCTTTCCTTCCCTAATTTCCCAGAGGACAGTTAATGGTCAACTCCATTGCTAAGGGTCTAGAGTCACGTGAAGGCCAGACCAGGCGAGGACAGCAGATTTCCCTCATTAAAACACATTAGGACACTAGCTCAGCCAATTCTGCACAGGCTACATTGGAATCAGGGCTCAATATTCTCGGAAACTATGACGCTCCACCTGCTCTTCACCTTCCTCAAGTGTGACCAGACGCCAAAGACGGGTGACTTCATTGAAACAGATCCAGCAAGCAAAGTCAATCTAAATAAAAAGAAATTACCAGCCAATTCTCTACAGAACACCAATGTCCAAGTCTGTCCATGTGGCAGAGGGAAATTCCATTCAAAACCCAACAGGGGTGTCCATCAGATTTATTAGGAGAATAATGTAAAGATATTACCTGTGGTGTAAGTGAATTGGAATGAAGGTTTGGTGCTGACTGTCGTCGTGGTTGTGGTTTTTAAGCGTGAGAGTTTCTTCGTGAGTTCTTTCATACAGGGCAGATCCATTTTAAAGATTCCACTGATGGTATGGTAGTCTAAAAATGTGAAGAGACACTCCCTGTCTTGACGAGACAATCGTCCTTCAGTATTAATTTTCCAAATTCCTGGAAGTTAATAGTATAGGTTTACTGAAGCTTGTCCGCCCACGCAGACCCCTAACTCACTCCCTAAAGTAGAGGTCGAGGGCTAGCCGTTGAGCGACATTGGTATATAAAAGGCACGTTCTGTACATGAGGTTTTTTTAAAAAAAGAACAAGACTCAAGATATTGCTGGCAATTAATGGGAACTCTACAGGTTAGAATCAATGTGAATCTGTATTCAACATATTCTAATGTTGCATAGATCAAAGGGTGAGGCCACATTTGAAATATTAGCTATTGTATTGAGTGCTCTCTCTTTCTCTTCAAAATGGTCAAAAGTCACATGACACTAGGTTATAGTCCAACAAGTTTATTTAAAATCACAAGCGTTTGGAGCACTGCCCGTTCATCAGGTGAAGAGAAGCACACAGGCACAGAATGTACAGGCAAAGAGATCAAAAGATCATACAACAGGCTCAGTTCCAAGTCTCAGCAGGTGATCAAAATGTCAGACAGTGTGAGTCAAGTGTCAACAGCTGAATAGCAAATGAAGGGGATTTACCTGTTGGGGTATAACCTGGTGTTGTGTGGTGTCTGACCTTGTCCACCCCAGTCCAACACCTGAACCTTCACATCATGATGCACTTATGGAATAGCAATTAGCTAACACCAACAAATATTACTCCTAAACCTGCTCTTCATTTCTTCTCAAAGCTCAGTGTGTCAAACATAGGTTACCAGGGAATCCAGTCTCAGTCCCTGAAATGCTGACCATCAAGAATAACACCAGTCCATTGGGAATCTTCCTATCTTCCCTCTTATAAGAGGTCAACTCCAGCTAGTACAGTTCTCCAATGGTAATGAGAGCTCTCCAGTTCCTGACTGACAGTTCATAATGTACTGCATCAGCAAAGCCATCTTGTCCATGTGAAAGTGTCAGCAGTAAGAAGCAGCTGAGGTCATACATGAGGGACACCACCTGGTGCAAACTCAAAATGTAGCTCCGGAGATAGCTACAAAAGTATGAAAAGGATATGTCAAGAAATAAACCAGTGGCACTGTATGACACTTGGAAATAAGACACAGTAAGTTTCCAGATGAGAACAACGAATGAAATCTCCTGAATCATCAGGTAGTCACAAGAAAAAAATGCCATGAGCTTGAAGAGGAGACCCGAATGATGCCAGCAATGAGGGACTTCCCATTCTTAGGATTGTTCTCCATACAGAGAAGTATAAGGGGAGTCTCAACAGGTGTGTCAAATTTCAATAAGGAGAGACACAAACTGAAAGGAAAGAATCTTAAAGAGTGAATTGTTTGATCTGGAATGCACTGCCAGACTAAGTAATGGAAGCAGATGCAGTCTTAACTTCCAAAAGGGTGACAGTTGCCAGCAGTACAGGGAAGTGGACGCAAAGTAGGCGGACCGCTCTTTCAAAGAATGGACACAGGTGGAAGGTAAAGTCACCACAGCCCTACCAGGCCATAGGGCTGCTCTCTCATCAGAGAGGAAGGACTGGTGGTGGTGGTTCAACCTGAGGGTCACCACGCCTCAGACGAGGAGGGAGGTGGAGGTGGAGAGTACTTCATGGTCACCGCAGCTGGTATGAGAATTAAGCCCGTGTCCATCACCATGAATTGCAAAGCAACCATCCAGCCAAATGAGCAAATCAACCCACCTGTGTCCCACGGGCCAAATCGCCTCCTTCCATGTCCCCTGTCCCAAAGAGGCAACAGTGGGAGAAAACACCCACTCCATAACAACATGGTGCACCAAGGGAACATCTCAAAGTTTCCAATATAACTTCATCTTAGCTCCCAGTTTTACAGTCAAACATATTGTTTAGAAGAAATTCTGTGCACCCATTTGTCTCTAGGGTAATTACTGTTGCTCTCCACGAGGCACACCTGTGTGTGTGTTTCTCCCCCCGACGTGTGGAGCAATTAGTCTAAAACAGAAAGCACAGCTTCAGCTTACATCCCACTGCAACCAATGTTCCTCAACCCATTCCCATCCTAAGGGAGAGCTCCTGCAGATACCAGGTGCTCATATCCAACAAATCTTAATTAATGGAGTACACACATTTCTACACGTTAACCGCAGGAACACAGAGAATAAAAGAAAAACAACTGAGAGTGGAAAAACAAGGAATCCTCATGGCAATGAGAAAGCTCTCAGTACATCTGTGTCTTCTGCAAGTCTTTAAAAGACGTAAGTTACCTTGACTGGTTTTAACCTTTTAGTTGGTTAATGTGTTCTTTTTTGGAGCTTTTATATGTTTCTAGAGAAACATTCACAAAGAAAATGAGAAACTATTTACTTTTATAGAGAAGCATATTTGTTCCGTGCAGTCGCTTTTGATTGTAGGAAGATGTGACACAAGAAACCACAATCAGCGATGTAGCACTCATCCATGCCTCTGCAATGTTGGTGTTGGGATGATTATTATCAGAACACCTCCGCTGCCAAGTTAGGATGTCCCAAAACACTTTACAGCAAATTAGTGTGAAGTACAGTGACTATTGCACTTACGATACGCAGTAACCAATTTGCATACAGCAAATAAGATAATGATTAGATAATCTATTTTAGGGATGATATAAGGTGCTACTTGTGAATAATGGGATAAATATTGGCCGAGGACATTGGACGGTACTCTCCCCTGCTCCTCTTCAAATAATAGCCAAGGAATCTTTCAACCCTCATAAAAGGGGACACATAGTGAAGCATCTCATATCTGAAAGGCAACACCTCCAGTACTGTTGGTCAAGAGGAAGATTTGCTCTGCTGTTATTTTCTATTGTTGTTTCAAATGTAACAATATCAGATCCACAGGTTCCATGAGAATTAAGAGGTAGGCCATTCAGCCCATCGAGAATGCTCCACCATTCAATGAGATTGTGGCTGATCGGATCATCTTCAACCCTACTTCCCTGCCTTTCCCCCACAATCTTTGATTCCTTCACTGATTGAAAGTCCATCGGCCTCTGGTTAACAACCCACCAGTGACCAGACAATTTGGACGCTGCCTGTAGTTGAGACAAGCATGTGTTCAGCTTGAGGTGGATGTCTTAAGAGGTATGGTCTGAACATGGCTGGTGCAATTCAGTGTGGCGGATCCTTGATTCAGCCTCCACCCCTCCCCGTTTCAGAGGAACTACATCATTGTCCATTCTAGGGTCTTGTTCACCTCTGCACGCCTGTCCCAAAATTGTGGACAGTTTTCCATTATCAAATGACTAAGAGGAAATCTGAATAATTCTTTTGGAGCTCATTAAATTTGTGTTCGGTACAAAAAGAACAAGCAGTTTTAGTGTTTCTAACATTTCTGTTTGTCATGGACAATATTGGCCATTTGATTGCTCCATTTAACAGCATTTTAGGAATATGGTGACTCAGGTCAAAGAGACTACACAATCGTATTTCCTTTGCATGACACAATTCCCAAATTCAGTACCGGAATATACATATATAGTGTTGGCAGTCCCCTAGCAATGACGTTCAACCTTCTGAACACTGCCAAAAACAGAGCTGCAGAGTGAAAAGTAATGAGGGTAATGAGGGCCTCAAAATCTGAAAAATGCTTCCACAGAGAGATAGGGAGAGTTTGAAAAAACACGTTGGTTTATGGGCAGGGCAGGTGGAGGTGAGAGGTCATGTGTGCATCCAGGCAGAGTAGACAACCTTACGAATTTAACTGCAGTTAATGAAAAATCTCATAGGAGGTACAAGCCCACATTATTTATGTAGCCAAGGGATGTTATGAGTAATTCTAAGGGCAATGATTTAAAAGAAATACAACACACCAAGTCATGAAAGACAAAACATGGTCTCACACCAGATCTATGCAAGTTAAGGTTTACAAAAAGGCCTCATCTCTCAAAAGAGGAATAATCATGAAAGGATCTTAAAAATTGGGAAGTCTGATAATGTCAATTATCATGCAGAGAAAGGCAAAGAGTTATAAACAAAATACTAAAAACAGGTAGATTCTAAACAACTTTAAAAAAGCCCCAAATTTTAAAGTAATCAATGCTCAATTTGTGTCAATCCAATTCACACAATGGGATATTTTTTTCAATTGTGCAACTGAATTTCTGAATATGGCAGGAACAGAGAAAGATTCTCCGGTAATTATTCAGTCAAAGTTGACACATACCCAGATTAGAGGGTCTCAGGTCTGGCCCACAGAAACAATTCAGTCGGGACTTCAGTCCCTTATTAGCTTTGGTTAAGCCAGCTGGAAAGTGTTCACGTGAGGTAGCTCAGCAGTGAGTGATGCCCACTGCAGTCAGCTAACCTGCCATTGTATCCTCCTGATCAAAATTCCCAGGATGCAAGAGCAAGGGGGATAAAAGGGAAACAGAGGACCTACATCCCATCAAATACTCTCGGAAGAGGAGGGAATGAAAAAAGAGTGCTGAAGTTACCTGAGACGTTTTCAATGGTGAAGGGAAAGGTGATAGTTTCCGTCGTCTTAGAATAAGAAGGCGTTGTGACACCCTTCAAGCAAGAGGTCCCTGGTTTAAACCTCCTTAACTGAAGGGGATCTGACAAAGACATCCGTAACAGCATCATACAAAAGATTTCTTCCTTCGAGAAGGGGCCTTTGATAAACATTTTCAGATACCTAGGCTGTCAATGATGCACAGTGAATATTGGCAATCGAGACACGTTATTTACTGCAGAGTTGAGTTGTGTGCCTTCCAGGTACTTGGTGTTGCTACCTTGGATGCTTGCAGGGCGAGGCTAACACGAAAGCTTCCCCCAGAAGTCTTTGATCCCTCCCATTTCTTGCCACAAGGGCCTGTCTCTCACTCAGGGGAACCTGTGATTGGGTGAAGCCAGGTGTTTCTCTCCAAGTGTCAACAGATGCTCATGTGGTGTCGTGGGACAGATGAGAGTAAAAACACGAAAAACATCAGGGGAAACTGAGGAGCGCTATATGCTGTTGGTCCTGAAACATACACCATGGCGTAGGATGAAGAAAGTTGTGGGCAATCCTCCTGCCAAAGAGCCTCTGTCACCAAGCAACTGAAGGGAATTGGATAACAAATTGAAAAACAAAATGGAGATTTTGTTTCACTTTTGAACATGATGGTTTGCCATCGATTTTAACTTCTGACAAGTGGCACCATCAAGACCAGGACAAAAGGTTACCAGAACAAACTCCCAACCCTACTGGTGGCCCATTAGATGACAAGCCAAGTGTACAATGGCTGTTTGAGAGTTCTTGTGGCAAAGTGGTAGCTTCCCAACTTCTCAGCCATGAGGTCTGGGGTCAAGTACCTAGGGACAATATCTACAATGTTTGTGAACTGCAAATGTGCAGATGCTGATTACATCAAACTGTTAACCCCAACAAACTTCCTTATTCCCTCTTTGCAAACGCAGGGACCAGTATTCCCCAGTAGACAATGATGAAACATTTTATTAATATGCACAAAATTGGAGATGGCTGCTGATGGGAGGAATCAAAACCCTTTATGATATTGTCTGTTATTCTTTGACAGTTATAGAGGGATGGAAACTAAAGAGGCTAACAGCAAATCCAGTGTTTCGCTGTTTACTAAGACAAAATGAGAAAGCCTGAGAGATTTCTGGTTTTCTCACATTCCATATGCACAGGTAAGTTGGTCAATGTAGAATTAGCCTGTCACCTTGCCCAACAAATCCACCACTGCCTAAATATTTCTGCAAAACCAGAGTTGGGAAATTATTTTACAACCAGATTTTCATTCTCACTCTGTTCTTTTCTCCCAAACTGCATCATCAGCGATCACCAGTGATTGCCAGTGATCGCCAGTGATCACCAGTGATTGCCAGTGATCGCCAGTGATCCAAGTGATCGCTAGTGATCGCCAGTGATCCATGTGATCGCCAGTGATCCAAGTGATCGCCAGTGATCACCAGTGATCCAAGTGATTGTCAGTGATCCAAGTGATCGCCAGTGATTGCCAGTGATCCAAGTGATCACCAGTGATCCAAGTGACTCATCCTTAGGATGCCAACATTTATGGCCCACTTTCGTTTTCACCGACGTAGTTCAGAGGCCACCTTAAAGGATAGTTAACATTAGCCTCTTTGGTCTGGATCGATATTTACAAGTAAAGCTATATTGGGTAAAGATGTACAGATTTATTTCACTGAAGGATATTAGTAAACTGGTATGTTTTTACAACAATCTTAACAGGTCTGTTGCTGACTTTTTGGTTCTTTAAAATTGCTCCTCTTTTCAAAATAAAATCTCAAATGGCAATGCTAGGATTTGAACTCACAATCTTCACATTATTTGTCGCACAGTGGCTCAGTGGTTAGCACTGCTACCTCATTGCACCAGGGTCCCAGGTTAGATTCCAGCCTTGGGTGACTGTCTGGGTGGAGTTTGCACATTTTCCCTGTGGGTGTGCTCCAGTTTCCTCCCATAGTCAGGTGAATTGCCCATAGTGTTAGGTGTATTAGTCAGAGGGAAATGGGTCTGGGTGGGTTAATCTTCCGAGGGTTGGTGTGGACTTGTTGGGCCAAAGGGCCTGTTTCCACACTGTAGGGGATCTAATCTAATCACAACTGCCACAGCTGAGTTGCACATTGATTTATAATCTAGTCTTGTACAAAACACCAAGTATAAAATATGTGGTTAAGTGAATGACAAAGCTCCCACATTACCATTCTCAAGAGAAGGGAAGTTCTCTCAGTATTTGCTGTTGAGTAAGTCCCCAAAAGAGATTATGTGATGCTATGATCTTGTTGATTGCTAGAACAGACTCAATGGGCTGAATGGCCGACTCCAGCTCCTACATCTTATGGTCTTGTAAATGACAATTTGTGGAAGCCTACCTTAAACCAGAAAGAATACTACAAAACTATCTAAATACCTCTCGAATCGTTTTGAGATATTTGGAGGTTATGAAAAGCCCTTTTTAAAATGAACATTTTAGGTGGCATTAATTCTTGGAGGCACAATATGATTTGGCTGGGACTGGTCAATGACAATGAAAGGGCATGGGGCTGTAAACGAAAATAATTTACCTCAAACACCCAGCTTGAGTGATATGTGCATTAAACCATTCCCTAATGAGTCCAGCTTGTTAGAGAAAAACAAGGTAGTTCATAAAACAGCCTTCTGGAAAATAAACTTTAATAGAAGGAATACCAACAAAGGAGTGATGCTGCAAACATCAAATTGAGTTGTTTGGCCAGGTGGATTTGATAAAACTTTGAAGATTCAATTATTTGGGAGGTGTGGGTAGATTCTATAACCTCTGCAGCTAGATGAGTGAAACGCTCATTTCAATCGACCAAGCCTTTGAGCTCGGAAAGGCTGAACCTGATAGAAGGGGAATGTATCATAGCCTCTTTTAACTCACTCATCTGTCATATATGTTCTTGTACTCCAGGCTTCTTTCTAACTCTTGAACTCTCCTGGAACCATGCTACCATTGTTTCCAATGGTCAGGATGACGAAGACACATTGTAAGGTGGCTGACTGGTCACTTTCAGTTTTGCCTAGTCACCTGATCAGCTTTGGCAATGATTGCATTCATAGGTCGGTGGTAGAATTCTCACCTACCATGCTGGAGGGCCAGATTCAATCCTTTCTTGATCAGGAAGCACATCAAGGGATCAAGGGTTATGGGGAGAAGGAGGGAGAATGGAATTGAGAAACATAACAGCCACGATCAAATGGTCGAGCAGACTCGATGGGTTGAATGGCCTAATTCTGCTCCTTTGTCTTTTGGTCTTTTTGACTGCAGCTGTGACATCCCATAGGAACATGGAGCAGGCCACAGGATATCCAGAAGATGTCTTCTGAGTGGAACCAGTAGCAGCTCTATACAGAAGGTGAGGGAGAAAGGAAGAGTTCCCCGGTGCTAAGGCTGATGTGTAAAGATTGGTACTTCGAGAAATTCCACATGGATGGAAACTTGCTTTACCCCCAACCCTGTCTATTCATGTGAGATTTTCCAGGGTAGCAAAACACATGGGTGAAGGCTGAGAGAGTCATGGCTACATTGAACAACTTGGTGATCAAAACAACCCTATGACTTGGGATGTTCACAGCACAACTGAAGTCGAGTGCAACGCCAAGTGTATTTGGAGGTGAGGAGCTGACAACGTTCAGCTCTTTGGCTGATGCATTCTCACAATACCCCAGCTGTGTTCACTGCCTATCTGCCATGGAGATCCCTGCTACTGAAGATCAGTTTGAAAAATGTTATCTCTGCAGAGAAAGAGAGAGACAGACAGACAGAGACAATCGATTCACATTATAATTATGAGAAAGAGTTCAAGAATGTCACCAAGGGGTACCACTTTGAAGCACCTGCAATCTTAAAAGACAATCACAAGTTTCCAGTCAAGAGGTGTACGATCCAGGTGTGTTAGTGTGATATTTAATATTCAGACAGTCATACGGGAGACTGTTCAGCCCAGATAGTGTCCCAAGAGAGCTTCATGTTCAATTTCTCTCTTATTCTTTCCCGGTAGCACTGCATTCGCTCTCTCTGCCTTTTTGCAAGTTGTGCCCGAACTTGCCTTGAGTGCCCTTTCAGACACTTATATTCCAGAGGCAAGCCGTTGGTTTACAGCAACTCAACAGCTCACTCTCATCTGTTGTCAGCCTGTGAAGTGACCACGTTGTTCCAGCCTAACTTCTGAACTAGACCCTGTCAGGATTTGAACTCCCCAGCATCCAGACCGCTGACCTTTCCAGGCTAACATATGCAATCTTCCAAATGTGCCGTCACCAATGATCTATGCAGGATTAGGTTTCCTTGACATGGGGGAGAGATGCTTTTGAACATGTCACCATGTTTAATCTTCAGAAGCAGCACAGCGAACTTGAAATTGATGCGATTAAAGGCAAGATCTATGAGGAAATAGCAGATAAGCTGTGGCTTACCAGCATAATAGGTTCATTCAGGACAAAAAGGAATACTTGATAGGATTGAACGATTCAGCTCAGAACAATACTTTACGATGTACTGAGACAGCAGGGGAAGAGGACTGCTTAGGAACCCGATATTAAAAGTTCTGCTTCACAGAAACACAGTAGCGAACAAATAAAGCCAAAGAGAACAGGGCTGTTTAAGGATCTGGTAAATCTGATTGTGTGAAGAGGGAAAGATTAGTATTCTGGAGGATGGGCCAAAGGGCTGTCTTTTAGCACTTTTGCAAGAAATGTGGAAATCGCGCACTTCAACGGACTGTTTACTAATGGAACTTAAATATCTATTTATATTAAACCAACTGGGGAATCGATTAAAGAGAACTGAAATTTGAAGAAAAGCCAAAAATTTAAAAATACCAGGTTGGAATAAAGCAAAACATAAATTTTAACCTGGTTTGGTCTGCTTAACGGAAGGCGCTTCGTTATCTAAACATCAGAACTGAGTTTCACACAACGCACAACACTAACTGGCACATTAAAGTAACAATGCTGTTACCTGAGCTGTAAGTTATAGCAAAAGGAAAGGTGATACTTTGGGCAGTATCAAACTGAGATGGCGTGGTCGTGAGACGCTTCATGCAAGAAGGTTTCATCCTAGGTCTATCGTAGTCTAAGGAGTCGAAAAGATATTCTCGGAACATAAAGAGACAAAGCAATTCTTCTTTGGTAAACCCTGCTTTAACGTGTCTAAACATATTTCCAGAGCTTTTGCTGGACAACAGCACAATCCTTCCAAGGAATATCTCACACAGACTGAGAACTGATGCTGGTTCTGCAACGGTGTGCCTCTGAAACTTCCAATGTTGCTGTGATGTTCCAGTCCCTCCCATTCCAAGTGCACCTGTTACCATTCGAACCCTGGGGAGGTTCTGTGTGAATGAACTGGGTGGATCTATCCAATAAGAGGCAGATGACTACATTATTCCGTGGGACAGGTGCTAACTGCAGGCAACAGCCACTGACTGGAATGGAAATCAGCAAAGAAACATCACTCGGGAGTTCCAAAGTGGCTAGGAGCCCTCTTGAATAACAAGTGGAGCAAACAACCAACAAGACTTGCCAATTCTCTCATCAGAGAGTTGAGTTCAGGTGATGAGACCTCGTGGAGGTCCTGTGGTGCAGTGGGTAGCATCTCTCCCTCTGAACTTGATGCTTCAAGTCCCACCCCAGGACTTGTTGACCAAGGGAGACTCTCTCTCAAGGGGCCAATCGGCCTGACTGCCAACCCTTCCGACATGCCCAGGGCAGATGGCCAGTGTGTGTGTCTCCCGGTCACACCCGGGGCAGAGGGGTGCCTCTCAACAGACAACCCCTGGCTTCAGCCCCAATGGCCTGCACCAGGAAAATCAAGAGGGGCTGAAATTGATGCCAATCTGTGTGTCATCTGTCTCTAGAATGAGACAGGGTTCTCTTTCTCTGTGAGGCAGCTTGCAGTGAAACGTGATCTGCAGTGTAAACGCTGGTGAGACAGCATAAAACGCGCTTCACTCCATATCTAACCATTGCTGCAGAATTATCATCAACAGAGGCCATTCGGTCCATCGTGATCTGTCAGAGCTCTTGGTTAGACTCAATCCTATTGTCAACCAGGTGAAAGTGAGGACTGCAGATGCTGGAGATTAGAGTTGAGAGTAGTGCTGGAAAAGCACAGCTGATCAGGCAGCGTCCGAGGAACAGGAACATCAACATTTTGGGCAAAAGCCCTTCATCCTGAATGAGGCTGGGACCCTTGGCGTGAGGTTGTAGAGATAAATGGGAGGGCTGGAGCTGGGGAGAAGGTAGTTGAGAGTGCAATAGGTGGTTGGAGATTGGGGTCAGGGTGATAGGTTGGACAGGAGGGTGGGAAGGAAGATAGACAGGTGGGGCAGGTCATGAGGGCGGTGCTGAGCTGGCAGGTTGGGGGGAGGGGAAATAATGAAACTGGTGAAATCCACAGTGGTGCACTGGGGTTGAAGGGTCCCAAGGCAGAAGATAAAGCGTTCTTCCTCCAAGTGATTGATGGTGAGGGAGCGGCGATGGAGGAGGCCCAGGACCTGCACAACCTTCGCTGAGGACATGCAGGTTCTAGGCCTCCTCTATCGCCACTCCCCAAGCACCCGTCACCTGGAGGATGAATGCCTCACCTTCCACCTTGGGACTCCAAACCCAGCACATCACTGTGGATTTCACCAATTTCCTCAATTCTCCTTCCCCCACCTTATCCCAGTTCCAACCTTCCAGCTCAGCACCACCCTCATGACCTGCCCCGCCTGTCCATCTTCCTTCCTACCTATCCCCTCCACTCTCCTCTCCGACCTATCACCTTTATCCCAACTTCCATCCACCAATTGCACTCTCAGCTACCTTCACCCCAGCCCCACCTTCCTCTCATTTATCCCTACACCCCGCCACCCCGAAGCTCCCAGCCTCATTCCGGATGAAGAGCTTTTGCCCGAAACGTCGATTTTCCTGCTCCTCAGATGCTGCCTGACCGGCTGTGCTTTTCCAGCACCACTCTCTCGACTCACTTCTCTCATCCCACATCCTGCAATTTTCATTTAGACTTTAAGTAGAAACCCAATTCTTTTTCCCAAATCACCACCCACCATCCCATTGAGCCATTTCACAACAGCACACTGGGTAAAATATTTATTCCTCATCTTTGCCTGGTTCTGTTGTCAATTGCCATCAATCTGAATGCTCTGGTTACCAACGCCTCTGCCAGTGAAAACCACTCTTTCCAATAAGCCCATCAAAATATTTGATCATTTTGGACCTCTCTCATACATGAACTGAAGGAGAACAATTCCAGTTTATCTTTCACCCCATGTAACTAAAGTCCCTCAATCTTCATGCCATTGCAGTAAACCTCTGAACTTCCTGCCCGGACATCCTCTTTAAGATACCCAATTCCTAGAAATAGATTCAATATTCTCACTGTGATTCAACCAGTGACATTCTGAGGTTGGAATAACTTCCTTATTTCTGAATGGCATTTATTTATTTGCAAAGCCAAAGTTCACTTGTCTTTTTAATGATGTGCTTAGCTTCTCCTACTACTTCCCAAGATTTGTGTACATGGAACCCAAAATTTTCCAAATAAGCCATAATTTTGTGGCGTCTTAATCAATTTATCTACCCGGTCATAATTAATAAAACAGTATAGTTGCAGCTTTACTCTGTATCCAACCCGTGCTGTCCCTGTCCTGGGAATGTTTAATGGGAACAGTGTAGAGGTTAGCTTCGTCTGCATCTAACCCCGCGCTACCCCTGTCCTCGGATTGTTTGATGGGCACAGCGTAGAACAAACTTTACTCTGTATCTAACCCCGTGCCGTCCCTGTCCTGGGAGTGTTTAATGGGGACAGTGTGGAGGGAGCTTTACTCTGTATCGAATCCCATGATGTTCCTGTCCTGGGAGTGTTTGATTGGGACAGTGTAGAGGGAGCTTTACTCTCTATCTAACCCCGTGCCGTCCCTGTCCTGGGAGTGTTTGATGGGGACAGTGTAGAGGGAGATTTACTCTGTATCTAACCCCGTGTTGTCCCTGTCCTGGGAGTGTTTGATGGGGACAGTGTAGAGGGAGATTTACTCTGTATCTAACCCTGTGCTGCCCCTGTCCTCATATTATTTGATGGGCACAGTGGAGAACAAGCATTAGTCTGTATCTAACCCCGTGCTGTCCCCATCCTGGGATTGTTTGGTGCTGATATTGGATGTTTGAATTCCAAGTTTTCCCACTTTCCCCAACTAAGCCCTTTCACTAGAATATGCAATATCTTTACAAATGAATAACACATTAAACAAAATTAAAAATCCTTCCTTCTCATAACAACGGAAAATGTTCCTGTCTACAGCTACGTTTTGTTTAAAATTTGTATTCTGCAATAAAGGTCAGAACATTGATACAGTAGCCATAAGTCAGCCATTCAGCCCTTCAAGCCTATCCCCATTCAATATGTTCATGGCTTGTATTCTAACTTAGTTACATGCACTCACTGATTTTTTTCAGTATCTGAAAAATCCTACCAACCTTTGACTTGAATATACTCACTCAGTGAGAATGCACAGCTCTCTCGGGCAGAGAAACAATACAAAGGATAAAATCAAAGCACGATTTCAATTGTGTGAACAAACAGTGCAACTTGAATCACTCAGCCAGTGAAATCCTGCAAAGTGTAAGTCATGGACCATACTCTTACTGAAGGTAACCTGAAATATAGAGCATTTTCACAGTAATCACTAAGTTTTAGCATTTTCACTGAAAGTTCCAGCTGCAAACGAGGGACTGAAGCTGGAGTTTTCCTGTAGTACAGGACATTGGTTTAAACCACATGTCACATCAGGAAATACACAGCCTGCCACAACATTCACACACCGTCAAAACTACCTGAGTCAAACGTCGTACTGAAGGGGAGCAGAGTACTGCCCAAGGTCTCCAAGTAATGCACTGTTGCATCAGGCCGCTTCACGCACGGATAATCCGTGTTAACTGATCCGATGATGGACCAGTGATGCAGAACTGTCATCCGAAAGAGGATGCACAGGATTTCTTCACTGGAGAAGCCTCCTGACCCGGCATTCATTTGTAGTACTCTTTGTCGTCAATGGTGCAAAGTTTGTCGAGTAAGTCCCTTGTCCACAGACTCTGCCCAAACATCACCTGTCACCGTCCCCCAGTTGTTTTTGATGATTGTGTGCACCAATCAGTAATGACAACTTAAGCCAGAGGACCTTTGACCCTGTATTTGTATTGCTCAGGTGCTGCTCACCACCCAGGGAGATCTTCAGTGAAGTGAAGTGAAGTGAGCCTATACTCTATGTCAGATTAATTACTGAATACCTCCAGGAGAAACATCTCAACCCAATCACTGCTCCTTGATTTCCCCAGCCAGCTCTCCTGCTCCTTTTAGATGCTGTTTCCTGTGCCAGGGGCTTTGTTCCTTCAACTTGACTAAAGATCAACCAAGTGGAAAGGTAATAATTTTCATTTACAAAGAACCTTTTCTATCATATATTATTTTAATGGAACCTAGGACATTGCTGGTTGGCTTGGTACTTATTGCCTGTCCCAAACTACCCTGGTAGTGAGCTGTGTCCTTGAACCACTGCAGTTTGTGTGGCATAGGAATACCCACATTAATATTAGGGAGGGAGTTCTGGGGTTTTAACCCAGTGAAGAAATGGTGATATATGCCCAAGTCGGGATAACGAGTGGGTTGGAGAGAAAAGCCCTTGTCTAAGGTCTTCCTGCTGAAGTTAAAGTTGAGTCTGTTGAGTTATCAGACCCTCCTAGTGCCTCAAACGGTTTCACAACAGTCTCTACCCTGCTGTTGTTAGAATACTGAATGGACTTGCAAACTCTTAACATTCACCTGTACCTGTGTTTTTGTTTTTGCCGCTGTTTACCTGTTATTTACTATTTATGCAATTAACTCTGTGATCTGCCTGTATTGCTTGCAAGACCATAAGACCACAAGACACAGGAGTGGAAGTAAGGCCATTTGGCCCATCGAGTCCACTCCGCCATTCAATCATGGCTGATGGGCATTTCAACTCCACTTACCAGCGTTCTCCCCGTAACCCTTAATTCCTCATGACATCAAGAATTTATCAATCTCTGTCTTGAAGACATTTAGCATCCCGGCCTCCACTGCACTCTGCGGCAATGAATTCCACAGGCCCACCACTCTCTGGCTGAAGAAATGTCTCCACATTTCTGTTCTGAATTGACCCCCTCTAATTCTAAGGTTGTGTCCACGGGTCCTAGTCTCCTCGCCTAATGGAAATAATTTACTAGCGTCCACCCTTTCCAAGCCATGTATTATCTTGTAATTTTCTATTAAGTCTCCCCTTAATCTTCTAAACTCCAAAAAATACAATCCCAGGATCCTCAGCCATTCTTCGTATGTTAGACTTACCATTCCAGGAATCATCCGTGTGAATCTCCGCTGGACACGTTCCAGTGCCAGTATGTCCTTCCTGAGGTGTGGGGACCAAAACTGGACACAGTACTCCAAATGGGGCCTAACCAGAGCTTTATAAAGTCTCAGTAGCACAACGGTGCTTTTATATTCCAACCCTCTTGAGATAAATGACAAAATTGCATTCGCTTTCTTAATCACAAACTCAACCTGCATGTTTACCTTTAGAGAATCCTCGACTAGCACTCCCAGATCCCTTTATACTTTGGCTTTACGAATTTTCTCACCGTTTAGAAAGTAGTCTATGTTTTTATTCTTTTTTCCAAAGTGCAAGACCTCGCATTTGCTCACGTTGAATTCCATCAGCCATTTCCTGGACCACTCTCCCAAACTGTCTAGATCCTTCTGCAGCCTCCCCACTTCCTCAGTACTACCTGCCTGTCCACCTAACTTCGTATCATCGGCAAACTTCACTAGAATGTCCCCCGTCTCTTCATCCAGATCATTAATATATAATGTGAACAGCTGCGGCCCCAACACTGAACCCTGCGGGACACCGCTTGTCACTGGCTGCCATTCTGAAAAAGAACCTTTTATCCCAACTCTCTGCCTTCTGTCAGACAGCCAATCCTCAATCCATACCAGTAGCTCACCTCGAACACCATGGGCCCTCACCTTGCTCAGCAGCCTCCCGTGTGGCACCTTATCTAGGGGAAGTATGTCCTTCATTATCTAAGGAGATCCTATACCAGCTGAGGTTACCCTGAAGAATTCTGCTTCTCAACCTCTCCCCTCGTATGAGGTACGGCGACACTCAGGTTAAAACAACCACCAGCCATCTCTAATGAGAAAGCAGCCCCATGGTCCTCTGGGTGAAGGCACATTTACTTTTAATACATCACTGTATGAATGCAGTCAGGTTGCATTACTCTTACACCCTAATTCCTTTGTAAGGTCTTCCCAGTTATTTTCCTGATTGTTTGATATACCTGTAAGTTAACTTTCTATGATTCATTCACGAAGACCCAACTCCTTTCAAATGCACGTACTCACAACCTCTTACCATTAAAAAATTATTCCTTGTTTATATTTTTCTCATTGAAGTGGGTAATCATGTATATGGTTTGTTGTGCAGGCAATTGGTCTGAAAAGCCTAACTCTGAAGCATTTGTATAGATCCACTCACTGATCTGTTACTAATAAACCTGAGCAACTGCAACAGCCAACCAGTCTTGATGAACTCCTCCCAAAGACTAGGAGAAAGTGAGGACTGCAGGTGCTGGAAATCAAAATTAAAAAAATGTGTTGCTGGAAAAGTACAACAGGTCAGGCAGCTTCCAAGGGGCAGGAGAATCGACGTTTTAGGCATAAGTCTTTCATCAGGAATGTGCCCGAGATGTCGACTCTCCTGCTCCTCAGATGCTGCCTGACCTGCTGTGCTTTTCCAGTGCCACACTTTTTGACTTTGATCTCCAGCACCTGCAGTCCTCACTTTCTCCTCACCTTTGGGAGGAGTTTGTCAATTCTGGTTGGCTGTTGGAATTGTTCAGGTTTATTAGTCTAGCCACTACAGTAAACAATCATCTCACTTAGGTTAGCCTGTTAGAAGATACTATCAAGTTTTAACCAGTTTTAAGCAAATGTAACCTATTATCTTAGTTAGTATGTAATGGATTATTTCTTGTTACAGAAGTGTGTGGCACTCCTGCCAAAGACATACTCTTTGTTAATCCTTCACCACTTAATATTAACAATCCTCGCAGACTTGTATTCACAAGAAGGGTTAGACATTTAAATAAAAACGACATAGTCACATCAGACACAAAACGTTAACTCTGTTTCTCTGTCCACAGATGCTACTGTACCTGATGAGTTTCTCCAGCATCTTTTGTTTTTACTAAAAGGATTATTGGCAGCAAATCTACCCAAAGTAATTCCAGCAGAAGGAGGAATCTCTTACAGAATGGGTTTGAAGAGTTAATACTGAGGAGTACCAAAAGCATCATCCACTATGATGATGTCGAATGTACATTTTGACACAAAAGCTTGGAATCTGTAAGGAGTGAAACCCAACATCTGGTTTCCTCAGACTTTCTGCACTAATGTCTAATATATCAATGTAACCTGTAACTAGTTGCTCATTTGCAACATTATGTTCTGTTAATTAAGAGGTCATACAAATACAGTGAGCTGGCATGACCATTCTGCAGGTAATGTCAGGTTGCTTCGCATTATCTTCCATTTCTGAGAGACAAAGTGAATTATGATACAAAGACAAACGTGTTTTTTTGCATCATCACCAACCACAATTTCATTCTCATATCACCGTTAGTGTAATAAATGTTCCAAGGCTCTTCATAGCACAAAACATCAACAAAATTAGACCAGGTGACCAGAACTTTCAAAAGCCTTTAAAGGTTTGGGTGAGTGAGTGGGGGGTAAGAATTAGAGAAAGAGAGAGAAATGGAGGCGTACAGGGAATAAAACTTTAGAACATCATGCCTGAGGATCTGCAGGCACAGCTGTCAAGGGGGTGAGGAAGGGGGCGGTGTGCCAAGATTCAGAATTTGAGGAGAATAGAGGTCTGTAAGGATTGTCGAGCTGGAGGAGGTCTGAGAGATCGGAAGAGATGCTAAATCACGAAAGCTATTATTGTCATACTCTTCTCAATTGTTGCACTGAAGGCATTGCTTCCCAGTACCAGCCCTCTCACGACTTGGGGACACTCGATCATTGCCAATCCATTATCCAGCCCATTCTGGACGGTAATAGAGACTCCGTTACAATGAAAAATGTTTATGTTCTGTAAATGGTACTTAAGGAACACGAAAGATACATTGTTGAGAGGAAATAAACTTCACTGGGCAATAAATAATTCGCTCAAGGGAAGCTCTTGAAAACTCGTGGCAAGCAATGTTTTAAAATTTATGTCTGCTGTGCACCACAATGATATTTGCCATCCAGGTCTTTTTCATTGCTGGCTCTGATTTGAACACAGATACAGCAGCGAGCTGTTTTCCTCCTCTTCCACAGGGAATGATCAATTGTCCACTCTCAGGTCAGAAGAATATCTGAAGCAGAAACTCAATCTCTCCCATTAGCTTTCCTCTTGTTGCAATAACTGGTTTTTGCCATTGACAAATTCTTAATCATTGAACTAATTGTATTTCCATTGGGTTGGGGAAGAAATGTATTAAAAACCTTCGATTCTAGCAGGAGTGGCCATACAACGAGACATTATTCAAACAGGAAGTGCTGGAGAAATCCTGGAGGTCTGGTGATATTGAAGAAAAGTCAGATCGGATAAAATAACATTAACTCCGTTTTCTGAAAAAGGACCTGAAACGTTAACTCTGCTCCTAATGAAGAGCTTATACCTGAAACATCGACCCACCTGCTCCTCAGATGCTGCCTGACCGGCTGTGCATATCCAGCGCCACACTTTTTGACTCTGATCTCCAGCACCAGCAGTCCTCACTTTCTCCTTTCTCTCTGCAGATAGTACCAGACCGACTGAGTTCCTTCAGTGCTTTCTGCTTTATTTCAGAAATCCAGCAACCACATTACCTGGTGCCTATAGATACGCCATAGAAAGTGTTCTATCTGGATTCATCACAGTGTGTTACGGCAAATGATCTTCACAAGACCGAAAGAAACTACAGAGACATGAACACAGCCCAGTCCATCACAACCCAGCTTTCCATCCATGGACTCCATCTCTACTTCCCACTGCCTCGGGAAAGCAGCCAACATAATCAAAGACCCCTCCCACCCCGTTACACTCTCTTCTACCGTCTTCCATTGGGCAGAAGCTACAGAAGTTTGAATACACGTACGAACAGATTCAAGAACAGCTTCTTCTCCATTGTTATCAGACAGTTGAATGGATCTCCCAAATGTTAGCATTAATGTCTCTCTCTGCACATTCTCTGCAGTTGTCACACTGTATTCTCTGTTCTGCTACCTTGACATGCTTTGAATGCTACGACCTGCCAGTTTCGCCCGCAAAACAATACTTTTCACTGTCTCTCGGTACGTGTGACAGCGATAAATCAATCAAAATCATCAAAACTCAAATCCTCCCTGAACTGGTCTCCCACCTTCCACTGTCCAGAAACTGGAGTTCAATTGCTAACCTACACTGATTCCCCATCACCAGACTGGTCCCTGATATCTCAGCTTTGTCCCTCAGCACCGAATCACACACACATTAGCACATTGGTCTGCCTGCATTAGAGACAGATGGGTATGGACTTAGAATCATAGGAACCTTAAATGGATGCAGCACAGAATAAGGCCCATGAGGATAATCCTTGGTGTGGAACAATTGTCTTATGGGAAAAGGCTAAACAGGTTTGGACTCTACTCACTGGCATTTAAGAGAATGAGAGGTGAAATGTAAAAGATTCTTAAGGAACTTTACAGGGTAAATGCTGAGAGGATGTTTCCCCTAATGGGCGAGTCCAGGAGCAGAGGGCAAAGTCTCAGAATAAAGGGGCATCAATTTAAGACTGAGATGAGGAATTTATTCTCACAGAGGGTTATGCGTCTTTGGAACTCCTTACCACAGAGACCTGTGGGGGCAGAGTCCTTGTGGATATTTAAGACTGAGACAGATAGATTCTTGATTCTCAATCAAGGGTTACGGGGAAAGGGCAGGAGTGTGGATGTGAGGAATGTCATATCAGCCATGATCCTATTGAAAGGCGCAGCAGGTTCAATGGGCTGAATGGCCTACTCCTGTTCCTATTTCTGATGGTTTTGTGGTCTCATGTCTGTTCTGGTTTTCTATAAAGCTACCCAGTTCATTCCACTCCCCTCTCTTTTTCTGTTAGTGCCACAACCATTTTCTCTTCAGATGATGACGCAATTCCCTTTTGAAAGCCATTGAAAGATTGAATCTGCCTCCCTCACGCTCTCAGACAGCACATTCCAGATCCAAATACTTCTCTGTGTGAGAGCACAGGAGAAAAACCAGAGACATAGGGCAGCACAGTGGCTCAGTGGCTCGCACTGCTGCCTCACTGCGCCAGGGTCCCGGGTTCAATTCCCACCTCAGGCAAGTGTGTGGAGTTTGCACATTCTCCCCGCGTCCGCGTGGGTTTCCTCCAGGTGCTTTGGTTTCCTCCCACAGTCCAAAGATGTGCAGATCAGGTGAATTGGTCATACTAAATTGTGTGTAGTGTTAGGTGCATTAGTCAGGGTAAATGTAGAGGGATGGGTCTGGGTGGGTTGCTCTTTGGAGGATCGGTTGGGCCAAAGGGCCTATTTCCACACTGCAGGGAATCTAATCTAATCATACTGGTCCGACACATCCTGGATCCTTCCAAATGGAAGAACAATCATACCAGTGTGCTCATCTTGGAGTATTATTGGATGTTTCTCTTTGAGAATTGTGAAACATCTTTACTCATCCCTTTACTTGCTTCTTTACCCTTCAATTGCTTCTTTTGCCTTTCACTTTAACACAGTTACCTTTGGTCCTTGATGCTTCCATGAATGGGAACAGTTTCTCACTGTCTGCTCTGCGCAGACCCCTCATCTTTAGCATCTCTTTCGAATCTCCACTTAATTTTCTCTTCTTCTAGGAGAGTGACGCCACGTTCTCCATGTGGCTGAAGCCCCTCATCCTTGGAATTATTCTGAAGGCTCTTGTGTCCCCTCCCTTAAAGCACAACAACCGCTGTTTCCAAAGAGGCCTAGTTGAAGTAGTCAGGTCTCGAGGTAAGAAAGGCATGGATGAGGGTTTCGGCAGTAGATGAGCTGAGGCAAGGTTGAGTGATATAATGAAGTTGGAAATAAGGAGTCTTCGTCATAGAGTAGATAGAATGAGATCATCACAAACTCATTTGTGGCACTAAATTTACAAATAATCCAATTTAGTATGAAATAGTCACCAACAGAAGGACAGAGTCTGCAACCAGGGACTGAACACAAAAAATGCTGGAAAACACAGCGGGTCAGGCAGCAAACTAACATTTTGAGTCTAGTTGACTTTTCTGGACTCGAAACGTTAGCTCCCTCTCTCTCTCCACAGATGCCACCTGAACTGCTGTGATCTCCCCCTTTTGTCGTTTTTCAGCACACATTCCAGCATCTGCAGCAATTTACTCTGACATTTCTGTAACCGGGGAACAGGGGACCAAATTCCTCAGTCTCTGCAGGCAGTGTGACAAAAATCCCCATAAAGGTGGAGGAGTAATTTCAGATTGACTCTGCACCCTCCTCGCCAGGATATGTGCAAATGATAAGAGTTGGTCTGAAGAAGGGCTCATGCCTGAAACTTCGACTCTCCTGCTCCTTGGATGCTGCCTGACCTGCTGCGCTTTTCCAGCAACACGTTTTCAGCAAATGACGTGAGTTAGCCAATTCAGCCAAATCAAGGCCAAACTGAACCTGAATCCCCATTGGGTGTGAAGCATCAGCATAAATCAATGTAACAAGCATTATTTGTTTTGAGATCACAAACCAGAATGCAAGTTTACCTTTTATCAAGAGCACGAAACAGTGCTATTTTTCTCTATACCGAGTATCCAAACTAATGAAATGATTCACAAATGTTGCTCTGTTGCTTAAGCCACTGGAATAAGGAAAATAAAGAGAGCTCAACTACAGATGAGTGAGCTGCAGCATGATCATTTATGAGTTAGAATTTTGACTGCAAAATTGCACAATTGCTGAGCCTTGCTGTCAGACTATGTCTATTTAAGAAGCCAAAAAAATTAACATGCAGCCTTCAGTAATCAAACATAACACCTCATGCATGAAAGCCATTTTGCCATCATGTCAAAAGATTCAATCAAAGGGACAGTGAGTCAACAGACAGTAATGAGAAGACATCGACCCACACATCAAACATACAACTTGACTGCATCACTTAAAAATGCCACATTCTGTAGTCACTCAGTCAGAAACTACAATTCAAACAGCTCAGTAACAGTAACTCGATTTCCATTTATATCTATGTACAATTGAGCTTGGTTATATTTACTGGAGAATCCACTGGTTAAATCAATGAATTAAATCAACAATAAGTCCGCTTCAATCCTCCTGAAATGTGACATTTTGGTAAATTGCTTTCATTTGAACTGTCCATGATATAAGGAGCATCCCTGGTTCAACCCCATCACAGGAAAGCCACATGCCATTGTAACCGCAACACAATATCTGACCCTCCACCCAATCAAGCCTTTTATGACGTTGCACCACATTGACTGGCTACAACGTGGAAAGGCACTGTCGGCTCTGAAGAGGGTACCTGAACTGATATCCCAACCATAAGGGAAGGGAGCGCTGCTGCCAACTCCGAGGGACGGTGTCAGGCTCGTTGTACTGCTCTTTGTGGGAAAGAACTGGTACCGAAAATTGGGAGGAGGGGTATGAGGCTGCAGAACTGATATCCTTAGAAGGAGACGAAGAGTCTCTTCCAGCGACAAGCCTTGTGTGTGCATTCCTCCGAGTGTCTTTACAGTCAATAGTGGTGGATTTCAAAGCAGGGGATCAGTCAGGGAAGTTGCTGACACACTCTGTGGCCGTCTCAGGTACCTGCATATCCATTGACAGCAAGCAGCAAACTGATGGTGACTGGATCTCTACCTAGAGACCTCTTCACCTCTCTCTCTCTTCCCTATTTTGTCCATCAACATTGGCCCAAGGGGAGCCTTGCTCCAGTAAGCAGGTGCTTCTATCTAATGAAGAATTAATTAAAGTTATCGTACTGATGATATTTCCAAAAAGGGCTCAGGGCTAGAACGTAAGAAGTGTTCAAAAAGAACACGGGCAGCTTCAAACACAACAGGGAGATGATGGTGGGGGGTCCCGGTTTGAGCACAGACCATGGAGTTATTGTCCCCTGAAACATTGCTCCTTCAACACTATTCACCTAACATTCACCTCTGTGTGTAAGGCTTCCAGCATGGCTTCCACCTGGAAGCGACACTCAGAAAGCTAGTGCTTCCAATTAAACCTGTTGGACTATAACCTGGTGTTGTGTGATTTTTAACTTTGTACACCCCAGTCCAACACCGGCATCTCCAAATCAGAATTATTATGGCAGTGAAGGGGAGCCATTCAGTCCATTATGCCTGTACTGACTCTGGTACCTAGTGCCAACCTCCTGCCTCTTCACCATCTCCCAGAACACTATTTCTCTCCAAATGACCGTCCAATGCCCCTACTGAATGCCTCAATTGAACCTGCCTTCACCATATTTCCAGGCAGCACTTTCTTGACCCTAATTACTCTCTGGGGTGAAAATGTTTTTTCTCACACCGCCATTGTTTTGTTTGCACATCACTTTAAGATGGATGTCAGTGCATTGTAGAGATTGCAGAAGAGCTTAATGAAAACGGTTACAGGGATGAGGAACTTTGGTTAAGAAGACAGATCTGAGAAGTTGTGTCTGCTTCCTTTGGAGAGAAGACTTAAGGCAGATTTCACTGGAGTTTCCAAAATCATGAGGGATCTGGAGAGAGTAAACAGCGAGAAAGTGTTCGGGTAAAAATTGAGGTCTGCAGATGCTAGAGATCACAGTTGAAAATGTGTTGCTGGTTAAAGCACAGCAGGTTAGGCAGCATCCAAGGAATAGGAAATTCAACGTTTCGGGCATAAGCCCTTCATCAGGAATGAGGAGAGGGTGCCAGGCAGGCTAAGATAAAAGGTAGGGAGGAGGGACTTGGGGGAGGGGCGATGGAGATGTGATAGGTGGAAGGAGGTCAAGGTGAGGGTGATAGGCCGGAGTGGGGTGGGGGCGGAGAGGTCAGTAAGGAGATTGCAGGTTAGGAGGGCGGTGCTGAGTTGAGGGAACCGACTGAGACAAGGTGGGGGGAGGGGAAATGAGGAAACTGGAGAAATCTGAGTTCATCCCTTGTGGTTGGAGGGTTCCCAGGCGGAAGATGAGGCGCTCCTCCTCCAACCGTCGTGTTGTTATGTTTTGCCGGTGGAGGAGTCCAAGGACCTGCATGTCCTCGGTGGAGTGGGAGGGAGAGTTAAAGTGTTGAGCCACGGGGTGGTTGGGTTGGTTGGTCCGGGCGTCCCTGAGGTGTTCTCTGAAGCGAAAGTGTTCCCAATTGTAAATCAAATAAGTATGAGAGGGCACAGTGATTTACAAAAAATATAAATATGAGAAAATAACTTTTTCACACAATGAGCCGTTAGTGTCTGGGATGCACTGCCTGAAAATATGGTAGGTTCAATCAAAGTATTCAAAAAGGGCACTGGATAATTATTGGAATGGGAATGGTGTACAGGGATATTGGCACTAAGACATGATGCTCATTCAGAGAGCTGGTATAGGCAGGATGGACTGAATGGCCTGCTTCTGTTTTGAGCAATTTTGTGATTCTGGGCTCTGCCTCCAACCTCTGTAAGAGATTTTTTTCACCCGTTGGAGGCAATCTCTCTTTGTTTGTACATGTTAGAAATAGCTTGCTTTTATCTTGCACCTTATCATGTTCTGCTGAAACACTTAACCTGTGGGTGAATTACCTTCAAACTGAAGTCACTCTATTCTAGGAAATAAATATAAAAGCCAGCTGCCACAACAATAATGAGATGAAGAGACACTGAATATGGAGACTGCTGGCAGCAGAAGGTGAAGGCAGCAACCAGATAGACTTGCATTTCCATGGCGCCTTTAATAATCAGTGGTGTCCTGAAGAACCTTACAGCCCATCGCGTACTTTGAAGTGAAGCCACTTTTGAAATGTAAATGTGACAAGCAATTAACATGCAGCTAACACAGACAGATATCAAAGCCATGGTGGCCAGGTTATCTGCTTTCGCGAGATTGATCGAGAGACAGATATAGTCCAAAGCACTGAGGTGAGACCCCCTGATTTTTTCAGAATTAGCACCGTGGGGTCCTTAATGTCAACCTAAATAGGCCGATAGCAGCTCAGTTTAATCTTTTACCCGAAAGAAAACACACCTCAGGAGGTATAGCACCCATTCAAAGGCAATGTGGATTTTATAGTCAAGCTCAGAACCTGGAATCTTCTGCCTCAAGAGATGAACACATCTGACACAGCGCTACGGCTGTAACTGTGAGAAGGTTATGCTCCAAATACAGTCATACTGTCACAGAAAAACATCCTTCTGCCTATCACATTCACGCTGGTCAAAAGCAGCCAGCTAACAATTCTAATCCCATTTTCCAGCACTTGGCCCATAGTTTTGTACACTTTGACAAAACAAACGCGCATAGAACAAAGAACAATATCATAAGATCAGAAGACATAGGAGCAGAACTTAGACCACTCTGCCCATCGAGTCAGTCTGCCATTCAATCATGATTGATAACTTTCTCATCCCCATTCTCCTGCTTTCTCCCCAGAACTCTTGATCCCCTTGACACTCAAGAACCTCAGTCTCAAATACACTCAATGACCTGACCTCCTCAGCCTTCTGTTGCAATGAATTCCATCGATTACCCACTCTCTGGCTGAAGACGTTTCTCCTTATCTCTGTTCTAAAAGGACTTCCCTTTAGTCTAACGGTATGCTCTTAAGTTCTATGCTCTCCAACCAATGGAAACATCTCAACATCAACTCTGTCCAAAATTGCACAGGAACAGGCCGTTCGGCCCTCCAAGTCAATGCCAACACTTTACCCTTCCATACGAAAACTGTCTTCACATACAGGGTTCGTATCCCTCTTTTCCGTTCCTATTCATGTCTCCGTCCAGGTACTTCTTAAATGCTGCCATTGTGTCTACTTCCCCCACCTCCTCTGGCAATGCATTCCAAGCACTCACCACCTTTTGTGTGAAAATCTTGCCTTGCACATCTCTTTTTGTCTTCCCCCGCCTTGCACGTCAAACCTGCGTCCCCCTGGTTAGTGACCCTCCACCCGAGGAAATGCCTCATACTTTCCACTCTATCCATGCCATTCACAATCTGATAAATAGCATCTCAATACTTCTTCAATGTTATGAGGGTTTCTGCTTCTTCGCCCTGACACCCAAATTCCTACCACCATCTGAGTGAAAACATTTGTTCCTCACGTCTCCTGTGGACCTCTTGCCCCTTCCCTTCAATGTATGTCCCATGGTCACTGATCCCTCCAGTAAGGGGTGCAGTCACTTCCTCTCTACATTGGTCTATGCCCGTCATAATTTTATTTATCTCAGTCATGCCCCACCACTTCAGTCTGCTCTGCTCTAAGGCAAACAACCCCAGTCTATCCAATCTCTCTTTGTCACTGAAACTCTCCAGCCCAGGCAGCGTCCTGGTATATCTCCCCTGCACCCTCTCCAGTGCTATCACATCCCTCCTGTACTGTGGATTCAAGAACTGCACGCAATACTAAATGTAGTCTATTTCACATTTTATACATTCTCAGCTCTTAAACCCTGCAGCCAGGAAGACTCAACACTGAGTTCTCCAATTCCAAATGACCTCCCTTCCCATCCCCAACTCCTTTCCCAGCCTCTCCCCCTCCCTTCCATTCCTCTGACCGACCCTTCCTTCCTGCCACCAACCAGATTCATTCCTCACATCGACCAGCCAGGTTGTACCCTTTCCCCGTGTTCACTTATCCTTACCTCACCACCCTGCCCCTCTCTCCATCCAATACCCTCTTCCACCCCTCCCTGTATCTGAAGCTCCCCCTGTACCCACCCCCAGTCCTAAAGAAGCACTACACCCAAAATGTTGTCTTCTCCACCTCCTGATGCTGCCAGGCTTGCTGCGTTCTTCCAGCCTCCTGCTTGTCTACCTTTAACTCTATACCTCAGCAAAATGGGCAAGTGTACCAAGTGTTTCTGCAAAATTGGCACCACTGCTGCCCATCTTGTAATAGTGGTCAGGCTGGCACAGTGAGCAACATTCTCATGTTTTGTTTTTAATTCATGTCACTGGCCAGACCAGCATTTATTGCCCATCCCTAATTGCCCAGAAGGCAATTAAGACTCAGCCACATTGTTGTGGGTCTGGAGTCAGGTGTAGTCCAGACCAGGTAAGGATGTCAGATTTCCTTCCCTAATGGATGTTAGTGAACCAGATGGGATTTTACAATTGAAAACGGTTTCATACTCATCATTCTACTTTTAACTCCAGATTTTTATTGAATTCAAATTCCAATATCTGCCGTGGCTGGATTTGAACTCAACTCCCCAGACCATTTCCTGGGTATCTTGAGTAATAGTCCAGCAACAATACCTCGCTCCACATAAACCTCCACATCACTGGAGCTTTGTGCCCATGTGTGACACCACGGCAATGTATGAACAGGAGGGGAGTGCATATCCTCCCAGGACTACAACGAACAGGACGGAGATACTCAGTAAAGAGCTCATCCAACTCCAGACTAACCTCTCCAGTCATCGGGCCATCACTGTTGGACCGTGTGAAGTGCTACGGAAAGCAAGGACACAATTTGAGTGATGATTGAGCAGCGCTCCGAAAGCTAGTGCTTCCAAATAAACCTGTTGGATTATAACCTGGCGTTGTGTGATGTTTAACAATTTGAGTCAGTCACTCCTCACATCCATTCCACTCTTGGATTGATTCAACAAATCATGGCAGCTGAAAGGGAAGAAGTGTAACATGTCTGCCTCATGAATTTGAAAAACAAATAAGGAGCTAGCACATGGCAAAGACTGGTGTCTGTGGAAATTTGTGGGTAGACTTTGACTGTGATATTTTCTGAATTACAACAGTGATTATGTTAGAAAGTTATTTTATTGTTTGCAACTTTCATGAAGTGGAGATGTCTGTGTTAGACTGGGACGGACAAGGTTAGAAATCACATGGTTATAGTCCAACAGGAAGGGTCACCTGATGAAGGAACAGCGTGCCGAAAGCTTGTGATTTCAAATAAACCTTCTGGACTATGACCTGACTTCTGACCTTCTCAACTTTCAGAAGTTGCTAATCAATGCTGAATGTCACCTCTGACGTCAGCTCCTTGAGATGGCTGGAGATGAGCAGAACCAAGTGGAACTTATATGTACTGAAAACCCTTTCTACATAACTTTTTGACACAACTTGTACCAGCTAGGTTAACATCCCCACCAGAATTGGAGTTTTCAAACCAGAAGTCTTTCAGATTTTCTTGGCTGAGGGCTGTCTGTGAAGGTGAAGCTAAGGGAAGTGAATGGAGTTAAGATCCAGCTTGGTCACAATCTAACTGAGTGAACGTCGGTGCTGAATGTCCTCATCCTGTCTCTATGTCCTCAGAAGAGTGTGTAACAACTCAGTAAAGACTTGGTGCATTAAATGATTAGACAAAAAGGTAAAATGGAATGAAGTAATTCTCTCACACTGGTTGGCGATCATGAATAACTACCCGTAGCAACCAATTAATGATTTGGTTGTGGGTGATACTCAATCTTACACACATCATGAGACAGTCATAGTCCACTCTCAATTCATGTACAAATACACAAATGTACACACATGCACAATGATGTTTATGTGTACAATATTAAACTCAGAGATACTTTGAGTGTTCAAGTCTCATCAACATTATCCGTGTGTTTCATTTATCTCACTACTTGAGTCAGATGTTCTTACACCCACTTTTCTCCATTGAAAGCTCAGTCCATCCCATCAATTTATTCCCGCTCAGTACCAAAGGTTTACTGCCTGAAATGATTTCCATTCTTTGCCTCTTAAGATCTTGTTAATGCCTTAGAGTCCTCATGAAGGCAGGAGTCCCAGAAACTATAATGCTCCGAGCATAGCTATAACAATTACGCTGTGGGAGGATTAGCACAAATCGTTTCAATTCAGTGACCTCACCAATGAGGGAATGGAGAGGAAACCTATCTGAAATTATAATTGAATGCTCCTGAGAAGCATCTTCAATTTTGATTGACCTTGCAGATAAAGTGGTTCCAATTACCTGCTCCACTCTTTATACAAAAGGTATTGCCTCTTCAAAGGGCTGACATAAACAGCTGTTTCAAGATCTCAATCGGGCGTGACAACCTTGTTGGATTTTCACTGACACTGTACCATCCCAGTGGAAGGAAGGAATCAACCAAGGTGCTGAGACAGCTCCATTGGTTAGACCCGGACTGCACTGAGCTGGGCATTTTCACTATAAGCACAAATCAGGTAAAGGGGAGGTGAGGGGAAATCCATTTGATTCATAAAAAGTGAGAGCAGAAGCAGGTCATTCAACCCACTGAGCCTCAATTCTCTCCCATGCGAAAACAGATGAAGGCATGATCAGCTCTGATGCCCCTTGCCACTCACAACCCAAGCCTACATCGTAAACAACTGGCAAACTATAACTATAACCCATTGAGCATTTCATACAGATGAGAAAGGAACAACAGGAGGCCATTCTGCCCTTCAAACTTGTTCCATCATTTAATAAGATCATGGCTGATCTGATTTTAACATCAACTCTCCATTCTTGCATACCCCTGATAATCTTTAATCGCCTTGGGAATTATGAATCTACCTAACTCTGTCTTTAAAATGTTTAAAGATTCAGCATCCACTGACTTTTGAGAAAGAGAATTCCAGAGACTCTCAACTATCAGAGAAAAAGAAATGTTTCCACATTTCTGTTCTAAATTTTTTAAAACGATGGCCCCTAGTTCCCGACTCTCCCACAAGAAGAAACATCCTTTCCACATCCACCCGGTCACATTTTCTCAGGAACTTGTAGGCTTCAATTAAGACACCACTGACTTGTCTAAACTCCAGAGGACACATCTCCAGTCTGTGTAGCCTTTCCTCATGAAGCAACGTGTTCACCCTGGCAAGGGAGTGATGGGGAACATGGAAACAGACGGGCTGATTGCACCCCCTTCAATATTTCTCCATTTCCTATAGTCAACTGAGCAATGAAACAGCACAAAACCATAAGAATTTGACTTCACAAAAATAAATCAAGTTGCCAAGCAGACAGACTGAATCGAGAAACTACGGGACTTGTTGGTCATTTGAAAAGATGTGATGACATTTTGGACATTAGAGTCTGGAGGGACCTACGATTGTTTTGAAGCTGAATAATGCCATGAAAGTTAAATGGTTCATCAATAAACACCATTTCGCCATGCCCTTCTGTCTCTGTGTGTCTGTGTATGTCTGTGTGTGTGTGTCTGTGTCTGTATGCGTGTCTGTGTCTGTGTGCATGTGTGTCTGTGTCTGTGTATGTCTGTGTGCGTGTCTGTGTCTGTGTAGGTCTATGTGCGTGTCTGTATCTGTGTGTGTGTATGTCTGTGTCTGTGTGCGTATCTGTGTCTGTGTGCGTGTGCGTGTCTGTGTATGTCTGTGTGCGTGTCTGTGTCTGTGTGCGTGTCTGCGTCTGTGTGCGTGTCTGTGTATGTCTGTGTGCGTGTCTGCGTCTGTGTGCGTGTCTGTGTCTGTGTGCATGCCTGTGTCTGTGTGCGTGTGCGTGTCTGTGTATGTCTGTGTGCGGGTCTGTGTCTGTGTGCATGTCTGTGTCTGTGTGCGTGTTTGTGTCTGTGTGTATGGTGTATGTGTTTTTCTATGATCTATGCATTTCTAAGATGTTCAATCCCAATGATCAGGTTTAGATACAGAGTAAAGCTACTCTACACTGTCCTAATCAAACACTCCCAGGATAGGCCACACGGGGTTAAATACAGAGTAGAACCAGTTGCAGTTGAATAAATCTTAATTTTCGAATCCACTAGATAGATGTGAATCGAAAATGTTATGGTAGGAACACCAGGATTGATTAGCAATGACACATGTTTGGGATTTTTTTCTGATTCGTTGTAGTTCAAGAAGCAATGACAGAAAGACTGGATTTGTTAGCCATTAAACAACTTTACATGTTCCAACATTATTTCAACTGATTGCCAGCCTTGTTGTTCGTAGTAGCTCAGGGTTTATTCTTTATCCAATTGATTCCTGAAGCATGCATCTCGAAACGAAACCCCTCACTAAAAGTACTGCATGTCAACATAGATGATAAGAGAAATGATGCCTCACGAAACTTGAAAAATGAAACTGTGTGCATTAACTTTTCTACACCAGTAACCATGGGAACACCACTCAGCAGTTGATGGAATCTACAAATGACAAGCTCCAGGACTGGTGTTGTCAGGGGTTAGTCTTGTTTGCCAGGTGTTCCGCTGTGGAGTTGGGCTGCAATATTGTCAGGCTGAGCCTTAGACATTTTTAAAGGTCCGCAGGAACACTGAATATGGCTTTTCCAAAATAATCATGAGTTCAGAGAGAAAGTCTTGAATTTGTAGCTCTTTTGGGAGCAGGTACAGACACAATGGCTGCATGGCTTCATTCTATACTGTAAAATTCTACATTTCTACCTCCTTAGGTCATCTCAAAGTGCTCCACAGCCAATGAAGAATGTTTGACATTTTGAAATATAATTAAGGTGAAAAAATCACGTTAAAACACCTGACATGGATACAACTTTTCAGCACTTCCTTAAACCTGCCTTCAATTCTCATTTTGATTGCCTCAAATTTGTGCGTCTGTTCATTCCTGCCTTGCTGAAGAGCAGAAACCCATCCTTATTTTTCGACTGAAAAGCTCTTCTTAATGCTTGTATCTGTTTATTCCTGAACCTTCACGTATCTGATGAATAAAGACTAAACTCTCTTCCAGATGGTTATTAGATTAGATTAGATTAGATTCCCTACAGTGTGGAAACAGGCCCTTCAGCCCAACAAGTCCACACCGACCCTCCAAAGAGCAACCCACCCAGACCTATTTCCTGACATTTACCCCTGACTAATGCACCGAACACTACGGGCAATTTAGCATGGCCAATTCACCTAACCTGCACATCTGTGGGAGGAAATTGGAGCACCGGAGGAAACCCACGCAGACACGGGGAGAATGTGTAAACTCCATGCAGATAGTTGCTTGAGGCGGGATTTGAACCTGGGACCCTGGAGCAATGAGGCAGCAGTGCTAACCACTGCTAGAGAAGCTAGTGAAAGGCATTTGTTGAGGTTAGCTGAGTTCACATATAGATGTCAAACTCAGCGTTCGCTGGGATATAATCAGACAAATTGATGCATAATTCCTTTTAAAAAACTGCAACTGAACTACCTCTCCATACAAACTTCATTCTATTGCTTGTAACCTTGGAATGTTTTGCATGTGAGGACTAACAGGAACAATACTTATCAATAAATTCTCTCAGTCCAAAGGAGATCCAAGTTCAATCCCTCAACCCTATAAAAGTGTTTTCTTTTCAAACAATATTCATGGAGGGTGGGGAGTAAAGAGGTTATTCCTTCAAATCAATCTCCAGATCTTCTGTTTCACACAGAGGGAGGTTTTCTCTTCTCTCAATTTAACAATACAACTGTATTCAGCAACCCAGTGAGAACAGGTGGGAAAGAAAGAGGAGCAGGAATTGGCACTTTGACCTTTGGAGTATATGCTGCCAGATTATGGCTGATGTTCTGTCTCAGAGGCATTTTCCCACATTACCTCCTTAGATTAGATTACTTATAGTATGGAAGCAGGCCTTTCGGCCCAATAAGTCTACACCGACCCTCCGAAGAGCAACCTACCCAGACACATTCCCCTACATTTACCCCGACACTATGGGCAATTTAGCATGGACAAGTCACCTTTGGACTGTGGGAGGAAACCGGAGCACTCGGAGAAAACCCACGCAGACACGGGGAAAACGTGCAAACTCCACACAGACAGTCGCCCAAGGCTGGAATCGAACCCATGTCCCTGGTACTGTGAGGCTGCAGTGATAACCACTGAGCCACTGTGCCGCCCCAGTACAAAGCAATCTTTGACAGTGCTTGGCCTGAAACTTTGACCTGAAACTCCCTCTCTCATCCCTCCTGAGCTTCCAAGTTGTCATCCTGTTGTATCAAGGTGTAAGGGTTTGAAAGAGTTAATTCTGAGGCGTGACTTAAGCACAACCTCTTGTGGACCCCATGTGGACTTGTGGTCAGAACAGTGTAGGATCTCAAATAAGTGAGGTAGAACAACCAGGTCCTCCTCAAGACGTTGGTAATGATGCCAATCACTTCAATGTAACTTCGAATTAGTGCTGACATGCAATAAGCTGTATCTTACACAGTACAAGAATGCCTAGTCAGACCAGGAAGTGGCTTTCCTCTGTAACACTAGAATAAACAGACAGTGTCAAAGATATACAGTATATAGGTCTGGAAAAGTCATACCAGACTCAAAACATTCACTCTATTCTCTCCCCACTGATGCTGGCAGACCTCCTGAGTTTCTCCAGTATTCTCCATGTTTTGCCTTTAGTATAGGCCCTGTCGATCCCTGGACTTAAAGAGGATGTTGTCAGCAAACCTACCATTCCTGATGAAGGGCTTTTGCCCGAAACATCGATTTTCCTGCTCCTCGGATGCTGCCTTTTCCAGCACTACTCTGATCTAAACTCTGGTTTCCAGCATCTGCAGTTCTCACTTTGCCTCAACAAACCATAGAGTAAGGTGCAGATTTGGTTTGACAGCACTTATCACTCACCTCCTCTGTTCTGCTGAAAACCAAGGCTTGCAATATCAGGACAGCCGGACAGTGGAGACTACCATGCTGCGTAAGTCTGTTCCATTCTTCAGCTAGGCTCTGGTTTATCTCAGTCTCAGTTCCATTCACCTGTCTTTGCTCTGCTACTTGTTGAAAATCTAACAGTTTCAAATGTTTCCAGAATCCACAACCTTTCGGGGAAGAAATTTCAAACTTTCATCAACAAGAGAAACAGCTTGACTTAACTTTTATGATTATGACCCATATCAAATTTACAGCACAGAAACAGACCATTCTGCCCAACAGATTCCTACTAATCAGTATGCCCTTTAAAGTCTGCCTTCCAAAGTTCCTCATCCAAGATGATCCTTTTATTTCTTTCTCAGGCACTTATCTAACATTCTCATTAATTTTATTCACCGTAGTACAGTGCTTCAGATTCTAATAATTCTTGCATGACAATGTTTTTATGTTACGCGAATTCTTTGTCGGTTTTACAAATGAAGTGATGGGAGGAGATGGTCCACTGGAATCATCGCTGGATGATTAATCCAGAAACGTAGGTTATGACCTGAGGACGTGGGTTTGATTCCCACGGTGGCAGATGGTGAAATCTGTATTCCATCACATGAAAACAAATCTGGAATTAAAAGTCTCATGATGAGCATAAAACCATTGTCGATTGTCAAAAAAATCCCATCTGCTTTATTATTGCCCTTTAGTGAAGGACACCCATATCTGGCCTGGCCTGCACTGACTCCAGACCTACAGTAACATGGGCAGTGAGGGATGGGCAATAAATACTGGCCCAGCCAGTGATGCCTGCATCCTGCGAGTGAATAAGGACATAAATAAACACCTTAGCTCTGGACTCCTCCATAATTAGAAACATATTTTCTTCAGTGATCATACTAAACCCTATTTATGATTTTAAAGATTCCTGTTAGGTGACTCTTTGGCCTTCTCTTTTCTTGAGGAAATAACCTGAGCCTGTTCAGCCTCCCCAGCTTTCATAGCACTCTCTCAGATACGGTACCACATCAATTATTTCAGCCTATTTTCCAGTGCTCTTGCATTCTTTTGTATCGTTTTAAGACTGGAACTGCTCACAGTAGTGTACTCTATGTGTGGTGCAACTAAGTCATCACATAAACTTGAAACAACCTCTCTGCATTTCCATTCTACTCCTCCAGAGGTCCCAACCTTAGCTGGTATTTTTATGACTTTGTCAACTTCAGTTGCTATTTTTAATGATCTATGAACCTGCATCTCTGAGACTTTCATTTACTGTGATGTAAGTGACCTCATTATTCTCTTGATAAAATCTACCACCTCACATTTATCCCTGAGGAAACCAATTAGCTAATTACACACCCCCTTCAACAGGTTTATTAATGTCTTCCTGTGCTTCATCACATTTCTCTGGATTCACCCAATTTGGTGTCACCAGTGAAATTGGATGATGTACTTCCAATGCCCAACTGCAAACTGTTTATGTCAATGGTGATGAAACGTACTCTCAGCACTGCTCCCTGTGGAACACCAATTCCTATCTTCCATCAGTCAGCACAAAGACCTCTAACCCCTGCTGTCTGGGTTCTGTTTTGTAGATAGCTTGCTGTCTATTTTTCTTGTTTGTCAATTCGAAATCACCTCAGTCACAAACATTCTATTAAGGGGCGATATATTTCAACGACTCATCATACATGCATACTTTGTCTCACTGTTTCAAAATATTTACAATGTTTGGTCACACTTTAATCAGTCTCTCAGACCTCCAGTGACAACTCTGCTATGAACTTGGTTTCTGGGAGTTTTTTTCCCCCTTTGACATTGTGTATTTCAGATTCACTCTGAAACAGTTTCTCTGAAGCTGCCAATTCCTAGTTAACCTCAAAGGGAATTATTGTCAAATTGCTGCAGAAACACCTCAAACATTTCTGTTATCCATAAGCCACAGCTCAGTTCAGCCAATACCCTCCCTTAAAGGAAACTTGCATTTCCATCACACTTTCAACGACTTCAGGGTTCCTCTAAGTGTTCGACAACCAACAAAGCTCTTGCAAAACGTAGTCGCTATTATCATGTCTGCAAGATGCACAACAACCTCCTACAAACCGCAATGAAATAAATGGCTCGAATAAGTGTTTTGTTGATATTGTTGCATGGATGTGCTTTGGTACTCTTGCTTTCATTGGTCAGAGCATTGACTACAGGAGTTGGGATCTCAAGACACTAGTGATGCCACATTTGGAGTATGTGTACAATTCTGGCCGTCCTGCTGTAGGAAAGATGTTACTGAACTGGAAAGGATCCAACAAAGATTTACAAGCACCAACCAAGTCTAGAGGATTTGAATTATAAGGAGAGACTGGATAGGCTGGGACTTCTTTCCCTGGAGTGGAAGAGTTGAAGTGACCTCGCAGAGGTTTATAAAATCATGAGGGGCATAGATAAAGTCAACAGTCAAGGTCTTTTCCCCAGGGCAGGGGAATCCAAAACTGGAGAGAATTGGTTTAAGGTGAGAGGGGAAAGATTGAAAAGGGACCTGATTGGCAATGTTTTCACACAGATGGTGGTGTGTATGGAATGAGCTGTCAGAGGAAGTGGTAGAGGTGGGTACAATTACAGCATTTAAGAGATCTTTGGACAGATAATTGAATCGGGAAAGTTTGAACGGTTATGGGTCAAATGCAGGAAAATGGGACTAGTTCAGTTTAGGAAACCTGATTGGCATGGATGAGTTGGGCCGAAAGGTCTGTTTCCATGCTGTTTGACTCTATGAGTCTATGATAAACATGGAATTAGCACATTAGTGACTCACATGCCCTGATCTTCAAAATAATGGGAATGGGATCTTCCATATCTGCTTTACGGACAGGCTCATAATAATGGAAAGGAAGGGAATCTCTCAGATTGGGACTTGAACCAACAACATACGATGCAGACCGTGCTACCCACTAAAACACAGCTGGCCCAACTGCACTTATTTCTGAATAGAATGGGTGCAAACGCTATGAAGTGTTGAAAAGTGTGGCACTGGGAAAGCACAGCTGGTCAGGATAATCTACATTTCGGGCATTCCTGATGAAGGGCTTATGCCCAAATTGTTGACTCTCCTGCTCCTCGGATGCTGGCTGACCTGCTATGCTTTTCCAGCGCCACACTTTTCCACTCTGACCTCCAGAATCTGCGGTCCTCACTTTCTCCACAAGCCTCTGCCATGCAGTTGAGGCTTGTTCACTGATACACAATTTGATTACTGGAAGTCAGATCATTTTAGTTGAAGCTAGATTAGATTGTACTCGTTGATTCTCGGCTGGTAACATTATGTAGCTGGTGTCTGTATGAATACTGCTGCAGAAACACTTGCATTCCTGCTTCCTGCTGATAGATTGCAAGCCCAGAAAAATCAACAGCGTTAGTAAAGAAATCAGACCAGTCACATAATATAACTTGAAATATCTATTTCAGTAGAAATTAGTGCTGCTATAACTCCTTCAATTGCGGTTTCCGTCACTATTATTCTCCCAGTGGTACCAATTGAGTTAAATTATTCAACTGCCGTAGATCAGCATGAATCAGAAATAAGCCAATAACTGAGGAGAACCACGAGTCATAATTTCACCTCGATTTCTCTGCGTTAATTTTCAAGAGCTGCTGAAAAGTCACAAATAACTGGCTCACACAATCTTCAGATTTATTCTGGTACACATTCTTATTGCTTGCGCAGAGGTAAGACAGAAAACAAACAGTGAACTTGATGGGTTTTGGATTAGTGGTGCTGGAAGAGCACAGCAGTTCAGGCAGCATCCGAGGAGCTGTAAAGTCGACGTTTCGGGCAAAAGCCCTTCATCAGGAATAAAGGCAGTGAGCCTGAAACGTGGAGAGATAAGCTAGAGGAGGGTGGGGGTGGGGGAAAGTAGCATAGAGTACAATAGGTGAGTGGGGGAGGGGATGAAGATGATAGGTCAGGGAGGAGAGGGTGGAGTGGATAGGTGGGAAAGAAGATAGGCAGGTCAGACAAGTCCGGACAAGTCATGGGGACAGTGCTGAGCTGGAAGTTTGGAACTAGGGTGAGGTGGGGGAAGGGGAAATGAGGAAACTGTTGAAGTCCACATTGATGCCCTGGGGTTGAAGTGTTCTGAGGTGGAAGATGAGGCGTTCTTCCTCCAGGTGTCTGGTGGTGAGGGAGCAGCAGTGAAGGAGGCCCAGGACCTGCATGCCCTCGGCAGAGTGGGAGGGGGAGTTGAAATGTTGGGCCATGGGGAGGTGTGGTTGATTGGTGCGGGTGTCCCGGAGATGTTCCCTAAAGCACTCTGTTAGGAGATGTCCAGTCTCCCCAATGTAGAGGAGACCGCATCGGGAGCAACGGATACAATAAATGATATTAGTGGATGTGTAGGTAAAACTTTGATGGATGTGGAAGGCTCCTTTAGGGCTTGGATGGAGGTGAGTGAGGAGGTGTGGGCGCAGGTATGGCAGTTCCTGTGGTGGCAGGGTGGGTTGTTGGTGGGCGTGGACCTGACCAGGTAGTCACAGAGGGAACGGTCTTTGCGGAAGGCGGAAAGGGGTGGGGAGGGAAATAGATCCCTGGTGGTGGGTCTTTTTGGAGGTGGCGGAAATGTCGACAGATGATTTGGTTTATACGAAGGTTGGTCGGCTGGAAGGTGAGCACTGGGGGCATTCTGTCCTTGTTACGGTTGGAGGGGTGGGTCTGAGGGCGGAGGTGTGGGATGTGGACGAGATGCGTTGTACGGCATCTTTAACCACGTGGAAAGGGAAATTGTGGTCTCTAAAGAAGGAGGCCATCTGGTGTGTTCTATGGTGGAACTGGTCCTCCTGGGAGCAGATACGGCGGAGGTGGAGAAATTGGGAATACGGGATGGCATTTTTGCAAGAGGTAGGGTGGGAAGAGGTGTAATCCAGGTAGCTGTGGGAGTCGGTGGGTTTGTAAAAAATGTCAGTGTCAAGTCGGTTGTCATTAATGGAGATGGAGAGGTCCAGGAAGGGGAGGGAGGTGTCAGAGATGGTCCAGGTAAATTTTAAGGTCAGGGTGGAATGTGTTGGTGAAGTTGATGAATTGCTCAACCTCCTCGCGGGAGCATGAGGTGACACCAATACAGTCATCAATGTAGCGGAGGAAGAGGTGTGGAAGGATGCTGGTGTAATTACGGAAGATCGACTGTTCTATGTAGCCAACAAAGAGACAGGCATAGCTGGGGCCCATACGTGTGCCCATGGCTCGCCCTTTGGTCTGGAGGAAGTGGGAGGATTCGAAGGAGAATTGTTAAGGGTGAGGACCAGTTCGACCAAACGAATGAGAGTGTCGGTGGAAGGGTACTGTTGAGGACGTCGGGAGAGGAAAAAACGGAGGATTTGGAGGCCCTGGTCATGGCGGATGGAGGTGTAGAGGGATTGGATATCTATGGTGAAGATGAGGCATTGGGGGCCAGGGAAATGGAAGTCTTGGAGGAGGTGGAGGTCGTGGGTGGTGTCTCGAACGTATGTGGGGAGTTCCTGGACTAAGGGGGATAGGACAGTGTTAAGGTAGATAGAGATGAGTTCAGTGGGGCAGGAGCATGCTGAGACAATGAGTCTGCCAGGGTGGTCAGGCCTGTGGATCTTGGGAAGGAGGTAGAACCGGGCAGTGCGGGGTTCCCGGACTATGAGGTTAGAAGCTGTGGGTGGTAGATCTCCTGAGGTGATGAGGTTCTGTATGGTCTGGGATTTGATGGATTGGTGATGGGAGGTGGGGTCATGGTCAAGGGGGCAGTAGGAAGAGGTATCCTCGAGTTGGCGTTTGGTTTCAGTGGTGTAGAGGTCAGTGCACCAGACTACCACTGCGCCCCCTTTATTTGCTGGCTTGACGGTGAGGTTGGGATTGGAGCAGAGGGATTGGAGGGCTGCGCGTTGTGAGGGTGAGAGGTTGGAGTGGGGGAGGGGGGTAGACAGGTTGAGGCGGTTAATGTTCTGGCAGCAGTTGGAAATGAAGAGATCGAGGGCAGGTAATAGGCCAGGGCGGGGTGTCCAGGCGGATGTTTTTACCTAGTGAACTTGATGGATTTATTGGTCTCATCGTAATCACTAGGAGCTCCCAAAATGGGGCAATCTCATTATCATACGGCCACCCTTGAAAATTTGCATTGATTTATTTATTTACAAGTAGCCGCCAGTCTGGAAAGCAAGGAGTGCAAGTCTGCCTTAACTGTAGCTTGCCCCTGTTAGGAACAGATGTAGGGGATGGCTTGGTGGTGTTCCCACCAGACAATGAATCAGGAGGTCGTGTTTGGAGGACTTATGTTTTGTGTTGGAATCCCCCAAAAGTGGAAATTAAATTTTCAAAACAAATAATGACATTAAAGAGTCTAATGTTGACCATGAAACTGCAGCTGAGTGTGACGAAAATCCATCTGCTTCATTAATGTCCTTCAGGGAAGGAAACTGCCATCCTCACCTGGTCTGGCCTACATGTAACTACAGACCCAGAGTGAGGGGCTGACTCTTAACTGCCCTCTGATTAATAAGTACAGTCCTGGCCAATTCCACCATTGGTTGTAATGTCCCCACCTCTGGGTCAGAAAGTCTGGATTCAAAGTTTAACTTGCTCCAAAGGTGTCTGAGTGTGTCCATTTAGAAATATCTATGCCCACAGACATCAGATAGACCCAGCAGCCTTAGAAAAACAGGTTGTGTTACACACAGATCAACAATCATAACAGAATACAACACAGTGCTGCACATTACACAGTACAGTGAGCTAAATAAGCACAACATTGACACAATCTGAGCAGCGCAAGACCGGTAGCTGTTTAGATTAGATTACTTACAGTGTGGAAACAGGCCCTTCGGCCCAACAAGTCCACACCGACCCGCCAAAGCGCAACCCACCCATACCCCTACATTAACCCCTTACCTAACACTATGGGCAATTTAGCATGGCCAATTCACCTGATCCGCACATCTTTGGAATGTGGGAGGAAACCGGAGCACCCGGAGGAAACCCACGCAGACACGGGGAGAACGTGCAAACTCCACACAGTCAGTCGCCTGAGTCGGGAATTGAACCCGGGTCTCAGGCGCTGTGAGGCAGCAGTGCTAACCACTGTGCCACCGTGCCACCCACCGTTTACACGGTGAGATATTCCAAAGTTGTATCATTCTGGTTATTATAAAGTTCCATGCGCTTGGCACCTCACCACAGGGAACACCAATTGTTTTCCTGCATGTGGAATAACATCAACTAACAGAAGGACTCCCCTGGACATTGGTAATTCTACTCCGGCCACTCAAATTCACAAATCTCCATCTATCTTCTCAGAACCGGATTTCTGAACAAGCCCCAGACACCCAGAAAGTCTCAGGAAATAATTTTCCATCCATTTCAAAAGCTTTGTCCTTCTCGTTACCTGGGCCATTGAACTTGCCTGAGTGTACTTCAAAGCTAAGAGGACGTGCATTTATATAGTACCCTTTTCAATGACTGGATATTGTTTTGTGATACAGCCATTGTGCCCCTATGAAGTGCAGCCACCTGTTGTCATAGAAACAGTTCAAAAACTCTCTGTTGATGGGCATTCTTCAAGCCTTCAGAAACAATTTAGTCAATCATCCATTCAGACTGGTAAACTATATTGTGAGACTTTCACTCAGAAATTGCAATCATACATACACAGTGCTGGAGAGTTCTTCCTCGTATGTCTTGTTGGTCAACTAACAAATATATTTTCTCTCTAATGGTGTGTACATTTAATGGACATACCCACTTAAAGATATCCATGATAGATTGATGTTCCCTCAAAGATGCATTCAGCCAGACACAGCATCAGGGACAATTGCAGTGGGCTCAATGAAGGAAGGAGAAGGAGAGAATAACAGCTGGAAGAGGACAGAGGGAGAGGTGGAAAGGGGAAAGTCAAAGGCAGAAGGAGGAGGGGAGAGGAAAGACGGGAGACAATGGCTGAGTGGTATTATCAATAAACCAGAGATCCAGGTAATATTCTCAGTACCACGGCAGATGGTGTCTGGCGATCGATTGTCGATTGTGGCAAATGTGGCAATTATCAATTGTCAGAAAAACCCATGTGGTTCACTCATATCCTTTAGGGAAGAAAATTGCCATCCTTACCTGGTCTGGCCTACACGTGACTCCAGACCCACAGCAATGTGGTTGACTCTTAACTGCCCTTGGGGCAATTAGGGATGGGCAATAAATGCTGGCCTCGGCAGTAGTGCCACATCTTGTGAATGAATTTTGATAAAATGACAGGGGAGTAAACAATGTGAGCCACCACTGGAGATCATCCGAGAGCAGGATGACTGGTGGTGATTTAACCTGAGGGCCACCAACCCTCAGGTAGGGGGAAAGGTTGAAAGGGAGAGCCCTTCATGGTAACCTCAGATGGTGATAGGAATTGAGCCCATGCTACTGGGATCATAGTAGCTTCACAAACCAACTGTCCAGCCAACTGAGCTAACCAGGGTGAACAAGAACAAACAGAGGAAGGATGAGAGAAAGTGGATGATAGGGGTGAATGACAGCAATAATGTGAGGGGCAGGAGTTCAAGACACAGAAGGAAGTTTGGCAAGCCCAGGATGGGTTGATTGAGATGGAGGAAAAAGGGTGAGAGTGAAGAGATGGAATGCAGATAGAGATGAGAGATGAAGGAAAACAAGGAGGAGAGTAATGAGTATGATCTATTATAATTCCAAATGAAATTTTATCACCATCTCAAGAGGCAAACGTGGCAATTTAATATCGCATCCTAAAGATGGTAAGTCAGACAATGAAACACTCCATCAGCACTGCTCTGATGGGTCAGCTTCGATTATGTGCTCACCTGTCTGGAGAGGGGGCGAAATACACTAATTTTTAACTTAGGGGACAGGGGAGCTAAACACCGAGTCACCATTGGAGCTGAAGTAGGCCATTCAGCCCATCAAGTCTGCCCTGCCATTCTTAGAAATCTGATAATTGTCAATCCGTTTTCTTGCCTTTTCCTCATCACTCTTGATTCCCTCAACAATTAACAATCTGTCTGTCTCTACCTTGAATATACATAATAACCCAGCCTCAATAACCCTCTTCAGAAAAATATGCTTGCTCATCTCTACCTTAAATGTGTCCCTCCTTATTCTGAAGTTATGTCCTCTGGTGCTGGACTCTCCTACAAGGAGAAATGTCTCAGCGTCTACCTGTAAAGTTCCCTAAGAATTTTACCTGTTTCAATAAGATCATCTTTCGTTCATCTATCATGCAATGAGTACAGGCTCAAACTATATCTATTAACACAATCTCTCTTTACCTAGTGAAACTTTTCTGGACTGCTTCCAATGCTTTCCTGAGATATGGGGCCCAAAAGTGCTCACAGTATTCCAGCTGTGGTCTGACTTGTCCTTGTATAGATTTAGTAAGACCTCCCTATTTTCACACTACATTTCTTTGAACTGAAGGACAACATTCCACTTGCCTTCCCTATTACCTGCTGAACATTGATGTAGCCTTTTGTGATTCACTCAGATCTGACACAATATTGGTCAGGACCAGAGGAACATTCCCCAATTCTTGCCCATCAACACAAGGTTCTGGCTGTGCAGTTAAAGAGCTGAGTTGAAAGTGCAATGCCCCTTCGGTCATGTTCTGAAATCTGTGCTGGTTGCATGGTGGGGCTTGAACCCACAAACACCTGACTTCACATCAGGAGGGCAACCACTAAATCATGTCCATATGGATGGGTAACTAGCACTGTGTCTTTCATAGCTATTCCCACAGAAAGCCATCAAGTGAAGGAGTGTTGATTGGAAAAGAATGCTGGTGCAGGGAATCATCCCTTCAGTGACACAATGGGAGTCTTTAGCACTGAACAGGTCAGGCCAATCATATTCCTGTCTGCAATGGCTGTCCAGCAACATTCACTGTGTGAGATTGTGACTTTTCCCTATGTTTCACTGCGGTGATGGGGCGGGGAGGGGGGAGTGGGGGGAGGAATGGGGTGGGGGGCTTAACTGATTGTTCCCAAACTGTGACTTTCCCAGCACATTATTCAGGTTCACACATAAGCATGTCATTATCACACATCGACCGGGGAAGGTCTTTTGCCTGAAACATCGATTTTCCTGTTCCTTGGATACTGCCTGATCTGCTGTGCTTTTCCAGTACCACACTCGTGACTCTAATCTCCAGCATCTGCAGTCCTCACTGTCACCTAGTAACTTTTTAAACCCTGTTTTTAGAAAGGGGATCCATCAACATGCCCGTCGGAAATGGGTACCGGCTGAGATGGTGGTGTTGAGTAGTCAGCCTCTTGTTATCTCTGCCTTTGTAGTCTTTCTGTTTGAAGATTCCTGCACCCTGTGCAGGTGCGTCATTCCACAAAGTCTCTGCCACACAGACACATCTGCAGTCATCTTTTGGCTACAAATATGCTCTTTCAATTAAAAACCATGTTGGAATTAAAACATCAATCTATCCCTCAGTACTTCAGGGTTCTGACCTATGGTCATGAGACTGAGGTGGAACTGGACCTCCTAACTCAAAGGGGAAAGGGGTAACCTTTGTGCGCCTTTAGTTGAGTGAGAGCAGTGAGAGGCAAACAACAGACCAAAACCTCACTGGCGCAGAAAAACTTTTATCTCAGTAGACTGTATTAACAAATAAATTCAAACTAAAGATCCTATCAGCATTGTGAGCCTTTTCACTGCAGTTGGAGTACAAGTGTAGTAGATGTAGCAGAGAGGCAACAGGAGGACGTCAGATCCCAGGTTAACACTTGCACAGACATTCAGTGATTCCATGTATTCAAAGTGAAGACTTCAACTCCCTATCATTTTAAAGTATCAAATTCCCAAATAAATGTTTCAAAGAAATGTATAATTCAACTCTCTGCATTTCTAACCTTATCATTTCTCATTTCAGTCAAGTTAAGAGAGCAGGATCCACACATTGTGATAAATAACTCCGCTTCAGCTAAGAAAGAATTCATTTCCACCTGTTGGTCGCATCATTTCCACAGCAAACATTCCTCAGCTGATTCAATTATATTTTTTTCAACATGAGCTCGATCCCTGATAGACTGGAATAAAACACAGAATGGGCCCGAGGAAATTTCATCATGCTTTCAAAGAACAAAGTAAGTTACTGCACAGCAACAGACCCTTCGGCCCTCCAAGTCTGTGTTGTTCCAGATCCTCTATCTAAACCTGTTGCCTATTTTCTCAGGATCCCTCTGCTCCCTGCCCATTCATGTATCTGCCTACTTTGGGGCCTACAGCATCCTGAATTACAGATATTCCTTCAAGATTACTGCATTCAAAGTTCTTTTTTTATTCGTACATGAGATGAGAGCACCTTTGTTTAGACAAGCGTGTGTTACCTATCCTTAATTGCCCAGAGGGCAGTTAAGAGTCAACCACATTGCTGTGGGGCTGGAGTCACATATAGTGTCGAGAGTGCGGTGCTGGAAAAGCACAGCAGGTCAGGCAGCATCCAAGGAGCAGGAAAATCGACGTTTCGGACAAAAGCCCTTCGTCAGGAGCATGTAGGCCAGGTCAGGTAAAGATGGCAGTTTCCTTCCATAAAGGGCATTAGTGACGCAGAAAAGTTTTTTACCAAAAAAATGTTCCATGGTCAGCATTAAACTCTTAATTCCAGATCTTTTTAATCATAGAATTCAAATTCCACCAAGTGCCAGAGCAGGAGTGGAATCCAGGTCCGCCCAACATTATCTGGTCTCTGGATTAACAGTCCATCAATAATGTCAATCGACCAATGCCTCTAACGATGACATTAGGAAGTACAATCGAAGAAATGGCAGTTGTCAAAAAGGGGATCACCATCACTTCCTCTTGAGGAAAATGGAGTGGTGCATTAACAGATCAGCTACAATGTCATTGAATGGTGGAGTGGACTCGATGGGCCGAATGGGTTTATTTCTGCTCCTATGTCTAATGGCCTTATGGTCTCTGATGATGAGCAATAAATGTTGATCTAGCCAGTGTTGCTGAATCACGGTCACACACAGTTACATAGAATCCATAGAATGCCAAACAGGCCAATCAGCCCAGCTATTTTGTGCTTGTTTCTTTGCTTCATACAAACCACCTCCCACTCCTTTGTAGCCTTTTACCATCAGACCTGCTTTATCATGAATAACCCTTTAAATATCAAAGTGTTCTCCACTCCCTCTATTCAATAACAGCATGCTCCATACTTCTATTGCTCCATCGAAAGGCATTATTCCAAAGTACTTTCTTAAATCTGTCGGTGACAACCTTATATTGTCTCCTTGTTCCAGACTTGCCCGCACATCTTACTGTATCCACCCCATCATAATGGTTTCCTCGATCACAGTGAAGAGCCCAAACCAACCCTTGCCAATAATGACTCCAATTCCAAAGCACATAGGAATATTGGAAGAACAGAAGGCTGCTCAGTTCCTCTAGCCTTTTCTGCCGTTGACTGAGATCATGGCTAATCTGTTTCCTAACTCCTCATACCTATCTCTGTCCCATGTCACTTAATACCTTTTCTTTACAAAAAACAAATCTCAGATTCAAAATGAATAGCTGATTTAGCACCAACTGCTGTTTGGGGAAGAGAGTTCCAAATCTCTCCCACTATTTGTATGGAGACGTGCTCCTTAACATCTCCCTTGAGCGGTCTGGTCTGAGTCTATGTTTCTAGTTCTAGAACCTCCAAACAGTGGAAATATTTTATCCTTGTCGATCCTGGCTTTTCTTGTTACCATCTTGAAGACTTTGATCAGATCACCCTTAACCTTTGAAAATCTAGGGAAAACAGGACAAAGTTGTATAACCTCTCCTCCGAACTTAACCCCTGAAGTTCTTGTATACCTAGTGACTTGAAGGCAATTGGAGTACCCCAGAGTTGTGAGAGAGATTGCATTAATGGGAAAATCTAAAAAAGCTTTTTGTTCATTTTGGAGATGGGCAGTTGTCTGCTTCAGGGATGCCAACAACCAATATAACAGGATTTAATAATAGAGAGGGTAAAGCCAAATAATAAATAAGGGATGTGAGATTCCTTAAACTCTCTGGTATTGTTACTGCGTGTCCTGGTACTGGCTCTGCCGAGTGTTGTGATTTTGTTATGGAGTGTCATAGGGTTCTCAGCAGGTATCACTAGGGTGTAAGGAGATGTAGGAGTTGGTACAAAATTGCATTCAATAAAGTAAGTGGACCTGGTTTCTCTGGTTACTGGCGGCCCAGTAATTTTTCCAATTCTCCAATCAGAAAGAAATCTATCCAACCAGAGAACTGTGCAAATGTATACCTTGACCTGAGATACAATAGGGTGGAGCAAAACTGTAACACAAATGCATTCTGAAAGTTTGTGAAATGTTGGCCTTAGGACCTGAGGAGTGAAGATGAGAAAGTTCTGCTTCAATTGCGCAGAGACTTGGTCACACCCCAACTGAAATACTCTGGTCAGTTCTGGGTACTGTATCTTGGAAAAGACATATTGCCCTGGGTAAAGGGCCCGGTGCAAATTCACCAGATTGAATACAAGGATTTAAAAGGTTTAAGATATGTGGATAGGTTGCATTAACGTTTCTTGTTTTTCTTTCTGTTTGGAAGGTTAAGGGGCAATCTAACAGTGTTTAAAATAACTAAAACAAAAGCCTCCTTGTCTGCTGGATGTTGACCAGAACAGGCACACATATTCATAACATTATGGCTTGGCTGTTCAGGAGTGAAATCAGGAAACCATTTCTCCTCCAGTTCTGGTTGCCCTGTTATTGGAAGGATATATTAACCTGTAAAGGTTTCAGAACAGAATTAGCAGGAAGTTGTTAGGAATGGAGGGTTTGAGTTATAAGGAGAGGCTGGATAGGATTGGACTTTCGTCTGTACGGAGTTGAGAGGTGATCTCATAGAGGTTTATAAAATCTTGAGGGGTGTAGATACGGTGAATGTCTTTTTCCCTAGGGTGGGGGAATTTCAAGATTCGGGGGTAAATGCTTAAGGTGAGAGGAGAAAGATTTTTTTTAAAAATTAGGGACAATTTAATTACATAGAGAGTGATTCATGTGTGGATTGAACTTCCAAAGGAAGTAGTGGATGCAGGTACATTTAGAACGTTAGTAAGGCATTCAGATAAGTACATGAATAGGAGATGTTTGGAAAGACATAGACAATCAGGTGGGACTAGTTTAGTTTGGGATTATGGTCAGCATGGACTGGTTGGACCAAAGGATCTGTTTCTGTGCTGTATGATTATATGATTCCAAAGCACATCTCACAAGTCTGAAATTTCCTTTTCCTAAAATGGTTCCATCTACTAGTATTTGAGACAGACAGTGACAGAATTTTATTGTATTTGGGGAGGGGGGCGCGCGAAGATATGGACAGTGAAGCTGTCTAGTGTTGACAGTCAGGATTTGGAGAGAAATGACTGTGTTGCCTTGAACCCATTCCCCCGGTCTTGACCTCCTCCCTGTCCCAGGCACAGTGGCCTCTTCATGCCTTGGCTATTGGTTCCGGATGTACTCTCATATTCCAGGCATGGTGGTATCACAGAATAGCCATGATCTCCCCAAATTCAAGCAGGCATGAGGGGCTGAATGGCCTGCTGCTGTCACTATCATTTGATGTAAAGGTTGTGATCATATCACAACCAGGTGCCAACTTCTAAGCTCCCTTCAAAGCCTTTCTTCTGCCTATTCCATTTTTTCCTCTCTTTACGCATCAACATAACCCACGTATGGGAGTTGGTTAGCTCAGTTGGCTGGATGGCTGGTTTGTGATACCTGTTACAGCGTGATTCCTGCACCAGCTGAGGTTACAATGAATGACACTTCTTCTCACCCTTTCCCTTTGCCGGAGTTGTGGTGACCTCTCTCTCTCGAATGCTAAAGCTATGCTATGGCCTGGTAAGTCTATGGCAACTTTATCTGCATCATTCACATTACCCACTTTACAGCTTCTCATTCTCTGGATAAAGAACATCCTCCTGAATTCCTGATTGATTTCTGATATATAGGGTCCCTAGCTGTGGTCTTCCAATATTCTTCATCTACCATGACCAATCCCCTCATGTTTTTAAAGAACTCAGGTCACCCCCTCAATCGCTTTCCCAGATAAAAGTGCCCAAGCCTGTCCAATCTTTGGACCTGCCACCACTTGTCTCTTTCTTGGGAATCTTGTCTTGCATTTTATCTACATCTGTTGTTTTGTAATACGGAGACGAGAACTTTTTGCTAAAATCTACTTGTGATCTAACCAAGTTAGAAGGAGTCAGGCATGTTCTCAGGGGTAGAACAGCAGGTGCTCGATATTTTCCATTATTACTGCCAGAATCTCAGGATTAGATTGCTATCTCAGTGCCAATTATGCACAGCGTGCAGACTTTTCACATTTGCTGAGGTAGATTGATATAGCTTCATGGAAAATTCAACCTCAGCACTATGCTGCCATGTGGAAAACAGGTCCCAGTGTACTCAACAGCAAACACCTGAACTCTCCCTTGGGTCATTCCCTTAACAAACGAAAAACAGCTCACCATTTTTTTCTGCAGGATAACATCAATACAAAGGAACAGAGAAAGAAAGTGGCATTGCAAATTTTCACAGTGTCTTTCACAATCTCAGAACTTCCCAAAGCTCTTTATAAGCAAGACCATGGAACAGCAGCCACAGATAAAACAGTGTTCAACCTTCACATCTTCACTTTCTCCCCCACTCCTCTCTTTGTTTGCGATCAACCATTACCAAATTGAATGGTGGAGCAGGCTGGAAGGGCTGAACGGCCCACTCCTGCTTTTAGTTTCTATGTTTTTCTGTATGTTTCTGTGATTATGTACATTAGATTAACTGGTCAGAAAAAGGTCTAGTTGGACTTTACGATCCTGGCAGGCAATACAATCTATTACTAGTCCATTGTCAGTTTTCATTGGGATGCAGGGTGAGCTATGTGTCAGGCCAGTGACTTGAGGTGAGGGAAGAGAGAGGGCCAGTGTACCGCTTATCATTGTCTACAATACAGTGCTCAAATATCATCTGTGGAGCTTGGCTACAAAGTTCTACGTTATCTGCTATGGTTGAGTTGTGAATAGGTCTCCCAGACAGATATACACACACATGCACACACACACAACACACACTCTCTCTCTTTCCCTCTCCCTCTCTCTCCAGCAATCATTTTGTCCCAAGGTGTTTCACAAGAACTTCATCTGCCAAACTTTAACATCAAGCCTTATAAGGAGATATTAAGGCAGGTGTCCAAAAGTTTGGTGGAAGTTAAGTTTTAAGGTGCATCTTGAAGAAGCAGTGAGACAGAGAAAGTCAGAGAATTTTAGGCAGGGAATTCCAGAGTCTAGGTCCCAGTCAACTGAAGGCAGAGTGGTAAATAGTGAAGTGATGGATGTTGAAAATGAGCAAAATTTCAGAACTGGAGGAGTGCAGATACCTTGTACAGCTGCAGGAGATTACAAAGATCGGGATATTGGCAGGAGAGGCTTCACAGGGATTTGAAAACAAAGTGGGAAATTTTAATATCGACACATTCCTGAACCAAACACCAGTGGAGCTGAGTGAGCACACAGGGTGAGGGATGCACAGGAAATATTGTGAGATGGGGAGCAGAAACGCAAGGAGAACACAATGAGCAGAAGGCAGACTGGCCTGTGTGATCAACCAGAAGCACAATGTGAACTGGGGGCTGATCATTTGGTGCCTGACTCTTGGATTTACTAAACATGACCCTTGGAGTGGTGTTAAATTGCTGACAACACAATTGAACATTCCACACTGTATAAATGATCACATTGTGTCAGCCCTTTACCAACAGGGCTGTGGAACGCCCCACTGCAGTGAGGTTTGGAGATTTGTTTCTCTCTCTCTCTCACACACAGACACACACACAAGGTGAGGTTTGGACAAACTTTGCACCCACATTCTCAAGGAGATAGTTTTCATCTTTCTAATCCGTGTTACTGCCCCAAGGGTACAGCTTCCCTTCCCAAACCAGGTCAGTCCGTCAGAAACATCCGTCACATTCTCAGCTTACCTTGCTCAAGTTAACTCTTTCCTACTTCAACGTCACCCTTTGAGAATGTCAACTGATACAATTCCCAATTGACCATTTCCACTCTCACAGAATCCTTGCAGTGTGAGAGTAGGCCATTCAGCCTATTGAGCCCACACCAACACTCCAAAAAGCATCCCTGTAACCCTGTATTTCCTGTTGCCAATCCCTGGACACAATGTGGCAATTTAGCATGGCCAATTCAACCTAACCTGCACATCTTTGGACTGTAGGTGAAAACCCACTCACCCAAGGCTGAGCAGTTCCTAACTCTGTGAGGCAGCAGTGCTAACCACTGAGCCATCCTGAGTTCTAATGGCTGCTTGACTGCCCAGGAAAACTGTCAATAGGTACCAATGCAAACTAACCCTGTCAGTTAAGGTGTGCTGGAATAATGGGCATCCTACAGTCCTCTGTCCCAGTGCCAAGTCTGCTTTTAAACACTGTCCGGTCGTTACGCCAATTTAAAATGGGGAGCTGGACCATCTGGGTCTGGGCTCAGGCATGTCTGGGTGAGAGGGCAGGGAGCTGAGGGCACCTCTCTCGCTGACCTCCACCCATGGCTCTACTCACCACCCCATCCATCACTCACCACCAACAAAATCATAAACCGGGGGCGCAGGGGAAACTGAAACCGTGCATGGAGACTGTGTCAAGAGTTACCTGTCTTGTCGAAGGGAGGAATAGTGGGCTGAGCACTGGTGTCTTTATCTCTGAGCGTGACGCGGAGAGAGGTGACAATGGGACCAACATTGAAGTCCTTGCAGCAGACCTGAACCTGCCAGACCGTGCGAAACACCAGATTGCGTAGCAGCATCATGTTCCATCGCATTCGGACTGCTCCTGCAGGCTCCACTCAACCAGCCAGCGGCAGTTTCCCAGGGATTGTCACTGTCTCTCACACTCCCTCACACTGAGAGAGAAGCTGACAACAGCAGCCAACTGCTCATCACCCTCCCTGTTGAGCTGTCTCAGGGGTAAGGGTCCGCCTTGTCTCTCTGGGTGTGAGGACGTGTGCTTTTGCCTGTTTACTGAGTCCCGGGCTCGTGATTGGGGAATTTCTTCACGCGGAAAGCTCCCTGTGTTGCCTGCCCTTTGCTCACCTGTTCTCACAGACTCTGGGGGCCTCCGCATCACAGATTCTGTACAACAAACCTTTAATTATTGGATTACAACAGCAGTGGCAAAATGTTGTATATGTGCCTGAGAGGAACACAGAATGGGATTTTGCTGTTTTCGTCTCTAACTGGAAACACTTCCTCCCTCTTGCTGGGAGAGTATTGTTTGCTGTGGCACTACACCACACAGGGAAGCTGTGCTTGTCCCCAGTATTGTTCTTACCTTGAGTTCACAAAATGAAGGGTTTGCTGAAATCCTTTCAGGTCGCCCCAGACTGTGATATTTCAGAAGCTCAGCAAGTGTTCCTGTTTACAATTGCTATCCAAGCAGCAGTATACAACACTTATAATACAGTGAATAACCCGTTGACATGCATGGGCAAACATGCTGTGCCCATGAATGAACCCTGAAGCAGAACTATTGACTAAATTGCTGCTCAGAAGAACTACAAAGCAACGAGGTGGTTCCAGCACTGGGAAGTTACCTGGGTGTACTGACCACAAGATTAACACTGGATCATCTGCCTACCTGCTTCAACTCAAGACAATCCATTCAATGTCAGGGGAGTGAGTTCAACCACCTCCCACTTCACCTGCAGTACCAGACAGTCAAGACTGGCCTCACAAACCAAACCAAAGGAGGAGGCCACTCAGCCCATCCAGACTACTTCATCCTTTCAACTAGGTCATCTTAAACACTTTCAGCCTTCTGCAATCCTCATGCCATCCGGCCGAACAGAACCGGGGGAGAGATTTCGGATCTCCACTCCCCTTTGTTCAGAGGTTGGTTTCCAGACGACAACATTTCAGAGTGTATTTCCAACTTGCCCCCATGTTCTGGAATTGTCCCCCAGCAGAGGAAGTTATGTTTCTATTGACCTTCCCAAATTGTCTAAACGCATCAATCAGGTCACAAGTCCATCTTCTACATCCAATGGATTTCAATCAATTCAACAATAAACAGATGGCACATTCACAGGCAGCAGAAAATAACAACAACCAGATTCACCTTGCATCTGCGGTTAATAATACATTTCCGTACCCCCACCGCTCCCCCCCCCCCACCACCATCACACATCTGGTTACATCCAGACCAGTGACTAAAAACTTGCTCAAAGCTAGGTTTTAAAGAGCCTCTGAAAATGAAAGGGAAAGGAGTTGTGACAGATCGAGAGAGACAGAGGAAGAGAGAGGCACAGATATTTCAGGAGAAGATTCCAGAGTTTAGGACCCAGGCAGTATAAAGCATGACCAGACACAGAGTAGAGCAGCCAATCATGTGTTCCCACAAAGCAAAAAATGGAGCAGGAAGGAGATCTCGGATGATCGTACGGCCTGCAGGAGGTTCCGGAGACAGGGAGGGCTGGGCTCCTGGAGTGACTGAACACCAGATGAGCATTTTTGAAAAGTTGATGGATTACTGGACTGTTAGCCAATGTAGGTGAGTGAGCCCATGGCGGGGGGGATATTTAGGGGGTTCAGTACATGTTAAACTCTGGGGCATCAGGATTTAAAACAATCCAATGTCTATGGAACTCGGAAGGTGACAGATGACCCAGGACAATAGATATACGAGTATGACCAAAAATGACAACTATTACCTGTTTCATCAAAAGGTGGGACAGTGCTGACTGTGGGGTCAGACTTATCTCTTAGCTTCAGCACCAGGCGACTCTTGGGAAGCAGAGGAGTAGCTTTGTACATTTCACAGCACATCTGTACCTGAACAAACGCCCTAATCACCTCCTCGAACATGAACATGGGTGTCAGCATTAATGCTGTAGTGAAAATAAACTGCTTCTTTACAAACAACAGTGGGAGCTTTCCACAGTTTGTCTCACAGACAGGGATAGCAGCTTGTTGCTAAACCAGCCTGACTCTCTCTCAGTGACAGTCTCTGTCACTCTGGGTGATAGAGATGTTCCTATTTACTCAGACCGTGATTGACTGGGGAATATCTGCTTCTCATCTGTTGACAATGACCCAGGGGAACCACAGTTCAGAGACCACATGCCCTGCTATGTTCCACCTTTAACTGTTAGATTTAAACACTAGATTTCCTAGAAAAATTTTGCAAACCTGGAAAATAAAATGCAACTAACTTAACTCTAAACTACACCCCTTTGAGCCAGACCAGAAAATGCAAGTGATTGAGCAATGAGCAAAGGCAGTATTGAGCTCAGTTGTGATGCTTCGTGTGGTTAGTCTGCAGAGATGGGAGCTGAGTGTGGCAATAACTCTGTAAGGCTGGCATCTAGTCATCTGTTTGCGTCTACTCTTCACTGACACCGAAGCAACTGAATCTCGGCGTAGCGGTGACCTATAGCACATGAGGATATTACTGTTACCTGTATCATCGAAAGGAACTTTGGCACTGCCTCCAGTTTTAGCCGCAGCCGCTCTTTCTCGCAGCTTCTTTGCAATCTGCTGAGGAGTAAGTACTGGAGGTATGTTGAAAAGGTGACAGCACATCTGCACCTCCACAAAAAACTCCACAAAGTTCCAGTACAACATTGGAGCTCCAACTAATCCCACAACGTTCAAGGCGATCATAAAACGCCTTCCACATAATACCAGGAGCTTCCAATTGTCAATCAACACAGATACAATACAGCACTTCTCACTACTGCTGATCTATCAGTGAGAATTTCTCTGTGCTGCTGGCTCGTTGCGCGTTCCTATTTACTGAAGTCAAGGCAGACTGGGGAATATCTTCAGTCACAGCCCATCCCTATTCTTCCTTCAGCTGTCAACAGTGTCCCAGGAGAGCTGGGAGGCAGCTTCACCTTACAGACCAGCACAGGAAACCTCTCACTCACTCGATTGATACCCACCAACATTTCTGAGGAACTGATTACAGTTCAGAAACAAACACCCAAATATTTTACTGCAAAACAAAGAACTGCAGAGGCTGCAGGTCTGAAACAAAAACAGAAATTGCTGGTGAAACTCAGGCAGCATCCGTGGAGTGAAAGCAGAGTTCTGATGAAGAGTTATGTTGTGATCAATAGTCACCAGACTTGAAATGTTAACTCTGCTCACTTCCCACAGACGCTGTCAGGCCTGCTGAGTTTTAATAGCAATTTTTACTTTTGACCCAAATTTTCTACCTCTATTCTTCAGCAATACAAGCCCTGAACATTTTGACATCACTCAACTATACAACACAAACAAGACTAAGGTTTGATCTCTGACCTGTGTCAATGAGGGGATCGGGGAGAAAGTTGCTATCATTAACTTCAGTTTGTCCAGCAACTTGGAAACAGAATATTTTTCCACTGTCCCTATTTCTTATCATTTAAACTTTTGACTATTGATCGAAAGCGCAAGACTTTATGGTTCTGACAGAGGAACACTAGCTCAGCTGTGATACTTTCCACTGCAGCACAGCCAGTCTGTGCGCAGAAACAGGAATTGATAACAGAGACGTGCTGGCATCTGTCAAACTATCTCCACCAGCTACTTCAGCAGAAAGGGAGGGCAGGTTAGAGATGGAAGAGAATCTGAAAAGTTAAGTCACAGAACACAAGGAGGTGCCAGTTTACCTGTGTTAACGTAAGGAGCTGAAGTGCTGCTCCTGGTTTTCATGATGGACACTCTCTCTTTCAGTCTTTCCACAAGCTGCTGGCGGGGAAGGATGGGAGATGTGTTGAACAGCTGACAACACATCTGCACCTGGGAAAGCAGGGGAATGATTTTCATGTACAGCATCGCAGCTCCCTGCACACACGCTGCCTTGGAATTGGATCCCCAAATTTCTTCCAATTAAAACGGCAAGACTTGTTTTTGTTTTGAAGCTCTGTATTACAGACCCTCAGGTTGATGCAGGACGCTTGTGCTGAACCCTTGCTGTACCAGAGTCTCTTGTGTGTGTGAGAGAGAGAAGCTGCATTTCTATTTGCTCTGACTTCACTTTGGTTGAGGGAATAGCTTGAGCCTCTCCCCTCCCTCTTTGTTTCTCTGTTGTTACTGATCTCGGGGGAGGTGAGACTTCTGTACAGCAGGTGTGTGTGAACACTGCAACATCTTAATTGTCACACGTTGACTTTACATGGAAAGTAAGTGCCACTTCAGATCAGTACTGCGCTCCGCACAGAGTTAACTCCCGCAGTCTCATTTAAGAAATCTACTCCAGTGAAATTTGAAAATTTCAATTGCGAATGGGGTAGTGCGGGAGAAAAGAGCATTGAGAGAAATGTTCAGGAACAGCAGAGCAGGCTAGATGGGCTGAAGGGCCCATTGCTCCTACGTGCTTCCATCTTGTTCTCACAGGATATGGACATCACTGGCAAGGCCATCCCTGATTGGTCTTGAACAAAGAACAAAGCAGCCTGCTTGATTGGAACCACATCTACTCCCTCCACCACCTACACCCAGTAGCAGGAAGCTGCACTGCAGAAATTCACCAGAGATCCTCAGGCAGCATCTTCTAAACCCACAACCACTTCCATCTAGAAGTTCAAGAGCAGCAGATTCATGGGAACATCAAGACCTTCAAGGTCTCCTCACCATCCTGACGTCATAGAGTGCAACAGAACCCCCAATATGGAAAGAAGCCATTCAGCCCACTGAGTCTGCACCAATCCTCTTAACAGCATCCTACCCAGACCCAGCTCCCCCACCTTGTCCTCATGACTTCACACTTCTCATGCCTAACCCACCTAGGCTGCACATCCCTAGACACTATTGGGCAAGTTAGCATGGCCATCCCACCGAGGCTGCACATCCCTGGACACTATGGGACAAGTTAGCATGGCCAATCCACTGAGGCTGCACATCTTTGGACTGTGGGATGAAACAGGAGCACCCAGGGGAAATCCAGACCGACATGGTGAGAATGTGCAAACCCTACATAGATAGTTGCCTGTGAGTGGAATTGAACCCAGGTTCCTGGCATTGTGAGATAGCGGTGCTAACCACTGAGCCATTGTGCTGCCCATATGACCATTCCTTCACTGTCACTGGGTCAAAATGCTGGAATTCCCTCCCAAAGGGCATTGTGGATCAACCCACAGCACATGGACTGCAGCGGTTCAAGAAGGCAGCTTACCCCCACCTTCTCAAGGGGCAACTAGAGACGGGCAATAAATGTTGGCTCAGTCAGTGACGCTGACATCTTCTGAGTGAATTTTAAAAAAACCTGCGTGGTTTGTTAGGCCATTTCAGAGGGTAATTAAGAGGCAACCACATTGTTGCAAATATGCAGTCACATGAGGACCAGAGCACGGACCGTCAAGTTCCCTTCTCCAAGGGGTATTAGTGAACCAGATGGGCTTTTACAACAGCCCAGAGCCACCAATGAGACTTGCTTTCTTCAGATTTTGTTTTTATTAATCGAACTGATATTGCAGCCTTGCTGAGATGGGAGAGGAGGACAGTGTCTGTCACAGGCTGCCTGTTGCTAACATTGCCTTGTTCTCTCTGTGAGTTTCTGTCACTCCCTGTGACATGGGTGCTTGGGTACACGTGTCTGCGTGTCTGATTTTATATTCTGTGTGCACATACATGCATTTGTGTATGAATTTGAGCATGATAATGTTACACATTATTGTAACTGAGGCGGACTGGGGGCTTTTATTACTTAAAGCCCTCACTTGACATTCCCTATCCTTCTGCTGTCTATCAACCAGAGCAACTTCACCTGAGCTGCCATTTTACCTCAAACCTTTCACAATTAGGTTGAAATCACTGACACTCGATGGGAACTGATTCCAGTTCGGAAATAAGCATCTCAATAAATTTATCCCAAACTTCACTAACACAACTTTCCCCAAAACTTCAGATGATCTGCTCCTTGGAACACTCACTTGGACAATACAAAGTAGACTGAGGTCTGTTCCCTCATCTGCCTGGGTGAGTGGAGCTTGGAACATAGTCACTGACATTAACCTCATATTCCACCATGGATTTGGAGGTGGACAAAATGTTTCAGCCATCAAAACCTTGCAGGAAATATTACACAGATGTTGAATTGAACATTTTCAATGGTATAGATGTGGAAATGGAGATTTGCTGTTGAAGGAATAGCAGCAGTCGACCATTCAGCCCATTGAGTCTGTGCAGCCATTCAATATGATCATGGCTGACCATCTGCCTCAACTCCAACGTCCTGACCCCTCCCCGTAGCCCTTAATTTCCTGAGAGACCAACATTCTGTTCACAGCTCCTTGAGGTAGAGAAAAGCAAGGAAGCACAGTCTACTGGGTGAAGAAATCTATTAGTACTGAATCATTGAATGGTTACAGGACAGTAGGAGGACATTCTTTCTATGGTATTGGCACAAGCTCCTTGTAAGGGTAAAGCACCTATTCCTATTCTCTGCTCCTCTCCCTTCAGGAGTTTATCTAATTGTCGGAACTGAATCTACTCCACCAGAGTCTCAGGTTTCAGATGCTCACAGTATTTGGGCTGAAAATTCGTTGCTGGAAAAGCGCAGCAGGTCAGGCAGCATCCAAGGAACAGGAGATTCGAATCTCCTGTTCCTTGGATACTGCCTGACCTGCTGCGCTTTTCCAGCAACACATTTTCAGCTCTGATCTCCAGCATCTGCAGACCTCACTTTCTCCTGCTCACAGTATTTTACAACATATCTCAACAAGATTACTAATGGTTTGCTTTCCATTGATCTAAAATTGATATGCCCCAGTTTTGAACTTCCACTGATCAATCAGCCTCCCTCTACCTACTCGATCTACATCCTAAATGATCAGGCCCCATTCTGGGACTGTATTCATAACTCCCCTACCAGGGACAATAACTTCTCAGTGTCCACCCTGTTAGCTCCCTTCACAGTCCTGTATGTTTCACTAAGATCACCTCTCATTCTTCCAGACTCAGGTGAATATCCACCCAATCTGCTTAGCCTGTTAGCACAGGACTGAGAACCAACTTATTAAACCTTCGCTCTGCCACTTTCAATGTCAGCAAATTCTCTCTTAAATATGGGGACCAGATCTGCACACAGTACCTCAAATGCTCGCTAAAATCTAACACAATTGTAGCAAGACTTCCTTATTCCTGTATTCCAATCCACTTGCAGCAAATACCAATGGGCCCATTTGCTTTCCTAAATGCTTGCTCCACCTACACGCCAATACTTCTGTTTCTCTGAACACCAACGTTTGGAGGTTTCACACCTTTCAATGAATAATTTGTTCCATTTAGTCAAATTACCAAAGTCACCTCATTCTCCTGTACATTAAACTACACCTGCACTTATTGCTCATTCACTTAACACATTGCAGTCTTTTGGAATCTTTCTTGCAGTAATCGAACCAAGTTTTACATTGTCAGTGAACTTGGATATCTTGCTCTCGATCTCTCTAGATCGACTGTAAATTGCTGACTGCGCACCACCTGAAAAGAATTCCATGTATCCCACCTCTCTGTCGATTAATAAATGTTCCTTCAGTGCTATTAATATTAGCCACAACTCCATGAGTGAGTCCATATCTTTGCAGAACAACCTTTTCTGCAGCACCTTGTCAAAAGCCTTTTGGAATGGTACCTCATTAGTGAACAGAATGAATGCAAACATGAGGGATAACGGAGGCATTTGCAGAATGACAGCACACAACTCGTGGACTGCCCAGGGTATTATGGATGGCACCTCAGCAGTCTGTGTTAATTACTCAGACAGAGAGAGAGATTGTGAACAAGGTATCCACGTTTGCTGACGATACAAGTCTAGAACTGAGGTGAACAGAGGGTTGTTGGTATCTGTGGAACCCTGTTTGAGCACAAGCAACGAGAGAAACTCGAAGATAAATTTAAAAACCCATGTAATACATCACACATGAGCACGACAGTTACCTTTATCATCGTAAGGAGGTTCTGGACTGTGCTTGGTTTTTGCTTTAGGCACAGTGCTTCTAATGTTGTGCCAAAGCTGATCATTGGAAAGGATCGGTCTCGACCCAAACAGGTAACAGCACATCTGCAGTTCATAGAACAGCGAATCCAGTTGCATGTAGAGAAGCAGCATTGCACCAACAGTTTACTCCACTGAGGGAAACTTCCAAGACAGGCTCCTTGTCAATGACGAGATTTGCAAAACCTTCCAAAGTAGGAGCAGCGAGAGAGTAAGAGATAGAGAGAGATAAAGAGAGAGAGAGAGAGAGAGAGAGAGACTCTCACTGTTGAACCTATCTGAGTGTTTTGGAGAATTGTTGTGTGTGTATAAGAGAGACGGAGAGTGAGTTTGCTCCTGTTTACTGTAATTGTCTCTGAGGCTGCAGATGAGGGAATATAGTTAACCAGATCCCTTCTGCCCCTCCCTGCCTTCCTCACACCTGTCGTCATTAATGCAGGAGCAATTCAACTCAGAGACCAGCTGGTTCTCTCCAGTAAACATTTCACTGCTCATCTGAAAATGCTGTCAGTCCAGAAATTAAAGGGGAGGCTGTCGTGGTATTATCGCTTGACTAGTAATCTGGTGACAAGAGGAGAAAGTGAGGACTGCAGATGCTGGAGATCAGAGCTGAAAATGTGTTGCCGGAAAAGCGCAGCAGGTCAGGCAGCATCCAAGGAGCAGGAGAATCGACGTTTCGGGCATGCGCCCTTCCTCAGGAAACTATATTAATCTGGTGAGCCCCTGTAATGATCTGGGGGCCTGGATTCGAATCCAATTATGGCAGATAGTGGAGGTTAGGTTTACTTTTTAAAAAGTCTGGAATAATGACCTTGAAACAATTGCCTGACTGTTAGAAAAAACCCATCTGGTTCACTAATACCCTTAAAGGAAGGAAACTGCCATCCCTACCTGGTCTGGCCTCCATGTGACTCCAGACCCACAGCAATGTGGTTGACTCTTAACTGCCCTCTGGGCAATTAGGGATGGGCAATAAATGCTGCCTGGCCAGCAATGCCCACATTCTATAAATGGTCAAAAAAATGAGTTATAGCTTGGGACCCCACCCATACCAATCAAAACAGTGAGGTGGTTCAGAGGACATGTAGCATTAAGACCAGAACAGAAAAAGAAATGACAGGGCAATCATTTGAAGAAAAATGGGGTGTTAGCCCTTGCTGATCTGCTGTGTTTATTCCTCACTAAATGAGATATTTTGCTGATTTACTGCATTGCTGGTAGTGGAAGCCTCCTCTGCACAAACCAGCTACCACATTTCACTGTGTTACTGCAGAGATTGCAAGTTATTCCAAACAGGTTTTACACTGTCAGCAAACTTGGGTATCTCACTCTCGATCTCTCTTATTGGAAATCGATTGCAAACAGTTCAGGCCCGAGCACCAATCGTCACTGTACTCCACCCATTACAGAATGTTAACTTGAAAAGATCCCATGTATCCCATCTCTCTGTCCATTAATAAATGTACCTTCTGTGCTATAATGTTAATCATTATTCCAAGCTTCTTTTATGGCTGGAAATAAATTCAAGCAAATCAGAAAGTGTGAAAGAAGCTATATAAATTGTGTGCTCAGTGTTCACTTGTTTTAAAGGAGGAAAGAGCAGATTTTGGAAGGGTTTTGCTGAGGCCTATCTATAGACAACAGCCAACATAATGGAGGGAAGAATATAGATGATGATCGAGTGGCCAGAATTGAAGTAGCACAGAGATCTCAAAGGGTCATCAAACTAGTGGAGGTTCTAAGTCAATGACTTCAGTCATAAAAGCAAGAAGTCCTGAGGTTTACAGAATCACCTGCAACACAATGACCTACTGGATGGAACAATATATTACATGCGACTGAGGAATAAACCCTCTCCATCTCCCTCTCTTTCTGCAGCTTGACCACAAGTTGCTCAACATGAATCATTGAACAGGACTGAATACATTGCAGACTCATGCACACTTCAGACACTGCGTGAATCACTGCTTCAAACAGAAACATGATTCAATTCATTCACCCTGTGATGGAAACTCTTCCAAAAACCCTTCGGAATGACAGCAGGAGATCTTAACATTCTCTCTCTCTCTCTCTCACATGCAGCACATACTCTGTGTGTGTGTGTGTGTGTGTGTGTGTGTCTAAGACAAAGTATAGTTAGAGCGATAGAGTCATACAGCACGGAAACAGACCCTTCGGTCCAACCAGTCCATGCTGACCGTACTCCCAAATTAAACTAGTCCCTCCTGCCTGCTCCTGCCATAACCCTCTGTTACAATTTATTTCAACTGCACCTGACAAGACACCATCTTTGCACATATCCCATCTACCAATCTTCACTCACCTGACTACTACTCACAGACCAGGTTCCCCTTAGGGATAAACCTTCCACTATTATATTAGCACCAGTGGCATTGGATAGAAACAGACTCCAAATCCTAAACAAACAGCTAACTAAATTAATCCAAAACTTCACTGACACAGTTTCCATCAGTGTGTCGATCCTCTGGTTTAATGTGACATTCAGCCGAACATCACAGTCAAGATGGAGGTGTCTGGACATCAGGTGAAGACAACCCAGCTAGACTGCACACCTTGGTTTTACTACAAGCTCATTATCTACATGCATTCAGGTAAATTGAGTTTGAGGGTAACAGGAGGCTGCTGGCATCTGTGAAACTAATTCGCACATTTCAGGGCGAGGACAAGACAGGAAGGGGAACCAAATTCTCACAGGACCAGGCGCTAGAGCACAAGAAGAAACAACAGTTACCTGTCTTGTCAAAGGGAGGGTCTGCATTGAGTTCGGTCATTGTCCTGCGAGTGGTGCTTCTGATATTCTGTCTAAGTTGAGTTTTGGAAAGAAGCGGACTGGAATTGAAAAGGTAACAGCACATCTGGAGTTCAGAGAACAAGTGAAACAGTTCAATATCGAGAATCCTCATCGCTGTCCTCATTCACAATCAGATGGAAATCTTCCAGCACTGCCTTTCTACTTTTCGGCACTGCTTCTCTGAAATTGTTCAGCACAGGAGCTGCTCGCGAGCACCTCAACGCAGAACCTGTCTGAATGCTCCAAATTATTCTTGTGATGATTGCTTGTGTGTATGTATGAGAGAGAGAGACACACACACACATAGAGAGAGAGAGAGAGAGAATTTGTTCCTGTTTACCACAATTGTCTGAGACTCTGCAGATCAGGGAACAGCATCACTCACAGATCTCCTGCCTCTCCCTGTCTTTCTCACACCCAGGAGAGATTCACCTCACAGACCAGCTGCCTCTGTACAGTAAACAATTCACTGCTGGGCTCAAAATGCTGCCAGTCTGCAGAAATTCATTCAACCTCAAGACAAACCTGCCCCTGAGTAAAATAATGTGTTAGCTGGAATAAGACACTGAACCCAGGCCACTGCTGGCCTCTGAGGTAAAAGCAATAATGTAAATACCCTCCAGCACAAATGTGAAGCAAAGTGAGGATTCTCTCCAAGTTGCGCTGTCACCAAAACAATTCAGTGTTCTTTATGGAATCTTGCTGTGCACAATCAGCTGCCACATGTCAGCAGCAGGGATTACGAGTTTACAAAGGATGGGCAACAGATTTTCCAATGAGGGAGCATAACTAACCAGAAAGCTGCACAATAGTGGGAGTGTGAACCATCCAGAAGAAGCTGTTCCTCAAGACTCCTTCCATACATACTTCCAAACGACAGCAGGAGATTGGAATAGATGAGAATGGGATTAGAATGGTTAGGCGATTGTTTTTGACTGGTGCAGACTCGATGGGCCAAAGGGCCTTTGCCTGAGCTGTAGACTGCAATGACTCTCAGAGGCATGGGCAGCAATACACTATCCATCTCCCTGTCCCTCTCTCTCTCTCTCTCTAAGTGAGAGTTTCTACCAGTCTCTGGTGAGCTTCCTGCTTCAACAATGTCCTTCAGAGAAGAGAATGTGGCCTCGATGTGACTCCAGACTCTCAAATGCCCTCTGAAATGGCCCAGCAAGCCACTGCACTGTATCCATCACAAGAAAATCTCAACAAAGAAATCAAACTGGATGGACACAGGCACAAGAAAAGACAAATCCCCTTTCAGGCTGCCCTCCACTTTCAAATGATGTCCCCTTGTTCTTGACTCTTCAACAGGGGATACAGCTGCTTTCTATCCACCCTGCCCATGCCCCTCACAACCACATACACCTCCATCAGGTTTCCCCCCCTCAACCTTCTCTACTCCAATCACTTCTGTGCTGTGTGTTAGGGTTAATGAGAGAGTATGTTGCTATTTACTCAAAGTGGGTCCAGCTGCAAGGAATAAAATGCACTGCCCATCCCGAGCTGCCCTCAAGAAGGTGGTGGGTAAGCTGCCTTCTGGAACCATTATAGCCATGTACTGTATGTAGACCCATGACAGCTGTCGAGGGGAGAATTTATTCCGAGCTGCAAATCATAGAGCAGCTGGCCTTGTACACTGAACCTTTGGAGAATTTTTAATCACCTGTACAGAGATGTTATGACACATGTCTGGAGCAGCAATGTCTTGAACCCAGACCTCTTGGTCTCAGAGGTAGGCACCACTAAAGCCCTTCCCATAGATTTTTTTTTAGAACTCCTCCAGTGTAGAAACACACCCTTCAGCCCAGCAAGTGCACACTGATCCTCCAAGTACCCACCTAGAGCCATTCCCCTACTTTTCCCCTGATGAATTCACCTAGGCACATCTTTGGACTGTGGCTGGAAACCAGCGCACCCAGAGGAAACCCACACAGACACGGGGAGAATCTGTAAACTCCACACAGACAGTTGCCCGAGGCTGGGATCGAACCCAGGTCCCTGGCGCTGGGAGGCAGCAGCGCTAACCACTAAGCCACTGTGCCACCCCGACTTTCAGTCAGATACTTTCAGGCAGCCTATTCAGGCATGTTACGACGAATGTCTGCATTCAGGTTGGGACTTGAACCCAGGCTTCCTGGTCCAGAGGGAGGGACATTTCCACTGCACTTCAACAGCCCTCCCCATATTGAGCCTTTAACTGCCATGCTAATAAGCATTGTTTAATAGGCACTGAAGCCACATCTGAAAAGAAAATCCAATTAACTCAATCCTCAACATCAACAACACAAATTCTTTTAATTGTTTAGAGAAACGAAAAGCCTGGGCACACTCAGCAGGTCAGACAATCTGTGTTGGAGAGCGAGAGAGAGCAAGAGAGAGAGGGATAGAGAGAGAGAGATAGAACAAAGGAGAGAGAGAGGGATAGAGAGAGAGAGAGAGAGCGAAATAGAACAAAGGAGAGAGAGAGGGATAGAGAGAGAGAGACAACGAGAGAGAGCAAGACAGAGCAAAAGAGAGAGAGAGAGGGATACAGAAAGAGAGAGAGATGGAGAGAGAGAGAGACAGAGAGAGAGCAAGATAGAACAAAGGAGAGAGAGGGATAGAGAGAGAGACAACGAGAGAGAGCAAGACAGAGTGAAAGAGAGAGAGGGATAGAGAAAGAGAGAGAGAGAGAGATGGAGAGAGAGACAGACAGACAGAGCGAAAGAGAGAGAGGGATAGAGAGAGATATAGAGAGAGAGCGCGAGATAGAGCAAAGGAGAGAGAGAGGGATAGAGACAGAGAGAGAGAGCAAGACAGAGCGAAAGAGAGAGAGAGGGATAGAGAAAGAGAGAGACTTGGAGAGAGAGAGAGACAGAGCGAAAGAGAGAAAGGGATAGAGAGAGAGAGCAAGATAGAGCAAAAGAGAGAGAGAGGGATAGAGAGACAGACAGAGAGAGAAAGAGAGAGAGAGCAAGACAGAGCAAAAGAGAAAGAGAGAGGGATAGAGAAAGAGAGAGAGATGGAGAGAGAGAGAGAGAGACAGAGCGAAAGAGAGAGAGAGAAAGAGAGAGACAGAGAGACAGAGCGAAAGAGAGAGAGAGAGGGATAGAGAGACAGAGAAACAGAGAAAGAGAGAGAGAGCAAGAGAAGGATAGAGAGAGAAATACAGAGAAACACAGTCATCCTTTCACGTTATCCTTTCAGATCCATGATTTTTCATCAGAACTGAAGGAAGGCCTGGAGCTGAATGGCTCAGATGTGCACCTTCCATAGTAACTTTGACTTTGTGTTTCCCCCAATGTCTAGGCGCTCTAGTCCCTGTGACACTGTGCGGGTCAATATAAGCAACTACTCTGCTCCCTGCCCTGTTCTGAAGAGGGCCAGTGGAGCAGAGTTTCTGCCATTCCTCTCACTTTGTTTATCAACTCGAGAGGGTGAAAGAACCTTGCTCCTGATCATTAAACACTGGCACCAGGCAAAGGGAGACTGGAAGTTAGATGAAGACAGTGCTGCTCTCAGCTGTGACACACACTTTAGTTCAAGAGCTACTGTGATACTAATCAGTTTTGAGGCAGTTACAGAGTGTCACTGGTACCTGGGGAACCCTGCGCCTTCAGGAGAAGAACACAATCCCCACATTGGAGCGTATTTACAACACACCACAATCCCCTATCTCATTGTAAGGAGTCTTGGTATGGTCTCCAGGTTTTGGTGATCGATCTTTACTCTCAGCCTCTGCACAAGCTGTTGATGTGAAGGGGTCAGAGAGCTGTTAAAAGGCACTTTCACACCTCATGAAATGAGTTAGAGAGTTGCAAGCACATCACTGAAGCTCTCACTGATTTTCGCAGCTTTCAAAAGTATCCCCAGACATCCCTCCAATTAGATTTCTGCTCATGCAGATATAAAAGGCAGAGATTCTGCTGCCCACTGTGTTACTGACAGCGAGATAGCTGCTTCCTATTTACTGAAGCTGGGACTGACTGGGGAATATCTCCCTCAGAGACCCTCCTATCCTCTCATCTATCAACAGTGACCCAGGGGAGATTCACTGCATAGATCAGAAGGCCTTGTATATTAAATGGTTTAATATCACCAATAATTCACAAATCTGAAAGTAATGCAGATGTTTCAATCCCAAATTTCATCAACACAAGTCATACTCATCATAGAATCACACAGCAGAAGAGAAACTCTTCGGCCCATCAGGTTTGTGCCGGCCCATCATCACTAATTTCACTTTCTGGTACTTTTCCTACACCCTTGCTTTGACACTGTATAGGTGCTCGGTCTCCTATGATCCTGGGCAGTACAATACAAACAAAGCTAATGGTTTGTGTCCTATTCCCTGCTGATAATGGGAGATGAGGGGTTGCAGAGTTTTGGTCAATAACCTCAGATTGGACATGAAAAGAAATTCCGTCTTTTCTGCCTCTGATCAATAAACTTCTGGCTTCTGCTGGAAATTGCAAGCGCAAGGACCAAGTCTGAGCTTAGCTCTGATGCCTGCAGTGATTCAATAGCCAGTTAACCATCAGATTGTAGAGAAGAGCATTGAGTTGGAGGTGAACAGAGAGCTGTTGTTATCTGTGGAACCATGTCTGTGCAGAAGGATGTTATGATGAGTTACAGCACACAGCAGTTACCTGTTCTGTCGTAAGGAGGCTCCGTCGTTGTTTTACGGACGGTGTTTTTGATAATTTGTCTCAGTTGATCATCAGAAACAAGTGGTGGTGACTTAAATAAGTAGCAGCACATCTGCAGCTCGGAGAACAAGTACCGTAGTGTTAAGTCCAGAAGCCTCATCATTCCCTCGTTCACACGAAAGAGGAAACCTCCCAACGGTATCTCACCAATGAACGGTTCAACTGGTCAGAAATTGTACCGTGCAGCAACTTTCATGCAGAACCTGTGTCAATGTGCAGGGTAGATTGTGTGGCAATTGCCTCTGAGAGACAGTTTTCCACAACTGACTCGGTGCCTGTAAATCAGGGAACAGCATCAAGCAGATCCATCCTACCCCTCCCTGCCCTTCTCTCACCTTTCGTCAGTTACCCAAGAGAAATCTGCTTCATAGACCAGCTGCCACGGCAGAGTAAACATCTGATTGTTAATCTCAAAATGCTGCCAATTCATGGAAATTAGAGACAGCTCTAGATAGCCCGGCCCCTTGCGTGTACCAAGGGGTAGCCGAACGTGAGGGCTGCAGATGCCAGAGATTAGAGTCAAGAGCGTGGTGCTGGAAAAGCACAGCCGGTCAGGCAGCATCCAGGGAGCAGGAGAAGGGCTTACACCTGAAACATCGATTCTCCCGCTCTTCGGATGCTGCCTGACCTGCTGTGCTTTTACAGCAACACACTCTTGACTCGATACCCGGTTGTGATGGGATATTAAACCAAGACTCTATTTGCCCTCTCAGGTCTCACAGTAGTAATGGAAAAAGGAATGCTGCATTCAGATCAACATCTATCCCTCTCTGAAACAGATATTTTATTAATTTAACATGCTGCTATTTGTGGGATCTTACTGTACATAGGAGAAGAGATTGCAATTCCACCTGCGCTTTGTTGGCTGGAAAGCAAGTTGGGATGTCCTGCAGATGTGACAGGCACAATATAAATGCAGGTTCTTTGTTTTTTGAATTTGTGACAAGTAAAATTTTGCTTTCAAGTTGCACAAAGTCCTTTGATCATTGCGAATCGGGGCAAAACTCAAAAGAGATTTCACACTCGGAGAACCACACAGAAATTACAACACGCAAAGGGGCCATTCAGCCAACCAGGTCATGTCAGTACAGACCCTGACTGAAAGCAGCTTTCCTAACCTCGTCTTCCCATATCTACACATTCCTGCTTCCCACACACCACAAAAACAATCTGCATTTGGATAACACCTTCAAAAGCTGGAACGTCCCAATGTGGTTCACGTACAGACATGATAATGGCAGGTTAGTAAATGTTTGGGTAAAGAGATGACATTGAAGGATTGTTCTTTTTTTATTTGATCATCGCTGGTTCAGCAATGAGTCATCTGGGTCCCGGGTTAATGCTCAGGGAATAGGTCCCATCAAGGTGAAATCTGATTTCAATAAATCTGGGACTAAAAGGGAGGTGATAGTTCTAAAAACCCATCTGGTTCACTGATACACTTTTGGCAGGAAATTTGCCATCCTATTATAGTCTACATGTGACTCCAGACCCACAGCAATGTTGGTGACTCTTAGCTGTCCTCTGAAATAGGCAAGCAAGCCATTCAGTTCAAGAGTAATAAGTGATGGCCGGACTAGTGACGCACACTTGGATCTGGATGGTGTCAAACTTCTTGTGTGTTGTTGGGGCTGCCCTCATCCAAGGAAGTGGGGAATATTCCATCACGCTCCTGACTTGTGCCTTGTCGATGGTGAGTCAGGAGGTGAGTTACCTCACCACAGCATTCCAAACCTCTGGCCTTCTCTTGTAGCCACTGTATTTATATGGCTCATCCAGTTCCATTTCAACGGAAGCAGCAAGGGAAGGATAAATTCAATCTTCTTGCAAGTGGCCTTCGGTTGGCACTTTTTAGATTAGATTAGATTCCCTACAGTGTGGAAACAGGCCCTTCGGCCCAACAAGTCCACACCGACCCTCCGAAGAGTAACCCATCCAGACCCATTTCCCTCTGACTAATGAACTTAACACTATGGGCAATTTAGCATGACCAATTCACCTGACCTGCACATCTTGTATGATGCGAGTTTAGTTTTATTTTAATGAATAAGGTGTAGAGAGGCTGAGGAGGGAATTTGAATCTAGTGTCTGTTCAAATATTGGCACAACCAAAATGGTCATATAAAGCAAGAGGCCGAAGCTAAAAATGGAGAAGTACAGAGGCTTCCGAAGGTTTTAAGGATAGAGGGTGTTGGAAGGTAATGGTTTTCATTATCAGAAGCTAAATGGTTTGGGGGCATCAAAACCACACAAACAACTCTCAGCTACAACACAGGAATAAAGCACAACATTTATCTAGTGGGTTCAAACAAGACACAGTGCTGACGGTGCGTGTAGAATTGATCTCTCTCTGCACTTCATCATAAGTCTCATAAGGCACTCAGCTCAAGGGCTCAAGAGTAATTGGGGATGAGTAATAAATGCTGACCTCGCTAGTGATACCACATCTCATGAATGTACAAATGGAATCTATCCTCATAATTTGGAGGTGTTTTGAAGCAGAGAATTTCCTGTTACAGACTTGAACTGGAACCCCGCTACAGACTTGAACACAGGCAGGAGATACCAGTGAGGTAAAAACAAGGACTGCAGATGCTGGAAACCAGATTCTAGATTAGAGTGGTGCTGGTAAAGGGCTTTTGCCCGAAACGTTGATTCCCTGCTCCTCGGATGCTGCCTGAACTGCTGTGCTTTTCTAGCACCACACTGATCTAGAAGGAGATACCAGCAACCTGTTACCTAAAAAGGACCACAGAATCTGACTCTCTCTTTCTCCCTCTGTGCTTCACCATGAGTTGGCCTGTGGCAATCAATGAGGAGACACTGAACACATCTCCAAATGTACCTGCATGTCCTGCAACATGTGAATCACTGCTTCAAACAGAAACATGGTTCAGCTCATTCACCCCGCGGTGGAAACTCTCCAACACATCCTTCTAAATGACAGCAGGAGATGTCCACTCTCTCTCTCTCTCTCTCTCCCTCTCTCTCTGTCTCTCTCTCTCTCTCTCTTTGTCTCTCTCTCTCTCTCCCTCTCTCTCTGTCTCTCTCCCTCTCTCTCTGTCTCGCTCACACAGACACAGGAAGCATAACACGGTTGCTCTCAGTGAGTTTTTGTGACACAGGTGTGTGTGTCTGTGACAAGTTATTTTTACTTACAAGAATTGAGACTGAGGATAATTTCAGAATCATAGAGCATCGAAACAGACCCTTTGGTCCAACTTGTCCATGCCGACCAGATATCCTAAATTAATCTAATCCCATTTGCTAGCATTTAGGCTCTTATACTTCTCTGGAGAAAGTGAGAACAGCAGCTGTAGGAGATTGGAATTGAAAGGTGTGGTGCTGGAAAAGCACAACAGGTCAGGCTGCATCCGAGGAGTAGGAGAGTAGACGACTTGGGCATAAGCCCTTCATCAGCCCTTATCCCTCCCAACTCTTCCTTATTCATATACCCATCCAGATTCCTTTTAAATGTTGTAATTGTACCAGGTTCCACCACTTCCTCTGGCAGCTCATTCCATACACGTACTACCCTTTCCCCATGAAAAGGTTGGCCCTGAGGTCCCTTTTAAATCTTTCCCCTCTCACCTCTAGTTTTGGGCTCACCCATCCCTCAGAAAAGACCTTATCTCTTCACCCTATCCATGCCCCTCATGACTTTATAAAATTCTATAAGGTCACCCTTCAGCCTCTAATGCTCCAAGGAAAACAGCCCCAGCCTGTTCAGCCTCTCCCTATAGCTCAAATCCTCCAACCCTGGCAACATCCTCGTAAATCTTTTCTGAACCCTTTCTTGTTGCAGGGAGACCAGCCGATCTGATCAAGATCCTTTGTGCTCTACTTTTACTTTACTTGAGATCTACTGACTTTCTCTCACTTAGCAACGCTATTCCCAGGGGCTTGTGGTCTGACACCAGATGCTCCTGTACCACAAACCCTTCACCATTGGATTAATATTGGATGGAAAAATAATCTAGAATGGAAACAAACACCCAATTAAATTAATCCTGAACTTCTTCAATATCTGATTCCCCCATCAAATAGATGCTCTGCTCCCTGTGATATCAGAAATACAAGCAGAAATTGCTGGAGAAACTCAGCAGGTCTGGCAGCATCTGCAGAGAGAGAAACAGAGCTAATGCTTTGTGTTTGATATTAATTCTTCAAAACTGATATGTTTTTCCAGCATTTTATTTCAGATCTCCAGCATCCGCAGTATTTTGCTGTGGTCCCAGGTTTGTGCTGATAAGGGAGCAGGGTCGATGTCATCACTTTCAGTTTCCCTATCAACAGAGATGTGTCAAAACTATTCAAGCGTTGCTACTCGTGATTACTAACCCTTTCATGCCAGTGGGAAACTGAGAGTTGGACAGTGGGTGAAGGTAGCATTGTACTCAGCTCTGGTACTCTACTCACTTGAGCTATGGGCTTGGCTATGAATTGTGCTCACGTGTAACAGTGAGTTGCTGGAAGCTGTTCTCCATCAGTCACTGCCTATATCAGAGGCATAAGGAGGAGGGAATTACAATCCCATCATGAGAACAAGCTATAACACACAAGGACAAAGTATATGTCAGGTATAGTCAAGGCAGATCGAGTGAATCCTCAAAGAATATACAGGCAGTAGGAGTATACTTAAGAGGGAAATCAGGAGAGCAAAAAGGGGACATGAGATAGAGTCATAGAGTCATAGAGATGTCCAGCATGGAAACAGACCCTTCTGTCCAACCGTCCAATCCGACCAGATATCCCAACCCAATCTAGTCCCACCTGCCAGCGCCCGGCCCATATCCCTCCAAACCCTTCCTATTCATATACCCATCCAAATGCCTCTTAAATGTTGCAATTTTACCAGCCTCTATCACATCCTCTGGCAGCTCATTCCATACACATACCACCCTCTGCGTGAAAAAGTTGCCCCTTAGGTCTCTTGATGCCTTTCCCCTCTCACCCTAAACCCATGCCCTCTAGTTCTGGACTCCCTGACCCCAGGGAAAAGACTTTGTCTATTTATCCTATCCATGCCCCTCATAATTTTGTAAACCTCTATAAGGTCACCTCTCAGCCTCCGATGCTCCAGGGAAAGCAGCCCCAGCCTGTTCAGCCTCTCCCTGTAGCTCAGATCCTCCAGCCCTGGCAACATCCTTGTAGATCTTTCCTGAACCCCTTCAACTTTCACAACATCTTTCCAATAGGAAGGAGACCAGAATTGCACGCAATATTCCAACAGTGGCCTAACCAATGTCCTGTACAGCTGCAACATGCTCCAACTGCTGTACTCAATACTCTGACCAATAAAGGAAAGCATACCAAACACCTTCTTCACCATCCTATCTGCCTGCTACTCCACTTTCAAGGAGTTATGAACCTGCACTTTGGCAAACAGAGTTAAGGAGAATCTAAAGGGTTTTTACAAATATATTAAGGACAACAGGGTAACTAGGGAGAGGATAGGACCCCTCAAAGATCAGTAAGGTGGCCTTTGTGTGGAGGTGCAGGAGTTGTGGGGAGGTACTAAACAAGTATTTTGCATCAGCATTTACTGTGGAAAAGGACATGGAAGATATAGAATGTAGGGAAATAGATGGAGACATCTTGAAAAATGTCCATATTACAGAGGAGGAAGTGCTGCATGTCTTGAAGCACATAAAAGTGGATAAATCCCCAGGACCTGATCAGGTGTACCCAAAAACTCTGTGGGAGGAAAAAGCAAATTACTGTGGATGCTGGAATCTGAAACCAAAAGAGGAAATGCTAAAAAATCTCAGCAGATCTGGCAGCATCTGTAAGGAGAGAAAAGAGCTGATGTTTCAAGACTAACTGACTCTTTGTCAAAGCTGTGGGAAGCTAGGGAAGTGATTGCTGGGCCTCTTGCTGAGATATTTGATTCACCGATAGTCACAGGTGAGGTGCTGGAAGACTGGAGGTTGGCTAATGTGGTGCTACTATTTAAGAAACGTGGTAAAGACAAGCCAGAGAACTATAGACCAGTGACCCTGATGTTGATGGTGGGCAAGTTGTTGGAGGGAATCCTGAGGGTCAGGATTTACATGTATTTGGAAAGGCAAGAACTGTTTAGAGATAGTCAACATGGCTTTGCGTGTGGGAAATCATGTCTCACAAACTTGATTGAGTTTTTTGAAGAAGTAACAAAGAGGATTGATGAGGGCAGAGTGATTGATGTGATCTATATGGATTTCAGTAAGGTGTTCAACAAGGTTCTCCATGGGAGACTGGTTAGCAAGGTTAGATCTCACGGAATACAGGGAGAACTAGCCATTTGGATACAAAACAGCTTCGAAGGTAGAAGACAGAGGGCGGTGGTGGAGGGTTGTTTTTCAGACTGCAGGCCTGTGACCTGGAGGCGTACCACAAGGAACGATGCTGGGTCCACTACATTATTTGGATGTGAGCATAAGAGTTATAGTTAGTAACTTTGCAGATGACACTAAAATTGGAGGTGTAGTGGACAACGAAGAAGGTTACCTCAGATTACAACGGGATCTTGATCAGATGAGCCAATGGGCTGAGGAGTGGCAGATGGAGTTTAATTTAGATAAATGCGAGGTGCTGCATTTTGAGAAAGCAAATCTTAGCAGGACTTATAAACTTAATAGTAAGGTCCTAGGGAGTGTTGCTTGACAAAGAGACCTTGGAGTTCAGGTTCACAGCTCCTTGAAAGTAGAGTCGCAGGTAGATAGGATAGTGAAGTAGGCGTTTGGTATGCTTTCCTTTATCTGTCAGAATATTGAGTACAGGAGTTGTGAGGTCATGTTGCGGCTGTACAGGACATTGGTTAGGCCACTGTTGGAATATTGCGTGCAATTCTGGTCTCCTTCCTATTGGAAAGATGTTGTGAAAGTTGAAGGGGTTCAGAAAAGATCTACAAGGATGTTGCCAGGGTTGGAGGATCTGAGCTGTATGGAGAGGTTGAATAGACTGGGGCTATTTTCCCTGGAGGCTGAGGGGTGACCTAATAGGGGTTTATCAAAACATGAGAGGCATGGATAGGATAAATAGACAGTCTTTTTCCCTGGAGTGGGGGAGTCCAGAACTGGAGGGCATAGGTTTAGGGTGAGAGGGGAAAGATATATAAGAGACCTAAGGGGCAACTTTCTCACACAGAGGGTGGTACGTGTATGGAATGAGCTGCCAGAGGATGTGGTGGAGGCTGGTACAATTACAGCATTTAAAAGGTATTTGGATGGGTATATGAATAGGAAGGGTTTGGAGGGAAATGGGCCAAGTGCTGGCAGGTGGGACTAGATTGGGTTGGGATATCTGGTCAGCATGGATGAGTTGGACCAAAGGGTCTGTTTCTGTGCTGTACATCTCTATGACTCTATGACACAGCAGACACCCGTATCATCATAGCAGGCCGTGGATCTACCTCGAGATTTATAGATAGAAACTTTCTCTCACAGCCTCTTTACAAGCTCCCTTCCAGGAAGGATCAGAAAGCTGTTTAAAACAATACCGCACATCTGCACCTCATGGCCCAGGTGAGAGAGTCGCATTGACACCAAGGTGACTGCATTGCCAAAAGCCCCTCCAAACAACACAGGGAGCCAAGATCTACTACTCTCTGTGACACAGCTTTCAGAATGTGTGTGAGAGAGATCGTTCCTATTTACTTAAAATGCGGCTGACTAGAGAATACCTTTACCTGGAAACTATCCAGTATTCTTCTCTCACCTGTCGATACGAACCCAGGGGAGTTCCTTCTGTGCAGTAAACCTTGTGCTGATAAATCTGCATCATCAGCATTTAATGCCAACCAATTCCAGTTCTGAAGCAAATGCTCAAATATCTTAAAATTAAACTTCACCCAAAATGAATTTCCCTTATTATAAAGTCATAGAGTTGTACAGCACGGAAACAGACCCTACAGTCCAACCAGACCAGACTGAACATAATCCCAAACTAAGCTCGTCCCACCTGCCTGCACCAGGCCCATATCCTTCTATTTCCTATTCGTGTACTTATCTAAGTGTCTTTTAAATGTAACTGTGCCTGCATCCGATCACTTCCTCAGGACGTTCATTCCACACACGAACAACCCTCTGTGTAAACACTCTGCCCCTCATGTCTTTTCAAAATCTCTCGCCTCTCACCTCAAAAATGTGCCCCATACCCTTGAAATCCCCTACCCGAGGGAAAAGACACCTACCATTCACCTTTTCTGTACCCCCCGTGACTTTATAAAGCTCTGTCAGGTCAACCCTCAACGTCCTTTGTTCCAATTAAAGACGTCCAGGCCCACCCAGCTTTTCTTAATAACTCAAACCTTCCTCTGACACTGCACAATGCACGTAGGGTCTGTGCTGATCTGGGGAAGTGGGATAAGGGTTGCTGTCATTATCTTCAGTTTCCCATTCACCATTTCTCCTACAGTTCTTGCTCCTGATCATTAACTCTTTAATATCTACCTGAGCATGCAACACTTTGAATATCAGATGATGACAGTGTTGAACTCAGCTGTGATGCACCTCTTGGTTCAATAGCCAGGTAACGGTTAACCTACGGTGTTGGGAATTAGCTTTGAGGTGAACAGAGTTGCTGAAATCTGTGGACCCTTGTGCCAAACAGCTACTGCTTTCAACAGGAGGATAAGACAGGAAGAGGTAACATCACGATGAGTTGCAACGAATAAAAATACGACAGGTACCTGTGTCATCGTAAGGAGGCTCAGCCGTAGATTTACGCACAGTGCTGAAGATACTCTCTCTAAGTTGTTCTTTGGAAAGAATTGGCCCAGATTGAAACATGCGACAGCACATCTGAAGCTTAGAGAATAAGGAGCCAAGCATCAAATGCAGAAGCCTCATTCCTTCCACTTTAACATGGGAACTTTCCAGCAATATCTGACCAATTAACAGCACGACCTCTGAAATATAACGAGAGTAACCAAGTGTCCCTATTTGGATGTGCCAGGTAATATTAGTGATGCTGGCTTGTACGTGTGAGATAGAGAGAGAAAGAGAGAGTCTGTTCCTGTTTACTGCAGCTACCTCACATGCCTCTTGCCCCTCCCTATCTTCTCACACCTGTCATCTCTGACCCAGGAGAGATTCCGCTCCGAGAACAGCTGCCTCTCTTCAGTCAACGTTGCAGGATTTAAGATGGAGGCAATTAAACCAACCAAACCCTAAGCAGCAAAGGAGGATTTTTCTGGCACATATACATAGGCTAGTTCAGGACAGTGGGTTGACATGGTGGCTCAGTGGTTAGCACTGCTGCCTCACAATACTAGGGACCTGGGTTCGATTCCAGCCTCGGGTGACTGTGTGAAGTTTGCACATTCTCCCCGTTTCTACGTGGGTTTCCTCTGCGTGCCCCAGTTTATAGATTAGGTAAATTGGCCATGCTAAATTGCCCGTAGTGTTCAGGGATGTGTTGGTAGGTGCCCCAGCCAGGGGAAATGTAGGGTAATGGATCTGGGTAGGTTACTCTTTGGTGGGGCAATGTGACTTGTTGGGCCAAAGGGCCTGTTTCCACACTGTAGGAATTTGAATTCTTAAAAAAAGGTCAGATCTTACCTACCCTCTCAGGTAGCATCCTACAGCAGTGATACAAACAAGTGAATAGGTCCCTCTCACTTTGCACAGAGAAAAACCAATAAAAAGTTTCATTCTTGGGAATGCACGCACTGGTTGTGTTAGGCTTCCCTATACTAAATGAGTCAGACTGTCACATTTACTGCTTTTTCTGTTTGTTTTCTTTCTGGATTTTGCAGCATTTTGCTCTCCCTAAAACTGCTTACCTATGTGAGAGACCCTGCTGTGTGCAAATTGGAATCCACAATTCCCTTCAACAGTCAAAAACACCTAATTGGGTGTAAAATGCTTTGCAATGTCCTAATGCTATTACAGGTGCTATATAAACACAAGTTATTTCTGTGAACTGTGCCAATAACAACTCCATTCATGCAGCATCTTTAATGCACTGAAACATCCAAGACGAGCCACAGGAGAATCAACTGACATAATATTAAACCCAAGTGACCAAAGGTTTCCTTAAAGTGGCAGTTTTAAAAGAGAATGGTATACAGCAGGAGGCAGTGGTAGAGACAAAGAGTCTTCAGGAAGGGATTCGGGAGTTTAAGCCCTCTGAAACAGGAGGGACAAGCACCGACAGGACTGTGTGAGAGGCCAGGGTTGGGAGAGTGGAGAGGTTGCAAAGGACTATAGCGTTGGGGGAATATGTGTCACGATTCCAAGTCAAGAAACTTTGAGAGAAATGGAGTCATCTGCACAGCTCTCAACTCCAAAATCAGCACAATAATTACTAGTGGGAAAGAAGACATGATAAACGTGGTGAATTAAATAGTGACACGGTACTGACACAATCAGCCACTCAATCTCTCTCTCTCTGCGCCTCTCCATAAGTAGGTCACTGGCATCAATGAAAGGTCATTGTGAGTCATTGGCCAGCTTACAGCACACACATGCTTCAGACAATGTGTCGGCCACTGTTTAAAAACAGAAACATGGTTCAGCTCATTCAGCCTGTGCTGGAAACTCTCTCAAACAACAGCATGACTTTTCTACTGTGTCTGTCACACTGTTGTTCACACTGCCTGCAGCTCCCAGTGAGAGTTTCTGCCAGTCTCTGGGACATGAGCTTGAGTATGATGTGTGTGTGAGAGAGTTTGTTCCTATTTACTGAAACTGAGCCTGACTGGGGAATATCTTTATCCAGAACCTCTCCTGACATTTCTCTCACTTGTCAACAGGGGAGCTTCATCACAAAGACCAGGTGCTTGTTTAAGCCTTTAACGATTAGATTAATAGCACCAAGTTTTGATAGGAACAGATCAGAAATAAACAATAAAACGTCACTAATACAGCTCACATCCAATGTCAAAATGTTCTGTGACAACTGATATTCAAGACTAAGATCTACTCCCTGAACTGTGCTGTTTGAGGGAAAGGGAGATCAGGCCTATTGGTATTAACCTCATCCAGCTTTCCACTCACAAGAAAGTGTTAAAAAAGTTCCTCAAGTTCTTCCTCCTGGTCATTAACCCTTTACTGAATGTGCAACAGTTTGTACAGCTGATGACAACAACATTAAACTCAGATGTGATGCACCCTTTGGTTCAATAGCCATTAAATGTTAAACTTTGGAAATGCAAATTCGTTTTGAGCTGAAAAGAGGGTGGCTTGTAGCTGTGGGACCCTGTGCCCATCAGATCCTGTTTTCGGCTAAAAGATCACAATCCGAACATCACAATCAGCTACAGCACATAAGGACAAAGCAGTTACCTTTTCTGTCAAAAGGAGGTTCAGTCGTTGTTTTACGAACGGTATTTTTGATAATTTGTCTCAGCTGATCATGGGGTAGGATCGGTGGTGACTTGAACATGAAGCAGCACATCTGTATCTCAGAGAACAAGGAACTGAGCATCAAATCGAGAAGCCTCATTGCTCCCTTCCTAAGGGTGAAACCTTCTAACTTCTCTGAAGACGTTCAGTACAGCTGCAGCAAGTGTGCTTCCTGATGCAGAAGTGGTGTGGATGTACCTGGGTAATTCTTGTGGTGCACACTTGCTTGTGTCTGTGTGAGGCAGAGTGACTTCTGTACCTGTTTACTGTGAATGTCTCAGAGTCTTAATCACTCACATCCATCTTGCTCCTCCCTATCCTTCTCACACCTGTCATCACTAACCCAGGAGAGATCCAGCTCCGACAACAGCTGCCTCTGTGCAATCTACCTTTAATTGCTGGAAAGTGTGCTGGCATTGTTTCTGAACTAGTTACTAGCCCAGGGAGTCCCACACCTCGTTGCTATCTTCTGTAAAACAGTTCAGATGAAACATTAAACTGGGGACCTGACTAGCCCCTCACATGAATGTAAAGGATGGCACTAATTGGAGAGAAGTTATAATTTTGTGTCTTGATCAAGATTTTTCCCTCACTGGAACCAATTATTTCTAATTGGGATCTTATGGACAAGTTGGGCCGAAGGGTCTGTTTCCGTGCTGTACATCTCTATTATTGTACTGTGCCCAATTAGTTGCCACCTTTTCATCCATTCTTACAGTGACTGAACTTTGGAAGTGCTTCTTTCAGGCTTTGAAATGTCCTGAAGTTGAGACTGGTGCCACACAAATGCACTTTGAATGCTGTTGAATGTCCTGAAGTTGATAACTGGTGCCATAAAAATGCAAATTCTCTTTTTGACTTGAAAACTCCATCACAAATTTCACAGTTTTGTTTTTGCTTCATTGGACACAAGAGATAACACTCAAATCCTCAGATTTCACACTCAGAGGATCCCACAGAAATTACAACACAAAGGTCATTTAGTCTAACCCTCCGAAGAGCAACCCACCCAGACCCATTTCCCTCTCACTAATGCACCGAACACTATGGACAATTCACCTGACTTGCACATGTTTGAGCTGTAAGAGGAAAGCCACACAGGCACGGGGAGAATCTGCAAACTCCACACAGACAATTGTCCAAGGCTGGAATTGAACCTGGTACTGTGAGGCAGCAGCACTAACCACTGAGCCACAGTGCCTCCCCATAAGTCATAAGTCAACAGCTTCAATCAGAGACACAAGAAGGGATACGGGATCACTCCACACAGCTCTCAGCTGCAACACAGAAACCTGGGTTCAAATCCCACCATGGCAGATGGTTGAATTTGAATTCAATAAAAATCTGGAATTATTTCAATGATGACCATGTAATGGTTGTCAGTAAAAACCCAACACAAAATCAGAAATTGCTGGAAAAGCTCAGCAGGTCTGACAACATCTGTGGAGAAAAATCAAAGTTAACCTTTCAGGGACCAGAATTGTCAATTTCTGTTTCTGATTTACAGCATCCACAATTTTATTTTTTGGTTTTGACATAGAACCCATCTGGGTCACTAATGTCCTTTAGGGAAGGAAACTGCCATCCTTATTGGGTCTGGCCTTTTGTGACTCCAGACCCACAGCAACATGCTTGACTCTTAACTGCCCTCTGGGCAATTAGGGATGGGCAATAAATACTGACTTAGACTGTCTCGAGGAATTAAGGGCTATGGGGAGAATGCGGGTAAGTGGAGTTGAAATGCCCATCAGCCATGATTGAATGGCGGAGTGGACTCGATGGGCCGAATGGCCTTACTTCCACTCCTATGTCTTATGGTCTTATGGAAAACAACAAATGCTGGAGATCACAGTGGGTCAGCCAGCATCCATGGAGACAGAGCAAGTTTCAGCTCTGATGAAGTCACCTAGGCTGGAAACGTTAGCTTGCTCCCTCTCCCTGGGTGCTGTCAGACCTGCTGTGATCTCCAGCATTTGTTGTTTTCAGTACAGAGTGCAGCATCTGCAGCAATTTGCAGCTAAATGCTGGTCTAGCCAGCGACATCCACATCCCAAGAATAAGCAAGAAACAGAAATGTGTTGTGGTGGACCACACACTCAACCATCCTCCCAACAATAGTGGGAGATCTCCACAGTCTCTCTCTCTCTCTCTCTGGCAGACAGGAACACACTCCCTGCTGCTCACACTGCCTGCCTCTCAGTGATTATTTCTGCTTCTCTCTGGGACACTCCTTTGTGTGTGGGGGTGTTGTGTTGTGTGTGTGGGTGGGTGTGTGTGTATGAGAGAGAGAAAAAACTTGTTCGTATTTCCTTCCACTGGGACTAGCTCCATCCAGAGTCACTCCTGTGGGTCCCTATGCTTCACTCCCCATTCCCCACTGACCAAGCTGAGTTTCACCTGACAGACCGAGCAGCCCTGGACAGTGAGGTCCATACCAAGCAGCGTTTGATGGGAGCTTATTCCCGATCTGAAACACATACCAAACTCACCAGACTTCTCTCACACAGGTTCCTTTAATGTTTGGTTTACTCGGTTGGCTGCGAGACTCTACGACTCCACAATACAAAACAAAAAGTTCTTTTTTAAATCTGCAGGACTGGTTCCTGATCCTTGCTTATCTGAGGTACCTGGAACAGGATTGGTGCCTTTAATCGCCGTTTACCAGAAGTAAATTTTTAAAGAGAAATCTTTCACGGTCCTGCAGCTTGATCATTAACCCTTTGATACCTGGCAGAAAGTGGGGAGAGCTTGAACATCGAGCAAAGACAACGTTGGACTCAGCTGTGATGCCTCCCTTGGTTCAATAGCCCGCTGGTTGCGTCGGAGATGGGAAAGCAGAGAGACTTGTCGATTAGTCACTGCCTCCAGGAGGGGGGGGGGGGGGTCAAACAGGAGGAAGGTGAGGGGTTGGTGGGTGGGGGGGTAACTGAATCCCAACATTGCAACAACTGCCCAGGTTACCTGTATCGTCGTAAGGAATATCGGAGACGCCTCGAGATTTGGCGAGAAGCGCTTTCTCTCGCAGCCTCTGCGCTAGCGCCCTTTCGGTAAAGATGGGGAAACTTTTGAAAAGGACGCAGCACATCTGCACCTCGATAAAAATGTCTAGAAGCTGCATGTACAACATTGCCGCTCCCCTACAGGCGCTGGGAAACTGCGCCTGGATAGCGCCCTGGTAGATCCCTCCAAAGGGTTTCAGGCAGAGAGAGAGAGAGGGAGAGTTTCTGTTGACTCTGTCAGTGATTCTGCAGCGTGTTGACTGAATCTGGGTGTGCAGGTGTGGGAATAATCTCACCCAGAGCTCTCCTCAGTGGGTCTCACCATCTCTCTCTCTCTCTGAGTCAGCTGTTGTCACCCTCCCAGGGGAGAGAGTCTGTGGCTGCAGACTCTCATTGCCAGGTATTGTGTGACATTAAAACTAACTTCCAACACATCAAATAAACACTGCATACGACATCCTTATTCCTGATGAAGGGCTTATGCTCGAAACGTCGAATTCTCTATTCCTGAGATGCTGCCTGGCCTGCTGTGCTTTGACCAGCAACACATTTGCAGCTGTGATCTCCAGCATCTGCAGACCTCATTTTTTACTGCATATGACAAGACAGCTTTGCAGAGAGCCTCACTTTAACATAGAAGGAGTTAGACATCATTCTCGGGGCTAAAGGGATCAAAGGGTCTGGGGAAAAAGCAGAACCAGAGGACTGAGTTACACAGAACACAGAGAAGTACAGCACACAGGCCCCTAGGTCCAAGATGTTGTGCCGAGGTTTAATCCTAATGTAAAACATAGTAACTTAACCTACACACCCCTCAACTCACTGCTGTCCATGTACATGTCCAGTAGTCACTTAAATGTCCCCAATGACTCTGCTTCCATCACCACAGCTGGCAACACATTCCATGCATTCACAACTCTCTGTGTAAAGAACCAACCTCTGACGTCTCCTTTATACCTTCCTCCTAGTATCTTCAAACTATGACTCCTCGTACCAGTCAATCCTGCCCTGGGGAAAAGTCTCTGGCTATTGACTCTATCTATTCCTCTCATTATTTTGTACACCTCGATCAGGTGATGGATGATCACATTGAATGATGAGTAGGCTGACTCCTGCTCCGAGTTTCTACAGGTAGTTTTGCGATAACACGTGTTTTAGCAAGGCAGTTTGGCTATAACGTCACTGATGAATTAAGGAACAGTATTTTCGAGAATGCTTACCTCCGTTCACAACAGCACACATCATTCTGCACATATGCTAATGTCAGTTGCTGACTGAACAGCTTTCTGTGAGAGGTACTGTACAGAGAGCAGTTTTCATACATTCTTTTTAAAATGTACAGTGTTAAATTTACTTTTGTTTCATTCATAAATATGATTTCAACCTTCATTCAGGCTGTGCTACACTTTGTGTTAGATGTTTGGGTGATTTTTGAGCGATTATGAGTGATTTTTTTTTGCTGACCAGCTACTAACTCCACATTTACCCAAAGGCCCCATTATTTCTATTGAGCAATTTCCTATTAACTACAGCGTTATAGGAGAACTACCTGTATGTCTCAAGACAGAGGAGCTAGGAGCAGGATGAGGCCATTCAGCTCATCGAGTATACTCCACCATTCAATACAATCATGGCCAATCTCATCTTGATCTTGACTACACTTTCCTGCCTACTCGTCATTACCCATTAAAAGTCTGTCCATCTCCTCCTTAAATTTACTCAATGCTCCAGCATCCACTGCCCTCTGAGGGAGTGAATTCCACAGATTCCTGATGCTTGGAGTTCTACACCCCTCCCCCCTCCTCCCCTTATCCTAAAGCTATCCTAAGACATGAGGAAACATCCTCTCCACTGCCAATGGTGCAGTATCTTTTCTTTAATCACTTGTGGGGCACAGGTGTCACTGGTTGGTCAGCAGTCATTACTCCTCTTGTAGACATCAATTAGATCTATTCTCATTCTCCGAACTCTAGGGAGTGTAGGTCTGAACTGCCTGAATCACTTGTGTTAAAGCTGGGAATCACCCAGCACTCACTGAGAATCTCCTAGCTCATGATCCTACCCCTTATCAAAAGATGAACAGGCTTGCCTCAATGCATTCCTCTCCTGGCCTCAGGGTATCACAGAATGGCTCACCACCAGGGGCAGGAGTGTCAGCCGAGACGTTGAGTCACTGGAGTGAGACTTGAATTCACAACCTTCTGGCTAGGGGCAGGGGCAGAAATTGTGGGCCTGGCCCAGGTCCCCAGCTCCAAACCTGAGCACAGTGACCTTGTCCCCAAATCCTAAATCCTGAGGCCCTGGGTATTGGGCCATGATGTACCCCAGTGTCTGGGCACTGTTCCTTACCCAGAGGCCTGATTGCTACCACAGAGACAGAATTGGCACAGTGGTAGACAGCCAACTCAGAGCTCCCAGGCTCTCTGGCCCACGACGTGAATGTGGCTAATGGGGCTCAATCACTGCCTGGCCTGAAATCCAGTAAAGTCCCAGGTTACACCTGCAGTTTGGTCATCCATTGGGGTTCAGTTTGAGCTTTGTAATTTATTTTCTAATCTGTTTATGGGATGTAGGCATCACTGGGTAGGGCAGCATTTGTTCCCCACCCCTCATTGCCCAGAGAGCAATTAAGAATCGATCACATTGCTGTGGGTCTGGAGTCACATGTAGGCCAGACCAGGTAAGGATGCCAGTTTCCTTGCCTAAAGGGCATTAATGAACCAGATGGATTTTTACCCATCAGTTACCATGGTTACACGTAGTGATTGATTTTTTAAAACATTCGCTCATGGGATGTAGGCATCACTGGCTGGGCCCATCCCTAGTTGCCCCTTGAGAAGGTGGGGGCGAGCTGCCTTCCTGAACTGCTGCAGTCCACCTGCTGTGGATTGACCCACCATGCCCCTGAGGGAGGGAGTTCCAGGATTTTGACCCAGTGACAGTGAAGGAACGGCTGTGTATTTCCAAGTCAGGATGGTTAGTGGCTTGGAGGGGAACTTGCAGGGGGTGATGTTGTCACGCACCTTCTGCCCTTGTCCTTCTAGATGGAATTGGTCGTGGATTTGAAAGATGCTGTCTAAGGAGCCTTAGCGAATTTCTGGAGTGCATCTTGTAGATAGTACACACTGTTGCTACTAAGTGTCTGTGGTGGAGGGAGTGGATGTTTATGGATGTAGAGCCAACCAAGTGGGTTGCTTTGTCTTGGATGGTGTTGAACTTCTTCAGTGAATATTTTTAATTCCAAATATTATTGAATTCAAGTTTCACCATCCGCCATGGTGGAAACTGAACCAATGTCTCCAGCACATCAGCCTGACGTCAGGATTATTATTTCAGTGAGATAACTGCCATGTAACAGTGCAACAACAACCTGCCTTTTCTGTTTCTGTTTTGGTTTCTGTTTCAGATTTCTGGTATCTGCTGTTCTTTCAGTTTCTTGCCTTTATGTAGCACCTGTTTTGCATCAAAACATCCACAAGTGTTTCATAGAAGGGTTCATTGAAACAAAATCTGATTTGGAGTCATGAGGAGTCAGGAGGACAGGCTTGATGAAGGAGGTAGCCTTGACACAGTCTGGTAAAGTGTGATAGAGGTGGAGAGTCTGAGGAGTTTTGAAAGGGGGTCCATGAAGTTGGGGAGATAACATACTGAAGGTGCGGTCATCAGAGAAGTACTCCAGAGTCCAGAACCATAGGAGTACTGAGATTGTGGAGGGTTGAGAGGCTGGAGGAGGTTAGGTCAAAGATTTTGAATAGAAGGGTAAGAAATTCTGAGCAACCTGGAAGGACCTGCACAGCTCACAGCTCTAACGTAGAAATGAAACCAAGCCTCTATTCATGGGGTACAGAAACACACTCTTTCCCTGGGAAAGCAGAATCAACACTTCGAGACCATGGCCCCTTCTCCTGACCAGGTGTCATTGGACCTGAAAAGTTAACTCTGTTTCTCTCACCCCCAGCTGCTGCCAGATCTGCTGAATTTCTCCAGCAGTTTCTGTTTCTGTTTCCAGTATCCGCAGTTCTTTGGTTTTATCACACTCCCACTGCGTTTGCCCGCAAGTTATGAAGAAATATTGAGCAGTTCACAAACACATGTGCACCTTGGAAAGTGTGTGAATCACTGCTCCAAATAGAAACATGGTTCAGCTCATTCACCCTGTGGTGAAAACACTCCCAAATATCCTTCTAATCAACAGCAGGACATGTTCACAGTCTCTCTCTCTCTCTCTCTCTCTCCCCTCCGTCTCTCTCTCTCTCTCCCTCTCTCTCTCTCTCTCTCGCTCTCGCTATCTCTATCTCTCACAGACACAGGCAGCAGCATACAACATGTTGCTCGTACTGTCGGTCTCTCTCAGTGGAAATATCTGAGACTCTCTGTTACACTAGTTTCACATGCACATGTTCAGAGAGTTTGTTCCTGTTTACTGGGACTAACTGGAGATTATCTTTGCCCAGAATTCTCTCCTGACGTTCCCTTCCCTAATCCGTCAAGCTGACCCAGGGGAGTTTCACCTCACTGTCCCTTTAACAGTTAACTATTTGATTAACGTTACAGACATTTCGAGAGAACTAATTTCAGACCCGAAGCACATACACAACTAATTTACTTTCTAACCTTCAGCAACCCAGACTCCCCCAATCTGTACATGTCCCCATCCCTGTGATACTAACTATACAATCCAAGCTAGGCTGGTGTGTTGTCCCTGCTCTCTGTTGATGAAGGGGATACAAATATGCTGTGACTTATATCAGTTTCTTTATTGATTCAGAAACTGACTGTGTACCTCATCATTTATCCTTTGGCCTCCGCAAAGGGAAATGTGAGAGTTTGAGCGCTGGTTGGTGACAGTATCATATTCAGTTCTGATGCTTCCCACAGACACAGAGCTGGTTAACAATTTCAATGCAGACATGGGACTTGGGTCTAAGATTAACTGAGAGTTGCTGGCATCTGTGGTACACAAAAGAAAGGTGAGCTTAATTGGCTAAAACAGTTACCTTTGCGGTCGTAGGGAGGTTCTGTTGTATGCTTGGTCTTTGCTTTAGGCACAGTGCTCCAGATGCTGTCTCTAACCTGCTTATTGGTGAGGATGGGGTAGGACCCATACATCTGACAGCATGTCTGCAGCTCGGAGAACAAATAACTCAGTTCAAGATATAGAAGTTTCATTGCTCCTCTCCTTCTCACTTGCAAATAAGATCCTCCCAACTGTTGCAAATTCTCCGAAGATTTTCAATAATCCAGCGTGCCTCCTGTTTCCCAACTTGTCTGGATATGCCGGGTGCGAGAAAGACCGGAGTTTTATTATTCCCCTGTGGGATATGGGCATCGTTGGCTGGGCCAGCATTTATTGCCGTTCCTGGTTGCCCTGGGGAAGGTGTTGGTGAGCTGCCTTCTTGAACCTCTGCAGTGCCTGTGCTGTAGACAGACCCACAATGCCAGTGGTTTGTTCTTGTGATCTGCAACTGCCTGAGATCAGGGATTTGCATCACCCGAGCTCCCTTCCTACCCTCTTCGCACCCATTGTCACAAACCCAGGAGACAATCACATCATGCACCAGCTGCCTGGTGCAGTAAACATTGGCTGATAGGCTTACGAGGCTGGCACACCACACACAGAAAAAAAACACACAGCTACAACTCTCGACAAGATTCTCCAGGGGCACAGGAGTGGACTAGTTTAAATGTGACATCAAACTGAGGGTGTGTCAGTTCAGGGCAATGAGCGAGGGATCTCATCGAAACCTCTAGAATTCTAACAGGACTAGACAGGGTAAATGCAGAGAGGATATCCCGAAGGGATGGACCAGGGAATCCAGGAGTCACGGTCTAAGGATACAGGATAAGACGGTGTGGCACAGTGGTTAACACTACTGCCTCACAGCACCAGAGACCCGGGTTCAATTCCTGCCTCAGGCAACTGACTGTGTGGAGTTTGCACATTCTCCCCATATCTACGTGGGTTTCCTCTGGGTGCTCCAGTTTCCTCCCACAGTCCAAAGATGTGCAGGTTAGGTGAATTGGCCATGCTAAATTGCCCGTAGTGTTAGGTGAAGTGATAAATGGAAGGGAATGGGTCTGGGTGGGTTGTGCTTCGGCGGGTCGGGTTGGGCCGAAGGGCCTGTTTCCACACTGTAAGTAATCTAATCTAGTCTTAAAAAAAAAGACATGTTGGACAGAGATGAGGAGACATTTCTTCACCCACAGAGTGGGGAGCCTGTGGGGTTCTCAGTTGAGGCCAAAGTATTGAATGTTTTCAAGAAGGAGTTAGATAAAGTTCTTAGGGCTAATGGGATCAAAGGGTATGGGGGAGAAAGTGGGAACAGGGGATTGAGTTGGATAATCAGACGTAATCATGTTGAATGGGGCAGCAGGCTCAAAGGTCCAAATGGCCTCCTCCTGCATTTTCTGTGTTTCCCTGATCATTTCATTTAGTTTAGTTTTATTTTGCCCAGTGTAAACTTGATGAGTTGAGGGACCTTTTTCTGTGAAGACCCTTGTGACTCGATGAAACATTGCTCTTTGTGGGATCTCTCTGTGTACAAATTCACTGCCGCAAATGTTTTTCTCATTTTGCTGCTGGAATGTGGGTTGTGCTTGCTGGGGGTAGGGGCAGCATTTACTGCCCATCCCGAGCTGCTATCGAACTAATCAACTCTCCAAATCAGTCACTGAGCATCTCACAGTCAACCATATTGCTGTGGGTCTGGAACCACGTGGAGGCCAGAGTAAGAAAGAATGCATATTTCCCTTCCTAAAAGGCATCAGTAAACCCCACACTGCCTGCACTGGTGGCCCAGTGGCTAGCACTGCTGCCCCACAGTAGCAAGGACCTTGATTCAATCCCACCTTTGGGAGATTGCATGGAGACTACACAGTCTCCTCGTGACTGTGTGGGTTTCCTCTGGCTTCTTCCCACAGTCCAAAGATGTACAGTTAGGCGGATTGCCCATTTTACATTGTCCATTGTGTCCAGGGATTAGCCATGGGAAATGCAGAGTTACAAGGATAGGGTCTGGGTGGTATGCTCTTCGAAGTGTCAGTATGGGCTGAATGGACTGCTTCCACACTGGAGCGTTTCTATGATCACAACAGTGATCGCAGCCCAGATGTTATTGAGAAGTAAAGTTCTTTGGTTGAGGTTGCTCCAGGTGTCATTCAATTGCCAGTTCCTTCTTTCTCAAAGTGAGATTTTTTTTGCCGAACTAAGAAGAGAAGTTCTCAATTTATGTACACTTCATGACTGTTTTTGGCTATTGAAAATAAAACATTAAATTCACAAACACAAGTTTCAAAATCAGGGAATCACAGAGAAATTATCACATTGAGAAATGCCATTTGACCCAACAGGGTGAGGCTTCGCCCTCCATATATCAATATTCCCATTTTCTATGAACATCTTTCCAGATTCTTGCTAATTGTTGACCCAGTCTCCATCTCAGTCACCAGTCACTTCATAATTTTCAACACTTGATTAGAAGCAACCTGCTATATCCTCTTTTCTTGCAGGTGTCTCCATCGTAAATAATGGTTTGCGCTGTGGCTCAGTGGTTAGCACTGCTGCCTCATAGCACCAAGACCTGGGTTTGATTCGAGCCTCAGGCAAATGCTGGGAAATTCTCCCTCTGTCTGCGTGGGTTTCCTTCCGCAGGTTAGATGGATACGTGGAACAGTCCATCTTCCGCAACTACACTGGCACCACCCCCCACCTTTTCCTCCGCTACATCGATGACTGTATCGGCGCTGCCTCGTGCTCCCACGAGGAGGTTGAACAGTTCATCAACTTTACCAACACCTTCCATCCCAACCTCAAATTCACCTGGACTGTCTCAGACTCCTCCCTCCCCTTCCTAGACCTTTCCATTTCTATCTCGGGCGACCGACTCAACACAGACATCTATTATAAACCGACTGACTCCCACAGCTACCTGGACTACAACTCCTCCCACCCTGCCGCCTGTAAAAACTCCATCCCATATTCCCAATTCCTCCGTCTCCGCCGCATCTGCTCCCAGGAGGACCAGTTCCAACACCGTACAGCCCAGATGGCCTCCTTCTTCAAGGACCGCAGATTCCCCCCAGACGTGATCGATGATGCCCTCCACTGCATCTCCTCCACTTCCCGCTCCTCCGCCCTTGAGCCCCGCTCCTCCAACCGCCACCAAAACAGAACTCCACTGGTTCTCACCTACCACCCCACCAACCTCCGCATACAGCGTATCATCCGCCGTCATTTCCGCCACCTCCAAACAGACCCCACCACCAGGGATATATTTCCCTCCCCTCCCCTATCAGCGTTCCGCAAAGACCACTCCCTTCTTGACTCCCTCGTCAGGTCTACACCCCCCACCAACCCAACCTCCACTCCCCGCACCTTCCCCTGCAACCACAGGAAATGTAAAACTTGCGCCCACACCTCCTCCCTTACTTCCCTCCAAGGCCCCAAGGGATCCTTCCATATCCGCCACAAGTTCACCTGCACCTCCACACACATCATCTATTGCATCCACTGCACCCGATGTGGCCTCCTCTACATTGGGGAGACGGGCCGCCTACTTGCGGAACGCTTCGGAGAACACCTCTGGGACGCCCGGACCAACCAACCCAACCACCCCATGGCTCAACACTTTAACTCTCCCTCCCACTCCACTGAGGACTTGCAGGTCCTTGGACTCCTCCATCAGCAGAACATAACAACACGACGGCTGGAGGAGGAGCGCCTCATCTTCCGCCTGGGAACCCTCCAACCACAAGGTATGAATTCAGATTTCTCCAGTTTCCTCATTTCCCCTCCCCCCACCTTGTCTCAGTCGGTTCCCTCAACTCAGCACCACCCTCCTAACCTGCAATCTTCTTCCTGACCTCTCCGCCCCCACCCCACTCCAACCTATCACCCTCACCTTGACCTCCTTCCACCTATCACATCTCCATCGCCCCTCCCCCAAGTCCCTCCTCCCTACCTTTTATCTTAGCCTGCCTGGCACATTCTCCTCATTCCTGATGAAGGGCTCTGGCCCAAAATGTCGAATTTCCTGTTCCTTGGATGCTGCCTGACCTGCTGTGCTTTAACCAGCAACACATTTTCAGCATGCCACATTGCCCATGGTATCCAGGGATGTGAAGGTTAAGTGGGTTAGCCATGGGAAATGTGGGGTCACAGGGATAGAGTGGGTCTGGGTAGAATGTTAGGCGAAAGTGAGGACTGCAGATGCTGGAGATTAGAGTCAAAAGTGTGGTGCTGGAAAAGCACAGCAGGTCATGTAGCAACCGAGGAGCAGGAGAATGATGCTCATTCCTGATGAAGGGCTTTTGCCCGAAAATATCGATTTCCTGCTCCTGGGTAGGATACTGTTTAGAGGATGAGTGTGGACTTGATGGGCTGAATGGCCTGTTTCCACACTATAGGAATTCTGATTCTATTTCAGCCAATAAATACAGAACAACAGCAATTGTATTTGTGTGGTGCTTTTAATATCTGCCTAAGATGATTCATGGAGCAGGGGTTGAATAAACCTTGACACTGAGTCACGTAAGGATAGCTGAGAAACAGATGAAATAAAAAATTAGGTTTTAAAGTGCATTTTAAAGGAGAAGATTGAGAATAAGATGCTGATCAGCTGTGACATAACTGAATGGTGTAGCAGGCTTAGGAGGCTGAGTGGCCTTCTTGATATGTTCATATGTTCCTGGAAGTGCAGAACTAAGGGATGCCAGATCTGGTGGAATAAAATACTGAGTATGGGGAAGAGGAAGTGGAGTTGAGATGGAGGATCAGCCATAATCAGATTGAAGGGCCCAACTGCCAACTCCTGCTCCTGCAACCTCTATGTTTCTTAAAACCTGCAAAAAGGAGAAAGTGTGGTCTGCAGATGCTGGAGATCAGAGCTGAAAATGTGTTGCTGGAAAAGCGCAGCAGGTCAGGCAGCATCCAAGGAACAGGAAATTCGACATTTCGGGCATAAGCCCTTCATCAGGAAAGATGAAGGGTTTATGCCCGAAATGTCGAATTTCCTGTTCCTTGGATGCTGCCTGACCTGCTGCGCTTTTCCAGCAACACATTTTCAGCTCTAAAACCTGCAAAACTCAAAAACAGAGAAATAAAGCTTACCAGTGTTGGGAAAGGAGACATGGTATTAATTCTGGATTCTAATCAGATACTCTCTCTCTCCCTCTCTGTGCCTCATGACATGAAGGTCAATGGGAATCAATGAGGAGATATTGAACAGTCTACAAACTCAAATGCACTTCACACAATATAGGAAGCTCTGCCTCAAACCAGAAACGTGGTCCAACTCATTCATCCTGCAGTGGAAACCTCTCCCCAGCATCCTTCGAAACAACAGCGGGCTATTTTCCCAGTCTCTCCCTCTCACAGACATGGGCAGCAACACCCATTGCTGACACTGTGTCCCACTCTCTGGTACATGAGACTAAGTGAGTGAGTGACAGTTTGTTGCTATTTGTCTAACAAGGAACATCTCCAGTCAGAGCCTGTACAATCTGCATCGAATCCTTCTCTTCACTGATGACCCTGACTCACAGACAAGGTGCTTCTGCACAGCAAATAAACTCATGTTACTAACGTTTGACAAGGATTGGTTTGGAATCTAAACAAGCTCTCAAACCTCACTGACCTCATCAACTGAGGTTCACCAATGCGTAGATGTTCTTGATGTCTCTCACACTGAGCTGTAGACTACAAGCCAGACTGAGTTTGCACCCTGACCTGTGCTGACAATGGGAGATTGGAACAGGGTTTCTGTTTATTACCCTCAGTTCCTTATCAATGAGGAAGCCTCAGAAACCAATAGCTGCTGATAAGACCATAAATCTTTGTGGGTTTCCTCCAGGTGCTCCAGTTACCATCCACAGTCCAAAGATTAGATGGAAACAGGCCCTTCGGCCCAACAAGTCCACACTGACCCACCGAAGCGCAACCCACCTATACCCCTACACTTACCCCTTCACCTAACACTACGGGCAATTTAGCATAGCCAATTCACCTAACCTGCACATCTTTGGTCTGTGGGAGGAAACCGGAGCACCCGGAGGAAACCCACACAGACACGTGGAGAATGTGCAGACTCCACACAGTCAGTCGCCTGAGGTGGGAATTGAACCCGGGTCACTGGCGCTGTGAGGCAGCAGTGCTAACTGCTGTGCCACCGTGCCGCCAACTATGTGCAGATTAGGGGTGAACTGGCCATGCTAAATTGCCCATTGTGTCCAGGAATGTGTAGGTTAGGTGCATTAGTCGGGGTAAATGCTGAGTGGGAAGGGAATGGGTCTGGGTGGGTTGCTCTTAGGAGGGTCGGTTTGGATTTGTGGGACTGAAGGGCCTGTTGCTACACTGTAGTGATTCTAATTCTTTAACTCCTGCCAGACAGCGCAAGGTTCAGCACAGTGGACAATATAACTGAGCTCTGCTGTGATGCTCCACCTGGTTGAATAGTTGTCACCGACTTGGTGCAGAAATGGAAATTTGGTTTTATTCCAGTTCACAAAGAGCTGCTGGCACCTGTGGGACCCCCGCCCTGACAAAGAAATAGCCTTCGGCAAGACAGGAAGGGAACAGAATCTGAAGATAACATCGAGAGTCAGCATGTAAAGGTGCAGCAATTACCTGTACGGTCGTAAGGAGGCTCTTTACTGAGTTCAGTTGTTGGTTTACGCACTGAGCTTCTGATAATTTGTCCAATTTGATCGTTGGAAACGATTGGACTGGAGTGGAAAAGGTGACAGCAGAATTGCAGCTGAGGTAACAGGTGAAGCAGCTGCAGGTCAATCATCCTCATCATTCCTCTCACTCACACGGATGTAGAAACCTTCCCACAATATGTTCCCTGTCCAGTCACCCGGAATCTTTCAACACAGTGGCAGCCAGCAGATGTCTCAATGGAGAGGCTCTCTGGACACCCCCCAGTAATCTTTGGGAGCGTGGTAGCGATCCTGTTTGCTTTAACAGCCTGGGAGCCTGGAGATCAGTGAACAACAGATTCATCCAACTGCTCCTCATCCTTCTCACTTCTGTCGTCACTGACACAGGGGAGATTCACCTCAGAGACCAGGTCCCTCTGTACAGTAAACCTTTAATTATTGGATTAATTTTGCCATTGGACCTCTCAATGGACCTCCCTCCCAACGAAAGGCAGTGTGTTAATTCAGATGAGGCATTTAACCAAAACACCTTTTTTAAAATATAAATCAAGGAATAACCTCAAGAATAAGAACAACAATTAGGCCTTACATGGGATACAACATTAACACTAATACAAGTTCCGTTTGTGGGAAAGCCATATCAACCAAACTAAAATAAAACCTGGAACTGGTTATCTGATTCAAACAGGAATCTCTACAGCGTGTAATCAGCCCATTGAATCCACACTGACCCTAGCCCATCTCTAGCCTGCACGTCCCTGGACACCATGGGACGATTTCCCATGACCAATTCACCTAGCCTGCATGTCCCTGGACACTATGGAATGATTTCCCATGACCAATTCATCTAGCCTGCACATCTTTAGACTGTGGGAGGAAACCCCCACAGACACAGGGAGAGTGTGCAAACTCCACACAGACAGTTACCCAAGGCTGGCATCAAACCTGGAACCCTGGTGCTGTGAGGCAGCAGTGCTAACCACTGAGCCACCCTCCTTTCAGTCTAGTTGGCTGTTTGGATTGCACAACACTGATCTGAAATCTCTATGCTGTCCTGACTTTATCCTTCACAACAACCAACAGTGAGACCAGAGGATGTAAGAACAGAAATTGGCCATTCAGCCCATCGCATCTGCCCTGCCATTCAACAAGATCATGGATGACCTAATTATCCTCAACTCCACTTTCTTTCTCTTTTCACATATCCCTTCATTCCCTCACTTATTAAAAGCCTGTCTATCTGGCCTATCTGATCATTTATAGCATTCCTGTTTCGGGATCTTGATATGCAAAAAATGGCTGCTGAATTCCTGATAGACTGACAGTGGCAAAACATTGACTTGTGGCTATTTAATCATTTAATTAAATACTCAACATAAATTCTTTGATTGTTCTGGCTCACCAAATTCACAAACACAGGTTCCCCTCACACCCTCTGGAAACAGGTCATTCTGCCAATGCCATCTCTTTTCATGAGATGTGGGCAGTGTAGAGCAGGGTCAGCAGTAGTTGTCCAACCCTCTGCCAAGCAGCTCACCTGGCCACTTCAGAGGGCAGATAAGAGTCAACCACATTTGCTCTGGGTCGGGAGTCACATGTAGGCCAGACCAAGTAAGGATGCAGATTTCCTTCCCTGAGGGCCACTAATGAACCAGATGTTTTTTTTTAAACGATTGACAATAATTTTCGAGGTTCCATATTCATGAATTAATTGAACTCAAATTCTACCAGCTATTGCAGGATTTGAATCCAGGTCGATAAAGTGTGGAGCTGGAAAAAGCACAGCAGGTCAGGCAGCATCCGAGGAGCAGGAGAGTGCACGTTTCAGGCATAAGCCTTTCATCAGGAGCGATTGAAGGACTTATGCCCAAAACGTCAACTCTCTTGCTCCTCGGATGCTACCTGACCTGCTGTGCTTTTCCAGCTCCACACTTTATCGACTCTGCCCCTCCAGGATCTGCTTTCTATCGCCTCACTATCGCCTACTGAACGCTTAGAGAATTAGTCTCCCCTGTAAAATTACCACTAAACTACATCCCCCCCACCACCCTGCCCAATCATAGAGTCTGCTTAAGTCATTAGTCTGAATTCATTTTTCCAAAAACTGGGTTCAAATCACTCCATTGCATCATCTGTTTAATTTACTGTTGTCACATGCACTGAGATATGGTGAAAAGTGTAGTTTTATGTGCTATAAAGGCAGATCATAACATACAAAGGGTAGCAGGACAGAGTGCAGAATACAGTGTTACAGCCACAGAGAAGGTGCAGACAGAGAGAGAGAGATCAACACTAACATTTGAGAGCTGCAGATTCCTCCACAAAACCTTGGTCAGTAAACCCAACTGCAACAACAATGGCCTGCATTTATGCAGCACCTTGAACATCGCAAAAGTATCCGAAGTGATCAACAGCAACATTATCACTGCACCACAGACAGAGATTATACAGGAGGTGACCAACAGCTGAGGCAAAGGGGAAGACTGTCAAAAGCAGAGAGAGGGGTAGAGAGATGGAGGGACTCAAGACAGGGAAATTCAGATCATGGGGATTAGGCAACTGAAGGCCTGGCAGCCATTGGCAAACTGATTAAAATCAGAGGTGAGTAAAATTCTTAACCTGGAGGAGCACAGGGATCCCAGAGAGATGTAGGTGCTGGCAAAAATGACAAGACCGATAGTGAAGGAACTGTGGATGGACATGAAAGTAAGGATTATAATGTTATAACGGGTCAACATTTGTAAGGATTGATGATTGGACCTCTGTAGCTGGAGGATAGGCTTGTTGTAAACAGGAGAAAGTCCCACTGGAAAACACCAGAGAGAATGCCATCCAGTTATTGCTACTCGCAATTGATGCCGGTTATCAGGTGACAGAATAAAATCCATCCGTTACATTTCCCAATGTACACGGACAGCTGCACTCTCACCTAACTGGGAGAATATGACAGAGATGAGGGAAGATACTGCAGAATTTATTAACAAAGAAGATATTTAGGGAGGAAATTAATCAATAACCGAGCTATGGCAAAGAAACACTGAAAGTAAATGCCAGTAGTTACCTGACTGGTCAAAAGGTGGCACAATGCTGACTACGGGCATAGAATTTGAGACTCGCTCCCTGCGCCTCACCACAAGCTGCTTCTCCGGAATGATGGGCACGGCATTGAAGAGCTTACAGCACAGGTGAACCTCGTACAGTGCAAGGAACGCATCTCTGTACGGGAAGAGCATGGCTCCTCTCACTAGCACCATGCCACAGAAAGCCCTTCAGAATAACACAGAGCGATCTGACTCACACACGCAAACTGCCTTTGTGCCAGCGCAGGTTCCTGCTGCTTTCTGTGCCACTGGTTTGTCTGCGTGAATGTGTGTCATGTGTGGGTGTGTGACAGAGAGAATCTGTTCCTATTTACTGGAACTGGGACTGACTGGGGAATACATTTGCCCACAACCTTTACACTCGCTATCCCTCCCTCACCTGTCGACATTGAAACAAAGGAACTTTCACCTTACAAAGCAACGCAACCTCATACTGACAACTAATTGAAACTTAAGGGAACGTGTCAGGATTTTGAAGGGGTGTTTCACCTTATGGGACACACTATAACTAAGGGACACAGTTTGAAAATATAAGGTCTCCCATTTACGGTAGAGAAATTGAGAATTCCTTTCACTGAGAGGGGTGTGAGCTATGGAACTCTCTTCCCTAGATAGTTGTGGAAGCTGCAATATTTTATAATAAATTGAACACTGAATATTTTTAAGACTGAGTTTAGTAGATTTGTGATTGATAGGGAGCTGAGGTTTCTGAGGGGACAGGCAAGAAAGTGGAGTTAAGAGCACAATCAGATCAGACATGCAGATGTCAGAGTGGGCTTGAGGGGCCAAATGGCCTCCACCTGCTCCTAATTTCTATGGATGTAAACTGAAGGCTACACAAAGGAGCTCTGGATAAGTCTAAATATGTGGAATACTGAAGTGTCCAGAAAATTAATTCAGGGAATGTGGGTGTCACTGGCCAGGTGAGCATTTATTACCCAGCCAGCAGTTAAGAGTCAACCCCAATGCTGTTGGTCTGGAGTCAGGTGTAGGCCCAGACCTGGTAATGGGCAGTTTCCTTCCCTAAAGGGCTTAATAACAATTGACAATGATTTTTATCAGCTCCTTAAATCCAGATCTGCATTAAGTTCAATTTGGTTGAATTGAGTTGATGGTGGGATTTGAACCCAGATTCCTGGATATTACCTGAGCCTCCAGAGTACTAGGCTACTGCCTCACTTTACATTTCCTTATGAGTTAGGATTTCCTGAAAGGATGGTCATTTGAAAGATGAAGTATTGTGATAATGTTGTGCAATATATATGTTATATATATTATTTGGGAGTTTGGATTTTTAAAGTTGATGTAGATGAGTTTTGAGTTTAGTTTTGTGAAGGTAACTTACTATTGGGAGTTAGCAACTTATTTAAAATATGACCTAAATACAGAATTTCCTAGAAAATATGTGATTTAGTATGTACCTGGTCAGGTAGCTGTGGTGTTAATTGATTAACTGATTACACCGTTGAGCTTATGACAGTATATATAAAAAATAAGGCTTTGCAGAAGGAACATTCCTGAAGAAGGGCTCATGCCCGAAACGTCGATTCTCCTGCTCCTTGGATGCTGCCTGACCTGCTGCGCTTTTCCAGCAACACATTTTCAGCTCAGAAAGAACATATTCCCAATCCGCATCCTTACTGTCAACACCTTTATCCCCCTAACACTGTTGCAATCTGACTTGGTTAGTCTTGCTACAAATAAACTTGGAATGATGCACCAAGTTCACAATCCTACAGCTGGAAAAAGAAAACACCATGGAAACTTTTAAAACTTCAATTTTAAGTGACCATTTCCAGATAACAATTTGGGGACACCTGAACTGACAGGAATTGAACAACAAGCCTGCTCAGGTGAAACTGGCAAGAAGAGAGAGACTATTGACAATGGAATCGGACAGGTTTGAATGTAGGAAGGTTGGCTACAACAGGCCAAACTGGTACACAGCAAGGACCTGCAGTAACTCTGATGCACAAAAGGTTCCAATTTGGAGTGGGAGGGGACAAAGGAATGGTTGTGATGGGACAGAAAGGACGCATTTGATAAGCTGTTTCAAAGAGACAAGATGGACTAAAAGGCCTCATCAGTGCTGTATGACTTAATGCTGCCAAGATCCGAGAGAGAACAGAACCGTGACTTGTTTGGTCAGTCTGGGACCCACCTTGGTATCAATGGGAGTGGCATTGAACAGTTCAAAGCACATGTACATATGTTGGTGCATCACACTGAGGTACAGAAGTGTGGATCACCTTTCATTGAGTTCAAAGAATCATAGAGATGTACAGCATGGAAACAGATCCTTCAGGCCAACTCGTCCATGCCGACCAGCTATCCCAACCTAATCTAGTCCCACTTGCCAGCACCAGCCTATATCCCTCCAAACCTTTCCTATTCATATACTCATCCAGATGCCTTTTAAATGCTGTAATTGTACCAGCCTCCATCACTTCCACTGGCAGCTCAGGGCAGAAAGAACTCTCCAGACCGTCAGAGAAACATATAATCCAGGACAGGCCCATCAGGTCTGCACTGACAAAAAAACACTCAATCTACACTTGTCCCATTTTTCTGCACTTGGCCGATAGCCTTGAATGTTATGACATTTCAAGTGCCCATCCAAGTACTTTGTAAAGGTTACATACACACACACACACATGTGCCACTCTCCTGACTCTGTCACTCTGGTTTAACAGTATGGGTGACAGTATGTATGACAGTGTGTGCACAATATGTGCAACAGTGTGTGTGACAGTGACTGTGACAGTATGTGTAACAGTGCGTGTGACAGTGCATGTGACAGTGTGTAACAGTGCGTATATCAGTGTGTGTGACAGCATGTGTAACAGTGGATGTAACAGTGTGTGTGAGACAGTGGATATGACAGTGTGTGTGACAGTGTGTGTGAGACAGTGTGTGTGAGACAGTGGATGTAACAGTGTGTGTGACAGAGTGTCTGGCAGTGCGTGTGTGAGACAGTGGATATAACAGTGTGTGTGACAGTGTGTGTGACTGTGTGTGACAATGCATGTAACAGTGCATGTGACAGAGTGTGTGGCAGTGCGTGTGTAGCAGTGTGCGTGACAGAATGTGTAACAATGCATGTGACAGTGTGTGTGGCAGTGTGTGTGACAATGCGTGTGACAGTGTGTGTGACAGTGTGTGTGGCAGTGTGTGACACAGTGTGTGTGGCAGTGTGTGTAACAGAGTGTGTGGCAGTGTGTGTGACAGTGTGTGTGTATGTGACAGTGTGTGTAGCAGAGTGTGTGACAGTGTGTGTGTGTGTGACAGTGTGTGTGTGTGACAGTGCGTGTGACAGTGCGTGTGACAGTGTGTGTGACAGTGTGTGTGTGTGACAGTGCGTGTGACAGTGTGTGTGACAGTGTGTGTGACAGTGCGTGTGACAGTGCGTGTGACAGTGCATGTGACAGTGCGTGTGGCAGTGTGTGTGGCAGTGTGTGTGACAATGCGTGTGACAATGCGTGTGACAGTGTGTGTGGCAGTGTGTGACACAGTGTGTGTGGCAGTGTGTGTAACAGAGTGTGTGGCAGTGTGTGTGACAGTGTGTGTGTATGTGACAGTGTGTGTAGCAGAGTGTGTGACAGTGTGTGTGACAGTGTGTGTGTGTGACAGTGCGTGTGACAGTGCGTGTGACAGTGTGTGTGACAGTGTGTGTGTGTGACAGTGCGTGTGACAGTGTGTGTGACAGTGTGTGTGTGTAACAGAGTGTGTGGCAGTGTGTGTGACAGTGCGTGTGACAGTGTGTGTGTGTAACAGAGTGTGTGGCAGTGTGTGTGACAGTGTGTGTGACAGTGCGTGTGACAGTGCGTGTGACAGTGTGTGTGACAGTGTGTGTGTGTGACAGTGCGTGTGACAGTGTGTGTGACAGTGTGTGTAACAGTGTGTGTGACAGTGCGTGTGACAGTGTGTGTGACAGTGTGCGTGTGTGACAGTGTGTGTGACAGTGCGTGTAACAGTGTGTGTGACAGTGTGTGTGTATGTGACAGTGTGTGTGACTGTGTGTGTGTAACAGTGTGTGTGACAGTGTGTGTGTGTAACAGAGTGTGACACAGTGTGTGTGACAGTGTGTGTAACAGTGTGTGTGACAGTGTGTGTGACAGTGTGTGTGTGTGTAACAGTGTGTGTGACAGTGTGTGTATGTAACAGAGTGTATGGCAGTGCGTGTGACAGTGTGTGTGACAGTGTGTGTGACAGTGCGTGTAACAGTGTGTGTGACAGTGTGTGTGTGTAACAGAGTGTGTGGCAGTGTGTGTAACAGTGTGTGTGACAGTGTGTGTGACAGTGTGTGTGACAGTGTGTGTGACAGCGTTTGCTCCTGTTTACCCAATCCAAGATTGAGCTTGCAGACAGGGGAATGAATGTGTTGCTGGCTTTTCTCCATCCCAGTGTGTGTGACAGTGTGTGTGTGTGTAACAGTGTGTGTGACAGTGTGTGTGTGTAACAGAGTGTATGGCAGTGCGTGTGACAGTGTGTGTGACAGTGCGTGTAACAGTGTGTGTGACAGTGTGTGTGACAGTGTGTGTGTGTAACAGAGTGTGTGGCAGTGCGTGTAACAGTGTGTGTGACAGTGTGTGTGACAGTGCGTGTAACAGTGTGTGTGACAGTGTGTGTGTGTAACAGAGTGTGTGGCAGTGCGTGTAACAGTGCGTGTGACAGTGTGTGTGACAGTGCGTGTAACCGTGTGTGTGACAGTGTGTGTGTGTAACAGAGTGTGTGGCAGTGCGTGTAACAGTGTGTGTGACAGTGTGTGTGTGTAACAGAGTGTGTGGCAGTGTGTGTAACAGTGTGTGTGACAGTGCGTGTAACAGTGTGTGTAACAGTGTGTGTGACAGTGTGTGTGACAGTGTGTGTGACAGTGTGTATGACAGCGTTTGCTCCTGTTTACCCAATCCAAGATTGAGCTTGCAGACAGGGGAATGAATGTGTTGCTGGCTTTTCTCCATCCCACCTGTTGTCACTGACCCAGGGGAGATTCCCTTCAAAAACCAGCTGCCTCCCTGCAGTAAACCTGAAAATACATTATTATCCATACTGCTGTTTGAACCCATCTTGCATTGATGTAGCACTTTTTAGAATTCAGTAAAACAGACCCAAGGTGCTTCATAGGAACTGTCCAATTTGTCCTGTTCCCGACAATGTTTCCTCATAACCCTGTAAAGTCATACTTTAAAAGTATTGTTATAATTAATTAGTTGATAATGAAAATAAAGAATTTTCTATGATAATAGCTAACTTTTTCTCTGTAGGCCTTATTAACTTCTCCAATGCAAATTGATCAGTCACTTAACTTAAAAAATCAGTGACACAAGAACCTTTCCCTAAAGTTCCAATAACTGCACAATTTCACGAGTTATGTTGGTTAAGTCAGTGTACTTGCACTAAGTAATTTGAACTAATAGCTAACACTCAATAACTTGCACCTTTAATATAATAAAATATTCCAAGCCACTCAATGGCACCACTGTTACCAAGTAAAATTAGATAGTGGGCCACATAAGATGATGTCAGGGCCAGTATTGCATAGTCTGGTCAAATAGGTGGATAAGGAGAGTTGTACAGGTGGAGAGACAGAGACGGAGAGAGAGATAGACAGACAGAGTGAGAGAGAGAGAGAGAGAGAGAGAAAAGAGGAGGGAAGGAACGGTTCAGGGAGGGAACTCCAGAGTTTTCAGTGCCCAAGAGCCAAAAGTCACGGCTGCTGATGGTGGAATAATTAAACTCTGTGAAGCCGCAGAGGGCAGACTTGAAACTGTGCAGAGATTTCAGAGGGCTGCAGGGCTGGAAGTGGCTACGTAGATACAGAGGTGAGGGAGGTGTGGCCCTGACAGGGTTAGAACACAACAATCAGAAGTTTCAAATGAAAATGTTTCTGGACCTTGAGTCACCAGGGTATAGACTGACAGGAAATTGAGACACTAGTTAGAATGAGCGAGGATCGAGAGCAGGGATGTGAGATATTACTGGCTGAGGAAGAGGAATGTGGGTGAGGGAATCTGAGAAGACAGAGGGTCCAGAATAAACTAAAGGACAGCCACGAGTTGCACCAAAGAAACACACAAATAAAAACATCACAGTTACCTTCATCTTCAAAGGGTGACAATGTGGGCGCTGCAGGAGAATCTTTGCCTCTGAGCTTGAATTTAATGCGGTACTTGGTATTCGGTGGCCAGACATTGAACATTTCACAGCAAGCCTGAACTTGCCAGATTGCTTCAATCAGTTCCTCATGCATCATGGGTCCCAGCATCCAACCAGCCATCAAACCTTGACCCTTCCAACCAACGGTGAGAGTTTATGAAGGTCAGTCTCACACAAATCTTGCCTGATTCTTGCAGTGAAAGATTCTACTGTTCCCCGCGATGCTGGCTCGTGTATATGTGCGGGAGTGTTTGTTCCTATTTACTGAGACTGATGAGGGAATAACATTACCCAGAACTGCTCCTCACCTTCTCTTGCTGGTAATCAGTGACCCGAGGGAACTACAGCTCACACGGTAAGTCAGTCTCCCAGTCAGTCAGTCAGTCCCAGCTTCAGGGAATAAGGAACAAATCTCTCTCTCTCTCTCTAAAACGAAAGACCAGGAAAAAACTGTTCTGGTCATAATGGTCATCCACCCTGAAGTACACAAGACAAGTTGGACCATGAGGATAAAATAATGTAGGTGCTGGAAATCTGAAGCTAATGTACTGAATGTTGGAGGAACTCTGCAAGTCTGGAAGTAAAGTAAACATTTCAACTCAAATACATGAGTCTTCTTCAGAATATTGAACAATTCTGATGAAGAGTCAGACTGGAATTAAAACATTAACTCTGTTTCTCTCTCCTCAGATGCTGTCAGATCTGCTGAGCTTCTCCAAGATTCATTGTATTTAAGTCAAACCACTGTCTCACGTATAGGTCTTACTGCATTGTCCCTTCTGGGACACACACATACAGGCCAGAGGGATACATCATGGGTCATGGCTCTGGGTTGGGGTCAGGGCTGGAGGTGTGAGCTAGGGTGAGCTTTGTGGTCCATGATCTCTGGTCTCTGTCCCGGGTCTGACACACACACACACGTACACACACACACACACACATACACGTACACGCACACAAGTACACACACACCCACACCCACCCACGTACACACACGTACACACACCCCCACCACCACACACCCACACACACACACATACACCAACACCCACACATACACCCACACACACACCCATACACACCCACACACACTTACACACACATCCACACACACACACACACACACAAACATACCTGGAATACTGTGAACAGTTTCAGGCCCCTTATCTAAGGAAAGATACACATACTGCCATTGGAGGCACTCCAGATAACATTCACTGGGCTGAGAAATCTTTCTTTCTCAAGAGAGAGAGAGAGAGAGAGGGAAAGTGTGGCTGAGCATTGCATGGGATAGTCGGATAGATAAGTATTTAAATGTATGATGCTTATCAGCCAATCCTTATCAAACAAGGTTTATTTTGATATAAATACAAAAAAATGTGCATTAAGAGTCCTGATTGATAGATCTTATTAAAAACCCTGGTAGAAATGAGGGATTTAATGGTCATTTTGGTAGCTGGGGAAAATAGTTTTTATTTTATTGTCTGATCCACAGATTAATGGAGCAAGCAACGGAACACTGTACCAGCATTAGTCGAGACAGTACACAGAGTTGGTTGGGATCTCAAACACTGTCTGGGGAGGGATAAAACCCAGAGTCTGCTCTTCTGAGGAAGGTCCACAGTAGAAACTATAGAAAAGATACAGCACAGAATTGGGCCATTCAGCCTATCTTGTCTGTGCTGACCCAAAGACATTTTCTAATCCCATCATCATGCCCGTGGCCCATTGGGATCAGAAATTGGTGAGCTGAAAGAAGACAGAGGGTGGTGGTTGATGGGAAATGTTCATCCTGGAGTTCAGTTACTAGTGGTGTACCGCAAGGATCTGTTTTGGGGCCACTGCTATTTGTCATTTTTATAAATGACCTGGATGAATGCGTAGAAGGATGGGTTAGTAAATTTGCAGATGACATTAAGGTCGGCGGAGTTGTGGATAGTGACGAAGGATGTTGTAGGTTACAGAGGGCCATAGATAAGCTGGGCTGTGAGATGGCAAATGGTGTTTAATGCAGAAAAGTGTGAGATGATTCACTTTGGAAGGAGCAACAGGGATTTAGAGTATTGGGTTAATGGTAAGACTCTTGGCAGTGTCGAGGAGCAGAGAGATCTCGGGGTCCATGTACATAGATACCTGAAAGATGTCACCCAAGTTGACAGGGTTGTTAAGAAGGCATATGGTGTGATAGCTTTTATTGGTAGAGGCACTGAATTTTGGAGCCATGAGGTCATGCTGCAGCTGTACAAAACTCTGGTGCGACCACACTTGGAGTGTTGCGTACAGTTCTGGTCACTGCATTACAGGAAGGATGGGGAAGCTTTGGTGCAGAGGAGATTTACCAGGACGTTGCCTGGTATGGAGGGATGGTCTTATGAGGGAAGGCTGAGGGCCTTGAGGCTGTTTTCATTACAGAAAAGAAGGTTGAGAGGTGACTTAATAGAGACATACAAGATAATCAGAGGGTTAGATAGGGTGGACAGTGAGAGCCTTTTTCCTCGGATGGTGATGGCTAGCACGAGGGGACATAGCTTTAGCTTGAGGGGTGATGGATATAGGACAGATGTCAGAGATAGTTTCTTTACTCAGAGAACAAAGGTGTGGAACGCACTGCCTGCAACAGTAGTGGACTCACCGACTTTAAGAGTATTTAAATGGTCATTGGATAAACATATGGATGAAAATGGAATAGTGTAGGACAGATAGGCTTCAGATTGGTACCACAGATCGCAACATCGAGGGCTGAAGGACCTGTATTGTGCTGTAATGTTTTATGTTCTATAGCCTGTAGCACTTAAAGTGCAGATCCAGGCACGTTTTAAACAGTGTCTTGGGTGTCTCCAACTCAGGCACTGCATTCCAGCCACCTACCGCCCTCTGTGTAAAAAAATGATATCCCCTTTAATCCTTCTACCACTTCACATGCATCTCTGACCCTTGGTGTTTGAATTCTCTGCCAAAGGAAACAAGTTCCTCCTGTCTACTCTATCGCTATCCCTCACAATGTTGTACACCTCAGCCTTCTCAGTTCCCAGAAAAACAGCCCCAACCACTCCAATCTCTCCCCGTAGCTACAATTCTCCAGCCCCAGCAACATGCCAGTGAACCTTCTCTGCACTCTCTCCAGAGTAATCACATCCTTCCTGTAATGTGGTGACCAGATACACAATTCCTGTTGTGGCCTCCTCAGTGTCTTATACAGTCTCATTACTATATCCCTTCTTTTGTATTCTGTATCTCTGCAAATGAAGGAGAGCATTCTATATGCCTTCTTTACAACATAATCTAGCTGTACTGCTACCTTTCGGGGAGCTGTCCACTTGCACACCAAGACCTCTCACTCCATCTTCCCCCCTCAGTATATTCCTGTTTATTGTGTATTCCCCTTTCCTGTCTGACCTCCCTAAACACATTACCTCACACTTATCTGAGTTGAACACCATCTGGCACTTTTCTGCCCACCCCACCAACCCATTGATATCATGTGAGCTTACAGCTTTCCTTTACACTCTCCACTACACGGTCAATTTTTGCTTCGCCTGCAACTTTCTGTATTGTGCACCCCCATCCACCCACCATGTCCAGGTCCAACTCATTCATGTATAAAACAAACAGCAGGGGCCCCAATGCCTAGCCCCTGTGGAACACCACTTCAAAGACAGCCATCGCCCATTACCCTTTGATTCCTGATGTTAAACCAACTTTGGATTCAATTCAAGAGCTGGAATCCGCTCGGAGATTAGCAGCATCATCACCAGAAAGTTCAATCAAGGGGTAAGGGTGTCACTGGCTGGGCCTAGCATTTACTGTCTGTCCCTAGTTGCCCCTTGAGAAGGTGGAAGTGAGCTGCCTTCTTGACCCACAATGCCCTGAGGGAGGGAATTCCAGGATTCTGACCCAGTGACACTGAAGGAATGGTGATATATTTCCAAGTGAGGAATGGTGAGTTGCTTGGGGGACAACTTGTCGGGAATGGTGCTCCCATGTATCTGCTGACCTTGTCCTTCCAGATAGTAACAGTTTAGGCTTTTAAAGATCTTGTCTAAGGTGGCCTTAAGTAATCACTGTCAATCTTTTCGATGGCATATACTTTTGTTATTGTGCACTGGTTTTGGTGGGTGTGATTATTTAGAGATGGCAGATGTGGCACCAATCAAGCTAGTTGCTTTGACCTGGATGGTGTCAAGCTTCTTGAGTGTTTTTGGAATTGCAAGGGGGAGAATCTCATCATTTCTCTTCTCGGGAAAATGCACCACATTTTGTTTCATTCAGGCACTTGACAGGACCTTTATGAGGGATCTCCAGGGATCGATTATCCCCTGTGGGGCAGAAATCCTGCCTGCCAAGAGCTACTGTCCAATCAGAAGTCAGAGTGGTGGTGCTATCAGGGAGGCTGTGCCAATATGGCAGGCATTATGAGCTGGTTGCCATATTGGCATGAGTGATAGATGGAGGGTTCACAAGGGAGGAGCAAATTGGCAATAAATGCATGTGGAAGTAGATCCCATTCCCAGCTAATTCTACTTCACAGAATGACAGAAATATTACAGTGGCAGAAGGGTTCACTCGGCCTATCATCTCTGTGCCAGTTCTGTTATCCAATCTGGCTCAGTTACCCAATACCAATCTCCTGTCTTTTCCCTAAATCCCTTACACAATATTTCTATCTACATAATCATCTAAAGCCCCTCTTGAACACTTCACTTGAACCTGCCTCCGTCACATTTCCAGGCAGTACAGTCCATACCCTGACTACTCTCTGTTAAAAAAAGTATTTTTTCTCACATTACCCTTGCTTCAGTTGCACATCACTTTAAATCTCATTTCATTCTTGTTCCTTTTGCAAGCCGGAACAGTGTCTTCCCATTTATTCTGTCCAGCCTGCTCATGGTTTTGAAAACCTCTATCAAATGTTCTCTCAGCCTTCTTCCAACTCGATATAAAACTCGTATTAAAGTTCCACACACTCTGGAGTCTCCTGGAAAATTCTAGATATTTAGCATGCTGGGATGGGGAGGGGTAAGAGAATTAATTCTGTCAAGTTGCCCAATTTAACGACTACTCCCAGTAAATTCATGGATATGTGAATCATCAGAGGCATGTGATGCTCCCCAACCATTCAACATTCACTGTTATATCTTCAGTACATCTGATTTTTCTTGGAGCAAAGCAGAGGCGACTTAAGTTTCTGAGTGTGCAACTGCTTTTATTTGTTGGAGTTTAAATTATCTGTACAATCACAAAGTGTATGCTTAGAGTTTACATTCTCCAAACTTCTGTGTTGTCTGTTTACTAAGCGCCAAGTCAACACCCAGGCTGTAGCAATCAAGCACTGTGAGCACTGATCAGTGACCATTATTCTCATAATCAAACACAGAAGAACTGAACCACTGATCACCACAGTCACAATTCTGGCCAAACCAGAAGTGTTCACTCAATTTCTCTCTCCACAGATTTGCTGAGTTTTTTTTTCCCAGCATTTACTGTTTTTATTTCAGATTTCTAGCATCGAGAGCAATTTCCTTCCAAGGTCAAGGTGAGGACTATCAACATAAAAACAACAACACTGACCTGCATTTATGTTGTACCTTTGACCCGGGAACATAAACTATTGTAGCGTTATCAAACTGACTTTGGCACGAACCAGTGAAGATGATATTCAGAAAGATAAACTGAAGCTTGGACGAGTGGCTAAGTTTTAAACAGCATCTTAAAGGGCACTGAAGAGAGAGAGATAGATTTAGCAAGAAATTTAGGAACCAGACAGCCAAAGGCAGGGCAACTAATGCTGGTGTGATTAAAATCAAGGATGCACACAAAGCCAGAACTGGAGATGCTCGGAGACCTTTGGGCAGGGTAGGGGGTGGGGGTGGTGGGGTTGTTGGTCTGGAGGATGTAACAGAAATTGGCATGAACGAACCCAGAGTGGGATTTGAAAATTGCAATGAGAATTTTAAAACCACCAAGTGTCACTCTGAGAGCATTTCCTGACCCTGTGCAACAGGTGAGGATTCAGGTGGATCAGGATAAGGCAACACAGCTACATCACAGGAGAACGCAACTAGAAGGATACACTCACCTGCGTGGTCAAAGAGAGGTGGGGTGGTGGCTGTGGGGACAGACACAGGACCTTGTGCTCTGCGCTTCACTGCAACTTGATTATCAGAAATCATAGGAGTGGCGCTGAACTCTTTGCAACAAAGATGAACGTGCCACATTGTTCGAACTATTGCGCTGAGCATATGCATGGCTGTTTTCATGTCTCTCACTCCCAGTGAAATCCTTCCCCACAACAGTGGGGGAGCAGCCTGCCCCCTCACGCAGACAGAGACAAAGATGTCCCCTCACACAGACAAACAGTCTGAAACAAAGCCTGACTATCTCTCTCAGTGAGTTCCTGTCACCTTTAGGACAATGAGTCCTACGTGTGTGTGAAAGGGAATGTTCCTATTTACCAAACCCAGGAGTGACTAGGGAATACGTGTACTCAGAACCCTCTACTAACCTTTCCACATCTATTCTCACTCATCCTCAGGGGAGCTTCATCTAACAGACCAGGTGTCCCCACAGAATTACCTGTGAATCCTGGACCCTAGCAAGGATGGAAAAAGAAAATAACTTTGAAAGAAGTAAAGTCACTCCAGTTCCACTTTCCCATCAGAGAGAGAGAGGACGGGTGGTGGTTTAACCTGAGAGTCACCGCACCTCAGGTGAGGGGGGAGCGTGAGAAAGAGAATTCTTCTTGGTAACCTCAGCTGGAAGTGAACACACATTGAGTGCTTCACAAAGCTTCTGTCCAGCCAACTGAGCTAACCAGAGGTGGTTGACTGTCCAATTGCAATGCCAAGGCTGACGTGGCTATGGGTCAAGAGCTAGAAATTAGGATAGGAATAGTTACGTGTTTTTGTCCAGCCTGGATTCAATTAGCTGAAGGGTCTTTTTAAGTTGCCACCCAGGTTGATCGGGTTGTTAAGAAGGCGTACGGTGTGTTAGCTTCTATTGGTAGCAGGACTGAGTTTCGGAGCCATGAGGTCATGCTGCAGCTGTACAAAACTCTGTTGCAGCTGTACTTGGAGTATTCCTACAGTTATAGTCACCACATTAAGGAAGGATGTGGAAGCTTTGGAAAGAGTTCAGAGGAGGTTTACTAGTATGTTGCCTGGTATGGAGAGGAGGTCTTACGAGGAAAGGCTGAGGAACTTGAGGCTATTTTCGTTAGAGAGAAGAAGGTTGAGAGGTGACTTAATAGAGACATACAAGATGATCAGAGGATTAGATAGGGTGGACAGTGACAGTCTTTTTCCTCAGATGGTGATGGCTAGCATGAGGGGACATAGCTTTAAATTGAGGGGTGATAGATATAGGACAGATGTCAGAGGTAGTTTCTTTACTCAGAGAACAAAGGTGTGGAACGCACTGCCTCCAACAGTAGTAGCCTCGCCAACTTTAAGGGCATTTAAATGGTCATTGGATAAACATATGGATGAGAATAGAATAGTGTAGATTAGTTAGGATTCAGATTGGTTCCACAGGTCGGTGCAACATCGAGGGCCAAAGGGCCTGTACTGTGCTGTAATGTTCTATGTTCTATGTTTTAGTGCTGTAGACCTGCACAACTCTATAAAGTCAGCACAGACCTCAGGAGAGCTCCAGCTTGGATAGGTGAGAAAGATTGAGATTTACCAATGTCAGGTTTTAATGGTTTGAAGAGTATTCTTGTTTTAAAAAAAGGACTCGATACAAGGAATCCCCTTGAGAGCCCAGTGCCATAATGTAAGATTATATTAGAGGGTGAGGAAAGAGGGTGTAATAATATAATCCAGTGAACACACAACCAGAATCCAGTGTGACAGTTTGGTATTCTGAACTGAGTTTATAAAATTTGGAAATAAAAAAGAAATGGGTCAAATTGACCTGGCTGCAGTTTGGATTATTGTGAAATGTAGCTATTTTGCTGTAACTTTTAAAAGTTATGGCTCGGAAATAGGCCGTTCGGCCCATCATGTCTTTGATTTCTGGAAAAGAGCCACCCCTACTCTTCAACTCTTGGTCTGTACATTTTTGGCACTTTTTGCCTTCTCTCTTACCGTTAAACCTGGATGCTAGCTTTTTGGGATTCATGCAGGAGAACCTCAAATTCCTCTGTTCTGTCACTTTCTGCAGTTGCTACATTTAAATAATATTTAGCTTTTCTACTCTACCTGCCAAAGTGCGCAACCTCACATTTTCCCACATTAAATATAATTTGCCAAGTTTTCCTTGCTCACCTAACCTGTTAACGTATCCCCAGTAGTCTCTTTGTGTCATCATCACCACTAAAGACTTCCATCTAAACGGGAGCACCAGACCTCTTAAGATACCTCACAGCCAGTGAAGAAAGTAATCTTTGACAAGAGTCACTGTTGTAATGTGGCCAAGGCTGGAATGGAATTGAGCATTGTAACCTCACACAAACAGCAATATATTATCAACAATATTATCTTCCTTCATGGTGCTGGTTGAAGGATAAATATTGGCCAAGAAACCATGAAGAATGGCCTTACTCTTCTTCAAAACAGTAGTGTGAGACTTCCTACATCTAGGTGAGAGGGCAGATGGGATCTCAGTTTAATGCCCCATGTGAAAACAGCATCCCTGACAGTGTGGCATCCCCTAAATACTGCTGGCCTTAATTCTTGTGCTCACACCATAAGTTGGATTTGGAAATCAGAACCATGTGTCTGCAAAGTGGGAGAGTTACCAATGTAGCCAGACCTGTCCCATTTACAATCTGAGAGTGTGTAAAACAACAACGGGTCTAAGTAGAGTAAACATGAAGAACCTAATTCCCTCATTAGGGAGAAAAATAACCAGGGCAGCATAGAGTTAAAATAGTTGGAGTTTTAAAAACCAACTAAAGAAAGGAGGGAGAAAATAAACTGAGAGCAAACTAGTAAGTCATGTCAAAAAGGAGTGGTTTAAATATATAAAAAGGACAATGTGAATTTAGGCTTCTGAGAGATCGAGGGTGGGGAATTCGTAATGGGGAACAGAGGAGTTGAATAAACAGCTTACATCTGTCTCCACCAATAAGATTTTTAAAATGCTCAATAATCAAGGGGCAAAAGGTAAAATAACACAACCTCTAAAGAAAAAGCACGAGCGAAACTAATAGGGCTCAAGATGGATAAGTCCCCTGGATCCAATGGGATGCATCCTATGATTTTAAAGGAATTAGCTACAGAAATATTTGATGCACTGGGAGGAGAGGTTTTGGAAAGCTGCCAATGTGAGGGAGACAAAAACAGGAAACTAGAAGTGAGTTAACTAACATTTGTTATTGGGAAATGTAGTCTGTTTTAAAGAGTACAACAGGAGAGCATTTAGAAATACATAGATTGATCAAGCAGAGTTAGTATTGGCTCATGAAGGGGAAATTGTGCCTGACAAATTGACTAGAATATGTATGCTATTTGGATCCTGTTTGGGGGGAGGGGGAATTTACCAGGGACATGCACCGGGGCCCAGGTCTCTGGCACAGAGCCTGTCCCTGTTGTACAGAAGGGAAGGAGGGAAAGGAGGAGAGTGTCAGTCCTTTGGGGACTTAATAGTTAGAGGCTCAGATAGAAGGTTTGTTAGGAATGAAAGAGGCTCACATTTGGTGTGTTACCTCTCAGGTGCCAGGGTCCGTGATGTCTCGGATCGTGTTTCTGGGGTTCATGTAGGTACGAACGAAAGAGGGATAGGGATGTAAGGCAGGATTTCAGGGAGCTGGGTGGAAGCTGAGAGCAAGAACAAGCAGAGTTGTTATCTCAGGTTTGTTACCCGTGCCATGTGATAGCGAGGCAAGGAATAGGGAGAGATATCAGCTGAACACGTGGCTGCAGGGATGGTGCAGAAGGGGCAGTTCTAGGTTTATGGGTAATTAGGGCTCATTCTGGGGAAGGTGGGACCTCTACAAACAGGACGGTCTTCACTTGAACTGGAAGGGTACTAATATCAAATTTGCTGGTGCTATTCGGGTGGGTTTAAACTAGCTCAGCAGAGCGGTGGGAACCTGAGGTGTAGTTCCAGTGCACAGGAGAATGTGAGTAGGGAGGACAAGGACAGAATTTTACGGTCACAGGAATGTGCTGGCAGACAGTAAGCTGGTTTGAAATATGTCTACTTCAACACCAGGAGTATCCAAACTACGGTAGGTGAGCTTGCAGCATGGATAAGTATCTGGGACTTCAATGTTGTGGCTATTTTTGAGACATGGATAAAGCAAGGTCAGGAATTGATATTGTAGGTTCCAGGGTTTAAATCTTTAATTAAAATCAGGGAAGGTGGTAAAAGAGGGGGAGGTATGGCTTTGTTTGTCAAGGATGGTAAAACATGATGGAAATGACTTTTGACGAGGATGCGTCTACTGAAATGGTATGGGCTGAGGTTAGAAACAGGTGAGGAGAGGTCAGACTGCTGGGAGTTTTTTATAGGTCTCCGCAAAGTTCCAGGGAAGTGGAGGAGAGGATTGGCAAAACTATTCTGGGCAGGAGTGAAAGGAATAGGGTGGTCATTGCGGGGGACTTTAACTTCCCCAGCATTGACTGGAAATGCTATAACTCTAGTACAACAGATGGATCAGTTTTTGTCCAATATGTGCAGGAGGGTTTCCTGATGCAGTATGTTGATTGGCCCATAAGAGGGAATTATAAGAGATGTTTCCGAGAATTCTGTGGGAAGCTAGGAAGGAGATAGCAGAGCCTTTGGCCTTGATATTTGAGTCATCATTGTTTACAGGCTTCATACCAGAGGACTGGGGGATTGCAAATATTGTGCCTTTGTTCAAGAAGGGCAGTAGAGATGACCCAGGTAATAACAGGCCATTGAGCCTTATGTCTGCTGGAGGAAAAGTTTTGGAAAGGATTATAAGAGACAGGATTTATAATCATCTAGCAAGCAACAATTTGATTGGAAATAGTCAACATGGATTCGTCATGGGCAGGTTACTTCTCACAAACCTCATTGAGTTTATTGAGAAGATGATCAAACATGTAGATGAGGGTAGGGAAGTTGATGTGGTATACGTGGACTTCAGTAAAGCCTTTGATAAGGTTTCACATGGTAGGCTATTAGAGAAAATGCAGAGGCATGGGATTGAGGGTGATTTGGCTGTTTGGATTAGGAACTGGCTTTCTGTAAGAAGGTAATGAATAGTATTTGATGGAAAATATTAAGCCTGGAGTCCAGTAACTAGTGGTGTGCCACAAGGATCTGTTTGGGACCATTGCTATTTATCATTTTTATAAATGGCTTAGACGCAGGCATAGGTGGATGGATTAGTAAATTTGCAAATGATAGTAAAGTCGGTGGAGTAGTGGACAGTGTGGAAGAATGTTGCAGATTGCAGGGGGACTTGGATAAACTGCAGAATTGGGCTGAGAGGTGGCAAAGGAGTTCAATGCAGATAAATGCGAGATGATTCACTTTGGGAAGAATAACAGGAAGCAGAGTACTGGGTCAATGGAACGATTCTTGGTAGTGTGGATGTGCAGAGGGATCTTGGTGTCCGTGTACATAAATCCCTTGAAGTTGCCACCCAGGTTGATAGTGCTATTAAGAAGGCATACAGTGTGTTAGGTTTTATTGGGAGAGGGATTGAGATCTGGAGCCGTGATGTCATGCTGTCATGCAGGGATACTGTACAAAATGTGAGTGCGGCCTCACTTGGAATATTGTGTGCAGTCTGCTCGTCCCATTATAGGAAGGATGTGGCAGCATTGGAAAAGGTGCAGAGGAGATTTACCAGGATGTTGCCTGGTATGGAGCGTAGGTCTTATGAGGAAAGGCTGAGGGACTCGGGTCTGTTCTCATTGGAGAGAAGAAGGCTGAGAGGGGATTTAATAGAGACATACAGGATGATCAGAGGATTAGATAGGGTAGACAGTGGGAGTCTTTATCCTAGGATGATAACATCTGCTTGTATGAGGCGGCATAGCTGCAATTTGAGGGGTGATGGATTTAAGACAGATATCAGAAGCAGGCTCTTTACTCAGAGAGCGGCAAGGGCGTGGAATGCCCTACCTGCCAATGTCGTCAACTCAACCACATTCGGGGCATTTAAACAATCCTTGGATCGGCATATGGATGATGATGAGATAGTGTAGGGTGATGGGCTTAGACTAGTTCACAGGTCGGCGCAACATCGAGGGCTGAAGGGCCTGTTCTGCGCTGTATTGTTCTATGTTCTAATCCTTTGCGGAGGTAATAAGCAAGGTAGACAAGGGGAAAGTGGTGGATGTAATGTATTTGAATTTCAAAAAGTGTTTGAGGTACCTTACATTAGATTACTTAATCAAGTAAGGGTCCATGTCATGATGTATTATAATAGCATTTTTGGAGGTTTGGCTAATTAGTAGAAGATAGAGTTGGGATAAAAGGTGGTGTATTCAGATGGTAACCCATAACTTGTGTTATGCCTCAGGGTCACGGTTGGTGCCACAATCATTCACAATAGTTAACTTAGACCCTTTGTTGCTTTACACATTGTCAGATTGTGAATGGGACAGCTCTGGCTATGTCGGCAACTCTCCCACTTTGCAGACACACGGTTCTGATTTCCAAATCCAACTTCAAGGTGTGAGCATAAGATTAAGGCCATCACTCTCCTGCAGTATTCAGGAGATGTCACACTGTCAGGGATGCTGTTTTCACATGGGGCATTAAACTGGGATCCCATTTGCCCTCTCACCTAGATGTAGGAAGGCTCACACTACTGTTTTGAAGAAGAGTAAGGCCGTTCTTCATGGTTTCTTGGCCAATATTTATCCTTTAACCAGCACCATGAAGGAAGGCCATCTTGTTGTTAATATATTGCTGTTTGTATGAGGCACAATGCCACTCCAGCCTTGGCTACATTAAAACGGTGACTGCATTTCACAGATTGCTTTCTTCACGTCTGGTGCTCCCGTTTAGATGGAAGTCTTTAGCTTATTCCAAAGCAGAGTACAAAAGTTAGCCATTAACTCTTTGTCATGTTGCCGTTTGTGAGATCTTGCTGTGCACAAACTGGCTGCAGCATTTCCTGCATTATAACAGTCACCCTGCTCCAGGCGTGCGCACATCATTGACAATAAAGTGCTTTGGGGCTTTCTGAGTTCATGGAAGGCCCTATGTGAATTACAGCTCTCCGAATCTCTGCTGGCAGAGTCCCAGGGCTCAATGATCTGAGGCTGTGCAATAACTAGAACGTGACAGCGATTGTGAACATTCTGCGCTGGCAACGATCGAAGGAAACAGCCGAAGGTTTTCACTGCTGACTGTGACTGAGTGACCTCTGGTGGATGGTGGGCATGTATGGCTGGGTGGATGGATAGATGGGTTCAGCCTTACCTCCTGCGGGCGGTGAAAACAGCCTGTCAACACCTGCCTCACACTAAATTAACAAACATGTGTGAGGTATCGCAGGAGCTTTGGCTAGCTGGCTGAGAAATTTTCCCTGCCAAACCCCGCAGACAGGAGTGAAAATGGACATCAGGCAGAGTTGATGCTGACAATACCGTGCACAGTGGGGGTGGGGAAAGAGAAGAGGAGAAGGAGGCAATGATTTACCTTCATGATCGAAAGGTGGCACAGTGCTGACTGCCAAGCCAGGCGTTCTGTCTCTCAACTTGAGCACCGGACGCTTCGTGGGTGCCGAGGGACCAACCTTGAACATTTCACAGCACATCTGCACTTCAAAGTAGGCCTTAAACACTTCCCTGTACTGCCACATCCACATGGCTCCTCGCTTTGCGTTGCTATGGAAGTGCCCTCTAAACTTGGGTCCGAATGAGCAGGGAGGGGCTCCACTGGCTTCTCTCAGAGCCCGTGGTTGCACGTTGTAGGTTCGAGACCGAGACTCTGCCTGCTCTCTGTTACACCGGCCTTGTTGCTTTGTTTTGTTCCTTTACTAATTCGCAGCCTGATGTTTGGGGAATTGCTTTATGCAGAACCCCTGAACACCTTCCCTCAACCTGTCGTCACTAACCCAAGGGAGGGCTTACTCTGCAGTTCGGTATTTAATTACAAGGTTCATGGAATAACCAGCTGCAGAAGCTGAACAGAAGAGTTAAACAGGGTGTGAAAGTACTTCTGAGCATGACACGGATATTGACACTCTGTACAGCTGAGAACCACAAAGCAATTACAGCATGGAGTGAGGCCATTTGGCCCAACCTCACCCTGCTAGTTTCTACCCTCCAATTGAGCAGCATTTTTAAATCTCACATCCTGTGTTGTCACCAGCACTTAAAGCCAAGGAAAAAACAAGTCAGCAGGTTTGAGAGAATGAACTTTATCAATGAATGTCAGCACAACATCGAGAGCCTGTACTCTGCTGTCTATTTGACGTTCTCTGTTCTGATGTCTGTCTCCAGTTTACATTGGTGAAAGTAAAGTGGCATTGCGCCAGTGTTTTATAATCGAGAAGGACAAGGGCCAGCAGATCCATGGGAACACCACCCTCTGCCAGTTCACCTCTAAGCCACTCACCATCCTGACTTGGAAATATACCAGCGTTCCTTTGGTGTTACTGGATCAAAATCCTGGAATTCCCTTCTGAATGGCATTGTCAGTGTCCCTACACAATATGAAGGCAGCTCACCACCACCACCTTCTCAGGGGCAAGGAGGGATTGGACAATAAATGTTGTCCTGGCCAATGTTGCCAGCCAGCCTAAAGATGAAAGAATTGACCTCGTTTCCATGTATCATCATTGTGGTCTCTCGGCAAAAAGAAAGTTGGCATTTTCTTACCAGAAGAGAGGACTGCTCTCTCATTACAGAGAGACAACTAGTGGCATTTTACCCTGAGGGTCACCATGCCTTAGGTGAGAGGAGAGTTCTTCATGATAACCTCAGCTAGTGCAGGAATTGAACCCACGTTATTGTCATCAATCTGCATTGCAAGCCAGCTGTCCAGCCGTATGAGCTAACCGGCTCCTCCTCTGTATTTAGGGAGAGGTCGACTGTGGGCTGTCCCCTACAGCCTATCATTTGACTGACTTCACAGTGTTAAGGCACATGAGGTACTGATTTGTCAAATGAGCAATTCCAGTCCGAAGCTTCACACAAAAGGAAGCACATCAGGAATTTAGCCACAGATGTTAAGTGCACGCCTCACAATCTCCGACCCATTAACTTTCAGGCAGAATATCATTCAGGACTTGCTGGCCTCTGACACACAGTTTCCTGATAACCGCTCTCATCACTTCAAGTTCTGTGCTGGGAATGCAAATTCTTAAAACCCAATAAGCGTCATCCTATTGTCCCCATTAAAATAAAAAGCATCAATTTTATTGTATGCACCCACACAGGGTCACAATTCGTAGTCCGAAGGAAATATTGCCTGTTCCTGTTTTGTCAGTTGACGCTGAAAGGTTAAAAACAGCTTGCCTTTATATATCGCAATTAATAAGACAGCCAAAGAGGCTTTGCAGAAGCAGTACAAATTTAACACGGAGCCACTTACAGGAGTAGGCTATTCAGTCACTTGAGCCTGTTCTGTCATTCAATGAGACCCAACTCCATATCATTACCTTTGACCCACATTACCGAACAAAACAAAATCCATCTCAGATTTAAAATTAACGACTGACCCAGCATCCACTGCTGCTTGTGGAAGAGAGTTCCAAACCTCTCCCATCCTTTGCATGTCAAAGTGCTTCCTAACAACTCTCCTGAGCGGATCGGCCCTAATGTTTTTTTTGTTTTCTTCATTAGCAAGGATAAGGGTATCAGTGGCCACCATTTATTGCCCAGAGGGAGGTTTAAGAGTCTACCACGTTGCTGTGGAGTCACATGTAGGCCAGAAGGACAATAGTGAGCCAGATGGGTTTTGCCTGACAATCAGGAATGGATTTTTGTTCCAACATCAAACACGTACTTCCAAATTTTTACCAAATTCAAATTCTACCATCTGAGGAGCATCTGCACACTGCTCACGTCAACCAACCCAACCTTCCAGTTGCCATCCATTTTAATTCCCCCTCCCACTCCACTAGCACCATCTCCATCCTTGGCCTCCTCCACTGTCAAAGTGAGGCCAGCTGAAATTAGAGGAACATCACCTTATATTTCGTCTCATTAGCTTATATCCCAGTGGCCTCAATATTGAATTCACTAGCTTCAAAATCCGCCCCCCCCCACCCCCATGCCTTATCCCATTGTCTAGCTCTCACCCTCCTCCCTGGATCCCTGACCTGACTCAATCTGTCCAGTTCCCTCCTCACCAATCTGTTCCACCCTTCCCATTGACCAATCACCATAACCCTCCACCTTCATTTACCTATCACCATCCCACTAACCCTTCCATCAGCCCCACCCCCCTGTATATGTCTGGGCTCCGCTCCCCCTCCCCTCCTTCATCCTGATGAAGGGTTTTGACCTGAAATGTTGACATTGTTGCTCCTCGGATGCAGTGCTTTTACAGCTTCACATCTATTGACTCCACCATCTGCCATGGCAGGATTCAAACCCAGGGCCCCAGAACATTGCTGGTACATCTGGATTAACTGTCCAGCAATACCACTCGGCCATCATCTCCCCTTTATGCTGAGACAATGTCCCCCAGTGTAAAGTCTCCAACCAATGGAAATATTTCATCTTTATCTACTCTTCCTTTTCTTGTGATAATCTTAAGACTTTGATCAAATCATTCCTTAACATTTAATGTTCTAAAGGAATTACACTTAATTGGCATAATTTCTCTCCATAACTTAAACCCTAAGAGTTAGGGAGATTTTGTGCTGATGACCTATTTAGAAAGGGTTTTGGTCTGTGTAGTGATTGGGATGAGGTAGACCTTATTGACTCCAAGGTTCTTGATCGGGGTTCTTATTCTAGGTCAATCAGGGAGCCCTGACTGACCAATGTAACCAGGAGATTTAGAATCTCCTCAGTTGAGGACTGACCCTGAGCTGGTCAGTGTACACAGCCACAGCCAATGTACTGTGCACTTATAAATAAAGGGTGATTTGGTGACAGGATAACAGCCTCGGTGCGGTTATTTCAGTCTGAAAGGGGAAAGAGAAATAGTGAGGCAGATTGGCTAAGGGAAGGAATTCTAGCAGTTAGAGTCTTAGAATTCAAATGCATGAAGTTCCTATTGATGCAGAATCACAAGTCTCTAATGATCAGAAAGTCTTATAGAGGGCAAAGAAAGAATACTAGTTTTTAGTGGATGACAGACGTTTGGAACACAGATGAAAAGATTCCGGCAGAATTTTGAATCAGCAGGGTACACTCAATGAGCGGAAGTGTCGACTGTGACCAGAGACTGGGTAAACACTGGGACCATGGGTATAAGATCAATGATCAAGAAGTAAAGGGAAAATTTTAGACAGGTTTTGGCATGATCAGCAATCACTTCCTGAGCAGGTACAGGAGGAACATTTAATGTATTACTTTGAAAATGGAATTGGCGAAAGGAAACATGGAAATAAAGGCAAAGAAGGCCATTCGGCCCTTCGAGCACCTGCTCCACCATTCAATACGATCGTGGCTGATCCTCCAACTCAGTCCCCTGTTCCTGCTTTCTCCCCCATAACCTTTGATTCTTTGAGCCCTAAGAATGATATCGCCATAAAACAACACGACCAGCTATCCCTAGTAGCCATACACTCAGACAACCAGGAACATGAATTTGACTGGGAAAACACTACCATCATAGGACAAGCCAGACAGAGAACAGCCAGGGAATTCCTAGAGGCATGGCATTCATCCACAAACTCCATTAACAGACACATGGACCTGGACCCCATATACAAACCACTACAGCTGAAACTGACACCCGGAAGCGGCAAGAACAAACCACTATAAATACCGGAAGAAACATCAAAGCAGCGCTTCACAGGAGGCTCCAATAGCACTGATGATGTTCCCTAGCCAGGGAACGAAACGTTTGCAGCAAAAACTTCCAGCTCGGCGAACAGAACCACAACAACGGACACCCGAGCTACAAATCTTCAACCAGACTTTAAATGATATCTAACTCATACAGTCATAAAGTGATAGCGTCATACAGACCCTGCGGCCCAACTCGTTCATGCTGACCAGGTTTCCTAAACTGAACTAGTCCCATTTTCCTGCATTTGGCTCATATCTGTATGAACCTTTCCCATTCATGTGCCTGTCCAAATGTAATTTACATGTTGTAATCGTACCAGCCTCTGGCAGCTCACTCTGTACATGCACCACCTTCTCCATGAAAATGTTGGTTCTCAGGTCCCTACTAAACTTTTCCCCTTTCACCTTAAACCTGTGATCTCTAGTTTTGGACTCCATTACCATTGGGGGAAAAAAACCTTGTCTATTTACACTCCGGGAAAAAATGTCCCAGCCTTTCCTTATACAGGTATCCCCCGCTTTTTGAAAGTCTGCTTTATGTTACTTCACTTTTACAAAAGACCTGCATTAGTACCTGTTTTCACTAACTGAAAGAAATCCAAGGGGCATTTTCGCTTTTATGAGAAAGGGCGAAATGTTTCCCATATAAATTAATGCCTCTGCGCTTTACGCCATTTTGGCTTACGAAAGGTTTCATAGGAATGCTCTGCTTTCGGATAGCGAGGGATACCTGCAACTTAAATCTTCCCGACATCCTTGTCAATCCAGTCCTTCTCCAGTTTTTAATAATATCCTTCCTTTAGAAAGGCCACTAGTATTGTGTGCAATACTCCAAATGTGGCCTTAGCAATGTCTTTACAGCTGTGGAACGATGTCCCAATTCTTGTACTCGATGCTCTGACCAATGAAAGCAAGTGTGTCGAATGCTTTCTTCACCACCTGTTAATTATTAAGGGGCCCTATTCTCTCCCTAGTTACTCTTTTGCTCTTAATATATTTGTAGAATCTATTTGGATTCTCCTTTACCTTGTCTGCCAAAGCTATCTCATGTCCCCTTTTTTGCCCTCCTGATTTCCCTCTTAAATGTACTCCTATACTCCCAATACTCCTCAAGGGGCTGACTTGATCCCAGCTGTCTATACCTGACATATGCTTTCTTCCTTTTCTTGACCAGAGCCTCAATATCATCCAGTGTTTCCTGCCCCTGCCAGCCTTGCCCTTCACACTATTGGGAACATGCTAGCCTTGAACTCTCATCATCTCGCTTTTGAAATCCATCCGTTTGCCAGATGTCCCTTTAACTGTGAACAGTCTCCCCAATCAACTTTTGACAGCTCCTAGGTAAAAACAATGGCTGCAGATGCTGGAAACCAGATTCTGGATCAGTGGTGCTGGAAGAGCACAGTAGTTCAGGCAGCAACCGAGGAGCAGTAAAATCGACGTTTCGGGCAAAAGCCCTTCATCAGGATTTTGACAGCTCCTGTCTAATATCATCAAATGTGGCTTTGCCCCATATTATGGACGAGGCCAGACCACTTAAAATATTCTTAAGCAAGCAGCCCAAATCATAACTTTGCAATTTGTTTCAGTAAGTGTACAGTGAGAATTACCTGGAGTGAGGGAGCTAGATTGACTACCAGGTTTTAAATCACAAGATTACACAATGGGGTGGGATATCTGGTTGACATGGACAAGTTGGACTGAAGGATCTGTTTCCACGCTGTACATCTCTATGACTTTAAAACAGAATAAAGAACCCCTACAGAACTCAGTCAATCCAAACTAGACTTAATTATACTGTTCCGAATATACACAACAATCCCAAAGAGCAAACCCCCTTCAACACACAGTACAAAAAAGGGTCATACGCTTAGAGGTTGAAGTTAGAAGAGAGAGAGAGTTTCCACACAGCTCACTGTTGAACCTCCAACTAGTTCTGGACCGAGCTAGACTGCTCAGCTAGAAAGATGACAACCCCAACAACCCCCCCCCCCCACTTTCATTATACAGGTCACTTCTAAAACATGACCACTTTGGCCTAAAGTCTCACCTGTTTACGTATAAACAAAAGGCCTCTCAATACACTTTATCTCTGTATCAAACCAGACTAATCAGCACTGAGAGTGGTTTATCGACCCTCTGAAAAAACCAAGAACACAGTATCCTTGAGAAAATGAACAGTTTTTAGCAAAATACGAGCTTTGTGACACCCAACTTTGAACTTTAACTTGTACACCAGGCCTATCCTTTTCCATGATTATTCTAAAACTAATAGAATTATGGTCACTGGTCCCAAACTGCTCCCCCACTAACACCTTAGTCATTTGCCCTGCCTTATTTCCCAAGAGGACATCATGTTTTCCCCCTTCTCCCTCCATCTACATATTGATTGAGAAAGTTTTCATGGACACACTTAACAAATTCCTCCTATTGAACTGGCAGTCCCAGTTTATATTTGGAAACTTCAAATCCCTGACTGTTACAACCCTATTATTCTTATAGCAATCTCCCTAACTATTTGCTCCTCTCTTGGCGGGTTTATAGTCCAATGCCAACAAAGTGATCACCCCCTTCTTATTTATCAGTTACACCCCGATAGCCTCACTGAACAATCCCTCAGGAATATCCCAAGTAATGCTGTGATGTTATGCCGAGTCAAAAATGCCCCTCCCCCTCCTCTTTTGTCTCCTCTTCTATCCTTCCTTCGGCATCGAGATCAAGGAACATTGAGCTGCTAATTTCTGTAATAGCTATATCCCAGTCCCGTGCTCTGATCCATGTTCTGAGTTCATCTGCCTTACCTGTCAGATGCTGGAGATCAGAGTCGGGAGTGTGGCGCTGGAAAAGCACAGCAGGTCAGGCAGCATCCAAGGAGCAGGAGAATCGATGTTTCGGGCATAAGCCTTCAGGCATTCCTGATGAAGGACTTATGCCTGAAACGTTGATTCTCCTGACCTACTGTGCTTTTCCAGCACCACACTCTCAACTGCCCTCCCTGTCAGGCCTCTTGTAATGGGATAAACGCAGTTTCATCCATCAATCTTCCCTCATTCTCTGCCGTGCTCTTGCCTGCTTTGTCCATTTAACTTGATCCCCTTAACTTCTGCGTGAGTCTCAACCTTCTTTCTTGTCTCATTACTGTTTCGGGTCCCAACTCCTGCTTGAAAACATTTTTCCATGCTTTGGTTTTATATGCCTTCTGTGGTTGACAATTCCACATAGCCACCACTCCCAGGTGAAAATAAATTCTCCTTGTCGTTATTCTAAAGAGCTTACCCTGTATACAACATAGAACATAGAACATTACAGTGCAGTGCAGGCCCTTCAGCATTCAATGTTGCGCCGGCCTGTATCTTTAAACTGTGGCCCTTGCTTCTGGAACATATGGGGAAGAGAGCAACAAACTGAATAGGTCTTTCAAAGGATCGATATGGCTTTCAATGGGTCTAGATTAGACTGCTCCTCGGATGCTGCCTGAACTGCTGTGCTTTTCCAGCACCACTCTAAACTAGACTCTGGTTTCCAGCAACTGCAGTCCTTGTTTTTACCTTTCAATGGATCTGAATAGCCTCCATTTGTGCTCTGAACCTTGACGCAATTTTGATGCAGTGCTGCAAAATGATGGCAGTGAATCTGATGGTGTCTTGATGAAACCGAAAATAGGATCATGGGTAAAACAGGCAGCTGACTCACCACCAGGAGAAAGTGAGGACTGCAGATTCAGGAGATCAGAGTCGAGTGCTGGAAAAGCACAGCACGTCAGGCAGCACCCGAGGAGCTACCACCCATTATCAACATCGCTGCAAATTCTGTGGAATATGGTGATTCAGCAATGAAGCACTGGCAACATTAGAAAGCTGGAAACACTCAGAGAGTATCTCTGGCATCTTTAGCACAAAGATACTGCCCTGTCTTCTGTGTGGTTGCAGCTGCTTTCACACAAACCTACTCAATGAATGTTTCACCACAAGCACGAGATGAGCCGGGATTTCAACAATGATTCAGCGGGAATAGAACTCAGCCTTAGTAGGGAGGACTATAAAAGGATGTAGGAAAGGAGCTGGGAGGAAGAACTTAGTGTTGATAAATCCAGAGGAAGAGCTGGCACCTACAATGGTACAATGGACAGAATGCCCACATTCTGTGCTGTGACGTTTAATATGAGCTGTCACAGAGAGTGACAGGACTCTGGCATAGACCGTAGAGTAGTACAGCACAGTACAGGCCCTCTGGCCCACAATGTTGTGCTGAGCATTTATCTTAATCTAAGATTAACCTAACCTCCACACCCCTCAATTTACTGCTGTCCAAGTGCTTGTCCAGCAGTCGCTTAAATGGCCCTAATGTCTCTGACTCTACTACTATCTCTGGCAGTGCATTCCACGCACCCACCACTCCCTCCCTCCCTCCTCCTCTAACCTAAATTAAGAGTCCACAGACTTGCCACAAAAAGAGGGTCTAAGGAAGTTTGGATCGAAGAGTGAGGCTTCAGCTCAGGAGTCTTTGGCAAGGAGGTTGAGTGAAGTGATTACGCCACAGTTGAAGAGGGTGAAGACATGACTGCCCAGCTGGTTCAGTGCGCTACGTGCTTGATGTGGGAGGTCAATGACTCTGGTGTGTCTGGCTCGTATATGTGTGGAAAGTGTGTGCACATTCAGCGCTGATGAAAGAACTCGAGGTCCTTAGGCTCATCTGAGAGAACGAGAACTTTCTGGACAAGACCTTCAGCGAGGTTATTACACCAATCATGCCAGAAGAGAGCAGAAGAGAGCGGACGATGAGGAAGGCAGAGGAGACAGGTGCAAGAGACCCCGGGAGAAGTACCTGTCAGGAACAAGTTGAAGCTGTTGGAAACAGTAGAGACTGATGACACTGCCAGTTCGCAAGGCGGCCAAGTCTGTCAATCAAAAGTTGGCGCAGAGGCAGAGCGGAAGAGTCAGACATCGCACAGAGCCGTGGAAATAGGGGACTCCTTCGTGAGAGGAACTGACCGGGTTTTTGTGGCAGCAGACAGGATTTAAGGATGGTGTGATTCCTTCCTGGTGCCAGGGTGAAGGACATCGAGGACAGAGTGCGGGAAATCCTCAAGGACGAAGGTGAAGAGCCAGTGGTGGTGGTACATGTCGGCACACATGATGTCGGGAAGAAGAGGAGGAACATACTACAGTGGGACTTCGGAGAACTAGGAAGAAGACTGAAAAGCAGGATGTCCAAGTTGGTTATCTCCGGTTTGCTTCCAGTTCCTCGGGCTGGTGAGGCCAGAAACAGGGAGATCATGGACTTGAACGTGTGGCTGGGGAACTGGTGCAGGAAGCAAGGATTTAAGTTCTTGAATCACTGGGGTATATTTTGTGGTAAGCATAAATTCTACAAGAGAGACGGTTTGCACCTTAATAGGTTAGGGACCAGCATTCTGGCAGGCAGGTTTTCTACTGCAACACCGCTACGTTTAAACTAAGTAGCGGGGGGAGGGAGGGGACAAGCTGGATGTTTAAAAAAGAAATTGAAGGGAAAGTTAGAACAAGAGAAGTCAAGAAAGACAACTGTATCAATGAGGCAGAAAACTCGGAAAGGGATCATGCTGTAAGGTTGAGTGAAATAGGGGTTGATGGGAAAGGTGAGGGCAGTAACAAATTAAAAATACTACATATGAATGCACGAAGCATTAGACATAAGATGGATGAGCTTGAGGCTCTTTTGGAAACTGGCAGATACGATATTGTGGGGATAACTGAGATGTGGCTTCAAGTGGACAGGGCCTGGGAAATGAATATTCAAGGTTACACGTGCTATCGTAAGGACAGACTGACGGGCAGAGGGGGTGGGGTGGCCTTGTTGGTAAGGGAGGATATTCAGTCCCTTGTGCAGGGGACCTAGAGTCAGGGGATGTAGAGTCAGTGTGGATAGAGCTGCGAAATACTAAGGGTAAAAAGACCCTCTTGGGAGTCATCTACAGGCCCCCAAACAGTAGTCTGGATGTCGGATGTAAGATGAATCAGGAGCTGAAATTGGCCTGTCGCAAAGATGTTGGTATGGGGGATTTTAACATGCAGGTAGACTGGGAGAATCAGGATGGTATTGGACCTCAAGAAAGAGGCTTTGTGGAGTGCCTCGGAGATGGATTCTAAGAGCAGCTGGTGCTGGAGCCGACCAGGGAGAAGGCAATTCTGGATCTGGTATTGTGTAATGAACCAGAATTGGTCAGACACCTCGAAGTGAAGGAGCCATTGGGAAGTAGTGACCATAATACATTAAGCTTCAATCTGCAATTTGAGAGGGAGAGGCTACAGTCAGAAGTGACAGTACTTCTGTTGAATAAAGGGAACAATGGAGCTATGAGGAAGGAGCTGGCCAAAGTTCAATGGTGCAATACCTTAGCAGGGATGACCGTGGAGGAACAATGGCGGATACTTCTGTGTATAATGCAGAAGTTGCAGGATCAGTTCATTCCTAAAAGGAAGAAAGACCCCAGGAGGAGGCATGGGCAGCCGTGGCTGACGAGGGAAGTTAAGAAACATATAAAGTTAAAAGAGAAAAAGTATAACATAGCAAAGATAGGTGGGAAAACTGAGGACTGGGAAGCTTTTAAAGAGCAACAGAGGATTACTAAGAAGGAAATACGCAGAGAAAAAATGAGGTACGAAGGTAAACTGGCCAATAATATAAAGGAGGATAGTAAAAGCTTTTTTAAGTATGTGCGAGGCAACAAAATGGTTAAGACTAAAATTGGGCCCTTGAAGACAGAAACAGGGGAATATATTACAGGGAACAAAGAAATGGCAGAAGAATTAAATGGGTACTTCAGATCTGTGTTCACTGGGGAAGACACAAGCAATCTCCCTGAGGTAACAGTGGCTGAAGGACCTGAACTTAAGGGAACCTATATTTGCCAGGAATTCGTGTTGGAGAGACTGTTAGGTCTGAAGGTTGATAAGTCTCCGGGGCCTGATAGTCTACATCCCAGGGTACTGAAGGAGGTGGCTCGGGAAATCGCGGATGCGTTGGTGATTATTTTCCAGAGTTCGATAGATTCGGGGTCGGTTCCTGAGGATTGGAGGGTGGCTAATGTTGTACCACTTTTTAAGAAAGGAACGAGAGAGAAAGCAGGAAATTATAGACCAGTTAGTCTGACCTCAGTGGTGGGAAAGATGCTGGAGTCTATTATAAAGGATGAAATTATGGCACATCTGGATAGTAGTAACAGGATAGGACAGATTCAGCATGGATTTATGAAGGGGAAATCATGCTTGACTAATCTTCTTGAATTTTTTGAGGATGTAACTCTGAAGATGGATGAGGGAGATCCAGTAGATGTACTGTACCTGGACTTTCAGAAAGCTTTTGATAAAGTCCCACACAGGAGGTTAGTGAGTAAACTTAGGGCACATGGTATTGGGGGCAAAGTACTAGATTGGATTGAAAATTGGTTGGCTGATAGGAAACAAAGGGTCGTGATAAACGGCTCCATTTCGGAATGGCAGGCAGTGACCAGTGAGGTACCGCAAGGATCCGTGCTGGGACCACAGCTTTTTACAATATATGTTAATGATATAGAAGATGGTATCAGCAATAACATTAGCAAATTTGCTGATGATACAAAGCTGGGTGGCAGGGTGAAATGTGATGAGGATGTTAGGAGATTACAGGGTGACCTGGACAAGTTAGGAGAGTGGGCAGATGCATGGCAGATGCAGTTTAATGTGGATAAATGTATGATTATCCACTTTGGTGGCAAGAACAGGAAGGCAGATTACTACCTAAATGGAATCAATTTAGGTAAAGGGGCAGTACAGAGAGATCTGGGTGTTCTTGTACACCAGTCAATGAAGGCAAGCATGCAGGTACAGCAGGTAGTGAAGAAGGCTAATAGCAAGCTGGCCTTCATAACAAGAGGAATTGAATATAGAAGCAAAGAGGTGCTTCTGCAACTGTACAGGGCCCTGGTGAGACCAAACCTGGAGTACTGTGTGCAGTTCTGGTCTCCAAATTTGAGGAAAGACATTCTGGCTATTGAGGGAGTGCAGCGTAGGTTCACGAGGTCAATTCCTGGAACGGCAGGATTACCTTACACTGAAAGACTGAAGCGACTGAGCTTGTATACCCTTGAGTTTAGAAGACTGAGAGGGGATCTGATTGAGACATATAAGATTATGAAAGGATTGGACACTCTGGCAGCAGGAAACATGTTTCCGCTGATGGGTGAGTGCCGAACCAGAGGACACAGCTTAAAAATATGGGGTAGACCATTTAGGACAGAGATGAGGAGAAACTTCTTCACCCAGAGAGTGGTGGCTGTGTGGAATGCTCTGCCCCAGAGGGCAGTGGAGGCCCAGTCTCTGGATTCATTTAAGAAAGAGTTGGATAGAGCTCTCAAAGATAGTGGAGTCAAGGGTTATGGAGATAAGGCAGGAAGAGGATACTAATTAGGAATGATCAGCCATGATCATGTTGAATGGCGGTGCAGGCTCGAAGGGCTGAATGGCCTACTCCTGCACCTATTGTCTATTGTCTATTGTGTAAAGAACCTATCTCTGACATCTTCCCTAAACATTTCTCCGATCACCTTAAATTTATGACCCCTCTTGACAGCCATTTCTGCCCTGGGGAAAAGTCTCTGGCTATCTGCTCTATCTCTGCCTCTCATTACCTTGTACACCTCCATCAAGTCACCTCTATTCCCTCTCTCCAGTGTGAAAAGCCCTAGTTCACTCAACCACTCTTCATCAGACAAGCCCTCCAATCCAGGAAGCATCTGGGTAAACCTCCTCTGCATCCTCTCTAAAGCATTGACATCCTTCCTATAATGAGGCGACCAGAACTGCACACAATATTCCCAAGTGTGGCCTCACCAAGGTTTTATAGAGCTGCAGCAAAACCTCACAGCTCTTAAACTCAATCCCCCTGCTAATAAAAGCCAAAACACCATATACTTTCTTAACAACCCTATCAACTTGGGTGGCAACTTTAAGGGATCTATGTACGTGTACCCCAATATCCGCTGTTCCTCCACACTGTCAAGAATCCTGTCTTTAACCCTGTATTCAGCATTCAAATTCGAGCTTCCAAAATGAATCACTTTGCATTTATCCAGGTTGAACTCTATCTGCCACTTCTCAGCCCAGCTCTGCATCTTGTCAATGTCTTGTTGTAGTCTGCAAAAGCCCATGACACTATCTGCAACACCACCAACCTTTGTGTCATCGGCAAACGTACTAACCCACACTTCCACTTTTTCATCCAAGCCGTTTATAAAAACTACAAAGAGCAAAGGCCTGAGAGGAACAGATCCCTGTGGGACACCACTGGTCACTGACCTCCAGGTGGAATACTTTCCATCCACTACCACCTGCTGTCTTCTTTTGGCCATTCAAGTCTCCTGCCCAAAATCCACAAACCTGCCTGCCCCGGCCGACCCATTGTCTCAGCCTGCTCCTGCCCCACCGAACTCATCTCCGCCTACCTCGACACGGTTCTGTCCCCCTTAGTGCAAGAACTCCCCACCTAAGTTCGGGACACCACCCACACCCTCCACCTCCTCCATGATTTTCGCTTCCCCGGTCCCCAACACCTTATCTTCACAATGGACATCCAGTCCCTGTACACCTCCATCCCCCATCACGTAGGACTCAAAGCCCTCCGCTTCTTCCTTTCCCGCCGTACCAACCAGTACCCTTCTACTGACACCCTCCTTCGACTGACTGAACTGGTCCTCACCCTGAACAACTTCTCTTTCCAATCCTCCCACTTCCTCCAAACTAAAGGAGTTGCCATGGGCACCCGCATGGGCCCCAGCTATGCCTGTCTCTTCGTAGGATATGTGGAACAGTCCATCTTCCGCAACTGCACTGGCACCACCCCCCACCTTTTCCTCCGCTACATCGATGACTGTATCGGCGCTGCCTCGTGCTCCCACGAGGAGGTTGAACAGTTCATCAACTTTACCAACACCTTCCATCCCGACCTCAAATTCACCTGGACTGTCTCAGACTCCTCCCTCCCCTTCCTAGACCTTTCCATTTCTATCTCGGGCGACCAAATCAACATAGACATCTACTATAAACCGACTGACTCCCACAGCTACCTGGACTACACGTCCTCCCACCCTGCCCCCTGTAAAAACGCCATCCCATATTCCCAATTCCTTCGTCTCCGCCGCATCTGCTCCCAGGAGGACCAGTTCCAATACCGTACAGCCCAGATGGCCTCCTTCTTCAAGGACCGCAGATTCCTCCCAGACGTGATCAACGATGCCCTCCACCGCATCTCCTCCACTTCCCGCTCCTCCGCCCTTAGGCCCCGCCTCTCCAAACGCCACCAAGACAGAACCCCACTGGTTCTCACCTACCACCCCACCAACCTCCGCATACAACGTATCATCCCGCCGTCATTTCCGCCAACTCCAAACGGACCCCACCACCAGGGATATATTTCCCTCTCCTCCCCTATCAGCGTTCCGCAAAGACGACTCCCTTCGTGACTCCCTCGTCAGGTCCACACCCCCCACCAACCCAACCTCCACTCCCGGCACCTTCCCCTGCAACCGCAGGAAATGCAAAACTTGCGCACACATCTCCTCCCTTACCTCTCTCCAAGGCCCCAAGGGATCCTTCCATATCCGCCACAAATTCACCTGCACCTCCACACACATCATCTATTGCATCCGCTGCACCCGATGTGGCCTCCTCTATATTGGGGAGACGGGCCGCCTACTTGCGGAACGCTTTAGGGAACACCTCTGGGACGCCCGGACCAACCAACCCAACCACCCCGTGGCTCAACACTTTGACTCTCCCTCCCACTCCACCGAGGACATGCAGGTCCTTGGACTCCTCCATCGCCAGAACATAACAACACGACGGTTGGAGGAAGAGCGCCTCATCTTCCGCCTGGGAACCCTCCAACCACAAGGGATGAACTCAGATTTCTCCAGTTTCCTCATTTCCCCTCCCCCCCACCTTGTCTCAGTCGATTCCCTCGAACTCAGCACCACCCTCCTAACCTGCAATTTTCTTCCTGACCTCTCCACCCCCACCCCACTCTGGCCTATCACCCTCACCTTGACCTCCTTCCACCTATCACATCTCCATCGCCCCTCCCCTAAGTCCCTCCTCCCTACCTTTTATCTTAGCTTGCTGGACACACTTTCCTCATTCCTGATGAAGGGCTTTTGCCCAAAACGTCGAATTTCCTGTTCCTTGGATGCTGCCTGACCTGCTGCGCTTTAACCAGCAACACATTTTCAGCTCTGATCTCCAGCATCTGCAGTCCTCACTTTTGACATCCAAGTCTGTACCCAGACAGTCAGATTTCTCTGCATCTGACACCTTCCAACTTTCTGAATAAGCCTACCGTGGGGAAACTTATCAAATGCCTTACTGAAATCCATAAACACCACATCCACTGCTCAATGTTCGTCCAACTGTCTTGTCACATCCTCACAGAACTCAGTTAGGCTTGTGAGGAATGGTCAGCAAAATATTGTTTCCTTCTTTTCTTGAAAGAACTAAACAGGTTCTGACTGTTAGCAACTGTCAAATCTTCAGAGTCAAAAAGTGTGGTTCTGATAAAGCTCAGCACGTCAGGCAGCATCCGAGGAGCAGGACGGTCGATGGTTCGGGCCTCAACTCTCCTTGTTTGGGAGAGATCACGGGCAAACCACTGGCACTAGGCCGAGAGTGTGGTGCTGCAAAAGCACAGCCGGTCAGGCAGCATCTGAGGAGCAGGAGGGCCGACGTTTCGGGCAAAAGCTCTTCATCAGGAATCCACTAGGTGGCAGACATCCTGGAGGTTTTCACATTGCCATTGTTGACTGCTCCATGTTTAATGCTTCAGCCACTGACTAACTGACATCATCCAAGTGGTACCCAATCTTCGGTTGTTATGTAAGCTTCGCCCTTCCCCTTCAGGAAAGTACACAACCGCCCTTCCAGCCAATCACAGGATATTTCAGGAGTCTTTCTCATGTGTATTGGAGAGCCCTCTGGTGTGGACACTAACCAGCTCTGTCAACAAGACCTTTGATCAGTCTCAGCTGGCGACTGTGTTGGGAGTGAATTTCCAACTGTTTCCTGTCTTGTAACCTCAACATAAAGCCCCACTCTCTTGTTCAAAGGACTGAGCAATGAAGGCAAGTGTGCTAAATGCCTTTCTCACCACCCTGTCTAATGTGATGCAACATCAAAGGATTATGTACCAGGGTTCCCCTGTTCTACAACACTACCCAAGGTATTACCATTAATTGTAGAAGACCTGTCCCTGTGGTTGCTCTGCCATTCAGTGAGATCATGGATGATCTGTGGCCTAACTCCATATATTTGCCTGTGGCCCATATCCCTTAATACCTCTGGTTAAGATGTGCTAACTAACATTTTTCCTGAATGATCTGGCCCTGATTTTCCGACTCTGTTCCCTAGTTCCAGACTCTCCAACCAGAGGAAATAGGTTATCTTTATCTACTCCGTCTTTTCCCGTTAATATAGATTAGATTCTCTACAGTATGGAAACATACCTGCACCTACCTGCACATCTTTGGACTGTAGGAGGAAACCAGAACACCCGGAAGTATGGAAACAGGCCCTTCAGCCCAACAAGTCCATTCCGACCCTCCGAAGAGTAACCTGCCCAGACCCATTCCCCTCGCCTATATTTACTCTGACCAATTCACCTACCTGCACATCTTTGGACTGTAGGAGGAACCGGACCACCCAGAGGAAACCTACACAGACACGGGGAGAATGTGAAAACTCCACACAGACAATCGCCTGGGGCGGGAATCGAACCCAGGTCACTGGCGCTGTGAGGCATCAGTGCTAACAACTGAGCCACCGTGCCACCCCCTCAGATGGATGACCCCTAAACATTCTAAATTATAGAGAAAACAGGCTTAATTTATATAATCTCCCCTCATAATGTAACTCCTGATTACATTTAACATGGTTTATTTCTCCATTTGTTGTTTACGTTTCTTTAATATTTCACCCGATGAAGGGGCTTGTGATTTCAGATAAACCTGTTGGACTACAGCCTGGTGTTGTGTGACTTCTGACTTTGTTTCTTTAAGACTGTTTCTCCACCCCCAGGGTTGACATCATCGTTAAAGTTAATGCTCAAAACGAAACAAAGTGAAACAAATGACCTTTGCAACATTTTAAAAAGTGGTTTTCAAAAGAGGTTCATGATGGTGAGACTCTTATCATTCAAGCTAACCTCTTATACAGCTCTTATTAGAAGGGTTATCTTAAAATACTAATAACTGACCCTTGTATACAAACACTGCCAAAGAGGATCAGAAATTACCTTTCTCTTTCTTCATGTTGAAAGGGACTGTGGTGCTCTCTGTAGTCCCAAGGTTTGTCATTGTCCCACTCAGCTCCCGGGGAGAGTTAAACCTCGGAGAGTTAGGGAAAAGATAAGGCCACCAGAAAAACCCAAAAGGCCTATGGAGACGCATGACTGCTTTGATCTGAGGCACAACGCAAATAATATATAAAAATATCCGCTTTGAGAATCCTGGGGCAGATTGATTGGTAAAAACCTGAGCTGGGAGCGATGCCAAAATATTTACGAGACTGCCTGCATTCCTTGCCTGGTCTCTCTGCGAGTCACTCAGGTCTGGATGTGTAACCAAGAGATCACAATCAGAGCTGCCTCTGCTAGGCCAACCCCCTCTCCATCACTCCTGGGAGGCTCTCTGCAGAATCCAGGTGCCTGAATCCAACAAACACCTCATTATGGAATTAATGAGGCTGTCACGTGACACCGGCTCGGATAAAAACAAAGAGCGCTTTCAATGAAAAGAGAAAATAAAGATTTCTGTAATTTGGTATTGCACTTCATCGGTATCTCAGACACTCCGTGGGCAATTGGTTATTTTCATGGGTAGCGATTTCGAGTAGGTGCAGAGGAAAGATTCCCACGTAGGCTACACCTCATCACGGCTCTCAAAAGGTCCCAGGGTGCTTCATTATTCAAAAAATTACTTTCAAAAATAGTCACAATTATCGTGAAGAAGGGAGCAGCCACTTTATGCTCAGTGAGATTGCACAGATGCTACTGCGGTGAATATGATGATATTTGATGCTATTTCCACGAGGTGACATAAGGATTTAGTTAGCTCAGTCAGCTGGCTGGCTTGTTAGTGATGCTAACAGCGTGGGTTCAATCCCCGCACCAGCTGGAGTTACCATGAAGGACTCTCCTTCTCAATCTCTTCCCCCCTCACCTAAGACATGAGGACCCTCAGGATAAATCACCACCTGTTGTATGTCTCTCTCTAATGGGAGAATGGCCCTGTGATTTGGTAAAACTATGGTGACTACTCCTTTATTAGTTGGCAAAGATAAACTGGGAACACTCTGATCCTTTCCATATTGTGTAACAGTATCTTCAGTGCGCACTTATAGTCGACCCTGAATTTAGAGAATTAGCCATTCAGCCCCTCAAATTCTCATGCACCAAACTACCTTCATTCCATCTGAATTTAGATCTTCAGAACTAGGAGCAGAAGGAGGCCATTCAGCCCCTCGAGCCTGCTCTGCTTTTTAATACAATCATAGTTGATCTCATCTTGGCCTCAACTCCACTTTCCTGCCCGTGCTCTATGACCTTTTCACCCATTGCTAATTAAAAATCTGCCTGTCTCTTGCTTAAATGTACTTAATTTCCCAGCATCCTCCGCACTCTGGGGAATTAAAGGAAGCAATTTCTCTTCATCTCTGTTTTAAATCTGGCATCCCTTATCCTAAAATTTTGATCTCTCATTCTATATCCCCACAAGGGGAAACAAAAAAACATAGAGAATAGGAGCAGGAGTAGGCCATTCGGCCCTTTGAGCCTGCCACCACCATTCAGTATGATCATGGCTGATCGTGCAATCTCAGTATCCCATTCCCGACCCATAGCCATTGATCCCTTTGGCCACATCCAGTTCCCCTTGAGTATATCTAATGAACTGGTCCCAACATCTTCCTGTGGAAGAGAATTTCACAGGTTCACAGCTCTCTGAGTGAAGAAATTCTTCCTCCTCTCAGTCCTGAATGGCTTACCCCTTATTTTTCCACTTTGACCCCTAAAGCTTCCTCTTTCAGTCTACTTTGTCATCTTTTGTATCTATCTACCTCAATTAGATCTCCTCTCACTGTTCTGAACCCCAGAGAGTTTTGGATTAAACTGCTCAATCCCTCTTTATAAGCAAATGCTATCAATATGTTCTCTGGAATCTTCTGCCCTCATGCCTTTATTGAACTTCCTCCTGAAAGCTTCCACCTGTTGCCTGAATCATTTGAGAAGGAAATGTGCTCTAATTCCTAATCACTGCTTGGAAGCTCAGTCACTGAATATATTCAAGACCGTAATCAATAAACCTCTCAATATCACAGACGTTGAGGGATAATGTAGTAAAATGTTGAGGTGGAACATCCACCATGATTATGTAAATGGTAGGGCAGGGTCAAGAGGGCAAATGGCCAACTCCTGTTCTATTTCTTTAGTTTCTTTCCACTTGAAGGATGTCGGCATCACTGGCCAGCATTTACTGCCTGTCCCTGGCTGTCCCCGAACTGAGTGGCCATTTCAGAGAGCAAGTCAGAGCCAACTACATTGCTGAGAGTCTGGAGTCACATGTAGACCAGACCAGGTAAGGCTGGAAGATTTGCTTCCTGAAAGATATCAATCAACCATATGGGTGTTTTTTTCAAAATTGATGACGGTTTCATGGTCATCAGTCGATTCAAATACCAGAATATTTTTCATTAAATTCAAATTTTACCAGAATTCGAACCCAGTTCCCTAGAACACCAAGTGAGTTGCTGGATTAATCGTCTAGTGATAATACCATGAGGCTATCGCTCCCTGAGTCAAGCAAAGCTTCCCCAGAAGCATTCCTGATGAAGGGCTTATGCTCGAAACGTCGAATTCTCTATTCCTGAGATGCTGCCTGACCTGCTGTGCTTTAACCAGCAACACATTTTCAGCTTTGATCTCCAGCATCTGCAGACCTCATTTTTTACTCAAAGCTTCCCCAGAACTCCCCATTGAATTAACAATTGACCATCGTATATTCATGACACCGTATTTTAGTTCTTTTGGGAATCTCCGTGTGAATTTGGATTTCAGTCACAACACTCGATGTTTACAATCTATGATGAGGTATTACCAACAAGCTCTCAATCTTTGCTCAAATCCAGGTCGGATTGAGCTGTCTTATACATACTTAGGTCATACATTTCCGGTGATTCTGATGGTTATGGACCCATTGTGATCACTTTCTCCGAGTTGACCCCTTTCAGACCCAGCAAGCTATGGCTTTATTTTAAAAGGTCACATCTATTTTTGCCACAACATCACAGAGGAGTACGTCCTGTTCAGGGAATTGCCGCTTTGAGGATTCTCAGGACCCAGTCAGTGGCTGCTTCCTGTTCTCAGAACGCAAATTCATATTTTGTATTCAATCTCTGGGATGGGGCTCCCTCTTCTTCCATTCTCACACCAGATTTTTTTCCCTTAATCACAGCAGATTGTCTCAGGACAGTTCATTGATCCAGCCAGACATTTCCCGGAACTTCGATTTCTCTTCACAGATGCTGCCAGACCTGCTGAGCTTTTCCAGTAACTTCTGCTTTTGTTTCTGGTTTAGAGCATCCACAGCTCTTTCAGTTTCTACCAGGTTATAGTCCAACAGGTTTATTTAAAATCACAAGGTGTCGGAGTGGTGCTCCTTGGTCAGGGGAAGTCAAGAGAAGTGCACAGGCACAGAATTTATAGGACAGAAAAATCAAAAGATCTGGTGTGACCGGCTGAATAGTCAGTCTTTGCAGGTGGCCAAGAGTGTTAGACCAAGAGTTTTAGACCAAGAGTGTGAGCAAAGTGTCAACAGCTGAATAGTTAGTGAAGGGATGGCTTACCTACCGATAAATTGGGGCAGAGATAATAACAAAAAAAATTTAAAATAAGGTGATGCTGGAAACAAACCAAATAGATGGAATAGCATGACAGGTATAAGCATCACACCTCCAGGGAGTCTAACCAAAGTAATGAGTAATCCAAAAACTGTACAACCTAATTAAGGGAGAGAGATCATAATAAGTGATCAAGGTGATAGTGTCAAAATAGGAGAGTAAGGAAGATTTCATAAACACAGAACAGAATGGTGGGGTTACGTGTAGCGTATTGAATGGTGAAACAGCCAAATGGCCTCCTCTTGTTCCTTGTTCCTTTACTTCCATGTCTCTAAGCCACACAACTCTCATGGAATTTTAACTTAGGAGTGGAGTGACAGTAATTGTAAGACGGGCAGCTTTGAGTGAAAGAGGCAATTCCCTGCACAGGACGAACTTCCCCGTGACGTCACAACAGATATAGATGTGACCTTTGAGAATAAAGCCACTGCTTGCTGGCTCTGAAAGGGGTCAACTGGGAGAAAGTGCAGCTGCTGGAGATCAGAGTCAAAAAGTGTGGCGCTGGAAAAGCACAGCTGGTCAGGGAGTATCCCAGGAGCAGGAGAGTCGACGTTTCAAGCATAAGGTCTTCAGGAATGAGGGCATGACCCAAGTAGGCTGAGAATTGGAGGGGGAGGGAGCTGGGGCTGGGGGCAAGGTAGCTGGGAATGCGATAGGTACATGAAGGTGGGCGGTGATGGTGATAGGTCAGAGAGGAGGGTGGAGCAGATAGGTGGGAAGGAAGATGGACAGGTCAAGAGTGCAATGCCAATTTGGAAAGCTGGATCTGGGATAAAGTTGGGGGAGGGAAGATGAGGAAACCGGTGAAATCCACATTGATCCCATGTGGCTGGAGGGTCCCAAGGTGGAAGATGAGGCATTCTTCCTCCAGGCATCAGGTGGCTTAGATTTGGTAATGAAGGAGGCCCAGGATTTGTATGTCCTTGGCAGAGTGGGAGGGGGAGGTTAAGTGTTCGGCCACAGTGCAGTGGGTTTGACTAGTGCATGTGGTTTGTTCCTGTAAGGGCTGACAGGAGAAGGGCATGCAGTGTGATTTAATACATAGCCAGCAGATTCTTGTTAATCTCTGATTTACTGATGGTTGAATGTGGCAGACCAATCGAGAGTTCTTGGAATTTGGAAATGTTTGCAATGTTTTGGGGGATAAGGAGAGTGGGATGAACTGTAGAGTTCTTCACAGAGCTGATATATGCATGATGGGCCGAATGGACATTATTCATTTTCAAGAAAATCAGGTTTCAATTAAACAATGCTTTTACAAACACAGAGATAATACTATTTTGATTTGAAAACCAAATTTTTACTTTGCATTTTCAATTTGATTTAACTAAACAGCCACGGGGAGAGCACTGTATGTTTATCAGGTGACTGCAGGTATCAGAGAGTCTCAGAGCTTGGTGATGGAGGTCAGCTGAGGGTAGTGATAGCACGGTGAAGAATTTAATAAACTCTAATTAAAGCATTGATTGGTGAAGCATAGCATTCGCATAAAGCTGACATCCCTATCGCTGGTCCGAGCACTCAGAATTTGGCAGCTGAACCATTTTCCGGATCATTCCACAATAGGACAATGGGAGCAGCAATCTGACTGGGGGGAAGTCACAACAGGCTGCAGGTGATGGGAAACACGATCAACCCTTCTGCTATTCCACTCCTGCCAAACACCTCCCATTCCAAAAACCTACTCGAGGAACAATGTTTGTAATTTCCCGAGTTCAATCCCAGATGTAAGGTTGAGCCCAGTGTTTATAAACCTACTATTCATCCAGCAAACCCCATTTTAAAATTCTTCTTTGTTTTCAGCTCCCTCAAGACATAGGAGCAGAATTAGGCCACTCAGCCCAACACACCTGCTCCACTATTTGATCATGCTGATATGTTTCTCAACCCTATTCTCTTGCCTTCTCTCTGTAACCCTTGATCTCATACGAACCAAGAACCACTGTAATCTCCTCCAGCCACACAATCCTCCAAGTTGTTTGCTCTCCTCTAATTCCAGACTCATGCACATCCCTGATTTTAACTGTTTCTCCATTAACAACCTGGAATTCCATTCAAGAGTGTGATGCTGGAAAAGCACAGCATGTCAGGCAGCATCCGAGATACCTCAGATAATGGCAGCATGGTGGCACAGTGGTTAGCATTGCTGCCTCACAGCGCCAGGGACCTGGGTTCAATTCCCCCCTCAGGCGACTGACTGTGTGGAGTTTGCACATTCTCCCCGTGTCTGCGTGGGTTTCCTCCGGGTGCTCCGGTTTCCTCCCACAGTCCAAAGATGTGCGGGTCAGGTGAATTGGCCATGCTAAATTGCCCGTAGTGTTAGGTAAGGGGTATATGTAGGGGTATGGGTGGGTTGTGCTTCGGCGGGTCGGTGTGGACTTGTTGGGCCGAAGGGCCTGTTTCCACACTGTAAGTAATCTAGTCTAATCTAATCTAATCTCTCCATCCCTGACGCTCCCAGCCTCATTCCTGATGAAGGGCTGTTGCTGGAAACGTCGATCTTCCTGCTCCTCGGATGCTGCCTGACCTGCTGTGCTTTTACAGCACCACACTCTCGACTATAATCTCCAGCATTTGCAGTCCTCACTTTAACCGGGAATTCTATCCCTAAAACCTTTACCCCTTTCCATTGCACTCTCATCAGGTCTTTAAGCTCCTCAGTAAACCCTTTGTCTTTAACAAGACCTTTGGCAGTCTGTCCTGTCTGTGTCAGATTATATTTTGGTGCCTTGGAATTGTTTACTATGTGAAAGGTGCTAGCCAAGTGCAAGTTGCTCTTATTGTTGCTATCACTCGAACATGATTTTCACAACTGTGCAGCGACCAGGAGATGGTTCAACAGTTGCTAAGCGAACAATTCAAGCGAAGGTTGAAGCAAGCAGCATTCAGAGTAAATATGTCCTGCCACACATCCTCGATAGCAAAAGGTGTTCCAAAGGTGATACTGTGACATAGAAGCTTGGATTTGAAGAGACATTTGCAGCTGGTTGCTGCTAATTTGCACAGTGCCCGGCCAGAGCATTGTTTCACAAATCAATAAACAGTTTCTCTGTTAAGAGCCTTCTGTGGTAGTCTTGCTTGTAGGCAAAACGTGAAGGGGCTGTTCAGGCAGCAACATTGATTGCCAAGCACTTTGGGACAATCTGAGTTCATACAAGGTGCCATCGGTAAGTTCTAGTTTTCCAGTTTGAGGCTATTGTTTACAAGAATACAGGAACAGGAATAGGCCGTTGAGTGAGGTCACGGATGATCTTTGGCCTAACTCCATATGCCTGCCTATGGGCCATATCCCTGAGTACCTCTGCTGAACAGAAATCTGTCTCTCTGTTAAAATAAACAACTGATCCAGCATCCACTGTTTTTGTGGAAGAGAGTTCTAAACCTCTCCCACCCTTTGTGTTTAAAAGTGCTTCCTAACGTCCACCCTGAATGGACTGGTATTAATTTTCAGACCATGTCCCCTCATTTTAGAATCTTTGATCAGTGGAAATAGTTTATCTTAACTACCCTGACCTTTTCAGTTAATATCTTGAAGACTTCGTTCAGATCGCCCCTTAACCTTCAAGATTCTCAAGAAAACAGGCCCAATTTGTACAACCTTTCCCTCACAACATAGCCCCTGATTTCCAGGCATCACTCTTGTCAACCTACATTGTACCACCTCCAAGGCCAATCTACCCTTCCTGAGGTATGATGGCCTGATTTGCTCATAGTACTCCAAGTGCGGTCTAACCAGGTTTGTGTATTGCTTTGAGAGAGACGGATGTTTTAGCTGAGCTAGATCCAAACCTGAGCCAAGGAAAAGTCTGAGTGTTCACCTGAGAGACACCTTTGAATGGGCAAACAGAATAAAATCCCTATGCAAGGGTTTCACAGCAAGATCAGAATGAAAGGTTCTAGTCAACAATCAGATCTAAGCTTGGGGCAGCACGGTGGCTCAGTGGTTGGCACTGCTGCCCCACAGCACTAAGGACCCAGGTTCAATTCCAGCCTTTGGAGACAGTCTGTGTGGAGTTTGTACATTCTCCCCATGTCTGCGTGGGTTTCCTCCGCGTGCTCTGGTTTCCTCCCACAGTCCAAAGATGTGCGGGTTAGGTGAATTGGCTAAATAGCCCGGAGTGTTAGGTGCATTAGTCAGGGGTAAATATGGGGAATTGGGTTACTCTTCGGAGGGTCGATGTGGATTGTTGGGCCAAAGAGTCTGTTTCCACACTGTAGGGGATCTAATCTTCACTCAGAGAGGACTGGGAATGTGGAATTTGTTGCCACATGGAAATTGCACAGACGCATGAAGTTAAAGACACTGAACCATCGAAAATAGGAGCAGGAGAAGGCCATTCGGCCTTTTGAGCCTGCTCCACCATTCAATATGATGACCAAATCATTCCCCGTTCCCATTTTCTCCCCCATATCCTTTGATCCCTTTTGCCCTATTATCCAACTCCTTCTTGGAGCATTCAATATTTTTGCCTCATCCAATTTCTCTGACAGAGAATTCCACACTCCTCAACTCAGTCCTAAATGGCCTACCTTGTATCCTGAGGCTGTGGTTCCTGGTTCTGGACTCCGCAGTCATTGGAGTAGGCATCACGTAGGCAAGAGTGAGGACTGCAGGTGGTGGAAATCAGAGTCTAGATTAGAGTGGTGCTGGAAAAGCACAGCAGGTCAGGCAGCATCTGAGGAGCAGGAAAATCAACGTTTCAGGCAAAAGCCTCCATCTGTTCTATGGGTTTCATCGAAGATCTGTCGCCAACTTTCCCAGTGCATGGGGCGTACTTACTGATATTTGATTTCTGGTTTGTCTCAGAAACATGTCTCCAATTCCTCTTTGGAGAGAGGGCAGGCGGATAAGGTCGGCGCCCCCATGATCTTGTGAGCTAGCTGGCACTGGTTGGTCTTGTAGAGCTACTGTGTCGCTCTCAACAGCACTCTGCGTGCTGCCCATCTTTTCTTAGCCCCAGTATTGTTACGGGTCTTTTTGTGTTTTTTGGCCTCGTCTTTTTGAGGCTTCTTTTGCTTTTTCTGTCTCTCCTTACTATTCATTAGTAGATCGGCAATGCTCTCCCTCAGTCCTATCCCAAGGGCAAGAGTGTCCAGGTCGTTCTTCGCGCTCAAGAGCCTCATCAGCTTGTGTTGGCTGGTCGTCTACGTCCCTGTGCTTAGGGATTGAAGCCAGTGCTCTTTGGATGGTTCTTTGGCGCGGGTTTGGATCATCGGAATTTTCATGGACACTCTCCACCTCTGATGCGCGTTACTTACTACTGACTCATTTGGGGTTTGGACCTCCGTTGGTGCGCTTGTAAGGATTCTGCGCTTGTCTGAGATTTGTTTTGGTGTTTTCATTTTAAGGATGCTGGCAATCCGATTTAATTATGAATTTTCATCCTGCAAATCTCATTTCTAGTTCCCTCAGGAGTGCCATCTCTTCCTGTGACCATACGCGATCACATCTCCCTGGTTTGCCCTTGACCTTGGGTGCAATTTTGAGGCATTTTTCATTCCGTACAGTAGGGTGTCAATGCCTCTCGTGTTGACCAAGCCCCAACTGAGTTGTAAACCATTGGGTCACATGCTGTACGCAAAGTCCCCTGTTGTGGGGGGAGGGGGGTATTTCTTACCTTTGCAGTTAGAGTGATGGCAGGAGACTGCATGACACTTCCTGCTTTGTCGCAGCGTGAACATTTTGTTTGTATGTTCTTGATTTTGTGCACCTCAGTCATATGGGTCTTCAAAGGCTCACTGTGGGGAAGAGGATGTCACAATCTTTGCAAATCAGCCTGTCGATGTCTAGTCCTGTTAGAATTTTATAGATTTCTATGAGATTCCTCACCCCAATTCTTCTCAACCCCAGTGAATATAATCTGAACTGATCCAATCTCTCTTCATACTCAGCACTAGCACAAGGGTGATCTATTCCTGGCTAATATGTTGAGGGACTCATTGGCAACTGGGGACAGTTTGGGAGAAATATTTCCAAAGCCAGAAGAGCAAAAGCGAGGATCGTTGGAGGAGAATCCAAGCGCGGAGATGTGCTGCACATGCATAAACATTAAAATAACCTTAAGGAATGAGTAGAATAACATCTTGGAAGGAGTAAGCCTAGGACACGGGTCTTAACTTTGGGGTGGTGCTAGACAGTTTGAGACAGCTGGATACCCTCGATAAACACACAAGGGTGAAAGGTTCAGAAGGGTAATGCCAATAGAAGAAGACAGAGAAGGAGATTCATGTCGAGTGTATACAAGCAATGGCCGGTTGAAGTGAATGGTCTGTTTCTGTGCTGTAAATTCTACCTTACTCACACTTATGTACATTCTCCAGCAGGTATATATTGGCCTTTATTTCAAACAGAATAAAGTACAAGAATAGGCAACTAACAACAAAGAACTGCAGATGTTGGAAATCTGAAATAACACCAGAAATTGCTGAAGAAACTCAGCAGGTCTGTGGCGGGAGAAACAGAGTTAACCTTTCAGGTCTCATGACTCTTCTGAAGAAGGTTTTCACTGGCAATTTCCGTTTTTGTGTAAGAATAGGGAAGTTTTGCTAAAGCTGTTTAAAGCACCACTTTGACCACAGCTAGAATACTGCAAACACCCCTTATGTGAGGAAAGTTATAACGGCATTGGAGGCAGTTCAAGGATGGTTCACTAAGTGGATCCAAGGATGGTTTGCTAAGTGGATCCAAGGATGGTTTGCTAAGTGGATCCAAGGATGGTTCGCTAAGTGGATCCAAGGTTTGGAGAAACAATCTTATGTGGAGACGTTGAGTAGGGTTGGGCTTGCAGTCTTTGGAGTTTAAAAGAATGTGAAGTAACTTTATTGAAACATGTAAGATCTTTAGAAGACTTGACAGGATAGATGTGGGAGAGTCTAGGGCATTTGATTTGATTTATGTACAGTGAAAAGTTTTGGTTTTGTGTGTAGTATATAGCTGATCATACCATACAAAGATCATTAGATGATTGGACAGAGCAAGGAATGCAAAGTTACAGATGGTGCACAAAAAGCAAGATCAACATTAGATTTGAAATTTGAAAGGTCCATTCAGAAGTCTGATAACAGTGGGGAAGAAGCTGTTCTTGAGTCTGTTGGTAATAGTAATCATAATGTCACACCGAGGGGTCACCCAGTTCGATAGAAATGAAGGGGAGTTTTTTGAGTGAACATACAAACAAGGAACAAGATGAGACCACTCGTCCCTTCAAACCTCCTCCATCATTCAATAACATCATAGCTGAACTGATTTTAACCTCGACTCTACATTCCCAATAAGCTTTCAACTACTTGGTAATTCAGAATTTATCAACCTCTGCCTTAAAAATTTTTAAAAGTTCAGTATTCACTGTCTTTTGCAGAAGAGGATTCCATACACAATATACCAGATGGGGTCCAGCCAATATCCTGTGTGACTGAAGCACTCCCTACACTTCCATTCAATTCCTCTCTCAATAAACTTTACAGCTATAAGTTTAGAAACAGTTTATCTCAGAGGGTGTTGAACTTACTCAGGCGGCTATCGAGGCTGCATCACAAAGTATATTCAAGGCAGGGATTGGCAGGTTTTTACTCAATAAGGGAATCAAGGATTATGGGGAAAAGGCAGGAGAGTGGAGTTGAGGATAATCACATCAGTCTCATTGAACGGCATATCAGATTCAGTCGGCCGAACAGTCCACATCTGCTCCTATCTCTTATAGCTAAACACAGCAATAATCTGCTGAATGGGGGTAACCTTAAAGGCACGCTGGCCTTTTACTCTTGTCCTCCTGCTGAATAAATCCTCACAACCAGGAGTCGTTGAGTTGAGTGACGAAGGTGTTAATTGGTACTGGAGTGGATAAGATGGCTACACTGTTCGCTTACTATAATCTATAATTACAACATGTCACTTGGGTTTCACGGTGGTATGGGAAATGTGCCACAAGCAGCCAAATTCCGATAAAGTTCTGACAATGGAAGGGGAGCAGTCAGCAAGGTTTGATGTTGAGGGAGAATAGGGGGCTTTGCTGGTGCTTTCTGTGTCAGTCATGCTCAGCCTAATTATGTAGGCAGCCGGACAGAGCAGTTGCTTTCACAAGACGCTGCGTGCTCGCTTTGGAAAATTCTCATCAGGCGAGTCTTTAAAATCCAGCTGCAAACTGCTGATAAATGTGTGAGCTAATGAAAGCTCTGAACCAAGCCACAGTTTCTCTCATCTGTGTCCTTAAATGTACCAGAAGGAAGAGGTAGTGGGGGTGGGGGAAGAATTAAAAAAGAATATCTGGAGCAAAAGCTTCCATCCTTAATGGGATTAGAGGAAGCAGGGGGTGGAGGGGTGGGGTTGGTGGTAGACGCGACACAAGTATGGAATTGCTGAGAATGCTAGACTTGAACTGTTGAAGAACTTGAGGAAATAGTGTTTGGTGCGCTCTCTCTCCCTCTCTCTCAGAAATATACACACACAAACACACACACATTTGCTCTCTCTCACACACATACATTCACACAAAACACAAAAACAATACATTCTCTCTCACACACACAACACATACAATACATTCTCCCACACAGCCAGACACATACTATCTCTCTCTCTCTCTTTCTGTCTCACTCTCAGATACATTCATGCACACTACATCGAATTTGGCACACACGGCTCATAATCACATTCACACACACACTCTAATCCACACACATGTACAAAAGAGTTATCATTCATTGCAATTAATTAAACTCTCGCCACAGCTAAACAGATATAAACTGTTGGCATACAAGTTGAAACTCTTGTCTCCATTTGAACCTACCCTTACACACACAAGGAAATGAACAGGCAAACATCGGTTCAATCATAGAATCACAGAATCCCATCAACGTGGAAACACGCCATTCAGCCTAATGAGTTCACACCAATCCTCTGAAGAACATCCCAACCGCTTACCCTATTCCTGTAACCCTACATTTCCCATTGCCTAATCCACCTAGCTGTACATCTTTGGACAATACGGGCAAGTTAGCATGACCAATCCATGCTAAATGGCACATCTTTGGGAGGAAACTAGAGCACTCAGAGGTTGTTGGTGAAGGCAAACTGGCAGATCATTCAGTAGCTCCAATTACAGGTTGCTATAAGAATCCTTCTGAGAGAAAAGTGGGGGCTAGAATACACTGCCTGGGAGGGTCGTCAAAGCAGGGAACCTCACAACAGTTAAAAAGTACATGGATGAGCACTTGAAGTGTCATAACATTCAAGGCTACGGGCCTAGTGCAGGAAATGGGACTTGTGTCAACTTAGAATAGTTGTGGTCTGTGTACACCTTATGGGCTGAATGGCCTCCTCTGTTCTATGATTCTTATGTTAATCAGAATGTTGCTTTTCAATTGTCTTGCTTCAGATGCTTCCACTTGTTTGTAAGAAACAGAAAGGGCCTGGTTCACTTATAAAAGGACCTTGGCTTTATTACTTAAAAGTCAAAGTTTACAAAAACTTTGAAGGAAAGAAAAACTGTTTTTTGCCATATTTAAAATTGGCTTTAACTGTATAAAGCAGAGAGGCTACACCTGTGCTAGAGGAGATCAAAATATTACCTACCACACTTTGTTCCCAATCCCATGCTGTTCAGTTACCTGAGAACTAATCACAATTGTTGGAGGCAAAAGGCTTTTGTCATCGATAATTGGTCACTAGTCCATAGACCATTCAACTGCTTGATGCCACCTAGCTGCATCAAATACAACTCCCTCAGCTCCATTACATCTGCAAACATTTCAATTACTGTTGCTCAAACCGCTGTTTACTGGATGCTGGCCATGAGTGTTAAGTCACTGGTTTTTCAAAACATGTAGCTATCCTCAAAACACTAATTTTTCAAATCATTCTAACTCATTTCAGTCCACATGTTCTTCCTGCCTTGCTTGTGCTAAGAATGGTATTAGACTCATAGAAATTGACTGCACAGAAAAAAAATGGCCCTTCAGCCCATCAGGTCTATGCAAGTCAAAAACAATCACCGAACTAGAGGGGCATGGTGGCCCACTGGTTAGCACTGCTATCTCACAGCACAAGGGACCCAGGTTTGATTCTAGCCTCAAACAACTGTCTGTGTGGAGTTTGCACATTCTCCCCGTGTCTGTGTGGGTTTCCTCTGGGTGGTCTGGTTTCTTCCCACAGTTCAAATATGTGCAGGTTAGGTGAATTGGCCATGCTAAATTGCCCCATAGTGATAGGTGCATTAGTAAGAGGGAAATGGGTCTGGATGGGTTACTCTTCGGAGGGTCAGTGTGGACTTGTTGGGCCGAAGGGTCTGTTTCCACACTGAAGGGGAATCTAATCTAATCTGCAAATGTGTTGCTGGTCAAAGCACAGCAGGTTAGGCAGCATCTCAGGAATAGAGAATTCGACGTTTCGAGCATAAGCCCTTCATCAGGAATAAGAGAGAGAGAGCCAAGCAGGCTGAGATAAAAGGTAGGGAGGAGGGACTAGGGGGAGGGGAGATGGAGGTGGGATAGGTGGAAGGAGGTCAAGGTGAGGGTGATAGGCCGGAGTGGGGTGGGGGCGGAGAGGTCAGGAAGAGGATTGCAGGTTAGGAGGGCGGTGCTGACGTCGAATTCTCTATTCCTGAGATGCTGCCTAACCTGCTGTGCTTTGACCAGCAACACATTTGCAGCTGTGATCTCCAGCATCTGCAGACCTCATTTTTTACACTTAAATCTAATCTAATCATAAACTATTCTAATCCTATTGTCCAGCACTTGGCCAATAGCCTTGTGTGGTTTGGCATTGCAAATATACATCTAATCACTTCTTCAATGTGACGAGGGTTCTGTCTCTCCCCCCCTTACAGCAAATGTGTTCCATATTCCTACCACCCCTTGGGTCAAAGTCTATTTCCTCATATCTCCTCTAAACTTTCTCCCCCCTTAACTTAAATCTATACCGCATGGTCACTGATACCTTCACCAGGGGGATAGGTTTCTTCCTGTCTACCCGAAGGTAAACCCCTCACAATCTTATCCATCTCCAGCGTGTCCCCCCTCAGTCTCCTCTGTTTGAAGGAAACAACCCCAGTCTGTCCAATCTCTTTTCATCACTGAAACTCACCAGCCCACGGCAACATCCTGATAAATCACCCCGACACGCTCTCCAGTAGTATATTGCCTGGTGGCTGTATAGCAGGGTTGTACACTTAATCTGGATTTGATTGGTTAAACTGCAGAGTTAAGAATTACATCCAGCCCCCAGAGAGTATTAATGTCCCTTCCTCATTATACACGCCACACACTGGGGACTCTTGAGCAATGTTCTCTTGTTCTCTCTGTTACAAATGTAAAGCTGATCAGGTGGCTCTCATTTTGAATCTGTCCGTGCTTAATGAGGAACATGGGAACAATGGGAGGCCCATCTCATTCCTAGTCACCGTGGAAACATGAAAGGACTTGTCTTTATCTCATGCCTTCACATCGTCCCAATGGAGAGGAAATTGCACACACCAGCATCCAACAGCCTGAAATAAATAACATGACAATGTTGTTTGATGGATAACTATTGGCTGGGAACCCACAAAATTTCTTCAAATGATGCCTAGGGACCAGCGGAGCTTATCAGTGAGAGCACCTTGGCTTAAACTTGCTCTGAAAGTCAGTGCTCCTGACAGTACAGCACTACCCTGAGAAAATCTTGCAGAGATGTCCTGGAGCTGTCCTGATGTCCACCCTTTGTGCCAGGTATGACCTCAACAAGCATTTTCCCACACATTGGCATTGAATCCAAGTTTTCTGCTTGATACGATACTCGGTCACATACGGCCATGATGTCAATAATGGTTCCCCTCACTTTTCCTCAAGTTCAGCCATTTTGTTTAATTCTGGTGTATTCAAGGGGTGGCTAGATATAGCACTCGGGGTGAATGGGATCAAAGGTTATGGGGAGAAAGCAGGATGAGGCTATTGAGTTGGAGGGTCTGTCATGATCGTGATGAGTGGCGGAGCAGGCTGGAAGGGCCAAATGGCCTCCTCCTGCTCCTATCTTCAAAATCTTTATGTTTTGTCCATACTTGGCCAAGGCTGTAATGAGGTCATAAACTGCACATCATTGACTATATAAACAATATTCATGGATGTAGGCATTTTGGTTAGGTTACATCCCCATTTGTCCTGCTGGAGACGGTGGGGAGCTTGAACTGCCGTACACAAGTGATGTAGTGGCACCCACAGTGTGGTTAAGGAAGCAGTTCCAAAATTTTGACCCAGCGACACTGAAGGAACGGTGATATATTTCCAAATCAGATGGTGAGTAGCTCGGAAGGGAACATGGAGGTATCTACTGAGTGGGCCTGGCAGAACACAAATGGAGAGTCACTGAGTAGACTATTATTGAATACGTGCCACTTGACAGCATTATTGATGACACGTTCCATTACTTTATTGATGATCAAGAGTAGACTGATGGGGTGGTAATTAACCAGATTGGATTTGTCCTGCTTTTTGTGTACAGGATATACCTGGGCAATCTTCCACACTGTTGGAGTAGATGCCAGTGTTGTAATTGTACTGGAACAGCTTGGCTAGGGGAGCAGCAAGTTCTGGACACAGGTCTGAGGTACTATAGCCAGAATGCTGTCAAGGCCCCTACCCTTTGTAACATCCAGTGCCTCCAGTTGTTTCTTGATATCACACGGAGTGAATCAAATTGGCTGAAGACTGGTACCAATGATACTGCTGGCCACTGCAGGACGGTGGGATGGATCATCCACTTGGCTTCTGGCTGAAGGTTGCTGCAGATGCTTCAGCCTTATCTTTGCCACTGATGTGTTGGGCTCTTCCATCATTGAGGATGGAGATATTTGTAGGGTCTTCTCTACCTCCAGTGAGTTGATTATTTGTCCACCACCATTCATGACTGGATGTGGCAGGATTGCAGAGCTGAGCGCTGATCCATTGGCTTAACACACACACACATACACATACACACACACACACAACACACACAACATCGACACGTGAGGTTGTGAGAGAGACGAACGGAGAGAGGGGCAGGTGAGAAGGACAACAGGAGATGATCACCAGCCACTAACAGGTCACCTCATGTTGTTCAAAGCCACTGACCTTCTTCTGGGTAAGAAAGTCATCGAGATGTACAGCACAGAAACAGACCCTTTGGTCCAACTTATCCATGCTGACCAGATATCCTAAATTAATCTAGTCCCATTTGTTAGCATCTGGCCCATATCCTTTGAAATCCTTCCTATTCATATACACATCCAGATGCCTTTTAAATGTTGTAATTGTACCAGCCTCCACCACTTCCTCTGGCAGCTCATTCCATACACACTCTGCGTGAAGATGTTACCCCACTTTCCCCTCTCACTTTAAACCTATACCCTTTATTTTTGGACTCTCTTACCTGGGGAAGACACCTTGGCTATTTCCTCTATCCATGCCCCACATGATTTCATAAATGTCTGTAAGGTCACCTCTCAGCCTCCAACACTTGAGAGAACACAGCTCCAGCCCATTCAACCTCTCCTTATAGCTCAAGGCCATCCTTGTAAGTCTTGTAGATTAGATTAGATTCCCTACAGTGTGGAAACAGGCCCTTCGGCCCAACAAATCCACACCAAGCTCTGAAGAGCAACCCACCCAGACCCATTCCCCTACATTCACCCCTGACTAAAGCACCTAACACTACGGGCAATTAACACTATGGCCAATTCACCTAACCTGCACATCTTTGGACTGTGGGAGGAAACCAGAGCACCCAGGGGAAACCCACTCAGACATGGGGAGAATGTGCAAACTCCACACAGGCAGGCGGGAATAGAACCTGGATCCCTGGCACTGTGAGGCAGCAGTGCTAACCACTGAGCCACTGTGCCCCCATTTCAAGCTGACATCCTTCCTACAGGAGGCTGACCAGAATTGAAGGCGAAAGTGACCTAGCCAATGCCTTCCCACCCTCATAAGCAAATCCATTATATTCAATTTTGTTTTCCTGATGGAGTCATGCTGTGATTTGATCTTGATGCATTCCATTTAGCGATAACAGTGTTCACACTAAAATGTGCAAACAGCACATCTGCACTTGACTCAGGAGTGAGGGTGTGAGGGCAGCTGAATTTGATCAAATAATTAGTGTATCATCGAGCAACATGAAAATACACGGGGATGCAGCACTCACCCCAATACACTCGCCAGGGACAAAACATTGTGATCTCCTCAAGGAGGCAAAAATGTATTAGTGATTTATACAATTCTTCTAAGTCTGACCAACCAGCTGCAGATTTGTTACAAAAGATAGGATACGCCGACGTAAACTAAAGCCACATGCGTTCCCAGCAATCTAGTCTGGGGAAGTGGACGCTCGGCCAGGCAGGGAGAAGGTGTTGAATTCTGTTCCCTTCTCCCACTGCGTTTGACAGCCTACACATTCCAGCAGCACCTCCATTTGAGATTTCTCTGGTCCAACCACCTCCAGGGCCTCCTCTCTTTTTCTCTACCTTCATGACTTCCTTCGATCCACCAACCCTCTGAGCTATCACTGCTTTGTAAACACAGTAACAGGAGTAGGCCATTCAGCCCTCAAGTCTGTTCCACCATTCAATGAGATTAAGGCTGATCAGTTGTCTAACTCCACATACCTACCTTTGCCACATTATTCCTTAATACCTTTGTTCAGATGAAAAGTAGCTGTCTCAGATTTAAAATGAACAACTGACCCAGCATTCACTGCCGTTTGTGGAAGTGAGTTCCAAACCTCTCCCACCCTTTGTGTGTGAAAGTGCTTCCTATAATCTCTCTTGAACGGTCTGGCCCTAACTCTCTGATTATGTTCCAGAATCCCCAACCAGTGAAAACAGTTTATCTTTATCCATCCTGTTAATATCTTTATAACTTTGACCCCTTAGCCTTCTAAATGCTCAAGAAAACAGGCCTAATTTGTGTAATCCCTCCTATAGTTCAGGTCTCAGTCTCATAAGGAGAAAGTGAGGACCGCAGATGCTGGAGATCAGAGCTTAACAATGTGTTGCTGGAAAAGTGCAGCAGGTCATTTCCGCCACCTCCAAACAGACCCCACCACCAGGGATATATTTCCCTCCCCTCCCCTATCAGCGTTCCGGAAAGACCACTCCCTCCGTGACTCCCTTGTCAGATCCACACCCCCCACCAACCCAACCTCCACTCCCGGCACCTTCCCCTGCAACCACAAGAAATGCAAAACTTGCACCCACACCTCCACCCCCCCCACCTCACTTCCCTCCAAGGCCCCAAGAGATTCTTCCAAATCCATCACAAATTCACCTGCACCTCCACACATCATTTACTGCATCCGTTGCACCCGATGTGGCTTCCTCTATATTGGGGAGACAGGCCGCCTACTTGCGGAACGTTTCAGAGAACACCTCTGGGACACCTGCACCAACCAACCCAACCACCCCGTGGCTGAACACTTTAACTCCCCCTCCCACTCCGTCAAGAACATGCAGGTCCTTGGCCTCCTCCATTGCCTGACCATGGCAACATGATGCCTGGAGGAAGAGCGCCTCATCTTCCGCCTTGGAACCCTCCAACCACACGGGATGAGTGCAGATTTCTCCAGCTTCCTCATTTCCCCTCCCCCCACCTTATCTCAGTCCCAACTCTCAGACTCAGCACCGCCTTCTTGACCTGCAATCTTCTTCCCTACCTCTCCACCCCCACCCCTTCTCCAGCCTATCACCTTCACTTTAACCTCCTTCCACCTATCGCATTCCCAACGGCCCTCCCCCAAGACCCTCCTCCCTACCTTTTATCTTAGCCTGCTTGGCACACCCTCCTCATTCCTGAAGAAGGGCTTATGTCCGAAACATTGGATCTCAGTCTTGTAAACCTACATTGTACTCTCTCCAAGGCCCATACGTCATTCCCAAGATGGGGAGCTCAGGTCTGCTCACAGTTCTCCAACTGGGATTTAATTGGGTTTCTATAACTTCAGCATAAATCCTGCATCCTTGTACTCCAGGAGTCTAGATAGAAAAGACTGCATTCCATTAGTATTGTTGATTATTTCTGCACCTGTATTTTAAAGATCTATATCCTGGTCTTTTTCATATGCCAGATTTTAACTGCTCCACTACAGGTGGCCATGATTTAGACCGTAATCTCTGTATTTCCCTTCCTGAACTTCCCAGCCTCGGTAACTCATTTGGAGGGATATGGGCTAAACACGGGCAGTTGGGACTAGTTTAGCTTGGGAGCATGATCGGCGTGGACTAATTGGACCGAAGGGTCTGTTTCTGTACTGCATCACTCAATGGCGCTATCTGCCACTTTTAAGACACTTCTTAAATCTGCTCCTGACCAGGCCCCTCTCCAGATGGCTCTCTCTGACTGCTTTATCTAAATGTTTGACATGAATCCCTCAGAAGGGCCAAGGAAACATGCTCTTGGTTACTCTCATTCCTGAACTTGGATGAGGCAAAAAAGTAAAAAGACGATGCTTACTATGGCCAAATAGTCCATAACATGGGTACCTGAGGGGTTTCATAGAAGATTGACATTTGAATTCACCAACTGGAACTACAGTCTGATGAGGATCATGCTTTGATTGTCTTAAAAGCCCCGCTGGCTCACAAATAAAGAAAATCTGCCATCCTTATACAGTCTGGCCAACAAGGTTTCTAAAAACATTGCAATGGGGTCCACTCTTAACTGCTTTCTGCACGAGATATAGAGTAAAGGACCCCCAAACGTTACCAGGACATGGACAGCATGGGGTTAGATACAGAGTAAAGCTCCCCCTACACTGTCCCCCATCAAACACTCCCAGAACAGGGACAGCACAGGGTTAGATACAGAGTAAAGCTCACTCTCTACTGTTCCCATCAAACACTCCCAGAACAGGGACAGCACGGGGTTAGATACAGAGTAAAGCTCCTTCTACACTGTCCCCCATCAAACACTCCCAGAACAGGGACAGCACAGGGTTAGATACAGAGTAAAGCTCCCCCTACACTGTCCCCCATCAAACTCTCCCAGAACAGGGACAGCACAGAGTCACACACAGAGTAAAATTCCCTCTACGCTGTCCCCATTAAACACTTCCAGGACAGGGACAGCATGAGGTCAGATAGAGAATAAAGCTCCCTCGACATTGCCCCAGTCAAAGATTTCCAGGACAAGGACAGCACGGGGTTAGATACAGAGTAAAGCTCCCTCTACACTGTCTCCACCAAACACTCCCAGGACAGGGACAGCATGGGGTTAGATACAGAGTAAAGCTCTCCCTACACTGTCCCCACCAAACACTCCCAGGACAGGGACAGCACACACACAATAAAACTCCCTCTACACTGTATCCATTAAACACTTCCAGGACAGGGACAGCACACACAGAGTAAAATTCCCTCTACGCTGTCCCCATTAAACACTTCCAGGACAGGGACAGCACAAGGTCAGATAGAGAATAAAGATCCCTCTACATTGCCCCAGTCAAAGATTTCCAGGACAAGGACAGCACGGGGTTAGATACAGAGTGCAGCTCCCTCTCCACACTGTCTCAGGAAAGGTGGGAGTGGTGGTTAACACCCAGACAAGCTGAAATCAATGAAGTCGCAAATATCTTGAGGCCCAGAGTTTGGGAACTAAACAGATATCGTTTGAGATTCCTCTTCCCTTTAAATATTAATAGAAAGCATGCATCCTCACTGATGAAAATATTTCTCCCGTTTTACTCTATATAAAGTAACGAACCCCAATTAGCTGCTGAGAATTGATTCAATCAACTGCAGTTCATTACTACTAATTTAATGCAGAGAGGAAATGATACTTGAAGCCGAACAGGCACAGACTAAATTAACAAAGTACAGTGATTTAATTGAATGGATATGCCGTTCAATTCTAAAATAACAATATAATTAACCAGCAGCTTTTGAAGGTTACAGCTTGAAAAGGGATTAATGCAGATGTCGATGTGTACATCTTTAATTAGCTTGATGCTGAAATTGTGTCTGAATATTAAAAATACATTTGATGGGGACAGTGTCGTGGGAACTTTGCTCTGTATCTAACCCTGATCTGTCCCTGTCCTGGGAGTGTTTGATGGAGACAGTGTAGAGAGAGCTTTACTCTGTATCTAACCTCGTGCTGTCCCTGTCCTGGGAGTGTTTGATGGGGACAGTGTGGAGGAGCTTTACTTTCAGTTTAAAGAGTATACCAGGAACTTTATTCTATATCTAACCCCACACTGTCCCTGTCTTGATTTAAAAATCACACAACACCAGGTTATAGTCCAACAGGTTTAATTTGAAGCACTAGCTTTCAGAGCGCTGCTCCTTCATCAGGTGGTTGTGTGAGGAGCAGCACTCCGAAAGCTAGTGCTTCCAATTAAACCTGTTGGACTATAACCTGGTGTTGTGTGATTTTTAACTTTGTACACCCCAGTCCAACATTGGCATCTCCACATCATGTCTTGATTGTTTGATGGAGACAGTGTAGAGGGATATTTACTCTTTTTTTAACCCCACACTGTCCCTGTCCTAGAGGTATTTGATGGGGACAGTGCAGAGGGAGCTTTACTCTGTATCGAAACCCGTGCTGTCCCTGTCCTGGGAGTGTTTGATGGGGACAGTGGAAAAAGGCAGCTTTACTCAGTATCTATCCCAGAGGGCAGTTTAGAGTTAACCACATTGCGTGGGTCTGGAGACACATAGGGTCAGACCAGGTAACAGTGGAATGTTTCCTTAGCTCATGACGCAGATGAGCTTTTAAGACAATTAACCCATGATCACCATTAGGTTTTATATCCAGATGTTTTGGCATTGAATTTGAATTTCACCATCTGTGAGATTTGAACCCTTGTCTCCAGAGCTTCTGCATTACTGGTCCAGTAGTCATTTCCATGGTGTCATCACCTTCCCAAGGCAGCCCAGGCCTGAGCTGATTGAATGGTGGGATAGGATGGAGGTTGTGAACGGCCTACTCCTGTCCCATAGGCTCAGTGTGTGCTGCGCTTCACATTTTAAAGGCATCAGCAGCTCAGCAATAGCAAAGGGATTGGGCACAAGCTCAAATGCAGCTCCCAAGAAGGCAGCGGGAGAAATTCACACCGTCACTTTCAAAGTGGAATTGGATAAATTCTTTTTCAAAGAAAAAGAATCATTGTGCTCTGGCAGGAGAAGAGTGAAGCTAATTTGCTCACTCTGGCAAAGAGGTGGCATGGGTTGGTCAGGCAGAATGGCCTCCTTCCTTTCTATGAGTGACAATTACAGCTGAGTACAGATACTGGGCCTCATAATGTGCGTTCCCTGACAGGGGAGAGCTAATCTCCATACATCACAATTTCTACAGCTGTCGAAGATGAAATCTCCCTAATTATCAGCAGTCGACTCAGGAGGTTTTTTTTAACCAATCAAACAGAACAGAGAGAGAGTAGAATCCCATCAAACCTTATTGAACTGACAACAATGATAAAATCAACAGAGACAATATGACTAAATTGCCAATCACAACCCCAAGTCTGCTCCACAACGAATAAGTCAATGCCTATGAGTGACTGCCTGATTACCTTGCCCATTCACAATGCACAAGAAAAAGCACTTGGGACAGAGATGAGCTGCTGGAGATGCAAAATATAATCCAGGAAACTGAAATACTGGGAATGCACAGCAGGTGATGCATTTTCTAAAACGACAAATGAGCAGAAACAATATGAATGGAATCTCACAATTTAAAGATGGGTGCAGAGGCAGAGAGACCCCTCAGGAGACATACACCTCTGATGTCTACAGAGAGTTGGACAAACATCTATCAAACTGCAAGGCTACCAAAACCAGGGCAGAGGGAGTTGGACTCACTGCACAGGTCTTTCAAAAAGTTGGCACTGACCAAAAGGAGAGACTGCATGCCAAGATTCTGCTGCTGATCCAAGTCCACAGCTGTGAATGTTATCTGGGAACATGCTGTTAAAAAGCACTGATTATCTCTGAACAAAAGCTGGCAGGGCGAGTTGATAAAGTTGAACTCTTTTAAACCAAGCACATGGGTCTCTCTGAAATAAAAGTGCAATACTGCAGGTGCTGGAGATAAGAACAGGGAATGCTGAAAAATTTCAGCAGGTCTGACAGTATCTGTGGAGAGAGAGAATCAGAGTTAATGTGATATGTTGGAGGGCCCTGAACGTAGGCTGTGGTGACATTTGTGACAGACTCATGACAGAAGTCCAGTGAGTAAAATTTCAACATCAGAAACAACTCGCTGTATCATTTCATTAGGTTCTGGGCATCAAGGTGAGACTCAGGTTCGGAAGCCATGCGTTGTCTATGAAGTTGGTTATTGATTCCCTCGTTAATATGGGGCTATCTATCCCACCACCAGCCATAAAGTAGACGCTGAGAGTTCTTGCCTCACCAGGCTGAGCAGGCACCTGGCCAAGTCAGATCATAGCTCGCTCCAAAGGACCTCCATGTTAGACACTGGGCACCAACATCTCAGGACACACTCCATCAACACCAGCCACACACAGCCCATATCCATGCACATTGGCATCTGACATGTGCCAGCCTCGAAGAACCCTCATGACACCTCTCTGATCCATTTACAGTCTGACTCTACCCCTCAGGCTGCCCGCTAACTCTCACTGTAACACTGCAGGAAGGGTGCTGTGTGCTGATGGACATACACCCAGCTCAGGGAGTGCACCAGGGGGTATCTCCAACCTCTTTACTCACTCTCACACTGCTCACTCACTCACTCTCACACTGTTCACTACTCACTCACACTCTCACAGTGCTCAATCACTCACTCTCACAGTGCTCACTACTCACTCACTCTCACAGTGCTCACTCACTCACTCACTCTCACAGTGCTCACTGCTCACTCACTCACACAGTGCTCACTACTCACACTCTCACAGTGCTCACTACCCACTCACTCACTCTCACAGTGCTCACTCACTCGCTCACTCACTCTCACAGTGCTCACTACTCACTCACTCTCACAGTGCTCACTCACTCGCTCACTCACTCTCACAGTGCTCACTACTCACTCACTCTCACAGTGCTCACTACTCACTCACTCTCACAGTGCTCACTCACTCACTCTCACAGTGCTCACTACTCACTCACTCTCACAGTGCTCACTCACTCACTCACTCTCACAGTGCTCACTCACTCGCTCACTCACTCACAGTGCTCACTACTCACTCACTCTCACAGTGCTCACTCACTCGCTCACTCACTCTCACAGTGCTCACTACTCACTCACTCTCACAGTGCTCACTACTCACTCACTCTCACAGTGCTCACTCACTCACTCTCACAGTGCTCACTACTCACTCACTCTCACAGTGCTCACTCACTCACTCACTCTCACAGTGCTCACTCACTCGCTCACTCACTCTCACAGTGCTCACTACTCACTCACTCTCACAGTGCTCACTCACTCACTCTCACAGTGCTCACTACTCACTCACTCTCACAGTGCTCACTCACTCACTCACTCTCACAGTGCTCACTACTCACTCACTCTCACAGTGCTCACTCACTCACTCACTCTCACAGTGCTCACTCACTCACTCACTCACTCTCACAGTGCTCACTACTCACTCACTCTCACAGTGCTCACTACTCACTCACTCTCACAGTGCTCAATCACTCACTCACTCACACAGTGCTCACTCACTCACTCTCACAGTGCTCACTCACTCACTCACTCACTCTCACAGTGCTCACTACTCACTCACTCTCACAGTGCTCACTCACTCACTCACTCACTCTCACAGTGCTCACTACTCACTCACTCTCACAGTGCTCAATCACTCACTCACTCACACAGTGCTCACTCACTCACTCTCACAGTGCTCACTCACTCACTCACTCACTCTCACAGTGCTCACTACTCACTCACTCTCACAGTGCTCAATCACTCACTCACTCACACGGTGCTCACTCACTCACTCTCACAGTGCTCACTCACTCTCACAGTGCTCACTCACTCACTCTCACACTGCTCACTACTCACTCACTCACTCACTCACACTGTTATCACTCACTCACTCTCACAGTGCTCACTCACTCTCACAGTGCTCACTCACTCATTCTCACAGTGCTCACTACTCACTCACTCTCACAGTGCTCACCACTCACTCACTCTCACAGTGCTCACCACTCACTCACTCTCACAGTGCTCACTCACTCACTCACTCTCACAGTGCTCACTGCTCACTCACTCTCACAGTGCTCACTACCCACTAACTCACTCTCACAGTGCTCACTCACTCGCTCACTCACTCTCACAGTGCTCACTCACTCACTCACTCTCACAGTGCTCACTGCTCACTCACTCTCACAGTGCTCACTACTCACTCACTCTCACAGTGCTCACCACTCACTCACTCTCACAGTGCTCACTCACTCACTCACTCTCACAGTGCTCACTGCTCACTCACTCACACAGTGCTCACTACTCACTCACTCTCACAGTGCTCACTACCCACTAACTCACTCTCACAGTGCTCACTCACTCGCTCACTCACTCTCACAGTGCTCACTCACTCACTCACTCACTCACACACTGCTCACTACTCACTCACTCTCATAGTGCTCACTCACTCACACTCACACAGTGCTCAATCACACACTCACTCACACAGTGCTCACTCACTCTCACAGTGCTCACTCACTCACTCTCACACTGCTCACTACTCACTCACTCCCATAGTGCTCACTCACTCACTCACTCACGCAGTGCTCACTCACTCACTCTCACAGTGCTCACTCACTCACACACTCACTCTCACAGTGCTCACCCACTCACACACTCACTCTCACACTGCTCACTACTCACACTCTCACAGTACTCACTATTCACTCACTCACTCTCACACTGCTCACTCACTCACTCTCACAGTGCTCACTCACTCACTTTCAGCATGCTCACTTACTCATTTACTCTCACAGTGCTCACTCACTCACTCACTCCTGCAGTGCTCACACACTCACTCACTCTCAGTCAGAGATCCCAGGCTCACATGATTACTGTCCTGCCTTGTCTTTTACCACAGACACAAAGCCAGGAAGCTTGTCATGGTTGTCAATGTTCCTCTGTCGAGTCGCGAGAGAGAGAGCCTCCATTCAGAGAATGTCAGCCCAGTAAGTCAATAAGACCATTCCAGGGACATAGACACGGTCAGTCAGTCACTCGGAGTGGCTGGAGTCAGGACCCTCTCCTTGTAAGGTTGAGGAGCTGAATGTTGGATAGCCCACCACCCAGCTTGGCTCTTTGTGCCGTATTGTGGGCATTTTCCCCCGATACATGAGAGAGGTGGGTATTAAGGGGAGATGAAACTGGGTGTCTCAGCTGTTAGTGTTAGTGGGTGTTCTAAGTGAGGGAATGGACAGCGCAGAGACTGCGCGGAGTCAGTAGTATCAGGAGGTGGGGGGAGTCAGGCTGGGTGACAGTGAGTGAGGGAAGATGCTTCAGACAATAGTGAGAGGGCTGGAGTAGGAGGCTTGCTGAGAGCTTGATGCAGTAACACAGATAGAGTGAGCGAGAGGTATTGCAGACAATATGGCAGCACTTCTGCTGGCAGAATGGAGAAGGCTGTTGACCTTCTTACTACAGTATTGTGCATTCCTCCAGGCAGCTGGGATGGCACTGACTAGGATGGTAACCTCAGGTGAAGTCAGTGTGGTCTGGTGTGGCTATCTCCACTGTCATTCCTGCAGAAAGAGGACATCTCAAATGTGTACCACCCTGTCTAGCAGGACCTTCAGCTATTTCACCTTAAAGTGGGGCAACAACTTACCGCTGACTGCTGTTATGAAGTTGAAGGTGTGTGTACTGTACCTTTTAAGAGAGAGTGAATGCTGTTATGCACTGACAGCTGACAAGCACCTGTATCATATGACTAGGCAACAGTCTCAGAGTGTACTGGAAAATTGAAAATATGTAACAATTGGCTCTGAAATGGATACCTGAGTTGGTTGCTGTTTTGACAACAATTTGAATTTAACCAAGCAGTTTAATTTATGCCCCAGGATACTAAAATCTAATCAAGTTTGAATTTATTGTTTTGCCAACATCAAACCAATGAGACAATCCAATGTTGGGGATATAAAAAGGCAGGTATTTGAAAATTTGAGATAGAGCAATAGCCATCAACACTGATCCAAGAAATTAGGAAACACCGTCTATCAAAGGGACCTAATCATGAAATATATTTACAGTAAAAAGAAAGAACACAACCCAGGGAGATCTTCAGCAGGAAGAAGACAGACATCAAAGATGACAGCTGCTGTGTAGTTTTGAAATTAAGTTGATGTCATTTTAATAAGTGTTTATTGGGACAGTATATTGTTATCGAGTTGGAGCAGTTAAGGGAAAGAGGGGTTTATAATTGTGATTAGCTGTTGTTTAATGTTCACGTTTAGAGTTTAAAAAAAATTGATATTATTTTCTTTAAATGGTAGAATTTGGGAGTTCTCTGTCACTCGTACTTTAACAGATTACAAGGTGAGGTAAGCTTTTCGGAGTGTTTGGTTTAATTAATTGCCATGGCTGAGGCAAATGTGAAGAACTGTGCAGGGCAGCTGCGGACTTACAATGCTCATCTGGGTGCACGATGGGCTTTATATGGCAGGAGCAACAAGGACTGGCCGGAGTAATGGAGCTCAAATCGGGTGAGAAGGGTGGGGTAGGTAGTTAACAGGGCAGGTTTGATAAGATACGGTGAGAGAACTTGCTCTGCCTGATGGCAAGAAAGTCTCAGGAAACTTGACAAACTGGCCAAATAAATCTGTCAGATTCAGCTCGACATTTGAGTCCAATGTGTTACCAATTCCAGAACTAATTCTGAAGAACAGACATATGTTGGATTCCAAACATTAACTCTGTCTCTCTCTCTCTCTCTCTCTCCACAGATACTGACACAGTCGCTGAGTTTCTCCAGCAATTCCAGAGAAAACGTAAAGGAGAGAAGCCAAGGCGTAGGCCATTTGGCCCTTTGAGTCTGCCCTGCCATTAAATACCATCATAGCTGATCATCCAACTCAGTCCCCTGTTCCCTCTTTCTCCCTGTGCCCTTTGATCCCTTTAGCCTGAAGAGTTTAGTCCAAAGATGCGCAGGTTGGGTGGATTGTGAAATGCTGATAGTGTCCAGGGACGTGCAGACCAGATGGGTTAGCCATGGGAAATGCAGGGCTCCAGGGATGGGGTGCTCTTCGGAAGATTGGTGTGGACTCAATGGGCTAAATGGCCTGTTTTACACTGTAGGGATTCTCTGATTCTGTGAACTACCGTATATACTCAAGTAATAGTCGAATTTTTTCAACTACTTCTTAAGGTTAAATTTATGGAGCCAATTATTACATGGAGACTACTTTAGAGGGCCTGATATTCATACCTGTCAAAATTCATACTGTATCATTAGCAGAAGCCCAACTGATCTCTAAACAAATAAAGAAAAAAACAGAACAAATTATCGAAATTCTGAAGACCCAGAGTGGAGCGGGATGGCCAACACACTGTCTCATAAAGGTTGGCCTGTTATCTATGAAGAATGAGGGTCAACTTTTACACAAGATAAATGGAAAATTCCAGATTTTGTGACCAAAAATAGGGGCTTGACTTTTACATGAGATGGACTATCAATCGAATATATACGGTACATCTAACTCCTTCTTGAAAATATTCAATGTTTTGGCCTTTTTGTGACTGTGTGCTGTTCTGATTTACAATAGGACCCTCTGCGTTCATGGAAACTTTTGCTGTCACAGAAGAGTCTGCTAGTTGCCATTAGGGGTGAATGAAGCTGGCTAGTAATGTGTAACTACGCTATTCTACCTTGAGTATCATCTCCATAACAGCTGAACCAATTCTTGACCAAACTCCAACCCGTTCTTTTGAGTGGTCAGTGGCATGAACTTTGGGAGTAGTGCCCTTACTCATGAATGAAGGGCATCAAAACTAACGTCACAACTCAGAGCTTCCATTAATTCAGCCTTAACAATGAGCCTTACCAACTGACTGTGCAATAGTTACATGTCCTGCTGCAGGTTTTGTTTTACATTGTTAAAAAAAAACAAATGGAAGTTTTGAGCACAACTGAAGCAGAAACAAGTTGCATTTCAAATGTCATTTCTTTTAATTATTGTCTCTGTTTTGCTGACAGTTAGAAAATGTAAAAATTCCAATTTGTGCGCCCTGTGAGATACAGAGACAGAAAATGCTGCCAAGAGTCATCTGATGTTCCTTTGCCTGCCACATCACTCATCAGCTCCGGACTGAAGCAAACGTGGAAATATCTTTGGAAAATGCAAATAAGGGAAAGCGAAACAGACAGAAGGAGTAATGGGGACAGATATCAGAAAGAGAGAAAGAAGCAAAACAGAGCAGTAGCAGGGGAGGATGAACAGCATAGGCAAAAGGGTGACAATATTCTCAAAATGAAACAAAACAAAGAACAGCAAATGCTGGAGATCTGAACAATGGAGAATGATGGAGAAACTCAGCAGGCCTGACAGCATCTGTGGAGAGACAATACAGAGCCCTATGGCCAACTTCAGAAAAAGGGTCACCAGACTCAAAACATTAACACTGTTTTCTCTCACAGATGCGGCCAGACTTGCTGAGTTTCTCCAACAAATTATATATTGGTGTGTTTGATATTTACTCACTGAATGGGTGCAACTCCACATTGGCAAATAGTTGTGTGTCCCTTTTACTGTTGCATTTACAATCATTATGTCGTTGTAATGTAATAGATTTGGAGCTCTGTGGTGAGATGATGAAAAGAATACTGTTGAAATGCAGCGAGTTTTAAAAAGATTAGCACTGAATCTGAACAAGAGATGTTCTTTTAAGAAGTGGACTGCGGAATGCCATAATCTAACCATCAAGTTCCAAAGTTTCTCTACTCTTGGCCTGTCTCTCTTTTCGCTGGACCGGATGTCCATCATTAAGATGCTGTGATTGTTCCAAGCCACTATGCAATTTATCATGCATTGCATCATTGGGTGAGCAACTTCAATAGAATCATAGAGTAACAGAGATATACAGTACAGAAACAGACCCTTCGGTCCAACTCGTCCATGCCAACCAGATATCCTAAATGAATCTAGTCCCACCTGCCAGCATCCGGCCCATATCCCTCCAAACCCTTCCTATTCATGTACCCATCTAGATGCCTTTTAAATGCTGTAATTGTATCAGCGTCCACCACTTCCTCTGGCAGCTCATTCCATATACGTACCACCTTCTGTATGAAAAGGTTGCCCCTCTGGTGCCAATTAAATCTTTCCCTTTTCACTTTAAACCTATTCTCTCTAGTTCAGGACTCCCCCACCCCAGGGAAAAGACTTTTTCTATTTATCCTATCCATGCTCCTCATGATTTTATAGACCTCTGTAAGATCACCCCTCAGCCTCTGATGTTTCAGGGAAAACCGCCCCAGTCTGTTCTGCCTCTCCCTGTAGCTCAAATCCTCAACCCTGGAAACATCCTTGCAAATCTTTTCTGAACCCTTTGAAGTTTCACAACATCCTCGCGATAGGAAGGAGACCAGAATTGCACGCAGTATTCCAAAAGTGGCCTAACCAATGTCCTGTGCAGTTGCAACATGACCTCCCAACTCCTGTACTCAGCACACTGACCAATAAATGCACATATACCAAATGCTTTCTACACGATCCTATTGACCAGTGGCTTCACTTCACAGCCATTTTAAAATAAAAATTGCCAAAAATACTTCAAGATGCTGTTGTCCAAATGGTAGCAATTTTGAAAAATGGAACATAATCACTTTTCAAAAACTTTTCAAAGGTTTCTGAAAAAGGTTGCTTATTTGAATGATACTATTTTCCTACTGCGATGCTATCGAAAGATTTATTATTCTTAAAAAATGATTCCATTCATGCAATTGACAGCTAACAAATCCAGTTGTTTCTCCTTGCCAGCTGTAATCCAACCAATCAGCACCCTCCTTCTCATCCTATACAAATTGATATTCCCTGTCCAAGTTTAATTTTGTTACATCCCCAAGCTAAGTGACTGACCGCTAACCACCGAGTTTTAATTAAATTTGAACCAGATCGGTTGACATTGATTGGTCAAGGCATTGCATTTGGAACGACTGTCACTGATTCTGTTACGTTGAAACAGACACAGCGTGTGTACACCCCTACCTTCTGCAAAGGACAACACCCTGAGATATGTGACACTCAACAGAAAGTGCTGGGGAAACTCAACAGGTCTGGCAGCATCTGTGGAGAGAAAAACACTGTGGTGTCTGCCTGACAATATTAAGCTGGTTATCAGCACAATTCTCAGCACACTCATAACTATTTAGGAAACACTGTCGGGCTGTAACCCTTCTCAAAGGTTCCAGGCTGAAATGTTGACTGTCCTGCTCCTCGGATGCTGTCTGACCTGCTGTGCTTTTGCATCTATTGATTTTCACATGTAGGTTAGACTGGGTAATTTCCTTCCCTGATGGACATTAGTGCACCAGGTGGATTCTTACAATCCATGATAGTTTTAGGTCTTTCCGTTTCAGATCTTTATTATTAATTTAATTGAATTTGAATTCCACCAGCTACAGTGAACCCAGGCCATGATACAGCGACACCACTGCTACGTGGCCAGTTCATGCATACCACCATTTCCCTGCTCTGTGCATCTACAGTGCGCTCCTATGTTTGTATTACAGGTATAGATACATGGATCATTATATCAAGCAAGCAGGCTTAAGCACTCTCACTGAGTGGCGGGGCAGACTTGATGGGCTGAATGGCCCACTTCTGCTCCTACATCGTATAGTCTTTTTTTTTAGAATCCCTATAATGTGGAAACAGGCCCTTCGGCCCAACAAGTCCACACTGACCTATTTGTGAACACTGTTTTGTGAAACCTTGGCTTAGCAGCAGATTTGGGCCTACAGTTTGGTTTTTTTTGCTCAGGCAATGGGTTATGACTCTCTTGGAAATGGGGGAAGGATGATGTCAGTCAAAGATTGAAGAAGTCGGAGATCATAACCGGTGCTCAAGGCTTGCGACATCAATCTATGTTGATTGAGAGGAGATTTTTAGTTTCATATCATTCCGAAGGACGTTTGCAGACAGGCTACATGTCAGTGAAACATGTGGTTTTGATCAAACCTGGACAAGGTTTCTCAGAGCCTAGCCTGGTATCTCATTCAGTGCTTGGCGCGAAGCTTGACCTATGACCTCTCTCATATTTTATCGAGCATGAGAGGGATCCAGACTTGGCTGATGGAATTGTTTGATTCATAGTTTATGCAGATCCAGTCATCACGCTTTAATAAATGATAATTCAAATAATAATGATGTCATTATTGTGTCTTTTTTTTTCTCCCTTCCTCTCTTGATGACAGTGAGGTTTGCTCTCGGGAGTTCAGGCATAGAGATCTTCAGTACAGAAAAAGGCCCTGTGGCCCATTTAGTCTGTGTCAGTCAAAAACAAGTGCCTTACTATCCTAATCATATTTTCCAACACCTGACCCAAGGCCCTGTGTGCCATAGCATCTCAAGTGCACATCTAAACATTTCTTCAATGTGATGAGGGTTTCTGTCTCTCCCACCCTGACAGGCAGGGAGTTCCAGACTCCCAGCACCCTCTAGATGAAAGTAAATCCTTACATCTCCTGTAAACCTCCTGCCCCTTACCGTAAATCTGTGCCTCTGGTCACTGATCCCTCCATCAAGGAGAAAGAATTGCTTTCTGTCAACCATGCCTGTGTCCCTCATCATTTTATCCATCTTAATCAAGTTCCCTCTGTCTCCTCTGCTCTAACAGAAACAATCCCCGTCTGTCCAGTCTCTCTTCAGGCAACATCCTGGTAAATCTCCTCTGCACTCTCTCTAGTGCTATCACATCCCTCCTTTCATGTGGATTGTAGAATTGTACACAGTAGTAGAGCTGAGTCCTAACCAATGGTCATTGGGAGACACTAAATGGCCGGCATCTCCACTCAGGTATGGCTGTTTTCGTGAGGGAGAACAGCTCACCTGAGCAGCAGCAACACTGCCACGGATACCGAGCGGCAGAGTAACAGCATTCTGATGCTGAGTCCGGAGCTCATCCATTTCCGTCTGCTTTTCGTTCTTTTCACTTTTGCTACTTTTTCTTCCCTTTCCTCTTTAAACTCTTTCCCTTACTTTGTCACCCTCGGATGCAGCACCATCAGTGGGCAGCGTCAGCGAATGGCAGGGAAAGATTACAGCGCAGGCCCAGGGATCAGCGAGGCCAAGTGAATGTTGAAGGAGGAGGTGTCTGATGTCAGAGGCAGTGATGCCAGGGCGAGGGGGAACACGGCTCTGCCCCAGCCCGAAGTCTGCCGGCGAACGAGGAGCCGGTCCCGGGTTTAATCGGCCAGTTCAGACTGGCTGGCTGAGCCAAGGCTCCAGATCCATGACCAGGCCCAGCTGCCTGACTTTGGAGACGGCAATGGTGACAAGTTTGGGCGAGATCAGCCCAGCATGAACTCACGGCACTGGCACTGGTGGAGGAAAGATGGCGGCGGACAGTGGTGACTCTTTGTTCCAGTGCAAACTCCACACGGACAGCTGCCCGAGGCGGGAATTGAACCCGGGTCCCTGGCGCTGTGAGGCAACAGTGCTAACCACTGAGCCACCGTGCTGGACTATGTGTCCTCTCCTTAGCAGTCCTTCCAAACCTGTTTGTTTTAGCTTTGGCTGTGAGTCTATAGTCTTTCCCCAGTGCCAAAAACTTTCCTTTGACACTTGATGTCTCTGTGCCTCTCCTGGTACATGCTTGTGCACCAGAACAAGATGCAATTTGCAAATAACTTGAGGGAATACAGAACAAAGCCTTAGATTAGATTCCCTACAGTACAGAAGCAGGCCCTTCAGCCCAACAAGTCCACACCAACCCTTTGAAGAATAACCCACCGAGACCCCTTCCCTTACGTTTACCCCAGACGAATGCACCTAACACTATGGGCAATTTTGCATTGCCAATTCACCTAACCCGCACATCTTTGGACTGTTGGAGGAAATCCGAACACCCGAAGGAAACCCACACAGGCATGGGGAGAATGTGCAAACTCCACACAGACATTTGCCTGAGGTGGGTATTGAACCCAGGTCCCCGACGCTGTGAGGCAGCAGAGCTAACCACTGAGCCACCGTGCCACCCTTAAAATCAAAGAACCTTGAGGAGATCACTCAGTCTATTGCACATTTCTGGTGATTGATCTAACTGCTTCCACTACTCCAATCTTTGTCTGTTGCTTTTCAATATTTCCCTATAAAGGTATGCTGATTTTATATGATTAGAAAATCCACTAAAAAGTCTCTCCACTCCTCTGCCACTGAGGCAGCCCCTGCAGACCAGGGAGTAATGTACATTCCATACTGAAGTTGCTAATGCAGCTTTCCAGGTTATGACCCATTATTGGAAGGAAACTCTGAGAGGTTCCAAATATGGTGTTAGTCTTGGTACAGTGGGTAACAAACTTACCTCAGTGTCATATCCCCTGAACAAATATGAGGGGAAAACTGTGGTCTCCCCTCTACACCCTGCCAGAATATGGCACCACACGAGGGTCAGACATGGAAATGGGGACCACTCTGAGCTGTGGCTACCACGCTGAGAAAATCCAAGTCAGTTCCTGAAACCATACTTACAGGATGTTAGGGAGATAAGATGTAACAGAGAGCAGTCAGCAGGGATAAACTTCTGCAGGAAGAATGAGGAAAGGCAAATTTATATCATTTTGGAAGGGTGGGGTGGAGATCAATATGGAGGCTCCATTATAAATCTATGGTGTTGTGGTAACATCAGTGAGTTGGTAATCTAGAGACTCAGACCAAAACTTTTTTCACTCTGATTCAAATACCACCACTGAGGCTGTTGTAAGATCAAGGACCTTATGGAGTCATACAGCATGGAAACAGACCCTTCGGCCCAACCTATTCATGCTGACCATAGTCCCAAACTAAACTAGTCCCCACTTGCCTGCGCTTGGCCCATACCCCTCCAAACATTTCCCATTCACATATTTATCCAAATGTCTTTTAAACAGCATAACTGATCTTGCATTCATCACTTCCTGTATATGTTGAATCCACACACTGTGTAAAATAAAATTGCCCCTCAGGTCTTTTGTAAATCTTTCTCCTCTCACCTTAAAATTATGCCCTCCAGGTTTGAAATCCCCCACCCTAGGGAAAGGACACCTGCCATTCACCTTATCTATGCTCCTCATGTTTCTATAAGCCTCTATAAGGTCAATCACCCCTCAGCCTCATGTGCTCCAGAGAAAAAAGTCCCAGCCTACACAGCCTCTCCTTACAATTCAAACTTTCTATCTCTGGCCACATCCTGATTAATCTCTTCTGAGATGAAAAGTAGACAAGCAGGAGACTGGAAGAACACAGCAAGCCAGGCAGCATCAGGAGGTGGAGAAGTCAACATTTTGGGTATTAACCTTCTTCAGGACTAGGGGGATAGGGGGAGTGAAGGTAAAGAGAGTGAGTGGGGTTAGGGTGGGAAGAGTAGTGGATTGGTGACTTTAGGTGAATGATGATACAGGTAGTGGGTACGACCTGGTTGGTCGATGGGAGGAATGAATCCAGTTGGTAGCTGGAAGGGAGGGTCAGTCAGAGGACTGGGAGGGAGGATGGTGGGCTGGAAAGGAAGTTTGGGGATGGGAAGGGAGGTAATTTGAAATTAGAGAATTCAATGTTAACTCCCCGGGGCTGCAGGCTGCCCAGGCGGAAGATAAGGTTTCATTCCTCCAATTTGCGGTCAGATTCACTTTGGCAATGGAGGAGGCGAAGATGGATATGTCTGAAGGGGAGTGGGAAGGGGAATTAAAACCGGCGGTGACCAGGAGGTCAGGCTGGCCATTTTGAGTCAGGAGACGATGCTTGGCAAAATGGTCACCTCGTCTCTTTTAAACCCTGTCAAGCTTAATAATATCATTCCTATGACAGGGTGACCAGAACTGGACACAGAGCTGAAAAATGTGTTGCTGGAAAGGCACAGCAGGTCAGGCAGCATCCAAGGAGCAGGAGAATCGACGTTTCGGGCATGAGCCCTTTTACAGATTCCTGAAGAAGGGTTCATGCCCGAAACATTGATTCTCCTGCTCCTTGGATGCTGCCTGACCTGCTGCGCCTTTCCAGCAACACATTTTTAGCTCTAATCTCCAGCATCTGCACTCCTCACTTTCTTCTAGAACTGGACACAGGCCTTACCAACATCCTGCACAACCTCTCAATTCCTGTACTCATCTTTGACTTGAACTTTGAGTTCTGAGGAAGAGTCATCTGGGCTCGAAACATCAGCTTGTTTTCTCTCCATGGATGCTACTTGACCCACTGTGATTTCCAGCATTATCTTTATTTTCAGTTCTATACTCAAAAGGTCTGAGCAGTGAAGGTAAGTGTGGTAAATGCCTTCTTAACCACCTTGTCTATATACCCAATATACCGGCCACTGCAGCGGACAGCAACTGACAACCGGAAGCAGCAGAGACAAACCACTATAAATGCCGAAGGAAACATGACAGAAGAGCTTCACAGGAGGCTCCCAAGCACTGAGGATGTCACCTAGAAAGGGGACGAAACGTTTGCAACAAAAACTCCCAGCTCGGCGAACAGAACCACAACAACGAGCACCCGAGCTACAAATCTTCTCACAAACTTTGAACCTTGTCTATATGTGATGCAGCTGAAAATGTGTTGCTGGTTAAAGCACAGCAGGTCAGGCAGCATCCAAGGAACAGGGAATTCGACGTTTCGGGCCAGAGCCCTTCATCAGGAATGTGATGCTATATGTGATGCAAACTTGAAAGAACGCTTGAGTCTCTGTTCTACAAGACTAGCCAAGGCCGCGAGTCCTGTCTTTGTTTCTACAAGATGTAATATTTATCCAAATTAAACTCAATCTTCCACTCTTTCACCCATTGACCTAAGTGATCAAAATTAATTATAAGTTGAGGCACAGAGTGTAAAAGCAATTAGGTTACAACGAAACTTTACAAGACACTGGTTCGGCCACATCTGGAGCAGTGTAACAATGCTGCACGGTAGGAATGTTGGGAATATCTCGCAAAGGAGATTCCCTACAAGGATGCGAAGGATAAATGATTTGCATTATACAGAATGACTTAGAGAAACAGTTTCTTCTCTCCATTGGTCAGAGAAGGGTTCCCAAAGATTGGACAGAAACGTTCCAAATTTCAAAGGGTCTTGACGGCTATAATATGGAGCAAATGTATCGAGCAACAGGAGGGTTAACAACTGGGGTGGGGATGGGAGGGAAGTGGATGGGAAATAAAGAACAGCTCATTCAGAATGGAAATGGACAGTGGGTTCCTGAAAGGTGCTGGAAGGGGATTCAACAGAAATTTAAAAAGGAGATACATGAGAAATATTGAAGAAACAGGGAGCAGCTTTACTCTGTATCTAACCCCGTGCTGTCCCTATCCTGGGAATGTTTGACGGGAACAGAGTAAAGGAAGCTTTACTTTTTATCTAACCCTGTGCTGTCCCTGCCCTGGGAGTGTTTGATGGGGACAGTGCAGAGGGATTTTTACCCTGTATCTGAGCCCATGCTGTACCTAACATCATAGAATCCCTACAGTGGGGAAGCAGACCGTTCAGCCCATACCAACACTCCAAAGAGGATCCCACCCAGACATATGTTCCTAGCCTCTCCCTGGAACTTTGCAAATCCCAAGACGAATCCATCTCACCTGCACCTCCCTGAACACTATGGGCAATTGAGCATGGCCAATCCACCTAACCTGGACTTCTTTGGACTGTGGGAGGAAACCAGAGCACCTGGAGGAAACCCACACAGACACGGGGAGAATGTACAAACTCCACACAGAGTTACCCAAGGGTGGAATCGGACCCAGGCTCCTGGTACTGTGAGTGCTAACCACTGAGCCACCATGCCAGGGAATGTTTGATGGGGACAGTGCAAAGGAAGCTTTACTCTGCATCTAACCCTATGCTGTCCCTGTCCTGGGAGTGTTTGACGTGGTCAGAGTAGAGACAGCTTTATTCTGTATCTCATCCCATGCTGTATCTGACCTGCGAGTGTGCCATGGGGATAATGTACAGAGAAATTGTCTCAGTATTTAATCCTGTGCTGTCCCTGTCCTGGGAGTGTTTTAATGGGGGACAGTGCAGAAGGAGCTTTACTCTGTGTATCTCACCCCGTGCTGTATCTGTTCTGTGAGTGTTTCATGGGGACAATGTATAGAGAGATTGGCTCAGTATTTAACTCCATGCTGTCCCTGCGCTGGAAGTATTTGAGGGGGGGCCAGTGCAGAGGGAGCTTTACTCTGCGTCTAACTCCGTGCTGTCGCTGCCCTGGGAGTGTTTGAAATGTCCTGCTTCTTATCCAGATATCCATAATGCTTTACTCTACAAATCAATTGGACAAACTGTTGAACTTCAGGGTCTTTGAGGTGACGAGTTGGCTGGAGCAGGAGGTGGGACAAGGGATGGGAAGGGAAGCTTGGTTATTGGAATCAAGTCGAAGGGATATGGACGGAACAACTGGCGGATGCCATGTGGAGATTGAAGCTGCTGTGTTAATTAAAACAAAACAATGTGGTGTCTCATCTGAACAGCTCCTTCTCTTCTCTGATGGAGTGTCAGTGACTGGAATGTGCCAATACCTTGACATCCTCACAGTCGAGAAGCCTTGACTTGAGAGATGAACAGCCCCTTTCCATCAATCACTGTCTGGTGCAGTTGATGATAAGGGCAGTGTTGCTGTGGAAGAGAGGTGAAGTGCACTGGTGAAGCAAGGCCGATGAGCGCTCTGTCCCACAGGACGCACAGCTGGCTGCATACTTCAGAGAAAGATCAGCTCGAATCTGTCTCTCCTCCCCTCACCTCTCTTCATACAACCCCAAGCTTTGCATTGTCTCCATCTACCCTCTGCTGGCTTGATAAAGGACTGCACCACAGAGTACTCCACGGGACTGTAGTAAACGGGGAGATGTCAGGGGAGCATCAACGCACTCACTGTTAGAATGGACAGAGGTACAGCAGAAGTGATGCAAAGTGAATTATTTTCAAAGAATGAATAAGGAGAGCCAACTGTACTGAAAGAGAAAACATTAAAGGACTTTAAAGGAGGTACAGAGAGATTTCGGGGTACACAGAAAAGGTTAAGGAGAGATTTAACAGAGGTCTCAATGTCCTGAAGGATTTTGATCTTGTTTGTACAGAGAAATTGCTACTGGGAACAGAGGGATAGGTAAATTAGCAAACATAGATTTAAAATAATTGGCCAAAGAATCAGATGGATATGAGGAGTTTTGTTTTTGTTCAGTGAGTTTAGCAATCTTGGATGCACTGTCTGAATGGGCAGTGGAAACAGATTTAATTATAACTTTTTGGAGGGGTTTGGATACTTGAGAGGGTTATGAGGTCAGGAGAATGGAATAACTGGGTTGCTGACACCGTGATGGGCTGAATATCCTCCTTCTCTGGTCCTAAAATCAGCTGTTCTCTCTCTTAAAAGAAAATCATTTCCTTTTTCTATCTTGTTTCTTTACAGGTCAGAAACATTTAGCAGATATCACTTTAAATAGAATGTGCACGTTAGGCAAACAAGCAAACACAGTTCCAGTGCAATGAGACACCTGTATTAAGCATTCCTGCAGTGGAAACATCACTGTGGCAGTGTGGTTGACTCTTAACTGCCCTCTGACATGGCCTCATGAGCCACTCAATTGTATTGGACTCTCAAGAAAGGAAGGGAACTGGATTGACAATCACACATGCACAAGGCACTGGAAACAACAATGGCAAACTCAGCCCTGTGGACCTTGCAATGTCTTCTCCCTAACGTCTGGGGGAAGAGTGCAAAATTGGGACAACCAGCTCCATAAGACAGAAGACACAGGAGCGGATGTAGTCCATTCTGATCTGATAATCCTCAGCTCCACATTCCTGCTTTTCCCCAGAACCCTTGTTGAAAAATCTGTCTATCTCAGCCTTTATTACACTTGATACCCTAGTTTTGATAGCCCTCTGTGATAAAGAACTTCACAAGGTGACTACCCTCAGAGGGAAAAACATTCCTTCTCATCTCTGGTTTAAACATGCAACCACTTATTCTGAGATTATACTCTCTGGTCTTCTACTCTTCCACAAGGGGAAATAATCATTCTGCATCTACCCCGTCAAATCTCCCAAAGGATCTCATACATTTCAATAAAACCACCTCTGATTCCTCTAAATTCCAATCTCCTCAACCTTTCCTCATAAGACAATTTCTCCTTACTTCGTATCAGTTTAGTGTCAATTAAGACTGTCTTTAAGAATATGAAAGTGTTCAATAGGGTAGCCCTAGAAAGGATATTCAAATTTATGGATGAGTTCAGAACTCACTTATATAAATAGCTATCCATAAATTGAAAAAGGCAGACAGAGGAATTCCATATAGTTGCTTCCACCATGGGGATTAGTTAAAGCAAGGACTATGCGTTGAGCGACGCACTGAAGCTTGGGGCAGCTGCCGTCAAGGCATGGTGGGGAAAGACCACCGTGTAACGTCTGCCTGCCAACGAACAGGGGGCCCACGCAGTAAGTGGGCTCTGCTGAAGCCTCAGCTAAATATATGGAGGGTAAACGTACAGACCTGTATGTATGAATTATTAATTCCGATCTCTGTATGTAAAGAAATGGAATATCTACGTATGTATGGCACCACCAATCGTACAGATCATCAAAATATTTTATGAATAAAGCATATTTTTGAAACAAAAAAAATTAGTTAAAGCAAATGATGTGTTTAACAGCAACATAGATAGACAGGAACCAATAAGGAACTGGAGGATATGTCATAGATTGGGGGGAGGCTCTTATGAAGTTGAAACACTGGCATGGAATAGTTGGGCTGAATGGCCCAGTCTTGCATTGTAAAGACCACAATGATGCAAAACATTGATCCTAACACCTCAGTAAATTTTATCTATCAACTTTTGAGCCTCCAGAGGCAGCCTGTGCACAGTTTGTGTGGAAGCGCAGTGGCAAGAGGAGTGATGGCCTAATGATATTATCATCAGACTGTTAATCCAGAGACCCAGGTAATGTTCTGGGTACCTGGGTTCAAATCCTGCTACATCAGATGGTGCAATTTGAATTCAATTAACAAATCTGAAATTAATTATCTAATAATGCTATGATTCCATTGTCAATTGTTGGGAGAAAACCTAATGTCCTTTAGGGAAGGAAACTGCCATCCTCACCTGGTCTCGGCCTACATGTGACTCCAGACCCACAGCAACGTGGTTGACTCATAACTGCCCTCTGGGTAATTAGGGATGGGCAATAAATGCTGGCCCACTCAGAGACGTCCACATTCCATAACCCAGGCTCAGAAAATGGGGTGGGGAACGAGCTGGGTTTGGCTGAAGGATCACAATTCATGCCCTGCCCATGATACAGTATGGAGAGGGCCCGTGAACAGCAGGCAGTGGCTTCCTCTCATTGACATCCAGCAGGGGACCTGCCCGCTGTTTGTGGTGGGATACATTCAGCTGCGCTTCCCAGTAAAACTAGTCCATCAAGACTTCTTCTGACCCTTCAATGCACCCGGTTTTTACAGAAACAAGGTTGAGAAATTAATTTGAACCAGACAGGATTCAGATGACATCTGTATCCAAACGTGGTTAAAGATTTTGAAAACTCAGCTGAAGTTAATTTCCTCCTTTTCAAATGCTCAGTGAACAGCAACACAGATTCTGCAAAGTGCTCCCTTTAAATCCTGTTCCAAAATGGTTTTAGCCTCTGAAAGGTCTAAGACATCTCTTGCTGTTTCAAAAGGACCTAACTGTCCCTCTGCCACATGGGCTTTCCTCTAATAACAATCTGGAAACCCCACAGGCCAAATCCAGTGTCTCCAACAATGAGGCAACACAACAATAAGGACTTGCATTTATTTAGCATCTGTAATGGCAAAAATCCCCAAAGTGCTTCATAGAATCGTTCACAATCTTCAACATCCACCCAGCTAAGGCAATGTAAAGGTAACAATTAAAAGGTGAGCAAAAGACAGACAGTGTCCAAGGATTCAGAAAGAGAGTACCAGAGCTTAAGGTTTGGCTCCTGGTAGGATGGAGGAAATTGGGAATGGCATAAATGTCCCTGCCTGCAGTCACACCCAGTCACAGCTTGAAGCTTGAGGAGTTAATAACGAAGAGGTGGCAGAGATTTCTGGGAACTGGCAAAAGAAGCAATGGTGTCATAGAGTCATCGAGACGTACAGCACGGAAACAGACCCTTAGGGCCAACTCATCCACGCCGACCAAATATCCTAAACTAATCTAGTCCCATTTACCAGCACTTGGCCCATATCCCTCTAAGCCCTTCCTATTCATATACCCATCCAGATGCCTTCTAAATGTTATAATTGTACCAGCCTCCACCACTTCCTCTGGCAGCTCATTCCATACACGTACCATCTTCTGTGTGAAAAAAAGTTATGCCTTAAGTCCCTTTTAAATTTTTCCCCTCTCACCTTAAACCTATGCCTTCTAGTTCTAGACTCACTCACCCCCGAGAAAACACCTTGTCTATTTATCCTATCCATGCACTTCATAATTTTGTAAACTTCTATAAAGTCACCACTCAGCCTCTGACACTCCAGGGAAAACAGCCCCAGCCTATTCAGCTTCTCCCTCTAGCTCAAATCCTCCAACCCTGGCAACATCCTTGTAATCTTTCCTGAAACCTTTCAAGTTTCACAACATCCTTCCTAAAGCAAGGAGATCAGAATTGCACACAGCATTCCAAAAGTGGCCCAACCAATGTCCTGTACAGCTGCAACATGACCTCCCAACTCCTGTACTCAGTGCTCTGACCAATAAAGGAGAGCATACCAAACACCTTCTTCACTATGCTATCTATTTGCGAGTCCACTTTCAAGGAGCTATGAACCTGCATTCCAAGGTTTCTTTGTTCAGCAACACTCCCCAGGACCTTACCATTAAGTGTATAAGATTAGATTAGATGAGATTACTTACAGTGTGGAAACAGGCCCTTCGGCCCAACAAGTCCACACCGGCCCTCCGAAGAGCAACCCACCCAGGCATCTAACACTACGGGCAATTTAGCATGGCCAATTCACATAACCTGCACATTTTTTGGACTGTGGGTGGAAACCGGTGCACCCGGAGGAAACGCACGCAGACATGAGGAGAATGTGCAAACTCTACACAGTCAGTTGCCTGAGGCGGGAATGGAACTCGGGTCTCTCGTGCTGTGAGGCAGCAGTGCTAACCACTGTGCCACCATGCTGCCCTCTATATAAGTCCTGCTCTGATTTGCCTTTCTTCACATTTATTTAAATTAAACTCCGAGCAAGTTTTGAGAAGATTTGTAGCCCAGGTTGAGGTTTTGGATGTAGCTTGAGGTTTTGCTCGCTGAGCTGAATGGTTCATTTCCAGATGTTTCGTTACCTCACTAGGTAACATCTTCAGTGGGCCTCAGGTGAAGCAATGCTGAAAATTCCTGCTTTCTTTTTATAAGTTTGGGTTTCTTTGGGTTGGTGATGCTATTTCCTGTGATGATGTTATTTCCTGTGGTGAGGTCACTTCCTGTTCCTTCTCTCACAGGGTGGTAGGTGGGATCTAACTCGATGTGTTTGTTGATGGAGTTCCGTTTGGAATGCCATGCTTCTAGGAATTCTCGTGCGTGTCTCTGTTTGGCATGTCCTGGGATGGATGTGTTGTCCCAGTCGGAGTAGTGTCCTTCCTCATCCACATGTGAGGACACTAGTGAGAGAGGGTCATGTCTTTTTGGGTCAATGGCATCACCAACCCAAAGAAACCCAAACATATAAAGCAGGAATTTTCAGCATTGCTTCACATGAGACCCACGAGGATGTAGAGTAACAAAATGTCTGGAAATGAACCTTTCAGCTCAGCGAGCAAACCTACATCCAAAATTAAACTCCATCTGCCATACAAGGAAAATAATTTCATGCAGCATGTGTTTCGAATTCAGAGGGCATTGCCTGGAAGCTTGACGGAGATGGGGTCTACTTGACACATTCCAAGACAAATCAAAAAGGAGACGCACACAGTTACAGAGAAAAGGCACAGGAATGAGACTGGGGAAATTGCTCCTTCAGAGGGACATCATGGAGATGAATGGCCTCCTTCTCCTTGGGACCATTCTACAATTCAAGGATTCCAGGAGTGAGCCCTTAATCTCCCATTTAAACAAATTCAATCCTGAGGCGAAAGCACAAACAATGACTGTGTGTAGTATTGTACAAGAGAAAATAAGAGTGTGGAAGAAGCACATAATTGCAAAGAGAGTAAAGATTAAATCTGCCTTTTGAATCCGGTGGACAGTGAGTGACATTTTTAAAAAAAAATTCATTCAAGGAATGTGGCGTCGTTGACTGGGCCAGCATTTATTGTCCATTCCTAGTTCCCCCTAAGAAGCTGTCTCCTTGAACCACTGCAGTCATACAGGAGCTGAAAGGAGCCATTCGATCCATCAATCCTATTCTGCCATTCCAAGGTTAGAGAATTCCAAAGAATCACCAACCTCCTGAGTCGTCGCAAGATGCATCTCTCCTCACCAGCACTTCCTTCCATTCCATTCTGAACAGCTCCTTCAATGACATCACTTCCCCTTAAATACACCAAAGCTGTTTTTCTCTACTGTTTCCCTGTGGTGACCCTGACCCAATACAAACCTTCTTGCTGGCTGAAACAAAACCTGAAAATGCTGGTGAAACTCAGCAGGTCAGGCAGCATCCATGGAGAGAAAGCAGAGTTAACGTTTCGAGTCCGGTGACTCTTCATCAGAATCTGGTGCCTTCCTTTGAGCTGAAGAACTTTCAACACAGCAAGAAGTAGCAGCCATGCTCTGTGAGCACTGCCTCCCCTTTCTCTTCCAAGACCAATAGAAATCGCATTTTTGCGAATTCAGCTCAGCGTTTGCTCCTAATTTAGGAACATTCCCTCTGGGATCCACTCAGGTTATTTTGGACAGGATGTCAAGATTTCTTGCAAGCAATTTGCATGAACTCCACGCATCAGCTCCATGAACACACAGCAGAAGGAAGCAAAATAAAATCCATTTACAAATCAGCTACACTGCAGCCTTACAATCTGTCTTCTTACTCTCGCTCCATCTTGGTGGATACTGAACTTTACTCTCCAGAATATTCCCACTCTTTGGAACTGAGGGTGCGAGGAGCATGAGTTTAATCTGAACCCATCCTCTTTGTGATTGTGTGTGCGTGAGAGTTGAGTCCTCTCCTGAATCTCAGTTCGAATCAGGGTCTGTTGTTCACTGGAATTTGCAAGGGTCAAGATTAACTTCAATATTATCATTCAGCTGTCATTCTGCATAGTTGCTGTGCATCCATAAGGTCATTGGCTCAGCCATTGTGTAAATAGTGGAAAAGATTAACTCATTCCTTTAATTAAAGATCAGAAGATGTTTAATAATGAAATGTTAATGATCTGCTTTTTTATCCTGTCAGCGTTGGAGTCAACCCATAATTATTCATTAATGTCTTCTTTATTAGAGGGAATTACTCTCTGGGCTTTTATTTATCTTTATTTAGCGCCAGTTCCTTCTCACTCAAGGTCTTAAGCTGCATGAGGTAAGGTCTCTGTCTCTGAGCACGAAGCTCCGGTTCAAGTCCCACTCCAGGATGTGAACATCAATAACGATGCGCTCGTAAAGTGTCTAAAAGGGTTACGTATCATCTTCCAGAATGGGCAAAGGGAAGTGGTGAGAGTGAGAGAGAGTCGTGATCAACTGTGTGTAATGGAACCACACCCATCACTATTCACAGCTCCAGATTACAATGTCCATGCCAGTGGGATCTGTTGCCATAGTAACTCAGAATGCTTGGGAAGCAGGGTGGGGCTGAATGGCTGGTGTGGATCTGATGGGTGCCAACGTCACAGGGTGCTATGCCCCAATACCAGTTGTGGTGGATTCAGGACCTGCCTCTTCATTCTAAGGTGGTTGTGTTGCTGTGGGTCAGGGTTCAGCCAGAAGCCTCAAGCAGAAGGACTTTTCCTCAATGAAACCAGAAATTGCTGGAGAAATTTGATAGGTCTGGCAGTATCTGCGGCGAGAGAAAAGCAGCTTCACTGATTTGGGTCGGGTGACTCTTCTTCAGAGGAATGTTTCCCTACTTACTCCCCCTGACATCCACACTCTCCCCCTTCCTTACTCTGGAGCAGAGTCTCACAAGGCCCCATCAGGCAACTTCTGCTCATTATTCTTCTTGTGTGACCACAGAGAGTGAGTCTAAAAGTGTGGTGCTGGAAAAATACAGCCGGTCAGGCAGCATCCGAGGAGCAGGAGAGTCAACGTTTCGAGCACAACATCTTCATCACATTCCTGATGAACAGCTTATGCTTGAAACGTTGACTCTCCTGCTCCTCGGATGCTGCCTGACCGGCTGTACTTTTCCAGCGCCACACTTTTAGACTCTGATCTCCAGCATCTGCAGTCCTCACTTTCTCCCTGCAGGAAGTGAGTCCCAGGCTCAGGAGCAGACAGTGCTCTTCTGGCTTTCCAGCTACCATGTCTCATCTTCCAATCAGAGCCTGCAGAGAGATCAGGAATGGAAAACCTCCCACTGCCCTTCGCTGAGTTCAGGGAAATCAAAACCACTATTGGCGTCACCAGAGCTGCCCTGGAGTAAAGGTCTACAGATTTGACACAGTTCAGGTATCCATCCCAGGGAAGTTCGCATTTCCCAATGCTTGTGGGTCTCTTTTGAGTAAATAGGACATGAAAGAATTTAATGGGGCCATGTCAGCTGTGACATGGTAAAGCAGCTCTTTCATTGTTGAATTAGATGGTTGTGGGTTCGTGTCCCACCCCAGAGGTTTGAGTTTATAATCCCATCCAACTATCACCTATTGGATCAGGAACCGAAAATATCTGCCCCCTCAGGGGGTTGGAACGAGCCCCTGCTCCTTTTTATTATTCATTCACAGGATGAGAGCATCACCAGCATTTTATGCCCATCCCTAATTGCCCAGAAGACAGTTAAGAGTCAACCATATTGCTGTGGGTCTGGAGTCACATATAGTCCAGACCAGGTAAGGATGGCAGTTTCTTTCCTTTTAGGATTTTAGTGAACCAGGTGGGTTTTTCCTGACAATTGGTAGTGGTTTCATGGGACTCTTAATTTCAGACTTTTATTGAGTTCAAATTCCATCATCTGCCATGGCAGGATTTGAACCCAGGTCCCCAGGACATGACCAGGGTCTCTAGGTAATAGAGTAGCGATAATACCACAAGGCCATTGCCTCCCCCGTGCTGCTGTTCAAAGAAGAGCAGGGGTCTTCTTGCTGTGCCCTGGTTAATATTTCTCCCTCAGCTAACACTGTACCATTGGGTGGTGTTCATTGAAGGTGTGAGGAGTGAGTGTGGCATTAGCCTGGGTAGGTATCAATCGAGCTTGAGCAGACAGTAACACTAGAGTGGCGTGATCTTGGCACAAATCCTGTGGAGCTGATCACGTCTCACCAGCCAACTGGACAGTCTTAACCATGTGTGGCCTCTTCTGGGAGAGGAGGTGCGGGAGGCCAGGCCGGACGTGGATCATGAGGGGGTGGGTGTAGTGTAGGCATAAGGGAAGGGTTGAGGTGGGAGGGGTTGGGAGGTGAGTTGCCTAGACCATCCATTAGATGAAGCCTGGGACCAGGCACCGAAAGCTCTTGGATAAGAGATCTGCACCTGCCCGGTCCCAAGGTCACTAGCCACCTCTCAGGAGATATCAAGGTCAGCCCTTAATTGACTACCTCAAACCCTGCATTGGTAATGAAGCTTAAGGGTTAAATGAAATCTTCTGGCACTGGACTTGGGCATGCAGACAGGAAGATGATGGGACTTCCCCCAACTCTGTATCCCCTCGCCACTACTCTGGTTAAATGCCTCTCTCCTCACCAAACCCACCAGGAGAGGGGGAGACAATTCTGCCAATGAAGGGGGTGGCCAGTGAGATTGGGGAGGGGTTGATAATTCCAGATTTGGGGGAAGGACTTATATACAGGCTGGATGCCAGGGGCCTATCTCTAATTTGTGAGGCACAGGTTCAAGTCCCACCTGCTCTAGGGATGTGTAACAACATCTCTGAACAAGCTAATTAAAATATCTATAAAGCAGACCCAGGATGCGTCCACAGAAGCATCTGCCCCAGGCTGGGACTAACCAATCCACGAGAAAGACGTGGCTCTGTTTTAGTATTCAACGACAAATGACATTGCTTTCCAGTCAGGCTTCCTGAGTTATAACAGTGACCTGTCTCCAGACTGTTCACACACAGGCCAGTGGTTCCCTAGATGTGTCTATTCTCCCCAGGGAGACTTTGTGGCCAATCTCAAAGTACTTGCACCTTTCTCCTGGGATTGTGACCAAGTTCCCGGGAGAACCTGTGAATCTATGCTTGGACATCTTGAGAGAACAGTCTTTTTGCTTTTTGCTGCAGCTTAGGCCATCACTTGTACAGACTCCCCCAAACTAGATGTAGCAGTTTGGTACCAGGCTGTAAGACAGAGAAAGTGTCGTTTTCCCTTGTATAATAAGTTCATTTACTGAGGATTTAACATGCTCAGTCCTGTTTACTGCTTATCTTTCCCTTCCATGTTAAAATAGGCCCCTGTGGGCTAAACACAACAATAACTGCACATCGTGTGTTCATTATTCTGAGAACAAACCCCAGCATGTCACTTCAGGAAGTATTAACCTTCTGTTATCGAGCATCTCACACTTACAGCACATTGTGATGTTGCAAGAAATTAATTCATAAACTGTGGCTAAAGCAAATTAGATGTGTTTAAGCAGTCTGCAAGCTCTGCTTGCTGTCTCTTTCTTTCTGAGCATCAATGCAGACCTTAAGACGGTTATATTTTACTTCAACGCCAGCCCGATTCTGGCAAATTTTGAGCCCACCGGCCAATAATTTTGCTCACCCTGAAAATAAGCGTATGAAATATGTATGAATGCAGATACACACTCTGCATGGAATCATGGATTACGGCAGGGATCAGACACAAAGGAAATAGGAGCAAACACCAGAGGAGGCCATTTGGCCCATCGTGCCAATACTGATTCTTACAAAGAGCTGTGTAACTATTTTCACTGCCACCCCCCTGTGCCCCCCACCCATGCTGCACTGCCCACATACCCCTGGCATTTTGCTTGCCATTGCAAAAATACAGCCCACTCCCTTTTGACTGTTTCTATTGAATCTGCTTCCATTGTTCTTTCAGGCAATAGTCAATCTCTCACAGCATTACTTCCCCCGAGCACTTTGCACCCTCAAATTCACCTGTATGTAGGTTTGGTCAGCGTCTAGAATAGAGGTCTAGAATAGAGTGATGCTTGAAAAGCACAGCAGGTCAGGCAGCATCCGAGGAGCAGGAAAATCGATGTTTCGGGCAAGACCCCTTCATCAAGATTCCTGATGAAAGGCTTTTGCCCAAAATGTTGATTTTCCTGCTCCTCAGATGCTGCCTGACCTGCTGTGCTTTTTCAGCACCACTCTAATCTATACTCTGATCACAGTCCTCACTTTTGCCTAGTGAGTTAATCAGCCATTATCCTCTGGAATTGGCAGTTGCAATGGCCTATTCCTGCTCAGGATAATAAGCCATTAGCTGGCTGATAGAAGCCTGGTGAACATTTGATGTTAGTTTTTGCATGGCTACTCATTCAATTGGCGAAAATATATGCAGGGTAAGGAGTCACTTGTTTTGGACTGAGGTGAGGGGAGTTTTAATGAACTTGTGGAATTCTCAACCCCAGAGAAACTGTGCTCGTTTGACACAGAGACCATCAGGTTATTGGTGCAAAGAGGGATATTGGGGAGGGGAGGATTTCCATGACCTTGCCCGACTATCAAACAAAATACAAGACAGGTTTCTGGCCCAGTGCCCTAGATCCCAATCCCGGAGTGTTGTCCTGTATTACAGGGCGCAGGCAAGGTGCAGGTGCCTGATCCACATGTTCTAATGCCCACCTAATGGCCTGTTCCCACCTTCATCCCAATAGTACATGCAGCAGGTTGGTAAAAGGGGGGACAGTGTGGTGGGTCAAAATCAGGAGATCAGTCTGCTACTTTTGCAACCTAGACAGAAAGGCATCAAAGGGGTTGGGGAGGACTCCCATGTTTGGGAAGGGATCCCAGCTAGCCCTCACCCCTACAACCTTTTTTTAAAATTAATTCACTGGATGTGGCCATTACTGGCTAGGCCAGCATTAATTGCCCAGAGGGTTATTAAGAGTCAGCCATATTGCTGTGTGGGTCTGGAGTCACATGTAGGCCAGACTAGGTCAGAGCAGCAGATTTCCTTCCCAAAACCTGATGAGTTTTAACAAAAATCAAAATGAGTCACATGGTCACCGTGAGGTCAGATTTAATTCTAGTTTTGTTTTGTTCTTGAATTCAAGTTTTACCATCTGTTATGATGGGATTTGAACCCCTGTGCCCAGAGAACTAATCAATCCAATGACATTGCCACTATCTTCCTCAACTCCTGGATCCCCAACAACATTTTATCAGAGTTTTGAATTTCTCATGCCAGTTTTAAAGACCTGCCTTTTTCAAACTTGGGATTTTAGAACATTAGCATCAAGAATGTGGTGCTGGGAAAGCACAGCAGGTCAGGCAGCATCCAAGGAGCAGGAGAATTGATGTTTCGGGCATAAGCCCTTCTTCAGGAATGAGGCTTGTGGGCCGGGGCTGAGAGATAAATGGGAGGGAGGTGTTGGGGTGGGTGGCGGAGAAAGCGATAGGTACTTTCTCCACTTTGGAACGTTGCCTCAGTCTGGGTCTGGGTCATGGTCATATTAATAGCCCATTAATAATATCACTAAGCCATATAGGGAGGCAATAGCCTAACAGTATTATCACTAGACCTATTAATTTAGAAGCTCAGCTGATGCTTTGGGGACCTGAGTTCAAATTTTGCCATGGCAAATGGTGGAATTTGAATTAAATCAAAGGATCTGGAATTAGGAATCAAATGATGACATTGAAACAATTGTCGGGGAAAAACCCTTCTGGCTCACTAATGTCCTTTGGAGAAGGAAATTGCCATCCTTACCTGGTCTGGCAATGTGAGTCCAGACCCACAGCAGCGCATTGACTCTTAGCTGCCCACTGGGCACTTAGGGATGAGCAATAAATGCTGGCCCAGCCAGCAACAATCTCATTGTGAGAGCAAATAAAACTAAAAAGCCATTGCTTCCCTCATTTCCTCCGCTTCTCCAATGACTTCCAAGGCCCCCAAACCCTATTCCTGAGCATCCCAAGACTTCCACAGTCCAATGTGGGGCAGAGATCACCTTCAGGAGGCTCCTTGAGATCCCAGCAGGGGACAGTTGTGTGTTCCGCCACTGCTGGGACCACTCCGTGATGGTGTGAGCTCCTTTCACCTTGGGGTGTAGGGGTTTCACGGTCACCACCCAGGTCCCAGCTCCCAGCACATTATCATTGTGGGAACAACCTTTACTAAAGTCAGCAGGTTCTAGGTGGGCATTCACACCCTCAAATATACCCATATGTGATTTGGGTAGACATATCAGCCATGATCCTATTGAATGGCAGAGCAGGGCTAGAGGGCCCGAATGGCCTATTCCTGCTCCTAATCAGAATGATAATGATTTACTCCTTTACCTAATAGAATGTGCCGAGCACCAGGCAGAGAACAGCTGGTGTGTACTGGTTCTTGACATGTCAAACATCTCTCAGAATCTCTCAGCATTGTCCCGCACAGCTGCCTGCCCCTACACTTTGTGAATCTTTGATGTAATTTGGAAACACTGCAGGAAAGTTTTGACAGGAGGACTCCTGCTGAATTTGCATACATCAGCTCCTGGAATAAATTGTTTCTAGCTGATGGTAAGCACCTCATTCCTGGGCACGGCAATTCGACAACCAAAGCTCTTTAAGTTTTGGATTCTGAAAAGAAAACATTCAACTTCTTTCTCTCCCAACCCCCACAATGATTGCAGCACAACAGTAGGTCAATCGCACCAACCAGTCTATGTTGGTGTATTCCCTCCACTTGTGTAGTAATCCTAATGCCAAGAAGGTATTAGAGAGGGAGCTAAAAGAGGAGCAATCCAGTTCCAGTAGGGCCTGGGAAGGCAGGTGGCTCGATAGCGCCATCGCTCATAGTGGCCGATTAGGAGGGCTGCAGCTGCTGGTAGTGAGGTGCCTCAGCTGAAGATCAGTGAGGTTGGACGAAACCAAGGCCAGGGACTCATTGGTTCAGCCGGGGGGTGAGGACAATATCGTGTTTGGACTCCCCTCCTTAGGCCGTGCAGTGTCTGTGAGTGAGCATCATTTCCACACAGCTATCCTGTCAGTAAACAGCTGCAGAATATTGCAGAATTCTTCAAATAAACACCTCAAAAAGCGAAACCTTGCAATCATGTCAAAGTTCAGAACTCTAGCAATGAATTGCCACCCTGTGGCTGGATGGGGGCCTACTGCCATTCACACTGTGTACCATCTGCAGAATCCTTTGAGAGGGAAAGGAAAGAGAAACAGATTTGGTGCAGATTCTAACCAGTGGCTCTCATAGCCACAGTTCTAGCTTACTTGGGTTCAACTTGCTGTTTAATAAAGACTGGTGTCACAGAAATCGCTGTCCATTTGTTCTAGAAGTTTGCATAGTTTTGATATTTGCTGCTTGAAATGTGTTTCCAAATTTAGATTAGATTAGATTCCCTACAGTGTGGAAACAGGCCCTTCAGACCAACTAGTCCACACCAACCCGCCGAAGCGTAACCCACCCAGACCCATTCACCTACATTTATCCCTTCACCTAACACTACGGGCAATTTAGCATGGCCAATTCACCTAACCTGCACATCTTTGGACCATGGGAGGAAACCGGAGCACCCGGAGGAAACCCACGCAGTCACGGGGAGAACGTGCAAACTCCACACAGAGAGTCGCCTGAGGCGGGAATTGAACCCGGGTCTCTGGCGCTGTGAGGCAGCAGTGCTAACCACTGTGCCACCGTGCCGCCCAGTTCTCCAGTTGAAATTGAGACTCATTGTGCTGCCATTACTAAAGTGGACATTGTTAATATAAGTCCACCATAGATAACGCTAGGTGTATAGATAAGAAAGTTAGGGGAGATCTCATATTACTTGGAGGATAAGAACCTAACTGGGATGTAAGAACAATGGGACCTGAGAGAAAAGAAAGATAAATCACTAGAATCCAAGTGTTACAGGTTAATAAGATCACATAAAGAAACACAGATAAATAAAAAATCACACGACACCAGGTTATAGTCCATCAGGTTTATTTGGAAGTACAAGCTTTCGGAGCGCTGCTCCTTTATCAGGTTGCTACCTGACGCTTCGAAAGCTAGTGCTTCCAAATAAACCTGTTGGACCATAACCTGGCATTGTGTGATTTTTACCTTTGCCCATCCCAGTCCAACACCAGCTCCTCCACATCATAAAGAAACATAGCAGTATTAGAGTTAATTTACAGAAGGAGAGAATTGAAAATCATACAAGCTACATGAAACAGGTATTGAGCCTTGGAGTTCTGCAAGCCCTTCGAAGCACCATATTACAGAAAGGGGACAGAGACACTGCTTGCTGAGAAGGCTGACAAACATCATATCAGAACCGTGGGGTTATATCTACGGAGAAACTGAAAAGATAGGCTGAGTTTGTTCTCCCTTGAAAAGGAAAAGCTATGGGGTGATGTAATCGATGTCTTTGAAATGATGAAAGGTTTTGACCGCAGCGAGAATTTGTTTAATCTTCTGGGGAGAGCTTCTGTGGACACCAACAATGTGGGGCAATCAGCAGGAAATTCAACAGGGGATTGAGTTCCAAATTCTTTACTCCAAGAATGATGAGCAAGTGGAGCTCACAACCAGAGGAGGAACTGTGGGAGGGATGCCAACACTTGTACTTCAGACAAGGCCACATCTACATGAGGGTTAAAGGAGCAGAGTGTTATACAGGCAGGATTTGATAGAGAAAGTTGGAATGAGGTTTGAGTGGAACGTAAACAACAGCCTGAGTCAAATGGCCAGTTTTGATGTTGTAAATTCCATGTGAGCTTATGTTCCTTGCCCTAAGTCCCACGGAATGAAGTTTCTCATTTATTTCATCTCCCTCAAGTTTAATTTTTCCTTCTGGTGATCAGTCTGACCTTCGCTTGCTCTTTTCCACCTCCACATGTGACTTTATACAAGTTTCTCAAATTAAGGATTACATTGCAAATTCAGTTGGGCTCATGAAGAACTCTCTCACCTTGTTGATTTCAGCTTTACTGGAGGTTGTGATCAAGGTTGCCATGGCAGTATGGTGCTGACAGAGTGCTGCTTTGTTCAAGATGCTGCTGTTTGGATGGGTTCAGCAGTAGCCAGTGTCAGATGCCCACACAGTAATGATTCCCTTGCTCTGTTTGAAGAAGAACAGGAAGACATTTCCGTACTCTGTACTGTACTACTTCAAATGAGGGTAACTGGCTATTCTTTCATCTGCTGTCTGCAGGACTCTGCTCTGAGCAAGTTGGTAGCTGTGTTTACATTCTCTTCAAAAGCGTAATGATGCATTCTGAACAAGCACAGAACTTTCATTTCTCACCTCACTGGAGGACGGAGGACAGTGCTAAAATCAAGCCCCACTATTCCCAGAGTCTTCTCATGCGTTAAAGATTTCTAAAATTAAGTAAGATTCCCCAACTTGCCTGTCTTTCAGCCCAGGTTAACAGGAAGCACACATCAGGTTTCTGTACTTAACAAGAATGAGTACTTATTCCAAATAAACAATTTCTCACTACAGATAAACCATTATCAACCACTGCCATAAATCTTAACTATTTAACCTTAAACCCAGTTATAAACTACATTCCTTTTCACACACACACACACATATACTAACACACACATGCACACACATGTTCATATGCACATACATGCTCACACACACACATATGCTCAAATACACATATATACACACATTTTGCACACACATTCACATACACATGCTCACATACGCACACATATACAAACACACATGCACATCCACACATAAATGCATGTGCACACATATTCACACACACACACACGCTCACACACACAGTGTGTACAAACACAAATACATGCACATGCGCACACAGGAAAAGAAATGAGCTTTCAGCTGGAGGGGAGGATTGTACAGGCAGTTTGATGGTTCCTGTTCACAGACTTCACTGAGATGGTCTTTTTGGCCTCTTTTTGTGCTGCTCCTTAATTCCTTCTCCAGACCCTTTCCCTTGGCTGCAGAAGGTGCAGTGTGGCTGAGAAAGCGATAGGTGGATGAAGGTGCAGGAGAAGGTGATAAGTCAGAGGTGGGAGTAATGGACATGTCCAGAGGATGGTGCCAAGTTGGAGGTGTGGGACTGGGATAATGTGGGGGGAAGGGAAATGAGGAAGCTGTTGAAATCCACATTTATCCTGTATGGTTGCAGGGTCCTAAGGCGGAATATGAGGCGTTCTTTCTCCAGGCATCGGGTGGTAATGGTTTGGTGGTGAAGGAGGCCCAGGACCTGCATGTCTTTGAAGGTGTGGGAAGGGGAGTTGAAGTCTTCAACCAGGGGGCGGTGGGGTTGGTGGGTGTGGGTGTCCCAGAGATGTTCTCTGCAATGATCCGCAAGAAGGCGTCCTGTCTCCCCGAAAGGTATATGAGCAACAGAGAGAGAGAGAGAGAGAGAGACAGACAGACAGACAGACAGAGAGAGAGAGACAGTGCATGACTCAAAGCTTGAGATTGAGTTGGAGCAGTGGTGTCTCACTGGGTTTGCAGGAGTAAAGGACAGCTTGGTGAAATGACAGACCGGGTCTGCTGCTGAACTGAGATGAGGATCTAGATGGGGCATCTTGTAGGAGTGCACTGAGCTATCAGGAACATTGGCTGCCTTGTCACAACCAAAGAGGCCTGGAGGAAACCAGCTTTGTTGGCAAAGGACATTATTATGTCCCACCTCATGGTCTGTATGTCAGAACACCTTTAAGAGATACGCTCATGATGTGATGATGGTATCATAGTAGATGATCTGAGGGTATAAAGGTCCATCTTAGCTGAGATCACATTAATGGCTAATATTCAAGGAGATGGGACAAGTGCAAGAAATTGGGATTCGCACACATTTAGTGGTAGATACATCGGTGCAGCCTTGATGGGCCGAAGGGTCTTTTCTGTGCTGTATGAATCCCTGAACCACTTGAAGCATGATACTCTCCTGGAAACAATCTCCTCTATTCTAAATTAATAGCTGAATGTTGGCCTAGACACTTATAAGCCTAGAGAATGTAAAGCTTGTCTTAATAGTTAGTGGCCACATACATCTCTGCATTCTTCAAAACCACGGTTTGCAAGTCTTACCTTACCGAAGACAATGTAAGTATTGTCTCACACTGATTAAAACACCCTACTAGAGGCAAACTCCAGGCAGGTATTAGCAGAGTTTGCCATCCCGGCACTCTCTCCCTGTCATGTAACACACCTAGAAGCAGTGCCTCTATTGCCTGCAGAATCTTTGTGTAACAGATCACCTCCTCTGCCCTGTGAGGATGCAGGTCACCTCCTCCTGGCCAAATCTAGCGACTTCCTGCAACAACACAACATTGAAATGGCACACTGTCAACGCTATGAGCTCACCTACAATCTGGGGCAGCAGCGAGACAGCCCTGGACCTGTACGCCCAGAGTTGGCATGGAAATCAATTTCATGCCGATCGATTTCAACTGATACGGAGGTGGGGGGGGGGATAAATGTTGGCATCAGGACGGTGGAGAGAACTCACCACCTCTCATTCAAAACAGCAGACATGGGATCCTTTTCACATCTGACCGGGCACACAGGAGCCTGGATTGAATAAAGGCAGCATCGCAGAGGGTGTAGCACTACGCCAGCAGTGTGCCAGTGCTGGAGTGGGGTGGACAAAGTCAGAAGTCACAAATCACTACAGTCCAACAGGTTTACTTAAAAACACAAGCTTTTGGAGCACTGCTGAAAAACCTGACTTCGGAGCAGCTGCCCGAAACCTTGTGATTTTAAATAAACCTGTCAGGACTACACCGTGGTGTTGTGCGATTTCTGACTTTACCCCAGCAGACATTAGGGGGGACATGCCTTTGGAGTGGAGAACTGAGCACACAGTCCAGGTCTTCATGAATAAGGAAGTAGCATGGAAAACCGGGAATGTAATATTTGGGTAACACTGTGTGAGGGGAAGCCTAATCTTTAGCACACAGTTTGTTATTAGAAGGCCAGTAACCGTGGAAAAGCAGGATTAAGCAGGCAGTGTCTCATTCTCTCTGATTTGAAGTGTGCCTCAAAGGAGATTAAATCAATAGTGTTGCGAGTGGAATTGGATGACTGTCAAACTGATTTCATCGTTACTTTCCAAATGAGGGGAGCTCAAGTGGCTGCATTTAACAACTGGATCTAGCAAACTCAGCTTTTAACCTTGGCAGCCAACACTTTATAATGGACTACATCTGCAGAGAGAGAGAGAGAGAGAGAGGCTGCTTCACTCGAAGATGCATCACATTTTAAGATGCATTTAAGTTGCCACTCTCATTATTCAAGAACTGCAAGACGTTAATTTGTGTCAGGAATTGCAGAGAGAAATCACGCGCTGCAGGATTATAACAGATGCTGAGTCTAATGTCCCCATGTGTTAAAAAAAATCACTGAAGAGCAAATCACAGGCAAAAGGGCGATGCAGGGTGAGGGCTCTGAGATTTATTTCCTAACGGGAGAAAAACCACCCTTGATGTAACCCTGGATGGTACTCCACTGAGTTACTCCTTGCCTCTGCAAAAGTTGTACTGACATTGTTTAAATCTTCGTGAGATGTTTAAGATCCATCTTTCAGTGAATGACCTTCACAACCTGCTCTGCACTCCTGCACCCAATCACGTTCATTTTGACTGTCCGTGAACAGCAGCTCTAACCCTTAACCAGCCACCAAGCCTGACATATCCACCGCTCCCTGCGGAGCTGAAAAGGCAATGTTTCGGGCTGAAACCCTTCATCAGGACTGGGGAGGAGGAGGGAGCGCAGAATTACTCAGCCTGGGCAGCTTACATCCCGATGGCCTCAACATCGACATCACCAGCTTCAAAGTCCCCCCTCCCCCAGCCTTATCCTATGTCCAGCCCTCCTCCTCTGCACCCCCAACCCCAACCTCCATGACCTGACCTAACCTGTCCATCTTCCTCCTCATCTATCCATCAATCACCATCCCACCTACCCTTCCCCCAACCTCACTCCCTTTTCCTCCATATATCTCAGGACTCCCCTTCCCCTGACAAAAGAGTTTCCAGCTCTCCTGCTCCTCAGACGCTGTCTGACCTGCTGTGCTTTTCCAGCTCCACATCTATTGACTCTGACTTCCAGCATTTGCAGTCCTTCCTGTCGCCTAGTAACATCCACTGCCTCTATGCTCACTGACCGGTGTTGGCTCCAAATCTGTTTACACTTCGAGTTTAAGGTTCTCACCTTGATTCCAGCTTCCTGATGACTTCGCCTTTCCCTATCTCCACAAGCATCTGCCCCCACAACGCTCCAAGACATATAGATTTAAGGCAGAGGTACAAAGCTCAATATGAAAGCTAATAAAGTAAACAGTTTGTGAAGCTTGGGTATTTTTTTTAAAGCTGAAAATGTGTTGCTGGTTAAAGCACAGCAGGTTAGGCAGCATCCAAGGAATAGGAAATTCGACGTTTCGGGCATAAACCCTTCATCAGGAATGAGGAGAATGTGCCAAGCAGGCTAAGATAAAAGGTAGGGAGGAGGGACTTGGGGGAGGGGCGATGGAGATGTGATAGGTGGAAGGAGGTCAAGGTGAGGGTGATAGGCCGGAGTGGGGTGGGGGCGGAGAGGTCAGGAAGGAGATTGCAGGTTAGGAGGGCGGTGCTGAGTTGAGGGAACCGACTGAGACAAGGTGGGGGGAGGGGAAATGAGGAAACTGGAGAAATCTGAGTTCATTCCTTGTGGTTGGAGGGTTCCCAGGCGGCAGATGAGGCGCTCCTCCTCCAGCCGTCGTGTTGTTATGTTCTGCCGGTGGAGGAGTCCAAGGACCTGCATGTCCTCGGTGGAGTGGGAGGGAGAGTTAAAGTGTTGAGCCACGGGGTGGTTGGGTTGGTTGGTCCGGGCGTCCCAGAGGTGTTCTCTGAAGCGTTCCGCAAGAAAGCAGCCCGTCTCCCCAATATAGAGGAGGCCACATCGGGTGCAGCGGATGCAATAGATGATGTGTGTTGAGGTACAGGTGAACTTGTGGCGAATATGGAAGGATCCCTTGGGGCCTTGGAGGGAAGTGAGGGAGGAGGTGTGGGCGCAAGTTTTACATTTCCTGCGGTTGCAGGGGAAGGCGCCGGGAGTGGAGGTTGGGTTGGTGGGGGGTGTGGACCTGACGAGGGAGTCACGAAGGGAGTCACCAACCTCCGTATACAACGTATCATCCGCCGTCATTTCCGCCACCTCCAAACGGACCCCACCACCAGGGATATATTTCACTCCCCTCCCCTATCAGTGTTCCGCAAAGACCACTCCCTTCGTGACTCCCTCGTCAGGTCCACACCCCCCACCAACCCAACCTCCACTCCCGGCACCTTCCCCTGCAACTGCAGGAAATTCAAAACTTGCGCCCACACCTCCTCCCTCACTTCCCTCCAAGGCCCCAAGGGATCCTTCCATATCCACCACAAGTTCACCTGTACCTCCACACACATCATCTATTGCATCCGCTGCACCCGATGTGGCCTCCTCTATATTGGGGAGACGGGCTGCTTTCTTGCGGAACGCTTCAGAGAACACCTCTGGGACGCCCGGACCAACCAACCCAACCACCCCGTGGCTCAACACTTTAACTCTCCCTCCCACTCCACCGAGGACATGCAGGTCCTTGGACTCCTCCACCGGCAGAACATAACAACACGACGGCTGGAGGAGGAGCGCCTCATCTGCCGCCTGGGAACCCTCCAACCACAAGGAATGAACTCAGATTTCTCCAGTTTCCTCATTTCCCCTCCCCCACCTTGTCTCAGTCGGTTCCCTCAACTCAGCACCGCCCTCCTAACCTGCAATCCTCTTCCTGACCTCTCCGCCCCCACCCCACTCCGGCCTATCACCCTCACCTTGACCTCCTTCCACCTATCACATCTCCATCGCCCCTCCCCCAAGTCCCTCCTCCCTACCTTTTATCTTAGCCTGCTTGGCACACTCTCCTCATTCCTGATGAAGGGCTTCTGCCCGAAACGTCGAATTTCCTATTCCTTGGATGCTGCCTAACCTGCTGTGCTTTAACCAGCAACACATTTTCAGCTGTGATCTCCAGCATCTGCAGACCTCATTTTTTACCCGTATTTATTTTAAAGGTGGAACAATAGAAGCAGCCTGAATGGGTGGGATCAAGCTCCATGGAACCAGGATTTTTAGTTTCAGTTTTTCAGTAGTGCTTGATGGAGTCTTGAAGCGGGTTTGAAAGCTGCTGTACATCTCTCCCTGTCACTCTCTGTCTCAGAGTTTTCTCTTGATGATTCTTCTCCTGGACTGGAGAATTACATGTGAGATCATCTACTTCACTGAATTTGTCTTTGTCAAGGGTACATTTATGGGATGTTACTAGGTTGGAATAGTCACGGTTTAGTCGTAAAATAATCTGTTATTCTGTTTAGTTTTCCAATAGAGTTAAGTTATTCCAATTCCTTCTTTCTCTTGTTATAATTCAACTATAGTGTTTGAATAAATTATGCTTTGCTTAATATTGAGGAGTGTGATGGTTTGAATTATATCTGGAACACAATACCTTACATTCACCTTTAAAATAAGAAAGAGTTATGGTCTAGGCTATCTTCTGAGTATATTTGAGAGGGTTTTGGCTAGTCCATAACTGCAGTTATACTCATCATAGCTCCTGTCAAATGTCCCTTCATCGCTGCTTCCATTAGTTCCTTTAATAGGGCAAGTGGAATAACACAGCTTTGTTTTGTTATTGAGTCTTCCCGATGACTGTTCTTCTTGGACTTTGTCTGTAGTAATGCCCTGGCAGTTAGTCTTTGATTTCTGGACACTCCACGGTTTTGCTGGGAATGTTGACCACACCTAGGTTTACTTGTGACCTATCAGGGAGGCAGCATAATGAAAGCACATGCAGAAAACTGGCAAATGAGCTTCAAGCAGTCATAAATCCCTGACCCCCACAAAAATTGTGAGTGCTGGATCTAAAAGCATTTATAAATATTAAATCATGAAGATTTCCATATTAATATTTAACTGTAACACGTCGACATATTTAAAAAATGTTTCATGCCCCATTTCTGCTGCTGAGGTAGTATGTGTGACTATTGCTTCTGACTCTTGGGAGCTGCATCTCATTGACAGAAATAGAGCAATTATCACACACAGCGCAGACACCTTGTTTAGACTATAAAATATATATAGCCCCTTTAAGGCTTTAAAACATCTCAAAGTGTTTCACCTGGCCACACTGAGCCATGTCTGTCACGGATCGAAAATTAGGAATGTACAGAAGGGTAGGGTGGGATGTGAGTATTGCTGGCTGGGCCCAGCATTTATTGCCCGTCCCTAGTTGCCCCTTGACAAGGTGGGGGTGAGCTGCCTTCTTGAACCGCTACAGTCCACCAGCTGTAGGTTGACCCACAATGCTGCAAGGGAAAGAGTTCCAGGATTACACTTACTTTTAGTCGCCACACTACCAGAAGGACGTGGAAGCTTTGCACAGAGTGCAGGGAAGGTTCACCAAGATGTTATCTGGTCTGGAGGGCACTGCCTATGAGGAAAGGTTAAAAAGACCAGGATTGTTTTCATTGGAAAGATGGCAGCTGGGAGGTGATCTGATAGAGGCCCACAAAATTATGACAGGCACAGATAGGGTGGATAGTCTGTGGTTTTGTTTTCCGCAGCATTGAACTTTCACTTACAAGGGGCACAGGTTCAAGCTGAGAGGGGGGAAAGTTTAAGGGAGATGTGCAAGGGAAGTTTTTTTACACAGAGAGTGGTAGGAGCCTGGAACACACTTCCAGAAAGGGTGGTGGAAGCGGGTACATTGGTGACATTTAAGAGGCATTTGGGTGGTTACATGAATAGAGGGATACAGATCAGATAAGGGCAGGAGGTTTGTGTTTTAGTTTTGTGAGGGCATATGGTCAGCACAGGCTTGTAGGGCCTAATGGCCTGTTCCTGTGCTGTTCTTCACTTTGTTCTTTTGTTCTAAAGAAGACATGGTGGTGAATTGCCTTCTTTACAGTGTTGTGAAAGCCACTGTACTGTGAGGGAGGAAGTTTCATAACTTTGACACAACAACTCCTCCATTTTGACAGAGCAGCGAGGAGAGAAGATGGAGTGAAGCGAGGGCTGCTGGGAAGGTAAGGGCTTAATTTATATTTGGGCAGAGGCTAAACCCGAGATACCACACGTGTAGTATCTCCCTCCCACCCTACTTGTCTAACCAGGAGAGAAAGACTCTGTAAGGTAAGGCTTTTATTTCTTTATTTATCTTTCTTTTTCATATATTTAAGTTCATTGTTTGGTTTTAGTTAGTTGATATAAAGCTAAGACTTACAATGGCAGGGGACCTCAGACCCGTGGCAGGTGCCTCTTGCTTGATGTGGGAGCTTAGGAACGTGACTGACATTCCTGACTCTTACACTTGCAAGACGTGTGTCCAGCTGCAGCTCTTGTCTGACCCCGTATCACGGCTCTGGGGCTGCGGATGGACTCACTGTGGAGCATCCGCGATGCTGAGGAGGTCGGGGATAGCACATTGAGTGAACTGGTCACCCCGCAGGTTAGGATTGCTGAGGGAGACAGTGAATGGGTGACCAAAAGGCAGAGAAAGAGTAGGAAGGCAGTGCAGGTGTCCCCTGCAGTCATCTCCCTCCAAAACAGGTATACCATTTTGGATACTGTTGGCTCACCAGGGGAGGGCAGCAGTTGTCAAGATCATGGCACTGTGGTGGGCACTGCTGTTCAGAAGGGCGGGAAAACGTCTCGTGGGACCATAGTCATAGGGGATTCTATTGTGAGGGGAGTAGATAGGCGGTTCTGTGGCCGAAAACGGGACTCCCGGATGGTATGTTGCCTCCCAGGTGCTCTGGTCAGGGATGTCACCAATCAGCTGCAGAGCATTCTAAAAGGGGAGGGTGAACAGCCAGTTGTCTTGGTGCATATAGGCACCAACGATATCAGTAAAAAACGAGATGAGGTCCTGGAAGAACAATTCAGGGAGCTAGGGGAGGACCTCAAAGGGGTTAAAGAGAAGTTAAAGGCGAGGACCTCAAAGGTAGGGATTAGTGTAGAAATGAAAAAATAGGCAGGATGAATGATGTGGCTTGAGAGATGGTGTAGGAGGGAGGGGTTCAGATTTGTTGGATATTGGGACCAGTTCTGGGGAAGGTGGGACTATTAAGAAAGGGATGGTCTACATCTGAACCAGACCCGGACCAATGCCCTTGGGGGAGTCTTTGCTACTGCTGTTGGGGAGGTTTTAATCTAATGTGGCAGGGGGCTGGAAACCAGAAGAGAAAACAAGTAGGCAGTGAAGTGGAGACTGGAGACTGCATTATGAAGATAGCATTAATAAAGGGAAGAGTAGGCAGAGAGCAGATGTGCGCAAAAGAACTGATGGCCTGAAATGAATCTACTTTAATGCAAGGAGTATAGTCTGTAAGGCAGATGAACTTCGGGCTTGGATTGGTGCCTGGGAGCATGACATTATTGCCATCACAGAGACTTGGTTGAAGGAGGGGCATGATGATTGGTAATTACATGTTCCAGGATATAGATGCTTCGGACAGGACAGGGAGGGAAGAAAAAGAGGGGGTGGAGTTGCATTGCTGGTCAGGGACGATATCACGGCTGTGCTAAAGGAGGACACTATGGCGGTCTTGGGTAGTGAGGCATTATGGGTGGAGCTGAGAAATAAGAAGGGTGCAGTTACAGTGTTGGGGCTGTATTACAGACCTCCCAACAGTGAGCGTGAGGTAGAAGAACAAATAGGTAAACAGATTATGAATAGATGTAGAGGCAATAGCATAATGGTGATGGGAGATTGTAAATTTCCCAAAATTGACTGGGATATATTTAACGTCAGAGGTCTGGATGGTGTAGAGTTTGTAAGAAGCGTCCAGGAGAGTTTTCTAGAGCAGTATGCCAATAGTCCAAAGAGGGAAGGGGCCATATTGAACCTTGTACTGGGGAACAAGCCAGGACAGGTGGCAGAAGTTGCGGTGGGAGATTTCTTTGGGAACAGTGACCACAACCCTGTAAGTTTTAGAATGCTTGTAGATAAAGATGAGAGTGGTCCTAAGGGAAGAGCGGAATGGTGGCACAGTGATTAGCGCTGCTGTCTCATAGCACCAGAGACCCGGGTTCAATTCCCGCCTCAGGTGACTGACTGTGTGGAGTTTGCACATTCTCCCCGTGTCTGCGTGGGTTTCCTCCGGGTGCTCCGGTTTCCTCTCACAGTCCAAAAATTGCAGGTTAGGTGAATTGGCCATGCTAAATTGCCCGTAGTGTTAGGGGCAGGGGAATGGGTCTGGGTGGGTTGCGGGTCGGTGTGGACTTGTTGGGCCAAAGGGCCTGTTTCCACACTGTAAGTAATCTAATCTAATCTACTAAACTGGGCCAAGGCCAATTGTATCAAAATTAGGCAGGAGCTGGGAAATGTGGATTGGACACAGCTATTTGAAGGAAAGTCCACATTTGAGATGTGGGAGGGTTTCAAAGATAGGGTGAAGATAGGCATGTCCCGTTGAAGGCAAAGGATAGGAAGGGCAAGATTCGTGAACCGCGGATGACAGGAGAAATTGTACAACTAGCCGAGAGGAAAAGGGAAGCGTACATAAGATCTAGGCAGCCAAGAATAGAACAGGCGTTGGAGGAATATCAGAAGAGCAGGACAATTCTTAAACAAGGAATCAAGTGGGCTAAAAGGGGTCATGAAATAGCTTTAGCGAGCAGAATTAAGGGGAATCCCAAAGCATTTTACTCTTATATAAGAGGCAAGCAGGTAACTAGAGAAAGGATTGGTCCACTAAAAGATAATGAAGGAAGGCTGTGTGTCGAAACTGAGAGAATGGGTGAGATTCTGAATGATTACTTTGTATCAGTGTTCACTGAGGAGAGGAACATGATGAATCTTGAGATTAGAGATAGACATTTGATTAGTCTGGATCACGTTGACCTAAGTAGGGAAGGTGTGATGGGTATGCTAGAGGTTATTAAGGTCGATAAACCCCCAGTTCCAGATGGGATCTATCCCAGGTTGGTAAAAACAATGACTGCAGATGCTGGACACCAGATTCTGGATTAGTGGTACTGGAAGAGCACAGCAGTTCAGGCAGCATCTGAGGAGCAGTTTGCTGAGAGAGGCGAGAGAGGAAATAGCTGGGGCCCTGACAGATATCTTTGTGGCATCCTTAAATACAGGTGAGGTGCCGGAGGACTGGAGAGTTGCTCATCTTATCTCCCTGTACAAGAAGGGTAGTAGGGATATTCTGGGTAACTACAGACCAGTGAGCCTGACGTCTGTGGTGGGAAAGTTGCTGAAGAAGGTACTGAGGGATAGGATCTATTTATATTTAGAAAAGAATGAGCTTATCAGTGATAGGCAACATGGTCTGTGTGGAGGAGATCGTGCCTTACCAATTTAATAGAGTTCTTCCAGGAAATGACCAAGTTGATAGATGAAGGAAGGGCTGTTAATGTCATATACATGGACTTTAGTAAGGTGTTTGATAAGGTTCCCCATGGTAGACTAATGGAGAAAGTGAAGTCACATGGTGTGCAGGGTGTTCTAGCTAGGTGGATAAAGAACTGGTTAAGCAACAGGAGACAGAGAGTAGTAGTTGAAGGGAGATTGTTGAAATGGAGAAAGGTGACCAGTGGTGCTCCACAGGGATCAGTGCTGGGGCCACTATTGTTTGTAATATACATAAATGATCTGGAAGAGGGCACTGTTGGTATGATCAGCAAGTTTGCAGATGACACGAAGATTGGTGGAGTAGCAGAAAGCATAAGGGACTGTCAGAGAATACAGGAGGATACAGATAGACTGGAGAGTTGGGTGGAAAAATGGCAGATGACTTTCAATCCAGACAAATGTGAGGTGATGGATTTAGAGCTAAAAATGTGTTGCTAGAAAAGCGCAGCAGGTCAGGCAGCATCCAAGGAACAGGAAATTCGATGTTTTGGGCATAAGCCCTTCATCATCAATGAGGTTTTCGGCAAGTCTAATTCTAGAGCAAATTATACAATGAACGGAAGAGCCTTGAGAAAAGTTGATGGGCAGAGAGATCTGGGAGTGCAGGTCCATTGTACCCTGAAGGTTGCTGCACAGGTGGTAGAGTGGTCAAGAAGTCATATAGTATGCTTGCCTTCATTGGACGGGGTATTGAGTATAAGAGCTGGAAAGTCATGCTAAAATTGTACAAGACATTGGTTCAGCTGCACTTAGAATACGGTGTAAAGTTCTGGTCACCACATTCCCAAAAGGATGTGGACGCTTTGGAGAGGGTGCAGAGAAGGTTTACAAGGATGCTGCCTGGTATGGAAGGTGATGGCCATGAAGAGAGGTTGAGTAGGTAGATTTGTTTTCATTAGAAAAAAGGAGATTGAGGGGGGTCCTGATTGAGGTTTACAAAATCATGAAGGGTATGGACAGGGTGGATAGAGACAAGCTTTTTCCCAGAGTGAAGGATTCAATAACTAGAGGTCATGCTTTCAAGGTGAGCAGTGGAAAGTTTAAGGGGGATACACGTGGCAATTACTTCACAAAGAGGTGTCTGGAACATGTTGCCAACAGAGGTGGGAGAGGCAGGCACAGTAGATTCATTTAAGATGCGTCTGGACAGATGCATGAGTAGGTGGGGAGCAGAGGGATACAGATGCTTAGGAATTGGGTGACAGGTTTAGACAGTAGATTTGGATCAGCTCAGACTTGGAGGGCCAAAGGGCCTGTTCCTGGGCTGTAAATTTTCTTTGTTCTTTGAACGACAATATATTTCCAAGCCAGGAAGGGAATTTGCAGGTTTATATGTGGTCCTTCCAGAGGGAGGTGGCTGTGGGTTTGGAAGGTGCTGTCTAAGGTGAATTTCTGCAGTGCATCTTGTAGATAGTACACACTGTTGCTCCTGAGCATCGGTGGTGGAGGGAGTGGATGTTTCTTTCTGGATGGTGTCAAGCTTCTTGAGTGTTGCTGGAGCTGCACCCATCCAGGGCAGGTGGGGAGTATACCATCATACTCCAGACTTGTGCTTTTTAGATAGTGGACCGGCTCTGGGGAGTCAGGAGGTGAGTTACTCACCGCAGTGTTCCTAGCCTCTGGCAACCACTGATGTATATGGTGAGTCCAGTTGACTTTCTGGTCAATGGTAATGCCCAAGATGCTGATAGTGGATTAAGGAGCTGGGGGTGATTAATAAAAGGAGGGACAAATTAGATTATGAGAGAAATCTGGCTGGAAATACTTTAAACAGTAGGAGTTTCTATATGTCATTAAAAAGAAAAAAAACTTAACTAAAGTGAGTGTGGATCCTGCAGGGAACAAGGATGGGAAATGAATAACATAATACAACATAATATATAATCATGCAATCAATAAGGAAATGGCACAAGCATTGAACAGATATTTAAATCTGTCCTCATGGTATAATACACAAATACCATGTACATCAAGAGGTAAACGGAGTAAGGAATCTAAGACCACTATAAACACCAAGGAAAGGATACTGAGAAAACTGTTCAAGATCAAGTCCAGGATTATAGAGCAACAGCGATGGTGAGAAGTTAGAAATAAGTGAAGGTCCAAAGATCTTGCTTGCTCCAAGTGCCCAGGTTATTAAAATGTCAAGAACCGATACAGAAAATAATCATCAAGCTTAGTGTTTTGTGGCCTCTGTACTTCAAGATGTGGAATACTGAGCTAACCAAAGCCCGGGTTCAACCAAAGCTGGAGATCTGTACTGCCATATCTTAGGAGCGGTACGTTAAACCTGGAGGCAGCGTGAGATAGACTTACCAGAATGACACCTGGATACCAAAGAGAAAACTGTGAGGAAGCATTGAAGGGAAGGTGATGGTGTCATGGTAATATCTCTGAGAAATCGAAGTCCAGAGCCCCAACTGAAGTTTTGGGACTGTGGGCTCAAATCTTACCATTGTGGATGGCAATGTTTGAATTAAAAGTTATGTAAATGGTGACTGTACAGCAATTGATGATAACAATGCGAAGTGTTCAAGAAGTTTATAACATCATGAGGGGCAAAGATAGAGTAAATAGACAAGGTCCTTGCACTGGGGTGAGGAGTCCACAACAAGAGGGCATAGCTTCAGGGTGAGAGGGGAGAAATGTAAAAGGAACCTAAGGGACAACGTTTTCACACAGAGGGTGGTGCGTGTATGGAATGAGCTGCCAGAGGAAGTGGTGGAGGCGGGTACAATTACAGCATTTAAAAGGCATCTGGATATATGAATAAGAAGGGTTTAGAGGTATATGGGTGAAATGGTGGCAGGTGGCACTAGGTTAGGTTAGGATATCTGGTCGGTATGGATGAGTTAGACCGAAGGATCTGTTTCCGCACTGTACGTCTCTATGACTCTGAGTCCCCCAGACCCACAGCCTTCTGACTCAAAAGTGTCTCCATCCTCAGCCCACCCATCCTGTCACCGCTCACAAGCTGAAAAAAGGATCCTCAGAGAACTCCGGGCTGGAGTGCCGTCAAACTCAGCTCCCAGCTTTGCAAGGCTGATAATTAGATTGACTTTGTCCTGCGCACTAAGGAGAAAACAAGATCGCAGGAGGGAGGCGAGTGTCTTCAGATTTGAGCACAGATGTGTCGATTATGGAAACAAGCGCCTCATTAACCTGTCGTTGGCAGATGGCAGCAGCCCTCCCACTGTCCTTGATGAATTCCTGCTCTAGGAGATGAGCTGAAGATATTCCCAGTGGTTCTTCAGAGGAAGCCGACGTGGAATGCACAGCAATTAGAAATTAGGCACGAATTTTCATGAAGGTTTCACTTTGCAGCTTCCATTGGTTAACATCACAGAAAGTTGACAGGTTAGGCAGAGAGAATCTATCTCCCCAGGGCAGGGAAGTGTTGAGAACGTGGGTGGGGCCGGAGGGAGGGGTGTCAAAGATCTTTCAATCGGAATTACATTACGTAGGAACTGAGGGCAGGAAGCACATCTTCAAAGGTTGGGGGAAATCTGGGGCTCACTCCCTCAAAGCGCTGGGGTCAACTGACCATTTAAAAACATAACTGAAAGAGTTTGTTTGGTTTGGAATTCCGGTGGGGAGTGGGGATAGGATTCAGATTAATCTAAACAAGTAAAGTCTCCACAGTCCCACTCTTACTTCACAGAGAGAGAGAGAGAGACAACTGGGTCTAACCTGAGAGACCCCACAGCTCCAGTAAAGTGGAATCTTCATATTAACCTCATCTGAAGTGGCAACTGAACCCACACTGTGAGCATCCTCCTCCTCTTGGAGCTAACTGAACCCCAATAGGTCAACCTATGATCTAACAGAATGCTGCTTCATAGAATCCCTACATTGTTGGAAACAGCCCCAGATTGATAAGGTAACGAGGTTTTTTTGGGAATTTAGAGTAGTGGGAATGGAGGTTAGGGAAGTTGAATGTTCCTCCTGCAGAATGTGGGAGGTAAGGGTCACCACGAGTGTCCCTGCTGACTACACCTGCGGGAAGTGCACCCAACACCAGCTCCTCGAAAACCACGTTAGGGAACTGGAGCTGGAGCTGGATGAACTTCGGATCATTCGGGAGGCAGAGGGAGTTATTGAGAGGAGTTACATGGAGGTAGTCACTCCTAAGGTACAAGAAAAAGGCAAATGGGTTACAGTCAGGGGGTGGAAAGGGAACCAGCAGGCATTGCAGGGATCCCCTGTGGCCATTCCCCTCAACAATAAGTATACCATTTTGGATACTGTTGGGGAGGACAATTTACCAGGGGAAAGCAGTGGGGCACAGGGCTCTGGCACAGAGTCTGTCCCTGCTGCTCAGAAGGGAAAGGGGAAGAAGAGCAGAGCAGTAGTCATTGGGGACTCCATCGTTAGGGGGACAGATAGAAGGCTCTGTGGGGACAAGAGAGACTCACGGTTGGTGTGTTGCCTCCCAGGTGCCAGGATTCGTGATGTCTCTGATTGTGTTTTTGGGATCCTAAAGCGGGAGGGGGAGCAGCCCCAAGTCATGGTCCACATTGGCACCAACGACATAGGTAGGAAGAGATATGGGGATTTAAGGCAGAAATTCAGGAAGCTAGGATGGAAGCTTAGAGCTAGGATGAACAGAGTTGTTGTCTCTGGTTTGTTGCCCGTATCACATGACAGTGAGGCAAGGAATAGGGAAAGAGAGGAGTTGAACATGTGGCTACAGGGATGGTGCAGGAGGGAGGGTTTTGGATTCTTGGATAATTGGGGCTCTTTCTGGGGTCGGTGGGACCTCTACAAGCAGGATGGTCTTCATCTGAACCAGAGGGGTACCAATAACCTGGGTGGGAAATTCCCAAGACTTTTGGGGTGGGTTTTAAACTAATCCAGCAAGGGGATGGGAACCAAAATTGTCGTTCGAATATAGAAAAGGTTGAGTGTAGGGAGGTCCAAAATCAAGTTTCAGGGACGCAAGATGGCACCGGCAAGCAAGAGGTTGGTTTGAAATGTGTCTACTTCAACACCAGGAGCATCTGGGATAAGGTGGGTGATCTTGCAGCATGGGTTGGTACCTGGGACTTCGATGTTGTGGCCATTTCGGAGACATGGTTAGAGCAGAGACAGGAATGGTTGTTGCAGGTTGCAGGATTGAGATGTTTCAGTTAGAACAGAGGAGATGGTAAAAAGGGGGGGTGGCATTGTTGGTCAAGGACAGTATTAGAGTTGCAGAAAGGATGTTTGGGGACTCGTCAACTGAGATAGTATGGGCTGAAGTTAGAAACAGGAAAGGAGGGGTCACCTTGTAGAGAGTTTTCTATAGGCCTCCGAATAGTTCCAGAGATGTAGAGGAAAGAATTGCAAAGATGATTCTCGATAGGAGTGAGAGAGACAGAGTAGTTATCATGGGGGACTTCAACTTTCCAAATATTGACTGGGATCACGACAGTACAAGTACTATAGACAGGTCAGTTTTTGTCCAGTGTGTGCAGGAGGGCCTCCTGACACAATATGTAGACAGGCCAATAAGGGGCGAAGCCACATTAGATTTAATACTGGGTAACGAGCCTGGCCAGGTGTTAGATTTGGAAGTAGTTGAGCACTTTGGTGATAGCGATCACAATTCTATTATGTTTACTTTATTGATAGAAAGGGGTAGGTGTATACCACTGGGCAAGAGTTTCAGCTGGGGGAAAGGCAATTTCGATGCAGTTAGGCAAGATTTAGGAAGTATAGGATGAGGAAGGAAACTGCAGAGGATGGGCACATAACAGTGGCTCAGTGGTTAGCACTGCTGCCTCACAGCGTCAGAGATTAGATTAGATTAGATTAGATTAGACTTACAGTGTGGAAACAGGCCCTTCGGCCCAACAAGTCCACACCGACCCGCCGAAGCGCAACCCACCCATACCCCTACATTTACCCCTTACCTAACACTACGGGCAATTTAGCTTGGCCAATTCACCTGACCTGCACATCTTTGTGACTGTGGGAGGAAACCGGAGCACCCGGAGGAAACCCACGCAGACACGGGGAGAACGTGCAAACTCCACACAGTCAGTCGCCTGAGTCGGGAATTGAACCCGGGTCTACAGGCGCTGTGAGGCAGCAGTGCTAATCTGGGTTCAATTCCCGCCTCAGGCGACTCTCTGTGTGGAGTTTGCACATTGTCTGCGTGGGTGTCCTCCAGGTGCTCCAGTTTCCTCCCACAATCCAAAAATGTGCAGGTTAGGTGAAGTGGCCAGGCTAAATTGCCCACAGAGTTAGGTGAAGGGGTTAAATGTAGGGGAGTGGGTCTGGGTGGGTTGTGCTTCGGCGGGTCGGTGTGGACTTGTTGGGCTGAAGGGCCTGTTTCCACACAGTAAGTAAACTAATTTAACCAAAAAAATGTGGAGCTTATTCAAGGAAAAGCTCCTGTGTGTCCTAGATAAATATGTATCTGTCAGGCAGGGAGGAAGCTGTAGAACGCGGGAGCCGTGGTTTACGAAGTGGAATCTCTGGTCAAGAGGAAGAGGAAGGCTTATGTTAGGATGAGATGTGAAGACTCAGTTAGGGCACTTGAGGGTTACAAGGTAGCCAGGAAAGTCCGAAAGAGAGAGCTCAGAAGAGGCAGGAAGAGACATGAGAAGTTGTTGGTGGATAGGAGTAGGGTAAATCCTAAGGCTTTCTCTCGGCATTTAAGGAATAAAAGAATGACGAGAGTAAGATTAGGGTCAATCAAGGATAATAGTGGGAAGTTGTGTATGGAGTCAGAGGAGATAGGGGAAGCACTAAATGAATATTTTTCGACAGTATTCACTCTAGAAAATGACAAGGTTATTGAGGAGAATACTGAGATACAGGCTACTAGACTAGGTGGGATTGAGATTCACAAGGAAGAGGTATTAGAAATCCTGCAGAGTGTGAAAATAGATAAGTCCCCTGGGCCAGATGGGATTTATCCCAGGATCCTCTGGGAAGCAAGGGAAGAGATTACCGAGCCGTTGGCATTGATCTTCAAATCATCATTGTCTACAGGAATAGTGCCTGAGGACTGGAAGATAGCAAACGTGGTTCCCTTGTTCAAAAAGGGGAGGAGAGACATCCCTGGTAAATATAGACCAGTGAGTCTCATTTCAGTTGTTGGTAAAGCATTGGAAAAGGATATAAGAGATGGGATTTATACTCATCTAGAAAAGAATAATTTGCTTAGGGATAGTCAGCATGGTTTTGTGAAGGGTAGGTCAAGCCTCACAATCCTTATTGAGTTCTTTGAGAAGGTGACCAAACAGGTAGATGAGAGTAAACCTGTGTGGTATATATGGTGTGGTGTGGTGTATATAGATTTCAGCAAGGCATTCGATAGCGTTCCCCACAGTAGGCTATTGTACAAAATGCGAAGGAATGGGATTGTGGGAGATATAGCAATTTGGATCAGTAATTGGCTTGCTGAAAGACAGAGGGTGGTGGTTGATGGGAAATGTTCATCCTGGAGTCCAGTTACCAGCGGTGTACCGCAAGGGTCGGTGTTGGGTCCACTGCTGTTCGTCATTTTTATAAACGACCTGGATGAGGGCGTAGAAGGATGTGTTAGTAAATTTGCAGATGACACTAAGGTCGGTGGAGTTGTGGATAGTGACAAAGGATGTTAAAGGTTCCAGAGAGACAAAGATAAGCTGCAGAGCTGGGCTGAGAGGTGGCAACAGGAGTTTAATGCGGACAAGTGCGAGGTGATTCACTTTGGTCAGAGTAACCGGAATGCAAAGTACTGCACTAATGGTAAGAGTTTTGGTAGTGCAGATGAGCAGAGAGATCTCGGTGTCTAGGTACAGATCCTTGAAAGTTGCCACCTAGGTTGACAGGGTTGTTAAGAAGGCATACAGTGTTTTGGCTTTTATTAATAGAGGGATCGAGTTCCGGAACCATGAGGTTATGCTGCAGCTGTACAAAACTCTGGTGCAGCCGCACTTGGAGTATTGTGTACAGTTCTGGTCACTGCATTATAAGAAGGATGTGGAAGCTTTGGAAAGGGTGCAGAGGAGATTTACTAGGATGTTGCCTGATATGGAGGGAAGGTCTTACGAGGAAAGGCTGAGGGACTTGAGGCTGTTTTCGTTAGAGAGAAGGAGGTTAAGAGGTGACTTAATAGAGACATACAAGATAATCAGAGGGTTAGATAAGGTGGACAGGGAGAGCCTTTTTGGCGAGCATGAGGGGCCATAGCTTTAAATTGAGGTGTGATAGATATAGGACAGATGTCAGAGGTAGTTTCTTTACTCAGAGAGTAGTAAGGGTATGGAATGCTTTACCTGCAACAGTCGTAGATTCGCCAACTTTAAGTGCTTTTAAGTCATCATTGGACAAGCAAATGGACGTACATGGAATAGTGTAGGTTAGATGGGCTTCAGATTGGTATGACAGGGCGGCGCAACATCGAGGGCCGAAGGGCCTGTACTGCGCTGTCATGTTCTATGTTCTATGTTCTATATGGCACAGCAAGTTCACACTGACCCCCCAAAGAGTATCCCACCCATTCCCCAATTACTCTTCACTTACCCCTGACTAATGCACCTAACCTATTCCTGAACACCATGGGCAATTTAGCATGGCCAGTTCACCTAGCCTGCACATCTTTGGACAGTGGGAAGAAACTGGAGCACCTGGACGTAGACATGAGGAGAATGTGCAAACTCCACACAAACAGTTGCCCAAGGCTGGAATCGGACCCAGGTCCCTGACAGTGTGAGGCAGCAGTGCTGACCACTGAGGTCAGGTCAGAGGCCTCCAATCCCATCACTTCTCTGATGTTCTTCATCATTTCTTCCAAAGATATTGAAATCTTAGTTTCTGAAAACCAGGATGCTGCCTGGACTGGAGGGCTTATCTTATAAAGAGAGGTTGACTGAGCTTGGACTTTTTTCATTGGAGAAAAGGAGGAGGGGAGGGGACCTAATGGAGGTATACAAGATAATGAGAGGCATAGATAGAGTCAATAGCCAGAGAGTATTTCCCAGGGCAGAACTATAACACAAGGGATCATAGTTTTAAGCTGGTTGGAGAAATTATAGAGGGGATGTCAGAGGCGGGTTCTTTACACAGAGAGTTGTGAGAGCATGGAATGCGTTACCAGCAGCAGTTGTGGAAGCAAGGTCATTGGGGACATTTAAGAGACCGCTGGACATGCATATGGTCACAGAAATTTGAGGGTGCATACATGAGGATCAGTGGTCGGCACAACATCGTGGGCTGAAGGGCCTGTTCTGTGCTGTACTGTTCTATGTTCTATGAAAGCTAATGGTTCAAATGATTCTATGAGGTCATTCTTTGAGTGCGAGGATGCATGGAGGGTCCCATATAGTCTATCACACCACTGCTGTCCCACCAACTCACAACAACCGAATGTAAGTGGCAGATTGAACGTATGAGAAGGGCCCTGTGAGATATCATTGAGCTAAACGGCTACTGCTGTGAATTCAAAGCAAGGAACCGGCACCGTTGGCAGACTAGAAGATCAATGCACAGCAGAGAGTAGAGTAAGATTCCAAACAAGGAGCCGTACTAAGGGAAATTCTAAAACCAGACTTGGATGCCTCTCAGACAGAAGCTGAAGTCCTGCTCCAGCTTCATGGGCCTTCCAATGTAGACTGGCTCTCTCAGTGCAGTGTTGAACTACCACACTAATAGCAAGTGAAGTTAAACAGAGGTTTCCTCTGCCCAGCAGAGGTGCTGAAAGATCCCACTGCATTATTTTGAAGAAGTGCAGTAGGTTTTCCCTGAGTATTAATATTTATCCCTTTGCCAAAGAAAACAAATAATTTAGCTTCTTATTTCATTGCTGTTCGCAGGGGCTTGCTGCGTCTGCTGTGTTTCCAGTGCTACTTCAGCAGTTATATCCCACGTGTACTTCATAAACTGTAAAGTGCTTTGGGATGTCATGGAATGTGAGCGTTTTCTTAAGCTGCACTCTGGCTTAGCTAAACATAGTATCTGTCTCAATTCATTGACTGCACTGCATTTGAAAAGCAATCAGGAGCATTGCGCTGGCCATTAAAGAGCCACTGAGACTAAACTGTACGGCTGCAAACATTGGGAGAGGGTTCACCCTGCAAGCTGAGAGGCCTGATCTCCAGGTCCAGAGGTTTCAGGCTGCACCCCTGACACGCAGGAACTGGGTGTTCACACCCCTCTCCGTGTTGGTACTGAGGCAGTGGGGCAGATGGGATTAAGAAATAGTGTCCTGGATCTGTTTCCAGGATTCCAACCCCCATTCCCATCATATGGAATTTTTATGGCCTCTTGAGTCAGCTAGCAAGCCCTCAGTAATCCTACCTTTGCCTGTTTCATGACAGTGGTGAACATTTTGAAATAGAGTCGTAGAGACGTCCAACACAAAAACAGATTCTTCGGTCCAATTCGTCCATGCCAACCAGATATCCTAAATTAACCTAGTCCCATTTGCCAGCACTTGTTTCATATCCCTCTCAACCCTTCCTATTCATATACCCATCCAGATGCCTTTTAAATGTTGTAATTGTACCAGCCTCAACCACTTCCTCTGGCAGTTGCTTCCATACACGCACCACCCTCTGCGTGTATGACCCTTAGGTCCCTTTTAAATCTTTCCCCTTTCACCTTAAACCTATGACCTCTAGTTCTGGACTCCCCAATCCCAGGGAAAAGACTTTGTCTATTTACATGATCCATGCCCCTTATGATTTTATAAACCTCTCCAAGGCCTTCTCTCAGCCTCTGATGCTCCAGAGAAAACAGCCCCAGCCTATTCAGCCTTTCCCTTTAGCTTAAACCCTCCAACCCTGGCAACATCCCTGTAAATCTTATCTGAACCCTTTCAAGTTTGACAACATTCTGTCAATATTTTAGAAACATAGGAACAGGAGTAGGCCATTCAGCCCTTCAAGGTGAAAGTGCGTACTGCAGATGCTGGAGATTAGACTCAAGAGTCACAATGTGGTCTCCTCTGCACTAGGGAGATGAAGTGCAGATGCTGGAGATTAGAGTCAAGAGTGAAAGGCCTGATGAAGAGCTTTTGCCCGAAATGTCGATTTTCCTGCACCTCGGATGCTGCCTGACCTGCTGTGCTTTTCCAGCACTATTCTAATCTTGATGTTCAGCCCCTCAAACCTGGTCCAGTGTTCAATGAGATCATGGCTGATCTGAGGCCGAATTTTTCCTATTCACACCTTAATAAAACAAAGAACTGCAAATGCCGGAGATCTGAAACAAAAACAGAAATTGCTGGAGAAACTCAGCAGGACTGGTATCATCTCTGGAGAGAAAACAGAGATAACGTTTTCAGTCAGGTGACACTTCATTAGAATTGATAGCCGCGAGGAAAAGGTGGTATTTATGCTCAAGTTGTAAGGGGATGGAAATTTGGATGGATAGGTGGAGATGAAGCACAGAGAGTGAGAGATAGGAAAGGGAGACAAGGGAATTGCCGATATTAAGGCAAGACAAAAGTGCAGTTGAGAAAGTGATAATGAGTGTTAAGAGTGGATATGCTCAAAGCAGCCCTTGTCATAGGGGTGTGTGGTGGGTCATAAAATATAGTAGGCTAGAATCATGCTCCAAAGTTATTGAACTTGATGTTGAGTCCCAGAAGGCTGCAGAGTCTCCAAGTGGAAACTGTAAGCTTGGGCTGAGCTTCATGAAACACAGCAGTAAGCCTGCGACAGAGATGTTGGCCAGGGAACTGGGTGATGTGTCCAAGTGGCCGCAACTGGAAGCTCAAGGTCACTTTTATGGATAGAGGGTAAGTGTTCTGTGAAGTTGTCACCCAGTCTGCATTTCACCTTCCCAGTGCAGAGAAGACCACACTGTGAGCAGGGAACACAGGAGACTAGACTGAGTGAAGTACAGGTAAATCGCTGCTTCACCTGTAAGTGTGGCTAGGGCCTTGGATACTGAAGACGGAGGGACGAAACGGGCAGGTGTTCCACCTTCACCAATAGCATTCCAAAGTGACGTGAAGGTGTGAAGGGGTTTTGGGAGTGGAGGAGGAGTGGATCAGGATGTCTTGCTGGGAATAGTCCCTGTGGAATGTTGACAAGGGAGGGGAGGGGAATGTGTGCCTGGTGGTGGCATTTCACTGGAGATGGCAGAAATGGTGACTTATGATCATTTAGATGCAAAACATGGTGGGATGGTAGGTGAGGATTGGGGGACTTCAACATTGTTGTGGAAGGGAAGGGAAGGGACGGGGTGAGGGCTGAAGTGCTTGAGATGGGTCAAACATGGCTAAGGGTCCTGTTGACTATGGTAATGGAAAATCTTCATTTGAGGAAAAAGTGGACATTTCTGAGGAGTCCTCATGGAAGGTGGCATTATAAGAATAGATGCGACAGAGATGTGACACCCTTACAGGAAGCAGGGTGTGAGGATATACAGTCCAGATAATGTGGGAGTCAATGGGTTTTAGGTTTTACCCTGACCCCCTTCACATCTCACTCACTCTGGACTCTGTCACCACATACCTGCTCACCTGTCCTCCCCCATTACCACCCCCTTCTCTCACCCCCAACTTCAGCACCAATACCACTTTTTATGAGCTACTGTCAGTTCTGATGAAGAGTCATCAGATTCGAAACATTAACTCTGCTTTCATCCCACAGATGCTACCCGAGCTGCTGAGTTCCTCCAGCAATTTCTGTTTCTGTTTCCATAACGCCTTTATTCAACAAAAATTTATCTGTCCCAGATTTAAAACTAACAACTGATCCAGTGTCCACTACCATTTGGTGGAAGAGAGTTCCAAACATCTCCCACTGTGTGGAAGTGCTTCCTAACATCTCTCCTGAACGGTCTGGCCCTAATTCTCAAACTGTATCCCCTCGCTCTAGAATCGTCAATCAGTGAAAATAGTTTATCTAACCCTGCCTTTTCCTGTTAATATCTTGAAGACTTTGATCAGATCACCCTTAACCTTCTAAATTCCAGGGAATACAGACCTAATTGGTATAATCTCTCCTCATATCCTAACCCCTGAAGTCCAGGTTTCATGCTTATAAACCAATGTTGTATTCCCTCTAAGACAGAAGGTGTGGCAACCAAATCTGCTGACAGTACTCCAAGTGAAGTCTGACCACCGGCTTCAGATCCATTTTATTGGGACACATAGGACATAGCCCCTGAAAGGAACCGGAATCTTAGGAGAGAGCCAAAATAAATCTCTCTGGTCTTGGAATTCTTTCACTGTCAGGTTTTGAAATACAAAACTAAACATTCCTTCAGTTTTACTCATTGGACACTATATTCCAAGTTTGATGTGTTTTACTGCAGAGATTGATTAAAGGTCTCAGTCTTGGAAAGGTGATGTGACCATTACATTGATTAGCATTGTGTAAGTGTTGAAATACATTACAATAATTTCCCCATTGGAAATGTGCTCTCACGCACTCACCACTGAAGAACACGATGCTTTGAATCACTAGCGTAATAATCTGAAGCAATTGAAATGATGAAACCCTTTTACAATGAAGAGAAAGCCTTCAACTATATTCACTCAGAGCCAAGGTTGACTCTGGGCAGGCTGCGTCTGATACCTGCTCTATCATTAATGCTTATCCAGGTCACAGGGTCCCCATTAACAAATTAGGGCTAGACTCTACCCTGAGAGCTTCTGTGAAACAGCGGTAGTGTTCCTGCCTCTGAACTGCCTCCGGCTTCAAGTCCACCTGCTTCAGAGGTGTGTAACTATCTCTGATTAGGCTGACTTAAAAAGAATATTTCTACTGTGCAACCTCAAAGTTTCTCATGTGAAAGATACATCAATGAAGGTGTGGGTGTAATGGACTAAATGGCATGTGGAATTCTCTACCATTGCAAGTGGTTCTGACCAAAGCATTGAATGTTCTCAAGAAACAGACAAATGTAGTTTTCGGGCTAAAGGGATCAAACATGTGGAAGCAGGAACAGGCTTGATCGGCCATGAGTAGCACAGCAGCCTTGAAGGGCTGAAGGGCCTACTCCCATTGGTTTCTTCTAGGCTGTTTCATAGTCTGTTTCTGTGCTGGTTAAAACCTAGATGTGAATATGTCACCATAATGTACTTATCAATTGTGAGCTTGCAATCACTGTGGTGTATCCATGGGACAAAGGAGGAATAGAGGTGTGTGGCCATGGAGGAGTAGTGAATGAGTCAAAAAAAGGGGTATGTCAAACAGATAAGGCAGGAATACTGAATGAGAAATAAAGTACTGCCTGGAGCAGTACATCAGAGGAAAATGTCTTTAAGAAAGCTCACAGTTACTTCACAGTATCACCAGGGTAATGCTCATTAATATCTCTTGTCAGTTAACCATGTACCTTCGAATTAAACACAAACTGCGGGACTTCAAAGGACCTTTTTCTTTTTCATCTGTGAATTCAACTTTTCCTTTCATCATATGAGGAGGGAAGATATCAAACCAAGAAAAGAAATGCCTTCTCTCTGAGCTCTAAGCCTGTTTTTTGAAATGCTGCCATTTTAATCTGCTCAGTGATTGTGAATATATTTCCATAATTAAAGAGAATGTTTTGGAATGCCCCCTTTCTATATAACTATAACGAGGGAGAAAATCAGACCAACACAAGCAAGGTTGTCAGTGTTTGGCTCAATTTTCTTTAGGAAAGGCTAGAGAGTGACCCAAAAGAAATCTTAAAAATTATGAAAGGCTTTTGATAGGATGGTAATGGTCACACACACACACACACACACACACACACACAAAGCATGTACACATCCACACACATGCATACACACATAGGCAACCACACACACATGCACGCACACACACACAAGCACACATACATGCATACACACACGCGCGCACACCAAGCATGTACACATACACACGCATGCATACACACACAAGCAACCACACACAATGCACGCACACACAAGTAATGGCACACACACGCGCGTGCGCGTACGTACACACACACACACACACACACACACACACACAAAGCATGTACACATCCACACACATGCATACACACATAGGCAACCACACACACATGCACGCACACACACACAAGCACACATACATGCATACACACACGCGCGCACACCAAGCATGTACACATACACACGCATGCATACACACACAGGCACAAACACACTCTCTGTCTGAATCACGAGTCATGCAATCACCTCCTCATTTGCATAGAAAACAGGAGGAGTAGGCCTTTCGGCCCTTCAAGCTTGTTCCCCCATTCAATATGATCACATTTGGTCATCCGACTCAGTCACCTGCCTCCGCTTTCTCCCCATATTCTTTGATCCCTTTACCCCGAAGAACTTATACACTTCATGGTCAGGTCCTGGGGGTGACATTGAGGCCCCATTGGAGGCTTTGGTGATCACTTCCAGAACTCTATACATTCTGAAATAACTTCTGTGGATTTGAAGACCATAAATGTCATTCCATTGTTTTAGAAGGGAGGGGAAGAGAATGTCATGAAGCCTCACATCAACTGTCGGGAAATTGCTAGAGTATGTCATAAAATATTTGATAAATGAGCACTTGGATAATAATGCTCTCACTGGACATAGGAGAAAGTGAGGATTGCAGATGCTGGAGAGTCAGAGTTGATAAAATGTTGCACTAGAAAAGCACAGCAGGTCAGGCAGCATCTGAGGAGCAAGAGAGTCAATGGTTCATGCAGGACCCTTCTCCAGTCCTGATGAAACGTCACTCTCCTGCTCCTTGAATGCTGTCTGACCTGCTGTGCTTTCTCCAGTGCCACGCTTAATCAACTCTCAGTGGACATAGTCAGTCTTGGATTTGTGAATGAGACATTGGGCTGAATCTTACCAGAAATTTAATATGCGCTGAAAATGTGTTGCTGGAAAAGCACAGCAGGTCAGGCAGCATAAGGGCTTATGCCCGAAACGTCGAATCTCCTGCTCCTTGGATGCCGCCTGACCTGCTGCGCTTTTCCAGCAACACATTTTCAGCTCTGATCTCCAGCGTCTGCAGACCTCACTTTCTCCTCGAAGAAATTTAACATGTGTCAATTTTGGCAAATTCCAAGGAGGGTTTCTCTCTGCGAGCCCGAGTGAGTTTTCTCACTCAATCTTTCCGAACTTCCTAACCTGTGCACCCTACCCCTACGTCACTCCATTCATGTATTTGCCACAGGTATAAGTATGAGCCAGTGTTGGGACTTCTCAGGATCCCTAACGCTAGGACCATCATCAAAGCCAAGCCACGGTCATGGTCAAGCACTGGCAGCCTATAGCTGCCCTGCACTTTTTATCCTTTACTCATTCAGGAGATGAGGGCGTCATTGGCTCGACCACCATTTATTGCCCATCCCTAATTGCCCAGGGGGCAGTTAAGAGTCAAACATGTTGCTGTGGGTCTGGAGTCACATGTAGGCCAGACCAGGTAAGGATGGCAGTTTCCTCCCCGAAAGGACACTGGTGAACCCGATTTTTTTTTCCCCAACAATCGATAATGGATTCATGGTCATTGTTAGACTCTTCATTCAATACTGTTCGTATTGAATTCAAATTCCACCATCTGCCATGGCAGGATTCAAGCCCAGGTCCACAGGACATTATCTGGGGTCTCAGGATAACAGCCTGGTGATGATACTACTAGTCCAATGCATGGTCCATACTGCCCCAGACACTTCAGACAGAAGCGATTGGCACCCTACCTTACAATAGCAGTAAAGGAATATGGGGACAGTGAGTGAAAAAAGCATTGATATGGATGGTCAGCCATGATCTTAATGAGAGGTGGAGAAAGCTTAATGGCCTTTCTTTGAGCCAATGTTCCTAAGATAGCCCAATCCAGCAGAGAATTCAGGTGAAACCTAGCTACCCAAAGTGGGGTGAGCATGTGGAAGTAGCTATCCCATGAGGTGGGTGAGGTGAATAACATCATATGAAAGAGATAGGAGCAGATAGATATGGTGGAAAGGTTGGTAAACTAAATGAAAAGGTGACTCGTGTGGACAAAAAGGCTTAGTCAAGTTGGGCTCAATGGCTCAATTTTATGTAATTCTTTGTAAGATGCGATCCAACTATTCACCCCTGTCACTCATGGAGAAGGTAGCTAGTGACCTTGATTTTGAACTACTTCAGTCTGTGATGAGAAACTTTCATCACTTTTCGTTTGAAGCGTTTCTAGAGACTGGAAAGTGAAGATGACATCTCAGGGAGACACCACCAGTCATTGTTTGACAACTTGTCCTGGGGCTTTAGCTGAGCTGGTGGTGTTATTCCGTTAACATTTAATGAGTTTGGCAATTTTAATCGAGGCTTTCACTCCTGCTCTAACATTGCTCGGTAATACAATTGTCAAAAAGAAATCACACCGTGTTTCATCCAAATATCAAAGACAAGCCTTGAAGATCTTACAAAGAGACAAAGTACAAATTCGCCTGCACGAGGAGTCAAGGCACTTGGATTAATTAACCATGAGCCAATTATGTGCCAGTATTCATTAAATACAAAGTCATGCAATGGTCATAACAATTACTGGGATTATAGCTCTCCTATTCCCCTGCAGTTTGACTGAATCAGGTCTACATTGATGGGGACTGGTCAGCTCCAAACCTGTTTTCCAGCAAATGTCAGACAGCTGAAAATGTCAATACCGCTGCATTCATCCTCAGTGTTCCTCACTGGTTAGTAGGGAAAGCAAGTGGAATATTGGCCTTTATTTCAAAGCGAGTGGGATATAAAGGTAGTGAGGTTTTGCTCAAACTATACAAGGTACTAGACAAGCCACAGCTGTAATACTGTGAATAGATTTGGTCCCCTTATCCAGGAAAAATAGACTGACATTAGAACAGAGAAGATTCAATGGGCTGTTACCAGGTATGGGAGAAGTGTCTTTTGAGAACAGGTTGTTTGGTGCGTTCTGTATTCTTTGGAGTTTAGAAGAACAAACCTAATTGAAACATACAAAATCCCAGAGGACTTGACAGGGCAGATATGGAAAGATTGTTTTTACTTGTGGGAGAGTCCGAGACCAGAGGGGATAATCTCAGAATTAGGGATCGTCCATTTAAGACAGGGATGGGGAAAAATTTCTTCTCTCAGAGGGGTGTGAATCGATGGAATTCTTGACCACAGAGGCTGGGTCATTAAATATACTCAAGGCTGCGATGGATAGATTTTTAATCAGTAAGGGAATCAAGGGTGATGTGGAAAAGGCAGGAAAGTGAAGTTGAGGATGATCAGATCTGCCATTATATCATAGAATGGCGGAGCAGACTTGATGGGCCGAATGGCCTACTTCTGCTCAAACGTCTTATGGAGTTGTGGATTAGGAAAAGCAATAAATGACTCCCGATCACTCACTCTGTGGCTAATGACTCCAGACGGGCAGTAACTGCAGACTGTGTGTTTGAGTGTGTCTGAGTGTGTGTGTGTGTCTGAGTGTGAGTGTGTCTGAGTGTGTGTGTGTGTGTCTGTGTCTGTGTGTGTATCTGTGTTGTGCGTAGGTGGTGCGTGTGTGTATTCATGTGTGTGTCTGTGTTGTGTGTCTGTGTGGGTGCAGTATACCTGTTACTGCATCTGTATATGAGTACCACACTCTGACTCCAGCATTAAGACAGCATCATATGATGGATCATGTTCCCTGATGAGTCATTAAACGGAGGCCTTGACTGATCTGAAAGTTGGATGTGGGAACTGACAACTTTAAAGTACAACAGTGCAGTTTCTCCCAGTGACCTGACCAATAGTTATCCCTCAACAAACATCGCTAGAGACAGCTTACCCACTCGTTACCAAAATTACTGGCTTTGCGAGCTTGCTATGCACAAATTGGCTTCTGTATCTGATGCAAAACAACACCAACTGTGCTTAAAAACATTACTCAATCAACCATAAAACACTCCAGCAGCTGTGAAACAAGTTGAAGACGACACATTAAACAATCCTTTCCGAGAGTCAGCCATCGGGAGATGGAAATCTGGGCACAGCCATTTGAATCGATACGTACACATGACTGCCTGACAGAAACAACATCTGGACAAGTGTTTGTGGTTGTTGTGACTGTGAATGCTTCACTTGTCTGTCTGTTAAAGGAACATTATCGACACATACAGGTCAATTAACCATCGACAATAGTAACTGCGAAGGTTTGTTTGAAAGGTTTCAGTAGCTGTGAGACTGACCCAATACCAGCATTTTTAAAAAGTGAATATACAAGCATTTCCTCCTTTCCCTCCCCCATCTCCCCTGTTCCCCCACCTCTCATGTTAGCCAGCTTTCAATGGGAAACCCCTCTCCATCCAGAGAGTTGGAGCAGCCAACCCAGGCTGACCCTCCCTGTGATAAAAGCAAAATACCCTGGACGCAGAAAATCTGAAACAAACACAGAGACAGTTGGAGAAGTTCAGCATCTGTGGAATGTGGCTCGGTTGAGGGAGTACTGCACTGCCAGAGAAACTGCTCTCAACCAATGCCCTGTCCACCAGGGGATGTCTGAGATTCCACAACAACTATTTCAAAAGCCAGTGTTCTCTGGTGTCCTGGCCTATATTTATTTCTTCAACCAACATCACTGGAGAGATTTTAATCCACCACGGCAAATATATTTGATAAAAATCTGGAATTAAGGGTCTAACAATGACCATGAAACCATTGTGATTGTCAGGAATTTCTGCAGTGCATCTTGTAGGTAGTACACACTGCTGCTACTGAGCATCGGTGGTGGAGGGAGTGGATGGTTGTGGATGTGGTGCCAGTCAATCGGGCTGCTTTGTCCTGGATGGTGTCAAGCTTCTTGAGTGTTGTTGGAGCTGCCCCCATCCAGCAAGTGGGGAGTATTCCATCACATTCCTGACTTGTGCCTTGGAGATAGTGGACAGGGTTTGGGGAGTCAGGAGGTGAGTTACTCACCACAGTATTCCTAGCCAAAAATGAGGTCTGCAGATGATGGAGATCACAGCTGCAAATGTGTTGCTGGTCAAAGCACAGCAGGCCAGGCAGCATCTCAGGAATAGAGAATTCGACGTTTCGAGCATAAGCCCTTCATCAGGAATTCCTGATGAAGGGCTTATGCTCGAAACGTCGAATTCTCTATTCCTGAGATGCTGCCTGGCCTGCTGTGCTTTGACCAGCAACACATTTGCAACAGTATTCCTAGCCGCTGACCTGTTCTTGTAACCATTATGTTTATGTGGTGAGTCCAGTTGAGTCTCTGATCAAAGATAACTCCCAGGATGTTGATAGTGCGGGATTCAGTGATGGTAATGCCACTGAATGTCAAGGGGCGGTGGTTAGATTGTCTCTTATTGGTGATGGTCATAGCCTGGCATTCGTGTGGCACAAATGTTACTTGCCACCTGTGAACCCAAGCCTGGATATTGTCCAGATCTTGCTGCATTTGAACATGGACAGCTCCAGTAGCTGAAGAGTTGCAAATGGTGCTGAACATTGTGCAGTCATCGGTGAACACCTCCACTTCTGACATTATGATGGAGGGAAGGTCATTGATGAAACAGATAAAAATGATTGGGTCTAGGACACTACCCTGAGGAACTCCTGCACAGATCTCCTGGAGCTGAGATACCTGACCTCCAGCAACCACAACCATCTTCTTACGTGTCAGGTATAACTCCAACCACTAGAGAGTTTGCCACCTGATACCCAATTGATTCCAGTTTTGCTAGGGTTCCCTGATGCCACACACAGTCGAACGCAGCCATGATGTGAAGGGCTGTCCCTCTCCCCTCCACTCAGAGGAATTCAGCTCTTTTGTCCATGTTTGAACCATGGCCGTAATGAGGTCAGGAGCTGAGTGGCCCTGGCAGAACCCAAACTGGACATCAGGGAGCAGGTTATTGCTGAGCAGCTGCTGCTTGATAGCCCTGTCGATGACATCTTTCATCACTTTACTGATGATCGAGAGTAGACTGATGGGGGAGACTCCAGATGGATAAAGTATAAGGTTTATTGGGATAATAAAGTCTGTGTTTACAGAGGTAATAATGTCTATGACTGGGACATTATTGCCTCACTCTTTTTTGTGACCAGCAGGAATCTTTTAATTTGCGAATGTAGGGAGGAGATTACCGAGCCTTTGGCTTTGATCTTTATGTCATCATTGTCTACAGGAATAATGCCAGAAGACGGGAGGATAGCAATTATTGTTCCCTTGTTCAAGAAGGGGAGTAATTATAGACCTGCTAGCCATACTTGGTTGTGGGTAAAGTGTTAGAAAGGGTTATAAGAGATAGGATTTATAATCATTTAGACAGGAACTAGTTAGTTAGGGATAGTCAACACGTTTTTGTGAAGGGTAGGTCGTGCCTTACAAACCTTATTGAGTTCTTTGAGAAGGTGACCAAACAGGTGGATGAGCGTAAAGCAGTTGATGTGGTGTATATGGATTTCAGTAAGGCATTTGATAAGGTTCCCCACGGTACGCTTTAGCACAAAATGCGGAGGCATGGGATTGAGGGTGATTTAGCGGTTTGGAGCAGAAATTGGCTCGCTGAAAGAAGGTGGTGGTTGATGGGAAATGTTCATCCTGGAGTTCAGATACTAGTCGGATAACTCAAGGATCTGTTTTGGGTGCACTGTTGTTTGTCATTCATATAAATGACCTGAAAGAGGACATAGAAGGATGGGTTAGTAAATTTGCGGATGGCACTAAGGTCGGTAGAGTTGTGAAGAGTGACGAAGAATGTTGTAGGTTACAGAGGGTCATAGATAAGCTGCAGAGCTGGGCTGAGAGGTGGCAAATGGAGTAATGCAGAAAAGTGTGAGGTGATTCACTTTGGAAGCTGTAACAGGAATGCAGAGTACTGGGCTAATGGTAAGATTCTTGGTAGTGTAGATGAGTAGAGAGATCTTGATGTCCAGGTACACAGATCCTTGAAAGTTGCCACTCAGGTTGTTCGGGTTGTTAAGAAGGCACAAGGTGTGTTAGCTTTTATTGGTAGAGGGATTGAGTTTCGGAACCATGAGATCATGCTGCAGCTGTACAAAACTCTGGTGCGGCCGCACTTGGAGTATTGCATATAGTTCTGGTCATCACATTATAGGAAGGATGTGAAAGCTTTGGAAAGTGTGCAGAGGAGCGTTACTAGGCTGTTGCCTAGTCGGAGGGGAGGGAGGAAAGGTCTTACGAGGAAAGGCTGAGGGACTTGAGGCTGTTTTCGTTAGAGAGAAGAAGTTTGAGAGGTGACTTAATTGAGACATATAAGATAATCAGAGAGTTAGATAAGTTGGACAGTGAGAGCCTTTGCCCTAGGATGGTGATGGCGAGCACGAGGGGCCATAGCTTTAAATTGAGGGGTGATAGATATAGGACAGATGTCAGAGGTAGTTTCTTTACTCAGAGAGTAGTAGGGGCATGGAGCACACTGCCACAATAATAATAGAGTCGCCAACTTTAAGGGGATTTAAATGTTCATTGTATAGGCAAATGGGTGAGAATGGAATAGTCTGGGCTAAATGGGCTTCAGATTGGTTCCACAGGTCGGCACAACACCAAGGGCCAAAGGGCTTGTACTGCGTTGTAATGTTCTGTGTTAATGTTATTAGAAGATAATCAGACACTCAGTGGGGATGACCAATCTGTGAGGAAGCCTCTGCCGAGCATGTCAGCAACTGCTTGGGGAAGTGTAAGCACCAACCTGTTCCCCCTCACTCACTGCCTTTCCTATGTCTGATTTGCACTACTGAGATTTGGAGTTAATCCTCTGCCAAATGACAGCCCGAGGAGCTTGATCTCTTTCAACAGGAGATACCGATGGAGATTTTCAGGCCAGCTGTTGAGGATTTAAATCCGATTGAGACACGAGGGTGTCTCACAGTGCAGCTAATCACACATCTCCCTTCAAACTCTCTCTCTCTCTGTACTTGTAAGTACAAGTGGAACAGTCATAAACTGTGTTGGACATCAAACATCAAACGTACCACATACAAGAGCTCAGACCAAGACCACAACACAAGAATCCAAACCTTTTGAAGTCTGCCAAAGCACATGAAAAGTAGTTATCAGATAAATTATTAACTTATCTCTACCATCCAAGGTTTAAGAGAAAAAAATATTTTGTAATTTTAATTGCAGTAAAAGAGAAATGGGAGAACAAATGCAATTCTGTGGCTTGCTGATTTGTGTGAGATTAGCTCACTCATTGTGTTTCCTGCACACAAGCTCGCTTCATATCCTCATCCAAATGACTGATCCTGGAGGGTGCGCAGGTCAGAGGAGAGGCCGTTGACCCTTGGAAGACCATCACACCTGAGCTGAAACAAGGAGACAATCTCAGGATGTCGGGTACACCATTTAGAACTGAGATGAGGAAAGATTTCTTTACTCAAAGAGCAGTGAACATGTGGTATTCTCTAAGGGAAGTGATCGATAAATGGTATTATTGCTAGAATTGAAAAATGTGTTGCTGGAAAAATGCAGCAGGTCAGGCAGCATCCAAGGAGCAGGGGAATTGATGTTTTGGGCATAAGCCCTTCTTCAGGAATCAATCCTTCGAAACGTCGATTCTCCTGTTCCTTGGATGCTGCCTGACCTGCTACACTTTTCCAGCAACACATTTTTCAGCTCTGATCTCCAGCATCTGCAGTCCTCACTTTCTCCTTATTGCTAGAATACCAATCGACTACCACAGTGGACCTGGGTTTGAATCACATCGTGGCAGATGGTGGAATTTAACATAATTCAACAGAAAATCTGGAATTGAGTTGATTGTTGGGAATAAAATCCATCTCCTTTACAACTGTTCTTTCGGGAAGGAAATCTACCGTTGTTATCTCGTCTGGCCTACAAGTGACTCCTCGCCCATAGCAATGTGGTTGACTCTTAACTGCCCAGGTATTATGGCTGGGGAATAAACGTTGGTCTAGCCAGTGATACTGACATTGTGTGAATGTATAAAGAGAAAAGAAACTCTCAGAGGCCTAGCTTAGATTTCAAAGGCATCAGGGTAATGGGGAGAAAATAGGAAGATGGCATCGAAGTAAAGGACCAGCCATAATGATATTGACTGGTAGAGGAGGGTTAAAAGGCTGATTAGTCTACGCCTCTTCTTGGATTCTATGCTTCTATGAGCTCAATTTACTTAAGTGCCTTAGGATGTTGACTATTTCTGCACAGCAGCATTTAGAAGAATGAGAGGCAACAATATAGAAACATACCAAGAGGGAACTTGACAGAATAGATATGGAAAGGTTGTTTCCCCATGCAGGAGAGTCTAGGACCAGAGGGTATAATCTCACACATTTAAGACAGAGATGAGTAGGCATTTCTTCTCTCAGATAATAGTGAATCTATAGAATTCTTTACCACAGAGGGCTGTTGAGGCTGGGTTATTGTACATTCAAGGTTGAGATAGATTCTTAGACTCCCTACAGTGAGGAAACAGGCCATTCAGCCCAACAAGTCCACAACGATCCTCCGAAAAGTATCGCACCCGCACCTCTACATTTACCCCTGACTAATGCACCTAACCTACATATCCCTGAACACTATGGTCAATTTAGCATGACCAATTCCCCCAACCTGCACATCCTTCAATTGTGGGAGGAAACCAGAGCACCCGGAGGAAACTCACGCAGACATGGGGAGAACGTGCAAACTCTACACAGACAGTCGCCCGAGGCTGGAATCTAACCCGGGTCCCTGGTGCTGTGAGGCAGCAGTGCTAACCACTGAGCCAGTGTGCTGCCACTAAGTGAAGTTTTTAATCAGTGAGGGAATCAAGGCTTATGGGGAAAGGCAGCAACGTGGATTTGAGGATAATCAGATCAGCCACAATCACACTGAACAGCAGTGCAGACTCAATGGGTTGCATGGCATACTTCTGCTCTCATGTCTTATGGTCCTATCATAGAATCGTGCAGATTGAAGAGGTCATTGAGTTTATCTGGTCTATTTGGCCCAAACTGCACTTTACTTGCACTACTACCACTGTCCCTTACTCGGCCCATAGCCTAGTTGTAGTCCAGCCCATATGGGTTAATAGCTCAAGAATGAGAGGTGTGGTATTGGAGTTTGGAGTGGTCCATCGGGTGGGACACAATGGGTGATCTGCAGTGTCCACACAAAATGGCTCAGTTCTGTTCAGCACCTGCCAGTTCCCTTTTGCTCTCTCTCTCTCTGTACAGCAGCTCCCTCTAGGGTCAGAGCGATGCTATCTGTGAGATGACAGCATGGGAGGAACGCAGATAAGAAAAACTGATGTTTCCCACTTGACCTGGGAGGCAGGCTACAGTTGTATTTCATCCAGTCTCCTGCACGTTCGATCCTAATCCTCAAAGTTGTGTCTGTATTCTGTTAAAACAGAGAGCTCAGCAGAGCAGTGTCATTACGAATGGATCTGACGCTGTCAGCATGTGTCACTCGTTCTTGTTATTTTTGGTACATGTTATTTTTAAGAATGCTGTCAACGTTTGCTCACACAGCAAATAATCAAGATTCACAACAGCTTTGTTCCCAGAGTCTCTGGGAGAAAACTCTAGAATCATAAAAGGACTTGATACAAGTAGGAATGTTGGTTCCTGTGCCTGGAAGACGCAGATTGGAAATAATTGAAAAAAGGCAAGGCGATTTTTTGTTTAAAATATATCGAAATGAGATGCTTTTCATTTTTTTCATTCTTTCTGTGGCAAGGACAGCACTGGTTTTCATCCCTAACTGCCCTTGAACTCTCCAGGCTGTTAGGGCTGAAGGGCTGTTTTGAGTCAACCACATTTCTTGAGCTCTGGAGTCCAAGGGACGCTAGACTCAGTAAGGATTGTGTCAAGCCCAAAGAGATAACAGTGAACCAGATGATATTATCAATTACAGAGAGTGGAGGCTGGTTAGTTGTTGGGCTGACCTTACAATGCAGAGTGACCAATAGCATGGGTTCAATTTCTGCAATGCCTAAAGTTACCATGAAGGACTCTCCATCTCAATCCCTCCCCTCACATGAGGCATGGTGACCCTCAGGCTAAACCACCACCAGTCACTAAGAGACTAGCCACAAGGTCTTTTACTAATTGCAGAGGGTAGCTTTATTTATTCATTATCCAGATTTGTTAACTGAACTTTAAATTCCACCATCTGAATTTAGTCCCATTACCCCCACAGCATTTCTCTGGGTCATGGAATCTCTACAGTGTGGAAGAAGCCATTTGGCCTATTGAATACACACCAACCCTTCAAAGAGCATCCCACTCAGGCCCAGCCCCTACCCTATCCCTGTAAGTCTGCATTTCCCATGGCTAACCCACCTAATCTGCGCATCTCTGAGCACTGCAGAAAATTTAGCACAGCCAATCTACCTAACCTGCACGCCTTTGGACCGTAGAAGGAAACAAGGGCACCTGAAGAAAATCCACGCAGAATATGCAAACCCTACACAGACAGTCACCAAAGGCTGGAATTGAACCCAGGTTCCTGGAGCTCAATGCTAACCACTGAGCCATCATGTGGTACAAGGATTAGAGGGGACTGCAGTGATATTAATGAGGTAAACCAGGAGGACCTCATGGAATATGAGTTCCTTGATCGGGGCTGTTAATCTGGTCCAATCAGGGAGCCCTGGCTTGACAGGTATAAACAGGAGCGTCAGAGGTTCTGTTCACTCTGAGAGCTGGCTCTGAGAGGCTGGACCAGTGTCAAGATCTATGCATGTGCAAACAAAGTGTGACTTGGTGACAGGATGCTGGCTCTTGTGGAGTTATTTCAGGGACATGAGGAAAGTGCTTTTTATGCAGAGCGCGGTGGGTTCTGGAATTCACTGCCTGCATTGGTTGTGGAGGCAGAGACCCTAACCCCTTTGAGAAAGTGCCTGGATATGCACCTTAACTCTTGTAGAGCTATGGACCATAGTCAGGGAGATGGGATTAGGAAGGGCATCTGGCTGTCTGTGGGTCGGCATAGACAAGACTGGCCAAATGGCCCCCTTCTCTGCTGTATCCTTTCTACGGTTCTGTGTACTGATATTCCACCCCCTTCACGGCTGCTGCTGCAGCCACTTCCACTCCCTACGTCATCACCTACACCACGTGTTTCATCACTTCCGCCACCTACAACATCACCGGTGCTGCGTGTCCTGTCACTTCCTCCCCCGCAGCTGCTGTCATCGCAACCACCTCCGCCCCCACTGACACCACTCACCTGAACACTGCTGACATGCACCCCACAGATCCCACAGTCACCACCTCCACCCCACCGAACCCTGGGGTGAGCATCACTCCCGTAAATGATGTCACCCCTGGTCCCTCCACTACCATGCCCACTCCAGTTGCAGGCTCCGGCCTCACTCCCAGCTCTAGCCCAATACCATGTCCTAGCTCCCAGCCCTGCCAAGTTTTCACCATACCTTCAGACCTCCCCCTCATTGAGGACGAACGATCAGTCCTCAGGAAAGGCTTTACCTTCATCCCCTTCCATTCACTGATCGACAAATTCAACGTGCATAGTCGCAACAAACACTCCTTCCGCCACCTCCTTTTCAATCAAGATTCCCGCCCACCCTCCAAGGATCCCTTCGCCCACCTCCAACACACTCCATCCACCTGGACACCCCGTGCCCATCTGTTACCCACTCTTGACCTCCTTATTTCCAATTGCTGCCGCGAAATTAACTGCCTCAACCTGTCTACCCACCCTCCCCCACTCCAACCTCTCACCCTCACAACACACAACCTTCCATTCCCTCTGCTCCAATCCCAAACTCAACATCAAGCCAGTGGATAAAGGGGGCGCAGTGGTAGTCTGGCGCACTGACCTCTACACCACTGAAGCAAAATGTCAACTCGAAGACACCTCCTCCTACCGCCCCCTCGACCATGACCCCACTCCCCATCACCAAACCATCATCTCCCAGACCATACCTGGGGCGGCACGGTGGCACAGTGGTTAGCACTGCTGCCTCACAGCGCCAGAGACCTGGGTTCAATTCCCACCTCAGGTGACTGACTGTGTGGAGTTTGCACATTCTCCCTGTGTCTGCGTGGGTTTCCTCCGGGTGCTCCGGTTTCCTCCCACAGTCCAAAGATGTGTGCCTGTAGTGTTAGGTAAGGGGTAAATGTAGGGGTATGGGTGGGTTGCGCTTCGGCGGGTCGGTGTGGACTTGTTGGGCCGTAGGGCCTGTTTCCACACTGTAAGTAATCTAATCCAAAAACCTCATCACCTCAGGAGATCTCCCACCCACAGCTTCCAACCTCATAGTCCGGGAACCCCACACTGCCCGATTCTAAATCCTTCCCAAGATCCACAAACCTGACTACCACGGCTGACCTATCATCTCAGCCTACTCCTGCCCCATCGAACTCATCTCCACTACCTCAAAACTGTCCTATCCCCCCTAGTCCAGGAACTTCCCACATACATTCGGGACACCACCCATGCCCTCCACCTCCTCCAAGACTTCCGTTTCCCCAGTCCACAATGCCTCATCTTCACCATGAACATCAAGTCCCTATACACCTCCATCTGCCATGACCATGGCCTCCAAAGCCTCCGTTTCTTCTTCTTCCAACATTTCCACCAGTACCCTTCCACTGACACTCTCATTTGTTTGGCTGAACTGGTCCTCACCCTCAATAATTTCTTCTTTGAATCCTCCCACTTCCTCCAGACAAAAGAAGTAGCCATGGTCACCCGTATGGGCCCCAGCTATACCTGTTTCTGTCGGCTATGTAGAACAGTCCAACATCCACAGTTACACCAGCACCACTCCCCACCTTTTCCTCTGCTACATTGATGGCTGCATTGGCGCCACCCTGTGCTCCCATGAGGAGGTTGAACAGTTCATCAATTTCACCAACACATTCCACCCTGACCTTAAATTTACCTGGACCATCTCAGACACGTCCTTCCCCTTCCTGGACCTCTCCATTCCCATCAACGGTGACTGACTCAATACTGTCGGTTTCTACAAACCCACGGACTCCCACAGCTACCTGGATTACACCTCCTCCCACTCTGCCTCTTGCAAAAATGCCATCTTTTATTCTCAATTCCTCCGCCTTTATCGTGCCTGCTCCCAGGAGGACTAGTTCCACCACAGAACACATCAGATGGCCTCCTTCTTTAAAGGCTGTAATTTTCTCTCCCCATGTGGTCGACAATGTCCATTAACGCTTCTCATTCACTTCCTGCACCTCTGTCCTTGAACCTCACCCCTCCAAGCACAACAAGGACAGAACACCCCAGTCCTCACCTTCCAACCCACCAACCTCCATAAAAATTGTATTATCCACCACTATTTCCAACACCACCAGAGACATATTTCCCTCTCACCCTAATCCGCCTTCTGCAAAGACCGTTCCCTCTGTGACTACCTGGTCAGGTTCACGTCTGCTAACAAGCCACCCTCCCCTCCTGGCACCTTCCCCTGCCACCGCAGGAATTGCAAAATCTGCACCCACATTGCCCCCCACCCCCTCACCTCCAACCTAGGCTCCACAGGAATCTTCCACATCCATCAAAGTTTCACCTGCACCTCCACACATGTCATTTATTGTATCCATCCCTCCCAATGCAGTCTCCTCTACATTGGGGAGACAAGACCGCCTACTCACAGAGTACTTCAGAAAACATCTCCGGGACACCCGCACCAACCAACCCCACCACCCCCGGCTGAACACTGCAACTCCCCCTCCCATTCCGTCAAGGACATGCAAGTCCTGGGTCTCCTCCATCGCCACTCCCTCACCACCCAATGCCTGGAGGAAGAACGTCTCATCTTCCACCTTGGGACCCTCCAACCCCAGGGCACCCATGTGGACTTTACCAGTTTCCTCATTTTCCCTCCCCCCCATCTCACCCCAGCTCCAACCTTCCAGCTCAGTACCGCCCTCATGACCTGTCCTACCTATCCATCTTCCTTCCCACCTATCCATTTCACCCTCCTCTCTGACCTATCACCATTCCCCCAATCTCCATTCACCTATCGCACTTCCTGCTACCTCCCCGCAATTTATCTCTCCACACCACGAGGCTCCCAGCATCATTCCAGATGAAGGGCTTTTGCCAAAAACGTCGATTTTCCTGCTCCTCGGATGCTGTGCTTTTTCCAGCATCACACTCTCGACTCTGACATTACCACTACACTACCATCTGGCCCTAATCGAAAGGCTGAAACAGATTCAATAACAACTGTCAAAAGGGATAGAGTGAATTAATATTTGTCAAAGACTGTGAGGAAAGAGTGAGAGACAGAGTGATCGGGACTGGGACTAATTGGATATCAAGTTTTAAGAGAGATCACAAGCATAATGGGCTTTGGTCTGTTAGAGGTAATGGTTCTGTGATTTTTTTTGAGCGCCAAATGTGTTGAAGAGAAAGCTCATCATTTCTCAAAATGCAACCTATTTTCTAACATGATACAGCTTTACAAAATAAAAACAAATCTGATTTTTAAGGGCATATCAATTACACTGGGAAATCAGCCTTCATATTAGAAGGACAGCACAACACTCAGGAAATGCTGTTGACAGACTGTTCTGGTCGAAGCTATATAAATATAATTGAGTTAAGGCGCAGAATGAAATAATAATCTTGTATTACAATCTGACTAACTGGCATAAAGCCATGAAGCCATGTACAGTACTCAGCAACACCCCCAGGTGGCCAGGGTCTGAACAGATTCTTCAGTTGTGCAACATGTTAAACTTGTCAATAACAACGTGCATTTATATAGCATCTGTCAGATGCAAAACATAATCCCAAGCCACTTCCCAAGTGTGGAGTCAGACCAAATTTGACACTAACCACAGATGAGGACAGATGATCAAATGTTTTCTCAAGGTCAGGTTTGAAGGAACTGCTTAACAACATAAAATGCATGAGGAAATCATTCAACTCTTGTTCTGATAATTCAGTAAGATTATGTCTGAACCTCAGACTCAACTTAACTCTCCCTCCCACTCCACCGAGGACATGCAGGTCCTTGGACTCCTCCACCGGCAGAACATAACAACACGACGGCTGGAGGAGGAGCGCCTCATCTTCCGCCTGGGAACCCTCCAACCACAAGGTATGAATTCAGATTTCTCCAGTTTCCTCATTTCCCCTCCCCCCACCTTGTCTCAGTCGGTTCCCTCAACTCAGCACCGCCCTCCTAACCTGCAATCTTCTTCCTGACCTCTCCGACCCCATCCTACTCCGGCCTATCATCCTCACCTTGACCTCCTTCCACCTATCCCACCTCCATCGCCCCTCCCCCTAGTCCCTCCTTCCTACCTTCTATCTTAGCCTGCTTGGCTACTCTCTCTCATTCCTGATGAAGGGCTTATGCTCGAAACGTCAAATTCTCTATTCCTGAGATGCTGCCTGGCCTGCTGTGCTTTGACCAGCAACACATTTTCATCACTTTTCCACTGTCTCCCACTATCACTTTGTTCCCATGAAAACAAAAGCATGTAGACTGCAACTGTTCAACAAGGCAACTCAAGACCACCTTCTCAAGGGTACCTAGCCTCAGCAATAGATCCTGGCCTGGTCAGTGATGCCACATCCTATGAGTAAATGTTATAAAAAGACTACCAATCTCAATCTAGAATTACTGAATGACTGACCATCCGCAGCTCTCTGTATTGGAAGATTCACAATGCTCTGTGTGTAGAAATTTCTCCTCATTGTCATGGGAAATACACAGCATGCATACACGGCAAGTCATCAAGAAGGCAAACAGGATTTTGGCCTTTAGAGGTTTGGACTTTAAAAACTCGGGAAGTCATGGTACAGTCATATGTGCTGTTTGGAGGCTTCATCTTCGTCAGAAATTTAGCATCATAGAATCCGTACAGTGTGGAAACAGGCCTTTTGGCCCATCAAGTCTAGACCAACCCTCCAAAGAGCATCCCACCCAGACTCACCCCTATCCCTATTGTTGTATTTCCCATGACTAACCCACTTAGCTTACACATCCCTGGACACTATGAGTAATTTAGCATGGCCAATCCACCGAACCTGTACATCTTTGAACTGTGGGAGGAGACCGGAGCACCTGGAGGAAACCCAACGGGAGAATGTGCAAACTCTGCACAGTCACCAGAGGGTGGAGGTGAACCTGGGTCCCTGGTGCTGGGAGGCAGCAATGCTAACCACTGAGCTACCATGCTGCTCCAAACAAAGAACAAACAGCATTATCTTACACGAAGCACAGCAGAAATTTGGAACACTCACCTCAGAAAAAGATTGATTCCAGTGTTTACATGGAGCTTTCAAGACTAACCTCGATAAATTGTTTTTTTTTGAAGGTCAGCATATCAAAGAATATGGATTAAAGGTGGAAAAATAGATGTGAGGTATATGTCATGATCTAATTGTACTGTGACGGAATATACTCAAGTGCAGAATGACCTTCTCATTCTACAATGTTCCCTGATACAGTTATCTGTCAGGTGAACAGTGAAAATCTGGGCTTGCCAGTACAAACACTGAATGCTTAGCTTTAACTTTCTTTCCTGCCTTATTTTTGCCTGAACTTCTGTTTTATTTATTCACTGGGATGCTGCCTAGGCTGCAGTTGAATGCCAAAACTGAGTTATCTTGAGAAAATTATGAAAGGATTTTTTTTTCTCTCAATATGCCACAATATTGTTTCGGTTAGCACCGGACATGAGATAATGACCTAGTAGCGTGTTTTGAGAAGATTTGAGGCTCAGGTTGAGGTTTTAGATGTAGGTTTACTCGCTGAGCTGCAAGGTGTGAACCTTGTAGCTCAGTGAGCAAACCTACATCCACGATGACCTAGTGGTATTATTGCTGGACATTTAATCCAGAGATCCAAGTAATGTTCTCAGGACTCAGGTTTGAATCCTGCCAAGGCAAATGGTGGAATTTAAATTCAATAAAAATCTGGAATTAAGAGTCTAATAATGACTATGAACAACCATCAAGGAAAACCCCATCTGGTTCACTAATCCCCCCGAGGGAAGGAAACTGCCATTAATACCTGGTCTGGCTCTATTTGACTCCAGACCCACAGCAATGTGGTTGACTCTTAACTGCCTTCTGGGCAATGAGGGATGGGCAATAAATGCAATAAATTGGCCCACCCAAAGATGCCCTCGTCCCATGAATGAGTAAATAAAAAACTAAAGGAGCGCCGTGCTGTCTTTCGGATGAGATGGTGAATAAGGGATTCTGTCTGGCCTTTGAGATAGATGTTAACAAAATCCCATGACTGGGAGAAAAATGAGGAGGTTTTCCATGAATGACTTTGATACAATTTGATGTAATTTCACCCCTTCAGCCACATGTACTGAGGATGTAGCCATTGTCATACTGCAATCTGTGAGTGATTACTGTGCACATATCTTATATAACAACAGTGATTACCACCCAAACTCTAAAGAGTAGGCCTCAATATGAGGTGGAAGGCAATCTGTCACCCTGCCTAACTATTAAAATTTATGAAGAGTTCATCAATTTTTTAAAATTCAAAACTGTGTTATTTTGTGTATTTCAATTTCAAACATTGATCTCCAATCATTTTGGCATATTCAAGAAAAAGAACTGGATGGAACTGGCAGGAACAAAATAATTAGGCCAATTGATTGGTCAATGCTGGCTGTTTCATGAATCATTACTTTCTCAAAAAAAATCAAAAATTGATTTCTTGTTAATACCGCGGGGTATTTTCTTTAAATTTGCATTTTCCTACTTCTGATTGATTCATAGTTAGCTGCTCTCTCTAGTAGACACCCTACCTTTATGTTATGTTAATATTGTTTCTATATTTAAGAAGCGATAGGGCTTATTGCCTTGGGAGCTATAAACAGTTAGATCAACGTTAACAGTTGGACAGATAATTGAAATGTTATTCAAAGACGTAATGGAAAAAGATCTGTCAGCACAGATTCCAAAAGGGAAGGGAATGTTATGGTTGAGAAAGCTCAGTGAATTCATTTGAAAACGTAATGGAAAGCATAGACAAAGTAACATTGTAGATGTAATATACATAGATTTTAAAACGGCTTTCATGATGATGCAAAAAGTGTGGTGCAGAAAAAGCACAGCCAGTCAGGTAGCATCCTCACTTTGTCCTTTCACTATGATGTCCTGCAGTAGCCAATTGAAGAAGGTCAGAGTGTTTGGATTTAGGGAAGAAATGGCAAAATGAGCAGTAAGCTATCTACAGGTCAGAAGAAAGACTGTCAAATAATATTTACTCAGTCTGTCACAGAGATCATGCAAGGACTGTTATCATTCACAGTTTACGCAAATGCTTTAGATTCAGAAATCGGGAAAAATATTAGGAGGAATTGTTGCGACTGAGTTAAACTGTGCCAGAATACTAAAGGACAGGAATAAACCTGGAGGATATAATTGGTAAATTAATTCCAATGGCGATGAGGGTGAGGTGTTGCACTTCAATATGAAGAACAAGAATCGCTCTGGCAAAGGATGATCGAAATGAGGAAAAATCATCTTCGATGCACAAGCTAAAATTAGCAATGCAGGTTAATCAGGCCATTCAGACAAAAAGAATTACATTTATTTCCAGATGGATATAATTGAAAAACACTAAAATCATGTCAAACAAGAACCTAACTGACTGTCACCAACTGCCATGTACTCCTCAGTTCTGAAAAGGAGTTGTATTGAATGTAATCGTTAATCCTGTGAGAGTTGTGAGTGTACCAACACTACGTGGACTGCAGCAGTTCAAGAAAGCTCCCTCCCTTTTTGAACATGGGTAATACTTTCCAATAAATTAGTGCTTAACCAGAATCTACATATTCCTGGAAGATAACGACCAATCCATCCACTATCTCATAGCTACTTCCTTGAAACACAGAAAGAGCAACCCATTGGGTTCAGTGGATTTATCAGCCCTTGTGCCATTAGTTCACTCATAACGTTACTTTACTGATCATGTATTTACTTCCTCACTGATGTTATCCCCTTGATTCTTCAGTATTTTTGGAATGAAATTATTGTCCTCTATCACAAAGATGATGCAAAGTCATTTTACCTCTGCCATTTCCTGGTTCCTAATTATTAGTTCCCCATCTTACTCTAGGGGACCAATGTTCACTTGGACCTCTGCCTTCCTTTTTATTTACTTAAAGAAGCTCTTATTGCACATTTTTGCATTACTTGTCAGTTTTTCCTCATAGATTAATTCCTCCCTCCTTTGTTGCCTACTAAATTTCCCTATCCTTAATGGTGAGGAGGCATTTTTGGCAATAATCATGATTAATGATACAACTGGGACAACATCAGGCCTGCAGCTATCACAAGGCAACAAGGGTGGCATGGTGGCTCACTGGTTAGTACTTCTGCCTCACAGGGGCTGGGGTTCAATTCCAGCCTCGGGCGACTGTCTGTGTGGAGTTTGCACATTCTCCCAGTGTCTGGATTTCTCTGGGTGCTCTGGTTTCCTCCCACAATCCAAAGACGTACAGGTTAGGTGAACTGGCCATGCTAAATTGCTCATAGTGTTCAGGGATATGTAGGTTAGGTGCATTAGTCAGGAGTAAATATAGGGTAGGGGAATGGGTCTGGAGGGTCCGTGAAGACTTGTTGGGCCAAATGGCCTGTTTCCACACTGTAGGAATTCTAGTTCTAACATCAACATCCAATTACTGTTTGAGGATAGCGACAGATTGGATCATTACACAATCATAATTCATTTGGACCCCAACATTCTGAGATGATAATGGCACTTTCAAGAATAATATCTTTTTCTTTGTTTTTAATAACTTTAAGGAGAAGGAATTTTCTTTAGAAAACAAAGATTTACCAGGATGTCTGCATTATTTCACGGCAAGGAATTTGGTAACTATTATAAAACCTGTTTTTCTTGTGGCTACAGAATCCTGCAACATGCAGACAATCAGGGACCGAGCAGCTGTTTCCAGCCGACTGAGCAGGGTGGAACTTGAAACGAGTTATGGAGACACAGGAAAAGTCACAGAAGGGAGTGCTGTTGTTCAGCAGAAGCTGCCTGTTCTCTGCAGTAAACAGTCAGTTTAAGCCTGAAGAAATCTGTCCTGCAGGAGATTTTGTCGGCTGTGACCTTTGAACTGACAAGTCAGAGACATTTTCCAAGTGAATCAGTCACCAGTCTATTCGTCTTGTCAAAAAAAAAACAAGTGAACACTAAGGATTTGACTGGCTGAAGAAGGATCATCTCATTATTGGATTTCCACACACAACTGAACTGAACTCTACCTCTGTCAATGATCTATTTTCCCTATTTGTTTATCCATGTCTGTTTGTCAGGGGAAATTTCAAAGGGGATTAGTGCTTTTACTAGTAGTGGTATAAGCCAGTCGTTTATATCTGTTTACTTCTTTCTATAGTACAATTATTTAAAATAAATAGTCATTCTAGTTTCATTCAGAAACCTGTTCCATGCTTCTCATCAACCTTGGTCCGAATTGGGATATTTAGCATACCTTAAAAAACATTAACATTTTGTACAACTCCAGGAATAGTTGTGTTCAGTTTACAGTGCTTTACCCCAGGGGTCATCACATTGTGTTCAGTTTACAGTGCTTTACCCCAGGGGTCATCACATTGTGTTCAGTTTACAGTGCTTTACCCCGGGGGTCATCACATTGTGTTCAGTTTACAGTGCATTACCCCAGGGGTCATCACATTGTGTTCAGTTTACAGTGCTTTACCCCGAGGTCATCACATTGTGTTCAGTTTACAGTGCTTTACCCCAGGGGTCATCACATTCTCATTCCTGTTTGTTCCTAAATTACATGAAGTATTTGATGACTGAGAGAGATTTGATGTTCTGCCATTAACCTTCAGAAAATGCAGCTCACCCATATCCTCCTCAAGAGTTTCAGCAAATGTCAGCAGAGCTTGTGGGGAGGCACTGGGCTATTGATCTGGAGATCCAGGTCCTGTTCTGGGGACCTGGTTTCAAATCCCAGCGTGGCAGATGAATTCATACATATCTGGAATTAAGAGGCGATTGGTTCACCATAAATGTAGTGTCAATTGTCAGAAAAAAACCATCACTAATGCCCTTTGGAAAGGAAACGGCTATCCTTACCTGGTCTGGTCTACATGTGACTCCAGACACATAGCAATATGGTTGACTCTTAACTGCCCTCTGGGTAATTAGGGATGGGCAACCCATGCTGGTCTAAACAAAGACACTCTCATCCCATGAATGAAGACATAAAAAAGGGCTGCATTTCCGCTCTGAACATAAATGAATCTCATCATCCGAATGTCAGGCTGTTAATTCAACGCATGATTTTCATGAGGAGAGCTTCAGTCCTGCATCTCTACTCAGCCCTTCCAACTCAGAAAGGGAGCAATTAACACTTATTCTTGAGTCAGATCAATACAAAGTTACTGGGATGATAACTGTGATGTCTCAGATTGTCACAGCCCAGTTGCAGGGAGGACCAAAGTTGCTCAGTTTGGTCACAGTACTGATGAGATCTTCCTGTGGCTGACAATGTACTGACATAGTTCAACCGAGGGAGGTGGGGTTGCAGGGGAGAGCGAAGTACACTTCACTGAGCTGGGCTTTCTGTAGTCTCTGGGAGGTGGGATGTGCTCAGAAAGTCAAGTGAAGCATTGGATGGCCAGCGTGGTTCTGGACCGGCCCCAGCTCTCAATCAGCCTCAAGTACTGGCGTCTCCAATATATTCCTTTCTTTGTCTGTTGAAATTCAACCTTTTTAAATGTGAGATTTATGGGGTCTGGAGGATGCCCTGCTTTAAACAGACAGAGAAGAATTACAACCATTCGGACCATTATAATTAATTGTTGGATTTATACCACTGGCTAATTGACTGGAGGTCAAAGAATTTCCATGGCAACGTCCTAGCCAAGCAAATTTTTGCCCATTTGCTTGTCTGTTGCCCCTCTCTTGAACCAAAGACATAAAATGTAAGATTTGTGAATGGCATAACATCTGGATTTCAGAATTTACATATAAAAGGAGAAGATTGATAAAGCCCATTAGCATATTTATGTGAACTCTTTAAATTATCAATTTTAATTACCTCCAATGTGTTACATGCAATGAGCTGGCTTCACATCAGTCACATTTCACTGACAAGTGTGTTGGATGAAAAGGAAGAATGTCAGGAGACGCAGATTAATGAATGATAAAATTCCATCAATAAGAGCCTGAGTTTGCACACTTTGTGATGGAGTCATAACGGGTGAACTCAGAGTGCGTCAGAACTGTTTCTCAGGTGTGAGATGGTGCAGGAGTGCTTGGAGTTTGAATGAGGATTGTCTCTTCCAACTGCTTGAGGATTCATTTCATCGACATTATCTCGTCATATAATCACGTCAAATCTCCAACCCAAAGTGTACTGGGTAGGGTTGTACAGGTAAAGACAAAGTGCCACATTTCCAAAGGACCGATCCCTCAATACACAGAAACAACCGATACAAACAAGAACAGAAACTATTAGAGAAACTCAACAGCATCTGAGGAGAGAAAGCAGAGTTTATGTTTCAAGTCTAGTCACCCTTCTTTAGAATGACCAGTGGTGATTTAACCTGAATGTCACCACACCTCAGGCAAGGGGCAAGGTTGGTAACTTCAGCTGGTGAGGGAATTGAACCTATACTGTTGGCATCACATTACATTGCAAATCAGCTGTCTACCCAACTGAGCTAACCAGACCCCAACAGCAACATGGTCATTATGTTCCTGTAGTAAGACTGAACCAAAGACATAGTCTCAAATCCCAACCTGCAGTTCAGAAAATTAAAATTCAATTAATTAAATAAAAATCTAACATTTGTAAATGGTGCCCATGAAACTATGAGACTGATTCACTAACGAATGTTCTTTCAAGAGGAAATCCATTATCCTTGCATGAACTTTCCTTCAGGTGACGCCAGGCACACAATAGAGTCAAAAAAAGTAGCGCTGGAAAAGCACAGCAGGTCAGGCAGCATCTGAGGAGCAGGAGAGTCAACATTTCAGGCATAAGCCCTTCATCAGGAATCACAACAATGCAGCCAATTCTTAAGTGTCCTCTGACATGGTTTTAACAAGCTAATCAGCTCTGTCAGCCTGTTATAACGGACTAGTTCAGCTACTCAAGGGAAATTAATGATGGGCAGTAAATATCTTGCGGTTGAAGCACACATCCTGGATTTAAGACTTATCCGTTATGCTCTCTGTGAACTATCTCCCACACAACTTCAAGCCACCCAATCGGCATGTCTTTCAATTCCTTTCTCTCTGTGCACTTGCATGGTTTTCTCTTAATTGTGCTACTCGACTGTTCATCTGATAGTGTGAATGTGAAAATCCACATCCTTCACACCCTCCTGGTGAAAAAGCTTTGCCTGAGCCCCCTGCAGGATTTATCTGCTGTATTTCTGACCCTTTGGTTTTTAATCTCATAACACGAGCAATTCACTCCACCTGCCCTCCTGAACCTCATTCGGCACTTACATATATCCAGCTGCCAGTCTCGTGGCTCTTTCTTGCCTCCATCCATTTCTTGGGATACGCTGTCCACCAGTGTCCAATGCAAACCACTTCTGGATAATTAATCCAGCTTTAGCTATGGCCATGGTTACGAAAGCTGTATGAAGAATGAACCTGTTTCCAAAGAAGATTTGGACTTAGAAGACAGGAGCAGGAGGAGGCCATTCGGCCCTTTGAGCCTTCTCCACCATTCACCACGTCCATGGCTAATTGTCCAACTCAATAGTCTAATCCTGCTTTCTTCCCATAACCTTTGATCCCACTCAACTCAAGTGCGTTATTTAGCTGCCTCTTGAATACATTCAATGTTTTGGCATCAACTATTTCCTCTGGTAATGAATCCCACAGGCTCCCCACTCTTTGGGTGAAGAAATGTTTCCTCATCTCCATCCTAAATGGTCCATTCGAATCCACAGACTGTGACCCCTGGACGTACCCACCTTTGCGACTGCTTATGAGTGTATCTAATGACTGGTGAATGCCAGAACAATGGTCCCTCCTTTACCACTATGACTTATAACTTGAGGCGGAAGCAGAGGACAGATGGGAGTAAAAGACTAGGTGAATGAGAGTCAAATCATATATAGAAGGGGAAATAAGGAGACTGAAAGAGATGGAATGAGGAAGAGTAAAACAATAAAGAGTAAGAGAGTAATTTTAAAACATTATTCATATTTAAAAACAAATTATGTGCTGCAGGCATGAAATTCCATGTGTTGAACTGTTCTGATTTTTTCGAGAGACTATGCACCAACAGAAAGCGCCTCACCGAAAGCCCCTTGCACTGCCAAATATGGGTCCAACATCTAAAGGCGCATTTAATTGAAAATGAACATGCAACTTCAAAAAATTTATGAAACGTAGGGGATTGCTGAGGGTAAAATGGCTTTTTTTTGAAAAGTTAATGACAGAAAGGCGCAAAATGTTTGGTGCTTCGTGTCTTGTTGAAATTCATGGGGTGTCTCTAGTCCATGACAGGATAATTTCACATGAATAACTTCATGCGTTGTTCATGCTCCACCATTTTGGCTTTATTTTGTCATGATCTTTATTTTATAATGAGCAGAATTCCACCGCAATCACATATTTATTTTTCCAAATTGATGCAGATCAAGGTCACTTCAGTACACAGACCTAGTAACCCAGACTGATGTGATTTCAAAAATTACCAGATGCCATCCAACCTCTCTTTCCCTTTTTAGACAATCAGTCAAACGTACCGCTCTCCCTGGGATAATAATGACACTTATTTAATATAACTATTGTGTTAATAACAACAGTGTTACATTTCTGTCTTGCAGTACTCCTTTATTCTACCATGTTAAAGGTTTTGTTTAACAGAGAGCTGACTGAAGTGCTGCCTTTTTTTATCCTAGTTGATCAAAGCAAGGATGTTTGAAGAAAGAACAGGGGAATTTCTAAATGTCCAGGGTCAAGATTCCTTCCACAGCCTCCAGCAAAAAAACAATGCACAGCTCAGCCATTGTATCATCTCATCCTCTATTTGGGTGGCACCACTGTACTCTAGATGTGAAATGTTTGCATGCTCTCTCTCCATGGATGCTGCTGGATCGCCAGCGTTTGTCATATTCAGTACAGATTCCAGCATTCTACAGTAATTTGCTCCACCTCCATACTAACTGTCATTGCAATCATCGCTAAAGTGACTGCACTTAGGAAGTGGTAATGTCCTGAGACATCCTGGGGAGGTGGTAAGAGGTGAAAATGTGTTGCTGGAAAAGCGCTGCAGGTCAGGCAGCATCCAAGGAGCAGGAGATTCGATGTTTCGGGCTCCTTGGATGCTGCCTGACCTGCTGCGCTTTTCCAGCAACACATTTTCAGCTCTGATCTCCAGCATCTGCAGACCTCACTTTCTCCTCGAGGTGGTAAGAGGACAAAGTTAAAAATCACACAATGCCAGGTTATAGTCCAACAGGTTTATCTGGAAGTACAAGCTTTTGGAGCGCTGCTCCTTCATCAGGTAGCTAGTGGAGTAGGATCATAGGGCACAGAATTTATCGCAAAAGATTATCGTGTCATACAAGTAATATGACATATTGAACAAAGCATAAGAGGGTAAGACCAATGCTTCTTTACTACCCCATTTCCCCTCCACCCTCACCACCTTCCTCCCCCACTTGGATACAAGTCCACAGAGTTGACTGTGTATCCATCTTCAGCACAGAGTCAGTGCAGAAAGAGGCCCTTCGGCCCACCGTGTTTGCCTCATCATTCAAGATCCAGCTATTGAAATCCCATCACGTGAAGACAGAATAAGTCGATGTTGCAGGTCATGCAGCACCAGAAGAAATCACACATGGCTCCCAAGTCCTCTAACATGCCGTTTCTCTCTAGCAGGGCGATGGGCAATATTTTAAAATAATTCATCGCTTTCTGCGACACCCCCCCCCTGTCCCCACCCCGCATTGCCATCTCTTGGACTGGCTCAGGGATTGAAACTGGAGCGTCAAGCTTCACATAGTTCAGTACCCAAAGGAGGAGTTTGAATCTGCGTCCAACATAATTAGCAGCAAAAGGCCAACTAGGTTTGACTTGTGGCAGGCGAAGGATGGTGCAGATGGGTTCAGACTGAGAATCCAGCAAAACGAATGGCTTGCCTTTAATATCATGAAGAGATTCTCCAGAAATTCCAATAATTTGCCCTATAAATCTCCCAACTGCTCAACAAAAAAAAACTTTATTACTATCAGGAACCATTAGTCATGTTATGAGGTACTTGGAAATTAATTATATAATATTAACATGTAAGGAAACAACAGGAAACATAACAAGCAAAACATTAATGTGGAAGGTGAAAAATGTCATATGTAGTTTTAATATTTAATGAAAAGATATGAGACAACAATCCATTATCGTACAATTTAATTACGTGACAAATGTGTTTGATAAATAACATTTAAGTTAGACGCCTAATTTATTACTTACCAAAGAAATCAATAGTTTCATAAATCACATTTTGGCACATTTTAGTCATTATTCAACAGATTGTAAAAAACAAGCCAGTTTGAAAAGCCCCTTGGGCAATCTATTTTCTGTTCTGCACGAGGTTATGTTCAGCTTTCATGACAGGGTGACTAGTGAGACTGAAAACCTTTTACTTGTCCTCACATTCTCCAATCCTGCCATTGCCTCAGTATGTTTGGATCTTATTTAAAGGGTAAAAAATGAGGTCTGCAGATGCTGGAGATCACAGCTGCAAATGTGTTGCTGGTCAAAGCACAGCAGGTTAGGCAGAATTCTCTATTCCTGAGATGCTGCCTAACCTGCTGTGCTTTGACCAGCAACACATTTGCAGCTCTTATTTAAAGGGACCACATTCACACAAACAATAATTAGACAGGCAACGAACGCATTGGCTTTGCTCATCTTTTGAGAGACACAAGGGTGAACAGGTAACACAGAAATAGGAGCAGCCTTGGGCCATTCGGCCCCTCAAGCCTTTCCGTCCTCAATAAGATCATCAATGAAATACCATCTTACCATCACTTTCCCCGACACTATTCCCACCATCCCTCGATGTGTCCAAAACACAACCTGTTGACCTTTTTTTTGAGTTGTTTTGACTACTTATTGTCACATCCATTGAGATACAATGAAAAGTATTATATTGCATGTTATACAGGCAGATCAAATCATACATTAGTACATCAAGGTAATAGAACAGAATGCGAAATATAGTATTACAACTACAGAGATGGTACAGAGAGAGATCAACTTTAATGCTGGAGAGATCTGTTCAACAGCCCTCTATCATCAAGCATTCCACAGATCCACAATCCTGAGAGAGAATGATCCCAGAATAGAGGGATGGTCTTATGAACAAAGATTAAATGGGTTGGGACTCACTGGAGTTTCGAAGAATGAGAGGTGATCTCTGTGAAATGTAGAGGATTCTTAAGAGACTTTACAGGGTCAATGCTGAGAGGATGTTCCCCCTCATTGAACAGTCTAGGATCAGAGGGCAGTCTCAAAATAAAGTGGCACCAATTTAAGACTGAGATGAGGAGGGATTTTCTCTTCTAGAGGGTTGTGGATACTTGGAACTCCTTGCCACAGCGCGCTGTGGAAGCAGAGTCCTTGTGGATATTTAAGGCTGAGATAGATTCTTGGTCAGTCGGGGGAATCAAGGATTACAGGGAAAGGGCAAAAAAGCAGATAATAGTGGTGTTAGATTAGCCATGATCCTTTTGGAACAATGCCAAGAAAGCTTTCCAAAGACATATTTTTTTAAGGGATTCACTCATGGGACATGGACATGACTCATGGGTGGGCCAGCATTTATTACCCATCCCTAGTTGTCTTGGAGAAGGTGGGGTGAGCTGCCTTCTTGAACGGTTGCAGTCTGCCAGATGTAGATTGACCCACAATGCCCTTAGGAAGGCAAGTTCAGGATTTTGACCCAGCGACAGTGAAGGAACAATGATATATTTCCAAGTCAGGATTGGGAATGGGTTGAGGGGAAACTTGCAGGGGGTGGTGTTCACATGTATCTGCTGCCTTTGTCCTTCTAGATGGCAGTGGTCGTGCATTTGGAGGGTGCGCTCAAAGGATTAGATTACTTACAGTGTGGAAACAGGCCCTTCGGCCCAACAAGTCCACACTGACCCATCGAAGCACAATCCACCCATGCCCCTACATTTACCCCTTACCTAACACTATGGGCGATTTAGCATGCCCAATTCACCTGACTCGCACATCTTTGGACTGTGGGACAAAACCGTAGCACCCAGATGAAACCCACGCAGACACGGGGAGAATGTGCAAACTCCACACAGACAGTCACCTGAGGCAGGAATTGAACCTTGGTCTCTGGCGCTGTGAGGCAGCAGTGCTAACCACAGTGCCACCGTGCTGCCCACGAATCTTTGGTGAATTTCTGCAGTGCATCTTGTAGGTGGCACACACTGTGGCTACTGAGCATCAGTGGTAGAGGGAGTAGATGTTTGTGGATCATGGCTCACAAACAGGTCCTAGATGTAACTGCAACACTATACTTTCAGAATCCAGTCTCACAGTGCTTGTAGTCAACTTGAAACACCACACAGATGTTGTCAGAAAGCTAAAGTCTTTCCATCTATCTAAGTGAAATATCCCAAAAAAGGTGGATAATCTGCATTTTGTCACGCCAGTGCCAATACAGATATCATCTCTTTACATCTCTTACACAAAATGTATTCAGGAAACTGGCAGAAAATGGTGTAGTCCACACAAGATAGACAAACTGCTTGCTTACAACAGAACCAACATCCCCATACAGTGCAGGAGCAAATTACTGTAGGTGCTGGAATCTGTACTGAAAACAAAATATACTGAAAATCGCAGTGAGTCAGGCAGCATCCATGCAGAGAGAGCAAGCTAACATTTCAAGTCTAGATGACTCTTCATCAGAGTGGATGCCCCAAACATTGCCATTGTCCATCCTAACTGCCAATACTGATTGTCAAGATAGACACCTCTAGGTCATTGGAACAGATGGTTCCTCTGTTATCCATCTACTGGCGTCGAAGGACCTACATGTAATTACAAACCATGAGATGTCAAATCCACCAGCTGCAACAGCAAAGCTACTTGTTGCTCTCATGTCCTTGAGTCACAGTCAAGCAATGTGGATACAACAAGCTCAGGTGATGACCAGCTGCAACAGCTCAACAAGATCATCATCAGAGGGAGGATGGAAGACACCAAACAGGGCACTGAGCTAGTAATTCTTGACAGGTCATTGAGAGAGAAACAAAGAGTCTCCGAACCTTAATCTTCAAAGTCACAGCAGTCATAATTCAGCAGGCTCTACAACAAGCAGAGTTAAAAATCACACAACCCCAGGTTATAGTCTAACAGGTTTACTTGGAATCACTAGCTTTTGAAGGGCTGCTTCTTCATCAGGTGGTTGTGATGAAGGAGTGGAACTCTGAAAGCTAGTGCTTCCAAATAAACCTGTGGGACCATAACCTGGGGTTGTGTGATTTTTAACTTTGTCCACCCAGTCAAAAACCAGCACCTCCACATTATCATTTCCAAACAGGTTATTGGCTCAACATTAATAAGACAATCAAACTGCTCATCAAATCTTATGAAACATATCAATTCCCAAAATCTCAACGAACAAGAAAACCTTCCAGCCAAGATTTATTCCAATTAGGAAAAGATTGGGACTGTTTTTCTTTCATTTCCAATGACATTCAGTGACTATTTCACTAAATTTCCTTTTGAATACAACCAGTACAATAGTTGTTGACAAGTTGTTCACCATATTCATTAGGGTCAGGGCAGCTCCACAAATTATGTCCTACAATGATGCAACCTTCCAAGACATGAGCAGGAAATGGGGTGCTCAACACATTCATGGCTAAGTGGTATCATCACTAGACTATTAATCCAGAAATTTTGGATTAGTGGTGCTGGAAGAGCACAGCAGTTCAGGAAGCATCCGAGGAGCAGCAAAATCCAGAAATCCTGGGTTCAAATCCTGCCATGGCAGATGGTGGAATGCAAATTCAATTTTAAAAAATCTGGAATTAAGAGTCTAATTATAGCCATGAAAAACCCACCTGGTTCACCAATGCCCTGGAGGGAAGGAATCCACCATCCTTACCTGGTCTGGTCTACGTGTGACTCCAGACCCAGAGCAATGTGGTTGACTCTTAACTGCCCTCCGGGCAATTAGGGATGGGCAAAAGTGGTGGCCGAGACAGCAATGCCCATGTTCTGTGAATGAATTTGAAAAACATTATCTCTTCTCCTTGGTGCTCTCAGTACAATGGATTTTGCAGAAGACTGCACACTTAAATCCATGAATATTAAATACAAAGTAACTTCCAAGATTTTGTGGTGATCATGTTAACTTTGCTTGCTTCAACTCCAGGCAAAAGTTTACTCTCATCCACAGCACTCATGGGTGGAAGACATACCCTCACAGTTTTCTCCTCTCGCGCCCACACTACCCAATCAACTCTGCATTGTTGGAAAGATACGAGAAAATGATACGAGGGCATGATTAATGAGCATACAAACCAATTTCTCAACTTGAACCAGGACCCGTATGCGAGCACATGGGTTACTGGAAATGTAAGATGTCATTGCATCCACCCTGGGTCATATAATATTGTAACAGCCAACGGTCAAAGGCCTGCAAGGAAATCAATGACATATCCCAAACTCAATATCATCAACCACCCACTTGGGTTCTGAAGGTAGCATGGTAACCAGCAACTATGCATCGACAACGAATGATACCCATCTATCCATGACGGCACATAACATATCATCGAGTGAAGTTGCACTGCTGATTTGTGATAACTATAAAGATCTGTTCATGTCCAATGTCCACCAAGGTATTGGCTGAATGCATAGAGACAACATATCATTACGTACATTATTTTTTGGAAAAAGGGTTCCCGTTCTTGAAGGAAAAAGATGAGGGGGGAGAGATATTGTGCTTTTCGATGGATACAGGATAAAACATTTAGGACTGACATGAAGATAAATTTCTTCAGTCAAAAACTGGTGAGACCTGTGGAATTCTCTGTCACAGATAGCAGTCGAGACCAAAAGACTATATAACTTCAAGAAGGAGTTGGATATGACACTTATGGCTAAAGGGATGAAAGGGAATGGGGGGAAAGCAGGAACAGGGCACTGAGTTGGGTGATCAGCCATGATCGTTGAATGGTGGAATTGGCTCAAAGGGCTGAATGGCCTCCTCCTGCTCCTATGTTTCTATTGTGGTATAGATTTCAGGCCAGGCAGGCGTGAGCCTTTACAATATATGATTTTTCTGGCATACACCTAGCTGTCATATCTTCCCTCAGTCTATGGGTGTGTGTAATGTAAAGTCGCATCAGTCAGCAGAGAAAGCTAGACTCTGAATGTCGATCTGTGACATTATAGCCTTGTAAGCAGTTGGTGTCATAAATAAATTCCAGGATGTCTGCCTCACCAAGAACCTGACTCTGTGCAAAATATGCAATGTGGGATAACTTAGAGAAACCCACAAACTGCAACAAATGGGGCTTGCTGCAAGTTGCAATTCGGGAGGTTCCACACTTTAACTGATTACAACGAGACTCTGTCATAGGGAGGAACCCTCCAAGAATCCTTGGCATTTGATCAAAGCAGCAATAAAACTTGAGCGAGACAAAAATAGCAGATAAAACTGCAATGTGAAATGATCAAATACATCAACTTGACTTCAAATAGCAATCATGCCAATGACATCAAACATTTCTCTCATATAAAATAAATCTCTCACCTAACAGCACCTTTTTAAAGTTCTGACAATCACGTAGAGTCTGTGTCATAGGAAGACATAGTGACTACCAATTAATGCTAAATTACAGGCTGTTCTCTACAGCAGATTCCCGCCTACCAGGAACTGGGTCAAGCTTTCCCCCCGATTCATTTAATTAACAAGCGCTGCTGTGAGACAGGAGGGAAGAAGGTTTTATCTTAGTCGTGTGGGTTAGATCTCATCATTCAAACCCAGGCATCAAACGATGCCACAACTTCAACTCACCACTAATGATCGAACGTTCCAAAAATTCAACCCCACAAAATATACCAGGCACGCCCTTGATTAACTGTCCTGTATTGAACAGCATTCAGAGCACAGGAACAGGCCAATCGGCCCGTCTGGTTTAGATTAGATTAGATTACTTACAGTGTGGAAACAGGCCCTTCGGCCCAACAAGTCCACACCGACCTGCCGAAGCGCACCCACCCAGACCCATTCCCCTACACTGCCCCCTGCAGCTAACACTACGGGCAATTTAGCATGGCCAATTCACCTAACCTGCACATCTTTGGACTGGGGGAGGAAACCGGAGCACCCAGAGGAAACCGACGCGGACACGAGGAGGACGTGCAAACTCCACACAGTCAGTCGCCTGAGGCAGTTTGTGCACCACCACACCTCCAACTACTCCATGTCATTGCCGCTATCAGCACAGCCTTTCCCCATCATTAGCCCCTTAATTCCATGTACGTTATTCACCACAATTATTTCCTGTGACAGCGATTCAGTTCCACATTCTCACTATGCTCTGTTTCTCTGAAATTCCCAACTGGATTAGTCTGTCACTATCAGGCACTCATGGTCACCACAGTTCGTTTTGTCACCATCTTCTCTAAATCTACCCAATCGAATCACTTCTTGTGTTTTGAGGATCTCTATGAGTGCCTGTTTAATTTTTCGACATTGTGATAACTTCTCAGATCTGCAGTTACAAGGTACAGCATAAAGAATTCAATGCTTTTAAATTATTGAATGATGTTTTCATGCCACATGATTCGACAAGTGAGAAAAATCATAAAATACAGTGAAAAGCTTTCAACTGGCTTTTTTTTTAGATTAGATTAGACTTACAGTGTGGAAACAGGCCCTTCGGCCCAACAAGTCCACACCGACCCGTCGAAGCGCAACCCACCCATACCCCTACATTTACCCGTACCTAACACTACGGGAAATTTAGCATGGCCAATTCACCTGACCCACACATCTTTGGACTGTGGGAGGAAACCGGAGCACCCGGAGGAAACCCACGCAGACACGGGGAGAAGGTGCAAACTCCACACAGTCAGTCGCCTGAGTCGGGAATTGAACCCAGGTCTCTGGCGCTGTGAGGCAGCAGTGCTAACCACTGTGCCACCGTGCCGCCCACTGAATGAAAAAAAAGACACAACTTAAAGAGAGCCCATCCTGAGCCTGCTCATCGCGCCTATCCTGCCATCACCCCACCGACACCTCACCGCTATCTACACCGGACCCAACCAATGTCAAAATCGCCACTCTCCAGGAGCCACCTTTTGCTGCTGGGCCCATTATCCTCCACCATTGCCTCCCCGCTGTCTGAGCCAGACAAACCAATGTTGGAGTCATGTCTCTCAACACTGGGCTCACCTTCTCAATGTTATTGTGATGTCTTCTGCCGCCAGGGCCAGATCTAATCAATGACGAAGACACTGATCTCCAGCCACTACCTTTTGCTCCTGGGCCTATCTCACCAATATCACCTCTGCTGGTGTAACAGCCGCCGATTTCAATGCCAGGACCATGCTCACCTGGAGAGGTAAGTCGGGGCCCACTCACTGCCACCACAGGTCCACGCTGCAATCACTCGAGTCTGTGCTGGGATCACTCAACTCTGTGCTGGGATCATTCGTCTGTGCTGGGATCACTCAAGTCTGTGCTGGGATCACTCAAGCAAACACTGGGATCACACAAGTTTGTACTGGGATCACGTGAGCCCGTGCTGGAAGCATTCGACTCTGCTCTGGGATCATTCAACTCTGTGCTGGCATCACTCGAACCTGCCCTGGGATCACACGAGCCCCTGCTGGGATCACTCAACTCTGTGCTGGGATCACTAGAGTCCACCTTGGGATCACGCGAGCCCCTGCTGGGATCACTCAACTCTGTGTTGGGATCACTCAAGTCCACCCTGGGATCATGCGAGCCCATGCTGGGATCACGTGAGCCCCTGCTGGGATCACTCAATTCTGTGCTGGGATCACTCGAGTCCACCCTGGGATCACACGAGCCCGGGCTGGGATCACGCGAGCGCCTGCTGGGATCACTCACCGCTGCCAATGCAGACTGAGCTCTTCACAAGGGGACATGAGGGAAATAGAAGAAAAAAAGACTAGAAAAGAGAGAAAAAAAAACATAAAGAAAAGAAAGAAAAAGTAAAATGGACAGAGTGGACAAGCCCCAGAGTCAGGAGCCCTACACAGGTTCTGTTCTTCACTAAAATATTATTGATTCAAGACATATGGGGGAAAAGAAACTTCAGGTTGAGAATTCCTTTTTCCCAACCTCGTCATGTTCCAGACTGTTTGTACTCAATGAGTTCTTTCTGATCTCGAACTCAAACCTATCGACAAGGCTACAGCCACTTGGAGTCACCAACATCACTGAGATAATGAGTCAGCCGAGATTCCGAGTTTAGTTTGTTTTTGGATAAGGCTAAATGCTAGCCATACAATCCTGGCTCTTTGATAAACACTTCAGGATCTTGATGGGACAGCGAAGAGGCATATTTGCTCTGTATCTGGAGCATCGGAGGCTGAGGGGCGATCTTACAGAGGTTTATAAAATCATGAAGGGCATGGATAGGGTAAATAGATGACGTCTTTGTCCGGGATGGGGAAGTCCAGAACTAGAGGGCATAGGTTTAGGGTGAGAGGGGAAGGATTTAAAAGGGGCCTAAAGGGCAACTTTTTCACACAGAGGGTGGTGCGTGTATGGAATGAGCTGCCAGAGGAAGTGGTGGAGGCTGGTACAATTGCGACATTTAAAAGGCATCTGAATGGGTATATGAATAGGGAGGGTTTCGAGGGATATGGGCCAAGTGCTGGCAAATGGGATTAGATTATGTTGGGATATCTGGTCGGCATGGACAAGTTGGACCGAAGGGTCTGTTTCTGTGCTGTATATCTCCATGATTCTGTCAAACCGCATGCTGTCCCTGTCCTGGGAATGTTTGATGGGGACAGTGTAGAGGGAGCTTTACTCTGAATCTAACCCTGTGTTGTCCCTGTCCTGGGAGTGTTTGATGGGGGACAGTGTAGGGGGAGCTTTACTCTGTATCTAACCCCGTGCTGTCCCTGTCCTAGGAGTGTTTGATCGGGAGGGAGTAGAGGAAGCTTTACTCTGCGTCTAACCCCGTGCTGACCCTGTCCTGTGACTGTTTGATTGGGAGGGTGCAGGGGGAGCTCTATTCTGTATCTAACCTCATCCTTTACCTGCTCTGAGATTGTTTGATGAGAACAGTGTAAAAGGAGCTTTACTTGCAGTTTGCAAGTGTAGAGGGAGGTTCACTCTGCACCTAACCCTGTGCTGTATCCACATTTGGAGTTTACACTGTATTTATCTTGTTCAACTCCTGCCTTGAATAATCAATGGCAAATTTTCAGACTTGGTTCAATTCTCTCACAGTCGGGCATCTGTGAAGCATTAATATGGAAGGATGTAATAGCATTAGAATCTCAATAATTGTCAGGAACATATAAGCGACCTCACCTTCAGTTCAGTTCATTGTATACTTTAATGTCAACGCTATTTAAATCACTCTTAAAATTATGCTACTTAGAAAATGTGACAAATCATGTAACAGCACAGTGGAGGCCATCAGCTAAACAACATCGACCTCCAGGGGAGGTGTGGGCTTTGTGGCATTGTCACTGACTTGACAATCCATAGACCTGGGTAATGTTCGGGGGACCCAGGTTCAAATCATATCACAGCAGATGCTGGAATTTGACTTCAGTAATAATGAAGTAATAATAAAAGAGTCTAATAATGACTCTTAATATATTGCTGATTGTCAGAAAACTTCATCTGTGTCACTAATGCCCTTCAGGGAAGGAAACTGCCATCCTTACCTGGTCTGGCCTACATGTGACTCCAGACCCACAGCGATGGGGTTGACTCATAGAATCGCGACAGTGTGATGGCAGCCCCCCGGGCCGTCAAGCTCACACCAATTCTCAGAAGAGCATTATATGCAGACACGCCTCCCTACCCCGTAACCCTGCATTTCCCATGAATGATCCACCGATTCTACACATCCCGGGCCCCAAGGGGCAATTTAGCATGGCCAATCCACCTAATCTGCACGTCCTTGGACTTTGGGAGGAAACTGGAGCGCCCGGAAGAAACTCACATCAACACAGGGAGAGTGTGCAAACTCCACACAGACGGTCACCCAAAGGGGGAAGTGAACCCTGGTCCGTATTGCTATGAGGCAGCCGTGCTAACCATTCTGACTCTGAACTGACCACTGAACAATTTGGGATGGGCAAGAAATATTGGCCTAGTCAGGGATGCCCTTAGACTATGAGTTAAAATAAAATAAACTGCATCCTTGTAGCCCTGGGAATGTTTTCCCATCACACACAAGTTTCATGCCATTTTGAAACTGCTATCGAATTTCATGTCTCTTTCTCTGTCTCTCTCTCTCTCTTTCAAACACTGCAGGCCAGATTACAACAATTCACTACATAAAAAAAGAAATTCTCATCATTCCCCCCCCCCCCCAGCTGCTTTGCCAATTATCGTAAATCCGTGTCTTCTGGTTACCGACCCTCCTGAAACTGAAGTTCCTCCTTATGTTCTCTGTCAACGCTCTTCATAATTTTGAACATCTTAGCCTCCTCCTCTCCAGCTTTTCTTTGATGAATCATTCCTTCAGAAATGAAACGGAGATTAAAAATTAATCTGATTTCGTTTGCTGCGCCCCCATCACAATGCTCGTGATCAATTCTGTGACAGTTTGAAGACGGTACTGCTCGGTTCTGTAATTACCTTCTTACCCATTGTTCTTCCGTCTTGATAAAGTCTGGATTTGCAATACAGTGCAGCTTGTCGTGTGTGGGCTTTGACACATTTTCCCACTCGTCACCTCCTTATAGCTGTGTAATGAGCAGGAAGACCACTTTCCATCATTACCAATCTGGCTGATTCCTGAATGGAACTGAGGGGGACTTGTCAGTCAGCCTTACAATGTAGGGGGCAGCTCTCTATTTGCCATCGCTCCCATCTCTATTGCCCCTTGAGAGGATGGCAGTGATGGTGTCACTTTATCGTGTCACAGAGTCATAGAGTTATGCAGCATGGAAACAGACCCTTCGGTCCAAACAATCCATCCCAATCTGACCTAGTCCTATTTGCCAGCATTAGGCCCATATCCCTCTAAACCCTTCCTATTCATATACCCATCCAGAGCCATTTAAATGTTGTAATCGTACCAGCCTCCACCACTTCCTCTGGCAGCTCATTCCATACACGCAGCACCCTCTGTGTGAAAACGGTGCCCATAGGTCCTTCATTAAATCTTTTTCCTCTCACCTTTAACCTATGCCCTCTAGTTTTGGACTACCCCACCCTCGGAAAAAGACCTTGGGTGGGTTGCTCTTCAGAGACTCGGTACAGACTCAATGGGCTGAACGGTCTCTTTCCTGCACTGTCAGGATTCTATGATTCTGCAACTCAACAATGACTCCACTAAGAGCCAGACTATTCATGGATGGTATCAGGAAATATCTCTTCACACAAGGTCAGGAGAAACCTGGAACTCTGTTCCCCTGTAAACCATTTTGAGGCTGGTGGATCAATTGAAAATTTAAAGACTGGGATTGTTACTAGTTAAGGATATTTGTAAATCCAGGCAGAAAGACAAAGATACAGCACAGCTATGACCTACATTAATGTGGTGTTGGTGGGCTGAATGGCCTAGTCTTACCCCTGTGTTCCTCTGGCTGAGTGCCGAGTCCAATTATCTTTGCAGATGTTTCGTGCACTCAACATCATGCACCAATAATTGCACGGTAAATATGTCAGTTTATGTAATGCAGTCTTTCACCGGTGTACCCCTTGAACTCCAAAAAACCATTAAAGGAATCTTCCATCAACAACTTTAAGTCTGACTCTCCAATCATGCACTCATAAAGACAGGCTCACAAAGACTTTGTGGTGCCAAACGAGACCATTTGGTCCATCATATAAGTGCTAGCTCTCCACATGAGCAATTCACACAGCATCATTTTCCTGTTTGCCACATGACCCACAGCTCGGCACGTTCTTCCTGAGTAGATAGCAATCTACTTCTGTTTCCAATGCTTCGGCTGATTGTGTCTTCACCACATTCTCAGGCAGTGTATTCTAAACTCCACACCACTCACTGCATGAAAAGCCTTTCCTTATGTGGCTGTTACTCGTTTTACCAAATTAGAAGGTGATTAGATCGAAGTCTTCCAAGATATTCACAGGAAAAGACAGGGTAGATGAGATAAACTATTTCCAAATGGTTGGGGATTCTAGAACTAGGGCATAGTCTGAGAATCAGGGCCAGACTGTTCAGGAGAAACATTAGGAAGCACTTCCACACACAAAGGGTGGGAGAGGTTTGGAACTCTCTTCCATCAATACCTGGATGCTGGATCGGTTGTTAAGTTTAAATCTGAGATACATCATTTTTTTGTTAAACAAAGAAGTGAAGAAGTTTCTCCTCATCACACTCTTAGCTCTCCTGATGACAACCTTGAAATTGTAGCCCCTAGTTACTAATGTACTAACTGGTGGACACAGTATTTCCTTCTGTACTTGATCAGAATTGTTCATAATTTTGAGCACCTCAATAAGATCATTCCTTAATCTTCTCTGGCGCACGGAGAATAAGCTAAATTTCTCCAATCTTTCCTTGCATCTAAAATTCCCCATTTCTTCTGGTAAATTTCTTTGGAACTCTTCCCAGGCTTTCACATCCTTCCCTAATTAAGGTGCCCAGAACTGAACACAATACACCAAATGTGGTATGATTAATGATTTGCAGATGTGTAACATCTACACCCTGCTTGGTTCACTTCCTTGCATTTGTGTGCTATTTATAAACCCAAAGATCCTACAAGCCTTCTTAACAACTATTTCAACTTGCCTTGTCACCTTCAGAGGAGGTGGACCCCGAGATCCCTTTGCTCAAAGGTGCACCATTGACACCATTGCATCTTGCCTCTCCATGTTGCTTCTACCTCACATACCTCTGTGTTGAAAATTACCATATATATACCCATATAAATACATTCATTAGATGTGGACATCACTGATTAGGCCTCAAGGGGCAGTTAAGCATCAATCACATTGCTGTGGGTCTGGAGTCACATGTAGGCCAGACCAGGTAAAGATTGCAGGCTTCCTTCCCTGAAGGACATTAGTGACCCAGATGGGTTTTCCTCTGACCATCATCATAGTCATCATTAGACTCTTAATCCCAGATTTTTAATGAATTCATCAAGTGCCATGAGGGTATTTAAAACCAGGACCCCACGATATTACCAGGATGAATCTCTGGATTCATGATAATATCATTAGGCTACTCTGTCAGGTGTCCACCCAGTTGGACAATTTGTCTCTTTGAAGTTGCTCAGCATCACAATTCACTCTTCCCCCGAATTTAGCATCATCTGTAATTACTTGAGGAAAACTTCACAGGCCAGTGGGGCAAGGGCAAGGGAGGAGAGCTGTATCACAGAAGCAACACAGAAATGATAGGTAGAAAAGCTTTCTTCCGCGCTATGCAATTCTACCCTGCAGATATATTAAAGCTCATTTGCCAATTTTTGCTTAACATGATTTATCAATGCACTGGCAAGCAGTTCCTTTGTCCCTCACTTTAACAGGTTAATGCCTCTATTGAAACAGTGGTCAAAAGAATTGTACACACTCCAAGGGAGCTCTTGCAATTTCTATGCTTGCAACTTCAAGTCCTTTGTCATGAAAGCAGTACTTCATTAAAGCCTTATTTCAATTTTAAATGATTTCTGATGAGCAAGAGAGAAAGGCATAGCCAGGTATAGAACATCGGAGCCAGTTTAAGATCCCATTGACAACTGAGATTCCTGTGAAAGGACTGAAGTAAATTGAGCATGTTTGGTATCATTAGTGGACATACAAATAGAATGCCACTTCACCGGTAATTTTTCCTCTCCACTGTGGTAAGCACCAGTTAATAATCCATCGCATTGTTTACAGTACATTCTCATCCTTAATCTTGACATTATTTATTAAGCAATTTGCATTTTTCTTTAAGCATTTATCCAGTGTCACATCCTCTATACACAACTCACGTAATTCAGGATGTCAACTTTAAAACATTACTGATTAAAATAAACACATGTTATGAAAATGAACCATATGCTGCTATTATTCCATATCAGTTGTGGGCTTTGATTAAATATTTATCCGTTTCTTTCATTTGGGAGGGCAAAAAATACAGAGCGAATTAAGTGGAATCTATTTTCTATTTAGAAATAAAGGGGGAAAGAAATGACTTGTCATTTTACAATTCCTTCCATGCATTCAGTCCATCCCAGAACACAATGCATCCAACTAAACAGTCTTGAAGTGAAGGAACACAGCAATCATTTCTACATCATAAGTTCCCACATTCATTCATTCATGGGATGAGGGCATCATTTATTGCCCATCCCTAATTGCCCAGAGGGCAATTTTGAGTCAACCACTTTGCTGTGGTTCTGGAGTCACATGTTGACCAGACCAGGTAAGGATGGCAGTTTCCTTCCCTAAAGGATATTAGTGGCCCATTCAGGGTTTTCCCGACAATCGACAGTGGATTCATGATCATCATTAGATTCTTCATTCCAGATTTTTTTTTATTGAATTCAAATTCCCCCATCTGCCATGGCAGGATTTGTAGCTGAGTTTCTTGAACATCATTGAGTCCCTGGATTAACAATCCAGTCATAATACCACTCGCCCATCACGTTCCCCAGGAGCACTTCCTAAAGCACTCACAACCCATTTGTCTGTTGCAGGAATAATGGATGAGGAATGAGCATTGGTTGGGATGGGGGGGAACCTCAACCACTGCTACATATGAAATAGTAATAGGAGTAGATCATTCGCCACTTCAGCCTGGTGCACCATTCAATAAGATAACTGGTTTAATGGTTGTGTTTCACATTCCACAATCTCAGCCTTGATTCCTGTGCCTAACACAAATCCTTCACCTTAAAAACTATTCAATGACACTCCCTCCATTACACTCATAGAGTCATAGAGATGTACAGCAAGGAAACAGGCCCTTCAGTCCAACTTGTCCATGCTGACGAGATATCCCAAACCAATCTAGTGTCACCTGCCAGCACCCGGCCCACATCCCTCCGATCCCCTCCTATTCATATACCCATTCAAATGCCTTTTAAATGTTGCCATTGTACCAGCCTCCACCACATCCTCTGGCAGCTCATTCCATACACGTACCACCCTCTGCGTGAAAATGTTGCCCCTTAGGTCTCTTTTATATCTTTCCCCTCTCACCCTAAACCTCCAGTTCTGGACTCCCCGACCCCAGGGAAAAGACTTTGTCTATTTATCCTATCCATGCCCCACATGGTTTTATAAAACTCTATGAGGTCACCCCTCAGCCTCTGACGCTCCAGGGAAAACAGCCCCAGCCTGTTCAATCTTTCCCTGTCACTCAAATCCTCCAACCCTGGCAACATTCTTGTAATCTTTTCTCTGAGGTAGGAAATGGCAAATTTACGCCACCTCTTTGACATAAAAATATATCCACACATCATTCTCCTCTAAGTTTTAAACAAAACCTCCCTATTTCTGAAACTAAAACCAACAGGTGCTCAGCAGGTCTGGCTGCATCACTGGAGAGAGGAACAGAGTTAACGTTGAAGCTCCAATGAGCCTTCTTCTCCCTCGTTCTGAACTGACCCACAAGAGGAAACAACCTTTCCCGGTCCACTTTGCCAAGACTATTCACTTCTTATACACTTCCAACAAGTTACCCCTCACTCTTTGAAATTCCAGTGGAAGTAAGCCCAGATGATCCAACCTGTCCTCACAAAACAACCCACTTCATCAAAATTATGCACGGGATTGTTTAAATCTACCCGAGAGTGCAGGCAGAGTTTCATGTCTCCTCTGGAAGGCAGCAACTCCAACAACGGAAGTAAGTCAGAACTACAGGCGCTGGAGATCAGTCAAAAAATGTGGCGCTGGAAAAGCACAGCCAGTCAGGCAGCATCCGAGAGCAGGAGAGTCGACATTTTAGGCATAAGCCCTTCATCAACTATTCTGCTCTTTGGATGTTGCCTGACCTGCTGTGCTTTTCCAGCACCACACCTTTTGATTCAGCAACTCCAACAGTGCTGAACGTCAACCTAGATTGCAAAGAGACCTTAAACCATAATGTCCTGACCCAACAGGGAGAAAGTGAGGACTGCAGATGCTGGAGATCAGAGCTGAAAAATGTTTTGCTGGAAAAGCGCAGCAGATCAGGCAGCATCAACGGAGCACGAGAATCGACGTTTCGGGCATAAGCCCTTCTTCTGAAGAAGGGCTCATGACCGAAACGTCGATTCTCCTGCTCCTTTGATGCTGCCTGACCTGCTGCACTTTTCCAGCAACACATTTTTCTGTTCTGACCCAACAGACAAGACAGACACAGATTGAGCCAACACAACTGTGGGCAGTGGGATGTTTGGGTACAGTGTCTTCCCTGCAGTCTGTCATGTTCATGTATCTGTAGAACTTCATCGGGAACAGATGTCACCAATTCACTGTCAGCTTGAGGCACTAAAATGTTAACCAGACTCTTTCAGTACCTTCTCCAGCGCACACTGCCGTTCCCTTGCCAGAAACTAAAGCAACATTGAAAGGTCATACACTGAGACATCATAAACAGACACAGGGAATGCTGGAGGAACTCAGCAAGTCTGGCACTATCTGCGGAGAGAGCAACAGAGATAACATTTCCAGTCCGATATGACTTCCTCAGTTCCAGAATCTAGGGGCTCCATTAATGCACAGAGGACAGCTACTTGCTTCTGCTCCTCATCTGTGCCCCCAACCTCAGCCCAGACTGGCGATAGAGTGAGGCCCCCTCTTCCTACAACCACCCCTCCCAAATGTCAGTGGGCAGGTTGCTCCAAACATAGCAATCAGGGAGTTTGCCATTTGATTGTCGGCGAAAGGGTTGATTGTGTGTGTGTGTGTGTGTGTGTGTGTGTGTATCTGTCTGTCGGCGTGTTGGGGGGTGGGTTTGTTCATTTAAGGGTCTCAGCTGGTGGCATGGAAGGAAGTTGGCAGGTGTTTCCCTGATGCCAGCCTATTCGATTATCAGTCACATTCCCCATCTCTTCTCAAGAAGGGAAAACTATGCCCATAGATCATCAGATCAGCCATGAGCTCACTGAATGGTGCAGCAGACTTGATGGGCTGAATGGCCCATTTCTGCCCCTTCTCCTTGTAGTCCTGTGTTTGGTTCAGAGGGGGACTTGCAACTGGAAGTAATTGGAAAGCTCTTTGAAAAAGTCGGTGTAAGAAAGATGAGTTGAAGGTTCAATAAGTAGAAACATTGCAATAAATTCGAAGAAACATGTTACAAAGTCTCTGAAACAGGCCAGCAAGCAACGCTGCTGCCTGAAAAATTAACACAATATTGTTACCCACTAGCTCTCACAATGGAATCATGTTTCACAACATCATTATCTTGAAGCCTGCGATTATTGGTGATGAATTTGGTGCTGATTTGATCCGAAGTTTCCAGCAGCCACAGTATGTATGTCTGCACTTAATTTGAAATATCTCTGTCAGGATCAAGGTTACTTAAAACTGATTAACATAAGTGCTACAGATGTCGCTCAGGAATTGAAAACATCTCCTCATATAAAGAGTGGATGGACATACAATTATAACACCGTTGGTCTTTGATAGGACCCTTGCCCATTTTTCATTCAAGTCACATCAAGTTAGTTCCCTACATCTTTATCGTCTTGTCATAACTCAGAGAATGCTCTGTCGCCAAAGAAGGCCATTCAGCCCATTGTGCCATGCTGTTTGGTTTGCACTGTTAGAGTACTTGGTGTTACTGGGGATGCAGAACTGAGGTACAACTGATAGCATTGGATGTTTGAATCCCATGAAACAGTGTTCTACTGTTGGGAGTGGAAGAATCAGAAGTGCTTCCATGTTACACTGTTCCATTACTGGCACTCCCTTGCAGATGAGGATGACTCTCTCCCACTCTCAGGGTGAGCCTGTTGGTGGTTGTACAGACTGACGCAGCTACCACAGGCTCTATTACACTGGGGCAGAAGGTGCTCATGGGAAGAGGTGGGTGGGACATTGGTGAGACAGCACAGTCCTTGCTGATTTCTGCCTTTTTTTAAAACATTCAATAGTTGATTGTGTCACTGGCCATGCAGCATTTATTGCCCATCCCTATTTACCCAGGAGAGAAGTTAAGAGTCAACCACATTGCTGTGGGTCTGGAGTCACATGTAGGGCAGACCAAGTAAGGATGGCAGGTTCTCTTCCCTGAAGGGCATTAATGAACCAGGTGGGTTTTCCCCAACAATTGACAATAAGATTTTTAATTTCAGATTTCATAGAGTTCAAATTCCACCCTCAGCTGTGACAGGACCTGAACCCAAGTCCCCCAGTACATTACCTGGGTCTCTGCATTAAGGGTCTAACGACAATACCACTAGGCCATTGCCTCCCTTCTGTCAATTTGACTCAATGGTAAGTCTCAAGGAACTGAACTTCCCGGATGCATCTCCTTCACTTTGGACGGTCGTGGGCCACTAATTCCCAGGTGGCTGTGGGAATGCTGTATGTTCCATCAGAGTAGTTGTGATTGGTGGAGAATGGTGAGGAAGGTGAGAATAAGTTTCGGCAAAAGTGAGGACTGCAGATGCTGGAGAACAGAGTCTAGATTAGAGTGGGGCTGGAAAAGCACAGCAGGTCAGGCAGCATCTGAGGAGCAGGAAAATCAACGTTTTGGGCAAAAGCTCTTCATCAGGAATGAGGCAGGGAGCCTCTGGGGTGGAGAGATAAATGGGAGGGGGGTGGGGCTGGGGAGAAGGTAGCAAAGAGTACAGTAGGTGAATGGGGGTGGGGATGGAGGTGATAGGTCAGAGAGGAGGGTGGGGGAAGGTAGCAAAGAGTACAATAGGTGGATGGGGGTGTTTTCAGTCACTTGTGCTGAGAATAAGCTTAGTCAAGTTTAAACAGTGAGCTGGCACAACCATCATAGACACTGGTGGACAGTCTACTTCCAGAAATGGAAATGAAGATGGACCATAGAACATAGAACATAGAAAAATACAGCGCAGTACAGGCCCTTCGGCCCTCGATGTTGCGCCGATCCAAGCCCACCTAACCTACACCAGCCCACTTTCCTCCATATGCCTATCCAATGCCCGTTTAAATGCCCATAAAGAGGGAGAGTCCACCACTGTTACTGGCAGGGCATTCCATGAACTCACAACTCGCTGAGTAAAGAATCTACCCCTAACATCTGTCCTATACCTACCACCCCTTAATTTAAAGCTATGCCCCCTCGTAATAGCTGACTCCATACGTGGAAAACAAACCACATGAAAACAAAAGAAGGATAGAGGACAAAAGCAAAGTTGACAATATTTTCCAGTTTGGATAAAGAGCAGGGGGAACGATGCAAGGATTAATTGTATCTGGATTGATAGAAAAGGCAGGGTATCTGAGCTGAAATCCCCCTGGGGAATGGGAAACAACCTCTCCGCTACTGAATGAGATAAGACCCCATGATATTGGAGGTAGCATATCAGCATGGATCGAGGATCAGCTTTTATTAGTTCACAGGATGTGAGCATCACTAACTCAACCAGCATTCATCGCCAGTCTCTGATTTCCCAGAAGGCAGTTGAGATTCAACCACATTGCTCTGGGTCTGGAGTCACATGTAGGCCAGACTCAGTCAGGACAGCAGTTTCCTTCCCCAAAGGTCATAAGTGAACCAGATGGGTTTTTTTTCCTGACAATGGATTCATGGTCATCATTAAACTCTTAATTCCAGATTTTTATTGAATTCAAAATCTACCATAGCAGGATTCGAACCCAAGTCCCTGAATATTATCTTGGTCTCCAGATTAATAGTCAAGGAATGATACCACTTGGTCATCACCTCCTGAGCTAATAGAAGTGACAGAGTTGGTCTAAAGGGGGCATTTTTTTTTAACATTACTTACAGTGTGGAAACAGGCCCTTCGGCCCAACAAGTCCATACCGACCCGCCAAAACGAAACTCACCCATACCCCTATATTTGCCCCTTACTACAAGCAATTTAGCATGGCCAACTCACCTGACCTGCACATCTTTGGATTGTGGGAGGAAACGGAGGAAACCCATGCAGACACGGGGAGAACTTGCAAACTCCAGACAGTCGCCTGAGGCGGGAATTGAACCCGGGTCTCTGGCGCTGTGAAGCAGCAGGGCTAACCACTGTGCCACCGTGCCGCCCACAAATTTGCAGGATGGAACTAGTGGAATACCACAGGGATCAGTGCTGGGGCCACAATTATTTCCAATAGTTGTGACATCAGTGACATGGATCACAGAAGTGAAAGCATTGCAGCCAAGTTTGAGGATGAGACGAACATTAGAGGGGAGGTTGAGTAGCTCGGGTGGTACTTGTTGGAGTTGAGAACAATGGGAGGAGACCTTTCCGAAACATAGAAGATTCTTTAAGGACTTGCCAGGGTAGATGTGGAATCATTGTTTCCTCTTGTGGAGAGTCTCCGACCAGAGGCTATCATCTCAGGATAAGAGGTGGCACATTTAAGACACAGACGAGGAGGAACGTTTTCTCCCCAGGGTAGTGATCAGTGGAATTGTTTAGTACAGAGAGCTATCAAGACTGGTAAATTCAAGACAGACACATATTTATTCAGGAAGGGAATCAAGGGTCGTAGAGATAAAGCAGGAAAGTGGAGTGGAGGATTATCATATCAGCCGTTATCACATTGAACGACAAAGTGGCCTACTTCTGTTCTGACATCTTAAAGCCTTATGATCTTCTGGGATGTTCCTGTTAGAGAGGCTTGTGTAAACAGGATGCTATACAGGCGCGTTTCACATCGAATGATACAAACTGCAGAGAACTGAGCGAGAAAGCTCCCTCAGGCTCATAAAGAGAAGGTTTCCATGAAACTCACTGAATCAACACTTTGCTGATTTCTGGTAAAATTCAGCCCTATAATCAGATTAGATTGCTTACAGTGTGGAAACAGGCCCTTCAGCCCAACAAGTCCACACCGACCCACCGAAGCACAACCTACCCAGGTCCAGTCCCCTATATTTACGCCTTCACCTAACACTACGGGCAATTTATCATGGCCCATTCACCTAACCTGCACATTTTTTGGATTGTGGGAGGAAACCAGAGCACCCAGACACCGGGAGAATGTGGAAACTCCACAAAGACAGTTGCCTGAGAATGGAATTGAACCCAGGTCTCTGGCACTGTGAGGCAGCAGTGCTAAACACTGTGCCACCGTGCCACCCAATTCTCAGACACATGATGAAGATGCAACAAGTACATAACCTGGTCATTACCCCCACGGCTGAGTATTGACGGACTCAACCCTCTCATCGGGTTCTCACTCCTAATCTGTAGAAATCTATCATCTGTAACAAAGCTAAGATATACCATTCAACCAACATCACAAAAAAACGATCATCCAGTTATCATCACGTTGCTGTGTACCGGAGCTTGCTGTGTGTAATTGCTGTGTTACAACAGAGGCCATAATTCATAAGTATTTCATTGGCTCTTTGTGATGTTCTGAGGCCATGAGAGGACCTTGTTGTTTTATTCATTCACAGGATGAGGGCGCCACTGGCTGGGCCAGCATTTATTGCCCATCCCTAATTGTTAACAGTCAACCCCATTGCTGTGGGTCTGGAGTCACATGTAGGCCAGACCAGATAAGGATGGCAGTTTCATTCCCTTCAGGACATTAGTGAATTAGATGGGTTTTTCCAACAATCGACTCACAGGCATCATTAGACGCTTACTTCCAGATTTTACTGAGCTCAAATTATACTATCTGCCATGGCAAGATTCGAATCTGGGCACCCAGGACATTACCTGGGTCTCTGGATTAATAGTCTAGTGATAATTTTGGGTGGCACGGTGGCACAGTGGTTAGCACTGCTGCCTCACAGCACCAGGGACCTGGGTTCAATTCCCGCCTCAGGTGACTGACTGTGTGGAGTTTGCACATTCTCTCCGTGTCTGCGTGGGTTTCCTCTGGGTGCTCTGGTTTCCTCCCACAGTCCAAAGATGAGCAGGTCAGGTGAATTGGCCATGCTAAATTGCCCGTAGTGTTAGGTAAAGGGGTAAATGTATGGGTGGGTTGCGCTTTGGCGGGTCAGTGTGGACTTGTTGGGCTGAAGGGCCTGTTTCCACACTGTAAGTAATCTATTAATAATAATACCACCATGGTCTTTGTGCCCCCACCCCTGGAGCTATATGAATGCAAATCTTTTTTATTTACTTTGTTGAAAGTTATATTTGTTAACACATTTGGATAAAATGATGAGGGGTTACTGTTCACAGCCTAAAACATTCATATACAACAAAGACATGCTGCATGTCATTAGGACATTGTCTATTTTCGCTGTCTGGTGCAGTTTAGTCACAGAGAACTGATTTATTTCAGCTTTTATCTGTATCAGATACAGGCATAAACACACAATGGAATAGGCCTAATTAAAAATCCATTTATACTAACTTATTGTACTTCAAGTCAACATACTAATTAGACATTTAATTCTCATGGTTTCAATAAGACAATGGAAATTATGATTTGATTGCACACTTGATTTGGTGAATGAATCTATTATTTTAAAATTAGAGGATTTTCAGGAGCAGGAATAAAATAATAAACTCATCAAGCCTCTGTTTTCCAAATCACTCAATCCCACATAGCACCTTTGCCTCAAATACTCAAAGCCATCGACCCACTTTCTTCCCATATCCATTCAACCTAAGTAACCACCTTGGCACCAAATCCCTCGAATCAACCCCCACCCACACCCCCACCTCCACCTCCACACCCACACCCACACCCACACCCAATCCCCCACACCCCCCTCGCCTGCACCCCCCCACCTCCCCCATTACCCCTCAATCCCATCTACCCAACTTTATCCCAAATTCCAACTGTGGACCATCTCCCCATTTCTTTCATACCCAGTGAATCATAATCTCCCCCCATCCCTCAATCCCACCCGGGCACCTTCTCAGTTGATCTCTCACCTACAATCTCAGCATGTCCTTCAATGCACCTCCCTGGACAATGAATGACCCTCTCAGCATTCGATCTCATTACAGTCTTGCCCCAAAACATGGACAAAAGAGTTACATTCCACAGCTGTGGTGAGAGTCATCGCCTTTGACATCAAGTTCACATTCGATTGAGTGTGGCATCAAGTGGCCCCAGGGAAATTTGAGTCAACTGGAATTCAGGGAGAAATTCTCTCTTGGTTGTAGTCATATCTAGCACAAAGGTAGATGGCTTCCTCTGTTAAACACCAATCATCTCAATCCCAGGACACTGTTGCAGGGTTTTTTTTAGGGTAATAAGCACAAACCTATGAAAGAGGAGAAGCAGTATGCCATGTGGTCTCCCAAGTCTGTTCCACTGTTTAATACGATTCCGGCTGCTCTGTTTGTGAACGAAATTCTATAAAGCCATTGATCCCTGATAATCCATGATTCCTCTGCTGAGAAGGAATCTATTCACATCTGTCTTAAAAATATTCAATGGCTCCACCTCCAATGTCTTTTGAGGTAGAGTTTCAAACCCTCTGAAAAAATAAAAATTCTCCTCACTTCTGATTGAAAGGGAGAGTCTTAATTTTAAACAGTGCCCCTTAGTTTAGAACTCATCAAGCAGAGGGAATATAAGTTCCACAGCGATCGTTTTAATCTCATTCAGGATCTTATACCCTTCAATCAAGTCACCCCTCACTCTTCCAACGCAAGTGGAAACAAGCCCAGCCTGTCCAACCTTTCCTCATAACAGGAACCCTCCAACCCTGGCAACATCCTTGTCAGTCTTTTCTGATGTCTCGCAAGTTGCACAAACTCCTTCCTACAGCAGGGAGTTCAGAATTGAATGCAGTATTCCAAAAGTGGCCAAACCAATGTCCAGTAGAGCCACAACATGACCTCCCAATTGACCAGAAGATAACATTCTAAGATGTCTTTTAATGACTCTGGAAGAAGGCATCTTCTCCTGGCCCAGGCCTAGCGATGAGTTGGCTTCCAGAGGCCTCAAATAGCGGTACAGGCCTGACACCTGGTGGGCTGGTCTCCCAGTGTGGTGGGTCTTGTCCAAGAAGGGCAGTCCCGGCCTGGCATGGCAGTTCTCCCCCAAGCCTGGAGGTTTCGGCCCAGTATGGAGGCTTCCTTTGGCGACTTCCAAGTATTCCCATAGCCCAGCGTGGCAGGGCAGCTTGTTCTATTGAACAGCCACACAAACACTGTGGCAACAAGATCAGGTCAGAGCTTGCAAATTCTATGACAAATAACTCACTTCCTGACTCCCTTCCCCCCCAAAGCCTGTCCACCATCTACAAGGCACAAGTCAGGAGTGCGATGGAATACTCCCCACTTGCCCGGATGGGCGCAACCTCAACAACGCTCAAAAAGCTTGACACCATTCAGGACAAAGCAGCCCGCCTGACTGGCACCATATCCACTATCGTAAATATTCACTCCCTTCACCATCAATGCACAGTGGCAGCAGTGTGTGCCATCTACATTGTGTAATTATCAAGGCTTTTTTGACAGCATCTTCCAAACCCATGATTTCTTTCACCTAGAAGGACAAAGGCAGCAGATAGATTTTTTTTAGATTACTTACAGTGTGGAAACAGGCCCTTTGGCCCAACAGGTCCACACCGACCCGCTGAAGCGCAACCCACCCATACCCCTACATTTACCCCCTTTACCTAACACTATGGGCAATTTAGCATGGTCAATTCACCTAACCTGCACATCTTTGGACTGTGGGAGGAAACCGGAGCACCCGGAGGAAACCCACACAGGCACGGGGAGAACGTGCAAACTCCACACAGACAGTCGCCTGAGTTGGGAATTGAACTCGGGTCTCTGGCGCTGTGAGGCAGCAGTGCTAACCACTGTGCCACCGTGTCGCCCCTTGGGAACACCACGCCGCTGCGAGCACTCCTCCAAGCCACTCACCATCCTGACTTGGAAATATATCTCCGTTCCTTCACTGTCGCTGGGTCAAAATCCTGGAATTCCCTCCCCAACAAAACAACTGGAGTATTTACATGAACTGAACTGCAGAGGTTGAGGAAGTTGCCACAGCACCACCATCTCAAAAGTATCTGGGCCTGGGTAATAAATCTTGGTGTTGCCACGTGATATCTACAGCCCAGTAACTAATAAAGAATGGTCTGTTCCATTCTCCCACAACTCCACTTCCAGTATTCCTTTATTCCATTCTCTGTGCACACGTCAGTGCATGTGTAAACCCGTGCCAGTATGTACCAGTGCATGTACACGTGTGTCTGCATGTGTGTATGCCAACACACGTGTGCCAATGTGTGTGCAATATCTGTTTGGCATGTGCATCTGCATGTGTGTGTGTCTGTCTGTCTGTGTGTCTGTGTCTGTGTGTCTGTGTGTGTGTGTGTCTAATTCCTGTTGGTTTTAATTACCTGGATCAGAGGCCAGACAGGAGTTTTCCACAATATTTTTGGACCTTGTTTTTTTCTCCCTGTTTTTCTTCTCTTATGCAAGGTTTCAGGATTGCGAGAATGGGGGAGGAGGGGGATATTGTCTGGTTTATGGTAGTCTCGCCTTCATCATGTGGGTCAGGACACACAGAACAGCAGTGAGCTGATTGGCCTCATTCTGAGCAGCAAGATTCAGGTTTCATAAGGACTCATTCAAGACATATTAACTAACAACTACAAAACTAGGAGACATTTTCCATCGGCTCTTAATGTTATCATTTACCATTAAAGACACAACAGAGTTTATGAGTCTCCGGACACAGTGTATAAACTAATGGCAGTCACGTTGCCTTGGCAACAAATCAAATGGGTTACACATTCTGTTACAGAAAGTTACCTGAGTTCATTATGCATTCATAACATCATATTTCACGTCTGCATCATAAATTCTTTATGTGAGACATTAATCATGCAAGACTGTTAAATTGTTATCTCAATTCAATGATAATTGTTTACTGGTGTCAATACTTAATGCTTTGACTTGACAGCCTTGACGGTAAATCAAAATTTGATCCTGATTTAGAATGTTAAATGTTGAAATGAGGGCACTAAATAAAAATATGAGGAGACGGGACAGGGTAATGACAGCTCACAACTTCAAGGTAACTATGCCATGAAGCATAATGTGGATAAACGTGAGGTTATCCACTTTGGTCACAAGAACAGGAAGGCAGTTTATTATCTGAATGGTGGCAGATTAGCAGAAGGTGAGGTGCAAGGAGACCTGGGTGTCATGGTGGAACAGTCATTGAAGGTTGGCATGTAGGTGCAGCAGGCAGTGAGGAAAGCTAATGGCACGCTGACCTTCTTAGCGAAAGGATTTGCGTATCGGAGTTAAGATGTCTTGCTGCAGTGACACAGGGTCTTGGTGAGACCAAACCTTGAGTATTGTATGCAGTTTTGGTCTCTTGGTCTGAGGAAAGACATTCTTGCATTTGAGGAAGGTTAGTGACGTCAGACTGATTCCCAGGATGGCAACACTGACATCTGAGGAAAGACTGGATTGACTGGGATTATATTCACTGGAATTTAGAACAATGAGGGGGATCTCACAGAAACACATAAAATTCTGATTGGCCTGGATAGACTCGTTGGGGGAAAAATGTTCTCGAAGTTGGAGAAGTCTAGAACTAGGGCTCACAGTCTCAGAATAAGGGTTAAGCCATTCAGGACTGAGTTGAGGAAGAATTTCTTCACTCAGAGAGTCATAGAGTCATAGAGATGTACACCACAGAAACAGACCCTTCGGTCCAACTCATCCATGCTGACCAGATATCCCAACCCAACCTAGTCCCACCTGACAGCACCTGGTCCATATCCCTCTAAACCCTTCCTATTCATACACCCATCCAAATGCCTCTTAAACGTTGCAATTGTACCAGCCTCCAGCACATCCTCTGGCAGCTCACTCCATACACGTACCATCCTCTGCGTGAAAAAGTTGTCCCTTAGGTGTCTTTTATATCTTTCCTCTCTCACCTTAAATTTATGCCCTCTAGTTCTGGACTCCCCAACGCCAGGGAAAAGACTTTGCCTATTTATCCTATCCTTGTCCCTCATTATTTTATAAATCTCTATAAGGTCACCCGTCAGCCTCCAATGCTCCTGGGAAAACAGCCCCAACCTATTCAACATCTCCCTTATAGCTCAAATTCTCCAATCCTGGCAACATCCTTGCAAATTTTTTCTGAACCCTTTCAAGTTTCACAATATCTTTCTGATAGGAAGGAGACCAGAATTGCATGGAATATTCAACAGTGGTCTAACCAATGTCCTGTACAGCCGCAAAATGACATCACAAGTCCTGTACTCAATACTCTGACCGATAAAGGAAAGCATACCAAACACCTTCTTCACTATCCTATCTACCTGCGACTCCACTTTCAAGGAGCTATGAACCTGCACTCCAAGGTCTCTTTGTTCAGCAACACTCCCGAGAACCTTACCATTAAGTGTATAAGTCCTGCTAAGATTTGTTTTCCCAAAATGCAGCACCACACATTTATCTAAATTAAACTCCATCTGCCACTCCTCAGCACATTGGCCCATCTGATCAAGATCCTGTTGTAATTTGAGGTAACCTTCTTCGCTGTCCACTACATCTTTATTTTGGTGTCATCTGCAAACTTACTAACTATACCTCTGATGTTCACATCCAAATCATTTTTATCAATGATGAAAAGTAGTGCAGTTGTGACCCTGTGGAATTCTGTCCCACAGGAAGCTGTTGGGACCAGTTCGTTAGATATACTCAAGGGGGAGCTGGATGTGGTCACTGCAGCTGAAGGGACGAAGGGATATGGGGAGAGAGTGAGAACAGGATACTGAGATGGCATGATCAGCTGCGATCGTATTGAATGGTGGCACAGGCTTGAAGGTCCTACTCCTGCCCTATTTTTGATGTACGTTTCTATACAACCAACAGAATTGCAGTGCATTTGAATATTCTGTTAATTCATCCTTGGTATGCAGACACTGGCTTCAAACGTGAGATTTACTCCCCCTCCTTTACTCCCTTCTCTTGAGCTGATGGTTTGATGTCCACTTCAGAAAGTAATTCAGAGCTAATGCATGGGTCTGGAGTCACATATGGGCCTGGAACAGTCAAGGATGGCAGGTTTTAATCCCTCATTCAAAAACAGCATGGTTCAAAACAATGGTCACAATGCTGTCAATATCAACCAGTGCTGGTAAAACAATGGACTATCCATTCAATATGATGCTGCTATTTGCAGGTTCCAATTACTGACTGCTTTGATTCCTACATTGCAAGAGAACCTACACTTCAAAAAGACTTTAGGACTTTAAGATGCCCCAAGGAGATGGAAGGTGCTACACAAATGAAAGCTCCTTTCTCCTTGCTGGCACTGCACAAGCCCTGGGAATATTTCCCAGAATGCAAAAGCCTGTGTGGAAGAAAAGCACAAACTCTCACTCCCTCCACCACCGACGCTCAGTCGCAGCAGTGTGTACCATCTACAAAATGAACTGCAGAAATTCACTAAATCTCCTCAGACAGCACCTTCCAAACCCACGGCCACTTCCATCTAGAAGGACAAGGGCAGCAGATACATGGGAACATTGTCCCTGCAAGTTCCCTCCAAGCCACTCACCATCCTGACTTTGAATGATATCGCCGTTCCTTCACTGTCGCTGGGTAAAAATCTTGGAATTCCCTCCCTAAGGGCATCGTGGGTCAACCCACAGCACATGGACTGCAGCGGTTCAAGAGGGCAGCTCACCACCCCCACCTTCTCAAGGGGCAACTAGGGAGGGCAATAAATGTTGGGCCCAGCCAGTGATGTCTACGTCCGACAATTGAATAAAAATGGGCATGCCAAAAATTCAGTAAGTTCCCTCCTTAAGCAAGTAAGGACCAGTGTTGATAAAGATTGCTGTTTCAATAACACGCTGACACGGACAGGACACTGACATTTCGAAGATAGTGATTATCACCATAAATATTATCAGGCATCAGTACCAAGTTAGGCAGGTCGGACTCCAATTATTCTTAATGCAATAATTGATTAAAAATTGTCAATGTCACTGGGAAGTTAGTCATCCTATGGTTGAGACATATAATTATGAAGAAGAATTAAATACATTTGAATAAATGCATATAATTAAAGATTAATTGGCGAACAGGTACTTTGCCTGAAGTGAAATTGGCCAGACGCAATTTTGATTTAGGGAGCAGAGAGCGGGAGATTAGGGACAGGAGGCAGGAGCAAAAAAGCAGGTGAGATAGAGGGAAAATAAAGGTGAGATAGGCAGTGGCAAAGAGAGAGAGAGAGAGAGGGAGGGAGAGGGAACAAAGAGAGGAAGGGATAATTTTGAAATCATGGCTGGGCTGTTCAGGGATGACGTTACAAAGCATCCCTTCATTCAAACAGTAGCTGAAATCTGAATCTCTCTCTACCCCCGGAATACTGCAATGATGAGCAGGGGGGGGTACGAGTTAAATATTTTAGACCTGTCTGATGGAACGCATGAGGGAGATAAATAGGAAAGTGAGGAAATGGGTCAAATTTCTCCTGTTTTATATGGCCATGCGTATAGCAAAACAAAGAAATAAGCTTTTTCAGCTCGAGAGTATGTGTGCTGACAGGAGCAACTCATAATGAACAGGCTTTCAATATGCAGGCTAGGTTTACTTAATCCAGTTGCTATTTATTATTCAACACATGTATAACTTAACCTCTTCCACTACATGACTCCCCAGGTCGAGGGTGACCTCAGGTTTTGGATTGTTCAACGAGAAGCAGCATACCAAAATGCAAGGTTTTCAAGAAGGAGTTTAAAAGACATTGAGTCCGGTACATGGATAGGAAAGGGTTAGAGGGACATGGGCTAAACGTAGGCAAGTGGGAGTAGTTCAGTTTGGGATACTTGGTCAGCATGAACGAGTTCAACTGAAGGTTCTGTTCCTGTGCTGTATGAGTTAGGTATAGTTCTGAGGGCTAAAGGGATCAAAGGGTGAGCACACATGAACAGGGGACTGAGGTGGGCCATCAGCCATGATCTTATGGTCTACTCCTGCTCCTATGCTTCTATGGTCACACCTCCAAAAATTAAAACAGGGCCAACAGGGGACAATGTCAGAAGGAAAGCAGAACTTGAAGTAAGCTCTTCAGGACAGTGGATTTCTGAAGTATAAATCATGATCGAAGCACTCAAATTCAAATCACTGATTGTCACCAGTGACAGGGCTTCGAGTTGAGGACAAAGAACTGTTACTGTGCTCATAGAAACTGCTCCTTTCGAGAAAAGACCAAGGGAGAATTTTATTGACTGATATAAATGGCATCAAGAATATTACAAAGGCTGGACTGAGCCAATGAATTTTTCATGGAGGCAACATTGAGTAAAACAGAACTGCCTTGATCAAACATTTTCTCTGCAGCAGAAGCCGGGAGGAATTTCTTGGGGAGTGTGACCATTGAACAAGTCTGGGAGCTGTCACAGACTGCTAGACAGATGCTTGAGTTTGAACGCTATTATATTTGATTTGGTTGCATTTGGTGACACCCTATTTAAGTTTGCTGTTCCACAGTGGTGTTAGAGGTTAACTATGAGACAGATAGATTGCAGTAAATTGATTGTTTCTTGTTGTTTCATGCCTGATGGTACAATTGCATATTCAAGCAAGCAAGACACTATTCCCATGAGGAGGAACTGTGCGGAGCTGAATCCAACAATAACGTACATTAATGTAGTGCCTACCACGCAACAAGTTCCCAGTGGTTATGTTGAGCTACGTCCTGAGAAGCAAAATATCAGCTGACATGTGAGATACGAAGCATTAGAGTCATAGAGATGTACAGCATGGAAACAGACCCTTCAGTCCGACCTGTCCATGCCGACCAGATATCCCAACCCAATCTAGTCCCACCTGACAGAACCCGGCCCATATCCCTCCAAACCCTTCTTATTTATATACCCATCCAAATGCCTCTTAAATGTTGCAATTGTCCTAGCCTCCACCACTTCCTCTGGCAGCTCATTCCATACACGTACCACCCTCTGCGTGAAAAAAGTTGCCACTTACGTCTCTTTTATATCTTTCCCCTCTCACCCTAAACCAATGCCCTCTAGTTCTGGACTCCCCCATCCCAGGGAAAAGACTTTGCCTATTTATCCATGCCCCTCATAATTTTGTAAACCTCTATAAGGTCACCCCTCAGCCTCGGATGCCGCAGGGAAAACAGCCCCAGCCTGTTCAGCCTCTCCCTATAGCTCAAATCCTTCAACCCTGGCAACATTCTTGTAAATCTTTTCTGAACTCTTTCAAGTTTCACAACATCTTTCTGATAGGAAGAAGACCAGAATTGCAAACAGTATTCCAACAGTGGTCTAATCAATGTCCTGTACAGCCGCAATATGACCTCCCAACTCCTGTACTCAATACTCTGACCGATAAAGGAAAGCATACCAAATGCCTTCTTCACTGTCCTATCTACCTGGGACTCCATTTTCAAGGAGTTATGAACCTGCACTCCAAGGTCTCTTTGTTCAGCAACACTCCCAAGAACCTTACCATTAAGTGTATAAGTCCTGCTAAGATTTGTTTTCCCAAAATGCAGCACCACACATTTATCTGAATTAAACTCCATCTGCCACTCCTCAGCCCATTGGCCCATCTGGTCCAGATCCTGTTGTAATCTGAGGTAACCTTCTTCGCTGTCCACTACACCTCCAATTTTGGTGTCATCTGCAAACTTACTAACTATACCTCTTATGTTCAAATCTAAATTATTTATATCAATGACAAAAAGTAGAGGACCCAACACCGATCCTTGTGGCACTCCACTGGTCACAGGTCTCCAGTCTGAAAAAACAACCCTCCACCACAGCCTTCTGTCTTCTACTTTGAGCCAGTTCTGTATTCAAATGGCTTGTTCTCCCTGTATTCCATGAGATCTAACCTTGTTAACCAGTCTCCCATGGGGAATTTTGTCGAACGCCTTACTGAAGTCCATACAGATCACATCTACTACTCTGCCCTCATCAATCCTCTTTGTTATATCTTCAAAAAACTCAATCAAGTTTGTAAGACATGATTTCCCATGTCCAAGGCCATGCTGACTATCCCTAATCAGCCCTTGCCTTTCCAAATACATGTACATCCTGTCCCTCAGGATTCCCTTCAACAACTTGCCCACCACTGACGTCAGGCTCACTGGTCTATAATTCCGTGGCTTGTCTTTACCACCCTTCTTAAACAGTGGCACCACGTTAGCCAACCTCCAGTCTTCCGGCACCTCACCTGTGACTATCAATGATACAAATATCTCAGCAAGAGGCCCAGCAATCACTTCTCTGGCTTCACACAGAATTCTAGGGTATGAAGTGGTGGAGCCTGGTACAATTACAACATTTAAGAGGCATTTGGATGTGTATATGAATAGGAAGGGTTTGGAGGGATATGGGCCAGGTGCTGGTAGGTGGGACTAGATTGGGTTGGGATATCTGGTCGGCATGGACGGGTCGGACCTAAGGGTCTGTTCCCATGCTGTACACCTCTGTTACTCTATGATGTGATCAAGTCCTGGGCATTTATCCACCTTTATGCGTTTCAAGACATCCAACATTTCCTCCTCTGTAATGTGGACATTTTTCAAGGTGTCATCATCTATTTCCCCACATTCTATATCTTCCACGTCCTTTTCCACAGTAAATCCTGATGCAAAATACTCATTTAGTATCTCCCCCATTTTCTGTGACTCCACACAAAGGCCACCTTGCTGATCTTTGAGGGGCCCTATTCTGTCCCTAGTTACCCTTTTGTCCTTAATTTATTTGTAAAAACCCTTTAGATTCTCCTTAATTCTATTTGCCAAAGCTATCTCATGTCCCCTTTTTGCCCTCCTGATTTCCCTCTTCAGTATATTCCTACTGCCGTCATACACTTCTCAGGATTCACTCGATTCACTCATACCTGACATATGCTTCCTTCTTTTTCTTAACCAAACCCTCAATTTCTTTAGTCATCCAGCATTCCCTATACCTACCAGCCTTCCCTTTCACCCTAACAGGAATATACTTTCTCTGGATTCTTGTTGTGTAATTTCTGAAGATTCCCATTTTCCAGCCGTCCCTTTACCTGCGAACATCTGCCTCCAATCAGCTTTTGGAAGTTCTTGCCTAATACCGTCAAAATTGGCCTTTCTCCAATTCAGAACTTCAACTTTTGGATCTGGTCTATCCTTTTCCATCACTATTTTAAATCTAATAGAATTATGTTCGCTGGCCTCAAAATGTTCCCCCACTGACATCTCAGTCACCTGCCCTGCCTTATTTCCCAAGAGTAGGTCAGGTTTTGCATCTTCTCTGGTAGGTATATCCACAAACTGAATCAGAAATTTTTCTTGTACACAATTAACAAATTCCTCTCCATCTAAACCCTTAACACTATGGCAGTCCCAGTCTATGTTTGGAAATTTAAAATCCCCTACCATAACCACCCTAATATTCTTACAGATAGCTGAGATCTCCTTACAAGTTTGTTTCTCAACTTCTCTCTGACTATTGGGGGGGGGTCTATAATGCAATCCCAATAAGGTGATTATTCCTTTCTTATTTCTCAGTTCCACCCAAATAACTTCCCTGGATGTATTTCTGGGAATATCCTCCCTCAGTACAGCTGTAATTGCTATCCCTTATCAAAAACGCCCCCCTCCTCCTCTCTTGCCTCACTTTCTATCCTCCCTGTCAATGCTAAAAAAAACCCAAAGATCTGTGAATGATAAATCTGAAACAAAAGCTGAAATAGCTAGGGAAACTCAATAGGAAAGGCAGCAACTGTGGACAGAAAGCAGAGAAGTCCCAGATCTGGTGATGCATCACTGGACCTGAAAAGTTGACCCTGCTTTCTCTCCACAGATGCTGCCAGACCTACTGAGTTTCTCCAGCTATTTCAGCTTTTATTTCTCCTTAAACGCTTTTTGTGCTGTTCTATGTGGTCACAACTTTTACATTCTACAATACTTCTTGAAAAAAAATTCTCTTGATTTTTCCTACTGGACACTTTAGCAATCAGCTTAAGCAACTGGACTTCCACACTCGTCGTGACACTGTTGCATGTATGATATTCAACGTGAGCAAATGCAAGGTCTTTCACTTTGGAAAAAACATTACAGGCATGGATTATTTTCTGGACCGTTAAAAAATTCATAAAGCCAAAGTACAAAGGGATCTGGGAGTGCTAATCTCAGAGTCTCCAAAGGTTAACTTGCAGGTTGAATCCGTAGTGAAGAAAGCAAATGTAATGTTGTCATTTACCTCAAGAGGGTTGGAATATAAAAGCAGCGATGTACTTCTGAGACTTTATAAAGCTCTAGTTAGGTTCCATTTAGAATACTGTGTCTAATTTTAGGCCCCACACCTCAGGAAGGACATACTGGCACTGGAGCTTGTTCAGTGGAGATTCACGTGATGGTAGGCCTAATATACGATGAACGGTTGAGGATCTTGAGATTGCATTCATTAGAGTTTAGAAGGTTGGTGGGGGGGGATCTAATAGAAACTTAGAAGATAACGCATAGCTTAGAAAGGATGGATGCTGGGAATTTGTTTCCGTCAGGTGAGGATACTAGGACCCGTGGGCACAGCCTCAGAATTAGAGGGGGTCAATTTAGAACAGAAATGCGGAGACATTTCTTCACCCAGAGAGTGGTGGGCCTGTGGAATTCATTGCCACAGAGCACAGTGGAAGCCGGGAAGTTAAATATCTTCAAGTCAAAGATTGATAAATTCTTAATCTCGCAAGGAATTAAGGGCTACAGGGAGAGTGCAGGTAAGTGGAGTTGAAATGCCCATCAGCCATGATTAAATGGCTGAATGGACTCGATGGAACGAATGGCCTTACTTCCACTCCTATGTTTTATGGTCTTACAATCAGAGCAACAAGGTGAGTTTGCATAGCACCATTAAGGCACATTCACTGAATGGCCAGGAGGGTCGACATGAGATGCAAGAGGTGACTTCAGTCCTGGGTCAAGAACAATAGCAACAACTTCTCTTGATCTGCCAACTCTGCTCCCCAATTTTCATTGAGCTCGGGCTGCGAGGCCACTGTCTTTTGGCTTCATGCTTTGTGTCTGGGATTACTGCAGTGGGATAATCTCATTGGCAACTCTCCTCATCACTAACTTCAATTTGAAAGGTTAATCTTTAGTGCTTAATGAGGCATCAGTGACGAACAACAGGCCTCCTTTCTGAGGACACGGAGATGGGGGAGCCTGAGACAGAAATGTAAATGTGACAGATGCGTAGGTAGCAACTGGGTTTATAAAAAATTAACATGAGCATCTGAAACTGTAGTTGCTTTATTATGAAATTCATTATTGTCCTTCTCATTGTTCACTCTCCATCTTTCTCTACATTTCTCCTGAGAGGCTTAATATTTCCCCGCGGTTCAGGCGCAAAGTCGTTGCTGTCTTAAAAAGCAACCCCCTTCCCCCCTCCCCCCCCCTCCCCCCACTGTCCACCTTCCACCTACCCACCTTCAACACCCTCCCCTCCCTTCAACACCAGCCCATTACGCCCAACCTAACTAATTCTGGCTGCCATTATTTGAATGGCTGAACCACAGGACCTTCAGGGTTTTCACCCAGGCCCTGGGTTTTCTGTCTGATAAAACTCCCCAGTAAATCTCCACTGCAGCTCATCCAAAACTCAAGCTGGCTCAGTCCTGCCTCACACCAGGTTTTGCTTGCTCATCAACACCCTCTGTGCCACCCTGAACACTGACCCCGCAACACCTTGTGTTTAAAATTCTTACACTGCATTTGCCGCTCCAACACTTCTGCATTCCTCCAGTTATGGCGTCTTGCCTACTGACGATTTCCCTTACTCCTTACATTCCACAGTCGGACCTTCAGCTATCTGGAGTCTATACTATGGAAATCTTCCTGTCGTGCATACTGCAATGTCAACCATGACCAGCACAGATTGCTACCCACCATCCTTTTTCCTTGACTGGGTATATCGTTGTACGGGAAAATCAGCAGTGAGTCTTAATGATGAGAGGCTCTTATCATAAGCAAGATATAGTTTAGTTGATGTTAACGATCAGGTAAAAGTTCCATTTGTACATTAGATGATGTTACTAAAGTATAGGATACCTGTAGATATAGGTCTTTACAAATATGCTACATCCATCTAATTATTCCGACAGTGCTCTGAGGGGCATATTCAGCACAGATTTCCAGAGTTAACTCAGCCACATAAAGGGCACTTAAACACTCCTTGGATAAGCATATGGATGATGATGGGATAGTGTAGGGGGATGGGCTTACACTGGTTCACAGGTCACCTCAACATCGAGGGCCGAAGGACCTGTTCTGCGCTGTATTGTTCTATGTTCTATGGGAGAAAGAGAGGACTGCAGATTCCCGATGTCCAAAACATCGATTCTCCTACTCCACAGATGCTGCCAAACTGGCTGTTCTTTTCCACACTTTTTGACACAGATTTCCAGATCCAGCATTGGCAGCAGTGAGCTCTCTGAGAGGCTGCGCAGATTAATCTGAAGATTTCCTGCTTTTCTTTAGTCTAGTCCTGGAAACCTCATTGGAAGAACCTCATTGGTGGGTGGCACTGCTGCCTCACAGCGCCAGAGACCTGGGTTCAATTCCCACCTCAGGTGACTCTCTGTGTGGAGTTTGCACATTCTCCCCGTGTCTGCGTGGGTTTCCTCTGGGTGCTCTGGTTTCCTCCCACAATGCAAAAATGTGCAGGTCAGGTGGATTAGCCATGCTAAATTGCCCGTAGTGTTAGGTGAAGGGGTAAATGTAGGGGAATGGGTCTGGGTGGGTTACGCTTCGGCATAAGAGCAGACAGGTCACAGAGATTTGGAGTCTGTCTGTGGTAATACAGCAAGATCACTTGCACTCTTACATCTGGCACAGAGGGATCACCTCAGTCCTTTCCAACAGGGTTTTCTTTTCATTTACTCATTGGATGTGGACGTTCAGCATTTATTTAAGACTCATTGCTGTGAGTCTGGAGTCACATGTCAGACAGACTAAATAAGGACAGCAGCTTTCCTTCCCTCAGGGACAAGAGTGAACCAAATGGGCTTTTCTACCCCTGACAACTGATCATGGATTCACGGTCATCATTAGTCTCGTAATTCCAGATTTTCTTTCTCCCCCTCTGTTGAATTCAAATTCCACCGTCTGCCATCGTTTCGATCCCAGGTTCCCAGATCATTACCTGGGTCTCTGGATTTACCATCCAGCGATAATGCCGCTAGGCCATCACCTCCCCTTAATCATTTGGATGCCATGGTTACACATGTAAAGGTATTTGGTTTGGAGACAACCCTTCACCCCATGGGGACAGTAAATCCTTGGTTAAGGCAGGAAGTGTTCAGGATATATCTCTTATTAATTCTTTCACAGGATGTGGATTTCACTGGAAAGGTCAGTATTTAATATCCAAGCTAATTACCATAAGGCATTAAGACCATTAGACGTGGCACCAGAAATTAAGCCATTCAGCCCATCAAGACTGCTACACCATTCAATCGTGTCTGATACGTTTCTCAACCCCATTCTCCTGCTTTCTCCCTGTAACCTTTGATCCCCTTAAAAACCAAGAAGCCATCTATCTCTTTCTTAAATATACTTAACGACATGGCCTCCATCGACTTATGTGCCAATGAATTTTATAGGTTCCCCACTCTCTGGCTGAAGAAGTTTCACCTGATCTCTGTCCTAAAGGGTCTTCCCTTTACTCTAGATTAGATTAGATTACTTACAGTGTGGAAACAGGCCCTTCGGCCCAACAAGTCCACACCGACCCGCCGAAGCACAACCAACCCATACCCCTACATTTACCCCTTACCTAACACTATGGGCAATTTATCATGGCCAATTCACCTGGCCTGCACATCTTTGGACTGTGGGAGGAAACCGGAGCACCAGGAGGAAACCCACGCAGACACGGGGAGAATGTGCAAACTCCACACAGTCAGTCGCCTGAGGCGGGAATTGAACCCGGGTCTCTGGCGCTGTGAGGCAGCAGTGCTAACCACTGTGCTCTAAGGCTGTGCCCTTGGGTCCTACTCTCTCCTGCTAATTGAAACATTTTCCCAAGACCCAGGTCTTTCATTGTTCTGTAAGTTTTCATGAGATAGAGTTGGGAAGGTGGTGATGAGCTGTCTTATTGAGTATTTCAAACTTATCGCAGGATCTCTATTTTAATGAAAGGATCTTTGGAGGTCCTGGCAAGTTCAGACTCAAAAGCAAATGACCACTTTCACAAAAATATCTTCCAGACTCCACTGGCCTGCCAAACCTTCTCAGATTGGGTGCAGCTTAATGCAGTTTCCAATATTAAGATTTTATAACACAATAACCCTATATAACACCTCTTTAAACACATTCATTTCTGTAAATAGTTTACATTGAAATCCTTTCACTTCCACAGCTTTTATTCAGCAGCTCTGATATCATGGCTCTGTGTCAAATTCGCTTTGATAACTGCTCTGGTGAAAGGACTTGAGACATTCTACCATATCAAAGGTACTATATAAATGCATTATTTTTAATAACCGTCCGTACAATGAGAAGAATCTGCTTGCTGGGAATGGTTCAAGGCACAGTGACAGTGGGAAAGTCAAGCTCAGAAATTCCAGTGCAGCCCAAGAAATTGACAGATGCTGAGGCGAACAGTTTGAAAGCGATGGAAGATAAAATAGTGAATCAATTTGATTTTGTTTCAGGTATGGGAGAAAAATAACCTCAGCAGCGTAACACAGAGAGTAACCTTGTAAGCAGTGGCTATTGAAGAGCCCATTAGCAGTAAGCCATGTGTGGAGACTGAGAGTCTGTCCGCACTGCATTTGTTGCAGTGTGCCAGATTGAATTGACAGCCATCTCTTCTTGCTTGTCAACTGATTTAATTCTAAGTATAATCTTCAAATCAGCTCTCGATGGCTAAAGAGACTCTAAGATGGTGAGCTTACTTAACCCAGCTGCTGTTCAAAAGAAAATAACGGAGATCATGTCTTTCACACCCTTTCCAGAAAACCATACATGTAAGAAAAGATGGAGGCCTTTCAGCCCATCATGTCTGCTCTGCCACTCAATCAGACCATGGCTGATCTGATCATCCTCAACTCCATTTCTCTGCCTTATGCCTGAGTGATTAAAAATCTGTCTCCCTCAATTTTCAATATACTTAACAAGTGTCAACAACCTTCAGTAAAGAATGTCACAGATAACATTGTAAAAGTGCTTCGCACCCAATTAAGTCCTTCATGCCCAGCAAAGAAAGCAAATCCTGAGTTCAGCTATACCCAATGTCAGGAGAGTAAGGCAAGGTTGGATGGTCTTTAATGCTAGGAATGTAATAGGCTGATGGGTTAATGGCATGGATTGACACATGGAAGTATGATATTGTTGCCATCACAGAAACATGGTTAAGGGAAGGACTGGACTAGCAACTCAACATTCTGGACCACAGGATCTTATGGTGAGACAGAGGGGGATGTAAGAAGCGTGGTGAGGTAGCACTTTTAATTAAGAAATCAATTCTGGCAATAAGGAGAGATGATACCTTGGAAGGATCCTCAAAAGAGGCTTTGTGGGTAGAAGTTAGGCATGTGAAGGGGGCAGCCACTTTACTGGGAGTGTACTTAGACTTAGACTTAGACTTACAGTGTGGAAACAGGCCCTTCGGCCCAACAAGTCCACACCGACCCGCCGAAGCGCAACCCACCCATACCCCTACATTTTACCGCTTACCTAACACTACGGGCAATTTAGCTTGGCCAATTCACCTGACCCGCACATCTTTGTGACTGTGGGAGGAAACCGGAGCACCCGGAGGAAACCCACGCAGACACGGGGAGAACGTGCAAACTCCACACAGTCAGTCGCCTGAGTCGGGAATTGAACCCGGGTCTACAGGCGCTGTGAGGCAGCAGTGCTAACCACTGTGCCACCGTGCCGCCCACTATAGACCCCCAAAGTGGGAAATAGTGGAACAAATATGTAGACAGTTCACAGAAGTGTGTAAGAGTAATAATCTCTTAATTATACGAGGGGATATCAGCTTTCCCAACATAAATTGTGATAGTCATGGTGTTAAGAGGGGGTGGCTTGCCTGAATGTCTCCAGGAAGGTTTTTGTATCAATGCACAAAAGGCCCAACAAGGGGAAAGACTCTGAACAAGTGTTCAATGTGGGGAACATTTTAATGATACCAACCACAACACAGTGCCATTCAAATTCGTTATGGGGGTGGAGAAAATGGCCTGCAAAAGATGGCTTTGGATTGGGGGCAGGCAACTCAAGATTTTATTAAAGTAAAGCAGGATCTGGCCACAGTAGAGTGGGAGCAGCTCTTTGAGAGCAATCCTACACTGGAGCAGTGAGGAGTATTTAAAAAAAATAGCTGGGGTGTGTACAGTTCCAACATGTACCCCTGAGGGGGAAATGTAGCAGTGATAAGTTTAGGGAATTCCGGATGTCGAGGACAATTCAGGACTGGATGAAGAAGAAGAGAAACGCATTTAGCTAGTCCAAAGGGAGCAATTCAGCTGTGGTTCTAGAGGAATATAAAAGGGAACTGAGGAAAGCAATTGTTGGGCATAAAGGATTTGCAAACAGGATAAGCGAAAATCCTAAGATACTTTATAAATACTTTAAAGGGAAGAGGCTAACCAGGGAAACAGTAGGGCCCATTAGGAACCAAGGGGGCAACCTATGTGTGTGAAATTGCAGGGTATGGGAAGGGAATTCAATGAATACTTCTCCTCGATGCCAGAGGACTGGAGGATGGCTAATGTGGTTCCACTTTTCAAGAAGGGTAATAGAAATTACAGATCAGTGGGTCTCACAGGGGTAGAGAAACTATTGGGGAAAATTCTGAATGAGCGCATTAATACCCACTTGGAAAGGCATGGGTTAATTAGAAACAGTCAGCATGTCTTTGTCAGAGGAAGGTCATGTCTGACAAATGTGTCAGAATTTTTCGAAAATGTAATCAAGTGTGTGCATGAGGGAAGTTCAGTTGATGTAGTTTGTATGGATTTTAGCAAAGCTTTTGATAAGGTCCAACATTGGAGACTGATGGAACAGGTTAAAGCACGTGGAATTCAGGGAAACTTAATGAGATGGATCAGAAACTGACTGAGCAACAGGACACAAAGGGTAGTGGGAAAAGACTGTTCATGTGACTGGAGGGCAATGTCCAGCAGCATACCACCAGGATCAGGACTGGGATCCTTAGTGTTTGTTACATACAGAAACAGTGTAGATGAAAATGTGGAGGCAGGTTTGCAGATGACACCATCATTAGCGGGTGGTTAATGGTGAAGAAGACGATTGTAGTTTATCGGAAGATATAGATGGGTTGGTCAGATGGATAGATGGTATTTAACCCAGATAAATGTGAGGTGATGGAAGAAACAACAAGATGGGGGAGTACTTCATGAATAGCAGGGCATAGGGTAGCTCAGAGGAATAGAGGGATCTTGGGTAATTATTCACATATTCCTGAAGTCGACAGAGCACATGAATAGGATCGACAAAGAGGCATATGGGACACTAGCTTTCATCAGTTGTGAAGTAGACTATACGACAAATTTGGTAATGTTGTAGGGGTACAGAGCTTTGGTTAGGCCATAGCTGGAGTACTGTGTGCAGTTCTGGTCACCTCACTAAAAGAAGGATGTGATAGCACTAAGAGGGGATACAGAGGAGATTCACCAGGATGTTGTCTGTGATGGAGAAATTGAGTTATTAGGAGAGACTAGATAGGCTTGGATTGCTTTCTTTCGAACAGAAAAGACTGAGGGGGAACATTATTGAGGTGTATAAAATTTGAGGGGTATGGACAGAGTGAGTAGGGAAGAGCTGTTCCTCTTAGTTGAGGAGTCAATTTAGAAGGGGGATAAGTTTAGAGAAAGGGACAGGAGATTTAGAGGGAATTTTTCACTCAGAGGATGGTGGGAGTCTGGAATCTGGAATGTAATAGAAGTGAAAATCTTATGACTTTTAAAAAATATTTGGGTGAGCACTTGAACTATCATAACATTCAAGCCATGATGGCGTCGGTGTTGGAGTATATGGGACAAGTGCAGAACATTGGGATTAGGTTAGATTCCCTGCAGTGTGGAAACAGGCCCTTCAGCCCAACAAGTCCACACTGACCCTCCGAAGAGTGACCCAACCAGACCCATTCTCCTACATTCACCCCTGACTAATGCACCTAACACTATGGGCAATTTAGATTAGATTACTCACAGTGTGGAAACAGACCCTTCGGCCCAACAAGTCCACACCAACCCGCCGAAGCGAAACCATCCAGACCCAGACCCCTACATTCACCCCTTCACCTACCACTACGGGCAATTTAGCGTGGCCAATTTACCTAACCTGCGCATCTTTGGACCATGGGAGGAAACCGGAGCACCCGGAGGAAACCCACGCAGACACGGGAAGAATGTGCAAACTCAACACAGACAGTTGTCTGAGGCAGGAATTGAACCCGGGTCCCTGGCGCTGTGAGGCAGCAGTGCTAACCACTGAGCCACTGTGCCAATTAGTGTGCCTTTAGTGATAGTTATGTCAGTGCAGATTCAATGGGCTGTATGAATCTAAGACTATGACTCTAAGTACATTTTATCAGAGTAAGCTCTGTAGTAATGCAGGAAGACAGTGGCCAATGTGTACACAATAATCTCCCACAAACAGAAACATGATTAATAACCACAAAATCTGTTAGTGGATTGGGTTGAATGATTACAGGGTTGACAGCTCAGTGCAGTCTGAAGGATATCTTTGCAGAGATGGTGTGTTGCCATTTGGGTTTGAACATGCCAGAACAAAGAAAATAACATCTAAAAAACTTTTTGTCCAATAGAGATCCTGCAACATGTTTGAGATATTCAAGAAGACAGCTCACGAGCACCCTGACAAGGGGTCAGAGTCATAGAGTCATACAGCACAGAAACAGACCCTTCAGTCCAACTCGTCTATACCAATCAGATAGTCTAATCTAATCTAGTCCCATTTGCCAGCACTTGGCATATCCCTTGAAACCCTTCCTATTCATATACCCATCCAGATGCCTTTTAAATGCTGTTATTGTACCAGCCTCCATCACTTCCTCTGGCAGCTCATTCCATACACGCACCACCCTCTGCGTGAAAAGGTTTGTGCACAACACCAGCAGAAGGGTCGGTTTCACATGAGATATCAAACTGTGGGACTTTCTGCCTTCCCAAGTGAGTGTAAAGCAGCTGATTGAGCAGTTTCAAAGAACAAGCTGGTGAGTTCTTGATCGATACTTATCTCCCCAAAACATCAGCAAAACAGATAATCTGATCAGCCTTGTATCATTGTTTGTGGCATTTTCTGCATGCAAATTTCTTGCCTAATCTCCGACATTAAAACCACACCTTTATTGACAATAAAGCGCTTTGTAACATGCCAATATCTGAAAAGGGTCTTAGAAATACAGATCTGTTTGTGTTTCATTTTTCACTGTGCCATTCTTTTCAAGATTTGGAGGTGCCAGTGTTGGACTGGGATGTACAAAGTTAAAAATCACACAACACCAGGTTATAGTCCAACAAGTTTATTTGGAAGCACTAGCTTTCAGAGCTTTGCTCCTTCATTAGGTGGCTTTGCTACCTGATGAAGGAGCAGCACTCCAAAAACTAGTGCTTCCAAATAAACCTGTTGGACTATAATCTGGTGTTGTGTGATTTTTAACTTTGTACACTTTTCAAACCCTTCTCTGACTCTTCACCTATCACTGACACGGTTTCTGTTAATAGCTCTTGGATATTTTCATCCGGATACAGACGCTGGAGAGATATAGCTTTTTTATCACTTCACAAATTCAAACGTCAGATGGAGTGTGCGAAAACACTGGGACTACATCCTCTGGACCTGCCAAGATAATATGTCTATCTCGGCAGAGCAGACTCAGGAAAGGAGATGTAATTCAGATAAATGAGGTAAATCTGTGTGCTTTCAAAACTACCTAAACCAGCACTATAGGTACAAGAATACAACAAACTGCCCACATTGAATAGAAAGACACTGAAGGTACCTGTTAATAACAAAACACACAAAAATCTAACTTAACCATACCTGTAAACACACAAAGCCCCAACTCCTTTTACTTTGTTGATGTTAAGAATGGGATTGCACTGGAAATTGCAATGGAAATGCATTGCATTATACAGTATCCTTTGGGAACTCTGAATCTCAAAGTCCTTTAAAGTCAAGGAAGCACTTTTGTGATGTCAACATTTTTGGTATCTGAATTGTGCGCAGCAGGCGCCCACAACCAGCAATATGAAAATAACCGGCTATCAGTCCAGAGTGAGGTTGGTTGAGGGATAAATATTGACTTTGACGGGGGAATCTCCTTTTTTTTAACATTCGCTCCTGGGACGTGGGTGTCACTGGCTGGGCCCAGCATTCATTGTCCATCTCTACTTGCCCCTTGAGAAGGTGGCGATGAGCTGCCTTCTTGAACCGCTGCAGTCCACCTGCTGTGGGTTGACCTTCAATGTCCTTCGGGAGAGAATTCCAGGGTTTTCACTCAGTGCCAATGAAGGAATGGCGATATATTTCCAAGTCAGGATGGTGAGGGACTCAGAGGGAACTTGCAGTGGATGGTATTCCCATATGTATGCTGTCCTTGTCCTAGATTTGCAAGGTGCTGTAAAAGGTGCTTGGGTGAGTTACCTTGTAGATAGTACATATTGCTGATATGAGTATTGGAAGTCAATACATTTAATGACCCAAATTCCACTACTTCCTGCGCAAGCGATATCCAAGCACTAAAGACTGAGGGAAAAATAAATTCTCCTCACTTCAGACTTAAATGGGAGACCCCTTAGATCTGAGCCATTGATTGTACAATCGCTTTAGCTCTGTATATCACTTGCTGCTTATACTGTTTGGCACACAAATAATTTGGTGTGGTAGCTTCACCAGGTTGACACCTCATTTTCATAAATACTTGATGTTGCCCCTGGCATGCCCTCCTGCACTCTCCACTCAACCAGGGTTGATCATCTGGCTTGATGGTAATAGTGGAGTGGGGGGATATGCCAGGCCCTGAGGTTACAGATTGTGCTGGAGTACAGTTCTGCTGCTGTTGATGGCCCACAGCACCTCATGGATGCCCAGTCTTGAGTTACTAGATCTGTTTGAAGTCTGTCCCATTTAGCACGGTGATAGTGCCACACAACATGATGGAGAGCATGCTCAATGTGAAGGTAGGACATTGTCCCCACAAGGACTGAGCGGTGGTCACTCTTACCGATACTGTCATGGACAGATGCAGATTGGTAAGGATATGGTCAAGTATGTTTCTCCCTCCTGTTGGTTCCCTCACCCGCAGACCCAGTTGAACAGCTATGTCCTTTAGCACCTGACCAGCTTCATCAGTAGCACTGCTGCTGAGCCACTCTGTGTAGTTGGCATTGAAATCCCCCACCCACAGCACATCTTGTGTCCTTGCCACCCTCAGCCCTTCCTCCTTGTGTTGTTAAACAAGGAGGAGCATTGATTCATCTGCTGAAGGAGGGCGGTACATGGTAATCAGCAAGACGTTTCCTTGCCCATGTTTAACCTGAAGCCATGAGACTTCATGGGGTGCGGAGTCAATGTTGAGATCTCCCAGTGCAACTCCTTCCCAACTGTGGTGTAAGTCATATGGCATCTAGGACATTATCCATAGGCAGGCAAACTATGTCAGGCTGTTTCTTGGTCACACAACACCATGTTATAGTCTATCAGGTTTATTTGAAATCACAAGCTTTCAGAGCACTGCTCTTTCGTCTGACGAACTTCACCTGATGAAGGAGCAGCGCTTCGAAAGCTTGTGATTTCAAATTAACTTGTTGGACTATAACTGGGTGACATGTGACTTCTGACCTTGCCCACCCCAGTCCAACAGTGGCTCCTCCCACAGGAAAGCTGTTGCTTGAATTGTCTGTTTGACAGCTCTCCCAATCTGGGCACCAGCCCCCAGATGTTAGTCAGGAGGACTTTGCAGGGGGGACAGGGCTGTTTCTGCCATTGTCCTTTCCAGTGCCTTTCTCGATGTCAGGTCATCCGTCCAGTTTCATTTCTTTGTTGCGACTTTGTGGTGATTGGTACAACTGACTGGCTTGCAAGGCCATTTCAGAAGGCAGTTAAGAGTCAGCCCCATTGGAGTCACATGTCAACCAGACCAGGTAATGGCAACAGGTTCCCTGAAGGCATTAACTTGTAAACATATAAACATTCAAACCTATCAATTAGGAGCACATTGATCATTCGACCCCTTCCTTTAATTAGATCAAGGCTGATCGAAATGTACCATATTTTAAGCGCCAATAATTTTTCATCCCTTCACTGAAGAACATTGCTGTACAGCTAGTAACATCATTGATCTGGCAATTTCTGAAGTGCCCAGGTTAGTTCAAATTCCACCAGATCAGCTGGGGGAATTTAAATTCATAGAATCCCTACAGTGTGGGAGCAGGCCATTCAGCCCAACAAATCCACGCCCATTCTCCAGAGAGCATCCCATCCAGACTCGCTCCCACCCTCCCCGCCAACCACCCTATTCCTGAAACCCCACATTTCCCATGGCTAATCCACCTAACCTGCACATCCCTGGATACTACAGGCAATTTCCCATGGCCAATCCACTTAACCTACACCTCTTTGGGCTGTGGTAGATAACCCACACAGACACGGGGAAGAATGTGCAAACTCCACACTGACAGTTACCCAAGGATGGAATTGAACCCAGGTCCCTGGTGCCGTGAGGCAGCAGTGCTAACGACTGAGCCACCGTACCATGTTCAGGGCATCAAGGGTTACAAGCAGAAGGCAAGAGAATGGGGTTGAGAAACATATCAGCCATGATTCAATGGCAGAGCAGATTTTATAAGAACTGGAACTAAACAGTAAAATGACCATGAAATTACCATCAGTTATTGTTAAATGCACATCATGAGCCCTAATTTCTTTTAGGGAAGGAAATCTGCTGTCCGTACCCAGTCTGACCGACACGATTCCAGATTCAAGGCAAAACAATTTGCTCTCAAATGCCCTCTGGAACTTTTTAAGAAGAGTCATAATGACTCAAAGCATTAACTCAATTTCTCTCGACACAGATACTGTCAGTTACATTCATTTTCCGTTACCTCCTATTTTTAATTCAGATCTCCAGCATCTGGTATACTTTGCCTTTATTCCATGCTCAATTTAGTGACATTAAAGCTTTGATGATGATTGCCAACTGTGCATGTGCACAATATTAAGCCAATTTTTAAGTGTTGACATTAAAGTTCTACTTTGTTTAACACTTTATTTCTTAAACTTAACTTTAACGAGAACATGTTAACCTTAAGAGAATCCTGAAGTGAGGCAATTGCAATGTTGGCATTCATTTCAAGAGTTCTAGAATACAAGCGCAGAGATGTACTGCTGAGGCTGGATACAGGGCTTTGGTCAGACCACATTTAGTATTTTGTAAGCAGTTTTGTGCCCCATATCTAAGGAAGGATGCAGTGACATTGGAGGGGGTCCAGAGGAGGTTTAGAAGAATAATCCCAGGAATGAGCGATTGTCATACAAAGAGCAGTTGAGGACTCTGGGTCTGTAGTTAATAGTGTTTAGAAGGATGAGAGGGAATCTGATTTAAACTTGTAGAATACTGAGAGGCCTGGATGGAGTGGATGTGGAGAAGATGCCAGGAGTAAGAGAGACTAGGATCCAAGGACATAGCCTCAGAGTGAAGGGACAACCTGTTAGAATTGAGGTGAGGAGGAATTTCTTTGTCCAGAGAGTGGTGAATCTATAGAACTCATAGCCACAGAGGGCTGTAGAGGCCAAGTCATTGAGTGTATTTAAGACAGAGATAGATCAGTGCTCCATTGGTAAGGGGAATCAAGGGTTACAGGGAAAAGGCAGGAGAATGGGGTTAAGAAACATATCAGCCATGATTCAATAGCAGAGCAGATTGATGGGCTGAAAAGACTAATTCTGCTCCTGTATGGTCTTATGCATCATTACGGTCCATACTATCCAAACTGTCTTATGGTCTTGTGTACCATGGATTGCTACTTATCACAATGTTTTACAAATCGAAGAGAGGTATCACTGATACATAGATGTTCCTTGTTGTCAGAAACTGAAAGTTTATTTTGATGGGTACAGCACTCCAAGGCAAAATGAGAGCACGGCACCCTCCGCATTGGTTACCCAGGTGCCTATTTAACATGGATAGCAAATGCTATGTGACCAAACTCCTCAGCAAAGTCTTCGATATCGACCATTCCAGCACTGGAAGTGTTAAAAGCTAAGTGTTTAAAAATTCCTTAGCCAATATAAGAATCTCTGAACACCAGAAAATAAGTCTCTTACAGGGACAATTACAATAATTCAGGAGCAATTGATCTACTAGCCTAAGGTAAGGAATCTTTCAAGTGGAATCTCATTATTTGAAACTCATTAGTATAAAGCTCGCTTTATAACGATTAGTCTCTCTGCCCCCTCTGGCTTGATGTTGCATGAAAGCAGTCGTAAAATCAGCATGAAGGAAGGGAAGGCTTCATTCATCGGAAGTTCTGTCCATCTCACTCCATTAGTAGCCAGAAGCTGCTTAACACCTCCAATCCTCCCAGGAACCATGCTCAAAGTCCTGTAAACAACAGCCCAGTCAGAGGGCTACAAGAGGCCAGATGAGACAAGAACTAATCTGTCCCTCAGAGGCAATTCGTCCTTCACGACCCCTGTACTGTGGAAAAGTAACCCACTCCTTCCGACTCAACATGGTAATTCACTAAACCACAGCAGGGCCAGGTTTTGGTTGGGAACACAGGACCAGGACCAGACCATTGAGTCTGCTCCACCACATTCAATATAATTGTTGCTGATCAGCTGTTTCAGTGCTATTCTTTGTTCAACCACCCTGCTAAGAATTTCGTAAGTTTCAATGAGATCACCTCACTCGAGAGAACACTGACCCAGTTATCCCAGTGTTTTTTCAAAGAGCTGCCCCTATTCAATTGGCAAGCGCAGCAAAGACCCCAAACACTTCACACACAACAGGGGTAAGTGCCCTTCAAATCATTTTGACACATGTCAATGTGATTTTACCCTGTTATCAAACGACTCCTTATGAATACTTTAGGAGAGTAACTTTGGTCTCAATGTAGCCTTGAAAGCATTGATTGAAAAGGCATCTCGGGAAGTTTATATATATTTATTACCAACATCAACTATTGTAACATACAACATATAATACCACTTTCTCAAGGACAGATTGTGGAGACACAGGTGAGGTGCAAGAGCACAAACAGTTTTGACTTTGGGAAATGGTATAAATACCATGGTGACAAGTTGTCTGCTCATTTTACACTCCTCTTCAGTTTAAACCCCATGGGGATCAGGAGGAGAGATGTAAAGCTCAGTAATAGGATATGTCTATCAAGAAAAACTGAACACTCAGTTCTCCTGCAATGAGAAGACTAAACGGTGACACGTTCAAAAAATTATGATAGAGCTCGATAAAGTAGAAGCAGGAAAATGTTTCCATTTCAGAGAAGGTCAGAATCAGAGGTCATTAATATCAGATAGTCACCACATAAATCAAAAAAGAATTCAGGAGGAACATCTTGAGCCATAGAGTGGTGAGAAGATGGAACTCACTACCACAGGGAGTGGCTGAGACAAATAGCACAGATGCATTTAAGGGGAAGCGTGAAAAGTACATGATAGAGAAAGGAATAGAAGGAAAAAGAATCATACCAGACTTGAAATGGTAACTCTGTTTTTCTCTCTCCACAGTTGCCGCCAGAGCAAAGTGTTTCCTGCACTTTTTGCTTTAATTTCAGATTTCCAGCATCAGCAGCATCTTACTTTATGAAAGGAATAGGAGGTGAAGAGTGTAAGAAGGATGGCAGGAGGTTCATGTGTAGCATCAATAATATGTCTGTTGGGCCCAATGACCTGTTGTGATGTTAACTTTCTCTGTAATTCCATTTAAATGCTGCTGCAAATGTGTTGCTGGTCAAAGCACAGCAGGTTAGGCAGCATCTCAGGAATAGAGAATTCGACGTTTCGAGCATAAGCCCTTCATCAGGAATAAGAGAGAGAGAGCCAAGCCGGCTAAGATAAAAGGTAGGGAGGAGGGACTAGGGGGAGGGGCGATGGAGGTGGGATTGGTGGAAGGAGGTCAAGGTGAGGGTGATAGGCCGGAGTGGGGTGGGGGCGGAGAGGTCAGGAAGAGGATTGCAGGTTAGGAGGGCGGTGCTGAGTTGAGGGAACCGACTGAGACAAGGTGGGGGGAGGGGAAATGAGGAAGCTGGAGAAATCTGAATTCATACCTTGTGGTTGGAGGGTTCCCAGGCGGAAGATGAGGCGCTCCTCCTCCAGCCGTCGTGTAGTTGTGTTCTGCCGGTGGAGGAGTCCAAGGACCTGCATGTCCTCGGTGGAGTGGGAGGGGGAGTTAAAGTGTTGAGCCACGGGGTGATTGGGTTGGTTGGTTCGGGCGGCCCAGAGGTGTTCTCTGAAGCGTTCCGCAAGTAAGCGGCCTGTCTCACCAATATAGAGGAGGCCACATCGGGTGCAGCGGATGCAATAGATGATGTGTGTGGAGGTACAGGTGAACTTGTGGCGGATATGGAAGGATCCCTTGGGGCCTTGGAGGGAAGTGAGTGTGGAGGTGTGGGCGCAAGTTTTACATTTCCTGCGGTTGCAGGGGAAGGTGCCGGGGGTGGAGGTTGGGTTGGTGGGGGGTGTGGATCTGACAAGGGAGTCACGAAGGGAGTGGTCCTTGCGGAACGCTGATAGGGGAGGGGAGGGAAATATATCCTTGGTGGTGGGGTCCGTTTGGAGGTGGCGGAAATGGCGGCGGATAATACGTTGTATGCGCAGGTTGGTGGGGTGGTAGGTGAGAACCAGTGGGGTTCTGTCTTGGTGGCGGTTGGAGGAGCGGGGCTCAAGGGCGGAGGAGCGGGAAGTGGAGGAGATGCGGTGGAGGGCATCGTCGATCACGTCTGGGGGGAATCTGCGGTCCTTGAAGAAGGAGGCCATCTGGGTTGTGCGGTGTTGGAATTGGTCCTCCTGGGAGCAGATGCGGCGGAGACGAAGGAATTGGGAATATGGGATGGCGTTTTTACAGGGGGCAGGGTGGGAGGAGGTGTAGTCCAGGTAGCTGTGGGAGTCAGTCGGTTTATAATAGATGTCTGTGTTGAGTCGGTCGCCCGAGATAGAAATGGAAAGGTCTAGGAAGGGGAGGGAGGAGTCTGAGACAGTCCAGGTGAATTTCAGGTCGGGATGGAAGGTGTTCCACACTCACTTCCCTCCAAGGCCCCAAGGGATCCTTCCATATCCGCCACAAGTTCACCTGTACCTCCACACACATCATCTATTGCATCCGCTGCACCCGATGTGGCCTCCTCTATATTGGTGAGACAGGCCGCTTACTTGCGGAACGCTTCAGAGAACACCTCTGGGCCGCCCGAACCAACCAACCCAATCACCCCGTGGCTCAACACTTTAACTCCCCCTCCCACTCCACCGAGGACATGCAGGTCCTTGGACTCCTCCACCGGCAGAACACAACTACACGACGGCTGGAGGAGGAGCGCCTCATCTTCCGCCTGGGAACCCTCCAACCACAAGGTATGAATTCAGATTTCTCCAGCTTCCTCATTTCCCCTCCCCCCACCTTGTCTCAGTCGGTTCCCTCAACTCAGCACCGCCCTCCTAACCTGCAATCCTCTTCCTGACCTCTCCGCCCCCACCCCACTCCGGCCTATCACCCTCACCTTGACCTCCTTCCACCTATCCCACCTCCATCGCCCCTCCCCCTAGTCCCTCCTCCCTACCTTTTATCTTAGCCGGCTTGGCTCTCTCTCTCTTATTCCTGATGAAGGGCTTATGCTCGAAACGTCGAATTCTCTATTCCTGAGATGCTGCCTAACCTGCTGTGCTTTGACCAGCAACACATTTGCAGCTGTGATCTCCAGCATCTGCAGACCTCATTTTTTACTCCTAATTCCATTTAAATGGCAATCACCTGTTTTATACAATTGGATAAAGTCAAAATGAACCCTTTTTCGAATCGTACTTCATTGGGAATCATTTTTTCTGACTCATAGATAAGTTACAGTTGCAAGCTCCACACTGAACTGTGTATTCACTGTATGGAGATCGATCTAAAGTGGAGCTAATTGTGGGGTCTACAGTAATGACTATCTTTCTTTATAGTTTTCTTCTATATAATTTCATGGGATGGGGCTGTGGATGAATGGGTCAGCAGGTCTTGCACATTCCCCAATTTACTGTGAACTAACAGACTTGCTTGGCCATCACAGACAGCAGCTAAGAGACAGCCACATTGCTGTGGGTCCAGACACACACGTAGGCCAGATCCGATAAAGACAGCAGATTTCTGTTCACAAAGGATATGAGTGAACCAAATGCACCAATGATTCGATTTGACGTCCATGCAAACAAACAAAATAAAAACAGAAGGAATTGGTTAAGTCTCTCGGGCCTGCTCTACGGTTCAACTAGCCCTCAGCTGATGTGGTTTTGAATTCTACCGTCCCATCTGTTGGTTTTGATTCCCCTGCCCAACAAAATAGTTCTGAAGAAGGGTCAGTGAAATCTAAACATTAACTCTGTTTCTCTCTCCGCAGATGCTGCCAGACCTGCTGAGTTTCACCAGCAATGTCTGACTTTGTTCAGATTTCCAACATCCTCAGTCCTTTGTCTTTTTAAGATTTAAAACAAAACAATGTACCTCGGCCTTAAAAAATATTCAATGACCTTGCTTCTACTTTTCTGAGGAAGAGGGTTTCAAAGTAGCACAATCCTCTGATAGAGAAAAGAAAAGCTTCATCTTTGTCCTAAAAGGGAGATCCTTAATTTTAAAACTGTGCCCTCTACTTCTGGACTGACCCGAAGAGGAAACATCCTTTCCGCGTCCATCTTGTCAAGACCACTCAGGACCTTATCCTCTTCAATCGTCACTCCCTCACTCACTCACTCCCTCACTCTTCAATCGTCACTCCCTCACTCACTCACTCTCTCACTCCCTCCCTCACTCTTCAATCATCACTCCCTCACTCACTCACTCCCTCACTCACTCCCTCACTTTTCAATCGTCACTCCCTCACTCACTCACTCCCTCACTCTTCAATCGTCACTCCCTCACTCACTCACTCCCTCACTCCCTCCCTCACTCCCTCACTCTTCAATCGTCACTCCCTCACTCACTCACTCACTCCCTCACTCACTCCCTCACTTTTCAATCGTCATTCCCTCACTCCCTCACTCTCCAATTGTCACTCCCTCACTCACTCACTCCCTCACTCACTCCCTCACTTACTCCCTCACTCCCTCACTCTTCAATTGTCACTCCCTCACTCACTCACTCCCTCACTCACTCCCTCACTCCCTCACTCTTCAATCATCACTCCCTCACTCACTCACTCCCTCACTCCCTCCCTCACTCTTCAATCGTCACTCCCTCACTCACTCACTCCCTCACTCCCTCCCTCACTCCCTCACTCTTCAATCGTCACTCCCTCACTCACTCCCTCACTCCCTCACTCACTCCCTCACTTTTCAATCGTCATTCCCTCACTCACTTACTCCCTCACTCCCTCACTCTTCAATTGTCACTCCCTCACTCACTCCCTCCCTCACTCTTCAATCGTCACTCCCTCACTCACTCACTCCCTCACTTTTCAATCCTCACTCCCTCACTCCCTCACTCTTCAATTGTCACTCCCTCACTCCCTCACTCTTCAATTGTTACTCCCTCACTCATTCACTCCCTCACTCACTCCCTCACTCTTCAATCGTCACTCCCTCACTCACTCACTCTCTCACTCTTCAATCATCACTCCCTCACTCACTCACTCCCTCACTCACTTCCTCACTCCGTCACTCTTTGAAACTCCACTGGAACCAAGCGTATCTGTCCAACCTTTTCTCATATGGACAACCCGCTCATATCAATCCAACAAATCACTCCGAAACCACCTCCAATAGATTTACATTCTTCCGTAAAGAAGGAGACTAAAACACCGTACAGCGTATTGTAGAAAGAACGGTGGATGCTGTAAATTAGAAATAAAAATAGAAGTTTCTGGAAAAGCTCAGCAGGTCTGGCAGCATCTGTGAAGAGAAATCAGAGTTAACTTTTTGGGCTTCTGTCACCAGACCTGAAACATTAACACCACCAGACCGATGGTGCCAGACCTGTGGAGATTTTCCTGTAACTTCTGTTTTTTTTGTTTCTGACACATTATATTGTGTTGGATTCAAGATTGGGTTTTATTCTAATGGTCCTCCTGTCCACCTTCCTTCCCACCTATCCTCACCACCCTCCTCTTTGAGCTATGGCGTTCACCCCCACTTTCATCTCCCTATCGCATTCTCAGCTACTTTCCCTCCCAGCCCCACCCCTCTCCCATTTATCTCCCTACCCCCTTGGCCCACAAGCCTCATTCCTGATGAAGGGCTTATGCCCAAAACGTCGATTCTCCTGCTCCTTGGCTGCTTCCTGACCAGCTGTGCTTTTCCAGCACACACTCTTCGACTAGATTTTATTCCCTTAAAGGTCTGGATTGAGAATAATGTCTTACATCGTGCAGAAGGAAGACATTCGGATGGTAACTGTGCTGGTTCTTTGATGGAGCTGTCCAAATTGTCTACTCTGCACTTTCCCAACTGCTTTGCTGTTTGTCCCCTTGCTTTTCATCCAACTTCCTGTTGGGGGCAAGGAAAGAACAGGCTGCCCCATTTGGTTAGTCATCACTGATCGTTCTGGTACGAATGCATCAATGCTGACCATAAACCATCATGATCATTGAAGAGGCAATGACTGATGGAAACACAACATAACTGTGCTGCTTAACAGAGCTCGATTCACAGCCAATGTGAGAACATGTGAGTGCTCTGAAATCCAGTTGCTGGAAACTCTTAATCTCCAAGGGAGGTGTTGGATAACACCCTTTCTTCAGACACCAGAAGGGTCGTGGGTTCAAGTGGGCAGCACAATGGCTCAGTGGTTAGCACTGCTGCCTCACAGCGTGAGGGACCCAGGTTCAATTCCAGCCTCAGGTGACTGCCTGTGTGGAGTTTGTACATTCTACCCGTGCCTATAGTGGGTTTCCTCCTGCAGGCCGGGTGAGTTAGCCATGGGAAATGCAGGGTTACAGGGATAGGATCGGGGTGTGGTTGTGGGTGGTATGCTCTTCGGCAGATCACTGTGGACCCAATGGGCTGCATTGTAGAGATTCAATGAAAATCTAAATTCTATAAGTGCCCCTCTACAGCCCTGAGCGTATAAACCAGGAATATTTCTGATGAAGGCCTTTTGCCCGAAACGTCAATTTTGCTGCTCTTTGGATGCTGCCTGACCTGCTGTGCTTTTCCAGCACCTCTCTAATCTAGAATCTGGTTTCCAGCATCTGCAGTCATTGTTTTTACCTAATAGGATGTTAAATCCAAGCCTGGTCTACCCATGGACAATGTGAGCTGAAACGCTGGGAATCCTTCCCCAGGGTCCAGGCTGGTATTTAGCTCTCCATCTCTACCACTGAAAGTACATTATCTGATCATCGGTATGTTGCTGTGTGCGTATGAGTCACACCGTTTCCAACACTGCAATAATGGTCACATCTCCCGCATATTTCACTGGCTCAGACAGACTGAGTTCCAGTTCGTTACAACTTCAAGATTTTTCTTTCTTTCAATCCATCTTCTCATTTTTTTTGAGCAACTGCAAGTCAGGAGTGTGATGGAATGCCACCTCCCCGCCCCCCCCCTCAACTTGCCTGGATAGCTGTAGCTCCAACAACACTCAAAAACTCGACACCATCCAAAACAAAGCAGCCCACTTGATTGGTACTACATCCACAAGCATCCACTCCCTCCACCACCAACGCTCAGTAGCAGCAGTGTGCACTGAGATGTACTGCAGAAATTCACCAAAGATCCTGAGACAGCATCTTCTCAACACACAACTACTTCCATTCAGAAGAACAAGGGCAGCAGATACATAGAAACACCACCAGCTGTAAGTTCCCTTCCAAGCCATTCACCATCCTGACTTGGAAATATATCATCGTTCCTTCACTGTTGCTGGGTCAAAATCTGGGAATTCCCTCCCTGAGGGTATAGTGGGTCAACCAGTGGTTCAAAAGGTCAGCTCACCATCACCTTCTCAAGAGCAACTGAGGGTGGGCTATAAATGTTAGCCCTGCCAGCGACACCCACGCCCTTCAAATCACTGACTCTGTGGCTCAGCCTGATCCCCTACCCAGACCCAGTCATGAAGAACTCTTGGGCATGTCTGTCACTGCTGGTCAGTACTGGTGTCTTTTACAAATTGTCCAACTGTCAAACTCGACAATTTTCACAGATACCATCAGGAAATAAAAAGGGGGGTGAGTTCCAGAGATGAACTTGATGAATGCACGCTTCATTTATCACTCGATGACTTGCTCTGGTCTAGGATTTGTATCTGCCTATTTAATCACTCACACTGATGCTGAATCTAAATTAAACACTGCTGTTTACAAAATACCAACCTTCACATGTGATGACTGACATATTCTACACACAGAAATGAAGGTATGAATAATTTCCAAGCATTTTATGCTTGAATCACAAATTTGCATACATGGGTTATATTTGGATCAAGATTTCAGTACGGAAGTGACTGGGAGGAGGATTAAGTCCATCGGGAGGATTCAATGCAATGGAAGCGAAAGAGATTTTCTGTAGCTGAATATTCGATGAGAGGGTTGGTGTGGTTTACTGTGTTTGGTCTACCCTGGTCACAACATCTGTTTTTACACAGATACAGATCCCACCCAGCTCCTAGTGACCGCCTCACTGCCTATTGGTATTGTCTCCCATTCACTTATTCCATACTAGATATGCAGACATATACTCCAATTAAACTTTGGAAAAAGCAAACATGTTGCTTTCAATCTCCAAAAAAAACTTCTGTTCCTTGGGCACTGGTTCTATCCCTCTCCTTGGCGACTAGCTGAGCTGAATCCATCTGGTTGTAACCTTGCTGTCACATCTGATCCTGAAGACACATCCACACCATCACTAAATTCCACCATTACCCCTCAATGTACAACGGCTTTGACCTGGACAGAATATAACTGTCAGTTCCAACTGTGAAGCGAATGGGGGCAGTGACATCCTTTGGATTGCTACCTGATGGAGGTAGAGGCAGTCATGTGGAATCAGGACATGACTCTGTGTTGTTCTGGCTTGGGGTGAATGGGAAGCAAGCTGCCACAATGCGCGATTTTTCTCTGCACTTCATTCAAACATGTCACTTGGACAGGGTGGATAGCAAGAAGCTTTTTTCCCAGAGTGGGGGACTCAATTACAAGGGGTCACGAGTTCAAGCTGACAGGGGAAACATTTAAGGGAGATATGTGTGGAAAGTTCTTCACACAGAGGGTGGTGGGTGCCTGGAATGCTTTGCCAGCAGAGATGTTAGAGATGGACACTGGATGTAGGCTTGCTCACTATGGAACTATCGTGTCATTTAAGACGTGTCTAGACAGTTACCTGAATGGGAGCGAAGGGATACAGATCTTAGAAAATAGGCAACAGGTTTAGATAGAGGACCTGGATCAGCACAGGCTTGGGAGGAGCCGAAGGGCCTGTCCCTGTGCTGTAAGTTTCTTTGTTCTTTGTTCTTGATTCAGTGGGGCGACTGAGTCAAGTAGACCGAAATCAGTAAACAGGAGGTCATGGGCTGCTCAACGAGCAGAGAAATATCAGTGGGTGGGAATCAATCAGTACAGGCGGAAAGGCACTGTGGCCAGCTGGGTGGTCAATGTTCACCTTCGGTTCCACAGCCTATTCTAAACCATGTCCATCAAAACATAGAACGTAGGTGCAGGAGGAGGCCATTCACTCCTTTGAGCCTGCTTCAATATTCAGCATGATCTGGGCTGATTGTCCAACTCAATCCCCTGTTCCCACTTTCACCCCCAAACCTTTAGTCGCTTTAGCCTGAAGAACTAGATCTAACTCCTTCTTGAAAACATTCAATGTTTTGTTCTCAACTGCTTCCTCCTGCAGAGAATTCCACAGGCTCACCAATTTCTAAGTGAAGATATGTCTCCTCATCTCAGTCCTACATGGCCTACTTCTGCATCCTTCTACAGTGACCCTTCCTTCTGGAATCCCCAGTCATCAGGAACATCTTTCCTGTATTTACCCCGATCGTTCCTGTTAGAATTTTATGAGTTTCAATGAGACTCCCCCTCTCTCTCAACCACCCTTCTAAACACCAGTGAATATCATCCTAACTGATCCAGTCTCTCTTCATACCTCAGTCCTGCCATCCCAGGAGTCAGTGTGGTAAACCTTCGCTGCACACCCCTCTATCACCAGAACACCCTTCCTCAGATAAGGAGACCAAAACTGCATACAATATTCCAGATATGGCTTCACCAAGGCCTTGAATAATTGCAGCAAGACATCCCTGTTCCTGTACTCGAATAGCTTTTGCCTTCTTCACCCATGCATGTTTACCTTCAGCGACTGGTGCACGAAAACGCCCAGGTCTCATTGCACCTTCCCCTTTCCCAGTCTATCGCCATTCGGATAATCATCTACTTTCCTGTTTTTGTTACCAAAGTGGATAAGCTCACATTTATCCACATTATCTCTCATCTTTCTATAATTTGCTCACACGCTCAACATGACCAAATCACATGTGTATCCTTCTCACAGCCCAACCTCCCTCCCAGCTCTGTGTCATCGTAACACCACCGCCTGAGTGATTCGAGGGACAGGCCGAGAAAAAGGCAGCGTGGGTCTCTTACCAGCTTTCCAGATCACGCAACATGGAAGGCAATGGCTGCTCCTGGTCCCGGGTCAACCCAGGACCTAGCATTGAGAAGAAACCAGGCACAGGACAGCGGGTGGTGGGAAGGAGGGGAGCAGGGAGTGAGAAAGAATGGAATGAAGTTAGCTCTCCAAAGACCCAACAGCCATTGTGCCTTTGAGCTTGGGTGCCCTTTTGGTACCCTTCAAACAATTCCACACGGGATCCACAGGGACCTGTCTAGATGACCCACAAGGTAGAACAGATGTTTCCTCGTGTGGGGCAATTGAGAACACAAGGTCACAGTTTTAGGATAAAGGAGGAGGATTTAAAACAGAGATGAGGAGAAATCACTTCCCTCAAAGGGTCATGAATTTGTGGAATCCACTACCTGAGAATGTGGCGGATGCTGGCACAAAGTGTAAATTTGAGGAGGGGATAGATATTTACTTAGGAACGGGTTGAAGGGTTATGGAGAGTGGGCAGGAAGATGGAGTTGAGGCCGAGAAGAGATCAGCCATGATTGTATGAAATAGCAGAGCAGACTCGAGGGGCTGAATGGCCTCCTGCTGCTCCTAGATGTTAAGTTCTTGTAAAAGAACACTGCATTTGAAAACTACTTGGATGTGCACTTGAAGTGCCATATCATACAGGGCTACAGACTGACATCTGAATGATTTCTTGCATGGGTGCAGTGGGCCAAATGGCCTCCTTCTAATGCTCTAAATTTCTGTGAGATAAATATTATAGATTGAGGATAGCTAGGTAAATGTGTGAGGTGTGGGGTAAGGAATAGAACAGAACTCCTGGGTGAAGGGACACAATTCGTCAAGAACCTGTCAGGAAGAAGTATGCAAGAGGAACCAGAGAAAGGAAAGCCAATGATCTCAAGATCAAGGACCAAGTCCTCTCTTGGAAAGACCTGGAAATGTGCAGTCAGAGATGTGGCTCTCAGATCTAGCTCATCCACTACACAAGGACCGACAGAATCCATGCCCAGTGACAAAGTTTCTGAGGTGGACAACTATACTCATTAGTCAGTGATTGCCGATGACGATGATAACGGGATAGAAGGATGTGTTGATTGAGTGAGGTATTGAGGAATGGGAGGGTGTGACACATGGAGGATAGCCATCAACATGGGCCAGTGCACACGGTCTGTTTCTACGTTGTAAACAGGTAAAGTGGCTGCAAAACGTCGCAGTCTCCCATGAGGAGTTAAAAAAGATTTCCAGCACTATTGCTACCCGCTATCGAGCAAGAGAATTTGCATCTATTTGCATAGTAATGAGCTTCCAACTGGAGCTGTTCTGATTCAAACTTTCATTTTGGCAGCCCTTTTGCGTGCCCTGACTTTGAAAAAAAAAGCAAGGCCCTTATCAGGCAGAGAGAGAATTCTCCAGTCGACTCTCTGGGATCGTAAATTTTCCTGGGCTTTCAGGACTGACAGCCACACTGGGAGACGATGTGTCGAATTTAGAAACATCAAAGGTGATCCTTTAATCTTTAAACACTTGTTCACTGACTAGAACAAAACTAAAGTGACAGTTCATGTGATTCATGCTGGACAACAGCACACGAGTAGCGTAAAATCTATTACAGCTCAAAATCCTGCTGTACAGTTTAACAGACTAACTAATGACAGACGTGAGGTACACAGGCCTGCTCACCACATTTCTAGAGCAAAAGAACACAAAAAATGTTTCGTCTTTTTGTTTGCCCGTGTTTTCTTTTCTGCTTTTCTTCTTCTGGAAACATCCAATTGCCAACTCCCTCAATGGCTGCCCCTCCAATCTCAGAAACACCATCTGCGCCATCTCCTGCTAAATCTTCATTCTCGCCTTTTAGTCATTTTCAGACTCAAGTATTCTAACTAACCCTGCTTACCATCCTGTGAAGCCTCTTTTTATTCATGCAAGAGATGTGGCTGCCCATTGGCTGGGCCAGCATTCAGTGCCAGTCCCTAGTTGCCCTTCAGGTGGTGGTGGTGGTGAGCTGTCTTCTGGAAGAGTTTACTTTCTTTAAGCGGCAAGTCAAAAAACCCAAAACCACTGAGGAAAATCTTGAGTCACATTCAAATTTTTATTCTTCAACCTCCCTTATGAGCAGGACACAATGGCACAAAGCACCAACTGTCTATTAGACATCAAGATATAACAGAACAATTCAGCCATTCGGCCCATTGAGTCTGCTGTTCCATTCCATCATGGCTGATATGTTTCTCAACTCCTTTCTCCTGCCTTCTCCCTGTAAGCCTTGATCCCTTTACCAGTCAAGGGCTGGTCTGTCTCTGTCTTAAATACACTCAATGACCTGACCTCCACAGCCCTCTGCAGCAATGAGCTCCACAGACTCCCCACCTTCTGGCTGAAGAAATTCCTCCTTATCTCAGTTCTAGAGGATTGTCCCTTTACCCTGAGGTTATGCCCTCAAGTCCTGGTCTTTCTCACTGGTGGAAACATCTTCTCTATGTCCACTCTATCCAGGCCTCTCAGTATTCTATAAGTTTCAATCAGATCCCTGCTAGCCTTCTCAACTCCAACAAATATAGACACAGAATCTTCAACCACAATGAAGGAAGGGATGGCATAGGCAGACTTTACCTTGCATTCAACTTTACAACCATTAAAAATCCGTACCAATAACTCAAATGCTTGCTCAGGTATTTTGGTTTTGACTCGGCAATTTCCTCCCCTTTTCAGGTGTAGATATTGATCCTTGGTTTATCCCATGGTCCTGGGGAACTCCCCATTGTCTCCTCATGTGTCAGGGAATGTCAGCATTTGGTCAAGAACTGCAAACAGTTTTCGAACATGCCTAGATTAAGATCAGTGCAATAGAACAGAAGCCATATGACAAGCCCTTCATCCCCAGGATCATTCCTGTAAACCTCCTCTGGACCCTCTCCCAATGCCAGCACATCCTTCCCTAGACACAGGCCCCAAAACTGCTCATAACATTCCAAATGACCACAGCTTTATACAGCCTCAGCAATACATTCCTGCTGTTGTATTCTAACCCTCTTGAAATGAACCCTAATGTTGTATTTGCTTTCCTAACTGCCAACTAAACCTGCATGTTAACCCAGGGGAATCCTGGATTAGGATTCCCAAGTGCCTTTGTGCTTTAGATATTCGAAGCCTTTGCCTGTTTAGAAACCAGTCGATACCTCTATTTTACCTCCCAAAATGCATTATCTCACACATTCCCACATTGTATTCCATCTGCCACTTCTTTGCCCACTCTCCTCGCCTGTCCAAATCCTTTTGCAGCCTCCATGCTTTCTCATCACTATCTGTATCTTCACCTATCTTTGTGTCGTCTACAACTGAGCAATGCCCTCAGTTCCTTCGTCCAGATCATTAATGTATAATGTGAATCGTTGTGGTTCCAACACAGAACCCTGTGGAACCCCTCTAGTCACTGGCTGCCATCCTGAAAAAGGCCGGTTTACCCCTTCTGCCAGTCAGCCAATCCTCTATTCACGCCCCTAACATTATGGGCTATTATGTGATTTCGCAGCCTCCTGTTCAGTACCTTGTCAAAGCCCTTCTGAAAATCCAAATAGATCACACACACTGGCTCTCCTTTGTCTAACTTATTTAGAGTCATACGTACAACACGGAAACAGATCCTTCAGTCCAAACCCGTCCAAGCTGACCAGATATCCCAACCCAATCTAGTCCCACCTGCCAGCACCTGGCCCATATCCCTCCGAACCCTTCCTATTCATATACCCATCCAGATGCCTTTTAACTGCTGTAATTGTACCAGCCTCCACCACCTCCTCTGGTAGCTCATTTCATACACGTGCTTGTTACCTCCTCAGAGAATTTTCCATGCCCAAACGTGCTGCTTTCTAAATACCAATTGGTTATCACTTTTTGCTCCCTACTGTCAATGGTCACGCTGAACCATGTGAGCCATGTTGTTGGTCATTGCTAGATATCACTGACCTCAGGTCAATGACAGTGTCTACATCCTTGTTCCTTTCAGTTGCAGATTGACTCCCATTATGATTGCTAAAAGTATGTAAGTTAGCTCAGCTTGTCATCAACCTGACCTATAAACCGTCTTAAAAGTTGTTAATTGCTAAAAGTATCAGCGAGAGGTCCACACGAGGCAAATAGCTTGCCAATCCAGGGCAAGGGCGGAAATGGACATTTCAACAGTTTGATTGAAAGCCCTCAAATTACCTTCAAGAGTGTTAACAATAATGGGAATTGTGGGAATGATAGGGCAATATACATGGGCTGCAATGAGCACACTACATCCTTAAATCCAGGAGGCATTCACTTCCATCACACTGGTGAATGTCACTGTGTTAATCACTGATTGTGCGACATCTGTCAATCGAAACAGCTCTTGGGAGAGAAAGAGAGAACAATTTACACTAAGATGCAGTTAAGATGGTGTATAAGACATCATGATCAAGCCTCTGCGTAATACTTGAAGCACTGCCCCTGTCCTGGGAGTGTTTGATGGGGAAAATGCAAAGGAGATCTTACTCTGTACCTTCCCCAGTGCTGTCCCTATCCTGGGAGTGTTTGATGGGGAAAATGCAAAGGAGATGTTACTCTGTACCTTCCCCAGTGCTGTACATGTTCTGGGAGTGTTTGACAAGAGGGAGCATCCTCTCATATTCACCCCATGCTGGATCTGTGCTGCTTGTGGTTGTCACGACACTGGTACCTGAACTGGGAAGCTCCTCATATAAATCAACCATGGGTCACAGTGTTCATAATTGTACTGCATCTTTTCGCCATTTGTTCCTTGTTTCCTGCATGATCCTCCCATTAATACATTAATTTTTAAGCAAGTAATTATATCCCATTTTCAAAAAAATGAGCAGACACATCAGTCACTGGTCAGTCTTTTAAATGGAGATCCACTATCAGTTAAACAGCCAAAGCTTTGAACAGCTCTCTGTGAGTGGTCTGTATTTAACTTTCTGACATTTTGCATAACTGAATAATTAAAAATGTTGGCTCCCAAATCATGAAAATTTTATTTTTCATGTGATTTATTATTAATCATTCTAATTTGCTACATTTCTGGAAAGTTCTATTATCTATTCAACAGGGCTTAGGAAGGCTGCTTGTTTCACTATTGCAGCCTGTGGTTTGTTTAGTTAACTAACCAGTTCCTTTAACCCATCAACTAACTGCTAATTAATAGATTCTCATCGACACCCCACACAGCAATTCAAAAATTCACCTGAGAGCGCATAAAATCGTAGAAATCATAAATGCTGATGAGTGTCTGCACTAATGTTCCCATTAACCTAACTCCAGTAAGCTGTATGTGTCTCTCAGACTGACACAGCATGATAACTTGCATTTATATCACACCTTTAAGATTGTAAACATCCCAAGGCACTTCACAGGATCCTGAAACAAAACCTGATACTGAGCCGAATGTGGAGATATTAGGACAGGAGACCTCAGGTATTAAAGAAGGTGTGATACAGGTAAAAAGGCAAAGATTTTAAGGAACGGAATCGCAGAATTTAGGATTTTGGCAGCTGAAGGCTGTCAGGAATGCAACTATTATCGTCAGCAATAGGACCAGAACTGGATAAGCACTGAAGTCTCAGATTTGTAAAGGTGCAGATCGGGAAGGGCTGAGGGATATGAAAACAAAGATGAGATTTCTGTATCACTTTGGCAGACATCAGTATCCCTGAGAGTGACACAGAATCACCCACATCATTGACACACACGGATATCCACATTCCAGACACTATGCACAAGGTCCCTTGTGAAACAAACATCTGGTCTGGTCTGGTGTTTGACTGCAATCAAATTAAAGGGGGAGATAGATCAAGCTGAAGAATGAGACAGCCAGTAACTAAACCCATTTAAAGATCTGCTGCTCACATTGTAACTTCTACCAAGTCCTGTTCAACTGATGCTAACCCTGAGCTTACTGAGTTACACTTGCAGACCATCTCAATTTTAAAAACAAACATCTTTGTGCTCAGATTCTACCACAGCTGCTGACTACCCGTCACTCCCTCCCTCTCTCTGTAACCTCTCACACTCCCCAGGTTTTCTGTATTTCTTCACTTTCAGTCTCTTGTGCAACCTTCAATTCTTTTGCTTCACCATTGGTGATTGCTCTCTGTCACACTGACATAAAGCTCTTTCTAAAACCATCTTTATTTCTCCCTCCTCCTCTAAGATTGTTTCAGGCCCCTATCTCTCTCTGCCAGATCTCACAAAATGCTCTCCTTCTAGGCTAACAGATGAGATGGATCTTTGACATCATTAAACATTTTTACAGAACAAGCACTTAGAAAGTATTTACATGTGTTGTGGGGGTATCAGGTGAAGGGGGCTGAAAGAAGACACAGAAATATCACTTTAAGATATTTACGAAGAAATTCAATAAAGATGACATCTTTGCTTTCAAACAGATCAGTCTTTCCCTTTCTATGAGACATAGATAAGCTGCAGAGCTGGGCTGAGAGGTGGCAAATTGAGTTTAATGTGGACAAGTGTGAGGTGATTCACTTTGGTAGGAGTAACCGGAATGTAAAGTCCTGGGCTAATGGTAAGATTCTTGGGAGTGTAGATGAGCAGAGACATCTAGGTGTCCAGGTACACAGATCCTTGAAAGTTGCTACCTAGGTTGACAGGGTTGTTAAGAAGGCATACAGTGCTTTAGCTTTTATTAATAGAGGGATCGAGTTCCGGAACCATGAGGTTATGCTGTAGCTGTACAAAACTCTGGTGCAGCCGCACTTGGAGTATTGTGTACAGTTCTGGTCACTGCATTATAAGAAGGATGTGGAAGCTTTGGAAAGGGTGCAGAGGAGATTTACTAGGGTGTTGCCTGGTATGGAGGGGAGGTCTTACCAGGAAAGGCTGAGGGGCTTGAGGCTGTTTTCATTGGAGAGAAGGTTGAGAGGTGACTTAATAGACACATATAAGATAATCAGAGGGTTAGATAGGGACAGGGAGAGCCTTTTTCCAAGTATGATGACAGTGAGCACAAGGGGCCATAGCTTTAAATTGAGGGTAGATAGGTATAAGACAGATGTCAGAGGTAGTTTCTTTACTCAGAGAGTAGTAAGGGTATGGAATGCTTTGCCTGCATGGGTAGTAGATTCGCCAACTTTAAGTACATTTAAGCTGTCATTGGACAAGCATATGGACGTACATGGAATTGTGTAGGTTAGATGGGCTTCAGATTGTGATGACAGGTCAGCGCAACATCGAGGGCTGAAGGGCCTGTACTGCGCTGTAATGCTCTATGTTCTATGTTTCTGAGAAGTCACCTCCAGCTTTACAATGGATCTCAGCACTTATTCAAGACAGTGGTGAGAATGAGGGCGATGATCAATGTAAAAAGCAGTGTTCCTGAGAAAAGGGAGAGATTTGTTAAAATAGATCATCTCAGAGCAAGGAACCGAGTGTTAGTCCCAGACCCAAACGTGTTTGGATAAAATGGTGAAGAAGTTATTTGAAGCTGAGAACATTTAAACTCTGATGAATGAAAGCTCCAGGAAGAAGTTATCAGATTTCCCAAACTGACAGTTGAAGTTACAGTTAAATCAAAGCTATTAATGTAATAGAGGAAAAATAGATTTTGTTCTCCGGTGTGACCGATGTATTGATTTTGGGTATTGTACAGGGGTGTTTTGGAGGCCTGTAAAGGAGTGTTTTGGGGATTATATTCCACCATGCATTTCAAATTCTTTAGGTTTGTGTTACATCAAATAGATCTGCTTTTTCTATTTCAATGCTACTTTCCCGTATTATCTTGGTAGTTCTTGATGCCATCAGTCTTGAGAATCCTGCTGATGTCATAGAGCCATAGGGCAGAGAAACAGACCCTTCCTCCATCCTGGCCAGGTTTCCAGCCTTTGGCCCATATCCCTAAAACCTTTCCTCGCCATGTACCTGTCTAAATGTCTTTTCAATGTTGGAATTGTACCTCCTCTGGCAGCTCGTTCCATATACGCAGCACCCTACGTGGGAAAAATGTTGCCCCTCTGGTCCCCTTTAAATCTTTCCCTTCTCGCCTGAAACCTACGTCCTCTAGTTTTGCACTCCCTTACCTGAACAAAAAGACCTTGGTTATTCATCTTATCCATTCCCTTCATGATTTCATAAACCACTGTAAGGTCCACCCTCAGCCTCCCATGCACCAGGGTAAAAAAAAAGTCCCAGCTTATTCTGCCTCTCCTTATAACTCAAACCTTTCAGTCTCAGCAACCTTCTTGTAAATCTTTTTATGCACCCTTTCCATTTTAAGAACATCCTTCCTAGAGCAAGGCAACCAGAACTCTGTGCAGTGCTCAAAATGTGGTCTTCCCAATGTTTTGTGTAGCCATAACATGACATCCCGACTCCTGTTCTGAATGGACTGACTGAGCCTACACAGCCCTCTGACGTAGAGAATTCCAAACATTCTCCACCCTCTGAGTGAAATCCTTCACATCACAATCCTAAATGGCTTATCCTCAAATTGTGTACCCTGGTTCTGGACTCATCAGCCAAAGACTATGTCTTCTGTAATGTATCTAACATGTCACGTCCTGCAACATTTTGCAAATTTCAATTGCATGCCTTGAAACTCGAGTGAATGCAGACTCGGTTTCCTCAATCTCACCTCTCAAAGCAACTGCAGCATCTCAGGGATTAGTCTGGCTGCTCTTTCTCTAGGGATCTATATCGCTCTTTAAATAATGAGACCAAAATTGCACACAGTAATCCAGGGGTGTATCACCAAGGCTCAAACAGTTACTCCAAGACACCTTGTGTCCCCAAATCCCCCTGTGATGAAAGCTACCAAATCATTTGCCTTTTCTGCTCCTGCTTCCTCACTCTTGTGATTTATGACCAAGGAAAACAGTTCACGTTGGATATCTGCACAACATTCCACTATTTCAGAAATATTCTGTTTTGCTGCTTTTTCTGCAAAAGTGAATAATTTCACACTCATTTGTGTTATATTCCATCTTCCCAAGTTCTGACCCATTCATTTAGTCTGTCAAATTTCCCTTGAAGCTTCCTTGCAACGTGCTCACAACTCAGAGTCCCATCTGGTTTTGCATCCTCAGCAAATTTGGAAATATGATAACTAATGTCTGTATCAAAACAGTGGCAGAGATGGTATTCCTTGTGGTGTTAACTAGTAACAGCCAGCCACCCTGAGGAAGATTTCCTTCTCTCTGCTTTCTGTCTGTTAACCAATTAATAATCCTTGTGAGTGTATTGCACTCAATCTCATGCATTCTATTTATATTTACCAACCTTCTCTGTCCGATTTTGTTAAAAGCCTTTTGAAAAGCCAAAAGCACTCTGTCCATTGGTTTTGCTACATCTAACCCACAAGTAATATCCTCAAACTATGTGGGCACGGTGGCACAGTAGTTAGCACTGCTGCCTCACTGTGCTAGAGACCAGGGTTCAATTCCTGCCTCAGGCAACTGTCTGTGTGGAGTTTGCACATTCTCCCCCCTGTCTGAATGGGTTTCCTCCCACAGTCCAAAAAATGTGCAGGTTAGGTGAATTGGCCATGCTAAATTGCCCGTAGTGTTAGGTGTAGGGGAATGGGTCTGGGTGGGTTGCTCTTCAGAGAGTAGGTGTGGACTTGATGGGCTGAAGGGCCTGTTTCCACACTGTAAGTAATCCCAACAAGTTTATCTAACATGATTTTCTTTTCATAAATCCATACTGACTCCAACCAATTTGACCATTCTTTTCTGAAGTTCTGGTTACCACATATTTTATAATAGATTCTAACATCTTGCCTGCTAGTCTCGTGAAACTAATAGTTCTGTCATTCTCCATTCTCCCTCTTCCTCCCTTCTCTAATAGTGAGCTGTAGTTGCTACCATCCACTCAGTAGGAATCTTTCCAAAATTTGTAGAACTTTAAAAGATAATTAGCTGTACATTCATTATCTCTCCAGCAACCTCCCTCAAAATCCTGGGATTTAGTTCATCTGGTCCAGGGGATTTCTCAGTCTTCAATCCAATTACCTTTCGAGCATTATCTCTTTGCTAATACTGATTGGTAGTTCGTGGAGTTAAAACCTTTGGTCGCCAAGCATTTTTTTCAAGTCATCCTATACCTTCTTCTGTTTAGTTTCTCTGTCACTTCCCTGCTCTCCATTATAATTTTCCTGTCACCATTTGTAATAAGCCTCCATTTGTCTTAGCTTTTCTCCCCCTTTTCACACACACAAAGATGCTTTGTTATATCTATGGTTTTCATTATCTAGCATTGATTTTCATTTTTTTCCCCTGTTTTAAATCAGTTTCTTAATTCTTCTTTGTTTGATTCTCAAATTCTCCAAATCTTCAGGTTTACCACTTGTCCTGGCATCCTTACAAGCTAATTTCCTTGACCTTAGAATCGCTACAGTATATAAAGAGACCATTCAGCCCATCCATCTGACCTGCACATCTATGGACTGTGAGAGGACATCAGAGCATCCGGAGGGAACCCACACAGACCACAGGGAGACTGTGCAAACTCCACACAGTCACCCACAGGTGGAATCGAACCGGAGTCCCTGGCGCTGTGAGGTAGCAGTGCTAACTACTGAGTCACTTTGTACCTGATGCATATCCTTAACTTCTTTTATTAGACACAGTTGATTCACTTTTCTCAGGTCGTGGAGGGATATATATTTGTTGTATTTCTTCAAATTATCTTTCTAATGTCAAATGTTACAATGCATTTTTTTTTTCAATTTGCAATTGTCAACTTAAAACTCATGCCTCGATAGGACCCTTCCTTCAGATTTAAAATGCTAATTTCAGAATGGAATTCAAATTCAACGTGAAATTCTATCATATTATGGTCACTATTTCCCAAAGGCTCCTTTATAGCAAGGTTATGAATTTGCCCTTTCTCAGTACACAATATTCGATACAAAACACTCTGATCCCTAGTTGATTCTTTAACATATTGCTCCAATCCATCCATCTCATAACACATAAAACTCAAGAAATAAGAGCAGGAGTGGGCTATTTGGAGCCTCAAGCCTGCTCTGTGATTCAATAAGGTAGTTGGATTACTGTCTCAACTCTTCTTTGTTGTGGTTCTGTTCGCCGAGCTAGGAGTTTTTCTTGCAAAAGTTTCGTCCCCTTTCTAGGTGACATCTTCAGTGCTTAGGAAGCCTCCCAAGCACTCAAGATGTCACCTAGAAAGGGGACGAAACGTTTGCAAGAAAAATTCCCAGCTCAGCGAACAGAACCACAACAACGAGCATCCGAGCTACAAATCTTCTCACAAACTTTGATCAACTCTTCTTTCCCTGTCCGTCCCCACAACCCTGGACTATCAAAAATCTATTAATTCAGTCTTGATGATATTCAATTATGCAACCTCCACTTGTTGTCCATGGAAGAGGAGAGTTTTCCAAACACCAGTGAAACTGCCAGTGAAGAAAGACTGGGAGATCCTTGATTTGTGAACGATGAACCTTTTTACTCGGCTTGGTGACAACCTGTCAGTGCCTTCTTTTCCCCATCCCCTGAGGATCTCATTTGTTTCAATGAGATTGCCTTGCAATCTTCTAAAACCCAAATGGGTACAGGTTCAATCTTTCCCCAGAAGACAATCCCTTCATTCCAGGAATTAAATGAACATTCTCTGCAGTGCTTCTAATGGAATGATCTCTTTTCTTAAGTAAAGAAACCAAACCTGTACACACGTACAAAGAGGGAGAGAAAAGACAGCCGAGGAAGAGAGTGGCAATAAAAAGAAATCAACTCCATGACTTTAATGAGGGGTAAATGCGCCTTTCAATATTTCATAATAATTGCCTATTAAAAAAAATGTAATCGGCTCTGGCATCAAATGGGTTCACTGTCAGCAAAAGCATAGATGATGTATAATATTTCAGTATTCATTAAATCAAAGTTGTGCACTCATTCCTGATTATTGCACAAAGGCATAATTGTAGACTTGAAATTAACAGTACATTGACATACAGTGTTGTCAGCAGTGACTCCATGGATAGACTCTTGTAACACATTGAGAAGGTCTGGCCACCTGGTTGGTCAGCCCATTGCAGAGACGAATGTGTACTCAGAGGTGACAAACCTAGTGTTGCAGGGAGGGAGAGCTGCACTGCCAGGGACTTCATCTTTCAGACGAGATGCAAACCCGAAACCCTCCTCGCCATCTCAGGTCAAGGTGACAATTCCATGGCACTTTTTGAAGGGTAAATGTGTTCTCACAGAGCTCGAACTAAGGAAAGTAAAAAAAAAGATGGAATGACATTGCTTGGTGTGGTCTACAGGCCGTCAATGAGTGGGAAAGCTGTAGGCAAACAAATTTGTCGCGGGATTCCTGAGATGTGCAAGAGTGAATGAGCAGGACATTTTTTGGATGGTGGGCTGTCCCATTCTGCCAATCGAAGAGCTATATCCCTCCCAGTCACAGGAGCCTTGAAGCCACCCAACGCTCTACTGGCGTGACATGACCAAGTATGGAACAAGATACGGAGGAGCTTCCCATAAACAGGGAACGCAGGATACTCAGCTGCTCTCCCACCCAGAAGCAAGACCCTGATCAACTCCACAAGACTCTAGGCAATGCCTTCTTGGCTTTGATGATTCTGAGTTCCATTCAGCCACACTTATGGCCTGCCATGGTCAATGTCTATTCCAGTGCCGTCCTACCCAACCTCCTGTCTTACAGCATCTGGAAATTTCATCTCATCCAAACCTTACTGACCCACATTGACTTCTGGTTTTGTGCTGTATCAAATCTAAGAACTCTCATTTTAGTTTTCAAATCTTTCCACGGTGTCACCTCTTCCTCTCTCTCTGTAACCTTCTCCAACACCCCAAGATATTTGCTGTCTATCAATTCACAGAGGCGATAGAGTGTGGCACTGGAAAAAGCCCAGCAGCTCAGGCAGCACCTGAGGAACAAGAGGGTCGACGCTTTGGGCATAATCCTCCATCAGGGTTTTTTCTAGCCCTACCCATTATTGACTCTTACTTCTCCAGCATCTGCAGTCCTCACTATCTCCTTTCAATTCACACGGTCATAGAGTCACGAAGCACAGCCCTTCGGCCCACCACGTCTATGTCATCTGAGCTACATTAATTCCACTTACGTGCACTTGGCTCATAGCCAATCATGCCCTGACATCTTAAGTACTCATCTGGATGCTTCTTGAATGTTGCAAGAGGCTCCTACTGTCTCAAACTGGTATAAAACTGGTGGATATCCTATCAACCAGCTAGACCGCTGGCTCTGGTGTACCTTCCCTGTATCTCTCCGTCTTTCTCCTTCCTGAGATAACCTTTAAAACTATCTCTTTGGTCACCTGTCCTGACATATCTTTTTGAGTCAGACTTTGCTCGTTAATCACACTTGTAAATGCCTAGGGATGCCCTTCTGCATAAACGGCACTATGCAAATGCAAGTTGTTGAATCTACCATCTGAAGAGGCGCCCACATAACTTCTGTCAGTTAAAGTTACTTTTCACAGGTTTTCTGTTCATAAAAAACAAATGCAGACCATCAAGTTCCTCCAGCCTGCTCTGCCAAACAGTAAGGTCATGGCCACCTTGACTCCACCTTCTTGAAACATCACCACAAGCCTTTAACTTGTCCAATCCCCAAGAAATCTGCCACCATGTCTTGATCATACTCATCAAGTGAGCTTTTATGCAAAGATTCAGAACCCTTTGTGTGAAGACATTCCTCCCAGCTTCTGTACTAAATAAACAGCCTCATAAAATCCCGACAGTGTGGAAGCATGGCATTTGGCCCATCAAGTTCAATCCAACGCTCCAAAGCACATCCAACCGAGACCCACCCCATCCTTGCATTTCCTAAGTCTAATCGACCCAGCCTGCACATCCCTGGACACTATGGACAATTTCCCATGGTCACTCCACCTAGCCTGGATATCTTTGGGTTGTGGGAGGAAACCAGAGCACCTGGAGGAAACCCACATGGATAGGGGGAGAATGTGCAAACTCCACACGGACAGGGGGAGAATGTGCAAACTCCGCACAGACAGGGGTAGAATGTGCCAACTCCACACTGACAGGGGGAGAATGTGCAAACTCCGCACTGACAGGGGGAGAATGTGCAAACTCCACACAGACAGGGGGAGAATGTGCAAACTCCGCACGGACAGGGGGAGAATGTGCAAACTCCACACGGACAGGGGGAGCATGTGCCAACTCCACACGGACAGGGGGAGAATGTGCAAACTCCACATGGACAGGGGGAGAATGTGCAAACTCCACACGGACAGGGGGAGAATGTGCAAACTCCACACTGACAGGGGGAGAATGTGCAAACTCCACATGGACACGGGGAGAATGTGCAAACTCCACATGGACAGGGGGAGAATGTGCAAATTCCGCACTGACAGGGGGAGAATGCGCAAACTCCACACTGACAGGGGGAGAATATGCAAACTCCACACTGACAGGGGGAGAATATGCAAACTCCACACTGACAGGGGGAGAATGTGCAAACTCCACATGGACACGGGGAGAATGTGCAAACTCCACATGGACAGGGGGAGAATGTGCAAATTCCGCACTGACAGGGGGAGAATGCGCAAACTCCACACTGACAGGGGGAGAATATGCAAACTCCACATGGACAGTCAATGGAGGGTGGAGTGGAATCGAATCCAAGTCCCTGGTGCTGTGGGCAGCAGTGCTAACCACTGAGCCACCGTGCTGCCCTTTTTGTGAAACTGTGGCTCCATATTCTGGAATCTTCAGGCGGATGAAGTCCTCTCTCAGCATCTACATTGTCAAGCCTCTAAAGGAATGTATGCATTTCATGTTTGATCAACACATTCTTTCTAAATCCCAGGGATGCAGGCTGAGATTACTCAACACTTGAGCTGCAAAGGTTCTAGAGGACAGCTCTTGAGGACAGCTCACCAATGTCTTCTCCAGGGCAAACAGGAATGGGCAACGAATGCTGGCCCGGTCAGCAGCGCCCACACCTTCTGTGAGATTGAAAAGGACAATTCTCTCATCACAAATCTGATGAATTGTCATTGTACTTCCTCTACACAGTGAGTGTATTCTTCCTTGGGTAAGGAGGCCAGAACTCCTGGCATGGTCTCATCAATCCCCACATAATTGTAATCATGCATCACACTCCAAAAAAACTGTTCGTTGTTCAAAAGGGAGGGCTGGGGCCAGGGAAGTTGAAGAGCTGACCTAACTGAGAGGCTGTGATAAAAACAGATGGGGAAAATTATTTTCGATCTAGTGACAACCCCATTGGAAGAGATCAAGAAGTCAAGAGTGTTTCTCACTCAGAGGACTGTCAGAATTCAGAACATTGTAAAGGCAGTGGAGGGTTACAGAGTTTCTTGAGCAGGGATATTGGCAAATAACTGTACTGGCAATTCTCTCAAAGAGCCAACATAGTTGCAATGGAGAGAATAGCCTCCTCTTATTGTGAAGTGATCCACCATTCAGGACAAAAGCAGACAGCAGGCGAATCCTTGCACCGCAGCTCAGTGTACACAGACTAGAAGCTGCTAGATAAAGTAATCCAGGAATCAGGCATGCCAGCTCCAAAACATCGTTCTTAGAACGTTAACTCTGGAGAATTGAGGTTAAAAATGAATGTAGTAATCAGGCTCAATTCATCCTTGAAAATCTTTTCTGGCAGAGTACTGAGCTCTATTAAGTCCAGAGTATACCAAACTAAATTCAACTTATCAAATCTGCATCTTCTACTAATATCTGTTGGCAGCCAGGTAATCTAATTTAATATCCTAAACACCCCCACCATTCAAGTAATGTGAGAAGACAATTTCCATCTGGATACCAAGTCTTTGTGTTATGTTTTATGAAGACAGAAGGATTACATAAGGAGCCAATCAATTCAACCCCTTGAACCTGTGTCGTTGTTAATTTAATCTTGAAGTGGGGAGGGGGGGTAGCTGTCACATGTTGGGAATAACACCAGACCAGCAATCCAGATCCTCAGGTTAATGTTCTGGGGCATGGGTTCAAGACCTACCAAGACAGATTGTGAAATTAGAGTCCAATTTTTTAAAAAAAAATCCAAGGGTTAATTTAAAGATAACCACTGTTGATTATTGTTGAAAATCCATCTGGGTTCACTAATATGTTTCAGGGAAAGAAATCTGCTGCTCGTCCCTGGTCTGGCCTCCATGTGACTCCAGAGCTGAAAATGTGTTGCTGGAAAAGCGCAGCAGGTCAGGCAGCATCTAAGGAACAGGAGATTCGACGTTTCGGGCATAAGCCCTTCATCAGGAATGAGATCCTTGTAGAGGGAGGAAGAGAGCTTCTTCAAGGAAGGCTTTGCAGTAGGTTAAAATCTTCGAGGAGAAAGTGAAGTCTGCAGATGCTGCAGATCAGAGCTGAAGAAGGGCTTATGCCCGAAACGTTGAACTCATTCCTGAAGAAGGGCTTATGCCCAAAACGTCGAATTTCTTGTTCCTTGGATGCTGCCTGACCTGCTGCACTTTTCTAGCAACACATTTTCAGCTCTGATCTCCAGCATCTGCAGTCCTCACTTTCTCCTCCATGTGACTCCAGACCCATATCGTCGTTGTGGCTGACTCTGAGAAGGCTGAGCGAGCTGCTCAACTCCAGGACAACAAGGGACAGAGTATAAAAGCCAGTAAGGCCCACCATCCCACAAGTAAATTTAAAAAGGGAAGCAATCTGTTCCCCATATTCAATTGTCTTCAATCTCTATCACTTGATACCCTTCCTGAACAAAAATCCACAAATTTTCCATTTTATTGAAGTGAATTCCATTGGGCCCTCACACCAACAGTTTTGGGCCTGAGAGTTACTCATTTCTATTACCTTGGAGACAACTTGTGATTGGCTCCCTGAAAAATGTGTCTTCATGTGTGAAGCACTCTTAGGTGGGTGTAGACACAGACACCAATTGTGCTAGAGACTCAAATTGGAGACATCTAGGAGAGTTGAAGACCTGATCAAGGATACAGAAATAGGGATGCAGTGAGTCTGTGAAGGGGTCTGAAAACAAGAAGATCTTTTTTAAAATTGTGTCCAGGTCAGATGGGAAGCCATTGTAGGTCACTGAGAACAGGAGGGTGAGATGGATTTGCTGTGATTTTGGTTATGAGCAGTAGAGTTTTGGATGATCTTGAGTTTACAAAAGACGGAGAATGGGAAGCTGAGCAGTGGAGCACTGGCCTAGTGAGGTCTTGAGATAATAAATCCGTGTTTGGTATGACTAGCAGAATCGTGCTTCAAGATGTTGCCATACCTCCATAACTTTGACAATGGGACACTGCAGGTTATTGTCAAGATTAGAGTGGTGCTGGAAAAGCACAGCAGGTCAGGCAGCATCCGAGCAGCAGGGAGATCGACGTTTTGGGCAGAAGCCCTTCATCAGGAATGGGCTCACTAATCTCCAGCATCTGCAGTCCTCACTTTCGCCCACTGCAGGTTATTGTCACCTTCATATAATCCAGGCTCTCCAATCACCAGCAGGCTGTCACTTGATGCTGAAATCAAGACACATATTACACAAGCTCCAGGTCATCTCTACGCTGAGTATCAGAGTACAATCATGGAATCACACAGTACAAAAGAGGCTCTTTGGCCCATCAAGTCCGTGTGGAATAACAGCATCCTAACTGAATAAAACCTAATCCCACAAGGGTAGTTAGTGAAGTGATGTACAAAGCTCTGAGGGGTTTGGACTGAGTAGATAGTCAGCCAGCTAGACCTCTGTGATATGAGTTCCCTGATTGGAGCTGTTAATCTGGTCCAATCAGGAAACCCTGGCAGACAGATATTAACAGGAGTGTCAGAGGCTATGTTCACTCTGAGAGCTGGCTTTGAATGAGTCAGTACTAAAGCCAAGGGTACGGTGCTGGAAAAGCACAGCCGGTCAGGCAGCATTCAAGGAGCAGGAGAATCAACTTTTCGGGCATAAGCCCTTGCTGGGGAAAGAGTTATGCCCGGAATGTCGACTCTCCTGCTCCTCAGATGCTGCCTGACCTGCTGTGCTTTTCCAGCCCCACACTCTCGATTCTGATCTCCAGCATCTGCAGTCCTCACTTTCTCCTAGTACTAAAGCCAAGGACTGTTCATGTGTAAATAAAGGGTGACTTGGTGACAGCTACCAGCCTCTGTGGAGTTAGTTCATTTATTTCCCCTTCGTATAGATGTCAATAACCAGTGGCACAGTTTTAAAGTAAAATCTTTAAGCTTGAGAAGGGATTGAAGGGAAAAAAATTCCTACGGAGGGTTGTGGGTATCTGGAACTCACTGCTTGAAAATAGACACTAGTCATGTCTTCTCAAGACATTTAAGAATGAATTAGGAACAAATTACTGCAGATACTGGAATCTGTACTGAAAACAACAACTGATTTAGATTTATTTATTTCAATGAGCACTTGAAACACCATAGCCTTCAAGCTATGGGCCAAGAGTTGGAAATTGAGATTGATGTTTGCTGACCAGTATAGTCACAATGAGCTGCGTTCCTACTCTGCTGTAAAACCTCTATGACTCTCACTCTGAATCTAAAATAAAAAACAGCAAGCATGGGAGAAACTCAGCAAGTCTGACAACAGAGAGAAACAGAATTAACATTTCGAGTCTGACATGACTCTACCTTGGAGCTGGTTTTCTATTTGGGTAAAAAACGAGGTCTGCAGATGCTGGAGATCACAGCTGAAAATGTGTTGCTGGTTAAAGCACAGCAGGTCAGGCAGCATCCAAGGAACAGGAAATTCGACGTTTCGGGCATTCCTGATGAAGGGCTTATGCCCGAAACGTCGAATTTCCTATTCCTTGGACATTCCTGATGAAGGGCTTATGCCCGAAACGTCGAATTTCCTATTCCTTGGATGCTGCCTAACCTGCTGTGCTTTAACCAGCAATACATTTTCAGCTGGTTTTCTATTTGCCAACCACCATCACTAAGGCCATTAAATAAATCTTGAAAGTACTTAATGGAGCAGAAAAAAGATTTGACTCAACCCCAAAACAGACCCAGTTAAATTGCTGTGAATGTGAGCTTGCTGGCTGTCTCATTTCCCTACCTTATAGTACCAATTACACTTCAAAATGCACTTCACTGGCTATGAAAGTGCTTTGAGACATCCTGTTAGAATGAAAAGCACTGTTGAAATGCAAGTCCTTTCTGCTTTTGATTGAGAAACACTAGAGGGAGGAACAGAACCACAGGAATATTCAATGAGCTGATGAGAACAGTTATACAGCTTTATCTAACTCGGTGCAATTATCTATCCTATTCATTTAACACAGCGCATTGTTAGAGAAAGGCAGTATTTCTTGGTCATTGCAAGTCTCTCTGTTATCACACTATGCTACTTCACAGCTTTACAATTTCCTTCTTGGAGGAATTTAGCCACTTTAATTGCCTGGAAATTGTTTTTTTTAAAGGGCATAATAATTTGTTGAGTAATTAAACAATAATTTGCGTTTCTCAGTGACCGAGGGGGACATTCAATTATTTTGCAGTTGGGAGATGAGCAGCCGACAGAAGAGCACTTAATATCTCTGCTCAACAAAACTTTGCTTCCTTAAGTCAAGTAGATATATGTAAGGCTTCTTTGCAGAACCTCCCCTTACAACTGTGACTTGCACAGAGGGACCAAACCGAAATTCATTATTATCTACTGATAGGCAGGTGCAGAGTCTCTCACATTAATATTTACAAAAACTTGATGGATGCATACAAATTGTGCAAAAGACCCTCTTCCCAATTCCAAATTTCAAACATGTTTCGGGTAATTTTTTTCTGCTATTCTCAGCCCTGCACAACCAATCTTCAATCCCAACAGATAATCCCGCCCCCAGCTGAAACCATGCACCATCTGGTTGCATTTTGAGGTTGTTGAGAAATACTGCACAGGAAGGTTCCATGACTGATTCCCTTCAGTCTTGAACGCCCTCAGGAAATCTCACACAGGGCTTTACATCCACTGAAGTTGTTTGAAGTTACTCACTGTAGGAACGTAGGGAAACATGAGAGTCAATGTCCGCATAGCACGCAGCAAGCTGAAATACAAACAGCAGGTGCAGGAGAAATCAGCAGGTCTGGCAACATCTGTGGAGAGGGAAACCAACTCAATATATCGAGTCCAATAGGACCTTTCCTCAGAATTCAATTTCAGATTTCCTGCGTCCGCAGTATTTTGTTGTTTCAGCAGCATGGTGATTACCAAGTTAAATACAGAACCATAGAATTGTTACAGTGCAGAATGAGGCCATTCGGCCCATTGTACCTACACTAGCAATGTTACCAAGTCTGGCTGTATCAATTCGTACCAATCCGCTGCCTTTTCCCATATCCCTGCACAATGTTATTGTTCAAACCATCATTAAACTCCATCCTGAATGCCTCAGTCGAACCTGCCTCCGGGCCCTAACTACCCATAATGCCCTTGCTTTGCTTGCATATCACTTTACACCTACCCCCTTCTCATTCTTATTTAGTGATGTTGGAAAACTCCCTTGTTCTTCCTCGATACACTGCCACGGGGCACCTTGCATGATATCCAAAGATGGGCTGAGAAGGCGCTAGAGGGCCTTCTTGACCAACACTCTGCAGTCTGTGAAGAGACACTCCTCTCCTCATTGGCATGAGGCATTCTGGGATAAGGACATAATGACATGGCTAAAAAAAAAGCCACCCCGAGCCACAGTTGACACTGTTTTTAAGAAGGTCAATGGGAAGCCAGCACGGTGAATTATATCCCAGCGAAGATTCGGCTCCCATGTGATAAATTCTTGATGTCACAAGGAATTAAGGGCTATGGGGAGAATGCTGGTAAGTGGAGTTGAAATGCCCATCAGCAATGGTGGAGTGGACTCGATGGGCCGAATGGCCTTACTTCCACTCCTATGTCTTATGGTCTTATGGAAATCATGCAGGAGATGTTTGCAATGCCAAACAGCAGATGGTGCTGTACCGTGCCTTTATTAGGTGAAATAAGAGCACCTCATCATTCCTTGGGGCTTCCTGAGCAATGGGTCTTGTATCCGTGACACTGGCTCCGCAGCTCCCACTAGGCCTTTTGAGATCACAGACTGGAAATTGGCTGTTTCACTAACATACAGACCATGAAAAACACCAACCCATGATGGAACATCCAGATCCCAAAAGGTACACTGAAACACTGACGTTCCCACGTGAGCCATGGAACAAGTAACAAATGTAAATCCAAGGATGGGCAATAAAAGCCATCCTTATTTAACTAACATCTGAGAATTTTTAAAAGGTCTTTTCTCAGTGGTTGAGAATTACCCTCACGATGCACTCTGACACTAAAGTGCAAAATTGAGGGTGTGTCAGAGCCTAATTGGTCTGGTGTCCTGGATCAGAGAAGAGACCCCTAACTGCCTTGCCAAGTGTACAGCCCCACCGCAGTATTTTGAGGAAGAGCAGGAAAGTGTTTGAACACAATCAGTACAACAACATAAACAAACAGTATTGACGGCTAAGAATCACAGTATTTTAAAAAATTCATCCTAGTGTGCCTGTGTGTGTGACTGTCTGCATCTGTGTGCACACTTGTGTGCATGTGTGCCTGTGTCTGTGTGCGTGTGTGTATAAATGTGTGTTTGTGTCTGTTTGTATGTGCATCTGTATCTGTGTGGCTATGTGCATGTGTCTGTGAATGTGTGCATGTCTGTATCACTGTGTATGCACGTGTGTGTGTATGTGTGTGACAGTGTGTTTGTGTCTCTGTGTGTGCATGCGCATGCCTGTGTGTGTGTCACTGTGTATGTGCATGTGTGTGTGTGTGTGTACGTGTCTGTGTATGAGACTGTCTGTGTTCATCTGAATGTGTGTGTCTGTCTCACTCTCTTTCTCTCTGTTGGCATCTCTGTGGATGTGTCTGCTTGCTTGTAACTGTTTATTCTGTTTCTCTCCTGTGCATGTGCTAATCTGTTTGTGTTTGTGTGTACACAGGTTTGTGATTATCGGTGCCTGCTTGTGCCTCTTTGTCTGTGTTCACATGTTTACAAATGTGTCCGGCTCTCGGTACACATCCAACAACAACGTACAATGTTAGCACATGCAACAAGACTGAACCGGATCTGGCAGTCAGCAAGCAAACTAGAAAAAGGATGTTAAATCAGTTGAGAATTCTGGTTACCCTGACTTATAACAGGAGCCCTGTTGGCTGACGCTGAAGCATCAGGTCACTATGACAAGGGTGATATGCCAATTGGATTGACAGGATAATGACAATGATATGAGAGTTTCAACAATGGTAGAGTTGCCAGTCTGTAACTGAGGGCAGGACAGGGGAACATCTGAATGCAACAGGTTGCAGTGTGGAGATACTCCTGCCAGGACAGCAAAGGATAGGCAGGTGGGGGGACTGTAGTGGTGGTATGTGAATGCCTTGGCAGTTCAGCTTGGCTGCTTTGCCATTTAGCAGCAAAGCTCTGTCATTGCAAGCCTCATCTCAAATCCAACCAGACGAGTCAACCAAGAGATCCCTGACAAGTTGAAACATTTGCATCCTCCAGCACTGAGTAAAACTCAAGAGATTCAGGATTTGCACTTCCTCCTTCTCTGCCAGCCCCTCCAATCCAGACCCTCCAATCCAGTCCCTTCAATCTAGTCCTTCCAATCCAGCCCCTCCAATCCTGTCCCTCCAATCCAGCCCCTCCAATCCAGCCCCTCCAATCCTGAACGTCCAATCTTGAACCTCCAATCCAGCCCCTCCAATCTAACCCCTCCAAATCAGCCCATTCAATCCAGGCCTTCTAATCCAGCCCCTCCAATCCAGTCCCTCCAATCCTGACCCTCCAATCCTGACCCTCCAATCCTGACCCTCCAATCCAGCCCCTCCAATCCTGACCCTCCAATCCAGTCCCTCCAATCCAGTCCCTCCAAACCAGCCCCTCCAATCCTGAACCTCCAATCCTGACCCTCCAATCCTGACCCTCCAATCCAGCAGCTCATTCTCAGCTAATGCAGCTCCAAAAGGGAGTGATTCTTAACTGGCTTCTAAACCTCAAACCGCAGCAATCGCCAGGCTGTTGGCATCAGCCGAGCATGGGATTTCTGTTCAGGATAAAAAGAAAACAGAGAATGGGAACAATAAAAAGAAATGCCCGTTGCTCCTATGTTTCTGTCCATCGCAGCAGCTCACAAACAGCCACTGAACCAGATTTTCTACCACAACCTCGCTCTGCTGGACAGTCACAGAATCATACCGCTCGGAAACAGACCCTTCAGTCCAACTCATCTGCACCAACCACACATCCCAATCTGGCCTTGTCCCATTTGCCAGCACTTGGCCCATATACCTCTAAACCCTTCCTATTCCTAGACCCATCCAGATGTCTTTTAAATGCTGTACGTCCTCCCACTCTGAGATGTCTTCCCAGTTGAAAGTCTCCTGACCACAGCCTTGAACATGGTCAGAAATGGCGAAACACTCACGTTCGCAGAGGTCAAGAATCCTGAAGATTCACAACCCTCTGAGTGAAGAAACGTCTCCTCACTTCCGTCTGGAATGACTGACCTCTTCTCCAAGGGTGGAGCCCTTCAGTTCCGGACCACTGCTTCCCAACATGGTAATGATCAGATAATCTGTCTTAGTGCTATTGGTTGGGGGAACATATGAACAGAGACACTGGAGATTCAATGCAGTTCTTCAAACAGTGATCATTAGCTCTTTTACATTCAACTGAGAATGTCTCAACTGATAACCAGCACCTCTGAGAGTACAGCACGCACTCAGTCCCACTTTCTACCTCTTGGTCCATACTCCACTTGTGTATTATATTTCATAAGAACATAAGAGCTAGGAGCAGGAGGAGGCCACTCGGCCCCTTGAGCCTGCCCCAACATTGAATACGATCATGGCTGATTTTATCTCGGCCTCAACTCCACTGTCCTGCCCCCTCTCCATACCCTTCAATCCAATACTAATTAAAAGTCTGCCTAGTTCCTCCGTCAATTCCCTCAGTGTCCCAGCATCTACTGCGCTCTGGGGGAGTGAATTCCACAGATTCACAATCCTTTGAGAGAACTAATTTCTCCTCATCTCTGTTTTAAATCTGCACCCCTCCCCCCCCCCCACTCCCCCACGCTGCCCCCCCACACCCCCATTTATCCGAAAGCCATGGTCTCTCACTCTTGATTACCCTACATGAGGGAAATATCCTGTCTACGTCTACTTTGTCAATCCCCTCTGGCATCTCATTGACCTCGATTAGATCACCCCTCATTCTCCTAAACTCTAGAGAGTGTCGGGCTAAGCTGTTCAATCGCTCTTCATAACACAAATTGGTCAATGTATGATCTAGTGTTGCAGAGTGGTAAGAAGGTGTTCTCTCTCTGCTGCCCTTACAGGATGTGAATTCCAGATCCCATCACCCTCTGGGTTGAAAAACATTGTTCCTCATCTCGTCTCTACTTCTCCCAGTTACTTTGCACACTGTCCGTCTGATTTTTTATTTCTTTGTAGAGGGGAATTGGTCCTTCCAATCGATGGCCCCTCATAGTTTTATCCTCCTCAATTAAATACGGCCTCAGTCTCTGCAACTCTGAAGAAAACAACCCCAGTCCGTCTGATCATCCGTCACAGTTAAAATTCTCCAATCCTGGCAATGTTCGTGTAAATCTCACCCACACCCTCTCCAATGTGATCCGGTGCTTGGTCAGAACTGAGCACAATGCTCTAGCAGAGGCCTTCCTGCTAATAAATGGAAAGAAAAAAAACTTGTGTTCACACAGCCACCGTGCATCTCAAATAAAGTTCTTTGTTCAAGTGTGGTCACGGCTCTAATGTCGGAAATACAGCAACCAGTTTCTGCACAGCATGCTCCCACGAACAGCAACATATTATTCAGATAATCTGTTGCTTACTGAGGAATAAATATTAGCCAGAATACCAGGCATAATGCCCAGCACTTCTCCAAAATAGCAGAAGCATAGAAATATGAAACCAAGGAGCAGCAATAGGCCTTTCAGCCCTTTGTGTCTGCTGTGCCATTCAATATGATCATCCAACTCCGTGACCAGATCCTGCATTCTCCCTATCCTCTTCGATCCCTTTAGCCCTAAGAACTATATCTAATTCTTTCCTGAAAATATTCAATGTTTTGTCCGCAAACCACTTCCTGTGACAGAGATTCCCACAGGCTCCCCACTCTCTGGGTGAAGACATTTCTCCTCATCTCAGTCTGAAGTGGCCTACCCTGTATCCTCGGACTGTGACCCTAAAAGTAGTGTAGGATCTGTTCCCAAACAGGAAGGTAGGGTCTTGGTTTAAGCACCCCGAACAGAGCAACACTGAACTGGAGTGTTAGCTTTTGGTTCAAGCTCTGAAGAGGACCCCATAAAGCTGCTCCAGTGACAAGAGTCCACATCTGGCACACAAACACAAAACACTTTTCAAATTAAGTATACTCTGCAATTGGATCAGACCATGGACATCACAGTGACTCAGTGGTTAGCACTGCTGCTTCACAGTGTCACGGACCCAAGTTTGATTCCAGCCTCAGGTGACTGTCTGTGTGGAGTTTGCACATTCTCCCCGTGTCTGTGTGGGATTCCTCCCACAGTCCGAAGTTGTGTAGGTCAGGTGGATTGGCCATACTAAGTTGCTCATAGTGTTCAGAGTTGTGTGCGTTAGGCGCATTAGTTAGTGGAAATGTAGAGTAACAGGCGTAAGGGAATAGGTCTGGGTCCCTCTTTGGAGGGTTGGTGTGCACATGTTGGGCCAAATGGCCTGTTTCCACACTGCAGGGATTCTATGATCCTATGAACTGCAGGTACAATACTGGAGTAACTCTGGAATGACTTACAAAAGAGATTCATAGAGGCATGTTATATCTGATTGCCAAAGCTAAAATCACCTCACCACTTCATTTGCAAATTCCACCCCAAACCAAACAGCATATGTATGGACTTTCTTCAGAGCTGGGGCAATATTTCGGAAGAGGATTGTGTCTGCACCTTGCCTACATCAAGGGTTCAAAACAGAATCTGACTGCCACCTTCCCCATGAGGTCATGATTAGATTACTTAGTGTGGAAACAGGCCCTTCGGCCCAACATGTCCACACCGACCCGTTGAAGCGCAACCCACCCAGACCCATTCCCTACATTTACCCCTTCACCTAACACGACTGGCAATTTAGCATGGCCAATTCACCTAACCTGCACATTTTTGGATTGTGGGAAGAAACCGGAGCACCCGGAGGAAACCCACGCAGACACGGGGAGGATGTGCAAACTCCACACAGTCAGTCACCTGAGGCAGGAATTGAACCCGGGTCTCTGGTGCTGTGAGGCTGCAGTGCTAACAGTGCTAACCACTGTGCCACTGTGCCGTCATGAGGATAGGTAATAATGTTAACTCCGCTATGTTTCAGGAAAACACTTTTAATTTTTGCACCTGCTAGCAGTCACACACAAATTATATATTGATCGTTTCTACCACAGAACTGGAAGAGTCTAACACCATCAGGATAGCCACACTTCTGATTCAGGTAAGATAAACCAATACGCAGTCTGTCTTCTCGGGGGTGACATGAAAGATCCAATGATGATACACTGCCTGGGAGTGTTTGAAGCAGACAATATAGAGAGAGCTTTACTCTGTATATAACCTCGTGCTGTCCCTGTCCTGAGAGTGTTCAATTAGAACAGTGTAGAGAGAGCTTTATTTTATCTCACCCTGCGCTGTATAGAGTCATGGAGCCATGGAATTGAAACAGACTATTCAATCCAACTCATCCATGCCAACTAGATATCCTAAATTAATCTAGTCCCATTTGGCAGCACTTGACCCATATCCCTCTAAATCCTTCATATTCATTTACCTATCCAGATGCCTTTTAAATGTTGCAATTGTACCAGCCTCCACCACTTCCTCTGGCAGCTCATTCCATACATGCACTACCCCCTGCAGGAAAAAGTTACCCCATAGGTCCCTTTTAAATCTTTCCTCTCTCACCTTAAACCTAAGCCCTCTTGGTTTGGACTCCCCTACCCTGAGGTAAAGACCTTGGCTATTCCACCCTAACCTTCCCCCCCCCCCCATAATTTTATAAACCTTCATAAGGTCACCCCTCAGCCTCTGATGCTCCAGGGAACACAGCCCCATCCTATTCAACATTTCCCTATAGCTCAAACTCTCCAACCCTGGCAACATCCTTGCATAACTTTTCCGAACCCTTTCAGATTTCACAGCCGGAATCTCGAATCATAGATTCCCTACAGCCTTGATGCAGGCCATTCTAGTCCATCGAGTCCACACCAACCCACCCCCATTCCAATCCATGTAACCCTGTATTTCTCATGGCCAATTCACCTGACCTGCACATCTTTGGACGGTGGGAGGAAACCGGAGCACCCGGAGGAAACCCACGCAGACACGGGGAGAATGTGCAAACTCCACACAGACAGTCACCTGAGGCTGGAATTGAACCCGGGTCCCTGATGCGGTAAGGCAACAGCGCCCTCCGTGCCACCCAGAGCCACCGTGCCACCCATTCTGATCAATTATTGCTCACTTCCATTTAGAATTGGAATGAGAAGACATTTCTCAATTGATTGTTGCTGTGCAAACTTTGGAGTTCTCTACTACAGAACGTGATGGTTGGTCAGATATTGTGTATGTTCAAGATCGTGTTCTGTGGGTCTTGCGACACTGAGACAATCACAGTTTTGGAGATAGATTATAGAATCCCTACATTGTGGAAGCAGGCCATTATTTAATCCCCTGCTCATCGAGTTCAGGCCAGTCTTCTGAACAGCATCCTACCCATGATCAACCAACCGCCCCACCATATCCCTGCATCTTCCAGTGACCAATCCACCTGGCCTGCACACCTTTGGAATGTGGAGGAAACTGGAGGGAACCCTTGGGGAGAAAATGCAAACTCCATACAGGTCGTCACTCGAGGGTGGAATTGAACCACAGTAAATATAGTGTAGTGATTAGAACCAGGAAGATCTCGGTGGTTATGGGATTCTTGATTATGGTTGTTATCCTTGGCTAAACAGGGAGCCCTGGCTGACCAATATGACCAGGAGATTCCCTTTTTGATTTTCTCAAAAACCTTCTCCTCTGCTTTTGGTTGCACTTCAGTCCCACGCTCCTGATCTTCGGGCACCCGGTGCGGAGGAGGGAGGGCAGGTCTGAAGACCTCCTCGTGGGTCTGCTCCTGGGCCTGGCCAAACTGGCCATAAACAGGTCCAGGCAGCGGGCCGTGGAGGGGGTCATTAGGGCCGACTGCCTGCCCCTCTTCCGCGGTTACGTTAGGGCCCGGGTGTCCTTGGAGAAGGAGCACGCGGTGTCCACCAACACCCTGGAGTTGTTCAGGGAGAGGTGGGCGCCGCAGGGAGTGGAGTGCATCATTTCCCCCTCCAACTCTATTTTGATTTAATCCCTGCCCTCCCCTTCACTGTTTTGATCACACAGCATTGCCCTTTGATGTGAAGGGCACTGCTTGTCACTGGCCACTCGGGTGTTTTCCTATCTTCCTGGTGGTGGAAATTGAATAAAGATTCGTGCACCTTGTGTCTCTCACTGTGTCTCACACCTGCACGCACACACCATGGGTGCTGGGGAAAACATAAGCACTACCGCAGTTAGGCTGTTAGGCGGTAGTGTGGGGATTAGAAAGAAAGAAAGAAAAATTTTTTAAATAAACAAGAGTCTCCGAGGTTCTGTAGAAAAACAAAGAATATGAGTGTCAGAGGAAAATGAAGAAACAAAGAAAACAAAAATGAGCAGGGGATTAAATAAGCACTACCATGGTATGATGGTAAACAAAAAATATATAAACAGGGGATGAGAATCAAATCCTGGCCCCTGACGCTGTGAGGCAGCAATGCTAACCATTGTGCCAACTGTCTTGGGAGTATTTGATGGAGACAGTGTAATAGGAGACGTCTTATTTTAAAACTATAATTCTAATAAACTTCAAACCAATTCTGAGGAAAGGTCATCACGTCAAAACGCTAACTCTGTTTTCTCCCCCTACAGATCCTGCCACGCTGCCTGAGAACGTCCAGCATTTTCTGTTTCTATTACTTTAATGATTTTAAGTGTGCCATCGAGAGATGGAATTTCAGATAAATCTACCCAACCCACCAGAGAAATTCTTCAATCTTAGACTTGAAATGCTGAAATACCTTTTATAAACGGTCAGAGGCGATTTCGACATAATGAAAATTCCACAAACGAAACCTGCATTAATAATAGTGAACCGAAACGCTGGACTTAATGACTGTTTGCCTTGTTCCTGCTAAAAGCTGCAATATGTTAACAATGTTTTACACAGATAGCTCCAAGCAGGTTCTGCCCTGGGACATTCATTATAGACAAACCATCAGAAGCCTGGCAGAACCAACCGTCAGTCACACTATCAGTGAAAGAACACATTGACAAAGTAAATTCGTCCTCGTTAACACCTATCAAGCTTCAAGTCATATGAGGTAGAATTGTTTCATTGGGAACTGTCAGATATCTTGAGGTTGAGGGCAAGGAAGGGAATTCTTTGTAAATTCATGCCACCACTTCATCGAGCCAGGCCGGGGAGAGCCTGCTTTGAACTCACGTTGACATCAGTGTGTACTGAAACTTGAAAAAAACAGATTCAGGCAACAAAGAACAATTTAGTCTGTTCCTACTGGTATTTATTTTCCTCATATGAGCAGATATTTGTATGAGGGAACTCAGAAACATAGAAACCAGGAGCAAGAGGAGGCCATTCAGCCCTTCGAGCCTTTCAAGATGATCGTGGCTGATCATCCAACTCAGTCCCCTGTTCCTGCTTTCTCCTCATATCCTTTTGATCCCTTTAGCCCTAAAGAACTATCGAGTAAAAAGTGAGGTCTGCAGATGCTGGAGATCAGAGCTGAAAATGTGTTGCTGGTTAAAGCACAGCAGGTCAGGCAGCATCCAAGAAACAGGAAATTCGACGTTTCGGGCCGGAGCCCTTCATCAGGATGAAGGGCTCTGGCCCGAAACGTCGAATTTCCTGTTCCTTGGATGCTGCCTGACCTGCTGTGCTTTAACCAGCAACACATTTTCAGCCCTAAAGAACTATATCTAACTCCTTATTAAAAACATACGGATGATTTTACTGGGCCGGTACTTACTAGAGTTTTGAAGGATGAGAGAGGATCTGATAATATTCGAACGATGCTGGACAGACGAGATGCAGTTGGAGGCTTCCCCTGGTGGGGTGTTGAGAATCAGGGAACACAGTCTCAGGATATTGTGTAGACTATTTGGGACTGAGGAGGGAAGATTTCTTGACTTGAAGGATGAAAGCCTGTGGCATTCTCTACCACAGAAAGCTGTGGAGAACAGACCACCATGTACATTCGAGAAAGAGACAGATAAATGTTCAGATATTAAAGGTATCAAGAGGAATGGAAAGAAACGAGGAATATAGCTTTGACATAAAGGATTAGCCATGATCATATACAACAGCAAGAGACTTGAATGGCCTACTTCTGCTCCAAGTTCCTATGCTCCTTCGCTTGTGAACATCCTTTGGCATTCGATAAGTTCATGATTGATCATCTCTTTCGCCTCCAATTTTCCTATCCCCACAAATCTGGAATCCAATCAGGTCTAAAACATCTACTCACCGCAATCTGGATCTTACCCGATGGCTGAGAGTCCTCAGGTCTTGTCAACAGGAAATTGCCAAGATTCACAATCTTCTGGCAGATTAAAATTTTGAGAAGGTGATCACAGCTTAAAAATAAGGCGACATGCATCTCAGAAAGAGATGGGGGGATTTTTTAAATATATTTCAGAGGGTTACAAGTCACCTCCCCAGAGAGCAATGGGGGGGCGGGGATCATTGAAATTTTTCATGTTGCTAGATAAATGCTGTCATTGTATTTACACCAGAACAGCTTGGCTAGGGCTGTCGCTAAAACTGGAGCACAAATCTTCAATACTCCTGCTTGATGAAACCAGTGTGGTCTTTCCCTTGTATTGGTCTCTCGCCACCTCCCGCAGATATGTCCTTCAGTAAATCTCCCATTTAGTCAGTAGTGGTGTGACCAATCAGCTCAGCTCAGTGTTATTCTTACTGCTTATTCTTGTAGCTGTTTAATACAAACTTGCTAGGCCATTTCAGAGGATAGTTGAGAGTCAACCTTATTATTGGAAACCTGGAGTCACACTGGGTGAGCACAGCAGATTTGCTTCCTGGAATGACAATTTGTGAATCCGATGGATCTTTGAGACATTCCGCAAGTTTCAGTTGCAGCAATAACAAAGTTAGCTTTATATTCCATATTATTAGAAGCACCATCCAAGACAAAGCAGCCCACTCGATTGGCACCACATCCTCAAGCATCCACTCCCTCCATCACCGACGCTCAGTAGCAGCAGTGTGTACCATCTACAAGAGGCACTGCAGAAATTCACCAAAGATCTTCAGACTGCACCTTCTAAACCCACAACCACTTCCATCTAGAAGGACAATGTTTAAAAGGCACTCAGTTAAGTACATGAGTAGAAAGGTTGAGGGGGATGAGGGCCAGGCGCAGGCAGGTGGGACTAGTTTAGTTTGGGATTATGGTCGGCATGGACTGGCTGGACCGAAGGGTCTGTTTCAGTGCTGCATGACTCTATGACAAGGGCAGCAAACTCATGAGAACACCACCCTGTGGAAGCTCCTTTCCAAGCCACTCACCATCCTGACTTGGAAACAAATTGCCGTTCCTTCAGTGTTGCTGGATCAGAATCCTGGAATTCCCTCCCTCATGGCATTGTGGGTCAATCTGCAGCACATGGACTGCAGTGGTTCAAGAAGGCAGCTCACCCCCACCTTCTTAAGGGTAAGATTATTAATGACACCTCTCAGGACAAAGCAGCTCACTTGACTGGCACCACACCACTCCCTCCACCACTGACTAGGAATGGGCAATAAATGCTGTCCAGCCAGAAACGCTCATGTCTCATGAGTAACGTGTCTCTGAAATGTTAATCCAGGCCTTAACTTACTAGTCCAATAAACACCAGAACACAGAAGTTGGCCATTCAGTCCATTCTGTCTTCATTCAATAAGATCATGGCCATTCTGATAATCCTACAGACAGTAGGATAAGACTACAGACGGGAGGTAGAAGACCTGGAAAAACGGTGCACTGAGAACAACCTCACTCTCAATGCCGGCAAAACCAAGGAACTCATTCTTGACTTTCAGCGGGATGTTACTCATGCTCCCCGACACATTAACAGCACAGAGGTGGAACGAGTGGAGAGTGTCAAGCTCCTGGGAATGGTCATCAACAACAAGCTTTCTTGGTCTCTTCATGTGGACGCACTGGTTACAAAGGCCCAACAACGTCTCTTCTTCCTCAGGCAGCTGAGGAAATTTGGCGTGATGGTGAACACCCTTGCCAACTTTTATAGGTGCACCATCGAGAGCATTCTGTCTGGATGTATCACTACCTGGTATGGCAACTGTACCATTCAAGATCGGAGACGGTTACAGACCGTGGTGAACTCAGCCCAGACAATCACAAAGGCCAACCTCCCGTCTATAGAATCCATCTACCAGGCCCACTGTCAAGGAAAGGCTGCCAGCATTCTCAAAGATCCATCCCACCCTGGCAATGTTTTTCTACAACCTCCACCATCGGGGAGAAGGGACGGAAGCCTGAACACATGCACCAGCCGGTTTCACAACAGTTCCTACCTGACTGTTATTGGAATACTGAATGGACTCCCAAACTCTTAACATTTGCCTGTACCTGTGTTTTTGTTTTTGCTGCTGTTTACCTATTATTTCCTTATCTATGCTACTTAACTCTGTGATCTGTCTGTATTGCTCACAAGAGAAAGCTTTTTACTGTGCCTCGGTACACATGACAATAAATTCAATTCAATTCTCAGCTCCACAGGGAGGGGTAATGGTGTACAAGTATGGGGGGAGGAATCTTGAATAAGAAGAGAGAGGAGGCAGTGAAGTGATGGGTAAGGTTTGCAGTAGCAGGTGAGCTGAGGTGGAGTGGACACAGACAATGGAAATAGCCAGTTAGTGGCACAACAACTATGAGGGTAGACACTCTTCTCAGGATTAAATATATAGTCAAAGCTAAAGCAGTCTGCTTCAGCATTAAAGCAGCGATTTCAAGCGAGGGTTTGTGGCTGTAGGACAGGTGTGGTCCTGGGAGCAGAAAGCATGGCTTCACTCTTGTCAAGCAACGTAGTGGAAATGTTTCCATTAGCTGAAAATGTGTTGCTGGAAAAGCGCAGCAGGTCAGGCAGCATCCAAGGAACAGGAGATTCGACGTTTCGGGCATAAGCCCTTCTTCAGGAAGGGCTTATGCCCGAAACGTCGAATCTCCTGCTCCTTGGATGCTGCCTGACCTACTGCACTTTTCCAGCAACACATTTTCAGCTCTGATCTCCAGCATCTGCAGACCTCACTTTCTCCTCGAAATGTTTCCATTAACCCAGTACCAGTACCAATAAGTAAGATACAAAACCAGAGACCATGTGGAGCACTGGGAAAGATGGTTGGGACAATCGAAGTACAAACTGGGGCAAGACTTTAAGAAAGAAAACAAATGAAAGGCGAACAAAAGTATGCAAGTCAAAAATATCCGAGTGTCTGAAGAAAGACAGGAGGCTGAGCTAAACATGCATTATTTAACCAAACTGTGTTTTTTGCCCTCAGCAGAATTGTCAGCCTCTGCTCTTTCTATGCATTATTCAGCCTAATGGCAAACGTGATATTGAAAAAAGCTCCTTATCTCTTAAAAGTTTCATTGAGCTAAAATCCCACAAAGTACGGTCGAGGAAGCAATTTCTTGTTCTGAGCGACATGAAGTGACTGGATGCTAGATGTTTCTTTTTGGTACGGCTGTAGGGGAGGGTGGAGGTTGGCAAAGAGAACAGCTGGAAAGGAACATTCTGGAACTAGGGGACGGATTTGGGGCACATTGACTGGATTAACATCTGGAGTCAATTTAAAAGAGAATGCTAGCTTTCCATGTTCAGCTGACACCCCGGTGAAGATGAAATTAGGCTGTACGCAAGCGTTACATTTCTTACACAGTGACACAAATCTCAACAGATATGACAGCAAAACTGAACGCAAACTGCAGATGTGCCATTGTCAGCATGGTACCTACCAGGAATGAACAGTATTACTAACTCCACACTGCTGGGATCTTTTACAGTTCACTTCACATCAATGCATGTGTGATCCACTGATATACTGGCCTTGGACTAATCCAACCAAACCCAATGCACAGAATCGAAAACTGTGGCACTAATAAAAGCACAACAGGTCAGGCAGCATCCAAGGGGCAGGAGAGTCATCATTTCAGGAATTGGCTCTTCATCAGAAATGCCCTCATTGTATAGAATCCCAACAGACTTAGCTCCTTCCCACTTACTCCAACTATACACAATCCCAGCAGGCAAAATGGCTTTTTTTTTTGATTTGGAGATGCTGGTGTTGGACTGGGATGGACTAAGTTAAAAATCACACAACACCAGGTTATAGTCCAACAGCTTTATTTGGAAGCACTAGTTTTTTTTTGTTAATTATAACCTTTGCCGAGATTTCAACTGACCAACTTCCTTCTCATTCACTCCCACTGTGCGAAAATCAAAAAAGAAAACATCTTGAGAGTGTCTCAGGTGTCCAACAAACCAAAACCTTCCACTTTTATTACCATTGCAAACCCCGATTCCATTACACAGGATGCCACTGGAAAGAGTCCCCCATCTCCACATTCACTACACAAAATCTCAATGGATCGAATCCCTTTCCCATTCATTCCCACTGTACACAATCTTGATGGATCTCACCCCACCTCATTCACACCCATTGTACACAATCCCAACAAATCTAACCTTAGCTCATTCACTCCCATTGTACATAATCCCAATAGATCTAACCCGATCTCATTCACTCCCATTGTACACAATCCTAATGGATCTCCCCCCATCTCATTCACTCCCATTGTACACAATCCCAATGGATCTAACCCGATCTCACTTACACCCATTGTACACAATTGCAATGATCTAACTCCATCTCATTCACTCCTGTACATAATCCCAATGGTTCAAACCTCTTCCCATTTACTCCCATTGCACACAAACCTCCTCCCATCTATACCATTAAATACAATGCCGAGGATACAAATTCCTTCCTGTTCACTCCCAATGTGCACAATCCCAATGAACCAATTCCTCTCCCCGTTCACCCCCAGCTTACACAACCCTAATGGACCAAACGACTTCAGTGCTGTTTCTCACAGGTAAAAGTGCGGACACATCTGCATTTCATCGCAACATGGAAAACTGGAAGAGGAGTACGCTATTCACCCTTGAAGCCTGCTCTGCCATTCATTTGGATCATTTTAACCAGATGACATTTGAACCAAGCTCCTGCTAAAATAATGATGTCTTAGCCTCGAACTTAAAAAAAGAACTCTTTATGAAACAATAACAGCCAACCCTACAATAGACCCCCATCAAAAGTCTCTGCTTGTGCCCAGCCTGATTGAGCCAAGAGCAGTAAGAAATGCATTTATCTTCTTTGCAGTATTTCCGTTTACTAATGTTGGGTTTTCTTTCCAGAGATGGACATTGACATAGTTTGACGTTGGGACTGCATCACAAGTTGCCTGGGTCCCAGTCTTTCGTCCCCATTAAAGGCATTTGTTTTTATGTATGTCGGCTGCATATCCTCAAAGTTATCAAATGATGGGATCATCACGGTCAAGACTCAATCCTGACATCCTGGTGTAGTCACTCTCTGGCAATAGTCACTGAATAGTCACCAAGACCAGGAACCTTGGCTGATTATTTTTTGACCTTGTGGAAAGAGGTGAATTGGTGTAGCCCTTTAACTGCATCCAACATAAACTCAACTATTCAACACAAAGCAAATACTGCTGCCTGAGATCTTCATGAACAAAAGAATAGTTTGCACGGACCGAACAATTGATCAGCCTCTCTGACACATCTCAAAACACTTCAGACAGTTACTTTCAAATCCACTTAGAGTTGTAAGGCTTCTGCTTCAGCCACTTTATGGACAGGAAGATCCCATTAATGTTGATGTTGGTGGGAGTGGGGAGGTAGGAAAGGTCCAGAGGCTGGAATAACCCAATGCTCTTCCACAAATATTGCCACAAAATCTCAAACTCCCAGCAGAACAAAACAAACTTACCGAAAGGTCTCGCCAATAAGGGCCTCATGCTAAAGGTGAAGAATATTTTCATTACTGCCAGAAATCATTCTCATTTATGCTCAAAGGTTGGAGAGGTGTTCAGAACAATTATTTTTGAGTAATGGTGTAATCAACAGAGCCAATTCCACCAGCCCGGCCCCAGAATCTCAGGGGCTGATCTCTATACTACTGCATCGCCAGTGCACTAACTGTAGGGACAATTGAAAACAAAGATGCAGAGTGGTTAATGTTGCAGTCATCTCCACTAGAACCATCTGAGAAACCTGGGATGGATCTCCTACCTTCTTATTATCATTCACCTAAGTGACTGATAGCTATGTGGGGAAGCATGTCTACAGGAGAGAAACTTAGTCCTGATGAACAGAGTATTATTTAACAAAGTAAGAACCATATAGTACTCAATAGCTAATTACATTACATCTGAATTAAAGCATCTGTGAGACCTCAGGCTAGGCATAAGAGCCAAAGATGAGAAAGTGAGGACTGCAGATGCTGGAGATCAGAGCTGAAAATGTGTTGCTGGAAAAGCGCAGCAGGTCAGGCAGCATCCAAGGAGCAGGAGAATTGACGTTTCGGGCATAAGCCCTTCTTCAGGAAACCTGAAGAAGGGCTTATGCCCTAAACGTTGATTCTCCTGCTTCTTGGATGCTGCCTGACCTGCTGCGCTTTTCCAGCAATACATTTTTCAGCTCAGATAAGATACAAAGAGACATATCCCTGTTTCCATACATGGAACTTAGCACTTGCAATTGCTACTGAGAATCAAATTGATTGGTCTATCCCACAGGAGTAATCCTTTATATTCTGATGAGAGGAGCTTATCTTGTGATGTCTGTTAACCCTTTCAGGTACTAACTGCCTTCTACAACAGATGGCAGAGTAATGCCGTTGTCCACCGTGACCTGGGCCAATATCTGACTCTCAACCAACAGTACTTAAGATTACCTGGTCATTTGCGCATCGCTGATTGTGGAAGTTTGCTGTATGGAAATCGGCACCTGCGTTTCCTGCAACAAGTGACTAAACTTCATCAGCTAAGGAGCCCCACGAGGGTGTGGAAGGTGCTATATAAATGGAAGTTATTTCTTTATCTGCGCTCTGTTGGTCCTGAGGGGAAGATGACAGGGATTGAATAACACAGGGATGTGAGAAAAACACACGTCCCTCCCTGGAACAAAAAGGAAAGAGATTTGCCTGGTTTCCAAAGATCTGGAATCCTGGGCTGGGATAGGGATTTACAAGGAAGTACGAGGAGGATCCGGCAACTGAATAGAGGGCAAATACAGAGAGATATCCACAATTACGTTCAAATGGATAAGTTGTGAAACACCAGAAACCACATGCCCTGATAACATTTTGCGAGGATGCTGTCACCATCTTTTGATTGGCACTAAGTATATCTAGAAAAAGCAGAAAGTGATCATTTGCTTCCTGGAGAAATGTTTCATAGGCCTGCCCATCATGATTATTCAACATCAATGGATAAGGAGTGGAATGTTCAATGAAAACAACAACACGAACCTGCATTTACATAGCAGTTTGAACACACTAAGCTGTCCGTTATGCTGCACAGCAGTGCGAGCAAACAAATTTTGACACTGAGCCACATAACCTTCACCAAAGAGGAGGATCGGTTCCGAGTGAAAATGTTTGAGCTATGGACATAGATAGTTGACAGTGCGAGGCTGATGGAACTTGGGGGAATCCACAGTTAGGAAATAATTTTTTTTATTATTCACTTACGGGATATCGGCATCGTTGGCGAGACCAGTGTTGACCATCTATCCCTGACTGCCTTAAAAGTGCATCTCATTGCTTTGGATGTGGAGTCATAGAGCCCAGATGGAGCGAAGTGGGCAGATTTCCTTCCTTTAAGGATATAAGTGAACCAGATTTTTTTTACAACAACCAACAGCTATATGACCACCCTTAGATCAGATTATTATTACAGTCGAGCTTCGCCATCTGCCACAGTGGCATTCAAACCCCGGAATATTCGCCTGATGATCTGGATTACTCATCCAGTGTTAGTGGACTACCCTTCCACCTCCATCTCTTGGAAGGCCATTGGAGAACTCAGTGGATTGCAGGGTTGGTGAAGATTGGGGAGGGGAAGGAGCAAGGTCATGGAAGGATTAAAAAATAAGAAAGAGAACAATTCAGAGTCACTGATAGATTGTTGGCATAATTCAGAAACAAATTCACACACTTAGAATTCCCTGTACTACTCAGGCGCATCCAAGATACATGCTCTCCCTGCAGATATCAGAGAAAACCTAACTACCTGGGACTTCTTTCTCTAGTAAAGAAAATGCAGACGAGTGACCTGATTCAGGTCTTTAAGATTATGCACGAGTTTGCAAGGGGAAATGGAGAGAAGATGTTTCAATTGCTGGAAATGTCCAAAACTGGCAGATATGACTGTTAGTGAGTCATATTTAAAATTGTGCTGCGGAATTTCTATGTGGACAGGAGAAAGTGAGGACTGCAGATGCTGGAGATCTGAGCTGAAAATGTGTTGCTGGAAAAGCGCAGCAGGTCAGGCAGCATCCAATGAACAGGAGAATCAACGTTTCGGGCATGAGCCCTTCTTCAGGAATCCTGAAGAAGGGCTCATGCCCGAAATGTCGATTTTTCTATGTGTACACTCTATCAAATGTCTTCATTATTTTAAAAGCCTTGATGAGTTCATTCCTCTGCTTCTAAGTTCAGAAAGTACATCGTGAATCGCTTGGCCCAAAGAGTGATTTAACATCTGGTATGGTAAACAAGTATCCTCTTCATCTAACACTGTCAACATATCATTCTATTCCTTTCTCCCTCATGTCTTAGCCGCCACTGAAGTGGATCAATATTATATGCCTCAGTTAACTGCTGGAAAGGCAAGTTCCACATTCTGAATAAATGTGGGGCCTACTGCCTCCTTGACCATCACCTCACCTCCCATCATCAAACCATCATCTCCCAGACCAAACACAATATCATCACCTCAGGGGATTTCCCACCTACAACTTCCAACCTCATAGTCTGGGAACCCCTCACCACCTGGTTCTATCTCCTACCCAAGATCCACAAGCCTGACTGCATCGGCCCACCCATTGTCTCAGCCTACTCCTGTCCCACCAAATTCCACATACCTCAAAACTGTCCTTTTCCCCAGCTCAATGAACTCCCCATCCACACCCTCCACCTCCTCCAAGACTTTTGTTTCCCCAGTCCCCAACGCCTCATCTTCACCATGGATATCCAGATGCTATACACCTCCATCCGCCATGACCAGGGCATCCAAGCCCTCAGTTTCTTCCTCTTCCAACGTCACCACCAGTGCCCTTTCACTGACACTCTCATTTGTTCAGCTGAACTGGTCCTTACTCTCAACAACTTCTCCTTTGGATCCTCCCACTTCCTCCAGACCAAAAGGGTAGTCATAGGCACTCACATGGGCCCCAGCTATGCCTGTCTCTGTCAGCTATGTGGAACAATCTATCTGCAGCAGGTACACTGGCACCATTCCCCACCTTTTCCTCCACTACATTGATGTCAGTATCAGCACCACCTCGTGCTCCCACAAGGAGGTTGAATAGTTCATCAACTTCACCAACACGTTCCACCCTGACCTTACGTTCACCTGGACCATCTTGGACACTCCCATCCTCTACCTGGACCTCTCCATCTCCATCAACGGTGACCTACTCAACACGGTCATCTTCTACAAACCCATCGACTCCCACAGCTACCTGGAGTACACATCCTCCCACCCTGCCTCCTGTAAAGACACAGTCCCTTATTCCGACTTTCTCCACCTCTGCTGCATCAGCTCCCAGAAGGACCAGTTCCACAGAACATATCAGATGGCCTCCTTCTTCAAAGACTGCAATTTCCCCTCCCATGTGGTTGAAGATACCCTCCGGCATATCTCATCCACTTCCCGCACCTTCGTCTTCAAACCCCACCCCTCCAACCGCAACAAAGGCAGAACACCCTCGCCCTCACCTTCCACTCCACCAATCTCCGGATACATCACATCATCCTCCGCCATTTCCACCACATACAAATAGACCCCATCACCAGAGATATATTTCCCTTCCCACCCATGTCTGCATTCTGTAAAGACCGTTCCCTTTGTGACTCCCTTGTCAGGTCCACGCTCCCCACCAGCCACACCAACCAACCCACCCTCCCCTTCCGGCACCTTCGTCCACCACCACAAAAAATGCAAAGCCTGCACCCACACCTCCTCCTCTCCTCTACCCAAGCCCGCAAAGGAGCATCCCACATCCATGAGAGATTTACCTGCACTTCCACACACGTCATTTACTGTATCTGACATTCTCAATGCAGTCTCCTCTGCATTGGGGAGTCAGGACGTCTACTCACGAAATGTTTCAGAGAACATCTCCGGGACATGCGCACGAATCAACTCCACCAAATACTCTGTGGCCAAACACTTTAACTCCCCCTCCCACTCCGCCAAGGACATGCAGGTCCTAGGTCTCCTCCATCATCAAACCCTTATCACCCTTCGCCTGGAGGAAGAACGCCTCATCTTCCATCTTGGGACCCTCCAACCACATGGGATCAATGTGTATCTCGCCAGTTTTCTCATTTCCCCTCCCCCCCCACCTTATCCCAGATCCAACCTTCCAACTCAGCACCGCCCTCTTGACCTGCCCTACCAGTCCATCTTCCTTCCTAACTATCTGCTCCACCCCCCTCTCCAATCTATCGCCGTTAACCCCCCCCCCACCTTCATCTACTTATTGCACTCTCAGCTACCTTCCCCTCAGCCCCACCCCCCTCCATGTAACTCTCAGCACCCCGTGGCCCACAAGCCTCATTCCTGATGAAGAGCTTATGCCCGAAACGTTGAGTCTCCTGCTCCTCAGTTGCTGCCTGACCTGCTGTGCTTTTCCAGCACCACACTCTCGACTCTGATCTCCAGCATCTGCTGTCCTCATTTTCTCCAAGACAAGAAGCAGCTGTTCCTCTTAGCTGAAGGGTCAGTAACATAGGGCATAATTTTAAAGTGACCAGCAGGAGGTTTAGAGGGGTTTTGAGAAAATTTGCTTTCAGCCAGAGTCTGGTGATGTCTGGAATACATTACCTGGGAGAGAAGTTGAGGTAGATGATCTCAAAATGTTTAAACTGTACTTGAAATGTTATAACATTCAATACAATAAACCTAGTACTAAAAGGTGGCACTAGTACAGATTTAGTTTAGCTTTGGTCATAGAGAACTCGTTACTGTAGAAGGCATGGAGGTCTAGTCATTGAATGCATTTAAGAAAGAAATAAATAACTTCTTAATTAAACAGGGGATCACGGGTTACAGGGAGAAGGCAGGAGAATGGGTTTGAGAAACACATGAGCCATGATTGAATGGTGGAGCTGACCTGATGGGCTGAATGGCCTAACTCGGCTCCAATACCTTTTGGACCCTCCTCTGCACTCCTTCCAATATAACCATATCCCTGCTAAAGTATGGTGATCAGAACCACACACAGTATTCTAGTTGAGGCCTAACCATTGCAATATCCTAGATTTATTAATCGGGACACAGAGTACAAGGGCAAAGAAATTATGTTCACCTTGAATAAGTTCGGCCTCAGCTCAGTGCTCATTTCTGGTGCTGCACATTCAGAAGGATCTGAAGGCATGAAAGAGGGTGCAGGAAAGATTCCGAAGAATGGGTCCAGGGATGAGGAATTCAGTCCTGAAGACAGATTGAAGGAGTTGGGATTGCTTTCCTTGTAGAAGGCTGAGAGGAGATTTGAGGGAGACACTTAAAATCATGAGCCATCTGGTCAGAGCGACAAAGATAAATTATTCCCTCTGGTGGAAGGATTGAGGACCAAAGTAAACAGATTTAAGGTGACTGGCAAAACCAGCAGCATTGAGGTGGGGAGCAATGGTTTCACATTCTGGGATGTGCAGCCTGAGAGGGATAGGTTCAGCTAAAGCCTTCAAGAGGGAATCGGATCAATATCTGATGAGGAAGAATGTGCAGGGTTATGAGGAGAAAGTAACAGAATGACACCAGAGGAATTACTCCTTTAGAGACTCAGCACGGACATGTCGGGTCGAATGGCCTCTTGTAATGATTCTGTGACTCTCAGCAGTCTCTGAGTAAGCAACTTTATTCCTGAATTCCTCACGAATTACACAAGCAACTATCCTATACTTCTCACTGAGATTTGGTCCCTCGACAACTGTAAATACATTCTATACATTTATCCAATTAACATACTGTGCAGAATTCTCTCAGGTCAAATCTCGTATTATGAAAAGTTGACTCTTCATATTGATGAGCCTCTTAAGACCATAAGACCATAAGACATAGGAGTGGAAGTAAGGCCATTCGGCCCATCGAGTCCACTCCACCATTCAATCATGGCTGATGGGCATTTCAACTCCACTTACCCGCATTCTCCCCGTAGCCCGTAATTCCTTGTGACATCAAGAATTTATCAATCTCTGCCTTGAAGATATTTAGCGTCCCGGCCTCCACTGCACTCCGCGGCAATGAATTCCACAGGCCCACCACCCTCTGGCTGAAGAAATGTCTCCGCATTTCTGTTCTGAATTGACCCCCTCTAATTCTAAGACTGTGTCCACGGGTCCTAGTCTCCTCGCCTAACGAAAACAATTTCCTAGCCATGTATTATCTTGTAAGTTTCTATTAAATCTCCCCTTAATCTTCTAAACTCCAATGAATACAATCCCAGGATCCTCAGCCATTCCTCGTATGTTAGACCAACCATTCCGTGTGAATCTCCACTGGACACGCTCCAGTGCCAGTATGTCCTTCCTGAGGTGTGGGGACCAAAACTGGACACAGTACTCCAAAGAGTACTCCACAGTACTCTTACCTGGTGTTATCAGATGGGGAGGACTACATAACAAACTACATATAGTTTGCATGTTCTCCCCGTGTCTGTGTGGGTTTTCTCCGGGTGCTCTGGTTTCCTCCCACAGTCCAAAGATGTGCGGGTCAGGTGAATTGGCCATGCTAAATTGCCCGTAGTGTTAGGTAAGGGGTAAATGTAGGGGTATGGGTGGGTTGCGCTTCGGCAGGTCAGTGTAGACTTGTTGGGCCGAAGGGCCTGTTTCCACACTATAAGTAATCTTAAAAAAATCTAAAAAAATAACAAACAAACAAAAACTGTTTCATGTTTCTTTACAATCCCACTTAATGAAAATCACTGATTTGATGAGTGATGAGAAGTCCATGCCAACTCTCTGTTTAACTGGCTGTCTCTCCGTAAGAGGTTAGAACATCAATCGCAATCTCTCAAACCAAGGAGCGATACTCGTACAAGGTGAGTGACAAGAAGCAGCCAGACAAATGTAAAACTGTTGTGAAAATCACTTGAACTGAACATGTGTTGGCCAACCCTAAATGCCCCTTGGAGTCTGTAGTTCACTGGACCATTTCAGAGAGTAGTTGAGTCCGTCACATTGCTGTGGATCTGGAGTTAAATATAGACCAGGTCAAGTAAAGACAATAGATTTCACTCCCTCAATTACATTAGTGAACATGCTGCATTTTTAAATAGTCGAAACTAGCTGTCAAGGTCATCATCGCTGTGACTCTATTATTTTGCAAGATTATTAATTTAATTTAAATTCTACCAGTATCCACAATGAGTCCCCAATGAGTCACAATGAACATGTGTCCCCAGAACACTGACATGGGAATCTGGATCATTACTCCAGTCTTGTTACCACTAAGATACCCACCTCCCTCAGGGCATCACTGAACACCTACAACTCGCCGACTCTAATCACATACTAACTTTGATGTGGAGGAGCCAGTGTTCGACTGTGGTGGACGAAGTTAAAAATCACACAACACCTGGTTATAGTCCAACAGGTTCATTTGGAAGCACTAGCTTTCGGAGCGACGCTCCTTCATCAGGGAGCTGTGGAGCAGGACCATAAACTTAAAATGGGGATTCACAAATTCATGAACAGAAACCTGCAACCCATCTGAAAAATGAAAGACTTACAGCAATCTAGGCTTATTCAATATATCATTTCAGTTGCACGACACTATAATCTTTTGCTATAAATTCCGTGCCTTATCGTCCTGCTTCACAGCTACCTGATGAAGGAGCAGCACTCTGAAAGTTAATGCTTCCAAATGAACCTGTTGGACTATAGCCTGGTGTTGTGTGATTTTTAACTTTGTACACTGACTTTGAACTACATCACCTTTCCTTTCCTGGATTACAATTCAACTCCCACCTCTTCCCTCCCAACTCGTAATGTGGTCCATTTGGGGAATTAGTGAGACTTGCAGACTTCTAGAGAAGTGGCAGCACAGTGGCTAGCACAGCTATCTCGCAGCACCAGGGTCCCAGGTTCAATTCCAGCCTTGGGCAACTGTCTATGTAGGTCTCCTCCACATTCTCCCTGTGTCTGCATAGGTCTCCTCCCACAGTCCAAAGATTTGCAGGTCAGGTGAATTGGCCATGCTAAACTGCCCACAGTGTCAGGCACATTAGTCAGAGGAAAATGGGTCTGGGCGTGTTACTCTTTGGAGGGTCAGTGTGGACTTGTTGGGCTGAAGGGCCTGTTTCCACATTGTAGGGAATCTAATCTAAATGTGTTAAGATACAATTGCTTTAGAAGCAGTTCAGAGAAGGTTTGCTCAACTCATTTTTGGCCTGTGTTATTAAGAAAAGTTGAACAGCTTGAATCTTTACATTGGAAGTTGAGAGGTGATCATGAGGGGATTTGAAAGGGGGGGATCAACTTTGGATCGATCAAGGATTTAAGGATTAAGGGGCGGGATTAGGGAGTGGCTTGGAGGGGAACTTGCAAGGGGTGGTGTTCCCACGGAACTGCTGCCCTTGTCCTTCTAGATGTTAGAGGTTGTGGGTTTGGAAGGAGCTGTCATACAACAATGGAGCAGGCTTGAAGGGCCAAGTGGCCTTCTGCTGCTTCTCAGTCCTGTGTTCCTGTGTGTGCCACATGGACTGCAGTACATAAACTATATGATTTTTCATCACTCAGTCCTATGAATTACTGTTCATCATTTATTTGATTTTCATTTATTCTTTCATAAGATGTTGACATTGCGGGCTGGGCCAGTATTTACTGCCCACCATTAATTGCCCTGAACAAGGTAGTAGTGAGTCATCTTCTTGAACTCTTGCATTCCGTGTGTTGTAAGTACAACTACTATCCTATTAGGCAATGCGTTAGACGATTTTGACAAAGCCACAGTGAAGGCACGGCGATATATTTCCAAGTCAGGATGGTGAGTGGCTTGGAGGGGAACTTGCGGGTCATGGTGTTCCCATATATCTGCTGTCCTTGTCCTTCTAGATGTTAAAGGTTGTGGTTTTGGAAGCTGCTGTCACAAAAGTCTTGGTGAATTACTGCCGTGCATCCTACAGATGGTACACATCGCTGCCACTATACATCAGTGGTGAAGGGACTGAATGTTGGATGGGCACTGATCAAGCTGGCTCTGATTTTTTTTAAGTTCCTCAGACTCACAAGATTAAAATGCAAAAAAAGTTCAGTTCCAAGTAAATGTGAAAGATACAAAGAACAGGAAATGGTGACAAAACAGATGGTTAAAAGCTACAAAAGGATGTATGCAAAGTAACTTGTAAGGATATCAAAATCAACACAAAATAAATTTACAATTATAATAAGGTTTAATAGTGGTCAGGAACAGTATGATCCTTTGAAACTTGATTCATGATGATATTGTCAATGATGAAAATGAATAGGTGGAATGCTAATAGTTTCTTTGGATGGGAATTTAGAGGAAAAGAAAAGGTCACAAATGTCATCCTGCCAGATCCACCAAATAACCAATTTGATCAGCGTTACGTCCAGCCCCATAAACATTCACTTCCTCCACCACCAACACTCATTGGCAGCAACTACAAGAAGCACTGCAACAACACATCAAGGAAGCACCTCAACTTTACAAACCTGCAAACTGTCCCACCTTGAAGGTCATGAACAGCAGAATTGTAGGAACACCATTAGCTGCAAGTTCCCCTCTGAATCACACACCATGCTGATTGGCTGTTCCTTCAGCACTGGACTGAAACCCTGGAGCTCACTACCCCATATTACTGTAGGAACATCCACACCCATAAAGACTGCTGCCTGACCTGCTGTGCTTTTCCAGCACCACTCTAATCTGGTCTCCAGCATCTGCAGTCCTCACTTTTGCCTTAGTTCAGAAGGTGCCAGTTCACCACCAACTTCTGAAGGGCTGCTAGCACTAGACAATAAATGCTTACCTTGTAGACATCAATCTCCAGAGAATAACTGAGTACAGATCTTAGCAGCAATGCAAAGGGAGCTCCTTTAAATCATAGCTTCAGGTATTTATGAGGCTTAAACCTTCCATCCCACAAACAAAGGTTGCTACATTGACAGATTGTGTTAATTATTGGCATGTAAACTGAAGTACAGTAAATGCTTTGTTTGTGAGCAGTACAGGCAGGTCATAGTAAGCAAGGGCATACAGATCAAAAAGACATCAACAGAGACACACAGGTACATTTTACAGGGCGTGCGTTAGGCGAGAGCAACGTTAGCAATGTAACAGCTCCTCGGATACTGCCTGAACTGCTGTGCTCTTCCGGCACCACTAATCCAGAATCTGGTTTCCAGCACCTGCAGTCATTGTTTTTATCTATATGTCTTCCACTGTCTGTCACTTTCAAGACACCCATCAATCACACAACAGATAGGTCCAGGACCAATGTCCTTGAGTGGCTGGGGGGGGGGGAGGTTGGTGAAGGCACCTGAACAGGTATGGGTGAGAGAGACAAGGATAGACATAAAAGACAGGAAGGTAAGAAGTCAAAGTGGAAGAAAGAAAAAACAAGGATGAAAAACGAATAGGAACACAGTGTCAAAATAAAACTCAGATGATTGGCAAGGTTAAAAAGATAAATCTAAATGCTTTGTGTCTTAATGCGTGGAACATCACAATTACATAGATGAATTAGCAGCACAAATGGATATTAACGGAAATGATACAGCTGCAATTACAGAGATGGCTGCAAGGATGGAAAGTGATCATCCAAGATATTCATTATTGAGGAAGGTCAAACGTAAAGGGAAAGGAGATGGGTAGCGTTGTTAGTAAAGAAGGAAATCAAGGCTCAGAAAACCACGGTGTGGAATCAGTTTGCGTAAAGATAAGAGGCATAAATGGGTTGTGTATAATTGCGGAGGTGTAGGGACAGCAGTAAAATAGAGATCAGAGATGTATGCAATAAAGGTACAATTACAATCATGAATGATTTTAATTTACCTATGGATCAGGTAAAAACAATGACTGCAGATGCTGGAAACCAGATTCTGGATCAGTGGTGCTGGAAGAGCACAGCAGTTCAGGCAGCACCCAAAGTGCAGCGAAATCAACGTTTCGGGCAAAAGCCCTTCATCAGGAATAAAAAGGATCAGCCAACCTAACAAGCAATGGTATAATGGACGAGGTTTCTCTGGAGTGCAAGTACGTTTTTTTTGTAGTCGAATATATTGAAAAACCAACCAGAGAACAGGCTATTATAAATTGGGGCTGCAAATGTGTTGCTGGTCAAAGCACAGCAGGCCAGGCAGCATCTCAGGAATAGAGAATTCGACGTTTCGAGCATAAGCCCTTCATCAGGAATAAGAGAGAGAGCCAAGCAGGCTGAGATAAAAGGTAGGGAGGAGGGACTAGGGGGAGGGGCGATGGAGGTGGGATAGGTGGAAGGAGGTCAAGGTGAGGGTGATAGGCCGGAGTGGGGTGGGGGCGGAGAGGTCAGGAAGAGGATTGCAGGTTAGGAGGGCGGTGCTGAGTTGAGGGAACCGACCCCTAGTCCCTCCTCCCTACCTTTTATCTCAGCCTGCTTGGCTCTCTACCCCTAGTCCCTCCTCCCTACCTTTTATCTCAGCCTGCTTGGCTCTCTCTTGACCTCCTTCCACCTATCCCACCTCCATCGCCCCTCCCCCTAGTCCCTCCTCCCTACCTTTTATCTCAGCCTGCTTGGCTCTCTCTCTTATTCCTGATGAAGGGCTTATGCTCGAAACGTCGAATTCTCTATTCCTGAGATGCTGCCTAACCTGCTGTGCTTTGACCAGCAACACATTTGCAGCTGTGATCTCCAGCATCTGCAGACCTCATTTTTTACTCGTTATTATAAATTGGGGACTAAGCGATAAGAAAGGATTGATTCTCAATCTTGGTGCATGGGGTCCCTTGGGGAAGAGGAACCATAACATGATAGAATTGTTCATTAGGATGGAGGGTGCAAATCTGTAACTAGGCTTCTGAACCAAAGGAAGGGGAACTATGAAGGCACAAATATGAGGTACAAATTGGTAAGGATAAACTGGTGAACATTACAGAAGGATATAATGGTGGACAGGCAATAGTGCATGGCTAAGGAACCTGTGCAAGGATTACAGCAATTATTCATTGCTGTAAAAGTGGTCTAACTACGGCTTTAAAAAGAAATTAGGGATAGTACTGTATTAAATAATCCAGGTAAGATCCAGGAAAAGTAGCAGGCATAAAGAGTGACAACGTTACAGAATTCAGCAGAAGAGGATGAAAATAGTTTGATCACGAGAGGGAAAGTAGAGGGTGACAGAAACTTGCAGGGAGCATAGAAACTGACCATAACAGCTTCTTGATATATGCAAAGAGGAAAAAGATCGCAAAAATAAACGTCAAAGAACAAAGAAAAACACCACATACAGGGACAAGCTCTTTGGTCCTCGAAGCCTGCACTGACACAATTTGCACTTTCACACTAACACTGTCTTCACTTACAGGATCCATATCCCTCTATTCCCATCCTGTTCATGTATTCAGCCATGAATGCTGCAAGTTAGAGTTGGAGTCTGACAGCACGGAGACAGGTCCTTCAGCCCAAACAGGTCCATCCCGACCAAAACGTCCATCCACACTTACCCCCTTTCCCTGAACTTGGTCCATGCCCTTCTAAACCTTTCCTATCCATGTATTTGTCCAAATGCCTTTTAAATGTTGTTAATGTAACACCTCAACCACTTCTGCTGGCAGCTCACTCCATGAGCATACCACCTTTTGTGTAAACAAGTTGCTCCTCAGGTTCCTTTTTATTCTTCCCCTCAAACCTTAAACTGAAGCCCTCTCGTATTGTTGTTGTGTCTGCCTCCACCACCTCTTCTGGCAGTGTGTTCCAGGCACTCACCACCCTTTATGTGAAAAACTTGCCTCGCACATCTCTTGTAAACTTCCCCTCCTTACCCCTTGAACCTGGCTAATTCAGGCAGTAACTGACCCTCCTCCCTGGGAAAAAGCCTCATGCTTTCCACCCTATCCATGCCATCACAATCTTATCAGAAACCGGGAAAATTATAATGGACAACAATGGTAGAAGAACTGTACACATACTGTGGTTCTGTCTTCACAGAAAAGGGTACAAGTAACCTCCTGTAAATGTCAGGGAACCAACGTGCTCGCGACAGAGTGCAAATGGATGAAATTATCTTCAGTTGTAAAAAATTGGTGCTGGGGATATTAACGGAGTGAAATGCTGTCAATCACTGGGGCCTGTGTACTAAAGAAAATGGCTTTGGAAATATTGGATGGGCATCTTTCAAAATTTCAAAGGGAGAGCAGGAATATATTGGCATGGATTGAGAATGAGTTGACTGACAGGAAACAAAGAGTGGGAATAAATGGGTCTCATTTTGAGTCCCAGGCGGTGACAAAGATTGGTGCTTGAGTCCCAGTATTCATGATAAAAGTAAGTAGAGTCATAGAGTCAGACAGCATCGAAACAGGCCCTTCGGCCCACCATGTCTATGCCAACCAACAAATGACAACCCACACTAATCGCATTTACCTGATCAACCACCTGATGAAGGATCGTCGCTCTGAAAGCTAGTGCTTCCAATTAAACCTGTTGGACTATAACCTGGTGTTGTGTGATGTTTAACTTTGTCCACCCCAGTCCAACACTGGCATCTCCAACTCATTTACCTGTACTTGGTCCACACCCTGCTGGGCCCTGACATTTTAAGTGCTTGTTCAGGAGCTTCTTAACTTTTGTGAGAATACCTGCCTCCAACACCCTCTTGGGCAGCACCTTCCATATGTCTACCACCCTCTGGGTGAAAAGCATTTTCCTCAGATTCCCTCAAAACTATTTACTCCTCATTTTAAATTGTGCCCTCTGGTCTTAAAGATGACTGGATGATGGGGCGAAATGCAACACTTCCAGATTTGATGACTGGGTGGAATTATGATTAGATTCGATTACCTACAGCATGGAAACAGGCCCAACAAGTCCACACCAACCCTCCAAAAAATAACCCACGCAGACTCATCTCTCTACATTTACCCCTGACTAATGCACCCAATGCTACAGGCAATTTATCATGGCCAATTCACCTCACCTGCACAGCTTTGGACTGTGGGAGCACCTGGAGGAAACCCATGCAGACATGAGGAGAACGTGCAAACTCCACACAGACAACCATCCAGTCTGGAATCAAACCTGGGTCCCTGGTGCTGTGAGGCAGCAGTGCTAACCACTGAACCACTGTGCCGCCTCAGTGTGAGGGGGACTTAAGGATGATGCGAGGGGGCCTCAAGGTGACTTAGCCGAGTGAGTAGACAGAAACATGGCAAATTCAATACAACGTGGCTGAACTTCAGTGTGTAAAACTGAAAAGAATATTCAAACAGTGAGATATTGGGAAGTACAGATTTACAAAGAGATCGAGATGTCCTTACACCCCAGTCAATGAAAACAAAGAGGCAGATACAGTATTCAATTCTGAAGGGAAATCAGATGTTAACCTTTACTGCAAGAGTTCAAAAGTAGGAGTGTCTGACTGCAGTTGTGCTTCCTGCTGGACCTTGGTGAGAACACATCTGCATTACTGGGTGCAGCTTTGCTCTCCATAGCAAGAATTCCCACAGAGGAAATGGAGCAAAGTTTCACTGGAATGATTCCAGGGAGAGCAGGAATGTCTGATCAGGACAGTTGTTTCAACTGGCCTTTCTTCATTACTGTTTGGAAGGATGAAAGGGAGATCTGATTGAAACGTCGAAAATTTTAACAGGGCTGGACTGACTGGATGCAAGGAGGATGTTTCCCCTGGGTGGAGCGTCTAGATCCAGTGGACACAGTCTCAGGATATCAGGGAGGCCATTTGGGACTGAGATGAGGGGAGACTTCTTTACTCAGAAGGTCACAAACCTGTGGAATTCTCGACTGTAAAAGGCTGAGGTGACCAAGTCACTGAATATATTCAAGAAAAATTTGTTCTTAGATTTAGTAAGCTTCGAGGAATGTAGTGAGAAAGTGGGAATCATGGCATTGAGATGGATGATCAGCCATGATCATGTTGAATGGCGGAGTAGGCTTGAAGGGCCGAATGGCCCTCGTTTCTAGTTCCTGTGTCGCTAAAGATCTAAGTGAAACGGTTCACCACATGTTCAAGATATTTATCAACAGAAAGGCCATGCTTTGAAAGACGAGGAAGAGAGATTGTGGGGAGAGAGGCGATGTGTGAGGAGGGAGAGTCAGGTTCAAAGCACATTTGCTGGAGGTAATGAATTTCTGTCCTGCCAGGAGCCAATCATTAAAACTAACAGGGAGCCAGTTATTCATTAAAACAAATGTCAACACATTTGTAGAGAGTCTGGACTCTGAAGCATCGAATGCATCGAGTGCAGTGTTTTAGTGGGCTTTAAATATTGATGAACTCATGAGATTTTTAATGTGGTTATCAGTTTTTATATTGCAGCACTATAAAATATGTATTAGCCGGTACTCTGGCCCCTAACTATGCCACTGATTTGTTGAAAATAAGAACATAAGAGATAGAAGTAGGAGGAGGCCATTTGGCCCCTCAAGACTGCTCTCCCATTTAATAAATCGTGGCTGATCTGATTGCTGTCCCAACTCCGGTCTCACATCTATCCCTCTTGATTCTCTTGCTGATCAAAAATCCACCACACTCCTAGCCTTTCATTCCGAAGCAGGTTCCAGGATCCCTGTGGTATACTCCTGCTCCTATTTCACATGCTTTTCGGTTCACCATTGGAGAGAGTTGCCTCCCTTCCATGTATTTTGCATTGAAAGCAAGAGAAAAGTCAAAGAAGGCAGAGGGATGGAGGGAGGAGGCAAGGGGTATGTGAAGAAAGAGAGAATGGAGAGAGAATGAGAGGTAAGCAGGAGAAAACTGAAAAAACAATGAATGAAAGGAGAGGTATGTGGAAGAGGAGATAAAATTGTAACAAGGTTCTGAAAGAATGGTGGAGTGAGGAAACCATTGACAATGCGATTGAATAAAATGGTCAAAGAAATGGAGAGTGTAGTAAAGAGGGAGGAAAAGAGGAAGGAGATGAAGAATGGCGTATGGATAAGAGGAATTGAGGCATAAAGTTCAAGAGTTGAGAGGATATGTTGGAAGTATATAAACTCCGGTTAGGCTACAGCTGGAATATTGCATGCAATTCTGATCAAAGGCGTTATTCCACGAGAGTGAGTACAGTGTAGACTTACAAAAGACATTGTGTGAACAGAGAAGTTTAGTTCTATGGGTAGATCGTACAGACTAGCACCATCCTCTTTGAACAGAGGAGGTTCGGGGAAGACGTTGAAAGATATAAATTTATGAGGTACCAAGATGAGGAGGAAGGATCTTGACTTGGAGGGTCATAATGAAGGGGTACAGATTTCAGGTAAGAGGTAGGAGGTTTAGCAGGGATTTAAGGGGAATTGTTTTCACCCAGAGTGTGTTCAGGATCTGGATTTCCTAAAAGACAGAAACTTTCACAACATTTAAAAAGTACCAGGTATGCATTTGATTTGCTGTAGCTTAGAAAGTTAGGGAACAAGAGTTGGAAAAACAAATGTCTACTTCTCCCCTGGCACAGCTATAATGGGCCAAATGGTCTCTGTGCTATTTATTTCTGTGACTAGAAGGAAGGAGGTGAAAAGAAGGGAGCAGGTGGAAAATGTATGAGAGATTATTATAAACAATGGAACATCGCAAAACGAGCTGAGAAAAGTGAGTTGACCCACTTTTAAAAACGCTATTCTTTCATGGAAAGAGGTGGTTGTTGACTCGGCCACATTCCCTGATTATCCCTAATCACCCTTGAGAAGGCAGTGGTGAGCTGCTGCCTATAGCCATTCCAGTCTCTGGGATGCAGCAGACTTCCACCTTGCTGTTAGGGAAGGAGTCCCAGGATTTTGACCCAGGAACGGTGAAGGAACCAAGTCAGGATCATGAGGCGCTTGCAGGGGAAGTTGCAGGGGGTGGTGTCCCGAACACATCTACTACCTTTGACCTTCAAGAGGTCATGGGCTCCAGCAAGTTGGTGCAGTGGCTGTTGTAGATGAGACACACTGCCAGTGGAGCAAAGCCACTGGTATCAGGATGAAACAAACCTTTCTTTCCCACTTTCTCCTCAGCAGATGAAACAACTTGTTCCTTTGTAATGAAACCATGTAATCTTATGGCAAGTGCCTTCTCAGTCTCTCTGGAGGAGCAGTTAGTGTTTGTAAGTACCCTTCAGATCAGTTTGAAGAGGATAGCCCTCACTCAGTGCTGCTGAGCTGTACGGCTACACAGCCCTCAGTACACGCAACCACACGTTAGCAAATTACAGAGGATTGCCAAAACGACCCTTGTCACATGCACCAGGCCACTTATTATAACCTGCCACTTACTTTCTCATTGGAAGGAGGTTGTGTGACTGGATATACAAAACAGCCCATTTTCTGTCCTGCCTCCCCATTATCCCGTCTTTCATGTGTCACAAACATCATTTTTCACACATTGTCAGTCATGTCAACAGTTATATTAAGAAATCCCTCAGGCAGTAATTAGCTCCTGCCCTCATATCCCTCTCTCTCTCTCTCTCTCTCTCCCTCCCTTGCTTCCACCACACCAGCCCCCTATCTACAAACCCCAAATCCTTGCTGTCAGTTTGATTCTGTTCACAAAAACATGCAATATCTGTCAATTCACCAACATACTAAGCGGGGATTTAATAGGAGGTGTTCACAGTTGTGACGGATCTTTGATAGAGTAATTAAGGAGGGTGCCCAGCCAGAGGGGACACAGGTTTGGGATGATTGACAAACACAAATTAGGACACAAAGCAATCCTTTTTTTTAACTCAGAGTTGTTGTGATCTGCGCTCTTAAAGAGCAAGGGCAAGCTGATTCAGTGGTAATGTTAAAAGTGGAATTTGATTAATAATTGGAGAAGAAAGAAGTTCCAAGAAATGAGGCAAGAAATGAGATTGACTGTTCTTCCATAAAGCCAGTACTGACCTGATGGGCAGAATGTTCACCTGCTGTGCCTTGCCATTACACTATTGTGACTTAGAAAGTCTCTCCATTGTATCATGTATGCTGTTACATATTCCAACGTATGACACTCAGGAGGAGGGGGAGGGGGAGGGGGGGAGAGAGACAGACAGACAGACAAAGAGAGGGAGTGTGTGTGTGCATGTGTGTGTGTGTGTGTATGTGTGTGTGTGTGTGTGTGTGCGTCTGTGTGTCTGTGTCTGTGTGTATGTCTGTGTCTGTGTGTGTGTGTGTGTGTGTATGTATGTATCTGTGTGTGTGTCTATGTGTGTGTGTGTGTGTGTGTGTCTGTGTCTGTGTGTATGTCTGTGTGTGTGTGTATGTATGTGTCTGTGTGTGTGTATGTGTGTGTGTGTCTGTGTGTGTATGTATGTATCTGTGTGTGTGCCTGTGTGTGTGTGTGTGTATGCATCTGTGCCTCTGTGTGTGTGTGTACCTTGATTAATAAATTCACTGCCAAGTGCAGGGCATGGATATAAGGATGAAAATGTGGGTGAGTTTGGTCCCTTGTCACACAGTAAAGCTGCAGTTACTAGATTTGAGAGATATGGAAAATGACCTGAGCTTCAACTGCTGTTGGCTGCACAGCCACTCACACTGCAGGGTCAACAGAGAAAGAAACTGTTTTTGATGGGATCAAAAGTAAAAGAGCAGAGATTTTATGTTGCGAAGCAATGATGGAGCAGTATAAAATGAGTAAATATAAAGCCAATAATGGTGGCCACGACAACTATAATCGATTATTGTAAATATCCATCTGGTTCACTAATACCATAAAAGGGCAGACCATAAGACGTTGGAGCAGATGTAGGCCTTTCAGTCCATCAAGTCTCCTCCGCCATTCAATGATACCATGACTGATATTACAATATTCAATAGCGTTACTTCAGGAGGGAAATCTGCCAGGCTTACCTGGTCTGGCCTACATGTGACTCCAGCTTTCTATCAGTTTCTAAAGATTTGCATGCACAGCATTCAGCGTGATGGAAGGTCAGCTTGTTATTCTCTACTTCTGTGGCTGTACTCTCTACCTCTGATCAAAATGTGAGGCACAGTCATGTAGTTTTCTGTGTGGAATACTGGCAGTAGTCGAAATGAATGAAAAACACATCAGGCAGGTCCGTATCCAATTTACCATGAATCTCAATGTTCGCTAACATTCCTAACTCTATGTACACAACACTGACCTGGTCTAGCAATATGACTATTTGATAATTCTTTACAAGCCCCTCCATTGCCCTGCTACCCTCACCCAACCTCCCCTAGTCTTACAACTGTCCAAGATCTCTGCATTCTTCCAGCTCTGGCCTTTGACCCATCCCACACCTTATTGCTTCAGCAGCAGCAACTATTCCTCCAGCCCTGCAAAGCCTTGCCTCTGACATTCACTCTCTCGCTATCTCTGCCTTTCTCTTGCCTTTCCTCCTTTAAGACACTCTGAAAAATACTTGCCTAACTAAGCATTTTGGTGGTCTGTCTTATGGCTCGATGGAATTCTGTGGCTCAGTAATGGGTCAGTGATCGGTCAGTGATCGGTCAGTAATGGGTCAATGATTGGTCAGTGACTGGTCAGTGATCGGTCAGTAATGGGTCAGTGATCGGTCAGTGATTGCTCAGTAATGGGTCAGTGATTGGTCAGTGATTGGTCCTCATTGTCAAGTCGATAACTAGTGAAGATCTGCAGAGGTCCATGTTGGGATGACAACCATTCTTGTTGTACATAAATGATCTGGATGAAGGAACTGAGGGCTTTGTTGCTAAATTTGCAAATAACACAAAAAAAACGTGGAGGGACAGGCAGTGTTCAGGAAGCAGGGAGGCTGCTGAAGGACTTGGACAGGCTAGCAGAATGGACAAAGAAGTAACAGATGGAATATAATATGGTACATTGTGAGGTCCACTTTAGTAGGAAGAATAGAGGTGTAGACTATTTGCTGAGCACAGTAAGGCTTCAGAAATCTGAAGCACAAGGGCATTGGAAATCCTACTTCAGGATTCTGTTAAGGGTAACATGCAGGTTCAGTTGACTGTTAGAATAGCAAATATAATTTTAGCATACATTTCAGGGGGGCTAGAATGCAAGAGCAGAAATGCAATGCTGAGGCTATATTAGGCTCTGGTCAGACCGCATTTGGAAGGTTGTGAGCAGTTTTGAACCCTGTATCTAAGGAAGGATGGGCTGGCACTGGAGACGGTCCAGGCACAGATGACATGAATGATCCCAGGGATTAGATTAGATTACTAACAGCGTGGAAACAGGCCCTTCGGCCCAACAAGTCCACACCGACCCGCCGAAGCGTAACCCACCCAGACCCATTCCCCTACATTTCGCCCTTCACCTAACACTAAGGGTAACTTAGCATGGTCAATTCACCTGACCTGCACACCTTTAGATTGTGGGAGGAAACCCACGCAGACACGGGGAGAACATGCAAACACCACACAGACAGTCGCCTGAGGCAGGAATTGAACTCGGGTCTCTGGCGCTGTGAGGCAGCAGTGCTAACCACTGTGCCACCGTGCCGCCCATGTCGCCATGCTGCCCGTGAAGGGCTTGTCATATGAGGAGCGGTTGAGGACTCTGGGTCTGTATGAGGTGGAGTTTAGAAGGATGATAGGGATCTGATTGAAACTTACAGAATACTGAGAGGCCTGGGTAAAGCAGACATGGAACAGACGTTTCCCCTATTCAGAGAGACTAGGGCCTGAAGACACAGCCTTTAGAACTGAGATGAGGACGAATTTCTTCAGCCAGAGGGTGGTGAATTCATTGCCACAGAATGCTGTGGAGGCTGAGTCATTGAGTGTATTTAAGACAAAGATAGAGAGGTTGTTGATTAGTAAGGAGATCAAGGGTTATTGGGAGAAGGCAGGAGAATGAGGTGAAGAACATATCAGCGTGATCAAATGGCAGAGCAGAGTTTATGTGCCGAATGGCCTAATTCTCCGATACCTTATGGACCTTTGGGCTAAGACCTTCAATGATGCTTTGCTTTGGTAAAAGTGCTGCAAAAATCCAAGCTTTTGTTGTTTCTGCTTAAAGTGCAGAAACTCCGAGAGGGCTGCAGCTCATAACACCATGAACTTGTTTCAGCAGCCCCCTCATTCCCCAGTATAATGTCAGTGGCATATTTGACAAAACATGGATCCTCCTCTCAGAGATGATGAATAATTATCACAGACACACTCCACAGGGTGTTCCCTCTTTGGGTGTGAACTCATGTCAACTTAAGAAACACATCACAGTGTCTGCATGAGAGACATCCATTTAGAACAAAGGACAGTACAGCACAGGAACAGGCCCTTCAGCCTATCAAGCTGTGCCAACACATGAAACCTTTCTAAACTAAAAATCTTTTGCCTCTACACAGTCCGTAGCTCTCTGTTCCGTGCTGATTTATGTAACTGCCAAGATAGCTCGAACATTGCTATTGTACCATATCTGTTTTGACCACCTCTTCCGGCAGCACATTTCAGGCACTTACCACCCTCTCTGTAAAAAAAACTTGCCTCTCACATCTCCTTTAAACTTTCTCCCTTTTACCTTAAACCTACGTCCCCAGGTAATGGACATTTCTACCCTGGGAGAAAGACTCCAACCATCCATTCTAACCACACCTCTCATAAGTTTGCAAACCTCGACCAGTTGCCCCTCATCTTCAAGTGAACACAAACCAAGTTTGTCCAATCTCTCCTCACACACGCTGCAGACCAGGTGACATCCTGGCAGCATTTCTCAACCCTCTCCAAAGCTTTCACATCCTCCTGGTATTGTGGCAACCAGAAATGTGTGCAATATTCTAACTAAAGTTCTGTACAGCTGCAACATAACTTGCCAATTTTTATACTCTATGCCCTAGACAGTAAAGGCTGGCATGCCATACACCTTCTTGACCAGCTCATCCACTTGTGTTGTCATTTTCAGAGAACTGAGGACATGTACACCTAGATCCCTCTGTATGTTGATGCTACAAAAGTTGTTTCAGAACTAGCCATTGGGAGTGAAAAATTGGATTGATCCTCTGTGGTCACTCAGCCTGACAGCAAATTGTACGAAAAAGACTGGAGGGCAAGTAAGACTGAGATAATGTTGAGAAATTCCAAGCAGAAGGGAGTGGGAAGAATTCTCCATTTGGCTGATTGAAACCTACCTCCTGAGCAGTCCAACTCTCCAAAGCACAAACTCTTGTATTGAAGAGCATCTCTGCCAATGGATCAATGTAATCAAAGCCAATTCCTGTACCGTCTTCCATTGAAACATAGAAACATGGAAAGCAGGAGCAGGAGTAGGCCATTCGGTCCTTCAAACCTGCTCCACCATTCAATATGATCATGGCTGATCATCCAGCCCAGTCCCTTGTTCCTGCTTTCTCCCTATACCCTTTGATCCCACTGGCCCTAAAAACTATATCTGACACCTTCTTGGAAACATTCAATGTTTTGGTCTCAACCGCTTTCAGTAGCTGAGAATTCCACAGGGTCCCCACTCTCTGGGTGAAGACATTTCTCCTCATCCCAGTCTGAAATGGCCTAAGCTGGATCCTAAAACCGTGACCTTGGATTTGCACCCACTGTCATCGGGAACATCCTTCTGTGTTTATACTGTCTGATCCTGTTAGGACTTTATAGGTTTCTATGAGATATCCCTCTCATGCTTCTAAGCTTCAGTTGTAACCGATCCAGTCTTTCTTCCTAAGTCAGTCCTCGTATCCCAGAACATCCTGCCTCAGATAAGGAGACACACAATACTCTGGATGTGGTCTCATCAAGGCTCTGTACAATTGCAGCATGACATCCCTGTTCCTGTATTCGAATCCTCTCGTTATGAAAGACAACATCCCATTTGCCTGCTTCACCATCTGCTGCATCTGCAATGCTTACTTACAGTCACCAGGTCTTGTTGCACTTCCCCCCTTTCCCAATCTACCTTCCTGTTTTACATACCAAAGTGGACATATTTATCCACACTATACCTGCCATTCACTTAACTTGTCCAAACATCCAAACCTGACCATCTCATATCCTAATGACCTCAGTGCAGCCGAATGCGCTTTTTCTCTCCTTTACTCATTAGTGGGACACGGGTATTGTTGGCTGCGCCAGCATATATTGCCCTGTCCCTAGTTGCCCTTGAGAAGGTGGGGATGAACTGCCTTCTTGAACCACTGCTGCCCATGTGCTGTAGGTAGAGCCACACTACCCTGAGGGAGAGAATTCCAGGATTTTGACCCAAGCTCAAACACAGACTCTCCTCACATCCAGTTGCCTTAATCTCCCCAAGGAGCTCATCTCCTTTACGTCCCTCAACGAATCCATCTTGCTTGAAGTCTATCATTGAGAAATCCTTGCTGCTGAATTGTCAATATCTTTCATGCTTTCACCTCCATTTGCCAGTGCATTATTTGAACATTTATCACCTCTTCCGTCAAAAACGTCTTCAAGGTATTGATTTTAAATTCACTTTCACTTCTCTCACTAATTTAAATGTCAGTCTTCCAAACCTCTACTGTTGGTTTTCACAGATGTAATCATTTTTATTTACCTGATCTATTTAATATTTCACATACAACAAAAAAAGTCCCTTACCTTTCTCTCTGTGGTTAAGCAGAAAATGAAGTAATCAGATCAGCCATGATCTTATCGCATAGCAAAGTAGACTTGAAGGGTTAAATGGCCTCCTGCTCCTAATTATTATTTGTATGTTCCTGCATACTCAGAATGTTTTTTTTTCTTTATTCTTTCATGGAATAAGCATATCACCGGTTCCTTGGGGTTGAACATATTGCTGGACCTTTTCAGAGGGTAACTGAGAGTCAACCACATTGCTGTGGGTCGGGAGTCCCGTGACCAGGATGAGAACAGCTGATTTGCTTTCCTGAAGGTCTTCAGTGAACCAGGTTGCCTTGTGAACATTGGTGAACCCAATGGTATAGAGACTAAAACAGCTCAATTTTGAAGATTAGTCACATGCAAGGCTGTGTTCCCTTGGGGAGAATACCAAGGGGAGATCTAATCATGGTGTTTAAAGGTGATTGACATTATTGGAAGAATAGATACTGGGACATTATTTTCTCAGAGCAGCAAGTCCAAACAAGACGGTGTAATCTTAAATTTGGAACCAGGGCATTTACAGTGCTGTCAGAAAGCTCGTCAGGAAATCTCTCCTGCAAAAAGCTGTTGAGACTCAGCATGTGAGGGCCAACTGTAGATTCTTAAAATTGAGATTTGTTTTCTTAATTCATTCACGAGATGAGATAATGCGAGCATTTATTGCCCATCCCTAATTGCCCAGAGGCAGTTATGAGTCAACCATATTGCTGCGGGTCTGGAGTCACATGTAGGCCAGACCAGGTAAGGATGGTAGATGCCTTCCCTAAAGAACACGAGTGAACCAGATGGGCTTTTTCCCCTGCCATTGGTGTTGTGGTCTTCATCTCAGATTTTTTTTGAAAATTGAATTCAAATTTCACAATCCCAGGTTCCTAGAAATATTCCTGGGTCTTGGAATTAGCTGACTAGCGAGAATACCACTCGGCCATTGACCCCTGCCCACAACCGAGCAAACCTCTCAAGGTTACGGAAGCCAAATGAAGCTTCGGTGCAGATCAGCCATGATGTAAGTGAGAGTGGGACAGGCTCAAAGGGCTGAATGGACTCCCCCTCCCTGTTCTGACTTGCCATCAGCTCTGCTGCCTTCCTCCATATTCCCTCTCAAATCTCACTGTTATGCCTCTGCAGCTATAATATCATCCAAGTTACAGCGCAGCATTGCTGTAAAATTGGATTTAATGAAACACCCACTGAATGTCAAAAGAAGTCTTAACCGATTTGCTGAGTCTGTTTACCTCAATGTGTGAAAGGTTGATAGGACTCCCATCGGATTTTTTGAAGCAAAGTCCATTTTGTCGCCTGAAGCATTCTGAGTTCTTCCCACCCGGTATCCAACCCCATTTTGCATGAATCTAAAATAAGTGTCTTGATGGAACTGCCAAGCAGATTATTCCAAATATTCATCATCCATTGTGCGATTAAAGCTCCTTCTATTTTCTATTCTAAACATATTTTTCATTCTGCTTTACTTTTATGGCTCCAGTCCCATTATATTGTTTATGGTTAAAACAATATTCACAATGTTACTTCATGGAATCCTTTGAAATCTTCGAAGCCTTTCCCTCCCCCTCACCTTTTCTCTCCAGCCCCTGGAGATTGAACTTTTCAAATCTTTTCACACAGCTCAGTCATTTTGCAGACGGAATTCTTGTGGCTTGCCTCCTCTTCAATGATTTTCTTTTTGTAGCCATGGAGACTGAGAAAACTGGAAAGGATGTGTCTTTGGCGGGCAGATCCACTGTTGTCCATTTTTTTACCCTGTTGCACAATCCTTCAGTTCGTGTTGAGAGACAACGGTTTTACTCAAGGGGTGAAGTACTAACTCTAGGTGAGCCAATGTGAAGGGAGTCAATGAAGCCCAGAAATGACAAAACTGACTGGGTTTGAGAGGGTGTTGCTGGAAAAGCACAGCAGGTCAGGCAGCAACTGTGGAGCAGGAAAATCGACGTTTCGGGCTGGAGCCCTTCATCAGGAATAAGTTCGGTTTTCCTGCTCCTCGGATGCTGCCTGACCGGCTGCGCTTTTCCAGCAACACATCCTCAACTCTGATCTCCAGCATCTGCCGACCTCACTGTCTCCTCAAAACTGACGAGGTATTGGGTGGGGAGGATGGTTTGGTGGGGGTGTGGAAAGAACTGTGACAGCAGGAAGACAAACACTTCAGTTTCAAAAGAGGCTGCGCTCATTCTCCACGGCAATATTCCTGAAAAGTTAGGTTTACCATCACTTACACAATTTCATCTTTTTATGGGGACCTGCTGTTCCTTTATGAGCAACAGACTGGCACATATTTGAGGCACTTATATAGTTTACATAAAGAATAGTAGATGCTGTGGTGCGAGTTACAGCTTGGAATCTAATCGAGGGGCTCAGCTGGTTTAACGACAGAGTAATAGAAACCTGCGAGTTAAAAAGTGAAATTTAATTGCGGGCTTTTGGTAGCCGAAGAAATACTTCCACAGAGGCTGGTACCCCATCATCAAGTACCCCTTTGTTTACATAGGGAGAGTCTGACCCAGCTCCCTCTGAGCCAGCTCTCAGAGTGAACAGAACCCTGACACTCCTGTTTATATCTGTCAGCCAGGGCTCCCTGATTGGACCAGATTAATAGCCCCAATCAGGGAACTCATATTCTATGAGGTTCACCTGGCTGACCTTATTTCAATCATTACTGCTTACACTTGGGAAAACCAAATAGCTGGAAATAAGTGGCAGGCACAACATTAAATCAACAATAGTTTAATAGAGAAAATCAGGTTTCCCAGGAATAAATTGCAAACTGGAATCTAATCGAGAAGCTCAGAGTGGTTTATATATAGAATAATAGATTCTTGGGTTGAGTTATAGTCAGGAATCCAATCAAGGTGTTTGGGGTGACTGTCCATATATAATAACAGGTACCTAGCAGACAGTTACAGACTGGAGTCTAATTGAAGAGTTGGGGGTGATTATATATAATAACAGATACCTGGGGAGGAGTTATAGACTGGAATCTAATCAAGGAGTTCAGGGTGGTTTATACCATAGCAGATACTCGGAATGAGTTACAAACTGGGAATTAGATTGAGGGGTTCAGGGCTTTTATATATAAAAAAAATTCAGGAATGAGTTACAGAATAGAATCTAATCAAGGAGTTCAGGTGATTTATAAATACAATAACAGATACCTGGGGATGAGTTACAAACTGGAATCTAATCGAGAAATTCAATACGGTTTATGTGTAGAATAACAGGTACCAAGGAGTGAGTTACAGAATGGAATTTAATCGAGGGGTTCAGGGTGATTTATATCTAGAATAATAGGTACCAGGAGTGAGTTACAGACTGGAATCTAATCGAAGGGTTCAGTGTTTTATAGATAGAACAGATATCTGGGAGTGGGTTACAGACCAATATCCAAACAAGGGCTTTCTACATAGAATAGCAGATGTGCAGCAATGAGTTACAATGTGGGATCAAATGGAAAATAAGAAAATATTGAGTTTGTTAGACAACTATCTGAACTGCCGGATCAGATCACAGGATAGAAAGGTCTTAGTGGCAGATGCTATATATTTATTACATCTTGCAAGTTGCTTCAAAAGTTACATTCAATTTTAATGGATAGAGAATCCCACACAGTGAGCACTCAATTCTGCTTGAGGCACTGCCTGGGAGCTCTAGCAACCAGAATCGCCCCTGGAATAAACTGTTGGTCCACTAATGTATTAATGCCAGGCAGCATTCACCCTTGTGGTACACAGCACACAGAGACTCCACAGCAACGAAACAGATTCACCTTGATGTGTATATTCTACAAAATATTCATCCCACTTTACTCTTTACGATTATCATTCCCTTCCACTCCTTTCTCCATCACTAGCTTATCTAGCTTCCCCTAAACTGTTGCACCTCAGCCACTCCCTGTGGAATAGAGTTCAGCAGTCTGACCACTTTCTCAGGAATGACGTTCTTCCTGAATTCCTTAAGGATTTATCACTGAGTATTTCATATTCACAGCTGCCGATTCTGAAATTCCCCAACATGTAAAGAATAGCTTCTCTCCACTGAAACTATTTTAAAAACTCCTGGCTATGAGGTGACCCTTCAGACTTCTCATTTCTACAAGGAAGACTGTGGGTAGGAATTGGTTCGGGAGTTGGAACTTTCACGTGACCCACGTAGATTAAAGTTTGCAAAGCTGCCCAGGAAATGAACACAAGTCTCTGCAGGAAACAATGCTTTATGAATGAATTATTTTCACAACATTCTCACTATACATAGCTCATGTTTACAATGACAACAAAAGGTTTCAATTGTGTTTTGTCATTTGAAGCAGTTTGTAGTAATGAAATTGCAGTTCATACAAATAATAGATAAGATTATGTCAATCTAGTTAATAGTGGTATCTCACAGTGACTATGCTTCAACTGAAGCAACATTTTTTCTCAATTCCAGAGGGACTGTGGTGAAGATTTCAGCCACCCATCATTGTATCTCAGTGACCATTAAACCATTATGTAATCTGTAACATCCTAAAAGCTACTCTCTGTTCCCCTCTGTAAAACACCCCTGTGAGTGGATAAGCAGCTATTCTTCACAAACATGAAGTTTACTTTCTTCAACTTCCTTCTCTCAGTCTTCACTACTTTGAAGAATTTTACATGGCAACTGCCACCCCCATTGGTCATGATGTGACCACCTCGATTGCTCTGCCAACATAGCCTGGAGTTCCAGACAGTGATGGTACAGGTTCCAATTTTCCTTCCATCACAAAACTGACCATAGAATCACAGAGATGTACAGCACGGAAACAGACCCTTCAGTCCAACTCATCCATGCTGACCAGATTTCCCAATCCAATCTAGTCCCACCTGCCAGCACCTGGTCCATATCCCTCCAAACCCTTCCTATTCCTATACCCATCCAGATGCCTTTTAAATGTTGTAATTGAACCAGCCTCCACCACTTCCTCTGGCAGCTCATTCTATACACGTACCACCCTCTGCGTGAAAAGGTTGCCCCTTAGGTCTCTTATATATCTTTCCCCTCTCATCTTAAACCTATGCCTCTCGTTCTTGACTCCCCCACCCCAGGAAAAAGACTTCCTCTATTCCCCTACCCCAGGAAAAATAGTTTGATAAAATCATGCCCCTCATGGTTTTATAAACTTCTGTAAGGTCACCCCTCAGACGCCAACGCTCCAGGGAAAACAGCCCCAGCCTTTTCAACCTCTCCCTTTAGCTCAAATCCTCCAACCTTGGCCAGGAATCTGACATTTGTTTGCAGCCTGCCATTGGTGTGTATTGTGGAGTCAGACAGTCATAGAGTTGGGAAACAGGCTCTTTGGCCCAACTCATCCATGCTACTGAACTGATCTAGTCCCACTTGCCTGTATTTGGCCCATGTCCCTCTAAACCTTTCCTATCCCTATCCAAATGTATTTTAAGATGTTGTAACTGCATTTACCTCTACCACTGCCACTGGCAGCTCATTTCATTCACACCACACCCTTTGTGTGGAAAAGTTGCCCCTCAGGTTCCTTGGCCCTCTCACCTTAAACCAATGCCCTCTAGTTTTGGACTCCCCTACCCTGGGGAAAAGACCTTGGCTATTCACACTATTCATGCCCCTTAATCTGGAAAGATTTAAAGATACATCTCACCACACCTAGCTGGGGGTGGAACTCAAACCCAGAGATTCTGGTTGAGACAGGAACATGAGATCTCCTCCCTGTCAGCACACTCCCTCCCGGCATACTTCAGGTAATGATGTCGTCATGGGATACTGACAATCCACAAACCAGGCCCAACCTTATTCTCACTCAAAAACCCTCTTCGCAGCAGGGGGTACTGATATTTGGTGAGAAACTGGATTACATGTAGCTCTTCTTCTTTTGATGGTGGGGTGCACAGATTCATCAGAGATGCTGGAAATTGTCCTCCTTAGAGCAGAGGTTAAGGGTAGGTTTAGGAGGGATGTTTTAATGGAGACGTACAAAGGGTCTTGATACAGACTGTATTCACTGACAGGAATGTCAATAAAAGAGGGACATAGATTCAAGATCCCGCAGGGTGAGAGTCAGTGAGGATGAACCTTCTTTAGGTAGACACAGATAACCTTGGTCTGTTATCTCTAACCATGACGTAGAGGTGCCAGTGTTGGACTGGGGTGGACAAAGTTAAAAATCATCGAGGAGAAAGTGTGGACTGCAGATGCTGGAGATCAGAGCTGAAAATGTGTTGCTGGAAAAGCGCAGCAGGTCAGGCAGCATCCATAAGTCCTTCTGGGCTTATGCCCGAAATGTCGAATGTCCTGTTCCTTTGATGCTGCCTGACCTGCTGCGCTTTTCCAGCAACACATTTTCAGCAAGTTAAAAATCACACAACACCAGGTTAGAGTCTAATTGGTTTACTTGGAAGTACAAGATTTCTGAGCTTTCAGTGGTCCAAAAACTCGTGCTTCCAAATAAACCTGTTGGTCTATAATCTGGTGTTGTGTGATCTCTAACCACAACAGGATGAGACAGCAAGCTCTGAAATAAGATATTCCTGAAGTCTGATAATTTGGATTCTCATGCCTCATCAGTCAAAGATTTGTTTAAGAAAAGGTTCGAGAGAAGAATCAATCATACAAATAGTGTCACAGACTTGGACATCTGTTCTTGTTCGTGGACAATATCGAGAGTGATATAAGATAACCATCATTTCTCGAGGAGGAAAGCATATCTTGAGGTGAAAAGATCACTTCAAATGGAAGCGAATAAATCAGAATAATGCTGGATCCAGCCAAGCATTTTGTTTACTTCAAGACAATTTTAGACAGATGGGAACCTTTCCAATTTCTCTTATTATTCCCTTGATGGAGGGTCTACCACCTCCACCTGCAGAGACCAACTTTATCTGATCATTATTCTGGCCCAGGACTACCGTCATCAAGTATGTACATCAGTATCCCTCCAATGTCCCCATTATTTTTGCATGTCCAGACACAGTAAGATATTCCTATCTGTTACAGGTTGACCTCTGTTTCCTATCCAACTTAAATGTCATATTGAAACAGTCACAATTCGATAAATGGCTTTAAAGTCAATAAGATTTCAACCTTTTTGGATAAAATCTCAGACCAAATCCTACAGCTTGCCCTGCAACCTTTAAGCTTCGAAGTGTAATAGATGCCAAGGTTGGTCATACTTTTCAAAATAGTGCCATTTATAATTTACACTCTTTCCATTTCTGTCATGCCAAAGTATATCAACTCACACTTCTTCGAGTTGAACTCCATCTGCCATGCTTCCCCATCCTGTCAATGTCACCCTTAAGTCTATAACTATTCTCAGTGTGATCCAACACTTCACAAGATTTTGTATCATCTGCAAATGTTATAAAACCACTCCTGGGTGTAGATTTTTCATAAAAACTGAAAAAAAAATGTAATATGAGCGAAACTGACCCTTGAGGATCAACAGCACGACACACCTCTCCCTGTCTGAAAAATGCCCAATCACTACCTTCTGCTTTCTGTCAGTGCGCCATTTTTGTGTTAGTATCAGCACTTGTCTACACGCTCCTGTCTTCTCAATAACTCACTGCGCGTGCCATTGCTAAATTATAGAAATTATAGAATTGTAGAATATTACAACGCAGTACAGGCCCTTCGGCCCTCGATGTTGCACCGCCCTGTCATACTAGTCTGAAGCCCATCCCACCTACACTATTCCATGTATGTCCATTTGCCTGTCCAATGATGACTTAAATGCACTTAAACTTGGCGAATCCAGTACTGATGCAGGCAAAGTATTCCATACCCTTACTACTCTCTGAGTAAATGTCTTTCTGAAGTCCATGTACAGAACATTGACTGCAGCACCTTGATCCACATTCTCATCAAAACATTCAATCAAGCCTGCTTCAGTTTCGACACTATAGTTTGTCTGAAATCCAGTCTCACCACTAACTGAGATTAGACAGCTCAGTGCAAACCTGAGCACTTTGTTCAGCTGCTTTAAGGCACTTTTTTTTCATGTCAACTTGGTGATGGCTCAGACCAGCCATTAACTCAAACAGCTGGGTTTTATGAAGTGGATCTGTTGGGAAGCGACTATCAATTATTGAGAGCCTGTCTTGGAGATCGTTGACCATACTTTTTAAACTTCAGATGACAACACAGATAAAGAAAGGTGGCCAAGCCATTAAAAGGTGAGATTAATAATACACTGAGCTGTGACCCTCTTTTCTGATGCCTGCAAGATTCCACACAGCACCACCTCACATTACAACTCTCCAACAGAAATCAAAGTGCTGTCACACCATGCTGACCTTTGTTGTGGTTTACAAAAAGGGGGTCACAGCATGTGATTTCCCTGATGCTATTTCCTATCAATGATTGGACAACCTGTGAGATCGTTACAGAACAGCCAGCACAAGGGACAGGCAGAGACTTCAAACGCAGGAAGCAAACTCTATTAGCCTATTCAGCAAAGAAATACTCATATTTAATCATGCAAAGATCCTCTCTCTCTCTCTCCGTCCATCACTGGCAGTTTTCACTTGCTGCCAATTGCTCATTCCACTGCCTTCACAGTCAGAAATTCTCCTCAGTTTGGTAATATGATCATCAGATGATCAAAACAAACAGGAAAGGTTAACTCAGCTGAGACTAGCAAAGCAAAGCTCTGGAAAGCGGTACAGCACATTTCTGACCAGCCTCCACAAAAAAACTCAACCTCGAAAGCTGCATCAGAGACGGCGCATAGAAATATCAACATCTTTCGGTCTTTGCCCAGGTACTCACCACCTTTGCCATGCCTCCCCTTCGAGCGACTCTGCTTGGAGTCACTCTGTTGTGTGCAGGGTCCACTGAGAAGTAAGACGGCGATAAAAGCAAGTTCGATGGCAGCTTGTCTGCTGAGCTGCACTACAGGAAACATTTCCCCAAGTTTGTTAGCAACAAAACGTATGCATACACCTCTGTGCTCGCATCTTTTTCTCCCCCCATACTCTAGATCCACGCTTGCTGGAGGCAATCATTAATCATTGCGAAATCACACCAGCGACTCTTCCTCTTGCTGAGCAGAGAGCTACATCAAACTGCTGAAGCCCCGAGCAGAGGAACATGCCTCTTTCCCTCTCTCTCTGGCAGATCCACATTCGCCCACATTGCACCGAGCGCGGGTTATTGCAACGGGAGAGACAAGATCAACTCAACTCCACGTTCCAGTGAGGAAAACACCTTTGAGCTTGATGCACAGAAATAGTTCCAGTAGCACTCTCCCTCTCCCATTTTCACCCCCTGAACCAAAAAAAACCCACAAAAGCACGGATAGATTTGATGCAGGGAAGTCTGTGTAAAGTGTAGCGCAATTTTTATATAAAAAGACTCACAGATAGGAGGCGACAGATCAAGAATGCCAAAGAGAGATTTTTTTAAAAAAAATACTGGGAGGTTATATCTGCAAAAGCGTTCAGTCTCATTTCAGTGATAGCAATTTGACGACCGAGCGGGTAGCAATTGTGCTCAGAATTGCAGATATTTCTGCCGACTGTAGACTCTAGAACACAAAGAGCTAAAAATAAAAGGGATTCTGTGCCCCTTCAGTGCAGGTTTAAAGTCCTTTTTTATTACTGTTAATCCAGCAATGCACAGTGTGTCAACATGAATAATCAAGGAATAAAAAATCGATGATGTGTATATATCCGGCGTTTACAGGTTATGGTCAGGTGGTACATACAAATCTTTATTTTGCTTTTTCTCCCCCCCTTTGGTTGCAATTATTACCATTAATTGCCTCGAGAAGTTAAAGGGGAGCCTGGTCATACATCATACCTGCCAAGAAGAAAAGTGTTTGGTTAATTCAGAACTTAAATCACAACAATGTCAGCTCCAGACTCGGGAAGAACTATAATTGCAGATTAACAGACAATCTGTGCAGTAAGGTTACCTAGAATATATTTCTTTTAATAAAACAGACTGCATTGTGGCGCATGGTGCAAGCGAATAAGATACAATCTACAGTGCCAGCTAGTGTTACAGCCTCTTGCATATCTATATATAATTTCCATGTTTTGGCATCTTTCCTGCTTTTCTCTCTCTCTCACTTGCAACCCACGCTACTGACATGATGTTGAGTGTTTAAAATATTAATATGTAAAAAGACATTAAACAACAACAAAACTAAATGATCTCAGGAAGAATGATAACTTTCAGCTGAACCTGCGTCCAACTCCAAATCCCCTTTACCATCGAGTGTGGGAAGATACCCTTAAATAAAGGAGATCCTTCGGCCCCTCGGTCTTCGGGTGACGCCTGACGGAGCGTCAGAAGACGTTACACTTTGTTGGTATTCAGTTTCCGTCAGTACCAATCGCTCGTTGCCCCTTGTACGCTGATTATAATGTTGCTCTGACAGATTATACCCTCCTGTGTACTTGTCACACATTGTAGTTAGTTGAAAAACTGTGGCCACCCCATCAAACCTTCACCATCCTGCTCGCCCTTCTGAAGAGCAACTCCCATTAGACATGCTCAGAATAATTCATTGTAGCGTCCAGCAAATCCCACTCTCTGGGGTAAGAAATTTCTCCTCACGTCAGTTCCCTGTATCCTTAAACCCCTAGTTCTGGACTCCCTGGTCATCAGGAACATCCTTCCTGCACCTTACTCTGTCTCGTCCTCTTAGAATTCCATAAGTTTCTATGAGATTCCCCTTATCCTTCTAAACTCCAGAAAACATAAATCTGACTAATTCAAGCTCTGCTCAGAAGAATAAAACTGTGTCTAATGGTTCTCCACACCATCCGAGCGTCATAGAATTCTATAGATAGTAAAGGGTCATTTACTAGTAAAGAGTTGCCCCACCTAGTCCCAAATCTCAGCTTTATCCCACAATTCTCAACTCAAAACCCATGATTCTCTGTGAGACCAAAAAAAAAGCCTTATTTCTGTTCTAAGGGGGCAACCAATCATTTTTATGATCCATAAGTGGAAACATCCTTTCAACATTTTTTTTCAAGATCACCCCAGATCCTATACGTTTCGATCAAGTAATTTTTTACACTTTTGAACTCCAGCAGATACAAGCCCAATGTGCCTAACCTTTCCTGGTATGAGTCTGACACATTATCTCTGAACTGTTTTACATCCTTCCTTAAATAACATGACCAATACTATATGGAGTACCACACACATATGTGGTTCATTGTATAACTGCAGCTTAACGTATTACTTCAATATGCAATTCCCCTTCCAATGAACAATAATACTCTATTACCTTTCCTGGTCACTTACTGTACCTCAGATTAGCCTTGAGCACTTTATGTATGGGGATACCCTGATTCTTCTGCACTTCAGAACCCCGCAATCACCCACCATTTCAATAATATGATCCTTTATTATTACTCCTGCCAAAATCCACATCTTTTTCTCTATTTCCAGCATTTTTGCCCACTCACTTAAACCCATCCACAGTCAGTTCTTCTATAACGTGACGGTTGCGTTCTTGCGCATCTCCACTTTATAGAAAAATTGTGCTTTAAAAACAACGCTTAAAGTGTTGGAGACATAATCATGTTACAGCTAACACACGTTTTCAAAGTTTGCGCTTTAAAAGCAACCTCCCCAATTTGTCAATCGTGTTAGAGCAACTTTGAATTGATGGAACGCGCATTTCAGCGGAACGACCTATATATCATTTGTATCCTCCTTGCGTTCTCGTCATAACTTTTTTTCCCCATCTATCTTTGCATCATTGGCAAATTTGACAATCATGTCCTCGCTATCTCTTCATCCAAGTCATTTCTGTGAATTGTAAACTGTTAGGGTCCGAGCAATGATCCCTGCGGCACACCGTTCATTACACATTGGAGATCGTGAGGACTGCAAATGCTGGAGCTCAGGTAGTATCTGAGGAGCAGGAAAATCGATGTTTCGGGCAGAAGCCCTTCATCAGGAATGTTACACCATGCCAGCCTGAAAACCCATTGACTCCTATTCTTCACTTGCTGTTAGTCAGTCAATCTTCTATCCATGCTCACACACTACTCCTTACACCATTAGCTTTTGTCTCCTGCAATAAACCTTGAAGTGGTTCTTCATCGAATGTCTTATAGAAATTATTTTTAGAATCCCTACAATGTGGAAACAGGTCCTTCGGCCCAACGAGTCCACATCGACTCTCCGAAGAGTCTCCCACCCAAGTACGTTTCTCAACATTTACCCCTGATTAATGCACCTAACCTACACATCCCTGAACACTATGGGGAATTTAGCATTGCAAATCCACTAGGCAGAAGTGGGTACTGCAGAGGCTGGAAATCAGAGTCTAGAGTGGTCGATTTTCCTGCTCCTCAAATGTTGCCTGACCTGCTGTGTGTTTCCAGCACCACTCTAATCATGGCCAATCCTCCTGGCCTACACATCTTTGGATTTTAGGAGGAAACCCACACAGACAGGGAGAGAATGCGCAAACTCCACACCATCACCCAAGGCTGGAATTGAACCTGGGTCTCTGGCACTATAAGGCAACAATACTAACCACTGAGCCACCTTGCTGCCTAAATGCTGATATGATCGCAGTGCTGATATGATCTCAGTGCTGATATGAATCTAAGTGCTGATATGATCGCAGTGCTGATATGATCGCAGTGCTGATATGATCGCAGTGCTGATATGATCGCAGTGCTGATATGAATCTAAGTGCTGATATGATCGCAGTGCTGATATGATCTCAGTGCTGATATGATCGCAGTGTTGATATGATCGCAGTGCTGATATGATGGCAGTGCTGATATGAATCTAAGTGCTGATATGATCTCAGTGCTTGACAGATGATATCTTAACAATTTCAGCTGGTTACCATGACAGTTAGTCACTGAAGCACATTCCCTCAAGGCTGCGGATATCCTTTAACAATAGAATATAAGGTTATTACAGACAATAAAAATAAACAAAGTTACTTATACACATACTACAGTAAGAAATCTCTTAACACAGTTTCAAGCTGATCCACAACCATTTTCTTTTACATATAAAAATAAAATATTGCAGATAATGGGAATCTGAAATAAAAAGGAACAGAAATTTATGGAGAAACTCAGCAGGTTTGGTCATATCTTTGGAGAGAGAATAATTTTTCAAGTCCAGTACAGCTCTTCTTCAGAAATGGATTGTTTATGGTCACTCATTCTCGAAATCCGTTTTCTTTGAATTGAGTTATTATTGTTATCTGTACTGAGATACATTGGAAACCATTGTTTTGCGTGCTAACCAGACCAATCATACCTTCCACAAGTCCATCAGGATAATCGAACAGAATACAGAACATTGTGTTACAGCTCCAGAGAAGGCACAGAGACATGACACATGAGGGGTCTGCTCGTTAATCTGACAACAACAGGGAAGAAGCTGCTCTCAAATCTGTTGGTACGTGCTTTTAAACTTTTGTAAATTTCAGTCTATTCTATCTTAGGTCTTAAGTTTTTACTTAATGGATTCTTCCTAGTTGCTTTCCCATGGACTGCACAGACAATTTTAAAACTCCCTTCTGTTTTTTAGTTCTGACAACGTAAAGGTTTATAATCAATTTCTCCTAGCTTAGAGAATCCACAAACTTGTTCAGCTAGCATGACTAAAGTAAAAGCCTAATTCACCGATCAGGTGAAACTGTTGTCTCTGCTAACTTGAATTATATACATATGTACAGAAGTCCATAAGACATAGAATCATATGCAGGCCATTTTTTTCCCATCAAGTCCTTTCCACCGTCCAATGAGATCATGGTTGATCTGATAGTCCTCACCTCCACACTCCTGCCTTTACCCCATAATCCTTGATCCCTTGGAGAGAAATCAGAGTCAACTCTTTGGGTCCAGTGACTCTCCTTCTGAAGAAATGTTGCTGGGCCCAAAACATTAACTCTGATTTCTCACCACAGATGCTGCCAGACCTACTGAGTTTTCCAGCAATTTCTGGTTTTGTTTCTGATTGCCAGCTTCAGTATTCTTATCCTTGATTCCCCGACTGATTAAAAATCTTAGCCTTGAAAATATTTAATGACCCAGAGTCAACAATCCTCTCTGGTAAGTAAATCCAGATTCATTACCCCCTCGAAAAAGGTATTCCTCCTCATCTCTGTCTTAAATGTGTGATTGCTTTATTCTGAAAGGACATCTCCTTGTCCTAGATTCTCCCCAAGGGGAGAACAACTTATTAGCACCTACCCTGCCAAGTCCCCTAAGAATCTTGTATGTTTCAATGAGGTCACCTCACATTCTACTTTCTACTGAGAGAACAGGCTCAAACTGCTCAACCTCTCCTCATAAGACAATCCCTCCATGCCCGATATCAATCTAGTAAACCTTCTCTGGACTACCTCCAGTACCAGTATCTTTGCTTAGATATGGGTCAAAATTGCTCACAATTCCAATTGTGATTTGTGGGCAAGATGGTGATCTCACTAGTTCCTACTCCCACCCTGATTAAATCCATGGACAATCTTCTAATTTAGGCCCTTAAGTGGTTAATTAATACTGGCTGGGTGAGCATTTATTGACCATCCATAGCTGCCCGTGAAAAAGTGAGTTGCCTTCATGAACTGCTGCAGTCCTTGCAATGTAAGGGCATATACAGTGGTGTTCAGGAGGGAGTTCCAAAGTTTTGACCCAAAGATAGTGAAGCAACAGAGGTATTCTTCCAAGTCAGGGTGTTGAGTGGCTTGGAATGGAACTTGCAGTTGGTAGTGTGTCCTTCGCCCTTATCCCTGTGGGTGGTAAACATCACCGTCTGGAGGGAGCTACCAAAGGAGATTAGATGAGATGCAACAGTACAACCTAAAATGATCCCTTCTGACCTCAGTTTATAATGGCACCTGAAAGACAGGTGTTCCAATAGTGGGACACGATCAGTTTCAACATGTGCTTAATTCCCTGAAATGGCTCTTGAACCCACAACCTTCTGAAACAGGCAGAGAGTTCTGTGGCTTGTGGCTGTGACTGACATTGAGAAAAGAGAAATCTACTTAAAGCCAAACTCTTGCACCCTCATCGACATCGCGTAATACCTCGGAGAATATTTGTGAGTGTGTGTGGACAGAATCAATTTCACTGGAAAATCACATAGTGCCAATCTCAGAATCACAAGCAAGGGCATTGGGAATGCATCCACAAGGATTTAGCTTGACACTAAATCAAACTGAATTCATGCAGCGCCACTATAATCCCCAAAGTGTCAAATTACATTCCATTCCAATCTTAGCTTGATTCAAAGTGACAGCATTGAGGTAAAAGGCTGGTGTCCTCCTTTGTCTTAGCTGGGCTTCAAATCAGTTATTCTAGACAGCCTTCCAACCCCTGAAATCCTCATGTATCAAGGGCATAACTCATCAACTTAGTCTCAACTAATTCCCTTTCTGCACCAAAAAGTTATGGAGTTTCATTATCACTCAATTTTCCTTATAGTCTATAACCTGAACTTACCTGTAGTGTTCCCCTCGGTGTAACGGCCTGATCTTCCTTGTTTTCTCGGCACCCTTCACCATTGGCAGACTCCTTCTGTGCGGACGTTTGCAGGTTAGGCTCTATTGATCTGATTGATTTTTTTGAAGAAACGACAAATCGTGCATGAGGGTATTTCAATGCCTGTGATTTGTATGGATTTCTAGAGTCACTTGATAAGAGACTGTATGTAAAAAGCAAAGCGTTTAGCTGGTTAGTGCAAGAAGTCAAAAAATAGGGACAACAGGCATTTACACTCATTCAAGGTTTGTGCGAAGATTTGTAGCTCGGGTGCTCGTTGTTGTGGTTCTGTTCGCCGAGCTGGAAGTTTTTGCTGCAAACGTTTCGTCTCCTGGCTAGGCGACATCATCAGTGCTCTGGAGCCTCCTGCGAAGCGCTTCTTTGATGTTTCTTCCGGTATTTATAGTGGTCTGTCCTTGCCGCTTCCGGGTGTCAGTTTCAGCTGTCCGCTGTAGTGGTTGGTATATTGGGTCCAGGTGGACATCAACAAACACATCGACCTGGACCCAATATACCAACCACTACAGCGGACAGCTGAAACTGACACCCGGAAGCGGCAAGGACAGACTACTATAAATACCGGAAGAAACATCAAAGAAGCGCTTCGCAGGAGGCTCCAGAGCACTGATGATGTCGCCTAGCCAGGGGACGAAACGTTTGCAGCAAAAACTTCCAGCTCGGCGAACAGAACCACAACATTTACACTCATTGGCAGTATTTGGATAGTCATCTTCCACAAGATTGGACTTCAATATTCATCATATTCACAAACACCTACAAACAATGGGGTGCAAGGTCAGATATCCTGAATTTCCAATGACTATATTGGTGTCATTGAAAGCAATGTCAAAATATCCAATGGCCGTTTCTCCGGCTGGAGAAAGTTTTGTTGTGGAGTGGTCAGTAATGGGACCCTTGCTTTTCCTGATTCATAGTAGTAACTTGGATCTTGGTGTGCATAAAAAAAATTAGAAGTTTTGCAGATGACACAAAACATTGGAGAACTGTACACTGTGAAGAGAACAGGACAGAACTCCCAAAAGGACACTAACGTGCTGGGGGAGTGGGTGGAGAGATGACGTGAGATTCAATGCAGAGAATTGTGAGGTGATGCATTTTGATCAGATGAACACTGAAAGGCAATGTTAAATAGGGGTACGGGGTGTGGGAGCAGAGGGACCTAGGTATATATGCGCACATATCATTGAAGGTGGCAAGACGGGTGGAGAAAGTTTGCAGCTTCATTAATGGGAATACAGAGTATAAGAGCAAGGAGGTGACGTTGAACTTGTACAAGACACGTGTACAAATAGCATTCATCCCACACAAAGGCTAGGCTATGACCATCACCAATTCAACACTATCTAACCACTACCCATTGATATTCAATGGTGTTACCATCACCAGTACCCCCACTGTCAACATGTTGGGCATTACCATTGACTGGAAACTCAACTGGACTTGCCACATACACACTGTGGCTACAAGAGCAGGTCAGATGCTAGGAATGCTGTGGTGAGTAACTCACCTCCTGACTGCCTATAATCTGTCCATCATCTACAAGGCACAAGTCAAGAGTGTGATAGAATACTCCCCACTTGCCTGGATGGGTGCAGCTCCAACAACACTCAAGAAGCTTGACACCATTAAGGATAAAACAGCCCGCTTGATTGGCAGTACATCCACAAGCATCCATTCCCTCCACCACTGACGCTCAGTAGCAGCAGCGTATATTATCTACAAGATGCATTGCAGAAATGCACCAAAGATCCTTAGACAGCACCTTACAAACCATGACCACTTCCATCTAAAAGGACAAGGGCAGCAGAAATATGGAAACACAACCCCCACAAGTTCCCCTCCAAACGACTTGGAAATATGTCACCTTCAGTATCACTGAGTCAAAAGTCCTGCAATTCCCTCCCGAATGGCACTGTGGGTGAACCCACAGCAGGTGGACTGAGCAGTTCAAGAAGGCAGCTCACCCCCACCTTGTCAAGGGGCAACTAGGGACGGGGCAATAAATGCTGGCCCAGCCAGTGACACCCACATCCCAGAAATGGATTTCAAAAAAAGCTGGCGTATTGAGTTGTTGTGGGCGCCACATTATAGGAAAGACTGAATACATTGGAGAGAGTAACAGAAGTGATTTACATGAATGATTCCAACAAAGAGAAATTTTAGTTCAGAGAATAGATTGACGAGGTTGGGCCTGTTCTCTCTGGACAGAAGAAGACTGAGAGGAAGAGGAGGTTTGACAGCGGTTTACGGAATTATGAGTGGGCTGGACAGAGCAGATAGGGGGAAGTTGTTGACACTTGTAAAAAGAAATCGAATGAGAGGGCATCGATTTAAAGTGTTGGCTGGAATGCACTGCCTAATGTGGTGAAGCGGGTTCAGTTGAGGCATTCAAAAGGGGGGCACTGATTGGTTCTTTTGATAGAAATAGTGTGCAGGAATAAGGGAAGAGGCAGGAGATTGGCACTTGGTAATAGAACTGGGCACAATGGGCTGAGTGGCCTCCTTCTGTGCTATACAATCCTGTGTTTCTATGTATTTGGAAATGAAGCATTACAAAGAGCTAGTTTGGTAGGTTAAGCATGTTTACAAGACCCTGTCAATTACAAGCCAAAGGGATGTTATCCAATTAAAAAGGACAGAAACTGAAAACAACTGAAAAATAATCAAAAGAGTTGATGGACTGTGGGTGTACAGGATGAAAAAATACTCAGGTCAGGAAGTCCTGGGAGCATTGCGATTTTATTCTTCTTTCATGAATTGTTGGGATCACTGACAAAACCAACATTTGTTTCCAGTCTCGAAAAGTCCTGGGACTAAATGGTTTGCAAGGTCATTTCAAAAAGAGTGCAGGTGTTAACCACATTACTTTATACCTGGAGAAAATAGATTTCCTTCCCAAAATGAAATGAGTGAACCACCCAGAGACTGATGTAAATCAATGATAGCAACCACCACTAAAACTAACCTTCAAAATCATTTATTCATTGAACTTGAAGACACTGTCCCATAGCATTACATTTAGGCTTGCAGATTACTAATCTAGAGACATTACCACTATGCCACCACTTCTGCAGAAATTCAGCACAGCTCACCTGAGGAAGGTAGACTAACCTTCAGGGGAGAGCAATATTGATTCACTTGAATGGACCTGGAATCCAAGCATTGTACAATAAGGAGAGGTTCAGCAAACTAAAGTTGCAATCCGACAATTTTAAATGGGCAAAGGATCATTTGATTGAAGTTTTCAAGGCATTGAGGGAAAGCAATAGGATTGATTGGAAGAAACTATTTTTTTGACAAGTGAGGAAATTTGGAATAAGGGCACATCAACTCAGTAATAGTGAAATTAGGAAAAAATTCTTCATACAATGATGGGAGAATTATTTTCTGAAAATGCCAATTAATGCTGGATGTTTTATTTTCCCTTTGAGAGCGATTGATTGATTGATTTTTATTAACTGCAAGTGTGAAAGGTTTTAGGGTTAAGTACCAGATCAGCCATAGTGTCAGTAAATGGTGGAACAGGCTGGAGAGGCTGAATGGCCTCTTTCTGTTCTTTGTGGCACTGGTTTTCATCACTAGGCAGACCTTGCACTGTTATAAAGCCTTGTACACTGGGCATCAACTCTTGACCTGAGGTTTCCAATAATAAAAATGACTTATTTATCCATCCTGAATAAATGCAAGTTGCACAAATGTTCTGTCCCATCACTTGGAGAATGTTATCTTTGACTAACCGTCTCCATACCAAAAATTTAAATGTGTGTTGATTTTAGTTGCTTCATATAATCGTTCAGACAAATCCTTTTTTAATGAGTATGCACATATCACCACTAAATTTTAATTACTATGATATAATGCAAGATTCTGCCCAACTGAGACGAGATGAACAGACAGACACACAGACTCTGCTGTAGATGTGAAGAAAAACATCCCTTTTTAAAGGGAGTCCCTGAAAGAGATACTCTCTCTATAAAAGGGGTCCCTGAAGGAGGAACCCTCTATAAATGGATCCCATATAACACAAATCCAAGAGAGAATTAGTTGAATTATGGGATGGGAAGAAACTCCATTAGAAAGGGAAATGTCAGATTAAGAAATAGAGTAGGACAATGAGGCGGGAAAGAGAATTTGAATGAGACAGAAAACAGACAGATTGGAATAGAGAAGGACAAAGATTGAAAGAGGGTAAATGAATTGTGAGAGATAGAGAGAGGGGGAAAGTGAGATAAAAAGAGAGAGCCAAGCAGATACAAATAGAGTTAGACAGACAGAGGACAGAGAGAAATGAGGGCAGAAAGAGAAGAAGGAAAATATAAAGAGAGAGGGAAGGAGAGAGACAGCGGCAGAAGGAGAGAGACAGAGGGCAACAGCATTGTGATAACTGACCGGTGACAGAGAGGTTATAAAAGAAATGAAGAGAAATAATGGTAGCTGCTCGCTTGGTTCATAATGGAATGAGCTACTCATGTCTGTCATAAAGATCTAGCAGGGGATTCTATTTACAATATGTAATAAAGATGTCAGTGCTGCAATTTATTGAGGTATTTGCCCTGGGAAACTAAATCTTTTACCAAGGGCAAGCTAATAACCTATACAGTTCATTTGAATATACCATCTGATAGATTTTTTTTGACAAGTGGAGCATCTCAAGGTGAGAACACAGCTACTGAGAGCAGGTCTGAAAATAGGAAATTACTGTGTAATTAAAGTGTATGTTTGTAACACTGACACCACAGAATCATGTCCAAAATGATGGAGAAGCAGAAAAAGAAAGTTACAGTCAATGTCAGTCTCAGTCGATGTTGGCTGTGTGTTAGGAGAATATTCCCTTAGCAAGTTAATAATTCCATTACACACAGCCGTGAACAGAGGCACTCTGCAGGGTTTACAATTCTGTTAACAGATCAGAAGCACTTGTGGGATTATCCTCAGGTATCCTGGGTTTGGGGCTGGCTTCTCTGTTCCAAATTTTCTGGATCTGTACTGCTGCAATGTTGCAGGACTTGGCAGTTTGCTGGATTTAGATCATTGCTGACACTTGTGAATTTCCATGTTTTGCCAGTTCCACAGTGCACAGCAGTTGGGACAGGTGGAAGTGAGGAGATTATGATCCTCACACGGCTGCAGATCTTTGAATCCAAACTTTCACAGAAAACTATGTGTGAAACAGTTTTGTTTGGTTGGTGTTTTTTTTTCCCCACCATAATGGCTTCTGACTTGCGTGAAACCAATGGCTGGTTTTCAGAAGCACCAACCACTTTTCTAAAGAGCTTCTCAGGAGCATTGCTTTTCCCTTTGCATTTAGCCCTGTGAGTCTCTCTGAGCATCAATTGTGGCTCACACTGCATCAAAAGGTTGTGGGATCACAACTCACTCTGGAATCATAATCATAAAAACTGGGCCAGTCATTTAGGGCAATGTTGAAGGAGTGCTGCAGTGTCAGAGGTGCACTTTGATTCGGAAAAGGAATTAAATCGAGGACCTACCTGGTCTTTCAGCTGGGTATAAATTGTCCCTCAACTCTATTATGTAGAAGAAGAATAGGGGAGGAGCAGGATTTAGTGCTGGGGTCTTTTATTCCTCAACCAATATAATTTTAAAAACCTTTAATTGTCTTTAGGCACTGTGTTGTTGGGGGTCTTGTTCTGTGAAATTTGGCTTCACTTGCCTGCATTGCAACATAAACTATACTTCAAAGGCAGCTTAAGTTACTGTGGGATGCCCTGAGGTTGTGAAAGATGCTATATAAATGCAAGCCCTTCCCTTAAAGGGTAGGGTGCATCACCAGAGGATAGAACAAAGCAGAATTTGGTTCCATTCAGTGCAAGATGCATTGCAGTGTGTACCATCACTGGCACACTCTGTCCTATAGGTCACAGTCTGCTATTGATACCACCTCTTTTAAAAAGAGAATCATTCTAGCAAATATGTCCTGTTACGAACCCAGCTAATGATAACGCAGGACATGTCAGATCTCAGTATGAAAACTGGCTTGTTAGATCACAAATGGCAATTTTGCTGCTGGTTTCTACCGTGGTCAGTCACTGAGCAGACTCATAAGAGGCTGTCAATATACTTTTAACAAAATAACATCAAAGTTTATTACACAAGAAGGGAAACCACATAAGCCAGTTTATCCCATCCAAGAACCATGTGAAACTGCTTTTGTTTTACAACTATCAGAAATAAAGATTCCATTCTTTCACCCTGAACAACAACCTTCCGGATACGCAAACCTCACTGAAGGGCCACTCCATTTTCATTTTAAAGATTCTTCTTCGTCTGACAGCTGTTCCTGGTTCCCTTCCAGCAATACTCCACATTCACTCAATGCTAGCTGCGTTGGGCATTTCTTTCTCCAAGATGCCCTCAGTCAAACTGTTAACATGGCTCACATATTTCATACATGGGTTCCTTAAATTCCTGTTCTACAACCTTCTGTTTCTACGTGTTTCTTTTATGAATATTAAGCCATTCAGGACTTTGTTTTCCTTACTGTACATGTTCAGCAGATGGCTGAAACTTCACCACAGTTCTTACAGACTGTTTCTACCTGAATGACCTGCTTCAACCTGAAGGACTTCCACCTGCGAACACACTGACCTTCCAGATAATTCTCTCTTTCCACAAGGAAATTATTTCTGTCTTTCCTTCCATGTGTCCCAGGACACCTTGTACTGCAATAGCCCAATATTTTCCCATTTTCTATCTTTGTTTTCCTGAAGCACAGAACAATGTACCCCAAAGGTTTTTTTTTAAATTCCGCAAAATACAAATCTGGCTTGATCATAGAAGACAGAGAGTAACGGTGGAAGGTGCTTTTTTGGAATGGAGACCTGTAACCAGTGGTGTTCCACAGGGATCAATGCTGGGCCCTTTGATGTTTGTAGTATATATATATATATAAATGAGCTGGAGGAAAATGTCAGTGGTCTGATTAGTAGGTTTGCAGTTGACACTGAAATCGGCGGAGTTGCTGATAGTGGGGAGGATAGTGTATGAGGATACAGCAGGTTATAGATAGATTGCAGATTTGGGCAGAAATCACAGATTCAATTTAATCTGGAAAATGTGAGGTGATGCATCTTGCAAAATCAAATTCAGGTGATAATTGGACAATAAATGGCAGAACCCTTAGGAATATTGACATATAGAGGGATCTGAGTGTTCAGGTCCATAGACCAAGTGGCTGAGGTGGTCAGGAAGGCATACAGCATACTTGCCTATGTTGGCTGGGGCATCAAATATAAAAGCCGGCAAGTTATGTTACATTTCCCAAGTTGGAAACATCCACTAAATGAGGGCACAGATTCAAGGTGAGAGGGGGGATGATTAGGGGAGAAACGCAGGAAAAGTTTTTAACACAGAGGGTGGTGGGTGCCTAGAATGCACTACCATCAGAGGCAGTAGAAGCAGGCACATTAGCAACGTATAAGGTGTATCTTGATAGACTCAAGAATGACAGGTGAACTGAGGGATAGAAACCATGCATGGACAATAAATAAAGAATCTAAATAAGGACTAGGAATTGGCACAGCCTTGGTGGGCTGTAGGGCCTGCTCTTGTTCTGTATTATTGTATCACCACAACCATTTTCCGGTGTGCCAGGTATGACTTGAATGAGCAGAGAGTTTGCCTCCTTATTCCCATTGACTCTAATTTTGCTCGGTCTTCTTGATGCTACATTTGGTCAAATGCGGTCTTGATGTCAAGGGCTTTCACTCTCATCCCACCTCTTGAATCTAGCTCATTTGTTCATGATGGGGTCAGGAGCTGAGTGACCATAGCAAAACCCAAACTGGGTGTCACTGAACAGGTAATTGCTGAGTAGGTGCTGCTTGATAGCACTGTTGATGATATCTTCCACCAGTTTACTGATGATCGAGAGTAAACTGAGGGGGACGTAACTGGCTGGGTTGGATTTGTCCTGTATTTTATTTACAGGTCATATGTGGGTAATTTTCCACATTCCTCGGTAGATGACCTGTTTTAGTTATACTAGACAGGCTGCAAATCTGGACAATGTTCGAATTCTACCACAAGTGCAAGGAACATTTCTGTAACACAAGTGCCAAGCAATGACCATCTTCAGCCAGGGAGAACTTATACCTGGGCAATTTTCCATATTCTAGATTAGGGTGGTGCTGGGAACATCAATTTTCCTGCTCCTCGGATGCTGCCTGACCTGCTGTGCTTTTCCAGCACCACTCTGATCTAAACTCTGATCTCCAGCATCTGCAGTCCCCACTTTTGCCCAATTTTCCATATTGTCAGGTCGATGCCACTATTGTAAGTATACCAGGATAAATTTGTTAAGGTCTTATTCAAAGAAGAATGGAAATGCATTGGAAGTCATTCAAAGAAAGCTGAGTGGACAAGTACCTGGAATGGGAAGGATAGGCTTGTGTCTGACGGAGTTCACATGACTAAGAGGTGGCTTGATTGAAACATATGAGATCCTGAAAAGTTTTGATGGTGAGGATGGGCAGTAGACAATTCCACGCGTGACAGAATTTAAGTGGCAGTGTTTGAAAATAACGGGATACCCATACTCACAGTCACACTGACAGAGTCATAATCACAGAGTCATAGAGACCTACAGCACAGGAAAAGTCCTTTAGCCTAACGCATCCACATCAACCAAAACCAACCCCCTAACTATTCGAATCCCATTTTCCAGCACTTGGCCTATAGCCTTGTGGGACTTGCCACTGCAAGTACACATCTAAATACTTCTTCAATGTTCTAAGGATTTCTGCCTCTCCTATCCTTACAGGCAGTGAGTTCTAGATTCCCACCAACCTCTGGGTGACAAAACTTTACCTCACACAGAGTCATAGAGTTACAGAGCTACACAGCACGAAAACAGACTATTTGGGTCAACTTGTCCATGCCAACCAGATATCCAAGACAAATCTATAAATATTTGCCAGCACTTGGCCCATATCCCGCTAAATCCTTCCTATTCATATTCCAATCCAGATGCCTTTTAAATGCTGTAAGTGTACCAGCCTCCACCACTTCCTCTGGCAGCTCAATCCATACACACATCACCATCTGTGTGAAAAAGTTGGCCATCAAGGTCCCTTTCTCCTCTCACTTTAACCAATGCCGTCTAGTTTTGGATCTCCCACCTGAGAAAAATGACCTTGTCTAAATACACTATCCTTGCCCCTCATGATTTTATACCTTCTCTAAATCTATGCTCCCTGCTCATTAATTCCTCCATCAAGGGGAAACATTCCTTCCTGTTTACCTCAGCCATTCCCCTCACAATTTTATCCATCTCAGTCATGTCTCCCCTCAGTGTCCAATGCTCGAAGGAAAATAACGCCACTATATCCAATCTCTCTTCATCACTGAAACTCTCCAGTCCAGGCAATGTCCTGGTAAATCTCCTCTGTACTCTATTCAGTGCTATCACATCCCCCCTATAATATGGATTCCAGAACTGCACACAATACCAGCTTTGGCTTAACCAACATTTTATAACGATCCACCAGAACCTCCAAGTTAATACTTTGCTTTAGTCAAGAATGGCAAGCATCCCATGTGCCTTCTTAACCATCTTATCCACCCATCCTGCTACCCTAAGTGACCAGTGGACATGCACACCAAGGTCTCTCTGACTGTTGGTGCTTCCTAGAGTTCTATCATTCATCATACATTCCCTTATTTGTCCTTGGAGTGGATGAGAATCGTATCCTCACACCAAGTCATGGTTCTAGGAACTCGCATCCTCATAAGGTAATGAAAACAGCATCTTAGAATATTTTTAAGACAGTGGTGAATAGATACCTGATAATCAAGGGGTCGGGAGGGGGTGGAAGTCTATTGGGGTAGATGGAGGAATCAGGTCAGTATGATCTTAACGAATAGTGGTGCAGCCTGAAAGGATTGATGATCTACTCTTGCACCTAACTCAAATGTTCCAATGTCTAAATGTAACAAATAGGAGTATAAGATGTTGGAGCACAAGTAGGCCATTCAGCCCATCGAGTCTGCTCCACCATTCAATAAGGTCATGGCTGATATCATAATCCTCAACCCCACTTTCCTTGTAACAACTACATTGAAGGAGCAGCACTGAGGCTCTTAGAGACTCAATCAAAAGATCTGTTGCATCCTGACCTGTCTGTTCACACCCCTCCCCCACGCCCCCACCACTGCCTTCCCCGCCAAGTCTGAGATTCCCACATCCTTCAGTTGCTGACTCCATTTTCTCACCAAGACCTGAGCCAATGGGAATGCAAGTGAGCAGAGCCAGATTGCTGGAAGCTCCAATGGATTGTCTTCAGATGACTGACAGTGCATTGGGTCAGGATTGAAATTTATAAATACTGGGGAATTTCCTGATCCATCAGTGAACACACCATCTGCAAATTTCCGGCCTAAATCGTGAAACTGTCTCAGGAGGGATGGGGTGGTGGAATCAACTGAAGAAGGCTCTCCAGTGGATTCAGTGGCCTCGTACTGAGAAAAGATGAGTATCGCTGCTCGTGTTAACCTTCCAGCTGTTACGACACTATGCCTATAGAACCACACAGTACAGAAGGAGCCATCTGTCAACTGGTAAAGGAACCACTCAATGAGTTGCATTCTCCTCCTCTTTATTCAGTGCCCTGCAGATTTCTCCGATTTGAGTACTTATCCAATTTTCTTTGGGAAAAATTAATAGTGAATTTTCTTCTATCACTCTTTCAGGGAATGCACTCTACAAGAATGCACTGGGTTTAAAAAAAGTCTCTCAGTGTCCTCTTCCTTTTGTCAATTGTCTTAAAATTGATTTCCTCTGATAATCAACTGGAAACAGTCTCCCATATATTTCCTCTATGTTTTTGATAAGCCCTGTCAATTGTTTCCTTATGTTTCCCAGCTAATGAAGAGACCAATTGCAGCTTCTTAAACCTTCTTCACACAAACCTGACCTGAATGTGTTTGGACATTGGCTGAGAACAGTGTTCATCTTCACAGTCATTTCCTCCTCGGTTGGCCAGGCTCCAGAACTATCTTCTTGTCTTGGTCCATCAATAAAGCGCAATTCAAATACTTTATTCATGGGATAAGCTGTGGACTTAATAATCCTGTAAACATTAATACCTTTGGGAGCCAAGGGAGGACAAAAAGGGGATAAGAAATTGGAAGAGGAATGAAAGACCAGAGAATAGCTCACATTATTGCAATGTCTATGAAGCCTTTATGTAGCAGATTGAGAACTTCACCAATTATATGCCTGTTGTCTTGCCATATGGGGGAGGAAAAACATTGGAGCTTCTTACAAAGTGAGAAACGGAAGTGAATCTCACCAGGAGGAATCCTTTACAAATGTTAGAATATTGGAATATGTAACAGACATTAATGATCTCGAGGATCAGATGCCTTTCTCAGAGAAACTGAAAAGTTTCAGGAATTCATGCTGATAGAGATAAATTGAGGAAGTTGTACTGGACAAAGGGAATTCTTCACTATAGGGAAGAATGGACAAATCTAGAAGTGAGGAAAATAGGAGATGAGAGAGAATGGAGAAGTTGGTATCTCTGGGTGGTGGACTCAGTTACCAGGGAAGGATATTGAAACAAGGTGCAAGGAAAGGGATAGGGATTGGGACTGAGTGTGAAGGTGGGTGTGCAAAGCTGAGTGACACAATAGGAAGAATGTTCTATTCTCCCCACAGATGCTATGCGACCAGTTGAGTGTTTGCAGTATTCACAATGTTTATTCCTGACATTTTCATGACGCCCTCACCATTCTCTCAGCTTTTCAAAAGGAAGTTCTCCACAAAGGAATCCTGATTCTTTCAAAGAAGCACTGAGGGCCTTGAGACGTTGTGATTAACTTCAAGTCCCCAACGTTTGCAGGGCAATGGGAGGCATGTCGCCTGAGCTAATGCCAAGTACAACACCAGGCTCCAAATGACCAGGACAGTGTGAGGAATACACTGCAGTTCAAAAAGACAATCAAGAAAACAGAATCCAGAGACTCAGATGGAAGCCCCGCCTGCCATTCTGCAAGCTCAATCACTTAGGACAAAGGTAGAAGATAGACAGGGACACCACTAACTGCAAGTACCCAACCAAGTCACACATCATCCTGACCTGGGAATATCCCAGCATTCCTTCACTTTCACAGTGTCGGTGTCCTGAAACTTCTATCCCAACAGCATGATTGATGTACAGACACCAAACAGACTGCAGTAGTTCAACTGGGCAGCTCATCACTACCTTCTCCAAGACCATTAGAGATGAGCACCAAATGCTAAGCCTAGGACCATGTGGCATAATTATAGGAAGCACAGAAACAGCACAAGGCCATTTCATCCCTTGAGATTTCTTGCTGTTCTGTGAGATCAAGGCTAATCTGTGGCCTAACTCCATATATCTGCATCTGCCCTTTATCCCTTAATATCTTTGCTCAACAATAATTTATTTATCTCAGAATAAGGGGTCACACATTTTTAGACGGAGATAAGGAGGAATTTCTTCTCTCGGAGGGTCGTAAATCTTCGGAATTCTTTACCACAGAAGGCTGTCGAGGTTGGGTCATTAAGGATATTCGAGATTGTGATAGGCTTCATTTTAACGAGTCAGGGATTCGGGGGTTACAGGGAAAAGTCAGGAAAGAGAAGTTGAGGCCTATCAGATCAGCCAAGGCATTGAATGGTGCAGCAGATTCGATGGGCAGAGTGGCCTACTTCTGCTCCTACATCTATGGCCTTACGCTGGCCTCATTCGTGAAACCTATGTCCCATGAATGAACAAAACAAAATATCTTTTGGTGAAACAAACCCCATGGAACTAAGGTGGAGTCAATCCTTTATCAAATCAGAATTCGGACCAATATCCTTGAAGAACAGCAGCTGGAATGTGGCCTGAGGAAATTTAGAATTTTAAAGCATTTTGGAGCTGGAATGGCACCCATATAAGCTGAATGAACTGCCCACTAAATCCATGAGACCTTTCATTGTTGTAACAGCTATTTGATCTGCCATTTACAACTTTATTCCCTGTGGTTTGATTGTGAATTCATATTTAGTTTGTACTGCTTTTGATTTAAGTGTTAATGTGAATGCGATCTCAAGTTAAGTCATGTCCTTTGGTTTCTCACTGGGAGTCACTGGGCAAGTTTTGTTCTTTTCATTTGTTGGTCTGCATGGAGACCACAGCGACAAAAGACTGTCAGTCTATAAGGCACAGGAACATGGGGGTAGGCCACTCGGCCCATCAAATCTGCTCCACCTTTCAGTGAGATCGTGGCTGGTGCCAACCCTAATTACCCAGAGGGCAGGTAAGAGTCAACACCATTGCTGTGGGTCTGCAGTCACATGTAGGCCCAGATCAAGTAAGGATGGCAGTTTCCTTCCCGAAAGGACATTAGTGAACCACATTGGTTTTTCTACCAATCGACAATGGATTAACATTAGACTCTTACTTTCAGGTATTACTGAACTCAAATTACACCATCTGCCGTCTCAGGATTCGAACCCGGGTCCCGAGAATATTACTTGGGTCTCTGGATTAACGACCTAGTAACACCTAGGAGGCCATCACCTCCTCCATTTCCTAACTAATCCCATAACCCTTGATCCCCTTACTGATGAAAAATTTATCTGTCTCAAACTATGGGTAGTGCAGACACTGATGTACTTTCAATGTGTTGCCTGGAAACATGGCACTTAACTTACACTCAGCGAACTGCCACAAATAGTTCTCATATCATAGAGTCATAGAGGTGTACAGCATGGAAACAGACCCTTCGGTCCAAACCGTCCATGCTGACCAGATATCCCAACCCAATCTAGTCCCACCTGCCAGCACCTGGCCCATATCCCTCCAAACCCTTCCTATTCATGTACCCATCCAATTGCCTCTTAAATGTTGCAATTGTACTAGCCTCCATTACTTCCTCTGGCAGCTCATTCCATACATGTACCACCCTCTGTGTAAAAACGTTGCCCCTTAGGTCTCTTTTATATCTTTCCCCTCTCATCCTAAATCTATGCCCTCTAGTTCAGGACTCCCTGACCCCAGGGAAAAGACTTTGTCTGTTTATCCTATCCATGCCCTTCATAATTTTGTCAACCTCTATAAGGTCACCCCTCAGCCTCCAACGCTCCAGGGAAAACAGCTCCAGCCTATTCAGCCTCTCATTATAACTCAAATCCTCCAACCCTGGCAACATCCTTGTACATCTTTTCTGAACCATTTCAAGCTTCACAACATCTTTCCGATAGGAAGGAGACCAGAATTGCATGCAATATTCCAACAGTGGCCTAACCAATGTCCTGTACAGCCGCAACATGACATCCCAACTCCTATACTCAATACTCTGACCAATAAATGAAAGCATACCAAATGCCTTCTTCACTATCCTATCTACCTGCGACTCCACTTTCAAGGAGCTATGAACCTGCACTCCAAGGTCTCTTTGTTCAGCAACACTCCCTAGGACCTTACCATTAAGTGTATAAGTCCTGCTAAGATTTGCTTTCCCAAAATGCAGCACCTTGCATTTATCTAAATTAAACTCCATCTGCCACTCCTCAGCCCACTGGCCCATCTGGTCAAGATCCTGTTGTAATCTGAGGTAATCTTCTTCACTGTCCACTACACCTCCAATTTTGGTACCATCTGCAAACTTACTAACTGTACCTCTTATGCTCACATCCAAATCATTTATGTAAATGACAAAAAGTAGAGGACCCAGCACTGATCCTTGTGGCACTCCACTGTCACAGGCCTCCAGTCTGAAAAACAACCCTCCACCACCACCCTCTGTCTTCTACCTTTAAGCCAGTTCTGTATCCAAATGGCGAATTCTCCCTTTATTTCATGAGATCTAACCTTGCTAACCAGTCACCCATGGGGAACCTTGCCGAAACGCCTTACTGAAGTCCATATAGATCACATCTACTGCTCTGCCCTCATCAATCTTCTTTGTTACTTATTCAAAAAGCTCAATCAAGTTTGTGAGACATGATTTCCCATGCACAAAGCCATGTTGACTATCCCTTATCAGTCCTTGCCTTTCCAAATACATGTACATCCTGTCTCTCAGGATTCCCTCCAACAACTTGCCCACCATTGACATCAGGCTCACTGGTCTATAGTTCCCTGGCTTGTTCTTACCACCCTTCTTAAACAGTGGCACTACGTTAGCCAACCTCCAGTCTTCCGGCACCTCACCTGTGACTATCGATGATATAAATATCTCAGTAAGAGGCTCAGCAATCACTTCCCTAGCTTCCACAGAGTTCTAGGGTACACCTAATCAGGCCCTGGGGATTTATCCACCTTTACCCATCCAGCACTTCCTCCTCTGTAATCTGGACATTTTACAACGTGTCACCATCTATTTCCCGACAGTCTATATCTTCCATGTCCTTTTCCACAGTAAATACTGATGCAAACTACTCATTTAGTGTCTCCCCCATTTTCTGTGGCACCACACAAAGACCACCTTGCTGATCTCTGAGGGGCCCAGTCTCCCTCTAGTTACCCTTTTGTCCTTAATGTATTTGTAAAAACCCTTTGGATTCTCCTTAATTCTATTTGCTGAAGCTATTTCATGTCCCCTTTTTGCCCTCTAGATTTCCCTCTTAAGTATACTCCTACTGCCTTCATACTCTTCTCAGGATTCGTTCGATCTATCCTGTCTATATCTTACATATGCTTCCTTCTTTTTCTTAACCGAACCCTCAATTTCTTTATCTGACAACGATAGTCTGTTTTAGTCACTGGTTGAGGCATGAAGTAATACAAGCTAGGTCACTCAGGAAAATGTCTTCAAAACAGCAGCATGGGCACACAGACCCTTGGTTTGATATTACTTCCTCAAGGAAGCAGCTCAGAAAAGGCTGCACTCCCTCAGTATGGGCACTGGAGCTGTAAGCTTAGACTGGGAGGATCAACTCAGCAGATGTGGTTACTGCAGATGCTGGAGATTAGAATCAAGATTAGAGTGATGTTGGAAAGGCACAGCAGGTCAGGCAGCATCCAAGGAGCAGGAAAATCATCGTTTTGAGCAAAAGCCCTTCATCGGGAATTGGACGGTGAGGTCAAGTGGCTGGTGTAGGACTTGAACCTGCAACCTTCTGAGTCAGGAGTGTCAGCTGATTTCATCTTCGAGTATACATCCAACTGAAAGATGATATGTTAGCCTGTCTCCTCTCTGCTTTTGCCAAGCATTTTAATGATTTCATATCAGGCTCAGGGTCATTTAGCTTCTCTTTAGCTCACACAAACTGGGTGGCTGACGTGTGGTTGAGTGAGCAACTCAGCTACTGTCTAATAGATAATCCTGGCAGTCTAAAGTGTGTTTACTTAAAGGCACAGGATTTAGAGTATTTAGATTACTTACAGTGTGGAAACAGGCCCTTCGACCCAACAAATCCACACTGACCTGCCAAAGAGCAACCCACCCAGGTCCATTCCCCTACATTTACCCCTTCACCTAACACTATGGGGAACTTAGCATGGCCAATTCACCTGACCTGCACATCTTTGGACCGTGGGAGGAAACCGGAGCACCCAGAGGAAACCCACGCAGACACGAGGAGAATGTGCTAACTAAACACAGTCAGTTGCCGGAGGCGGGAATTGAACCCAGGTCTCTAGCACTGTGAAGCAGCAGTGCTAACCACTGTGCCACCGTGCTGCCCACAAATGTTTACAGTTTCCAACTGGTCATGGGGTTAAGTATAATTTACATTTGCGACATGCCAACTTAGATTAGATTAGATTCCCTACAGTGTGGAAACAGGCCCTTCAGCCCAACCAGTCCACACCAACCCGCTGAAGAGTAACCCACCCAGACCCATTTCCCTCTGACTAATTGACCTAACACTATGGGGCAATTTAGCATGGCCAATTCACCTGGCCTGCACATCTTTGGATTGTGGGAGGAAATCAGAGCACCCGGAGGAAACCCGCGTAGACACAGGGAGATTATGCAAACTCCACACAGACAGTTACCCAAGGCTGGAATTGAACCTGGGACCCTGGTGCTGTGAGGCAGCAGTGCTAACCACTGAGCCACTGTGCCACCCCAATTTGATGGGGTTTTCTCCCAGTCACACTGTGCAACATCCATTACCTACAAAAAGCAAGGTTTACTGGAGTCTTCAGGAAGGCAACTGATTACCTGTGAGAAATTCGATTCGGAAATTTTCGGGTTAGGATTTTGAAATGTTGCAGCTCTGTCTCTCTGAGAAACACAAGGAACTGATCCATAATTTGGCCTTTGATAGTCACAAGAGATGTTAAGCATTTTGAGGGTATGCAGATATAATTGCATTGCAAAACAATGGGCCATTTGATCTCTTGGACTGGCTCCAATCATCGAAGGAAATCTGAGAGGAATTTTTCAGAGTGGTTTTCCATTCTTATTAGCCCTGAGCTTACTTTTACTATCTCACCCAGGAGAGTACATGGCTTTTATAAGAGCATAAAACATAGGAGTGGAAGTGAGGCCATTCGGCCCATCGAGTTCAATCTGCCATGGTATGGAGTGGTGATTGATGGTGGGTGGGGAGTGCTTAACAGTGAAGAAGGTAAATGGGATGTTGGCCTTCACTGTGAGAGAATTCGAATACAGGAGCAGGGATGTCTTGCTGCAGTTATACAGGCCCTTGGTGAGACCACTGCTGGAATATTGCGGACAGTTTTGGTCACAAATATATGAAGAGAGACTGGATACATTAGGACTATATTCACTGGAGTTCAGAGGAATGAGGAGGAACCTCATAGAAACCTGTGAAATTCAAACAGGATAAGACAGAGTAAATGTACAAAGGATGTTCTCAAAGACCAAGGAGACCAGAACCAGGGGTCACAGTCTAAGGGTATAGGGCCGGCCATTTAGGACTGAGACGAAGAGAAATGTCTTCACCCAGAGAGTGGGGAGCCTGTGGAATTCTCTGCCACAGAAAGCAGTTAAAGCCAAAATATTGAATGTTTTCAAGAAGGAGTTAGATATGGTTCTTAGGACTAAAGAGATCAAAGGGTCTGGGGAGAAAGCTGGATCAGGGACTAAGTTGGATGATCAGCTATGACCGTATTGAATGGTGGAGGAGGCTCAAAAGCCTGAATGTTCTCCTCCTGCTCCTTTTTTTGATGTTTCTATATTCAGAAGTGTTGCACGATGCCCCAGTCAGCAGGGAAAACAATAAAGGGCTTGTGTTGATATATCCCCTTTCATGATGCCAGCAAGTTCCAAAACACCTCACCTCCAGTGGAATCCTTTTTTGAAATGTTGTCACTGTTATAATATAGGAAGTGCAGTCACCAATTTGTGCATAGCAAGTTCTCACAATAGTAAAGAGTGAGTGACTGAATGCTTCGGTGATGTTGATAAAAATTGGCAAAGCAATCGTCGGGAGCAATTCTGCTGCTCTTGTAGGAAGTGGTGTCGGCGTATAATTTGTTAACTCCCTGAGGGAGCAGGACCATCACTAGCGCACCACTCCCTCAGTAATGCACTGGTGTGTCATTTCTGGGAAATGATTTCTGGTTTGATTTCTGGGAAACAGTGCTGTGACCCACCAGCATCCCTCGGTTGCTTCAGTCCAGCCCTTTCAAAACAGCCTCTCGCACAATTCTAATTTTAATCGTTCCACTATTGGCCAACTTGCCTTCAGTTGTATGATCCCTAACATCTCGACTTCTTCCTCAAACATTGTCATTTTTCTGCCTCACTTTCCTCCTGTAAAATGCTCCTTATCTTTCTTGGAGGGCTACAGAAATTCCCTGCGTAGGGTACAAAGCATGACAAATTTCAATGACATGGAGAACTTAGGGTTATAGCCAAGAGGAAATGGCAGGTAAAGGATTCCACCGAAGTGTTAAAATAATTTGATGCTTACATAGAATGGGAGAACCTATCTCCAATGCCAGGAGGATACAGAATAGGATCATCTACATTAGAACCAGAAAAAATGGGGCATATCTTTCTTGCCACTGAGTTGTTGTGATCCAGATTGCACTGTTTGCAAGGGAGTCAAAGCAGATTTAACATTTGTTGCCGTAACAGAATTGGCAAAGTACTTGTAAAGAAAACAAAATGCAGGCTAAACAATGGGAAGAGTGGAAATAATGGGACAGCTCTTTCAAAGACCCACCACAGCTTCTAGAAACACCTATTCAGAATTAGTATTTACATGGAGAAAGGTGGGTTGATAATGAAGAGGATTGCTCAACACGAAATCACATATAACCAACGTGCTGCAGGTTTGTGAAGGCGTAACAACAAGGTTTGATGAGGATAATGAGGAGAAAGTGAGGACTGCAGATGCTGGAGATCAGAGCTGAAAATGTGTTGCTGGAAAAGCACAGCAGGTCAGGCAGCATCCAAGGAGCAGGAGAGTTGACGATTCGGGCATAAGCCCTTCTTCAGGAATGAAGGGCTTATGCCCGAAGAAGGACTTATGCCCGAAACGTCGAATCTCCTGTTCCTTGGATGCTTGATGAGGATAACACCACCGAGGTGCTGCACATGGACTTTCAGAAGCTGTTTGAGACAGTGTCATACGACATAATTGTGAAGAAATTTATAGGTCATGACTGCAGGTAGACAGGATAGTGAAGAAGGTGTTTGGTATGCTTGCCTTTACTGGTCAATACATTGCGTATTGGAGTTGGGAGGTCACGCTGTGACTGTACAGGTTAGGCCACATTTGGAATAATGCATTCACTTCTGGTTTCCCTGCTACAGGAAGGATGTTGTGAAACTTGAAAAGGTTCAAAAAAGAGGAAACTGTTGAAGTCCACATTGATGCCCTGGGGTTGAAGTGTTCCAAGATGGAAGATGAGGCATTCTTCCTCCAGGCGTCTGGTGGTGAGGGAGCGGCGGTGAAGAAGGCCCAAGACCTCCATGCCCTCGGAAGAGTGGGAGGGGGGAGTTGAAATGTTGGGCCACGGGGCGGTGGGGTTGATTGGTGCAGGTGTCCCAGAGATGTTCCCTAAAGCGCTCTGCTAGGAGCTGTTCAGTCTCCCCAATGTAGAGGAGACCACATCAGGAGCAATGGATACAATAAATGATATTAGTGGATGTGCAGGTAAAACTTTGATGGATGTGGAAGGCTCCTTTGGGGTCTTGGATGGAGGTGAGGGAGGAGGTGTGGGCACAGGTTTTACAGTTCCTGCGGTGGCAGGGGAAAGTGCCCGGATGGGAGGGTGGGTTGTTGGGGGGCGTGGACCTGATGAGGTAGTCAGGGAAGGAACGGTCTTTGTGGAAGGCAGAAAGGGGCAGGGAGGGAAATATATCCCTGATGGTGGGGTCTTTTTGGAGGTGGCAGAAATGTCGGCAGATGATTTGGTTTATGCGAAGGTTTGTAGGGTGGAAGGTGAGCACCAGGGGGGTTCTGTCCTTGTTATGGTTGGAGAGGTGGGGTCTGAGGGCGGAGGTGCGGCATGTGGACGAGATGCGTTGGAGGGCATCTTTAACCACGTGGGAAGGGAAATTGCAGTCTCTAAAGAAGGAGGCCATCTGGTGTATTCTGTGGTGGAACTGGTCCTCCTGGGAGCAGGTACGGCAGAGGCGGAGGTATTGGGAATATGGGATGGCATTTTTGCAGGAGGTAGGGTGAGAAGAGGTGTAATCCAGGTAGCTGTGGGAGTCGGTGGGTTTGGAAAAAATGTCGGTGTCAAGTTGGTCGTCATTACTGGAGATGGAGAGGTCCAGGAAGGGGAGGGAAGTGTCTGAGATGGTCCGGTAAATTTAAGGTCAGGGTGGAATGTGTTGGTGAAATTGATGAATTGATCAACCTCCTCACGGGAGCACGAGGTGGCGCCAATGCAGTCATCAATGTAGCGGAGGAAGAGGTGGGGAGTGGTGCCGATGTAATTACGGAATATGGATTGTTCTACGTAGCCAACAAAGAGACAGGCATAGCTGGGGCCTATACGGGAGCCCATAGCTACCCCTTTGGTCTGGAGGAAGTGGGAGGATTCGAAGGAGAAATTGTTAAGGGTGAGGACCAGTTACAATTCTAAAAGGGCAGTAGGACCAGAGGGACCCGGGTGTATATGTGCACTGATCATTAAAGGTGGCAAGATACTTGGAGAGAGTAGTTATTAAAGCACACAGTGTTCTCAAATACAGAATATTAATTGGTGCTTAGAGTACAAAGGCAAGGAGGTGATGTTGAACTTGTACAATTCACTAATTCGAACATAGCTTGAGTATTGTGTGTACCAGATGACACAAATGTTGTGAATGCGTTGGTCGGGCTGAAGCAATTTACAAGAATGGTCCCAGGAATGAGAAGCTTTAATCCTGATGATAGGTTGAAGGAATTGGGACTGTTCTCCTTGGAGAGAAAAAGGCTGAGAGGAGATTTCAAAATCATGAGTGGGGCCTGTACAGAGGAGATAGGGAGAAGCTGTTCCCATTCATATAAGAATGAGACGGCCGAGATTTAATATGATGTGGAAACGAAGCAAGGGAGATACGAGAAAATAACACTTTCACCCAGCGAGGAGTAGAGGTATGAAATGCATTGGTTGGAAAGGTGATGAAGACAGGTTCAGTTGAGGCACGGAAAAGAGCATTGGACAATTATTTGGGTAGAAGTGATGGGTAAGGGTATGGTGATAAAGCATGGCACTCAGTCATGATGCTCGTTTAAAGAGCTAGCACAGGCACGATGGGCCGACTGACCTCCTTCTGCACCGTAACGATTCTGTTGTTCCGCGAAGGACAGGCCAAACAAATTTACTCTCTGGCGTAAGATTCTATGAATATCAAGCTCACTTCATGGTCCGGGTCAAAGTCCATCTTGGTGCTTTCAAGTTCCATATTGTTCCCTTTGTCAGGCTCCATCAAATGGAAATGCAGACACAGAAACCCCTTACAGTTAGCAGTGAACCCTTTCAGTCCTCAATAAAACCTGCCTTATGATTTAAAGTCCCATTAACATTATTCCTTCAACTCAGTATCAGGTTAAGTGTATTGATTTTTTTTTTCTCTCTGCTCTGGGTTACGTTTCATAGCAAAGGCAACACCTGCCATTACATGCTGAAACACACCGGGAATCAAAATTAAATAACAGCACTAAAAAAAAAGGTCAATATTTAATTTACAATCTCACTGCTTCTGTTGTTCATACAGGTTCAATAAGTGGAACACAACAATTAAACACGGCGAAAACGTAAACACTATGTTCTTCGGAATCAGGTATAAAATTTCACTGCAAATAGCTCTGACGGTGTTGAGCAAGAGGCTGAATTTTATTGCCACTTTGTTCCGCAGTATGCTCTCCCAAGAGTTTTGTCATCGATCGGCACTTGGAACTTTTCTCTTCACTCCCCCCCATCTCTCTCCAATATAAAACAGGCTTTCATCTATAACTGCGCTATGTCAGTTGGAATGATCAGAAGTTGTCAAACCAGCCCTGACCATTATAGCTATATATCATGCCAACAGTGCGTTTATGTGCAGTAATGATATTAATACATTCTCCAGGTTAAATTACTTTCTGTACATTTTAACTAATGACTTTCTATTAAGTTAGATGAAGCACTCACATTGAAAGGTTACACTGATGACAAGAAATTATGCCCACTTTGCTTCCAGAAATATTAAGGCAATTGAAAAAAAAACATGAAGACACACACCTGGAGAGTGGTATTAAACTTACACTGACATCTATTTGTGTCCCAGGCCAAGCTCAATGGAAAGCAATCACTTCTTTGAACTAAAATGGCAGATCGAGTTCAATATGGATAAACGTGAGGTATTGCATTTTGGTACAACAAAGAGGAATAGGCCTTTTTACCATTAATGACGGGGCCTTGTGTAGTGTTGTAGAATAGAGGGAGCTCGGGACACAGGTCCATAATTATTTGAAGTTTGTGTCGTGTATGGGCAGGGTGGTTAAAAACACATTTGCCACACTCCCCTTCATTGTTCAGTCCTTTGGGTAAAGGAGTTGGGGTGTCATGTTGAGGTTGTACAGGACTCTTCTGGAATATTGTGTCCAGTTACAGGAAGGACATTATCAAGCTGGAGAGGGTTCAGAAGAGAATTACCAGGATGTTGCCGGATATGGAAGATGAGTTATATAGAAAGGCTGGATAAGCTGGAACTTTCTCATTGGAGATTGAGACACAACATTATAGAAGTTAATAAAATAATGAGAGGAATATATCGAGTTGATGGTAGTTTCCTCAGGATGGGGAGATTCAAGACCGGGAGAGGAGAGAGGTTTAAAAAGACGTGAGGAGCAATTTTAATTTTACACAGAGGGTGTTTCGCGTGAAATTAACTTTCTGAGGAAGTGGTGGATGTTTTGCAATGTTTAAAAGACATTTGGATGGATACATGAGTAGGAAAGCTTTGGAGGGAAATGGGCCAGGAGTAGGCTGGTGGGACTAGTTTAGTTTGTGATTATGTTTGGCATGGACTGGTTGGACTGAAGGGTCTGGTCCTGTGCTGTGTGACACTACGAATCAATAAAAGATCATTCATTCATGTCTCACTCCAGATCAAAGTCTATGTTGGCTCTTCCTACATACAAATAGTGGCCAGACCATCAACTCAAGCAACCTCCATGAAGTTGTATTGACCAGCAGTGAGCCTCAGCTCCTGAGGAACCAACTCTGATGCATGGGCCACTGGGTCCTGGTGCCTGAACTCTGCCTTCCACCGTATTAGTATATTATCAAGCAGAGACACATTGACACCATTGGGAGGTGAGTGTGCTGACTGCTTGGTATGACACTACCTAATCTCTCAAGGCACAAACCAGTTGGAGGATCAATTACGCCACTGCATTGTGGGAAGGTGTCACTGGAAGAAGAAGAAGGAAGCCAGGCTGGGGTCAGAAATTCCATCTCCCCTTCACTGGAATCTGCCTGGACTGCAGAATAAACTGTGGGGTCTAGAACTGGGCCTTTCAGTCACCCCCTGAAGACTAATCCAGCCTGACAGAGATCATCCGTAATTTTTGAGAGACAACTGCTGCCATCAATATGCTCCTTGGATGCTGCCTGAACTGCCGTGCTCTTCCAGCACCACTCATCCAGAATCTGGTTTCCAGCATTTGCAGTCATTGTTTTTACCACCGCCATCAATATGAACTCAAGGAGCAAGAGGAGGCCTTTCGAAGCCTTGAGCCATTTAACAAGAGCATGGCAGCCTGACTGAATATTAATTTGATACTTCTGATACCCCTGATAACCATTTGACCCCTTCCTTGGTATGAATCTATTTACCCCATCATAAAATGTGTCTAGTACTCTGTCTGCTTCCAACACCTTTTCACAAAAAGAGCTTCAAAGTCTCACCACCTTCTGTAAAAAACTTATCATCTCTGTCTTAAACAGGTGCCCCCTCATTTTTAAATGGTGACCCTCTAGTTCGAGATTCTCCCACAAGATGAAACATTCTCTTCACATCCTACTCTATCAAGATCCACTTAAGATTTTATATGTTCCAATCAAGTTGTTTCTTCCTCCTCTAAACTATGGCGGATTTTAGATTAGACTGTCTGAACTTTTTTTCGAAGGCAACACACACATTCCAGGTATGAGTCTGATAAACTGGTTTTGATCTGTTTACAACATGTTTCCATCTGTCCTGAAATAATCGGACCAAGAAAGTACGCAATACTCCGACAGCAGTCTCACCAGTGCCCTCGGTAAGTCTAAAAATGTACGACACTTTCTCAAGGGCTGTCTTTCAGGAGACAAGTGGACCACCCAAGAGAGTGTTGGATGGGGACAGTGTGGAGGGAGAGTTACTTTTTACTTAACCTCACGTTGTACCTGGCCCTGGCCCTGGAAGTGTTTGGTTGGGAGTGTAGAGATTTGAATATTCTGCACCTAACTGGAAGGATATGGGCCAGGTCTGGCAGGTGGGACTAGATTGGGTTGGGATATCTGGTTGGCATGGATGGGTTGGACCGAAGGGTCTGTTTTCATGCTGTACATCTCTATGACTCTATAACCCTGTCCTGTCTATGTCCTGCAAGTGATTTATGGGGACAGTGTATAAGGGAGCTTTACTCTGTAGGTAACCCCATGCTGTTCCTGTCTGGGACTGTTTGATGCAGACAGAGTAGAGGAAGCTTCACCTTGTATTTAATCCGAAATTGTACCATTCTTAGGAGCGTTTGATGGGGACAGTGTTGAGGGAACTTTACTCTGCTTCCAACACTTGTGCTGTTCCTGTCCTGGATGTATTTGAGGGGAATACTTTTATGGGAGTGTTACTTTCAGTTTAAAAGGGTAGAGAGAGATTTACACTGAATCAAACCCTGTGTTGTACCTCTCATGACAGTGTTGGATGGGAAGGTTGTAGAGGCAGATTTGCTTTCATTTTAAAAGGATCGAGGTATGCTTATTCTGTATCTAACCATGGGGACAGTGTACAGGGAGCTTTACTCTGCATTTGACACTGTGCTGTCCCTACTCTAGAGTATATAATGGGACACAGTAAGAAAAGCCTCAGCAAAAGAGATTAAAAGTGCAAAATATGCATATATATTAGGTTACTTACAGCGTGGACACAGGCCCTTCGGCCCAACAAGTCCACACCGACCCGCTGAAGAGCATCCCACTCCCCTACACTTACCCCTTCACCAAACACTACGGGCAATTTCCCATGGCCAATTCACCTGACCTGCACATCTTTGGACTGTGGGAGGAAACCGGAGCACCCGGAGGAAACCCACACAGACACGGGGAGAATGTGCAAACTCCACACAGTCACCCAAGGCTGGGATCAAACCCAGCTCCCTGGCGCTGTGAGGCAGCAGTGCTAACCACTGTGCCACCTTGCTGCCCTTACACTTATCTTTGGGGTTTTTGATATTTAAAAGACAGGCAGATGACATAAGTCAATTGTTTGTAAAAAAGGGTCAAAAAGTCAGTTGGAACAGAAACTTAAGTGTCTTCAGCATCAGTTTGAAGACAGTATGTGACTGGAGTCAAGTGTGTGGGAGAACTGTTGTACTCACGAATGAATGTTTACACTACTGACTGTACATCAGACTAGGAAGCCATTAGTTAACTTTAACTTCAGACAGAAGGTTCATTGTCTCAGTTCAGAAAAACTAGGGAGATTATTCCAGATGGAAGAACAGTTTCTCCCAACGGATGAATGCAGCTTTTAATTCAGGGGAACTCATCACCTGAACCAACATGTTTCGGTTAGTGGAGTTTCTAAACCAGGAGAGTTTGGATGGTAAGACCAGAGAAGATTCTGGCCATCAGGATCGAGAAATGTTTATATCAGAGGATTCGGAGAGGAATTGTAAAGCTGTTCCCACAGTCCAAGGAAAAGAAACTTGGAGGAGTCAGTTAAGTAAAAGCTTAAAGAGGGGAGTGAAATTTGTCTGGAATTCAATATTGCTTAAAGGACGGGGTAGGTTGGTGGCTCAGTGATTAACACTGCTGCCTCTCAGCACTCAGGACCCCTCGAGCGATTGGGTAGAGTTTTTTTTTAGATTAGATTAGATTTACAGTGTGGAAACAGACCCTTCGGCCCAACAAGTCCACACCGACCCGCCGAAGCGAAACCCACCCATACCCCTACATTTACCCCTTACCTAACACTATGGGCAATTTAGCATGGCCAATTCACCTGACCCGCACATCTTTGGACTGTGGGAGGAAACCAGAGCACCCGGAGGAAACCCACGCTGACACGGGGAGAACGTGCAAACTCCACACAGTCAGTCGCCTGAGTCAGGAATTGAACCCGGGTCTCAGGCACTGTGAGGCAGCAGTGCTAACCACTGTGCCACTGTGCCGCCCACAGTTTGTACATTCTCCCTGTGTCTGCATGGGGCTTTCTTCCAATGCTCCAGTTTCCTCCGACAGTCCAAAACATTGCAGGCTAGGTAGTTTGGCCGTGCTAAAGTGCTCATGGTGCCGGGATGTTTGGGTTAGTCAAGGGAAATGCAGGGTTATAGGCATACGGTGGAGGCTCGGTCTGGGTAGTCAGTGTGGATTTGATGGGCCAAATGGCCTAATTCCACACTGGAGGGATTCTGCGAAAGTGTTGGAGAATAGTTTGAAAAATTGTCGAATTAAATTTGTTTTTCTCCTTTGTGCAATAAATTTATGTTCTGTTGTTAATGAAAATTTGCGGTACCCTGCAAATATGTTTCAGTGACTAACAATCATCACTGATGACCCCACCTTGGTAGGGTGGACAGCTAACAATGAGTCAAAATACAGAAGCGAGATAGAGGGCTTGGTGACATGATGCAACAATAACAAGCTCTCTCTCCATGTCGGTAAAACTAAAGATCATTGGCTTCAGAAAGAACGGAGGAGAACACACCCAAATCTACATCAACAGAGCAGAGGTTGAGAGGGCGGAGTGAGTCAAGTTCCTTGGAGTGACAATAACCACCAACCTGTCTTCAACTTCCCATTTAGAAGCATTGGTAAGGAAGGCACAACATCACCTCTTCTTCCTCAGGCAGCTCAGGAAATTCAGCATGTCCGTGAGGACCCTCACCAACCTCAACAGATGCACTTTGGAAAGCAGACTGATCGGGTGCATAACGGCCTGATACGGCAACTGCTTTGTCCAGGACCGGAAGAAACCTCAGAAGACTGTGTGCACCTAGACCATCATGGAAGCCAACCTTCCATCCATGGACTCCATTTACATGCTCGTTGTCAAAGGCTGCCAGCATCATCAAAGACCCCTCCCACCCCAGTAAGGCTCTCCTACAACCTCTTCCATCAGGCAGAAGATACAAGCTCAGGAACAGCTTCTTCCCTGCTGTTAATAGACTGATGAATAGACTCACTAGTCTCAAATAATGCTGATGCTGCTAACGTTGATTTCGCCGAGTGTACACCTTGTGCAAAGTAACCTATATGCCTCTGTCGATGTCTTTTTGATCTGCACATCCTTGCTTACTATGAACTGCCTGTACCACTCGTAAGCTAAGCTTTTCACTGTACATCGGTACACGTGACAATAAATGAATCCTTCATGTTAGCCCGAACTACAAAAGAATTAAACATGAGATCTATCAAGCCAGACTTAATTCTGGTCTGACTTGTCTAGTTCTGCCATCAGTTCGCATTGCATCTTAGTCAATGTTAAATCTGAGCAGCGCACCTAATGCTAACCCAGGCACCAGAAGAAAACAAACTGAATCAGTTCCAAAGTCCTAAATGATGAAATGAAATGCCAACTGTGGTGTAATACAAACTAGAACATGTCAGGTCAGAGTTCAAGTCGTTGTGGTATTGAAATAATTTTGAAAGGACAATCCACCGAGGATTTCATCTCCTGACTCATTTGCCCCTCCAACCACTTCCTCCTGGAAAGGTCATTCACGCGGTTGACAGGAGGAGGATGTGATCAGTTGCCTTGCGATGCCACCCACAGTTGAGAAGGCGCCTAATCCTCACAGTATCCAGATGAGAGGAAGGCTGGCTGTGGAACTAAATGGGAGCAGCAAGCAGGAATCAGGCAGGGCTGGGGGGGGGGGTGGGGAGAGTGATGGTGGGGGCAGGGGTGGGGGGGAGGTGGGGGGGAGCAACCCAATTGCCTGCAAAGTTGATGATCTTCTCACTTTTCTGCCCAGCGTGTGATTTATCCTGGATGGTTAAAAATAAAAGATTCATTTTGTTTTCAGGCAGTGTATTGACTGCGATCTCACAGAAAGCCATTAATTACCACCGGCTGCATTGATGAAGCTCTAAATGGCTAATAATTTGCATTATTAATACTTACTGCACGCAGCTGAATTTCACTAAGCTTTTATTGACTGTGTCAGTGTGTGTGTGTGTGCCTTTCTCATTCCCCACTGTTTGATATCAACGATGCAACACTCCACAAGCTCAGGGTACATCAATGTGTCAAAATTGTAGGATATTTAGATCGGCAAAATGATTAACTCAGTCCCAGATATTCAGCTGAACAGACGTCGAGCTGTGGGTTCTTCTCCTTGTGTGTTCAAAATAATTGTGCTGAGGAGTGAAACAGCCTGCATTTCTGTAACGCCTTTCCTGACCACGAGAACTCTCAAAGTGCCTAACAGCCACTTTTGCAATTGAGCAAGGATTCAGGCAATTTGGTCCCAGCTGACTCGGGTGAACGCTGAGGTGAAAATTACTGGGGTACCCTGTTGTTTCGAAGTACTGCAGGATAAATATTGGTCATGGAGATGAGGATCTGAAAGCAAAACCTAGGTAGTTCAGAAACAATTCAAAACGTGGGACCTCAACGGTAATGATCTCCGAATTTCTACCAGTTTTAGAGGAATGAGTGGGGGATCTCACTGAAATTTACAATATTGTAACAGGACTATTCCGGGTAAACACAGGAAGATGTTCTGGATGACTGGGAAGTCAGGAATCGGGGTGGGGGGTGGGTCACAGTGTAAGAATATGGGGAAGGCCATTTCAGACTGAGATGCTTCACCCAGAGAGTGGGGAGCCTGTGGAATTCTCTGCCACAGAAAGTAGTTGAGGCTGAAACATTGAATGTTTTCAAGGAGTTAGATATGAGGGCTAAAGGGATCAAAGCTTATGGGGGAGAAAACAGGAACAGGGCACTGAGTTGGATGATCAACCATGATCCTATTGAATAATGGAGCAGGTTGAAGGGCCGAGTGGTCTAATTCTGCCTTCTGTGTAACTCAGCGTATCTGACAGGATCTAGGGAGAGAGGCACAGAGTTAACCTTTCGGGTTTGGCACCCCTCTTCTTCAGAAATGAACGTTGGGAAGTGGTTTTATTTATATTTTTGACAGAAGCAGAGATCCAGCACAAAAGACAAAGGAATTCTTAATGGCAAAGAGAGAGAAAAAGGGATGTAAAATTAATGTAAATTAAGGTATGAAAGGGAGGAATGAGTCCTGTCTGCTGAGAGCAAGGTTTACAAAATACAAAGAAAATAAATTGATGTGGAGGGGCAATTCTGGGGCGGGGGAAGAATGTAAGGAAATGGAGAACAGAGAACACTTTCTGAAGTTATTGAATTTAATAAGTCTGCAAAATGTCTAAACTGAGGTGTTATTCCTTAATTTTGTTTATGCCCGAAACATCGATTCTCCTGCTCCTTGGATGCTGCCTGGCCTGCTGTGCTTTTCCAGCACCACACTTTTCAACTCTGGTCTCCAGCATCTGCAGTCCTCACTTTCTCCTGCCTTAATTTTGTGTCGTGTTTCATTGGAACATTGAATTAGACCAACGATTGAAATAGCACAAGAGCAAGGCAGTGATTGAAATGCTGAAAAATGTGTTGGTGGAAAAACGCAGCAGGTCAGGCAGCATCCAAGGAGCAGGGGAATCGACGTTTCGGGCATAAGCCCTTCTTCAGGAATGAGGAAGGTGTGCCAAGCAGGCTAAGATAAAAGGTAGGGAGGAGGGACTTGGGGGAGGGGCGTTGGGAATGCGATAGGTGGAAGGAGGTTAAGGTGAGGGTGATAGGCTGGAGAGGGGGTGGGGGCGGAGAGGTCAGGAAGAAGATTACAGGTCAAGAAGGCGGTGCTGAGTCCGAGAGATGGGACTGAGATAAGGTGGGGGGAGGGGAAATGAGGAAGCTGGAGAAATCTGCATTCATCCCTTGTGGTTGGAGGGTTCCTAGGCGGAAGATGAGGTGCTCTTCCTCCATGATCTGGCGATGGAGGAGGCCAAGGACCTGCATGACTTTAACTCCCCCTCCCACTCCGCCAAGGACATGCAGGTCCTTGGCCTCCTCCATCGCCAGACAATGGCAACACGACGGCTAGAGGAAGAGCGCCTCATCTTCCGCCTAGGAACCCTCCAATCACAAGGGATGAATGCAGATTTCTCCAGCTTCCTCATTTCCCTTCCCCCCACCTTTTCTCAGTCCCAACTCTCGGACTCGGTACTGCCTTCTTGACCTGCAATCTTCTTCCCGACCTCTCCGCCCCCCACCCCCTCTCCGGCCTATCACCCTCACCTTAACCTCCTTCCACCTATCGCATTCCCAATGGCCCTCCCCCAAGTCCCTCCTCCCTACCTTTTATCTTAGCCTGCTTGGCACACCCTCCTCATTCCTGAAGAAGGGCTCATGCTCGAAACATCGATTCTCCTGTTCCTTGGATGCTGCCTGACCTGCTGCGCTTTTTCAGCAACACATTTTTCAGCTCTGATCTCCAGCATCTGCAGTCCTCACTTTCTCCTAGTGATTGAAATGGCAAGGAACTGGGAGTTCAGGGTCATTCCCAGGAACATAAGAACCAGGAGCAGGAGTAGGCCATTCGGCCCATTGAGCCTGCTCTGTCATTCAATAAGGTCATGGTTGATCTTTTCGTGGCCTCAGCTCCACTTAGCCACCCTCTCACCGTCTCCCTCAATTCCTTTTATTGTTGTTCAAAAAAAAAATCCACCTTAGCTTGAGAAATGTGTACTGCAGTACCCTCAACTACTTCATTGGTCAGGGAATTCCACAGATTCTCAACCCTCTGGGTCCTGCTCAATTCAGTCCTAAATCTGCTCCCTCCAATCTTGAGGCTCTCCCCTCTTGTCCTAGTTTCACCCACCAGTGGAACCATCCTCTCTACTTCCATCTTATCTATTCTCTTCATAATTTTGTATGTTTCTATAAGATCCCCCTCAATCTTCTAAATTCCAATGAATATAACCCCAGTCTCTCCTCCTAAGCCAACCTCCTCAACTCTGGAATCAACCGAGTGAACCTCCTCTGCCAGTACATCCTTTCTCAAGTAAGGAGACCAACACTGCATGCAGTACTTCAGGTGTGGTCTCACCAGCACTCTGTACAGCTGCAACATAACCTGTCTGCTTTTAAATTCAATCCCTTTGGCAATGAAGGCCAAAATTCCATTTGCCTTCTTAATGACCTGCAGACCAACCTTCTGTGATTCATGTACAAGGACGCCCAGATCCCTCTGCATAGCAACATGCTGCAATTTTTCACCATTCAAGTAATAATCCTTTTTATTGTTACTCCTACCAAAATGTATGACTTCACATTTACTAACATTGTATTCCATCTGCCAGACCTTTGCCCACTCACTCAATGTATCTATGTTCCTCTGCAAAGTTCTACAATCCCCTGCACACTTTGCTCTGCCACAGACCTTAGTGTCATCTGCAAACTTTGACACACTACCCGTGGTCCCCAACTCCGAATCATCTGTGTAAATTGTGAATAATTGCAGGCCCAACATTGATTCCTGAGGCACACCACTAGTCACTGATTGTCAACCAGAATAGCACTCATTTGTCACCACTCTTTGCTTCCTGTTAGTCACCAAACTTCTGCCCATCCTAATATTTTATCCCTAACACCTGATCTTATGCAGCAACCTCTTGTGTGGCACCTTGTTGAACGCCTTTTGGAAATCTAGGTACACCACATTCACTGTGTCCCCATTGTCCACTGTGCTCATAATGTCTTCATAGAATTCCAAAAGATTTGTCAAGCTTGACCTGCCCTTCATGAACCCATGCTGCGTCTGCCCAACTGGATAATTTCTATCAAGATGCCTTGCTTTTTCTTTCTTGATAGAATCAAGTATTTTCCCCACTACAGATGTTAAGTTAACTGGTCTATAATTTCCCATCTTTTGTCCACCTCCCTTTCTGAACAGTGGCGTCGCATTCGCTGTTTTCTAATCTGCTGGGATTGCCCCAGCAGACTGGGAACAGAACGGGATGGCACAGTGTCTCAGTAGTTAGCACAGATGCCTCACAGTGCCAGGGACCCGGGTTCGATTCCAGCCTCTGGAGTCTGTCTGAGTGGAGTTTGATCATTCTACCTGTGTTTGTTTGGTTTTCCTCCCATAGTCCAAAGGTGTGCAGGTTAGGCTAAATTACCCATAGTGTCCATGGATGTGTAGATTAGGTGGATTAGCCATGGGAAATGCAGGGATCCAGGGATAGGGTAGGGGATATAGGTCTAGGTAGGATGCTCTTTGGTGTGGACTCAATGAGCTGAATGGCCTGCTTCCGCACTGTAGTGATTCTATTAAAAAAAGGTGTTCCACAAAGTAGCCACCCAGTCTGCGTTTGGTCTCACCAATTTAAGGAGGCCATGTTGTGAGCAGTGAATGCAGTAGCTGAGACTGAAAGAAGTACAAATGAAATACTGCTTCACCTGGAAGGTGTGTTTAGGGTGTTGGAGGAGGTGAATGGGCAGGTCAAAGAGGCATAGAAATGGAAACAGACTCTTCCTGTCCACTCGTCCGTGCCCGACTAGATATCCTAACCTAATCTGGTACCATTTGCCAGCATTTGACCCATATCCCTCTAAACCCTTCCTATTCATTTACCCATCCAGGTGCCTTTCAAATGTTGTAATTGTACCAGCCTCCACCACTTCCTCTGGCGGCTCATTCCATACACGCACCACCCTCTGCATGAAAACGTTGTCCCTTAGGAACCTTTTAAATTTTTCCCCTGAACCCCCCCACCTCAGAGAAACAATGTATCCTATCCTTTGTGTTACACCTTCTGCAATTGCGAGAGAAAGTGAATGGAGAGGACCAGAGTGTCACAGAGGGAATGATCCCTACAAAATGCTGACAGTTGAGGGGGGGGGAAATAGGTTTGGAGGAAATGGAAATGGTGGAGGATGATGATTCTTTGAATGCAAAGATTGTGCAGTGGAAGCTGAGAACAAGGGGATTTCTCTTGTTGGTTTGGGAAGGAGGGGAGGGGTGAGTGAAGAAGGATGGGAAATGGGTCAAACATGGATGATGGTCCTGTCGACCAGGGGAGGGTGGATGGGCAGTTTTTGGCCACTTATCAAAAAGCATAAAATGTAGAGTGAGATGCTCCCACCATCAGTCTCTTCTTCTCTGATTCTGCCACAAACCTGGTTATAGCCCTCATCGCTCAGAGTCCTAAGAGATGTGTACTATATCCAAGATGCTCTGCAGAACTTCACCATAAGATCCTCAGACAGCACCTTCCAAACCCATGACCCCATATCCATCTAGAGGGACCAGACCAGCTGATACATAGGAAAACTAGTCGATGTAAAGTTCCCAGAAGCCACTCACCATCCTGACTTAGACGTATACTGCCATTCCTTCATTGTGTCTGGGTCAAAATCCTGGAATTTCCTCCCTCAGGGCATTGTGGGTCAACCCACAGCAGGTGGATTGCAGCGGTTCAAGAGGGCAGCTCACCCCCACCTTCTCAAAGGGCAACTAGGGACGGTTAATAAATGCCAGGCCAAAGTGTGACACCCATGCCCCGCAAAAATGAATAAAACAAATTCAAACCAATGTGTTCAATGATGTGTGGGCTCCAGACCTCCTTTCATTTGCCTTGCAATAATCTGCAATTACCTTGCGCCTTTAATACACAAAAGCATCCTCACATGCTTCAACAAGGCATAATTAGACATGAGTCGAGAGTGTGGTGCTGGAAAAGCACAGCAGGTTAGGCAGCATCTGAAGAGCAGGAAGATTGATGTTTTGGACTTAAGTCCTTTATCCTGATGAAGGGATTATGCTTGCAATGTCGATTCTCCTGCTCCTCGGATGCTGCCTGACCTGCTGTGCTTTTCCAGCAACACATTGTCAATTCTGATCTCCGGCATCTGCAGACCTCACTTTCCCGTAATAAGGCATGAACAGACGGTTTCAATCCACGGTTGAGGTCGTGGGGTGATGGGCTGTCCAAAAGCTCAGCCAAAAAAGAGGTGACTTAGCAGACAAAAAAAAGGCGAAGAGATGTCAAGGGTTAATTCTGGCCTGTTCGTCTGAGGAAGATGAAGACATCAACACTAGTGATAGAGATAGCAGAGTAGCAGGAGCACAGGGATTTCTGAGATGTGAGGGTGGAAGAGGTTATGGAGATAGGAAAGGATGTTTGTCTCCCTTGTCTGGCCTTCATGTGACTCCAGACACACCGAAAAGTGGTTGATTCTGAACTGCCATCTGAAATTGAGACTCAGTTATACCAAACTGTTCAAGAGAGGTCAAAAGAGAAGGACTGCAGCAGTTCAAGAGGTCAACTCATCATCACCTTCTTGAGAGCAACTAGGGATTTGAACAAATATTGGGCTTGCCAAAGATACTCACATCCCATGAAAGAATAAGGAGTGAGGTCATGTCACTTCCAGCTGAACACAAGGGGATAGACCAAGATGGGTTAGAGTGATAGTTTGCTTAAATGCTGACGCGATCAAATCACTGGGGAGATGTGAGTCTATTTGACTCTCACCAGGAAATGCAGATGCACTTCCTGACTTTATTAGTCTGACATCCCTCTCCATTCAAATGCAATTTCTCTTTTTAATCAGATGTGATGTGAGTCAGAAGCAGAAACGCCAAATTGAATCACAAGTACAGCAGACCCAAGGCTGGCAGCGTCAGACTTTGCAGTCTCTCTGTTGGGAGGTTCACCTCAGTCATTGCCTGAAAATAGGCTCGAGTCTCATTTCTAACTCTATCCTGCAAGGCCTGTTCAGAAAAAACAACTGATCACAAGAACCAAGTTGCTAAAGAAAGAGACCAATGAGCCTCTGCTGACTCTTTGAGCAAGATATCCAATTATTCCCAATCTCGGGCTCTTTCTCCACAGCCTGACAGAATTGCCTTTTTTCACATTTTTATCCAATTCTCTTTTAACAGTTTCTATTGATTCTAACTCCACCACCTGTTTGGAGGATGTGTTCACTAATCACAAAAATCTCAGTGTGAAGCAAATTCTCCTCATTTCCACAGCTCCACTCATCTCCTCACCAATTGCCCTGCTGTCTGTTGCTAATGAATTGAAGCCTGTCCCTTTGGTGTACTAACTCTGCTGTCAGTGGAAACGGTTCCACCCTCTCTGATCTTCCAAAACAAAACAATATGGTTGACTCTTCAATGTTTTCTGAAAAGGCTGAGCATTAAGCGGTTGCATAATCTTACAAAAGAAATTAAACAAGGCTGACCACCCGACACCAGAAAAGACAGTAGCAGATACAGCCCTGTTGACCCAGCAAAATCCCCCTTAGTAAGATCTGAGGGGCTCGGCCCAACACTGGGAGAGCTGCCTCACAGACTAGTAAAGCAACAGTTTGACCCAGTCACATTCCAGGAATTATACATTACAAACAATGTCCCGGACAGCACCAGCACCATCCCTGGATACACCCTGCCCCACCGAAAGACAGCCCCAGCAGAGGTGGTGGCACAGGGGCATACTGTCAGGGGGAAGTTGCACTGGGAGACCCCACAAAGTCTCAAGGCTTCAAGTTAAACATGGGCAAAGAATCCTCCTGCTGATGACCATGTATCGTTCTCCCTCGGCTGATGAATCAGTAATCCTTCAATGTGAGCTACAATAGGAAGGTGCACTCCTCCCGCCCGCCCCCATCCCTGCTCTCTCCTGCCCCCTATCTTTGCTCTCTCCTGCCCCCTATTCCTGCCCCTATCCCTGCTCTCCTGCCCCCTATCCCTGCTCCCACTCGCCCCCTATTCCTGCCCCTATCCCTGCCCTCTCCTGCCCCCTATCCCTGCCCCTTCCTGCTCCCTATCCCTGGTCCCTCCATCCCCTATCCCTGCTCCCTCCTGGACCCTATCCCTGCTCCCTCCCGCTCCCTATCCCTGCTCCCCCCTGCCCCCTATCCCTGCTCCCTCACGGACCCTATCCCTACTCCCCCCACCCCCATCCCTGCTCTCCTGCCCCCTATTCCTGCCCCCATCCCTGCACTCTCGCACTCCCTATTCCTGCTCTCTCCTATCCCTGCTCCCTCCTGCCCCCATCCCTGCTCACTCCCGCCCTGTATCTCCATCCTCCCCTGCCCTTTATTTCTCTCCTCTCCTGCCCTGTTTGCCTGTTCTCTCCTGCTTTGTAACACAGCGCTGTAGTCACACGAGGCGTGTCAAGTTTTTATGAGCCCCCTGATCTGTTAAAGCCAACATCTTTTGTAATTGGAATGTGAAGTTTGAAGTTGGCCCCCCTGTAGCTTTCCAACATTTTAAACATTTGTTGTTTATGAAATATTAACAACTCCTCAATAATGGTCTTATTTTGTGTTGCAGTATTGCTATTCCTTTACAATTCCCAGAACATCAGCCAACTGTTCATTACATGGATTACTCAATGCAGTCAGCAGGAAGGTGTGAGTGGCTGTGGGAGACTGGGGCCGGTGACTAGCCTTGGAGATTTACAGGATAGTTATAGACTTAATTCCTGATGTGACACAATACTTATTTCATTTGAAAACTAGCCAAACACCAACTGAGGGAATGGGGTGAACATTATTGCTTGATTATACTTGAGGAGGTCCAGTGAAGCAACTTGTTAGACATTAAATATCTGAGTCACAAAATACAACTTTTGATGGTAAAACTGCTGTTACAGAGATGACAAAAGAAGAAAAGCAGAGATGCGACAGGAGGAAGCATGTGAAGAGAGAGGTCTTAGACACTACACTAGAGAACTGGATTCAGTAGAATATGAGAGCTAGGAGCAGGGGGTAGGCCATTCAGTCTCTTAAATTCTGCCATTTAATACGATTGTGACTGATCTCATCTCAGCCTCAACTCCATCTTTATGCCCACTCCCCATGATCCTTCAACCCGTTACTAATTATAAAGCTGTCTACCTCCTTGTTAACTTTACTCAGTGTCCCAGCATCCTCTGCACTCTGGAGAGTGAATTTCACTGATTCAAGACCCTTTGTGGCATGGTGACACGGTGGTTAGCACTGCTGCCTCACAGCGCCAGAGACCTGGGTTCAATTCCCGCCTCAGGCAACTGACTGTGTGGAGTTTGCACATTCTCCCCGTGTCTGCGTGGGTTTCCTTCGGGTGCTCCGGTTTCCTCCCACAGTCCAAAAATGTGCAGGTTAGGTGAATTGGCCATGCTAAATTGCCCGTAGTGTTAGGTGAAGGGGTAAATGTAGGGGTATGGATCTGGGTGGGTGGCGGGTCGGTGTGGATTTGTTGGGCCGAAGGGCCTGTTTTCACACTGCAAGTAATCTAATCTAAATAATTCCTCCTCATATTTGTTTTAATTCTGCCACCCCTTTCCCTCAACCTGTGACCATTGTACATTGCCTCACAAGACAAAATATCCTCCCTATGTCTACTTTGTCAATCCCCTTCAGAATCTTATATACCTCACTTTGGTGTCCTCTCATTTTTCTAAATTAATGTGCTATCTATCGATGAAACTAAAGAACTAAGGAGGGTTACAGTGTTGAATGAGTGGAACAGCCTTAACTCTGGAATGAGGAGCTAGCAGCAAGAATATATGTGCAGACCCTCAGAGCGCAGAGACACTGAGTAGAAACTTCTCACTGTGCAACTGGCAGCAATCATCTGAAGCACAGAGTCAAACAATGAGGGAGTGCTGCACTGTCAGAGATGCGGTCTTTCAAAAAAGCCAAAGAACCGCAGATGCTGGCAATCAGAAACAAAATCAAACATTGCTGAAAAAAAACTCAGCAAGTCAGGCAGCCCTGGTCGGGAGAAAGCAGAGCGAATGTTTCAGATCTAGTGACCCTTCTTCCAAACAACGTTTTATGATTAGATCTGCTTAAAGTTTCTAAGGACCTAAATGGGGCTTGATGACATGGACATGAAAAACATTGTTTCATCTTTCGGGTGACTGCAGAACCAGGGCCACTGATATCTTTCATACTCAGTAAATAAAACATCCAACAAGTGAAAGGTCATCTGATGAAGAATCATCTTGACTCGAAACGCTAGCTTGCTCTCTCTCCATGGATGCTGCCTGACCTGCTGGGATCTCCAGCATTTCTTGTTTTCATACGGATTCCAACATCTGCAGTAATTTTCTCCTGCAGTGTCATGAGGTTATGTTTGAGCTGTAAGAGGATTGATGAGACAGCATTTGGAGTATTGTGTACACTATTGGTGATCCTACTTAAGGAAAAGATGTGAATGTGTAGGAAGCAGTAAGACATGGTTTATTGGACTAATACCTGGAATAGATAGATTGTCTTGTGAGTAAAGATTGGGCTTATACCCACTGGAGTTTAGACACTGCAGGAGATCTTTGAAACATATATCCCGGGTAGATATGGAGAGGATGTTTCCTCTTCTGGGAGGATCTAGAACTGGGGGTCATTGTTTATAAAGCAGTCTGTTTAGAACAGAGATGAGGTGAAAACTCTTCTCTCAGAGTGTTGTGGTTCTTTGGAATTTCTTTCTTGAAAGGTGGTGGAAGCAGAGTGCTGAATGTTTTTAAAGGCAGAGTTAGACAGAGATGCTTGCTAAGCAAGGGGTTGAAAGGTTATGGGGACAGGCAAGAATGCAGACTTAAGGTTACAATGACCTTATTGAATAATGGAACAGGCTCGAGGGGCTGAATGGCCTATTCCTGCTCGTGATTTGTATGCATATGTCCTTTTTTGTTAATCTGCATTGTTGTCTACTCTGACATTCCCAATGGGATATGTGTATATTGAGGGTTGTATAGAGGCAGCAGGAACTGAATGATCTGCTGAGCAAAATACCAACCCTGTTCAGAACTGCTCTCAGAAGCAAATATTTATCTTTCTGAGTTGAATTTTCTGCCTCTGTTCATGTCTTTTTGCACCAGTGAAGCTTATGCTGCCTCTTTAATATAATTACAGGTTGTTAAGAAGTCACTTAATTCAGTGGCGACATAAAAGGAAAAATAAGTGCTGACAATTTGAAACAAAAATAGGAACTGTTAGAAGTGTAAAGCATCTATAAAGGGAAGATGTTGGTTTAGGTTTCAATGGGAACTGCCTTCCAATTTGTTGACTGTCTCAATTCACAACATGCTTGCATTTTGAGTACTATTCAAACCAGACTCGAGAGATTTGAGCACAAAATCCAGGCAGAAACTTGAACACAAAATCCAGCGGTACTGAAGGAATATTGTCTTTCAGGTGAAACTTCAAACCCAGTCCCAGCCTCCAAAAGACATCATCAATGCCACAGTTCATTTGCAAACACTTTCCAGGAGTTCTGACCGTGTTTATCTTTCGCACAAACATTAGAAGCGCACATGACCTGAGTGGCTGGAAAGGATAGACAGCTGGGACTCAATTTCCCTATTATAGGATTGATTGAAGGGAAATGTGATAGAGCTGTGAACAGGTTTGATAGCATAGATCCAGAGGAAAAGTACCCTCAACCAGCTCTGACAGACACACCACGGAAAGCATTCTATCTGGGTGCATAATGGCCGGTCCGTCAACTGCTCTGCCCAGGACTGTAAGAAACTGTGTGTACAGCCCAGATCATCATGAAAGTCAGCCTCCCATCCATGGACTCCATTTACACTACTCTTAGCCACAGAAAAGTTGCCAACATCATCAAAGACCCCTCCCACCGTGGTAATGTTCTCTTCTAACCTCTTCCATCAGGCAGAAGATTGAACATACACACACCAACAGATTCAAGAACAGCTTCTTCCCTGCTGTTCGTAGACTGATGAATGGACTCTGATTCCAAATAATGCTGATCTTGCTTCACACACCTCCTGCCACTGTAACCTTGTATGTCTCGCTCTAAGCACCCTATGATCTGTGCGTCCTTGTTTGCTATAACTTGCCTGTACTGCTTGCAAATCAAAGCTTTTCACTGTACTTCGGTACACGTGACCATATTAAATCAAACCAATTCAAATCAAAGGTAGCACTTATGGAAGAGACTAAAATTGAGGTCGTAAAAAATAATATGGCTATTAATAAATCCAGTAAAAATATTTTTGTCCAGAGCGTGGTTAGAATGTGGATCTCATGATCACATGGCAACAGGAGCAGATGTAGGCGAGTCAGCCCATCAATTCTGTGCCATCTTCAATGAGATCCTGGCTGATATGATATTCTTCAACTCCACTTTCCTAACCTTTCCCTATTAGCCTTGTTTCCCTTACAGATTAAAAATCTATCTCAGCCTTGTATGTATTCAATGACACAGCCTCAACAATTTTCTGCAGTAAAGATTTCCACAGATTCACTGTCCTCTGAGAGAAGAAATTCCTCTTTATCTCTGTCTTAAACGACAAGTCTTTATTCTGAGATTACACCCGCAGGTCCTAGACCTTTCCACAAGCAGAAACACTCATTGTGAGGTCTCATAAGAATATTGCATGCTTCAGTAAGGTCACCTCTCATTTTTCAATATTCCAACAAGAGACCTTGGAGTGCAGGTTTATAACTCCTTGAAAGTAGAGTTGCAGATAGATAGGTTAGTGAAGAAGGCATTTGGTATGCTTTCCTTTACTGGTCAGAGCATTGAGTACAAGAGTTGGGAGGTCATGTTGTAGCTGTACAGGACATTGGTTAGGCCACCTCAGGGATATTCTGTGCAATTCTGGTCTCCTTCCTATTGGAAGGATGTTGTGAAACTTGAAAGGGTTCAAAAAAGATTTACAAGGATGTTGCCAGGGTTGGAGGGTTTGAGCGATAGGGAGAGGCTGAACAGGCTGGGGCATCAGAGGCTGAAGGGTGACCTTATAGAGGTTAATAAAATCATGAGGGACACGGATAGGATAAATAGACAAAGTCATTTCCCTGGGGTGGGGGAGTCCAGAACTAGAAGGCATAGGTTTAGGGTGAGAGGGGAAAAATATAAAAGAGACCTAAGGGGCAACTTTTTCACGCAAAATGTGGTGTGTGTGTGGAATGAGCTGCCACAGGAAGTGGTGGAGGCTGGTACAATTACAACATTTAAAAGACATCTGGATGGGTACATGAATAGGAAGGGTGTGGAGGGATATGGACCAGGTGCTGGCAGGTGGGACTAGATTGGGTTAGGATATCTGGGCCAGCATGGACGAGTTGGACTGAAGGGTCTGTTTCCATGCTGTACATCTCTGTGACTCTATCACTGTAAGTACAATCTACTCAACCTCTCCTCATAAGATAGCCCCACCACATTTGGTATCAGTCTGGTGAAACTTCTGTGGACCATCTCCAATGTCAGGATACATTTTCTTCAATAAGGGAACCATAACTGTTTTCAATTCCAGCTGTGTTCTGACTAGTGCCTGCAATACCTTTAATAAAACTTTTTCACTTTTACAACCTATTCCATTTGAAATAAAAGCTTACATTCCATCTAGCTTCCCAACATCTACTGAACTTGAATGCTTTCTTTTGTGATTCATTCCTCTGTTCTGTAACTTTCTGCAGTTTTTCTTCATTTAAATAATGTTCAGCTCTTCTATTCCTCTGGCCAAAGTGTGTAATCTCTCATTTCTCAACATTATATTCTACCTGCCAAGTTTTTGTCCACTTGCTTAACCTGTCTATATCCCTTTACAGGAGAAAGTGAGGTCTGCAGATACTGGAGATCAGAGCTGAAAATGTGTTGCTGGAAAAGCGCAGCAGGTCAGGCAGCATCCAAGGAGCAGGAAATTCGACGTTTCGGGCATAAGCCCTTCTTCAGGAATTCATTTTTGAAGAAGGGCTTATGCCCGAAACGTTGAATTTCCTGTTCCTTGGATGCTGCCTGACCTGTTGCGCTTTTCCAGCAACACATTTTCAGCTCTATATCCCTTTACAGACTCATTGTCTCATCATCACCATTTGGTTTGCCAGCAATTATTCCCTAACAAGCACGATTATCCACTTTGGAATTTCCATGTCACTAGTCATGGGTTCTGTGCATCCTTGTGTGTCTGATGAGCCTGATCCTAGAGCCACATCTCTGATGGCACACTTGGTCAGTTTTCCTGTGAGATGGACTTGGTTCTTGACCTCAAGACCATCGGCATTCCTTTCTCCGGGTCCTGGTTAACCATGGTAGGCTTATCCTTTTTGCAAACTCATAAGTGGCAATGTTTACATAAGGGAAATAAAATAACTGCCCAGAGGCCAGTATCCCATCACCAAATCACCCTTCATTGACACATGAGCAGTCCTTAACTCTCGTACTGACTCGTTCAGAGCAAGCTATCAGAGTGAGCAGACTCTCTGACAGTCCGCTTTCAACCTGTCAGTCAGGTGTTCCTGATTGGATCAGATTAACAACCTCAATCAGGGAACTCATATTCTATGAGGTTGACCTGGCTGGCCTCATTACAATCAATGCAGGAGAAAAAGGTTTGAAGGATGCTGTGAGTTGAAGTAGTAAAAGAGTATTGTGATATGGAGGATAAGCCCTTCAAAGGGTCAAAGGTGAATGGTGTTTCATTGTTTGTGGGAGAGCACTGTATGCAAATTGACCACCAATTTTCCATCTTGAGGTTTCCAATGTGACCTGTGTTTCAGAAAGGGGGGAGCTGTGAGGGAGATCCTGAAGTGGTGATGAAGAACAATCATGTGAAGCAAACCTATCGCACTCTCCCGTTTAAAGCAACAGTGTGACAGAAACGGAGAAGGAATATTTCATCCAGCTGGGACACTTCTAAGGCGGTCACGAGGAAGAATTCTCCAGAACTTTCTTGCTATTACCAGCAAGCTTTGAGACCAGTCAGAAAGATAAATGGGACTCTGTGCAGTTGTGAGCTTTTTGTTGTAAGAACAGAAGGAGATTAAAAATAAGTAAGAGATTGGAATCCGTCAAGTTAGGTTTAGGCAGGTCTGAAAAGTAGCTGATGACAGCTACACCCCAGAGAGAGTAATCTGACACTTCCTTACCATCTTTTTTAAAGGCTTTGCTATCTCTATGGGAACCAGGAGATCTTATGTGCATTTGAACAAGACAGATATGTCTTACTTTATTCTTCTCCTCAGCTTTACCTGCAGCAGTTTTTCAAAAGCAGCATCGGTACCTCTCAACACAGGACAGCTGACCACCCAACGAGTCCAGGAGACTATCAACAGCCCCTGAGGGGATAAAACAACTTTTCCATTTATTGCTACAGGGAGACTGGCTCTGTTCGAAAAATGCCTTTCACGTCAAAGAAATTTCCCTGAATAATTCACAACCGAACGGTGATTGTTGAAGCGTAGTCACTGTTGTCAGGTAGTCAAATAGGGCAGCAAGATCCCACGAAAAGAAATGTGATGAATGACCAGAAGGTCTGCTGCATTTGATGATATAAAGGGCAAAGGAGCATGGCATTATGTCCGATAAATTGTCCACTTGAATTGGTAGGTTAATAGTGCCCTGTAGCAATGATTGCTCTTCAACCATATTTAATTTGCCATACAGGGTTTAGGGCCCTCTTAAGGCCATGAAAGGCAGTATATAAATGTAGGTCTTCCTTTTCATTTTATTTGTAGGTTTAAGGTGAAAGGGCAAAGATTTAAAAGGGACCCAAGGGACAGCTTTTTCACGCAGAGGGTGGTGCGTGTATGGAATGAGCTGCCAGAGGAAGTGGTGGAGGCTGGTACAGTTACAACATTTAAAAGGGATGGGTACAAGAATAGGAAGGGTTTTGAGGGAAATGGGCTGGGTGCTGGCAAATGGGACTGGATTAATTTAGGATGTCTGCTCAGTGTGGACAAGTTGAACCAAAGGGTCTGTTTTCATAATGTACATCTCTATGACTCTGTGTGAGGGCACCAAGGATTAGTTTTGAATGGCGTCATGGTTGGCACAGACATGGTGGGCCGAAAGGCCTGTTACTGTGCTGTACTGTCACAGCGCCTAAGACCTGGGTTCAATTCCCGACTCAGGCGACAGACTGTGTGGAGTTTGCACATTCTCCCCGTGTCTGCGCGGGTTTCCTCCGGGTGCTCCGGTTTCCTCCCACAGTCCAAAGATGTGCGGGTCAGGTGAATTGGCCATGCTAAATTGCCCGTAGTGTTAGGTAAGGGGTAAATGTAGGGGTATGGGTGGGTTGCGCTTCGGCGGGTCGGTGTGGACTTGTTGGGCCGAAGGGCCTGTTTCCATACTGTAAGTAATCTAATCTAAACATCCCGCACTCCTTGAATCCATTCGTGTCCCTCACCATCACCCAACCCTATAATACCCCCAATCACCAGACACTGAAACCACCCCAAGAGTGAGGAGTGTAATCACTGCCAATGTAATCACAGGTCCCATGCCTCAAAATAACCATTCTTTCAAAATCCATTTGCTGGATTTGATTGTCACTATCTGGACCAGCCTTCCTTGCCTCTCCTAATGTTTCAGGAGAAGATGGGGGTGAACTGCCTTCTTGAACTGCTGATTTGGTTTAGGTGCCCTCGATCATTAAGTTCCAGGATTTTGACAATAATGGATAGATAATTCTGAATCAGAATGCGAAGTGAATTGAGTGTTATTGCAGTTGCACCCATCCAGGCCAATGAAGAATATTCTATCATATTTCTGACTCGGGCATTGAGATAATGTAGAGGGTTTGGGGAGTCAGGAGGTGAGTTCCCTTTGCAGGATTCCCAACCTCTGACCTTCTCTTGCAGCCACAGTATTTATAGGGCTGGTCCAAATCAGTTTATTAGATTAGATTAGATTACTTACAGTGGGGAAACAGGCCCTTCGGCCCAACAAGTCCACACCGACCCGCCGAAGCGCAACCCACCCATACCCCTACATATACCCCTTACCTAACACTACGGGCAATTTAGCATGGCCAATTCACCTGACCCGCACATCTTTGGACTGTGGGAGGAAACCGGAGCACCCGGAGGAAACCCACGCAGACACGGGGAGAACGTGCAAACTCCACACAGTCAGTCGCCTGAGTCGGGCATTGAACCCGGGTCTCAGGCGCTGTGAGGCAGCAGTGCTAACCACTGTGCCACCGTGCCGCCCACAATGGTTACTGGTTAATGATAACTCCGGGGATGTTGATAGAGGGTGATTCAGCACTGGTAATGTCATTAAACATCAAAGGGCAATGATTAGCTTCTCCCTTGTTGGAGATGTCATTGCCTGGTCCTTGTGCAGTGCTCATATTGCATGTTATTCGTTAGAACATGTCCTGTACTATCCACAGCTTGCTACACATTGACATGGACTAGTTTAAAACCTGAGGAGTTGCAGATGGTGCTCAACATTGTGCAATCATCACCGAACATCATTGTTGCTGACCTTATGTTGGAGGGAAGGTCATTGAAGAAGCAGCTGAAAATGAATCCCCCACTGTCAAATGCTGGGAATCATCACTGACCAGAACCTGAACTGACCTAACCATATATTCACAGAGGTCAGAGGCTACTAATGTTGCAGTGAGTAACTCACCTCCTGACACCGCCCAAAGCCTGTTAACTATTGATAAGGCAAAAGTCAGGAGTGTGATAGAATATTCCCCAACTTGCCTGGATGGGTACAGCCCCAACAGCACTCAAGAAGCTTGGCACCATCCAAGACAATGTAGCCGCCTGATTGGCACCACATCCATAACATCCACTCCCTCCACCACCGACGCTCAGCAGCAGCAGTGTGTGCTATCTACAAGTTGCACAACAGAAATCCACCAAAGCTCCTTCCAAAATCATGACTGTTACCATTGAGAAGGACAAAGACAGCAGATACATAGGAACACCACCACCTTCAGGTTCCTGTCCAAACCACACTTCACCCTAACTTGGAAATATATCATTGTTCTCTCACTGCCACTGGATCGCAATCCTGAAATTCCCTCTCTAATGGTATCGTGGCTCTACCTACAGCAGTGGTTCAAGAAAGTAGCATACCACCGCCTTCTCAAGGGCAATGGAGATGGAAAATAACTGTTGGCCCAGGCAGCGACACCTTCTTCCTGCGGGTGAATGGGAGGAAATGTTGATATTGCCTCGAATGCAATCCTGAGGAACCCGTGTAGTGATGCCCTGGGACTGAGATGTTTGACATCCAACAGCCAGAAACATCTTCATTTGTACCAGTATGACACCATAACATGAAGAACTTTTCCCCAAATCACAATGTCTCCAGTTTTGCAAGTATTCACTTATATCAGAAAAACAGTAGCAAGCATTATCCATGCACCTTAATGTCAAATGTAAGATCACCCATTCACGCATTTGAAGTGTTTTATCTTCTGAAACAGCTGCACCTCCTCACTCATTCACACCTCCTTTAGGTGTGCTGAACACAAGCACAAACATAGGTAAATAACACCTTCTTAATACACAATTACCTATCATTTTAAAACAAAATTTCAAAGTTAATTTTGTCTTGAATTGTTTCTGAACTAGAGGCTGTGGATTTGAAGTCTATGCCTGGCCACCATTCACAAGGTGAACATTACCAAACTGTTCTCCTTACTTCGCTAATGAGTGCAGCTCCAACAACAAGAACATACCATCGAATCATCGAGTCATACAGTCCTTTGGCCAACCGGCTCAGCACTAATGAATATACTGATCTAAATCTACACTGGTTCCACTTTCCAGCATTTGACCCATAACTCTCAATGTTACAACACTTCAGGTAATCATCCAGCTGTCTTTTCAAGGTTGTGAGGTTACCCACCTCAGCCATCCTCCCGGAAGCCCCCACCCTCTGGCTGAAAATTACTTTCCTCAAATTCCCTCTAAACCTCCTGCCTTTCACCTCAAAATGATGCCACCTCATTATTAGCCCTTTAACCGAGGGGAACAGCTGCTTTCTATCCACCCTGTCTACGCCCCTCATAATCTTAAACACCTCTGTGAGGTACCTCCTCAAAGGTCTACACTCCCAAGCCTCTTTGCATAACTGAACTGTTCCATCCCCAGAAGCATCCAGATGAATTTCCTTTTGTGTCCCCTCCAATACAGTCACATCCTTTCTGCAGTGTGGCGATCAAAACTGCACGCTGTACTCCAACTCTGGCTGAACCAGTGTTCTGTCCTGCTCCAACATAGTGTCCCTGGTCTTACAATATATACTATGACTAATAAAGGCAGTGTCCCATACGCCTTCTTAACTACCCTATTTAACCTGTCCTGCCACCTTCAGGTATCTTGAACAAGCACTGCTAGATCCCTCGGTTCCTCTGAGCTTTAATGTTTTGTGCCATTCATCGTGTACATCCTTAAATATTCCCTTAACCTCCAACAAAGCACTGACTTAAGCTGCAGGTCTGAGTGTGTCTGGGATGAACTAAAAAAAGGTTGTTACACAGGAATAGAGTCCTTACTCAATAATAATAGCATGACTTAATCTGCTGGCCATTTTATATATCAAGCAAATCACCTCGAAACACATAAGCCCATCTTAAGTGACAAGGACCATATTCCCATTTCAGAACCATCTGATATTCAGTCAACATAGAAGGTACTCACAACCTCCAAGAGAAGGCCTACCCCTTTGAATGCTTCTGTGGGATCTTCTCAATATTTGTATGGGATAAACAAAAGTCAAAAATTGTCGCACTGGAAAAGCACAGCAGGCCAGGCAGCATCCAAGGAGCAAGGGAGTTGACGTTTCGGGCATAAGCCCTTCATTAGGAATGACATTTCCGATGAAGGGCTTAAAACCGAAATGAAGACTCTGCTGCTCCTCGGATTCTGCCTGACCTGCTGTGCTTTTCCAGCGCCACCCTTCTCGACTCTGACTCTCCAGTACCTGCAGTCCTCACTTGCTCCTGGGATAAAAATAAACAAAATATTGCAAATGCTGGAAATCGGAAATAAAACCAGAAAGTGCAGGAGAAACTCAGTGAGTCTGGCAGTAGCTGTAGCGAGAGAAACAGCGTTAGTGTTACAAGTCCAGCCTGACTCTTCTCCTGAACTGAAAGGAGCTGGAAAATTGTGCTTTTTGGGCTGTCGACAGAGGGGGAGGAGGAGAAAGTGTTACAGATTGTGAGGGTGCCCAGAGCAAAAGACACATGCAGGGAAGGAATGAGAGATCTGTAAAGTAAATCCAAATGACAGGTGTGCAAAAGAGAAAATGAGTGTGCTCTGCGATGGGGTTAGAGTCAAGCCAGCAAGACAAAAACAAGTTCCAGCTGGGGGAGGGCAGGGGATGTAAGAAAAAAAGGAGCACTGAGATTGAAGTTGTGAAACTCAACAATGAGGCCTAGAAGTTGTAAAACGTCTTTGTGGAAATTAAGGAGTTGTTTCTGCAGTCTGCACTGAGTATCAGTGGAACACTCTAGCAGGCTGGAATGTTAGCAAGCCAGCAAGATGTTTCTTCAAGGTCTATTTCCGTGCTGTACAACTCTATGACTCTATCAACTGGAAGGTCAGGGTCATTCCTACAGACAGAGCAGAGGCCCACAGCCAACCAGTCTGCATTCAATCTGATCATTATCACCAAGGTAACCACATTGTGATCAGTGAATAGAGCAGGAAAGGCTGAGAGCACCACCAGTGAAATGCTGTTCAGCTGGAAGGGGTGCTTGGGAAAATTGGATGGCGAAGAGGGAGGAAATGAATGAGTAAATGTTACAACTTCTGTGACTCGATGGGAAGATGCCATGGGGTAGCGGTTGGGGGAACGAGCAAGCTTTGGGGATAATGGAAGAATGAACCAGGGTACCATTGTTCTGGAAAAGAGGGACAGGGATGAGAGCAGAAGTGGAGGAGATGGATCAGACACAGTTGGAAACCTGTCAGCAGAATTGGCTGGAGGTGGGTGTTCTTCCTCGAAGAAAAAAACGATCATGTTGGAGGCAGCCTGGTGGAAGGTGACATCACTGGGACAGATGCAATGGAGATGGAGAAACTGGGAGAATGGAATAATTGCATCACGCATGTTGTGTGGAAGTGTCATCAAGGTAACTGTGAGAGTGAATGGGCTAAATTTTCTAATTTAGATCCCAAATAGTTGAGTCTCATGGGAGTCTCACTTTGAGTCCTGGTTGTCCTTCAGTTTGACATGTTCAGTGGACATTTTCTCATGTATGAGTCTGAATGGGTAAGTCGATGAATTGAGCAACTCTTGGGGGGGGGTGTAGGTTTGGGGATGATGGGGAATTACACTGTTTGAGATGGGGAATGATTTGTTGTCTGTTGGACCTCTTTGAGTTGTATTTTTAGACAGTTACATTGGACTGAATACTACCCACTGAAAGCATTTCCTTGGGGTAAAACCTTCTGAATTCTATTTTTAATCACACTGATTATTACACTCATGGAAAATTCCTCTGTGCATTACTGTAATGAAGTCATTAACCCAGCAGCTTGATATCTACAGTGTCAAAACCAAGCTCTTGTTTGCAATGAATTAGAAATTTTAATGTGGTAACTGTGATATGTGCACTTTGGGAAAAACAGTGTGGACATTTTGAAAGTAAGGTGCAGGAGGACATCTGGGATACATGTTTTCAAATCTTTGGATGTAACAATGCGTGCACTACACTTTTCTACACTTTTGATTTGAACATTTTAAAGATTATTTCTGAGGATGTATGCAACATTGGCTGAGCCAGCATCCCTAGTTGCCCCTTCAGAAGGTGGTGGTAAGATGCTTTCTTGAACCTTCTCAGGGCAGCACAGTGGCTCAGTGGTCAGTACTGCTGCCTCACAGTGCCAGGGACCGAGGATCGATTCTAGCCTTGGGCAATTGTCCGTGTGGAGTTTGCACATTCTCCCTGTGTCTGCGTGGGTTTCCTTTGGGTGCTCCGGCTTCCTCTCACAATCCAAACACGTGCAGGTCAGATGAATTGGCCACGCCAAATTGCCCATTTTGTTAGATGCATTAGTCAGAGGGAAATGAGTCTGGGTGGGTTACTCTTCAGAGGGTGGGTGTGGACTAGTTGGGCCAAATGGCCTGTTTCCATACTGTAGAGAAGCTAATCTAAAAAAAAAACTGCAGTCCATGTGCGATAGGTAAATCCACAATGCCCTTAGGGAGCTGAAAAATGTGTTGCTGGAAAAGCGCAGCAGGTCAGGCAGCATCCAAGGAGCAGGAGAATCGACGTTTTGGGCATGAGCCCTTCTTCAGGAGTCATATATTTTTATATATCCAGCAACATATTTTTCAGCTCTGATCTCCAGCATCTGCAGTCCTCACTTTCTCCTAATGCCCTTAGGGAGGGAATTCCAGGATTTTGATGCAGCTACAATGAAGGAATTATAATATATTTTCAAGTCAGGATGGCGAATGGCTTAGAGGGGAACTTGCAGGGGGTGGTGTTCCCATGTATTTGCTGCCCATGTCCTCCTAGATGGTAGTGATCATAGGTTCAGATGGTGCAGTTGGAAAAGCCTTGATGAGTTAGTGTAGTGATTTTTGACACATACTCAGTGCTGTAACTATGTCTCAGTGGTGGAGGGCGTGGATATTTGTGAATGTAGTGCCAAGCAAGGGGGTTGCTTTGTCCTGGATGGTGTCAAGCTTCTTGAGTGTTGTTGGAGCTGCCCCCATCCAGGCAGGTGGGGAGTATTCCATCATCCTCTTGACATGCAAATATTATGAATTTATGAAGTATATTTTAACAAATATTTAAGAATAAAATATATTTTTGGAATATTAAACTTAAAGAAGGGATAGGGTACTTGTCTATAGGAAAATTGTACATGAACATAAGGAAGTCACGCTGAACTGTTACATAACACTGACCATTCAGTAACTGGAATATTGTGTCTGGTTCTGGGCCCAGTAATTTAAACAAGACATTTACCAGGGGAGAGTCAGGACAGAGGGATTTCAAAGTTGCAGAAAGGTGAGAGAAGTTAGGATTGTTTTTCCAAGTACTGAGAAGGTTAAGGAGAGATTGAATGAAAGTGTTTAAAATTCTGAAGGATTCTGCCAGAGGGAGTAGAGGAGAAACAGCTTGTGTCCGCACATGGGTTACAATCAGTGCTTGCCCTTTCGATGATGCCTACATCCCAACAGTGAGTTAAAAAAAGAGATGATAGCTAATATAATTGGCTAAGGAACTGGTGGAAATAAGCAGAACTTTCTTCACATACACTCGGCTGTTATGTTCTTTAATTCACCTTGACACTTGAACCATCCTTCCTATGACACTTGAAGAGAAGCTGCTGCCACAGAGAGGTTATAAAGAGAGGCTGGGTAAGCTCGCAATGTTTGCTTTAGAAGATTAAGGGGAACCTGATAGAGACGATTGAGAGCGAGTGAAGGGTGAATAAAAATTGGCTGTCCCCTGAATCGAAGGGCCAATAACAAGGGGGCATAATTGTAAAGTAAAGGCATGAGTTTAGAGGGGATTTAAGAAAAAGCCTCTTCACCCAGAGGGTGGTGGGGATCTGGAATTCACCGGCTGGGAGATGGGAAACCTTCACAACCTTTAAAAAGTATTTGGACAAACACTTGAAATGTCATAACATTCAAGGCTATGGGTGTCATGCAAAATAATAAGACTAGCATAGGGGAGGAAAGGGATGGCCTTGTGGTGTTATCACTGGACTGTTAATCCAGAGATCTAGGTAACATTCTGGAGACCTGGGTTCAAAGCTCATCGTGGCAGGTGGTGAAGTTGAATTCAACAGGAAAAAAGGACTGGAGTTAAGAGTCTAATGGTGATCATTGTTGAAAATGCCCATTTAGTTCATCTTTAGGGATGGAAACTGCCATCCTTACCTGGTCTGGCTGACGTGTGACACCAGGTCCACAGCAATGTGGTTGACTCTTAACTCCCCAATTAGAGATGGTCAATCAATGCTGGCCTAAGCCAGTGATGCTTCATCTTGTAAATGAATCATGTAAGTGGTAGTGTGTTTTAGGCAGTGGGAACTTGAAGGCCAAAGGACATCTTATGTACTGTATAAAATGCAGAGATGTTCATGAGCTGATAGTGGCTGCAGATATCTATTTAACACTTTGAAATGTCTGTTCTCTCATGCTTACAGCAACTTGCCTCAGTTTTGCTTCTTATCCTAAGTCAATCCACCCAGGTTTGACGAATCAAACAAAGTGAGGCATTGGCAGACATACCCAATCAAACACTGAAGAACTGAACACCACTGGAATAATTTACAAGTCTATGTCGAATAGTGGCAAGGTGGAACTAAATGCGAAGGTTCTTTCACTAAGCCAGTATAGACGTGGTTGGCCAAATGATGATGCATGCTGTAAATTCGGTGATTCTGAAAAAAAAACTGAATGATTGAAATTCATTTAAAATGTGCAGCTTAAGAACAACTCAAGCCAGAAATGGGTGAACTTTAAAAGGTGTGAATAATTGATGGACAAGCAGATTTTCATATTGGATTTGGACAGTTTAGACCCCAGGCCAAACACTGAGTCTGGGTCACCAAGGCCTGAAACGAGGAAACATTTCTCCTTGCTGATCAATCCAAGGCTGCAAATGTGTTGCTGGTCAAAGCACAGCAGGCCAGGCAGCATCTCAGGAATAGAGAATTCGACGTGATGAAGGGCTTATGCTCGAAACGTCGAATTCTCTATTCCTGAGATGCTGCCTGGCCTGCTGTGCTTTGACCAGCAACACATTTGCAGCTGTGATCTCCAGCATCTGCAGACCTCATTTTTTACTCTGATCAATCCAAGGACCTAGCTGTCACTTTGCAGAGCACTTGACATGCTGGCTACACTCCCGCATAGTCATGTTAGAGAAACAAGGTTCTGCTACAGCCCCAGCTTTTAGTCAGTGAGTTCCAAATGAAAGATGCTGAGTGGAACCAATTCATTTTGTAAATTGGATGTGACTATTTGATCCACCATGTTCATGCTGTCTCTCAGAAAGTTCTGTTTAGTCACATTTACTGGCTTTTTTTGCATCTGTACATGATCTTATTTCATCAAAATCATTAATTTCACTTTGAGGTTGATGCAGATTCTACTTTCATAACCGTTTATGATGTAATACAATATATATTTTAATATTTATATTAGAGTTTGAATTTTGAATTTGGGGTACCTGGGTTTGGTCGATATCTATGAAGGAGTTTTATAATTAAATTCTAAGTATTTCTGTAACAATGGTGGTTTCTTTTACAAAGTCAGAAGTTACACCATGTTATAGTCCAACAGGTTTATTTGAAATCACAAGCTTTCTGAGCGCTGCCCTTCATCAAGTAAAGATTTCTGATTGTCCACTGCAGTCCAACACTAGCAGCTCTATATCAATGATTTATTTTACAACACAGTATTAGGGAGACAGAAACTTCTTGGAGACTAAGGAGGTTTGTTTACATTAGAAGAGTTTAATGGGCAAACAATAAACAGTGATGTGCATTAGGCTTCATTTAGAAGATTATAGAAATGTTTTTTTGGGTTTGTGGAAACATCTATGATTTAAAGGAAGTATTTTTTTAAATAGAATCCCAACAATATAGAAATAGGCCATTTGGCCCAACAGACCCTCTCTCCACTCTATCCTTGTAACCCTGGATTTCAAATGCTTAGTCCACACAACAAATACATCCCTGGATGCTACGGGCAATTTAGCATTGCCAATCCACCTAACCCACACATCTTTGGCCTGTGGGAGAACCCAGAGGAAACCCATATAGACAGAGGGTGAACATGCAAACTCCACATGGGCAGTCACCCAAAGCTAGAATTGAACCCAGATCCTGTGAGGCAGCAGTGCTAACCACTAAGCCACTGTGCTGCCCAAATGGAGGGATAGGTTTTCCAAAAGACAACTGGGCTTAATGGTTTTCTTCAGAGCCATTGTGCTGCATGAAAGGTTTGGGTTGTGCAGTTTTACAGAAGCCTTGGCTGAAGCCCAGTTGTAAAACTGAAAAAAAGAGAATTGTTTAGAACTGTTAAGAAACAGGTTACCTCAGTGTAAGAAATTTAGTTGGAAACTTCCATACCAGCAGTGTTGGCTTAAAACCCTGAAGAGGTTATTTGAAACTGAGAAAGTCTGAGCTCAGTTTCATGAAGGCTGAAGGAAGATTCTCATGACAGGGAATTGAAACCACAGTTTAATAAAGTCCAAAGGATGTGACAGAGAATGAAGCTGTCTTTGGTGTGAGTACTGCATAGCAATGTTCTTTTTAAGCTGTGAGTATGCACTGCTGTTCCAGCATTCTGCACATTGTACTTGGTGTTGACACATCAACTGCGACATTGATGTCCATTTCTGCAAGTCATTGCCATGCACAGACCTCAGAGGCCACAAATCACACCTCCTCAGTTGGTGAAACAGTCCTCATTCATGTAGAACATGAAAAGCACAAAGGTAGAAGTTATACTCTGGACAGTCTACCTCGATGTCCTTCGCCATAAGTGGTCAGTAGCCCTATTACTCACTGAACTTATCGATACAAAGGATATAGCAGCTAAACTAGACTGGCAGCAGGTGGTGAGTCAAGCAAAGAAACCAGGCATACTTTAAAATGAGGTGGCATGCAATGACGCTTCATCAGTGGCCTACTTGCCAGACAGCATGACTGGCACATGACAGACAGAGCCAAGTGATTCTACAGCAAACAGTTTAGGTCTAAACTCTGCAGTCTTGTCACATCCAGTTGTAAGCAATAGTAATTAAACAGCTAAGAGGAAGTCTGTGAAATTTTTACAAAATTCATGTTTTACAGGAAGGATATTATTAAGCTGGACAGGGTTCAAAAGAGATTGACCAGGATGTTGCCGGGTGTGGAAGGTTTGAGTTATAAAGAGATGCTGGACAGACTGGGGTTTTTTTTTAAACTGGAGCATGGAAAGTGGAGAGGCGACCTGATAGAAGTTTGCAAAATAATGAGGGGTATACGTAGAATTGATTGTAGTTGTCTTTTCCCTAGAATGGTGAGTTTAAAGACTAGGGGGTATATTTTTAAGGTTAGAGGAGAGAGATTTAAAAAAGACACAAGAGGCAAGTCTTTTACACAGAGGGTGGTTTGCATGTGGAATGAACTTCCTGAGGAAGTGGGTACAGTTCCAACATTGGAAAGACATTTGGAGAAGTACACGGTTGGGGAAGGTTTGGAGGGACATGGGCCAGGAGGAGCCAGGTAGTTTAGTTTGGGATTACGGTCAGCACAGACTGGTTGGACAAAGGGTCTGTTTCTGTGCTTGTATGACTCTATGACTCTTTTACTCTTTGTGAGTGTCATTCAGTGGACCATCAATTATTGCCTGTCCCTAGTTGTCCTGAAGAGGCTGGTGGTGAGATTCCTACTTGACTGCTGCAGTCAGGCAGGCAGTGGTGTAGTGGTAATGTTACTGGACTAGTAGTCCAGAACCTGATGAAGGGCTATTGCCCGAAGTGTCAATTCTCCTGCTCCTCGGATGCTGCCTGACCTGCTGCGCTTTTCCAGCAACACACTCTCAACTCTAATCTCCAGCATCTGCAGTCCTCGCTTTCTCCTTGTAATCGGGAACCCCGGGCTATTGTTCTGGGGATATGCATTCAAAGCTCACCATGACAAATAGGGAAATTTAAATTCAGTAAAAACCTTGCTCTATAGTATCTCAGGCCCAACCGTCTTGGAGATGGTGGACAGGTTTTAGGAAACCCAAGCTCGATTGGAATGGGGCTAGAGGGTGGTTCGGGGGGTGGGGGGGTGATCTTAATCTTAATCTGCTCTATCAGCTCCCTTTCTCCCCTGGCTTCACACCATCCCCTACTCCCACTGTTGCTAAACTTGGCTTCCTCCATCATCACATCAGCTCTGATGAAGAATCACTTAGACTCAAAATGTTAGCTTGCTCTCTCTCCATGGGTGCAGCCTGACTGGCTATGATTAGATTACTTACAGTGTGGAAACAGGCCCTTCAGCCCAACAAGTCCACACCGACCCGCCGAAGTGCAACCCACCCATACCCCTACATTTTACCTAACACTATGGGCAATTTAACATGGCCAATTCACCTACCCTGCACATCTTTGGACTATGGGAGGAAACTGGAGCACACCCACACAGACACGGGGAGAACATGCAAACTCCACACAGTCAGTCGCCTGAGGTGGGAATTGAACCCAGGTCTCTGGTGCTGTGAGGCAGCAGTGCTAACCACTGTGCCACCCTAATGTGGTTTCCAGCAAACCACAATACCAATGTGGTTTCCAGCATTTTCTATTTTCAGTTAATCTGTGACATTGTTTGAGGGATAAACATTGGTGAGGATTCCATTTCTGTTCTTCAAAATAGTGCCATTGGATCTTTTCCACTCAACTATAAGGACAGACTAGGAGATAGACAACACCACTGACAGTCCGGTGCTCCCTCAGTACTGCACTGGGAGCGTTGGCCTAGATTTCGCTGGTTCAGTCCATGGACAGAGAAAGACTTCAGTGAGACAGTGAAGTAGTGGTGTTCTACTTGTATCCTTGATATTAGAGTGAGACTTTGAGGAGCTGGGGAGGGGGGTTGTTTGGGGAGGGTGACATTGGGGGATAAAAAGGACAACATTCAGTCGCACTGAAATCGCGTCTACATTTCAAATAAATGGAACTGAGGCAGGCAATAAAAACACAGAACTTTGGGAGAAAAGAGAATTGGATTGTAAAAGAATTCCAACCTTCAAAAACATCTTTGGTCCTTAATCTCAGTGTTCTTTTTAATAAATGTGCCTGAATGTTTATTCCCCCCTCTCTGTGTTACAAAGCATATATTCTGTTTGCTTCTATTTTGCTGAGCCTGTATTCAACGCTGTTAATCCATCAGGCAAGCAGGCTTGTTTGAAAAAAAAGTTTAAAAAAACCCTTTGATTACACTTTCATTAAGGAGGAACAGGAACCTGTGTACTGACTGCTGCTTGTAATCAGTTCATCTACCAAGCTACGTCCCTCGGGGCTCCCAGTCTGTATATTTATTCTAATACAGCAGCATAAGAATTATTTTATGGAAACTGAATTAAATATGTTTGTAGGTCAGAATTCGTGGCCCAGCCGGAAGCAAAATTCATCAACTCAAAGCCCACGGAGTGAAGCAGACTCCCAGAAGACCCAGATCTCTAAACGTGCAGTCAGAGCCCTCAAATGCTGCTTTGCGTAAGAGGAACAATTAAAATCTTAATTAAAATGTGCAGTGAGCGGGGGTGGGTGGGGGGCTGCGGGTGAAATATCTCAGACTGTCAAGGCAGAGTGAACAGGACAGTTTTATTCCATGTGGGTTGTGAAGAGAAGAGCCGAGGAAAAAGCAGCCCCCCCCCCCCCCCAGTCTTGACAACATTCAAAGGGCAAATGACATTGACAATATCTCCGGGAGAAAATATCGCTGCTTAAAGTCAAGAGGAATACCAGCTCGTCGACAGCATTCATGTTTAATGCAGAAATACAATAAAAGGCAGAGTTTTAATCCCCCAGAACTGCCCAGCGGTCTTCAGGAATGCTACACAGATTGATTGAGTCGGATGAAAAGTCAGAGGGGCATTAAAAAAAGTAATTTTCAATGTGTTTTTGAAACCAAACCAGACCAATTGACCCATCTAGCCCGTGCTGGGCATTTTTTGTTCCATGTGACTCCCTCCCATCCTACTTCATTTCACCCAATAATATTCATCTTGTTTCTTTCTCTGTCCTAGCTTCTCTGTAAATACAAGTACAATCAGCCAAATACGTCAACAATTCACATTAAATCATTTGCTTCCTATTGCGTTAAAAAGACTCATTTCGTTGAAACTTCTCATCTTGCACTCATCAGGACAATTCACAAGAATGCCAATGAAAAAGGGGAGCAGCATTTTTACCCTGCGTGAGAGGAGCATGCTGATTGGTTGAAACATGAGTGACAGTGGTGTTGCCGAGGAGAAGGCACAAGTTAGAAGGTGACTGGCAGTAAAGCTTTGGTGACATTTAAACCAGGCGGGTTAGCTTTGATTAGTCAAGAAATAGCCCTGAGAAATGAACCCGGAGATGGGCTGTCAACTACTTTATCAAGTTGAAACAGGGCACACTGTTTGTTCTGCCTGCAGAGAACAGGGTTCTGTATATTACCAAATGTAAATGAAATGATTATTGTTTACTCTGTCGACTAATAGTTAATGGCATGGTTAAAAACAAAAGTTAGGCTGAAGTGGGTACTGCAGATGCTGGAGACTAGAGTCAAGTTTAGAGTGGTGCTGGAAAAGCACAGCAGGTCAGGCAGCATCCGAGGAGCAGGAAAATCGACGTTTTGGGCAAAAGCCCTTCACCAGGCTTCATCCGCACTGCTGCACTCTTCCAGCACCACTCTAATCTTGAATAAAAACAAAGACTATTTTCTTCCGTATTCCAGAGTCAGTCCACTGGACATTAAAGAGCAGAACTGTGCTGTGTGCCCTGTGATAAACTTCCTGAAATAGATGCAAGATAATATCCTGCCACCTTCTAGTTTTCCTGAGGGTGTGTTCCTTAGGAGAAAACCCTAGAGTGCAGTGTGAAGAAAAATGAAGTGAATAAATAGACAATTAAGAGATTTGAAAATCCTTTTTTGCTTGTGTTTTGCAGCTACAGGGTTTCACTTTGTATCTGTACCTCACCAGGGTCACGTGAAAGTGAATGCATTGCTGAAAGACCGACTCCAGCTATGAAGACATCTGGTTAGTCAGACGGAAGAGTTCCAGAAGGTCTGGGGGCACCTGTGAAGAGAAATCAGAGTTAAGGTTTCGGGTCTGGTGGCCCTCTCACCGAAACGTTGACTCTGATTTCTCTTCACAGATGCTGCCAGCCCTGCAAAGCTTTGCCAGCAACTTCCATTTTCATTTCTGATTTCCAGCATCCACAGTTCACTTGGTTTTTGAGGAGCTCCAGCCATGGTCAGGTGAGGGACTGCTCTTGAATATTCTTCTCTCAGGAAGGCTTTTCACTACTTGACAAACAGTTGACACCTTCTCAGCAAGGATTTTGCTGACTGACATTTGACTCACTTCTTGTTGCAATAATCTGATACTCACCTTCACAATCTTATGCAGCTCCACCTAGTGAGGGTCAAACATGGAAGAGATACAGCTCCGACAGAAACCACACCGGCCTCATTCCCTCCAATGGGCACAGGAGATTGACCCTCGAGATCTGGCTAGATAGAAAAAACACCCCCTCCCCCACCCCGCCCCCCCACTCCCCCCCACCTTTACAAAAAATCTCCAGGTAATGAATCAGCTCCCTTAGTTCTCAGCACCTCATCTCACTGCACGTTCGCTGTGGCCTCCTGGAGAAAGAGCTCTTTCCCAGGGGATCATTCACTGTCAGAACCCATCATCGATCTGCCTATTAGTGGTGAGCATCACACTGGCTCTTACCCCCAATCCCACTCACCCATGTGGTGTGCTCCATTGCCCTGCAAGGGAAAGCAGTGAGGAGTGAGTGTTTAGAATGGGGTCTGGACAAAAGGTATCGTCTGTTGACAGTAATTGTGATGGAATAGAAGGCAATAGGCTGAGCAGGAGGCTGAATGCTGGCTGCTCACACGTGGCTCAGGTGCTTTCACAGAGAGAGAGGCATTTTGGGGAAGAAAGACAGACTGGTGAATGATGGGATGGCACATTATTGAAAGGGGATGGTATAGAGGGAACTTTACTCTCTATCTACTCCCATGTTGCACATGCCCTTGGAGTGTTTGATGGGGACAGTGTAAAGAGAGCTTTACTCTGTATCTAACCCTGTGCTGTATATTTCTGAAGAGTCTTTGAAGGGGATAATGTAGAGGTAGTTTTAACCTGTAGCTCACCTCGTGCTGTCCTTATTCTGAGTGTGTTTGATGGGGACAGTGTAGAGAAAGCTTTACATATGTATGAACAAAAATTTACATCGAACATAGAACTGTATAGCACAGGAATGGGCCCTTTGGCTTTCGATATTGCCCTGAACATGACACCAAATTTAACTAATCCCTTCTGCCTGCCCTTGTCCCTATCCCTCCATTCCTCACATATTCATGTGCTTATACAGTCATTGAGATGTACATCTTGGAAATAGACCCTTTGATTCAACTTGTCCATGCTGACCAGATAACCTAACCCAATGTAGTCCCATTTGCCAGCACTTGGCCCATATCCCTCCAAACCCTTCCTATTCATATACCCATCCAGATGCCTTTTAAATGTTGTAATTGTCCCAGCCTCCACCACTTCCTCTGGCAGCTCATTCCATACACGCACCACCCTCTGCGTGAAGACGTTGCCCCTTCAGTCCCTTTTAAATCTTTCTCCTCTCACCTTAAACCTGTGCCCTCTAGTTCTGGACTCCCCCACCCCAGGGAAAAGACCATGGCTATTTATCCTATCCATGTTCCTAATGATTTTATAAACCTCTATAAGGTCACTCCTCAGCCTCCAATGCTCCAGGGAAAACAGACCCCGACTAAATCTCATAAATGCCCCCATTGTATCTGCTTCCACCACCACCCTGTGTTCCAGACTCCTACCATCCTCTGTGTAAAACACTTGCCCCTCACATCTCCTTTGAACTTACCCCCTCTCACTTAAATGCATATCCCTAGTGTTAGACATTTCAACTCTGAGAAAAGAATTCTGACAATCAATCCTATCTGTGCATCTCATAATTTTATAGACTTCTATCCAGTCTCCCCTCAGTCTCCAACGCTCCAGAGAAAACAACCCGAGTTTTTCTAGCCTCCCCTTATAGCTTAAACTCTCTAATCTAGGGAATATCCTGTAAATCTCTTCTGCACCCTCTCTAAATCCCCCACATCCTTCCTGTAATGCAGTGACCAGAGCTGAACACAATATTCTAAGTGCAGCTCAACCAAAATCTTATAAAGCTTCAACATGACATCCTGACTGTCGTACTCAGTTCCCTGGCCAATCAATGCAAGCATGCAGTATGCCTTCTTTACCAGCTTACCTACTTGCATGGCCGCTTTCAGGGAGCTATGGACTTGAACCCCAAGATTCCTCTGTACATCAGTGCTGTTCAGGGTTCTGCCATTAACTGTGTACTTTTCCTTCACATTTAATTTCTCAAAGTGCAGTACCTCACACTTACCAGGATTAAACTCCATCTGCTTTTTCTCCACCCATATCTGCAACTGATCTATATCCCACTATATCCTTTGACAACCTTCTAAACTATGCACAACTCCACTGATCTTTATATCATCTGCAAACTTACTAACCCACCCATCTACATTTTCATCCAAGTCATTTATAAATAAATATATATCTCACAAACAGCAGAGCTCCCAGTATGGATCCCTGCAGAGCACCACTAGTCACAGACCTCCAGTCTGAAAATATCCTTCCACCACTATTCTCTACCTTCAATGGGCAAGCCCATTCTGAATTCACAAGGCCGAGTCATCATGGATCCCATGTATCTTAACCTTCTGGATGAGCCTATCATGAGGGACCTTGTTGAAAGCCTGAGCAAAATCCAGGTGGACAACATCCATTGCTTTTCCCTCATCGATCACGTTTGTCATCTTCTCGAGAAATGTAATCAAGTTACTAAGACAGATTCTGTCCCACACAAAGCCATGATGACTACCCCTAATTAGGTCATGTTTTTCAAAATGCACATAAATCGTATCCCTAACAATTCTCCCCAGTAGCTTTTAACCACTGATATGAGACTCTCTGGTCTATAGCTTCCTGGATTATCCCTGTTTCCCTTCTTGAACAGAGGAACAACATTAGCTAATTGTCAGTCTTCCGGGACCTCTTCAATGGTTAATGAGGATACAATGATCATGGTCAAGGCCCCAGCAATCTCCTCTCTTGCCTCTCTCAAAAACCTGGGGTAGATTTCATTGGGCCCTGGGGACTTATCCACCTTAATGTTTTTCAAGACAGCCAACAACACTTCTTTATTGATCTCAAAATGCACGAGTATATTAGTATACTCCACACAAATCTCATTATCCTCCATCTCCTTCTCCTGGGTTATTATGCAAAATACTCATCTAGGATCTCACCCACATCCTCTGCCTCCAATCATAAGTTCCCTCCTTTATCTTTGAGTGGTCCTATCCTCTCCCTAGTTATCCTCTTGTTTTTAATGTATGTATAGAATCCCTGGAGGTTCTCTTTAACCTGACTTGCCAAGGTCATTTCTTGACCCCTTCTTGCTCTCCTAATTCCCTGTTTGAATTCTTTCCTTCTTTCTTTATATTCCTCACAGGCCCTGTCTGATTTTAGCTTCCAAAACCTTGCATATGCCTTTTTTTCCCTTTTGACTAAATTCACAACCTCCCTCATTATCCAATTACCTTGCTGTCCTTGTCTCTCCTCCTCACTGGAATGGGCCGGTCCTGAACTCTCATCAGTGGGTATTTAAGTAACTCCCACATGTCAAATGTGGACTTGCCCAATAACATATCCACCCAATTAACATTCTCGAGCTCCTGACTAATACTGACATAATTTACCATCCCCCAATTCAGTATCTTCCCATGACTTATCCTTATCCATAGCTATCCTAACAGTTGTGAAGTGTTCCTAAGCATCTGTATCCAACTGCTCCCCACCTACCCGTACATCTGTCCAGATGAATCTACTGTGCCTGCCTCTACCACCTCTGCTGGCAGTGCATTCCAGACACCCACACCCACCACCCACTTTGTGAAGTAATTGCATCGTGTATCCCCCTTAAACCTTCCACCTCTCACCTTCTCCCTACTCAGCCTTTTTTAAGACCCTCAGATTTATATATTACAAACGTCATTGGAGAGGTGACAGCTTTGTGGTATTAACAATAAATTGTTAATCCAGAGACCCAGTAGTGTTCTGGAGACCTGGGTTCAAATCCTGCCATAGCAGATGGTGGCATTTAGATTGAATAAAAATCTGGAATTAAATGTCTAATGTTGACCATGTCACTGTTGCTAATTATTGTGGAAAACCAGCTGGTTCATAATGCCCTTTAGGGAAGGAAACAGCTGTTCTTACTTAGTCTGGACTATGTGTTACTTCAGACCCACTACTCTCAAATGCCCTTTGGACAATTAGGGATGGGTAACAAATGTTGGTCTAGCCAGTGACGCCCACATCCCATGAATGAATCTCTAAAAAGAGTCACAATGGACTCGGAACATTAACTCTGTTTTTCTCTCTCCACGGATGCTACCAGACCTGATGAGCTTGTCCAACACTTTCTGTGTTGCAGATCTCCAGCATCCACAGTTATTTGCTTTATTCCAGGAGAATGGTGCTGTCATTACACCATAAGACAATTTTCAGAGGTACCTCAAAGCCTTTCTCATTCCATTACTGCAGCTGCTGCTTTGCAGAATCTCAGGAACATCGTCGAGATACATGGCTGATGTGCTGTGGCACGGACGGACGGACACACACACACACACACACACACACACACACACACACACACACACACACACACACACACACACACACACCAGAAGAGTTCAAGAGTTCTCAAGAACAGAGTTAAAAATCACACAACACCAGGTTATAGTCCAACAGGTTTATTTGGAAGCACTAGCTTTCGGAGCGCTGCTCCCTTCATCACAGGTGACAACAGGTGTTGTGTGATTGTTAACTTTGTACACCCGAGTCCAACACTGGCGCCTCCAAATCACTTCAAGAACAGAATCTTCAGCCTACATTACAAATGGTTGATCCTTCTCAAGAAGAGGGTCAGATGGTGAGAGACGACAATGGCCTCAGTGACGATTCTGACCAGCAATGATGTAGAAATCAAATGGTGCCATTTTTGCTAATACCACACCCACGAAACGAAACTGCAGGCATGCGATCAACCAAGTGCCCTTTGTTCAATCACTAGTTATTGATCACATCAGATGTTACCCGTGGTTTAGAGGGTAGCAACCTCCAAGGCCTGCAACAAAGACTTGAGACCAGGATTTGCAGCGTCACACCAGATCTCGTGCTTTCAATGAGTTGTGAACCTGAAGATCCAGGACTGTTTTCTTAAATTCACTCACGGGATGTGGGTCTTCCTGACTGGCCAGCATTTATAGCCAGTCTCTCAATTCTGGGGAGCTCTTTCGAAGAAGAGCAGGAGATTACCTCATAGCGTCCCGGTCAATGTTTATCACTCAACCGACACCTCCAGGCATTTAGCTCACCGCTGCTTGTGGGATCTTGCTGGACACAAATCCGATGCCGGTGACTGTTTCATGGGTTACAGGCTGATCTGAGACATGACATGGGAGCAATTCTTTCTTTGCCTTTTCTATGGGAAGCAACTGGATAAATCATCGCCTAATTTCAAACCGGGGTGGCTAAATAAATGCCTGAACTCCCAGCAAGACCCACACCCCAGGAATGAAAGCTGTGCATTGCTTTGTTCGTCACTGTGCAGCTCTGCAGACTGGCACCAAGCTTCACAGACACAGTCAGTGCTGGCCCCTTTTATTCAAATGTCAATGGAAAATGGAGATTATTAACTTAATATGAAGAGCCATCAACGCAATCATCGCCTCTTACTTCAGGCCTCCACTTCTGGTCCATTCTTCACCCACTCTCACGAGATTACAGAAATTACTGCACATCAGACCCACTCAAAGCTCGACTGAAGGACCAACACATTTGTAAAAACTGAAGAGGAACGTCCATTAGCAGAAAACGTTTGTCTCTCCTTAAGCTTCAATGGGTACCCCCTTGGGTCTTCCACTGAACAGCCTGAAATGTTTGCATGCCACCTGATTGCAAACCATTAATTATCTCAGAATCATGCAGCCAGAGCGAGGGCGATTTGGCCCATCGTTGCTGTGCCAGCTCTTTGCGGGAGTGCCACAGCTTAACACACCCTCTTCACCCGCTTTATCTCCTGTAGCCCTGCAGATTTTCTCCCCCTCAATTTATTCATTTCCCATTTTGAAAACTATTATTGTATCTGCCACCACTGCCCTTGCACTCAAACACATTTCAGATCACAATAATTCACTGCATGCAAATCAATCTTCTCTTCTTCCCCTCTGGTTTGTTTGGCAAATGTTTTAAATTTGTGGTTTCCCCCCTCCCTGATTACTGAACGTGTCACTAGAAACAGGGTGTTTTGCACCTATTTAACACAGAAACAGAGAAAACAGAAGCAGGAGGAGGCCATTCAGCCCCTCGAGCCTGGTTCACCATTCAATACGATCATCCAACTCAGTCCCCTGTTCCCACTTTCGCCCCCATACCCTTTGATCCCTTCAGCCCAAGAATTATATCCAACTCCATCTTAAAAACATGCAGTGTTTTGGCCTCAACTGCTTTCTGTGGTAGAGAATCCCACAGGCTCCCCACTCTCTGGGCGAAGACATTTCTCCTCGTCTCAGTCCAAAATGGCTGACCCTGTAACCTTAAACTGTGACCCCTGGTTCTGGACTCTCAAATCTTTGGGACCATCTTTCCTAAGTTGACACTGTCTGGCCCTGTTGGAATTGTGCAAATTTTGACCCCGCCATTCGTCGAAACACCAGTGAAAATCGTCCTAACTAATCCAATCTCTCTTCATATGTCAGTCCCGCCATCTCAGGAATCAGTCTGGTAAACCTTTGCTGCCCTCCCTCCATCACCAGAACATCTCCTCAGGTAAGGAGACCAAAACTGCACACAGTATACCATAACACTTTCTCAAAACCACTCCGAAATTTGAACACCTCTCGTAAATCCTCACTGTCACCTTCTGCAGTCTTCCCTTTAACTGAAACCTCTCATCCCTGATACCAATCAGAATGTTCCTTGGCATCCATTCCATTACAATTGTAATCGTGGATACACTTTATTTTGTTCCAAAAGCACACAACCTACAGGTAGTCAATCCATGTAACATTTTATAAATTCCTCCTTTGGAAATTGAACCAGGCTGACTCAAGACTGGGACACAGACAGACTCGAACCTCACACCTTTAATACATTGTCTGAGCTGAGACAGAGTCACAGAAATGTACAACACGGAAACAGACCCTTCGGTCCAACTCGTCCATGCCGATCAGATATCCTAACCTAACCTCGTCCCATTTGGCAGCACTTGGTCCATTTCCCTCCAAACCCTTCCTATTCATATACCCATCCAAATGTCTTTCAAATGTTGCAATTGTACCAGCCTCCACCACTTCCTCTGGCAGCTCATTCCATATATGCACCACCCTCTGTGTGAAACAGTTGCCCCTTATGTCTCTTTTATATCTTTCCTCTCTCACGAATAAACTTATGCTCTCTAGTTCTGGACTCCCCCACCCCAGGGAAAAAACCTTATCAATTTATCCTATCCATGTCCCTCATGATCTTGTAAACCTCTATAAGGTCGCCCCTCAGCCTTAGACACTCCAGGTAAATCTTTCAAGTTTCACAACATCCTTCCTATAGGAGGGAGACCAGAACTGCACACAGTATTCCACAAGTGGCCTAATCAATGTCCTGTACAGCCGCAACATGACCTCCCAACTCCTTTACTCAGTATACTGACCAATAAAGGAAAGCATACCAAACACCTTCTTCACGATCCTATCTACCTGTGACTCTGCTTTCAAGGAACTATGAACCTGCATTCCAAGATCTCTTTGTTCAGCAACACTCCCTAGGACCTTACTATTAACTATATAAGTCCTGCAAAGGTTTGCTTTCCCAAAACACAGCATAGAGTGATTGAATCATAGATACGTATAGCACAGAAATAGATCCTTCGGTCCAACCTGTCCATGCTGACCAGCTAACCCAAGCCAATCTAGTCCCACCTGTCAGCACCTGGCCCATATCCCTCTAAATCCTTCCCATTCATATACCCATCCAGATGCCTCGCCTCGCATTTATCTAAATTAAACTCCATCTGCCACTCCTCAGTCTATAGACCCATCTGATCAAGATCTTGTTGTAATCTGAGGTAACCTTCTTCGCTGTCCACTACATCTCCAATTTTGGTGTCATCTGCAAACTGTACCTCTTATTCTCGCATTCAAATCATTTATATAAATGATGAAAAATAGAGGACCCAGCACCGATCCTTGTGGCACTCCACTGATCACAGGCCTCCAGTTTGAAAAGCAACCGTCCACTACCACCCTCTTCTACTTTCAAGCCAGTTCTGTATCCAAATGGCTAGTTCTCGCCTTATTCCATCAGATCAGTCTCCCATGGGAACCTTGTCGAACGCCTTACTGAAGTCCATATAGGTCACATCCACTGCTCTGCCCTCATCAATCCTCTTTGTTACTTCTTCAAAAAACTCAATCAAGTTTGTGAGATATGATTTCCCACGCACAAAGCCATGCTAACTATCCTTCATCAGCCCTTGCCTTTCCAAATACATATACATCCTGTCCCTCAGGATTTCCTCCAGCAACTTGCCCACCACCCACATCAGGCTCACTGGTCTATAGTTCCCTGGCTTTTTCTTACCATCTTTCTTAAATAGTGACACCACATTAGCCAACCTCCAGCCTTCCAGCACCTCACTCGTGACCATCGATGATACAAATATCTCAGCAAGGGGCCCAGCAATCACTTCCCTACCTTCCCCTAGAGTTTGAGGGTCCACCTGATCGGGTCCTGGGGATTTATCCACTTTTATGTGTTTCAAGACATCCAGCACCTCCTCTTCTGTATAATGGACATTTTTCAAGGCGCCACCATCTACTTCCCCACATTCTAGATGTCACCTGTTATGTAAAACGTTATCTCGAGAATGTGACTTGAAAGAAGTTCTGGGATTTACATAATGATGAACCAAACCCTGCAACCCATTCTAAAAGGTGAAAAACTTAACAGCAATATATGTTTGTTCAGTATATCATTTCGGTTGCATGACACTGTGATCTTTTGCTACACATTCTGTGTCTTATGATCCTCCTCCATAACCACCTGATGAAGGAGCAATGCTCCAGAAGCTAGTACTTTCAAATCAACCTGTTGGACTATAATCTGGTATTGGAATTCCTGATGAAGGGCTTTTGCCTGAAACGTCGATTCTCCTGCTCCTCGGATGCTGCCTGACCTGCTGTGCTTTTCCAGCACCACTCTAATCTTGACTCTGATCTCCAGCATCTGCAGTCCTCACTTTCGTATATAACCTGATGTTGTCTGATTTTTAACATTGTCCACCCCAGTCCAAGACCGGCTCCTCCACATTCACTTTTACAGACAGACACGCACAGGCAACCTTCTGTGTTGGTGGGCATTGCTGACTGGCCAGCATTAATTGCCCGTCCTTAGTTGCCCTTGAGGAGGTGGGGCTGAGCTGCTTTCTTGAACCGCTGTTGTCCTCCTGCTGTGGGTTGACGCACAATACCCTAACGACGGAATTCCAGAATTTTGACCCAGCAACACTGAAGGAATGGCAATATATTTCCAACACAGGACAGACAGTGGCTTGGAGGGAAACCTGAAGGTGGTGTGTTCCCATGTCCTTGTCCTACCAGATGGAAGTGGCAGGTGCTGTCGAAGGAGTCTTGGCGAATATTTGCACTGCATTTTGTAGACGGGACACACTGGGAGCGTCGATGGTGGAGAGAGTGACGGAGTGTGATGTGAGATGGAAACTGAATGAACTGCTTTGTCCTGGATGGTGTTCAGCTCCTTGAGTATTGTTGGAACTGTAGTCCTCCAAGCAACGTTGCAAGGGAGGACAGAGCAAACGGCTGAAAGACAACCAGGAGCTCTCCTTGAGGCATGGCTGCCTTGACGTTAATGATTGCGAGGACACAGTAATGTCTGACCCTTAACCCTTTGCTTGCTGCTTCAATGCACCACAATCAAAACAGATTAACCTTGGTACAATGGTTCACAACCCCTACCCACTCCAAAACACCCTCTCCAATAAACAACCTTTCATATTTTTCAATCATTCAGAGAATACGAGGATCATTGGCAATTAACGTCAGCACTTGTTGTCTTTCCCCTAATTGCCCTTGCATTGAGTGGGCCATTTCACAGGGCAATTAATAGTGACACGCATGTCTGTGGGCCTGGAGTCACATATAGGCAAGATGAGGGTTGGGTAAAGGACATGGGAGAATCAAATGGGTTCTTACAAGGTGGTCACTATTACAGAAAGTTATTTCTGACTTTTTAAAAATTAATTTTGTGAGGTGTGTCGGCACTGGCTGGGCCAACATTTCTTGCTCATCCTTAGGTGCCCCTTGAGGAGGTGGGGGTGAGTTTCCTTCTTAAATCACTGCAGCCCCTGTGCTGTGGGTTGACCCACAATGTCGTTAGGGACGGAATTCCAGGATTTTGTCCCAACGACAGAGAAGGAATGACAATATAGTCTGATTCCAGGCAAATTTCTTTCACTGGATTCATACTCCAGAGCTCCTTCCCAGGGTTTTGAATTTGTGTCTCTGGATTATCCGTCTCAGCGTCTCACTGAGTGACAAACCCACTCTGCTGCCATCTCTTCTGGGGCTCTTTACCCACCTGGGGCATGGCAACATGCTCAATGCCAGCCTTGTAGGTGTGCAGTGTCACCTGTGAGGGGCAGCAGAGGGTAACTGATCCCCACAATGTCGAATGCTCGTCATGTCTGAGTTGGGGATGTTCTGAACCATGAACAATAAGATGGCATGGTTTAAACAGGGAGCATTGGTAACAACAATTAAAGCAACATGATATCAGGCTAAGTAATGAACCAAATAATTCCCCACCCACGGTCAGTGCTGGGACCTGATGTCCATTGATGTGATTGGGTTCAATGGGTCTGTCACAGGGATCAATAACATCAATTATTATGGAACACACAGCAATTGATGATGGAAACATGTGAGAGCCCCCACAGGTTTGTGTGTCTGTGTGTGTGTGTGACAGAGTGTGTGCCTGTGTGAGTGTGTGACTGTGTGTGTATGTGTGTATAATAGAGTGTGTGCCTGTGTGAGTGTGAGTCTGTGTGTGTGTATGTGTGTATAACAGAGTGTGTGCCTGTGTGCGTATGAAAGTGTGTGTGAGACAGTGTGCACGCATGTGGGAGAGTGAGTCTATGTGTGTGTGTGTCTGTCTGTGTGTAACAGAGTATGTGCCTGTGAGTCTGTGCGTGTATGAGTGTGTGTGTGTGTGTGTGTGCATCTGTGTAACAGAGTGTGTGCCTGTGTGAGTGTGTGTGAGTGTGAGTCTGTGTGAATGAGTGAGAGAATGTGTGTGCTTGTGACTTGTTGCCCGAATGGACGTGACTTTAAATGTATCTAAATGGACGTGCGCTGTCTGTCTTCTGGGGAGGGCTTGATGCTCCATCGATCAATCAATGGCCTGACAATGAGTTCCAGCAGAGACACACATCGGTACATTCGGGTATTCTGGGGGAGAGTGGAGGAGTGGGGGTCAGTTTGTTAGAGGCTCAGTGTGTTGGGGGGTGGGGGGGGTCAGTGAGTTGGGGGACAGTTTTTTGGGGGATCAGTGTGTTGGTGGTGAGTGTACTGGGGCAGTGTGTTGGGGGGCAGTGTGTTGGGGGACAGTGTGTTGGGGCGCACAGTGTGTTGGGGTCAGTGTGTTGGGGGACAGTGGGTTGGGGTCAGTGTGTTGGGGTCAGTGTGTTGGGGGGACAGTGTGTTGGGGTCAGTGTGTTGGGGTCAGTGTGTTGGGGGACAGTGTGTCGGGGTCAGTGTGTTGGGGTCAGTGTGTTGGGGGGACAGTGTGTTGGGGTCAGTGTATTGGGGTCAGTGTGTTGGGGTCAGTGTGTTGGGGAACAGTATGTTGGGGTCAGTGTGTTTGGGGGTCAGTGTGTTTGGGGGACAGTGTGTTGGGGGGACAGTGTGTTGGGGTCAGTGTATTGGGGTCAGTGTGTTGGGGTCAGTGTGTTGGGGAACAGTATGTTGGGGTCAGTGTGTTTGGGGGACAGTGTGTTGGGGGGTCAGTGTGCTGGGGGTCAGTGTGTTTGAGACAGTGTGTTTGAGGTCAGCGGGTTGGGGCACAGTGTGTCGGGCGTCAAAGTGTCGGGCATCAGTGTTTCGGGCATCAGTGTGTTGGGGATCAGTGTGTCAGGGGTCAGTGTGTCGGGGGTCAGTGTGTTGGGGACAGTGTGTTGGGGGGTCAGTGTGTTGGCGGTCAGTGTGTTGTGGGTCATTGTGTTGGTGGTCAGTGTGTAGGGCATCAGTGTGTCGGGGGTCAGTGCATTGGGGACAGTGTGTTGGGGACAGTTCATTGGGGGTCAATGTATTGGGGGACAGTGTGTTAGGGGGAACAGTGTGTTGGGGGTCAGTGTGTTGGGGTCAGTGTGTTGGGGTCAGTGTGTTGGGGGACAATGTGTTGGAGTCGGTTTGCTGGGGTCAGAATGTCGGGGGACAGTGTTTTGGGGGCAATTTGCTGGCTTCAGTGTGTTGGAGACAGGGTGTTGGGGGTCAATGTATTGGGGGACAGTGTGTTGGGGGTCAGTGTGTTGGGGTCAGTGTGTTGGGGTCAGCGTGTTGGGGGACAATGTGTTCAGGCCAATGTGTTGGGGGGACAATGTGGTGGGGACAGTGTGTTGGGGGACAATGTGTTGGGGGTCTGTGTGTTGGGGGACAATGTGTTGGGGGGGACAGTGTGTTGAGGAGAGTGTGTTTTAGGGGTCAGTGTGTTAGGGGGTCAGTGTGTTGGGGACAGTGTGTTAGGGGACAGTGTGTTGTGGGGACAGTGTGTTGAGGGGACAGTGTGTTGGGGGGTCAGTGTGATTGGGACAGTGTGTTTGAGGTCAGCGTTTTGGGGGAACAGTGTGTCGGGCGTCAGTGTTTTGGGCATCAGTGTATCCGGGGTCAGTTTGTTGGGGACAGTGTGTTGGGGAACAGTGTGTTTGGGTCAGTGTGTTGGGGGGGTCAGTGTGTTGGGGGTCAGTGTGTTGTGGGTCATTGTGTTGGTGGTCAGTGTGTAGGGCATCAGTGTGTCAGGGGTCAGTGCGTTGGGGACAGTGTGTTGGGGGACAGTGTGTTAGGGGTCAGTTTGTTGGGGGTCAGTGTGTTCAGGATCAGTGTGTTGGTGGTCAGTGTGTCATGCGTTGGTGTGTCAGTGTGTTGGGTGACAGTGTGTTGGGGGGACAGTGTGCCGGGGGTCATTGTGTTGGTGGACAGTGTGTAGGGCATCAGTGTGTCGTGGGTCAGTGCGTAGGGGTCAGTGTGTTGGGGCACAGTGTGTTCGGTCAGTGAGTTCGGGGGTCAATGTGCTGGGGTCAGTGTGTTGGGGGACAGTATGTTGGGGTCAGTGTGTTGGAGTCAGTGTGTTGGGGGGAAGTGAGTTGGGGGACGGTATGTAATGAGAACAGTGTGTTGGAAGGTCAGTGAGTTGGGGACAGTGTGTTGAGGGTCGGTGTGTTAGGCGTCAGTGAGTTGGGGGACAGTGTGTTGGGGTCAGTGTGTTGGGGGTACAGTGTGTTGGGGGGCAGTGTGTTAGGGGTCAGTGTGTTGGGGGTACAGTGTGTTGGGGGGCAGTGTGTTGCCAGACAGTGTGTTGGGGTCAGTGTGTTGGGGGTCAGTGTGTTGGGGGGACAGTGTGTTGGGGGGACAGTGTGTTGGGGGGACAGTGTGTTGGGGTCAGTGTGTTGGGGGACAGTGTGTTGGGGTCAGTGTGTTGTGGGTCAGTGTGTTGGGGGGACCGTGTGTTGGAGGGACAGTGTGTTGGGGTCAGTGTGTTGGGGGACAATGTATTGGGGGACAGTGTGTTGGGGGTCAGTGTGTTGGGGTCAGTGTGTTGGGGTCAGCGTGTTGGGGGACAATGTGTTCAGGCCAATGTGTTGGGGGGACAATGTGGTGGGGACAGTGTGTTGGGGGACAATGTGTTGGGGGTCTGTGTGTTGGGGGACAATGTGTTGGGGGGGACAGTGTGTTGAGGAGAGTGTGTATTAGGGGTCAGTGTGTTAGGGGGTCAGTGTGTTGGGGACAGTGTGTTAGGGGACAGTGTGTTGTGGGGACAGTGTGTTGGGGTCAGTGTGTTGGGGTCAGTGTGTTGGGGGACAATGTGTTGGAGTCGGTTTGCTGGGGTCAGAATGTCGGGGGACAGTGTTTTGGGGGCAATTTGCTGGCTTCAGTGAGTTGGAGACAGGGTGTTGGGGTCAATGTATTGGGGGACAGTGTGTTGGGGGTCAGTGTGTTGGGGTCAGTGTGTTGGGGTCAGCGTGTTGGGGGACAATGTGTTCAGGCCAATGTGTTGGGGGGACAATGAGGTGGGGACAGTGTGTTGGGGGACAATGTGTTGGGGGTCTGTGTGTTGGGGGACAATGTGTTGGGGGGGACAGTGTGTTGAGGAGAGTATGTTTTAGGGGTCAGTGTGTTAGGGGGTCAGTGTGTTGGGGACAGTGTGTTAGGGGACAGTGTGTTGTGGGGACAGTGTGTTGGGGGGTCAGTGTGTTGGGGGTCAGTGTGATTGGGACAGTGTGTTTGAGGTCAGCGTTTTGGGGGAACAGTGTGTCGGGCGTCAGTGTTTTGGGCATCAGTGTATCGGGGGTCAGTTTGTTGGGGACAGTGTGTTGGGGAACAGTGTGTTTGGGTCAGTGTGTTGGGGGGGTCAGTGTGTTGGGGGTCAGTGTGTTGTGGGTCATTGTGTTGGTGGTCAGTGTGTAGGGCATCAGTGTGTCAGGGGTCAGTGCGTTGGGGACAGTGTGTTGGGGGACAGTGTGTTAGGGGTCAGTTTGTTGGGGGTCAGTGTGTTCAGGATCAGTGTGTTGGTGGTCAGTGTGTCATGCGTTGGTGTGTCAGTGTGTTGGGTGACAGTGTGTTGGGGGGACAGTGTGCCGGGGGTCATTGTGTTGGTGGACAGTGTGTAGGGCATCAGTGTGTCGTGGGTCAGTGCGTAGGGGTCAGTGTGTTGGGGCACAGTGTGTTCGGTCAGTGAGTTCGGGGGTCAATGTGCTGGGGTCAGTGTGTTGGGGGACAGTATGTTGGGGTCAGTGTGTTGGAGTCAGTGTGTTGGGGGGAAGTGAGTTGGGGGACGGTATGTAATGAGAACAGTGTGTTGGAAGGTCAGTGAGTTGGGGACAGTGTGTTGAGGGTCGGTGTGTTAGGCGTCAGTGAGTTGGGGGACAGTGTGTTGGGGTCAGTGTGTTGGGGGTACAGTGTGTTGGGGGGCAGTGTGTTAGGGGTCAGTGTGTTGGGGGTACAGTGTGTTGGGGGGCAGTGTGTTGCCAGACAGTGTGTTGGGGTCAGTGTGTTGGGGGTCAGTGTGTTGGGGGGACAGTGTGTTGGGGGGACAGTGTGTTGGGGGGACAGTGTGTTGGGGTCAGTGTGTTGGGGGACAGTGTGTTGGGGTCAGTGTGTTGTGGGTCAGTGTGTTGGGGGGACCGTGTGTTGGAGGGACAGTGTGTTGGGGTCAGTGTGTTGGGGGACAATGTATTGGGGGACAGTGTTTTGGGGGTCAGTGTGTTGGGGGTCAGTGTGTTGGGGTCAGCGTGTTGGGGGACAATGTGTTCAGGCCAATGTGTTGGGGGGACAATGTGGTGGGGACAGTGTGTTGGGGGACAATGTGTTGGGGGTCTGTGTGTTGGGGGACAATGTGTTGGGGGGGACAGTGTGTTGAGGAGAGTGTGTATTAGGGGTCAGTGTGTTAGGGGGTCAGTGTGTTGGGGACAGTGTGTTAGGGGACAGTGTGTTGTGGGGACAGTGTGTTGAGGGGACAGTGTGTTGGGGGGTCAGTGTGTTGGGGGTCAGTGTGATTGGGACAGTGTGTTTGAGGTCAGCGTTTTGGGGGAACAGTGTGTCGGGCGTCAGTGTTTTGGGCATCAGTGTATCGGGGGTCAGTTTGTTGGGGACAGTGTGTTGGGGAACAGTGTGTTTGGGTCAGTGTGTTGGGGGGGGTCAGTGTGTTGTGGGTCAGTGTGTTGTGGGTCATTGTGTTGGTGGTCAGTGTGTAGGGCATCAGTGTGTCAGGGGTCAGTGCGTTGGGGACAGTGTGTTGGGGGACAGTGTGTTAGGGGTCAGTTTGTTGGGGGTCAGTGTGTTCAGGATCAGTGTGTTGGTGGTCAGTGTGTCATGCGTTGGTGTGTCAGTGTGTTGGGTGACAGTGTGTTGGGGGGACATGTGCCGGGGGTCATTGTGTTGGTGGACAGTGTGTAGGGCATCAGTGTGTCGTGGGTCAGTGCGTAGGGGTCAGTGTGTTGGGGCACAGTGTGTTCGGTCAGTGAGTTCGGGGGTCAATGTGCTGGGGTCAGTGTGTTGGGGGACAGTATGTTGGGGTCAGTGTGTTGGAGTCAGTGTGTTGGGGGGAAGTGAGTTGGGGGACGGTATGTAATGAGAACAGTGTGTTGGAAGGTCAGTGAGTTGGGGACAGTGTGTTGAGGGTCGGTGTGTTAGGCGTCAGTGAGTTGGGGGACAGTGTGTTGGGGTCAGTGTGTTGGGGGTACAGTGTGTTGGGGGGCAGTGTGTTAGGGGTCAGTGTGTTGGGGGTACAGTGTGTTGGGGGGCAGTGTGTTGCCAGACAGTGTGTTGGGGTCAGTGTGTTGGGGGTCAGTGTGTTGGGGGGACAGTGTGTTGGGGGGACAGTGTGTTGGGGTCAGTGTGTTGGGGGACAGTGTGTTGGGGTCAGTGTGTTGTGGGTCAGTGTGTTGGGGGGACCGTGTGTTGGAGGGACAGTGTGTTGGGGTCAGTGTGTTGGGGGACAGTGTGTTGGGGGTCAGTGTGTTAGGGGTCATTTTGTTGGGGGTCAGTGCGTTGGGGACAGTGCGTTGGGGACAGTGTGTTGGGGACAGTGTGTTAGGGGTCAGTTTGTTGGGGGTCAGTGTGTTCGGGATCAGTGTGTTGGTAGACAGTGTGTCATGCGTTGGTGTGTCAGTGTGTTGGGGGACAATCTGTTGGGGGGACAGTGTGTCGGGGTCATTGTGTTGGTGGTCAGTGTGTAGGGCATCAGTGTGTCGGGGGTCAGTGTGTTGGGGTCAGTGTGTTGGGGCACAGTGTGTTGGGGGCAGTGTGTTCGGTCAGTGAGTTTGGGGGTCAGTGTGTTGGGGTCAGTGTGTTGGGGGAAAGTGAGTTGGGGGACAGTATGTTGTGGGGACAGTGTGTTGGAGGGTCAGTGTGTTGGGGACAGTATGTTGGGGGTCGGTGTGTTGGGGGACAGTGTGTTGGGGGTCAGTGTGTTGGGGTCAGTTTGCTGGGGTCATGAGTTGGGGGACAGTGTGTTGGGGATAGTGTGTTGGGGACAGTGTGTTGGGGGACAGTGTGTTAGAGATCAGTTTATTGGGGGACAGTGTGTTAGGGGTCAGTTTGTTGGGGGTCAGTGTGTTCAGGATCAGTGTGCTGGTGGTCAGTGTGTCATGCGTTGGTGTGTCACTGTGTTGGAGGACAGTGTGTTGGGGGGACAGTGTGCCTGGGGTCATTGTGTTGGTGGTCAGTGTGTAGGGCATCAGTGTGTCTTGGGTCAGTGCGTTGGGGTCAGTGTGTTCGGGCACAGTGTGTTGGGGTCAGTGTGTTGGGGGAAAGTGAGTTGGGGGACAGTGAGTTGGGGTCAGTGTGTTGGGGGACAGTATATTGGGGTCAGTGTGTTGGAGGAAAGTGAGTTCGGGGACAGTATGTTGTGGGGACAGTGTGTTGGAGGGTCAGTGTGTTGGGGACAGTATGTTGGGGGTCGGTGTGTTGGGGGACAGTGTGTTGGGGGTCAGTGTGTTGGGGTCAGTTTGCTGGGGTCATGAGTTGGGGGACAGTGTGTTGGGGATAGTGTGTTGGGGGACAGTGTGTTGGGGGGCAGTGTGTTCGGTCAGCGAGTTCGGCGGTCAGTGTGTTGGTGTGTCTGTGTGTCATGCGTTGGTGTGTCAGTGTGTTGGGGGGACAGTGTGTCGGGGGTCAGTGTGTAGGGCATCAGTGTGTCGGGGGTCAGTGTGTTGGGGACAGTGTGTTGGGGGACAGTGTGTTAGGGATCTGTTTGTAGGGGGTCAGTGTGTTCGGGATCAGTGTGTTGGTGGTCAGTATGTCATGTGTTGGTGTGTCAGTGTGTTGGGGGACAGTGTATTGGGGGGACAGTGTGTCAGGGGTCAGTGTGTTGGTGGTCAGTGTGTTGGGGGTCAGTGTGTTGTGGGTCATTGTGTTGGTGGTCAGTGCGTAGGGCATCAGTGTGTTGGGCGTCAGTGTGTTGGGGTCAGTTTGCTGGGGTCAGTGTGAAGGCGGTCCGTGTGTTGCAGGACAATGTGTTGGGGTCAGCGTGTTGGGGGACAGATTGGGGACAGTTTGTTTGGGGACAGTATGTTGGGGGCCAGTGTGTTGGGGTAAGTGAGTTGGGGTCAGTGTGTTGATGTCAGTTTGCTGGAGCCAGTGAGTTGAGGGACAGTGTGTTGTTGGACAGTGTGTTGGGGGTCAGTGTGTTGCCAGACAGTGTGTTAGGGACAGTATGTTGTGGTACAGTGTGTTGGGGGGGGGGGGACGGTTTGTTTGGGGATAGTGTGTTGGGGACAGTGTGTTGGGGGACAGTGTGTTGGAGGGACAGTGTGTTGGGGACAGTGTGTTGGGGACAATGATTTGGTGGTCAGTGTATTGGGGGACAATCTGTTGGGGATCAGTGTGTTGGGGGTCAGTGTGTTGGGGGGACAATGTCTTGGGGACAGTGTGTTGGGGGACAATGTGTTGGGGGAACAATGTGTTGGGGGGTCAGTGTATTGGGGGTCAGTGTGTTGTGGGTCATTTTGTTGGTGGTCAGGGTGTAGGGCATCAGTGTGTTGGGGGTCAGTGCGTTGGGGACAGTGTGTTGGGGGACAGTGTGTTAGAGATCAGTTTATTGGGAGTCAGTGTGTTAGAGATCAGTGTGTTGGTGGTCAGTGTGTCATGCGTTGGTGTGTCACTGTGTTGGAGGACAGTGTGTTGGGGGGACAGTGTGCCGGGGGTCAGTGTGTAGGGCATCAGTGTGTCGTGGGTCAGTGCAGTGGGCTCAGTGTGTTCGGGCACAGTATGTTGGGGTGCAGTGTGTTCGGTCAGTGATTCGGAGTCAGTGTGTTGGGGTTACTGTGTTGGGGGACAGACAGCATGTTGGGGTCAGTGTGTTGCTGACATTGTGTTGGGGGACAATGTGTTGGGGGACAGTGTGTTGGGGGGCAGTGTGTTCGGTCAGTGAGTTCGGCGGTCAGTGTGTTGGTGTGTCAGTGTGTCATGCGTTGGTGTGTCGGTGTGTTGGGAGACAGTGAGTTGGGGGTCAGTGTGTTGGTGGTCAGTATGTAGGGCATCAGTGTGTCCGGGGTCAGTGAGTTGGGCACAATGTGTTGGGGGTCAGTGTGTTCGGCATCAGTGTGTCATGCGTTGGTGTGTCAATGTATTGGGGGTCAGTGTGTTGTGGGTCATTGTGTTGGTGGTCAGTGTGTAGGGCATCAGTGTGTCGGGCGTCAGTGTGTTGGGGTCAGTTTGCTGAGGTCAGTGTGAAGGCGGTCTGTGTGTTGGAGGACAGTGGGTTGGGGACAGTGTGTTGAGGTCAGCGTGTTGGGGGACAGTGTGTTGGGGTCAGCGTGTTGGGGGACAGATTGGGGACAGTTTGTTTGGGGACATTATGTTGGGGGCCAGTGTGTTGGGGTCAGTGTGTTGGGGTCAGTGTGTGGGGGTCAGTGTGTTGGGGGAAAGTGAGTTGGGGGACAGTATATAATGGGAACAGTGTGTTGGAAGGTCAGTGAGTTGGGGGACAGTGTGTTGGTGCTCAGTGTGTCGGGCGTCAGTGTGTTGGGGTCAGTTTGCTGAGGTCAGTGTGAAGGCGGTCTGTGTGTTGGAGGACAGTGGGTTGGGGACAGTGTGTTGAGGTCAGCGTGTTGGGGGACAGTGTGTTGGGGTCAGCGTGTTGGGGGACAGATTGGGGACAGTTTGTTTGGGGACATTATGTTGGGGGCCAGTGTGTTGGGGTCAGTGTGTTGGGGTCAGTGTGTGGGGGTCAGTGTGTTGGGGGAAAGTGAGTTGGGGGACAGTATATAATGGGAACAGTGTGTTGGAAGGTCAGTGAGTTGGGGGACAGTGTGTTGGTGCTCAGTGTGTAGGGCATCAGTGTGTCGGGGGTCAGTGCGTTGGGGTCAGTTTGCTGGGGTCAGTGTGAAGGCGGTCTGTGTGTTGGAGGACAGTGGGTTGGGGCCAGTGTGTTGGGGTCAGTGTGTTGTGGGTCATTGTGTTGGAGTACAGTGTGTTGGGGGACGGTTTGTTTGGGGATAGTGTGTTAGGGGACAGTGTGTTGGGGACAGTATGTTGGGGACAGTATGTTGGGGGCCAGTGTGTTGGGGTCAGTGTGTAGTGGACAGTGTGTTGATGTCAGTTTGCTGGAGTCAGTGAGTTGGGGGACAGTGTGTTGTTGGACAGTGTGTTGGGGGACAGTGTGTTGCCAGACAGTGTGTTAGGGACAGTGTGTTGGGGTCAGTGTGGTTGGGGTCAGTGTGTTTGGGGACAGTGTGTTGGGCTACAGTGTGTTGGGGGACGGTTTGTTTGGGGATAGTGTGTTGGGGGACAGTGTGTTGGGGACAGTATGTTGGGGACAGTATGTTGGGGACCAGTGTGTTGGGGTCAGTGTGTTGGGATCAGTGTGTAGTGGACAGTGTGTTGATGTCAGTTTGCTGGAGTCAGTGAGTTGGGGGACAGTGTGTTGTTGGACAGTGTGTTGGGGGACAGTGTGTTGCCAGACAGTGTGTTAGGGACAGTGTGTTGGGGTCAGTGTGGTTGGGGTCACTGTGTTTGGGGACAGTGTGTTGGGCTACAGTGTGTTGGGGGACGGTTTGTTTGGGGATAGTGTGTTGGGGGACAGTGTGTTAGGGACAGTGTGTTAGGGACAGTGTGTTGGGGTCAGTGTGTTTGGGGACAGTGTGTTGGGGTACAGTGTGTTGGGGTACAGTGTGTTGGGTGACGGTTTGTTTGGGGATAGTGTGTTGGGGGACAGTATGTTGGGGGACAGTATGTTGGGGGACAGTGTGTTGGGGGGACAGTGTGTTGGGGGACAGTGTGTTGGGGGGACAGTGTGTTGGGGGGTCGTTGTGTTGGGGACAATGTGTTGGGGACAATGTTTTGGTGGTCAGTGTATTGGGGGTCAGTGTGTTGGGGGACAGTCTGTTGGGGATCAGTCTGTTAGGGGGATCGTGTGTTGGGGGGGGCAATGTCTTGGAGACAGTGTGTTGGGGGACAGTGTGATGGGGGGACAGTGTGTTGGGGGTCAGTGTGTTGTGGGTCATTGTGTTGGTGGTCAGGATGCAGGGCATCAGTGTGTCGGGGGTCAGTGCGTTGGGTACAGTGTGTTGGGGAACAGTGTGTTAGGGGTCAGTTTGTTGGGGGTCAGTGTGTTCAGGATCAGTGTGTTGGTGGTCAGTGTGTCATGCGTTGGTGTGTCAGTGTGTTGGGGGACAGTGTGTTGGGGGAACAGTGTGCCGGGGGTCATTGTGTTGGTGGACAGTGTGTAGGGCATCAGTGTGTTGGGGTCAGTTTGCTGGCGTCAGTGTGAAGGCGGTCTGTGTGTTGCAGGACAGTGGGTTGGGGCCAGTGTGTTGGGGTCAGTGTGTTGGGGGACAGTGTGTTGGGGTCAGCGTGTTGGGGGACAGATTGGGGACAGTTTGTTTGGGGACAGTATGTTGGGGGCCAGTGTGTTGGGGTCAGTGTGTTGGGGTCAGTGTGTAGGGGACAGTGTGTTGATGTCAGTTTCCTGGAGTCAGTGAGTTGCGGTACAGTGTGTTGTTGGACAGTGTGTTGGGGGTCAGTGTGCTGCCAGATAGTGTGTTAGGGACAGTGTGTTGGGGTGCAGTGTGTTCGGTCAGTGATTCGGAGTCAGTGTGTTGGGGTTACTGTGTTGGGGGACAGACAGCATGTTGGGGTCAGTGTGTTGCTGACATTGTGTTGGGGGACAATGTGTTGGGGGACAGTGTGTTGGGGGGCAGTGTGTTCGGTCAGTGAGTTCGGCGGTCAGTGTGTTGGTGTGTCAGTGTGTCATGCGTTGGTGTGTCGGTGTGTTGGGAGACAGTGAGTTGGGGGTCAGTGTGTTGGTGGTCAGTATGTAGGGCATCAGTGTGTCCGGGGTCAGTGAGTTGGGCACAATGTGTTGGGGGTCAGTGTGTTCGGCATCAGTGTGTCATGCGTTGGTGTGTCAATGTATTGGGGGTCAGTGTGTTGTGGGTCATTGTGTTGGTGGTCAGTGTGTAGGGCATCAGTGTGTCGGGCGTCAGTGTGTTGGGGTCAGTTTGCTGAGGTCAGTGTGAAGGCGGTCTGTGTGTTGGAGGACAGTGGGTTGGGGACAGTGTGTTGAGGTCAGCGTGTTGGGGGACAGTGTGTTGGGGTCAGCGTGTTGGGGGACAGATTGGGGACAGTTTGTTTGGGGACATTATGTTGGGGGCCAGTGTGTTGGGGTCAGTGTGTTGGGGTCAGTGTGTGGGGGTCAGTGTGTTGGGGGAAAGTGAGTTGGGGGACAGTATATAATGGGAACAGTGTGTTGGAAGGTCAGTGAGTTGGGGGACAGTGTGTTGGTGCTCAGTGTGTCGGGCGTCAGTGTGTTGGGGTCAGTTTGCTGAGGTCAGTGTGAAGGCGGTCTGTGTGTTGGAGGACAGTGGGTTGGGGACAGTGTGTTGAGGTCAGCGTGTTGGGGGACAGTGTGTTGGGGTCAGCGTGTTGGGGGACAGATTGGGGACAGTTTGTTTGGGGACATTATGTTGGGGGCCAGTGTGTTGGGGTCAGTGTGTTGGGGTCAGTGTGTGGGGGTCAGTGTGTTGGGGGAAAGTGAGTTGGGGGACAGTATATAATGGGAACAGTGTGTTGGAAGGTCAGTGAGTTGGGGGACAGTGTGTTGGTGCTCAGTGTGTAGGGCATCAGTGTGTCGGGGGTCAGTGCGTTGGGGTCAGTTTGCTGGGGTCAGTGTGAAGGCGGTCTGTGTGTTGGAGGACAGTGGGTTGGGGCCAGTGTGTTGGGGTCAGTGTGTTGTGGGTCATTGTGTTGGAGTACAGTGTGTTGGGGGACGGTTTGTTTGGGGATAGTGTGTTAGGGGACAGTGTGTTGGGGACAGTATGTTGGGGACAGTATGTTGGGGGCCAGTGTGTTGGGGTCAGTGTGTAGTGGACAGTGTGTTGATGTCAGTTTGCTGGAGTCAGTGAGTTGGGGGACAGTGTGTTGTTGGACAGTGTGTTGGGGGACAGTGTGTTGCCAGACAGTGTGTTAGGGACAGTGTGTTGGGGTCAGTGTGGTTGGGGTCAGTGTGTTTGGGGACAGTGTGTTGGGCTACAGTGTGTTGGGGGACGGTTTGTTTGGGGATAGTGTGTTGGGGGACAGTGTGTTGGGGACAGTATGTTGGGGACAGTATGTTGGGGACCAGTGTGTTGGGGTCAGTGTGTTGGGATCAGTGTGTAGTGGACAGTGTGTTGATGTCAGTTTGCTGGAGTCAGTGAGTTGGGGGACAGTGTGTTGTTGGACAGTGTGTTGGGGGACAGTGTGTTGCCAGACAGTGTGTTAGGGACAGTGTGTTGGGGTCAGTGTGGTTGGGGTCACTGTGTTTGGGGACAGTGTGTTGGGCTACAGTGTGTTGGGGGACGGTTTGTTTGGGGATAGTGTGTTGGGGGACAGTGTGTTAGGGACAGTGTGTTAGGGACAGTGTGTTGGGGTCAGTGTGTTTGGGGACAGTGTGTTGGGGTACAGTGTGTTGGGGTACAGTGTGTTGGGTGACGGTTTGTTTGGGGATAGTGTGTTGGGGGACAGTATGTTGGGGGACAGTATGTTGGGGGACAGTGTGTTGGGGGGACAGTGTGTTGGGGGACAGTGTGTTGGGGGGACAGTGTGTTGGGGGGTCGTTGTGTTGGGGACAATGTGTTGGGGACAATGTTTTGGTGGTCAGTGTATTGGGGGTCAGTGTGTTGGGGGACAGTCTGTTGGGGATCAGTCTGTTAGGGGGATCGTGTGTTGGGGGGGGCAATGTCTTGGAGACAGTGTGTTGGGGGACAGTGTGATGGGGGGACAGTGTGTTGGGGGTCAGTGTGTTGTGGGTCATTGTGTTGGTGGTCAGGATGCAGGGCATCAGTGTGTCGGGGGTCAGTGCGTTGGGTACAGTGTGTTGGGGAACAGTGTGTTAGGGGTCAGTTTGTTGGGGGTCAGTGTGTTCAGGATCAGTGTGTTGGTGGTCAGTGTGTCATGCGTTGGTGTGTCAGTGTGTTGGGGGACAGTGTGTTGGGGGAACAGTGTGCCGGGGGTCATTGTGTTGGTGGACAGTGTGTAGGGCATCAGTGTGTTGGGGTCAGTTTGCTGGCGTCAGTGTGAAGGCGGTCTGTGTGTTGCAGGACAGTGGGTTGGGGCCAGTGTGTTGGGGTCAGTGTGTTGGGGGACAGTGTGTTGGGGTCAGCGTGTTGGGGGACAGATTGGGGACAGTTTGTTTGGGGACAGTATGTTGGGGGCCAGTGTGTTGGGGTCAGTGTGTTGGGGTCAGTGTGTAGGGGACAGTGTGTTGATGTCAGTTTCCTGGAGTCAGTGAGTTGCGGTACAGTGTGTTGTTGGACAGTGTGTTGGGGGTCAGTGTGCTGCCAGATAGTGTGTTAGGGACAGTGTGTTGGGGTCAGAGTGTTTGGGGACAGTGTGTTGGGGTACAGTGTGTTGGGGGACGGTTTGTTTGGGGATAGTGTGTTGGGGGGCAGTGTGTTGGGGAACAGTGTGTTGGGGGACAGTGTGTTGGGGACAGTGTGTTGGGGACAATGTTTTGGTGGCCAGTGTATTGGGGGTCAGTGTGTTGGGGGACAGTCTGTTTGGGATCAGTGTGTTGGGGGTCAGTGTGTTGGGGGACAATGTGTTGGGGTGACAGTGTGTTGGGGGTCAGTGTGTTGTGGGTCATTGTGTTGGTGGTCAGGGTGTAGGGCATCAGTGTGTCAGGGGTCAGTGCGTTGGGGACAATGTGTTGGGGGATATGTGTTAGGGGTCAGTTTGTTCGGGGTCAGTGTGTTCGGGGTGAGTGTGTTGGTGGTCAGTGTGTCATGCGTTGGTGTGTCACTGTGTTGGAGGACAGTGTGTTGGGGGGACAGTGCGCCGGGGGTCATTGTGTTGGTGGTCAGTGTGTAGGGCATCAGTGTGTTGGGGTGCAGTGTGTTCGGGCACAGTGTGTTGGGATGCAGTGTGTTCGGCCAGTGATTCGGGGTCAGTGTGTTGGGGTCACTGTGTTGGGGGACAGACAGCATGTTGGGGTCAGTGTGTTGCTGACATTTTGTTGGGGGTCAGTGTGTTTGGGGACAGTGTGTTGATGTCAGTTTGCTAGAGTCAGTGATTTGTTGGACAGTGTGTTGGGGACAGTGTGTTGGGGACAGTGTGTTGGGGACAGTGTGTTTGGGGACAATGTCTTTTGGGGACAATGTGTTTGGGGACAGTGTGTTGGGGGCCAGTGTGTTGCGGTCAGTGTGTTGGTGTCAGTTTGCTAGAGTCAGTGAGTTGGTGGACAGTGTGTTGTTGGACAGTGTGTTGTTGGACAGTGTGTTGGGGTCAGTGTGTTGGGGGCCGGTTTGTTGGGGTCAGTGTGTTGGTGTCAGTTTGCTAGAGTCAGTGAGTTGGTGGACAGTGTGTTGTTGGACAGTGTGTTTGGGGTCAGTGTGTTGGGGTCAGTGTGTTGGGGACAGTGTGTTGGGGTCAGTCTGCTAGAGACAGTGAGTTGGTGGACAGCGTGTTGTTGGACAGTGTGTTGGGGACAGTGTGTTGATGTCAGTTTGCTAGATTCAGTGAGTTGTTGGACAGTGTGTTGGGGGTCAGTGTGTTGGGGACAGTGTGTTGATGTCAGTTTGCTAGAGTCAGTGAGTTGTTGGAAAGTGTGTTGGGGACAGTGTGTTGGGGGACAGTTTGTTTGGGGCCAGTTTGTTTGGGGCCAGTGTGTTGGGGTCAGTGCGTTGCGGTCAGTGTGTTAGGGGTCAGTGTGTTGGGGTCAGTGAGTTGGTCGACAGTGTGTTGTTGGACAGTTTGTTGGGTATCAGTGTGTTGGGATCAGTGTGTTGGGATCAGTGTGTTGGGGTCAGTATTTTGGGGGACAGTGTGTTGGGGGCCAGTGTGTGGGGGTCAGTGTGTTGGGGACAGTGTGTTGGGGGTCAGTGTGTTGTGGGTCATTGTGTTGGTGGTCTGGGTGTAGGGCATCAGTGTGTCCGGGGTCAGTGCGTTGGGGACAGTGTGTTGGGGACAGTGTGTTAGGGGTCAGTTTGTTGGGGGTCAGTATGTTGGTGTCATGTGTTGGTAGTCAGTGTGTCATGCGTTGGTGTGTCACTGTGTTGGAGGACAGTGCATTGGGGACAGTGTGTTGGGGGATATGTGTTAGGGGTCAGTTTGTTGGGGGTCAGTGTGTTCGAGATCAGTGTGTTGGGGGTCAGTGTGTCATGCGTTGGTGTGTCAGTGTGTTGGAGGACAGTGTGTGGGGGGGACAGTGTGTTGGTGGTCAGTGTGTTGGGGTCAGTGTGTTGGGGGTCAGTGTGTTGCCAGACAGTGTGTTGGGGACAGTGTGTTTGGGGACAGTGTGTTTGGGGACAGTGTGTTGGGGGCCAGTGTGTTGGGGTCAGTGTGTTGGGGCCAGGGTGTTGGGGACAGTGTGTTTGGGGACAGTGTGTTTTGGGGACAGTGTGTTTGGAGACAGTGTGTTGGGGGCCAGTGTGTTGCGGTCAGTGTGTTGGTGTCAGTTTGCTCGAGTCAGTGAGTTGGTGGACAGTGTGTTGTTGGACAGTGTGTTTTTGGACAGTGTGTTGGGGTCAATGTGTTGGGGGCCAGTGTATTGGGGTCAGTGTGTTGGGGTCAGTGTGTTGGTGTCAGTTTGCTAGAGTCAGTGAGTTGGTGGACAGTGTGTTGTTGGACGGTGTGTTTGAGGTCAGTGTGTTGGGGTCAGTGTGTTGGGGGCCAGTGTGTTGGGGTCAGTGTGTTGGGGGCCAGTGTATTGGAGATCAGTGTGTTGGTGTCAGTTTGCTAGAGTCAGTGAGTTGTTGGACAGTGTGTTGTTGGACAGTGTGTTGGGGTCAGTGTGTTGGGGTCAGTGTGTTGGGGACAGTGTGTTGATGTCAATTTGCTAGAGTGAGTGAGTTGTTGGACAGTGTGTTGGGGGTCAGTGTGTTGGGGACAGTGTGTTGGGGGCCAGTGTGTTGGGGTCAGTGTGTTGGGGACAGTGTGTTGGGGCCAGTGTGTTTGGGGACAGTGTGTTTCGGGGACAGTGTGTTTGGGGACAGTGTATTGGGGGCCAGTGGGTTGCGGTCAGTGTGTTGGTGTCAGTTTGCTAGAGTCAGTGAGTTGGTGGACAGTGTGTTGATGGACAGTGTGTTGTTGGACTGTGTGTTGGGGACAGTGTGTTGGGGTCAGTGTGTTGGGGACAGTGTGTTGATGTCAGTTTGCTAGAGTCAGTGAGTTGTTGGACAGTGTGTTGGGGACAGTGTGTTGGGGGACAATTTGTTTGGGGCCAGTTTGTTTGGGGCTAGTGTGTTGGGGTCAGTGTGTTGGGGTCAGTGTGTTGGGGTCAGTGCGTTGGGGTCAGTGTGTTAGGGTCAGTGAGTTGGTGGACAATGTGTTGTTGGACAGTTTGTTGGGTATCAGTGTGTTCTAATCAGTGTGTTGGGGGTCAGTGTGTTGGGGACAGTGTGTTGGGGGTCAGTGTGTTGGGGTCAGTGTGTTGGGGTCAGTATTTTGGGAGACAGTGTGTTGGTGGTCAATGTGTTGGGGTCAGTGTGTTGGGGACAGTGCGTTGGAGTCAGTGTGTTGGGGTCAGTATTTTGGGGGACAGTGTGTTGGGGACAGTGTGTTGGGGTCAGTATTTTGGGGGACAGTGTGTTGGGGTCAGTGTGTTGGGGGACAGTTTGTTTGGGGACAGTGTGTTGGGGGACAGTGTGTTGGGGTCAGTGTGTTGGGGACAGTGTGTTGATGTCAGTTTGCTAGAGTCAGTGAGTTGTTGGACAGTGTGTTGGGGACAGTGTGTTGGGGGACAATTTGTTTGGGGCCAGTTTGTTTGGGGCTAGTGTGTTGGGGTCAGTGTGTTGGGGTCAGTGTGTTGGGGTCAGTGCGTTGGGGTCAGTGTGTTAGGGTCAGTGAGTTGGTGGACAATGTGTTGTTGGACAGTTTGTTGGGTATCAGTGTGTTCTAATCAGTGTGTTGGGGGTCAGTGTGTTGGGGACAGTGTGTTGGGGGTCAGTGTGTTGGGGTCAGTATTTTGGGGGACAGTGTGTTGGTGGTCAATGTGTTGGGGTCAGTGTGTTGGGGACAGTGCGTTGGAGTCAGTGTGTTGGGGTCAGTATTTTGGGGGACAGTGTGTTGGGGACAGTGTGTTGGGGTCAGTATTTTGGGGGACAGTGTGTTGGGGTCAGTGTGATGGGGGACAGTTTGTTTGGGGACAGTGTGTTGGGGGACAGTTTGTTCGGGGCCACTGTGTTGGGGTCAGTGTGTTGGGGGTCAGTGTGTTGTGTGTCATTGTGTTGGTGGTCAGGGTGTAGGGCATCAGTGTGTCCGGGGTCAGTGCGTTGGGGACAGTGTGTTGGGGGACAGTGTGTTGGGGTCAGTGTGTTGGGGTCAGTGTGTTAGGGGTCAGTGTGTTGGGGACAGTGTGTTGGGGGACAGTGTGTTAGGGGTCAGTTTGTTGGGGGTCAGTGTGTTCGGGATCAGTGTGTTGGGGGTCAGTGTGTCATGCGTTGGTGTGTCAGTGTGTTGGAGGACAGTGTGTTGGGGGGACAGTGTGCCGGGGATCATTGTGTTGGTGGTCAGTGTGCTGGGGGGGCAGTGTGTTTGGTCAGTGATTCGGGGTCAGTGTGTTGGGGTCAGTGTGTTGGGGGACAGACAGCGTGTTGGGGTCAGTGTGTTGGGGTCAGTGTGTTGGGGTCAGTGTGTAGGGCATCAGTGTGTCGGGGGTCAGTGTGTTGGGGTCAGTGTGTTGGGGGTCAGTGTGTTGCCAGATGGTATGTTGGGGACAGTGTGTTGGGGACAGTATGTTTGGGGACAGTGTGTTTGGGGACAGTGTGTTGGGGACAGTGTGTTGGGGACAGTGTGTTGGGGGACAGACAGCATGTTGGGGTCAGTGTGTTGGGGTACTGTGTATTGGGGTCAGTGTGTTGCTGACATTGTGTTTGGGGACAGTGTGTTGGAGGGACAGTGTGTTTGGTGACAGTGTGTTGGGGACAGTGTGTTTGGGGTCAGTGTGTTGGGGACAGTGTGGTTGGGGCCAGTGTGTTGGGGGACAGTGTGTTGGGGTCAGTGTGTTGGTGTCAGTTTGCTAGAGTCAGTGAGTTGGTGGACAGTGTGTTGTTGGACAGTGTGTTGGGGTCAGTGTATTGGGGGCCAGTGTGTTGGGGTCAGTGTGTTGGGGACAGTGTGTTGATGTCAGTTTGCTAGAGTCAGTGAGTTGGTGGACAGTGTGTTGTTGGAAAGTGCGTTGGGGACAGTGTGTTGGGGACAGTGTGTTTGGGGACACTGTGTTGGGGACAGTGTGTTGGGGGCCAGTGTATTGGGGTCAGTGTGTTGGGGGCAGGTGTGTTGGGGGTCAGTGTGTTGGTGTCAGTTTGCTAGAGTCAGTGAGTTGGTGGACAATGTGTTGTTGGACAGTGTGTTGGGGTCAGTGTGTTGGGGGTCAGTGTGTCATGCGTTGGTGTGTCAGTGTGTTGGAGGACAGTGTGTAGGGAGGACAGTGTGTCGGGGGTCAGTGTGTTGGGGACAGTGTGTTGGGGGACAGACAGCGTGTTGGGGTCAGTGTGTTGGGGTCAGTGTGTAGGGCATCAGTGTGTCGGGGGTCAGTGTGTTGGGGTCAGTGTGTTGGGGGTCAGTGTGTTGCCAGACAGCGTGTTGGGGACAGTGTGTTGGGGACAGTATGTTTGGGGACAGTGTGTTTGGGGACAGTGTGTTTGGGGTCAGTGTGTTGGGGACAGTGTGTTGATGTCAGTTTGCTAGAGTCAGTGAGTTGGTGGACAGTGTGTTGTTGGACAGTGTGTTGGGGACAGTATGTTTGGGGACAGTGTGTTTGGGGCCAGTGTGTTGGGGTCAGTGTGTTGGGGACAGTGTGTTGATGTCAGTTTGCTAGAGTCAGTGAGTTGGTGGACAGTGTGTTGTTGGAAAGTGCGTTGGGGACAGTGTGTTGGGGACAGTGTATTTGGGGACAGTGTGTTGGGGACAGTGTGTTAGGGGTCAGTGTGTTGGGGGTCAGTGTGTTCGGGATCAGTGTGTTGGGGACAGTGTGTCATGCGTTGGTGTGTCAGTGTCTTGGTGGACAGTGTGTAGGGAGGACAGTGTGTTGGGGGATATGTGTTAGGGGTCAGTGTGTTGGGGGTCAGTTTGTTGGGGGTCAGTATTTTGGGGTCAGTGTGTTGGTAGTCAGTGTGTCATGCGTTGGTGTGTCACTGTGTTGGAGGACAGTGTGTTGGGGACAGTGTGTTGGGGGATATGTGTTAGGGGTCAGTTTGTTGGGGATCAGTGTGTTCAGGATCAGTGTGTTGGTGGTCAGTGTGTCATGCGTTGGTGTGTCAGTGTGTTGGAGGACAGTGTGTTGGGGGGGACAGTGTGCCGGGGTCATTGTGTTGGTGGTCAGTGTGTTGGGGTCAGTGTGTTGGGGGGCAGTGTGTTCGGTCAGCGATTCCGGGTCAGTGTGTTGGGGTCAGTGTGTTGGGGGACAGACAGCATGTTGGGGTCAGTGTGTTGGGGTCAGTGTGTTGGGGTACTGTGTATTGCGGTCAGTGTGTTGCTGACATTGTGTTTGGGGACAGTGTGTTGGAGGGACAGTGTGTTTGGTGACAGTGTGTTGGGGACAGTGTGTTTGGGGTCAGTGTGTTGGGCACAGTGTGTTTGGGGACAGTGTGTTGTTGGACAGTGTGTTGGGGTCAGTGTGTTGGGGTCAGTGTGTTAGGGGTCAGTGTGTTAGGGGTCAGTGTGTTGGGGTCAGTGAGTTGGTGGACAGTGTGTTGTTGGACAGTGCGTTGGTGTGTCAGTGTGTTGGAGGACAGTGTGTTGGGGGGACAGTGTGCCGGGGGTCAGTGTGTTGGTGGTCAGTGTGTTGGGGGGCAGTGTGTTCGGTCAGTGATTCGGGGTCAGTGTGTTGGGGTCAGTGTGTTGGGGGACAGACAGCGTGTTGGGGTCAGTGTGTTGGGGTCAGTGTGTTGGGGTCAGTGTGTAGGGCATCAGTGTGTCGGGGGTCAGTGTGTTGCCAGACAGCGTGTTGGGGACAGTGTGTTGGGGACAGTATGTTTGGGGACAGTGTGTTTGGGGACAGTGTGTTGGGGACAGTGTGTTGGGGGACAGACAGCATGTTGGGGTCAGTGTGTTGGGGTCAGTGTGTTGGGGTACTGTGGATTGGGGTCAGTGTGTTGCTGACATTGTGTTTGGGGACAGTGTGTTGGAGGGACAGTGTGTTTGGTGACAGTGTGTTGGGGACAGTGTGTTTGGGGCCAGTGTGTTGGGGGAAAGTGTGTTGGGGTCAGTATGTTGGTGTCAGTTTGCTAGAGTCAGTGAGTTGGTGGACAGTGTGTTGTTGGACAGTGTGTTGGCGTCAGTGTATTGGGGACAGTGTGTTGGGGACAGTATGATTGCGGACAGTGTGTTTGGGGACAGTGTGTTGGGGACAGTGTGTTGGGGGACAGACAGCATGTTGGGGTCAGTGTGTTGGGGGCAGTGTGTTGGGGGACAGTGTGTTGGGGACAGTGTGTTGGGGGACAGACAGCATGTTGGGGTCAGTGTGTTGGGGGCAGTGTGCTGGGGTACTGTGTATTGGGGTCAGTGTGTTGCTGACATTGTGTTTGGGGACAGTGTGTTGGAGGGACAGTGTGTTTGGTGACAGTGTGTTGGGGACAGTGAGTTGGGGACAGTGTGTTTGGGGCCAGTGTGTTGGGGAAAAGTGTGTTGGGGTCAGTATGTTGGTGTCAGTTTGCTAGAGTCAGTGAGTTGGTGGACAGTGTGTTGGGGTCAGTGTATTGGGGGCCAGTGTGTTGGGGTCAGTGTGTTGGGGACAGTGTGTTTATGTCAGTTTGCTAGAGTCAGTGAGTTGGTGGACAGTGTGTTGTTGGAAAGTGCGTTGGGGACAGTGTGTTGGGGACAGTGTGTTTGGGGACAGTGTGTTGGGGACAGTGTGTTGGGGGCCAGTGTGTTGGGGTCAGTATGTTGGGGGCAGGTGTGTTGGGGGTCAGTGTGTTGGTGTCAGTTTGCTAGAGTCAGTGAGTTGGTGGACAGTGTGTTGTTGGACAGTGTGTTGGGGTCAGTGTGTTGGGGGCAGTGTGTTAGGGGTCAGTGTGTTAGGGGTCAGTGTGTTGGGGTCAGTGAGTTGGTGGACAGTGTGTTGTTGGACAGTGCGTTGGGTGTCAGTGTGTTGGGGACAGTGCGTTGGGGTCAGTGTGTTGGAGTCAGTGTGCTGGGTGTCAGTGTGTTGGGATCAGTGTGTTGGGGTCAGTATTTTGCGGGACAGTGTGTTGGGGGTCAATGTGTTGGGGTCAGTGTGTTTGGGACAGTGCGTTGGGGTCAGTTTGTTGGGGTCAGTATTTTGGGGTACAGTGTGTCGGGGACAGTGTGTTCGGGTCAGTATTTTGGGGGACAGTGTGTTGCGGTCAGCGTGATTGGCGGACAGTTTGTTTGGGGACAGTGTGTTGGGGGACAATGTGTTCGGGGCCACTGTGTTGGGGTCAGTGTGTTGGGGGTCAGTGTGTTGTGGGTCATTGTGTTAGTGGTCAGGGTGTAGGGCATCAGTGTGTCTGGGATCAGTGCGTTGGTGACAGTGTGTTGGGGGACAGTGTGTTAGGGGGTCAGTTTGTTTGGGGTCAGTATGTTGGGGTCAGTGTGTTGGTAGTCAGTGTGTCATGTGTTGGTGTGTCACTGTGTTGGAGGACAGTGTGTTGGGGACAGTGTGTTGGGGGATATGTGTTAGGGGTCAGTTTGTTGGGGGTCAGTGTGTTCGGGATCAGTGTGTTGGGGGTCAGTGTGTCATGCGTTGGCGTGTCAGTGTGTTGGAGGACAGTGTGTAGGGAGGACAGTGTGTCGGGGGTCAGTGTGTTGGGGACAGTGTGTTGGGGGTCAGTTTGTTGGGGGTCAGTATTTTGGGGTCAGTGTGTTGGTAGTCAGTGTGTCATGCGTTGGTGTGTCACTGTGTTGGAGGACAGTGTGTTGTTGGACAGTGTGTTGGGGTCAGTGTAATGGGGACAGTGTGTTGGGGACAGTATGATTGCGGACAGTGTGTTTGGGGACAGTGTGTTGGGGACAGTGTGTTGGGGGACAGACAGCATGTTGGGGTCAGTGTGTTGGGGTACTGTGTATTGGGGTCAGTGTGTTGCTGACATTGTGTTTGGGGACAGTGTGTTGGAGGGACAGTGTGTTTGGTGACAGTGTGTTGGGGACAGTGAGTTGGGGGATATGTGTTAGGGGTCGGTTTGTTGGGGGTCAGTGTGTTCAGGATCAGTGTGTTGGTGGTCAGTGTGTCATGCATTGGTGTGTCAGTGTGTTGGAGGACAGTGTGTTGGGGGGACAGTGTGCCGGGGGTCATTGTGTTGGTGGTCAGTGTGTAGGGCATCAGTGCGTCGTGGGTCAGTGCGCTGGGGTCAGTGTGTTGGGGTCAGTGTGTTCGGTCAGCGATTCCGGGTCATTGTGTTGGGGTCAGTGTGTTGGGGGACAGACAGCATGTTGGGGTCAGTGTGTTGGGGGATATGTGTTAGGGGTCAGTGTGTTGGGGGTCAGTGTGTTCGGGATCAGTGTGTTGGGGACAGTGTGTCATGCGTTGGTGTGTCAGTGTCTTGGTGGACAGTGTGTAGGGAGGACAGTGTGTTGGGGGATATGTGTTAGGGGTCAGTGTGTTGGGGGTCAGTTTGTTGAGGGTCAGTATTTTGGGGTCAGTGTGTTGGTAGTCAGTGTGTCATGCGTTGGTGTGTCACTGTGTTGGAGGACAGTGTGTTGGGGACAGTGTGTTGGGGGATATGTGTTAGGGGTCAGTTTGTTGGGGATCAGTGTGTTCAGGATCAGTGTGTTGGTGGTCAGTGTGTCATGCGTTGGTGTGTCAGTGTGTTGGAGGACAGTGTGTTGGGGGGACAGTGTGCCGGGGGTCATTGTGTTGGTGGTCAGTGTGTAGGGCATCAGTGCGTCGTGGGTCAGTGCGCTGGGGTCAGTGTGTTGGGGTCAGTGTGTTGGGGGGCAGTGTGTTCGGTCAGCGATTCCGGGTCATTGTGTTGGGGTCAGTGTGTTGGGGGACAGACAGCATGTTGGGGTCAGTGTGTTGGGGTCAGTGTGTTGGGGTACTGTGTATTGGGGTCAGTGTGTTGCTGACATTGTGTTTGGGGACAGTGTGTTGGGGGGACAGTGTGTTGGGGTCAGTGTGTTGGGGACAGTGTGTTGGGGACAGTGTGTTGGTGGTCAGTGTGTCATGCGTTGGTGTGTCAGTGTGTTGGGGGACAGTGTGTTGGGGGATATGTGTTAGGGGTCAGTGTGTTGGGGGTCAGTTTGTTGGGGGTCAGTATTTTGGGGTCAGTGTGTTGGTAGTCAGTGTGTCATGCGTTGGTGTATCACTGTGTTGGAGGACAGTGTTTTGGGGACAGTGTGTTGGGGGATATGTGTTAGGGGTCAGTTTGTTGGGGATCAGTGTGTTCAGGATCAGTGTGTTGGTGGTCAGTGTGTCATGCGTTGGTGTGTCAGTGTGTTGGGGGACAGTGTGTTGGGGGGACAGTGTTTCGGGTGTCAGTGTGTTGGTTGTCAGTGTGTCGGGGGTCAGTCTGTTGGCGCTCAGTGTGCTGTGGGTCATTGTATTGGTGGTCAGTGTGTAGGGCATCAGTGTGTCGGGCGTCTGTGTGTTGGGGTCAGTTTGCTGGCGTCAGTGTGAAGGTGGTCAGAGTGTTGGAGGACATTGGGTTGGGGCCAGTGTGTTGGGGGTCAGTGTGTTGTGGGTCATTGTGTTGGTGGTCAGTGTGTAGGGGATCAGTGTGTCGGGGGTCAGTGTGTTGGGGACAGTGTGTTGGGGACAATGTGTTGGTGGACATTGTGTAGGGAGGACAGTGTGTTGGGGGATATGTGTTAGGGGTCAGTGTGTTGGGGGTCAGTTTGTTGGGGGTCAGTATTTTGGGGTCAGTGTGTTGGTAGTCAGTGTGTCATGCGTTGGTGTGTCACTGTGTTGGAGGACAGTGTGTTGGGGGATATGTGTTAGGAGTCAGTTTGTTGGGGATCAGTGTGTTCAGGATCAGTGTGTTGGTGGTCAGTGTGTCATGCGTTGGTGTGTCAGTGTGTTGGAGGACAGTGTGTTGGGGGGACAGTGTGCCGGGGTCATTGTGTTGGTGGTCAGTGTGTTGGGGTCAGTGTGTTGGGGGGCAGTGTGTTCGGTCAGCGATTCTGGGTCAGTGTGTTGGGGGTCAGTGTGTTGGGGGACAGACAGTATGTTGGGGTCAGTGTGTTGGGGTCAGTGTGTTGGGGTACTGTGTATTGGGGTCAGTGTGTTGCTGACATTGTGTTTGGGGACAGTGTGTTGGGGGGACAGTGTGTTGGGGTCAATGTGTTGGGGACAGTGTGTTGGGGACAGTGTGTTAGGGGTCAGTTTGTTGCGGGTCAGTGTGTTCGGGATCAGTGTGTTGGTGGTCAGTGTGTCATGCGTTGGTGTGTCAGTGTGTTGGGGGACAGTGTATTGGGGGGACAGTGTGTCGGGTGTCAGTGTGTTGGTTGTCAGTGTGTTGGGGGTCAGTCTGTTGGCGCTCAGTGTGCTGTGGGTCATTGTATTGGTGGTCAGTGTGTAGGGCATCAGTGTGTCGGGCGTCTGTGTGTTGGGGTCAGTTTGCTGGCGTCAGTGTGAAGGTGGTCAGAGTGTTGGAGGACATTGGGTTGGGGCCAGTGTGTTGGGGGTCAGTGTGTTGTGGGTCATTGTGTTGGTGGTCAGTGTGTAGGGGATCAGTGTGTCGGGGGTCAGTGTGTTGGGGACAGTGTGTTGGGGACAATGTATTGGTGGACAGTGTGTTGTGGGTCAGTGTGTTGGGGGTCAGTGTGTTGCCAGACAGTGTGTTAGGGGTCAGTGTGTTGGGGTCAGTGAGTTGGTGGGCAATGTGTTGTTGGACAGTTTGTTGGGTATCAGTGTGTCGGGGACAGTGCGTTGGGGTCAGTGTGTTGGGATCAATATTTTGGGGGACAGTGTGTTGGGGTCAGTATTTTGGGGACAGTTTGTTGGAGTCAGTGTGTTGGGGGAAAATGTGTTCGGGGCCACTGTGTTGTGGTCAGTGTGTTGGGAGTCAGTGTGTTGTGGGTCATTGTGTTGGTGGTCAGGGTGTAGGGCATCAGTGTGTCGGGGGTCAGTGCGTTGGGGGCAGTGTGTTGGGGGACAGTGTGTTGGGGTCAGTGTGTTGCGGTCAGTGTGTTAGGGGTCAGTGTGTTGGGGTCAGTGAGTTGGTGGACAATGTGTTGTTGGACAGTTTATTGGGTATCAGTGTGGTGGGGACAGTGTGTTGGGGGTCAGTGTGTTGGGGTCAGTGTGTTGGGGTCAGTATTTTGGAGGACAGTGTGTTGGGGGACAGTGCGTTGGGGTCAGTGTGTTGGGGTCAGTATTTTGGGGGACAGTGTGTTGGGGTCAGTATTTTTGTGGACAGTGTGTTGGGGACAGTGTGTTGGGGTCAGTATTTTGGGGGACAGTTAGTTGGGATCAGCGTGATGGGGGACAGTTTGTTTGGGGACAGTGTGTTGGGGGGCAATGTGTTTGGGGCCACTGTGTTGGGGTCAGTGTGTTGGGGTCAGTGTGTTGTGGGTCATTGCTTTGGTGGTCAGGGTGTAGGGCATCAGTGTGTCGGGGGTCAGTGCGTTGGGGACAGTGTGTTGGGGGACAGTGTGTTAGGGGTCAGTTTGTTGGGGGTCAGTATGTTGGCGTCAGTGTGTTGGTAGTCAGTGTGTCATGCGTTGGTGTGTCACTGTGTTGGAGGACAGTGTGTTGGGGACAGTGTGTTGGGGGATATGTGTTAGGGGTCAGTTTGTTGGGGGTCAGTGTGTTCGGGATCAGTGTGTTGGGGGTCAGTGTGTCATGCGTTGGTGTGTCAGTGTATTGGAGGACAGAGTGTTGGGGGGACAGTGTGCCGGGGGTCATTGTGTTGGTGGTCAGTGTGTAGGGCATCAGTGTGTCGTGGGTCAGTGCATTGGGGTCAGTGTGTTGGGGTCAGTGTGTTGGGGAGCAGTGTGTTCGGTCAGTGATTCGGGGTCAGTGTGTTGGGTCAGTGTGTTGGGGTCAGTGTGTAGGGCATCAGTGTGTCGGGGGTCAGTCTGTTGGGGTCAGTGTGTTGTGGGTCAGTGTGTTGCCAGACAGCGTGTTGGGGACAGTGTGTTGGGGACAGTATGTTTGGGGACAATGTGTTTGGGGACAGTGTGTTGGGGACAGTGTGTTTCGGGTCAGTGTGTTGGGGACAGTGTGTTTGGGGCCAGTGTGTTGGAGGACAGTGTGTTGGGGTCAGTGTGTTGGGGACAGTGTGTTGGGGGCCAGTGTGTTGGGGTCAGTGTGTTGGGGACAGTGTGTTGGGGTCAGTGTGTTGGGGTCAGTGTCATGGTGTCAGTTTGCTAGAGTCAGTGAGTTGGTGGACAGTGTGTTGTTGGACAGTGTGTTGGGGTCAGTGTATTGGGGGACAGTGTGTTGGGGTCAGTGTGTTGGGGACAGTGTGTTGATGTCAGTTTGCTAGAGTCAGTGAGTTGGTGGACAGTGTGTTGTTGGACAGTGCGTTGGGACGGTGTGTTGGGGACAGTGTGTTTGGGGACAGAGTGTTGGGGACAGTCTGTTGGTGGTCAGTGTGTCATGCGTTGGTGTGTCAGTGTGTTGGAGGACAGTGTGTTGGGGGGACAGCGTGCCGGGGTCATTGTGTTGGTGGTCAGTGTGTTGGGGTCAGTGTGTTGGGGGGCAGTGTGTTCGGTCAGCGATTCCGGGTCAGTGTGTTGGGGTCAGTGTGTTGGGGGACAGACAGCATGTTGGGGTCAGTGTGTTGGGGTCAGTGTGTTGGGGTACTGTCTATTGGGGTCAGTGTGTTGCTGACATTGTGTTTGGGGACAGTGTGTTGGAGGGACAGTGTGTTTGGCGACAGTGTGTTGGGGACAGTGTGTTTGGGGTCAATGTGTTGGGGACAGTGTGTTTGGGGCCAGTGTGTTGGGAGAAAGTGTGTTGGGGTCAGTATGTTGGTGTCAGTTTGCTAGAGTCAGTGAGTTGGTGGACAGAGTGTTGTTGGACAGTGTGTTGGGGTCAGTGTATTGGGGACAGTATGTCGGGGACAGTATGATTGCGGACTGTGTGTTTGGGGACAGTGTGTTGGGGACAGTGTGTTGGGGGACAGACAGCATGTTGGGGTCAGTGTGTTGGGGTCAGTGTTTTGGGGTACTGTGTATTGGGGTCAGTGTGTTGCTGACATTGTGTTTGGGGACAGTGTGTTGGAGGGACAGTGTGTTTGGTGACAGTGTGTTGGGGACAGTGTGTTGGGGTCAGTGTGTTTGGGGCCAGTGTGTTGGGGGAAAGTGTGTTGGGGTCAGTATGTTGGTGTCAGTTTGCTAGAGTCAGTGAGTTGGTGGACAGTGTGTTGTTGGACAGTGTGTTGGGGTCAGTGTATTGGGGGCCAGTGTGTTGGGGTCAGTGTGTTGGGGACAGTGTGTTTATGTCAGTTTGCTAGAGTCAGTGAGTTGGTGGACAGTGTGTTGTTGGAAAGTGCGTTGGGGACAGTGTGTTGGGGACAGTGTGTTTGGGGACAGAGTCTTGGGGACAGTGTGTTGGGGGCCAGTGTGTTGGGGTCAGTATGTTGGGGGCAGGTGTGTTGGGGGTCAGTGTGTTGGTGTCAGTTTGCTAGAGTCAGTGAGTTGGTGGACAGTGTGTTGTTGGACAGTGTGTTGGGGTCAGTGTGTTGGGGTCAGTGTGTTAGGGGTCAGTGTGTTAGGGGTCAGTGTGTTGGGGTCAGTGAGTTGGTGGACAGTGTGTTGTTGGACAGTGCGTTGGTGTGTCAGTGTGTTGGAGGACAGTGTGTTGGGGGTCATTGTGTTGGTGGTCAGTGTGTTGGGGGGCAGTGTGTTCGGTCAGTGATTCGGGGTCAGTGTGTTGGGGTCAGTGTGTTGGGGGACAGACAGCGTGTTGGGGTCAGTGTGTTGGGGTCAGTGTGTTGGGGTCAGTGTGTAGGGCATCAGTGTGTCGGGGGTCAGTGTGTTGGGGTCAGTGTGTTGGGGGTCAGTGTGTTGCCAGACAGCGTGTTGGGGACAGTGTGTTGGGGACAGTATGTTTGGGGACAGTGTGTTTGGGGACAGTGTGTTGGGGACAGTGTGTTGGGGGACAGACAGCATGTTGGGGCCAGTGTGTTGGGGTACTGTGGATTGGGGTCAGTGTGTTGCTGACATTGTGTTTGGGGACAGTGTGTTGGAGGGACAGTGTGTTTGGTGACAGTGTGTTGGGGACAGTGTGTTTGGGGTCAGTGTGTTGGGGACAGTGTGTTTGGGGCCAGTGTGTTGGGGGAAAGTGTGTTGGGGTCAGTATGTTGGTGTCAGTTTGCTAGAGTCAGTGAGTTGGTGGACAGTGTGTTGTTGGACAGTGTGTTGGCGTCAGTGCATTGGGGACAGTGTGTTGGGGACAGTATGATTGCGGACAGTGTGTTTGGGGACAGTGTGTTGGGGACAGTGTGTTGTGGGACAGACAGCATGTTGGGGTCAGTGTGTTGGGGACAGTGTGTTGGGGTACTGTGTATTGGGGTCAGTGTGTTGCTGACATTGTGTTTGGGGACAGTGTGTTGGAGGGACAGTGTGTTTGGTGACAGTGTGTTGGGGACAGTGTGTTGGGGACAGTGTGTTTGGGGCCAGTGTGTTGGGGGAAAGTGTGTTGGGGTCAGTATGTTGGTGTCAGTTTGCTAGAGTCAGTGAGTTGGTGGACAGTGTGTTGTTGGACAGTGTGTTGGGGTCAGTGTATTGGGGGTCAGTGTGTTGGGGTCAGTGTGTTGGGGACAGTGTGTTTATTTCAGTTTGCTAGAGTCAGTGAGTTGGTGGACAGTGTGTTGTTGGAAAGTGCGTTGGGGACAGTGTGTTGGGGACAGTGTGTTTGGGGACAGTGTGTTGGGGACAGTGTGTTGGGGGCCAGTGTTTTGGGGTCAGTATGTTGGGGGCAGGTGTGTTGGGGGTCAGTGTGTTGGTGTCAGTTTGCTAGAGTCAGTGAGTTGGTGGACAGTGTGTTGTTGGACAGTGTGTTGGGGTCAGTGTGTTGGGGTCAGTGTGTTAGGGGTCAGTGTGTTAGGGGTCAGTGTGTTGGGGTCAGTGAGTTGGTGGACAGTGTGTTGTTGGACAGTGCGTTGGGTGTCAGTGTGTTGGGGACAGTGCGTTGGGGTCAGTGTGTTGGAGTCAGTGTGCTGGGTGTCAGTGTGTTGGGATCAGTGTGTTGGGGTCAGTATTTTGCGGGACAGTGTGTTGGGGGTCAATGTGTTGGGGGTCAGTGTTTTTGGGACAGTGCGTTGGGGTCAGTTTGTTGGGGTCAGTATTTTGGGGGACAGTGTGTCGGGGACAGTGTGTTCGGGTCAGTATTTTGGGGGACAGTGTGTTGGGGTCAGCGTGATTGGCGGACAGTTTGTTTGGGGACTGTGTGTTGGGGGACAATGTGTTCGGGGCCACTGTGTTGGGGTCAGTGTGTTGGGGGTCAGTGTGTCCGGGGTCAGTGCGTTGGGGACAGTGTGTTGGGGGACAGTGTGTTAGGGGGTCAGTTTGTTTGGGGTCAGTATGTTGGGGTCAGTGTGTTGGTAGTCAGTGTGTCATGTGTTGGTGTGTCACTGTGTTGGAGGACAGTGTGTTGGGGACAGTGTGTTGGGGGATATGTGTTAGGGGTCAGTGTGTTGGGGGTCAGTTTGTTGGGGGTCAGTATTTTGGGGTCAGTGTGTTGGTAGTCAGTGTGTCATGCGTTGGTGTGTCACTGTGTTGGAGGACAGTGTGTTGTTGGAAGTGTGTTGGGGTCAGTGTAATGTGGACAGTGTGTTGGGGACAGTATGATTGCGGACAGTGTGTTTGGGGACAGTGTGTTGGGGACAGTGTGTTGGGGGACAGACAGCATGTTGGGGTCAGTGTGTTGGGGTCAGTGTGTTGCTGACAATGTGTTTGGGGACAGTGTTTTGGAGGGACAGTGTGTTTGGTGACAGTGTGTTGGGGACAGTGAGTTGGGGGATATGTGTTAGGGGTCGGTGTGTTGGGGGTCAGTGTGTTCAGGATCAGTGTGTTGGTGGTCAGTGTGTCATGCGTTGGTGTGTCAGTGTGTTGGAGGACAGTGTGTTGGGGGGACAGTGTGCCGGGGGTCATTGTGTTGGTGGTCAGTGTGTAGGGCATCAGTGCGTCGTGGGTCAGTGCGCTGGGGTCAGTGTGTTGGGGTCAGTGTGTTGGGGGGCAGTGTGTTCGGTCAGCGATTCCGAATCATTGTGTTGGGGTCAGTGTGTTGAGGGACAGACAGCATGTTGGGGTCAGTGTGTTGGGGTCAGTGTGTTGGGGTACTGTGTATTGGGGTCAGTGTGTTGCTGACATTGTGTTTGGGGACAGTGTGTTGGGGGGACAGTGTGTTGGGGTCAGTGTGTTGGGGACAGTGTGTTGGGGACAGTGTGTTAGGGGTCAGTTTGTTGCGGGTCAGTGTGTTCGGGATCAGTGTGTTGGTGGTCAGTGTGTCATGCGTTGGTGTGTCAGTGTGTTGGGGGACAGTGTGTTGGGGGGACAGTGTGTCGGGTGTCAGTTTGTTGGTTGTCAGTGTGTTGGGGGTCAGTCTGTTGGCGCTCAGTGTGCTGTGGGTCATTGTCTTGGTGGTCAGTGTGTAGGGCATCAGTGTGTCGGGCGTCTGTGTGTTGGGGTCAGTTTGCTGGCGTCAGTGTGAAGGTGGTCAGAGTGTTGGAGGACATTGGGTTGGGGCCAGTGTGTTGGGGGTCAGTGTGTTGTGGGTCATTGTGTTGGTGGTCAGTGTGTAGGGGATCAGTGTGTCGGGGGTCAGTGTGTTGGGGACAGTGTGTTGGGGACAATGTGTTGGTGGACAGTGTGTAGGGAGGACAGTGTGTTGGGGGATATGTGTTAGGGGTCAGTGTGTTGGGGGTCAGTTTGTTGGGGGTCAGTATTTTGGGGTCAGTGTGTTGGTAGTCAGTGTGTCATGCGTTGGTGTGTCACTGTGTTGGAGGACAGTGTGTTGGGGACAGTGTGTTGGGGGATATGTGTTAGGGGTCAGTTTGTTGGGGGTCAGTGTGTTCGGGATCAGTGTGTTGGTGGTCAGTGTGTCATGCGTGGGTGTGTCAGTGTGTTGGGGGACAGTGTATTGGGGGGACAGTGTGTCGGGGGTCAGTGTATTGGTGGTCAGTGTGTTGGGGGTCAGTCTGTTGGGGCTCAGTGTGCTGTGGGTCATTGTGTTGGTGGTCAGTGTGTAGGGCATCAGTGTGTCGGGAGTCAGTGCGTTGGGGTCAGTGTGTTGGGGGGGCAGTGTGTTCGGTCAGTGATTCGGGGGCAGTGTGTTGGGGTCAGTGTGTTGGGGGACAGACAACATGTTGTGGTCAGTGTGTTGGGCTCAATGTGTTGGGGTCAGTGTGTTGGGGTACTGTGTATTGGGGTCAGTGTGATGCTGACATTGTGTTGGGGGACAGTGTGTTGGGGGACAGTGTGTTGGTGGGACAGTGTGTTGGAGGGACAATGTGTTGGGGGGACAGTGTGTTGGGGTCAGTGTGTTGGGGACAGTGTGTTGGGGACAGTGTGTTGGGGACAGTTTGTTGAGGGTCAGAGTGTTCGGGATCAGTGTGTTGGTGGTCAGTGTGTCATGCGTTGGTGTGTCACTGTGTTGGGGGACAGTGTGTTGGGGGGACAGTATGTCAGGCGTCTGTGTGTTGGGGTCAGTTTGTTGGCGTCAGTGTGAAGGCGGTCAGAGTATTGGAGGTCGGTGGGTTGTGGCCAGTGTGTTGGGGATCAGTGCGTTGTGGGTCATTGTGTTGGTGGTCAGTTTGTAGGGCATCCGTGTGTCGGGGGTCAGTGTATTGGGCACAGTGTGTTGGTGGACAGTGTGTTGGGGTCAGTGTGTTGGGGTCAGTGTGTTGGGGGTCAGTGTGTTGCCAGACAGTGTGTTGGGGACAGCGTGTTTGGGGACAGTGTGTTTGGGGACAGTGTGTTGGGGGCCAGTGTGTTGGGGTCAGTGTGTTGGGGACAGTTTGTTGGGGACAGTGTGTTGGGGATAGTGTGTTTGGGGACAGTGTGTTTTGGGGACAGTGTGTTCGGGGACAGTGTGTTGGGGGCCAGTGTGTTGGTGTCAGTTTGCTAGGGTCAGTGAGTTGGTGGACAGTGTGTTGTTGGACAGTGTGTTGTTGGACAGTGTGTTGGGGTCAGTGTGTTGGGGTCAGTGTGTTGGGGTCAGTGTGTTGGTGTCAGTTTGCTAGAGTCAGTGAGTTGGTGGACAGTGTGTTGTTGGACAGTGTGTTTGGGGTCAGTGTGTTGGGGTCAGTGTGTTGGGGACAGTGTGTTGGGGTCAGTGTGTTGGGGGCCAGTGTGTTGCGGTCTGTGTGTTGGTGTCAGTTTGCTATAGTCAGTGAGTTGGTGGACAGTGTGTTGTTGGACAGTGTGTTGGCGTCAGTGTGTTGGGGATAGTGTGTTTGGGGACAGTGTGTTTTGGGGACAGTGTGTTCGGGGACAGTGTGTTGGGGGCCAGTGTGTTGCGGTCAGTGTGTTGGTGTCAGTTTGCTAGGGTCAGTGAGTTGGTGGACAGTGTGTTGTTGGACAGTGTGTTGTTGGACAGTGTGTTGGGGTCAGTGTGTTGGGGGCCAGTGTGTTGGGGTCAGTGTGTTGGGGTCAGTGTGTTGGTGTCAGTTTGCTAGAGTCAGTGAGTTGGTGGACAGTGTGTTGTTGGACAGTGTGTTTGGGGTCAGTGTGTTGGGGTCAGTGTGTTGGGGACAGTGTGTTGGGGTCAGTGTGTTGGGGGCCAGTGTGTTGCGGTCTGTGTGTTGGTGTCAGTTTGCTATAGTCAGTGAGTTGGTGGACAGTGTGTTGTTGGACAGTGTGTTGCCGTCAGTGTGTTGGGGTCAGTGTGATGATGTCAGTTTGCTGGAGTCAGTGAGTTGTTGGACAGTGTGTTGGGGGTCAGTGTGTTGGGGACAGTGTGTTGATGTCAGTTTGCTAGAGTCAGTGAGTTGTTGGATAGTGTGTTGGGGACAGTGTGTTGGGGGACAGTTTGTTTGGGGCCAGTTTGTTTGGGGCCAGTGTGTTGGGGACAGTGTGTTGGGGTCAGTGTGTTGGGGGCCAGTGTGTTGGGGGCCAGTGTGTTGCGGTCTGTGTGTTGGTGTCAGTTTGCTACGGTCAGTGAGTTGGTGGACAGTGTGTTGTTGGACAGTGTGTTGGGGTCAGTGTGTTGGGGACAGTGTGTTGACGTCAGTTTGCTGGAGTCAGTGGGTTGTTGGACAGTGTGTTGGGGGTCAGTGTGTTGGGGACAGTGTGTTGATGTCAGTTTGCTAGAGTCAGTGAGTTGTTGGATAGTGTGTTGGGGACAGTGTGTTGGGGGACAGTTTGTTTGGGGCCAGTTTGTTTGGGGCCAGTGTGTTGGGGTCAGTGTGTTGTGGTCAGTGTGTTGGGGTCAGTGTGTTAGGGGTCAGTGTGTTGGGGTCAGTGAGTTGGTGGACAGTGTGTTGTTGGACAGTTTGTTGGGTATCAGTGTGTTGGGATCAGTGCGTTGGGCGTCAGTGTGTTGGGGTCAGTGTGTTGGGGTTAGTATTTTGGGGGACAGTGTGTTGGGGGCCAGTGTGTGGGGGTCAGTGTGTTGGTAGTCAGTGTGTCATGTGTTGGTGTGTCACTGTGTTGGAGGACAGTGTGTTGGGGACAATGTGTTGGGGGATATGTGTTAGGTGTCAGTTTGTTGGGGGTCAGTGTGTTCGGGATCAGTGTGTTGGGGGTCAGTGTGTCATGCGTTGGTGTGTCAGTGTGTTGGAGGACAGTGTGTTGGGGGGACAGTGTGCCGGGGGTCATTGTGTTGGTGGTCAGTGTGTAGGGCATCAGTGTGTCGTGGGTCAGTGCGTTAGGGTCAGTGTGTTGGGGGGCAGTGTGTTGGGTCAGTGATTCCGGGTCAGTGTGTTGGGGTCAGTGTGTTGGGGGACAGACAGCATGTTGGAGTCAGTGTGTTGGGGTCAGTGTGTTGGGGTCAGTTTGCTGGCGTCAGTGTGAAGGTGGTCAGAGTGTTGGAGGACAGTGTGTTGGGGCTAGTGTGTTGGGGGTCAGTGTGTTGTGGGTCATTGTGTTGGTGGTCAGTGTGTAGGTGATCAGTGTGTCGGGGGTCAGTATGTTGGGGACAGTGTGTTGGTGGACAGTGTGTTGTTGGACAGTGTGTTGGTGGACAGTATGTTGTTGGACATTGTGTTGGGGTCAGTGTGTTGGGGGACAGTGTGTTTGGGGACAGTGTGTTGGGGGCCAGTGTGTTGGGGGTCAGAGTGTTGCCAGACAGTGTGTGGGGACTGTGTGTTGGGGACAGTGTGTTGGGGGACAGTGTGTTTGGGGACAGTGTGTTGGGGGCCAGTGTGTTGGGGACAGTGTGTTGGGGGCCAGTGTGTTGCGGTCTGTGTGTTGGTGTCAGTTTGCTACGGTCAGTGAGTTGGTGGACAGTGTGTTGTTGGACAGTGTGTTGGGGTCAGTGTGTTGGGGACAGTGTGTTGACGTCAGTTTGCTGGAGTCAGTGGGTTGTTGGACAGTGTGTTGGGGGTCAGTGTGTTGGGGACAGTGTGTTGATGTCAGTTTGCTAGAGTCAGTGAGTTGTTGGATAGTGTGTTGGGGACAGTGTGTTGGGGGACAGTTTGTTTGGGGCCAGTTTGTTTGGGGCCAGTGTGTTGGGGTCAGTGTGTTGTGGTCAGTGTGTTGGGGTCAGTGTGTTAGGGGTCAGTGTGTTGGGGTCAGTGAGTTGGTGGACAGTGTGTTGTTGGACAGTTTGTTGGGTATCAGTGTGTTGGGATCAGTGCGTTGGGCGTCAGTGTGTTGGGGTCAGTGTGTTGGGGTTAGTATTTTGGGGGACAGTGTGTTGGGGGCCAGTGTGTGGGGGTCAGTGTGTTGGTAGTCAGTGTGTCATGTGTTGGTGTGTCACTGTGTTGGAGGACAGTGTGTTGGGGACAATGTGTTGGGGGATATGTGTTAGGTGTCAGTTTGTTGGGGGTCAGTGTGTTCGGGATCAGTGTGTTGGGGGTCAGTGTGTCATGCGTTGGTGTGTCAGTGTGTTGGAGGACAGTGTGTTGGGGGGACAGTGTGCCGGGGGTCATTGTGTTGGTGGTCAGTGTGTAGGGCATCAGTGTGTCGTGGGTCAGTGCGTTAGGGTCAGTGTGTTGGGGGGCAGTGTGTTGGGTCAGTGATTCCGGGTCAGTGTGTTGGGGTCAGTGTGTTGGGGACAATGTGTTGGGGGATATGTGTTAGGTGTCAGTTTGTTGGGGGTCAGTGTGTTCGGGATCAGTGTGTTGGGGGTCAGTGTGTCATGCGTTGGTGTGTCAGTGTGTTGGAGGACAGTGTGTTGGGGGGACAGTGTGCCGGGGGTCATTGTGTTGGTGGTCAGTGTGTAGGGCATCAGTGTGTCGTGGGTCAGTGCGTTAGGGTCAGTGTGTTGGGGGGCAGTGTGTTGGGTCAGTGATTCCGGGTCAGTGTGTTGGGGGGCAGTGTGTTGGGTCAGTGATTCCGGGTCAGTGTGTTGGGGACAGTGCGTTGGAGTCAGTGTGTTGGGGTCAGTATTTTGGGGGACAGTGTGTTGGGGACAGTGTGTTGGGGTCAGTATTTTGGGGGACAGTGTGTTGGGGTCAGTGTGATGGGGGACAGTTTGTTTGGGGACAGTGTGTTGGGGGACAGTGTGTTGGGGTCAGTGTGTTGGGGACAGTGTGTTGATGTCAGTTTGCTAGAGTCAGTGAGTTGTTGGACAGTGTGTTGGGGACAGTGTGTTGGGGGACAATTTGTTTGGGGCCAGTTTGTTTGGGGCTAGTGTGTTGGGGTCAGTGTGTTGGGGTCAGTGTGTTGGGGTCAGTGCGTTGGGGTCAGTGTGTTAGGGTCAGTGAGTTGGTGGACAATGTGTTGTTGGACAGTTTGTTGGGTATCAGTGTGTTCTAATCAGTGTGTTGGGGGTCAGTGTGTTGGGGACAGTGTGTTGGGGGTCAGTGTGTTGGGGTCAGTATTTTGGGGGACAGTGTGTTGGTGGTCAATGTGTTGGGGTCAGTGTGTTGGGGACAGTGCGTTGGAGTCAGTGTGTTGGGGTCAGTATTTTGGGGGACAGTGTGTTGGGGACAGTGTGTTGGGGTCAGTATTTTGGGGGACAGTGTGTTGGGGTCAGTGTGATGGGGGACAGTTTGTTTGGGGACAGTGTGTTGGGGGACAGTTTGTTCGGGGCCACTGTGTTGGGGTCAGTGTGTTGGGGGTCAGTGTGTTGTGTGTCATTGTGTTGGTGGTCAGGGTGTAGGGCATCAGTGTGTCCGGGGTCAGTGCGTTGGGGACAGTATGTTGGTGTCAGTTTGCTAGAGTCAGTGAGTTGGTGGACAGTGTGTTGTTGGACAGTGTGTTGGGGTCAGTGTATTGGGGGTCAGTGTGTTGGGGTCAGTGTGTTGGGGACAGTGTGTTTATTTCAGTTTGCTAGAGTCAGTGAGTTGGTGGACAGTGTGTTGTTGGAAAGTGCGTTGGGGACAGTGTGTTGGGGACAGTGTGTTTGGGGACAGTGTGTTGGGGACAGTGTGTTGGGGGCCAGTGTTTTGGGGTCAGTATGTTGGGGGCAGGTGTGTTGGGGGTCAGTGTGTTGGTGTCAGTTTGCTAGAGTCAGTGAGTTGGTGGACAGTGTGTTGTTGGACAGTGTGTTGGGGTCAGTGTGTTGGGGTCAGTGTGTTAGGGGTCAGTGTGTTAGGGGTCAGTGTGTTGGGGTCAGTGAGTTGGTGGACAGTGTGTTGTTGGACAGTGCGTTGGGTGTCAGTGTGTTGGGGACAGTGCGTTGGGGTCAGTGTGTTGGAGTCAGTGTGCTGGGTGTCAGTGTGTTGGGATCAGTGTGTTGGGGTCAGTATTTTGCGGGACAGTGTGTTGGGGGTCAATGTGTTGGGGGTCAGTGTTTTTGGGACAGTGCGTTGGGGTCAGTTTGTTGGGGTCAGTATTTTGGGGGACAGTGTGTCGGGGACAGTGTGTTCGGGTCAGTATTTTGGGGGACAGTGTGTTGGGGTCAGCGTGATTGGCGGACAGTTTGTTTGGGGACTGTGTGTTGGGGGACAATGTGTTCGGGGCCACTGTGTTGGGGTCAGTGTGTTGGGGGTCAGTGTGTTGTGGGTCATTGTGTTAGTGGTCAGGGTGTAGGGCATCAGTGTGTCCGGGGTCAGTGCGTTGGGGACAGTGTGTTGGGGGACAGTGTGTTAGGGGGTCAGTTTGTTTGGGGTCAGTATGTTGGGGTCAGTGTGTTGGTAGTCAGTGTGTCATGTGTTGGTGTGTCACTGTGTTGGAGGACAGTGTGTTGGGGACAGTGTGTTGGGGGATATGTGTTAGGGGTCAGTGTGTTGGGGGTCAGTTTGTTGGGGGTCAGTATTTTGGGGTCAGTGTGTTGGTAGTCAGTGTGTCATGCGTTGGTGTGTCACTGTGTTGGAGGACAGTGTGTTGTTGGAAGTGTGTTGGGGTCAGTGTAATGTGGACAGTGTGTTGGGGACAGTATGATTGCGGACAGTGTGTTTGGGGACAGTGTGTTGGGGACAGTGTGTTGGGGGACAGACAGCATGTTGGGGTCAGTGTGTTGGGGTCAGTGTGTTGCTGACAATGTGTTTGGGGACAGTGTTTTGGAGGGACAGTGTGTTTGGTGACAGTGTGTTGGGGACAGTGAGTTGGGGGATATGTGTTAGGGGTCGGTGTGTTGGGGGTCAGTGTGTTCAGGATCAGTGTGTTGGTGGTCAGTGTGTCATGCGTTGGTGTGTCAGTGTGTTGGAGGACAGTGTGTTGGGGGGACAGTGTGCCGGGGGTCATTGTGTTGGTGGTCAGTGTGTAGGGCATCAGTGCGTCGTGGGTCAGTGCGCTGGGGTCAGTGTGTTGGGGTCAGTGTGTTGGGGGGCAGTGTGTTCGGTCAGCGATTCCGAATCATTGTGTTGGGGTCAGTGTGTTGAGGGACAGACAGCATGTTGGGGTCAGTGTGTTGGGGTCAGTGTGTTGGGGTACTGTGTATTGGGGTCAGTGTGTTGCTGACATTGTGTTTGGGGACAGTGTGTTGGGGGGACAGTGTGTTGGGGTCAGTGTGTTGGGGACAGTGTGTTGGGGACAGTGTGTTAGGGGTCAGTTTGTTGCGGGTCAGTGTGTTCGGGATCAGTGTGTTGGTGGTCAGTGTGTCATGCGTTGGTGTGTCAGTGTGTTGGGGGACAGTGTGTTGGGGGGACAGTGTGTCGGGTGTCAGTTTGTTGGTTGTCAGTGTGTTGGGGGTCAGTCTGTTGGCGCTCAGTGTGCTGTGGGTCATTGTCTTGGTGGTCAGTGTGTAGGGCATCAGTGTGTCGGGCGTCTGTGTGTTGGGGTCAGTTTGCTGGCGTCAGTGTGAAGGTGGTCAGAGTGTTGGAGGACATTGGGTTGGGGCCAGTGTGTTGGGGGTCAGTGTGTTGTGGGTCATTGTGTTGGTGGTCAGTGTGTAGGGGATCAGTGTGTCGGGGGTCAGTGTGTTGGGGACAGTGTGTTGGGGACAATGTGTTGGTGGACAGTGTGTAGGGAGGACAGTGTGTTGGGGGATATGTGTTAGGGGTCAGTGTGTTGGGGGTCAGTTTGTTGGGGGTCAGTATTTTGGGGTCAGTGTGTTGGTAGTCAGTGTGTCATGCGTTGGTGTGTCACTGTGTTGGAGGACAGTGTGTTGGGGACAGTGTGTTGGGGGATATGTGTTAGGGGTCAGTTTGTTGGGGGTCAGTGTGTTCGGGATCAGTGTGTTGGTGGTCAGTGTGTCATGCGTGGGTGTGTCAGTGTGTTGGGGGACAGTGTATTGGGGGGACAGTGTGTCGGGGGTCAGTGTATTGGTGGTCAGTGTGTTGGGGGTCAGTCTGTTGGGGCTCAGTGTGCTGTGGGTCATTGTGTTGGTGGTCAGTGTGTAGGGCATCAGTGTGTCGGGAGTCAGTGCGTTGGGGTCAGTGTGTTGGGGGGGCAGTGTGTTCGGTCAGTGATTCGGGGGCAGTGTGTTGGGGTCAGTGTGTTGGGGGACAGACAACATGTTGTGGTCAGTGTGTTGGGCTCAATGTGTTGGGGTCAGTGTGTTGGGGTACTGTGTATTGGGGTCAGTGTGATGCTGACATTGTGTTGGGGGACAGTGTGTTGGGGGACAGTGTGTTGGTGGGACAGTGTGTTGGAGGGACAATGTGTTGGGGGGACAGTGTGTTGGGGTCAGTGTGTTGGGGACAGTGTGTTGGGGACAGTGTGTTGGGGACAGTTTGTTGAGGGTCAGAGTGTTCGGGATCAGTGTGTTGGTGGTCAGTGTGTCATGCGTTGGTGTGTCACTGTGTTGGGGGACAGTGTGTTGGGGGGACAGTATGTCAGGCGTCTGTGTGTTGGGGTCAGTTTGTTGGCGTCAGTGTGAAGGCGGTCAGAGTATTGGAGGTCGGTGGGTTGTGGCCAGTGTGTTGGGGATCAGTGCGTTGTGGGTCATTGTGTTGGTGGTCAGTTTGTAGGGCATCCGTGTGTCGGGGGTCAGTGTATTGGGCACAGTGTGTTGGTGGACAGTGTGTTGGGGTCAGTGTGTTGGGGTCAGTGTGTTGGGGGTCAGTGTGTTGCCAGACAGTGTGTTGGGGACAGCGTGTTTGGGGACAGTGTGTTTGGGGACAGTGTGTTGGGGGCCAGTGTGTTGGGGTCAGTGTGTTGGGGACAGTTTGTTGGGGACAGTGTGTTGGGGATAGTGTGTTTGGGGACAGTGTGTTTTGGGGACAGTGTGTTCGGGGACAGTGTGTTGGGGGCCAGTGTGTTGGTGTCAGTTTGCTAGGGTCAGTGAGTTGGTGGACAGTGTGTTGTTGGACAGTGTGTTGTTGGACAGTGTGTTGGGGTCAGTGTGTTGGGGTCAGTGTGTTGGGGTCAGTGTGTTGGTGTCAGTTTGCTAGAGTCAGTGAGTTGGTGGACAGTGTGTTGTTGGACAGTGTGTTTGGGGTCAGTGTGTTGGGGTCAGTGTGTTGGGGACAGTGTGTTGGGGTCAGTGTGTTGGGGGCCAGTGTGTTGCGGTCTGTGTGTTGGTGTCAGTTTGCTATAGTCAGTGAGTTGGTGGACAGTGTGTTGTTGGACAGTGTGTTGGCGTCAGTGTGTTGGGGATAGTGTGTTTGGGGACAGTGTGTTTTGGGGACAGTGTGTTCGGGGACAGTGTGTTGGGGGCCAGTGTGTTGCGGTCAGTGTGTTGGTGTCAGTTTGCTAGGGTCAGTGAGTTGGTGGACAGTGTGTTGTTGGACAGTGTGTTGTTGGACAGTGTGTTGGGGTCAGTGTGTTGGGGGCCAGTGTGTTGGGGTCAGTGTGTTGGGGTCAGTGTGTTGGTGTCAGTTTGCTAGAGTCAGTGAGTTGGTGGACAGTGTGTTGTTGGACAGTGTGTTTGGGGTCAGTGTGTTGGGGTCAGTGTGTTGGGGACAGTGTGTTGGGGTCAGTGTGTTGGGGGCCAGTGTGTTGCGGTCTGTGTGTTGGTGTCAGTTTGCTATAGTCAGTGAGTTGGTGGACAGTGTGTTGTTGGACAGTGTGTTGCCGTCAGTGTGTTGGGGTCAGTGTGATGATGTCAGTTTGCTGGAGTCAGTGAGTTGTTGGACAGTGTGTTGGGGGTCAGTGTGTTGGGGACAGTGTGTTGATGTCAGTTTGCTAGAGTCAGTGAGTTGTTGGATAGTGTGTTGGGGACAGTGTGTTGGGGGACAGTTTGTTTGGGGCCAGTTTGTTTGGGGCCAGTGTGTTGGGGACAGTGTGTTGGGGTCAGTGTGTTGGGGGCCAGTGTGTTGGGGGCCAGTGTGTTGCGGTCTGTGTGTTGGTGTCAGTTTGCTACGGTCAGTGAGTTGGTGGACAGTGTGTTGTTGGACAGTGTGTTGGGGTCAGTGTGTTGGGGACAGTGTGTTGACGTCAGTTTGCTGGAGTCAGTGGGTTGTTGGACAGTGTGTTGGGGGTCAGTGTGTTGGGGACAGTGTGTTGATGTCAGTTTGCTAGAGTCAGTGAGTTGTTGGATAGTGTGTTGGGGACAGTGTGTTGGGGGACAGTTTGTTTGGGGCCAGTTTGTTTGGGGCCAGTGTGTTTGGGGTCAGTGTGTTGTGGTCAGTGTGTTGGGGTCAGTGTGTTAGGGGTCAGTGTGTTGGGGTCAGTGTGTTGGTGGACAGTGTGTTGTTGGACAGTTTGTTGGGTATCAGTGTGTTGGGATCAGTGCGTTGGGCGTCAGTGTGTTGGGGTCAGTGTGTTGGGGTTAGTATTTTGGGGGACAGTGTGTTGGGGGCCAGTGTGTGGGGGTCAGTGTGTTGGTAGTCAGTGTGTCATGTGTTGGTGTGTCACTGTGTTGGAGGACAGTGTGTTGGGGACAATGTGTTGGGGGATATGTGTTAGGTGTCAGTTTGTTGGGGGTCAGTGTGTTCGGGATCAGTGTGTTGGGGGTCAGTGTGTCATGCGTTGGTGTGTCAGTGTGTTGGAGGACAGTGTGTTGGGGGGACAGTGTGCCGGGGGTCATTGTGTTGGTGGTCAGTGTGTAGGGCATCAGTGTGTCGTGGGTCAGTGCGTTAGGGTCAGTGTGTTGGGGGGCAGTGTGTTGGGTCAGTGATTCCGGGTCAGTGTGTTGGGGTCAGTGTGTTGGGGGACAGACAGCATGTTGGAGTCAGTGTGTTGGGGTCAGTGTGTTGGGGTCAGTTTGCTGGCGTCAGTGTGAAGGTGGTCAGAGTGTTGGAGGACAGTGTGTTGGGGCTAGTGTGTTGGGGGTCAGTGTGTTGTGGGTCATTGTGTTGGTGGTCAGTGTGTAGGTGATCAGTGTGTCGGGGGTCAGTATGTTGGGGACAGTGTGTTGGTGGACAGTGTGTTGTTGGACAGTGTGTTGGTGGACAGTATGTTGTTGGACATTGTGTTGGGGTCAGTGTGTTGGGGGACAGTGTGTTTGGGGACAGTGTGTTGGGGGCCAGTGTGTTGGGGGTCAGAGTGTTGCCAGACAGTGTGTGGGGACTGTGTGTTGGGGACAGTGTGTTGGGGGACAGTGTGTTTGGGGACAGTGTGTTGGGGGCCAGTGTGTTGGGGACAGTGTGTTGGGGGCCAGTGTGTTGCGGTCTGTGTGTTGGTGTCAGTTTGCTACGGTCAGTGAGTTGGTGGACAGTGTGTTGTTGGACAGTGTGTTGGGGTCAGTGTGTTGGGGACAGTGTGTTGACGTCAGTTTGCTGGAGTCAGTGGGTTGTTGGACAGTGTGTTGGGGGTCAGTGTGTTGGGGACAGTGTGTTGATGTCAGTTTGCTAGAGTCAGTGAGTTGTTGGATAGTGTGTTGGGGACAGTGTGTTGGGGGACAGTTTGTTTGGGGCCAGTTTGTTTGGGGCCAGTGTGTTGGGGTCAGTGTGTTGTGGTCAGTGTGTTGGGGTCAGTGTGTTAGGGGTCAGTGTGTTGGGGTCAGTGAGTTGGTGGACAGTGTGTTGTTGGACAGTTTGTTGGGTATCAGTGTGTTGGGATCAGTGCGTTGGGCGTCAGTGTGTTGGGGTCAGTGTGTTGGGGTTAGTATTTTGGGGGACAGTGTGTTGGGGGCCAGTGTGTGGGGGTCAGTGTGTTGGTAGTCAGTGTGTCATGTGTTGGTGTGTCACTGTGTTGGAGGACAGTGTGTTGGGGACAATGTGTTGGGGGATATGTGTTAGGTGTCAGTTTGTTGGGGGTCAGTGTGTTCGGGATCAGTGTGTTGGGGGTCAGTGTGTCATGCGTTGGTGTGTCAGTGTGTTGGAGGACAGTGTGTTGGGGGGACAGTGTGCCGGGGGTCATTGTGTTGGTGGTCAGTGTGTAGGGCATCAGTGTGTCGTGGGTCAGTGCGTTAGGGTCAGTGTGTTGGGGGGCAGTGTGTTGGGTCAGTGATTCCGGGTCAGTGTGTTGGGGTCAGTGTGTTGGGGACAATGTGTTGGGGGATATGTGTTAGGTGTCAGTTTGTTGGGGGTCAGTGTGTTCGGGATCAGTGTGTTGGGGGTCAGTGTGTCATGCGTTGGTGTGTCAGTGTGTTGGAGGACAGTGTGTTGGGGGGACAGTGTGCCGGGGGTCATTGTGTTGGTGGTCAGTGTGTAGGGCATCAGTGTGTCGTGGGTCAGTGCGTTAGGGTCAGTGTGTTGGGGGGCAGTGTGTTGGGTCAGTGATTCCGGGTCAGTGTGTTGGGGGGCAGTGTGTTGGGTCAGTGATTCCGGGTCAGTGTGTTGGGGACAGTGCGTTGGAGTCAGTGTGTTGGGGTCAGTATTTTGGGGGACAGTGTGTTGGGGACAGTGTGTTGGGGTCAGTATTTTGGGGGACAGTGTGTTGGGGTCAGTGTGATGGGGGACAGTGTGTTTGGGGACAGTGTGTTGGGGGACAGTGTGTTGGGGTCAGTGTGTTGGGGACAGTGTGTTGATGTCAGTTTGCTAGAGTCAGTGAGTTGTTGGACAGTGTGTTGGGGACAGTGTGTTGGGGGACAATTTGTTTGGGGCCAGTTTGTTTGGGGCTAGTGTGTTGGGGTCAGTGTGTTGGGGTCAGTGTGTTGGGGTCAGTGCGTTGGGGTCAGTGTGTTAGGGTCAGTGAGTTGGTGGACAATGTGTTGTTGGACAGTTTGTTGGGTATCAGTGTGTTCTAATCAGTGTGTTGGGGGTCAGTGTGTTGGGGACAGTGTGTTGGGGGTCAGTGTGTTGGGGTCAGTATTTTGGGGGACAGTGTGTTGGTGGTCAATGTGTTGGGGTCAGTGTGTTGGGGACAGTGCGTTGGAGTCAGTGTGTTGGGGTCAGTATTTTGGGGGACAGTGTGTTGGGGACAGTGTGTTGGGGTCAGTATTTTGGGGGACAGTGTGTTGGGGTCAGTGTGATGGGGGACAGTTTGTTTGGGGACAGTGTGTTGGGGGACAGTTTGTTCGGGGCCACTGTGTTGGGGTCAGTGTGTTGGGGGTCAGTGTGTTGTGTGTCATTGTGTTGGTGGTCAGGGTGTAGGGCATCAGTGTGTCCGGGGTCAGTGCGTTGGGGACAGTGTGTTGGGGGACAGTGTGTTGGGGTCAGTGTGTTGGGGTCAGTGTGTTAGGGGTCAGTGTGTTGGGGACAGTGTGTTGGGGGACAGTGTGTTAGGGGTCAGTTTGTTGGGGGTCAGTGTGTTCGGGATCAGTGTGTTGGGGGTCAGTGTGTCATGCGTTGGTGTGTCAGTGTGTTGGAGGACAGTGTGTTGGGGGGACAGTGTGCCGGGGATCATTGTGTTGGTGGTCAGTGTGCTGGGGGGGCAGTGTGTTTGGTCAGTGATTCGGGGTCAGTGTGTTGGGGTCAGTGTGTTGGGGGACAGACAGCGTGTTGGGGTCAGTGTGTTGGGGTCAGTGTGTTGGGGTCAGTGTGTAGGGCATCAGTGTGTCGGGGGTCAGTGTGTTGGGGTCAGTGTGTTGGGGGTCAGTGTGTTGCCAGATGGTATGTTGGGGACAGTGTGTTGGGGACAGTATGTTTGGGGACAGTGTGTTTGGGGACAGTGTGTTGGGGACAGTGTGTTGGGGACAGTGTGTTGGGGGACAGACAGCATGTTGGGGTCAGTGTGTTGGGGTACTGTGTATTGGGGTCAGTGTGTTGCTGACATTGTGTTTGGGGACAGTGTGTTGGAGGGACAGTGTGTTTGGTGACAGTGTGTTGGGGACAGTGTGTTTGGGGTCAGTGTGTTGGGGACAGTGTGGTTGGGGCCAGTGTGTTGGGGGACAGTGTGTTGGGGTCAGTGTGTTGGTGTCAGTTTGCTAGAGTCAGTGAGTTGGTGGACAGTGTGTTGTTGGACAGTGTGTTGGGGTCAGTGTATTGGGGGCCAGTGTGTTGGGGTCAGTGTGTTGGGGACAGTGTGTTGATGTCAGTTTGCTAGAGTCAGTGAGTTGGTGGACAGTGTGTTGTTGGAAAGTGCGTTGGGGACAGTGTGTTGGGGACAGTGTGTTTGGGGACACTGTGTTGGGGACAGTGTGTTGGGGGCCAGTGTATTGGGGTCAGTGTGTTGGGGGCAGGTGTGTTGGGGGTCAGTGTGTTGGTGTCAGTTTGCTAGAGTCAGTGAGTTGGTGGACAATGTGTTGTTGGACAGTGTGTTGGGGTCAGTGTGTTGGGGGTCAGTGTGTCATGCGTTGGTGTGTCAGTGTGTTGGAGGACAGTGTGTAGGGAGGACAGTGTGTCGGGGGTCAGTGTGTTGGGGACAGTGTGTTGGGGGTCAGTTTGTTGGGGGTCAGCATTTTGGGGTCAATGTGTTGGTAGTCAGTGTGTCATGCGTTGGTATGTCACTGTGTTGGAGGACAGTGTGTTGGGGACAGTGTGTTGGGGGATATGTGTTAGGGGTCAGTTTGTTGGAGGTCAGTGTGTTCAGGATCAGTGTGTTGGTGGTCAGTGTGGCATGCGTTGGTGTGTCAGTGTGTTGGAGGACAGTGTGTTGGGGGGACAGTGTGCCGGGGGTCATTGTGTTAGTGGTCAGTGTGTTGGGGGCAGTGTGTTCGGTCAGTGATTCGGGGTCAGTGTGTTGGGATCAGTGTGTTGGGGGACAGACAGCGTGTTGGGGTCAGTGTGTTGGGGTCAGTGTGTAGGGCATCAGTGTGTCGGGGGTCAGTGTGTTGGGGTCAGTGTGTTGGGGGTCAGTGTGTTGCCAGACAGCGTGTTGGGGACAGTGTGTTGGGGACAGTATGTTTGGGGACAGTGTGTTTGGGGACAGTGTGTTTGGGGTCAGTGTGTTGGGGACAGTGTGTTGATGTCAGTTTGCTAGAGTCAGTGAGTTGGTGGACAGTGTGTTGTTGGACAGTGTGTTGGGGTCAGTGTATTGGGGGCCAGTGTGTTGGGGTCAGTGTGTTGGGGACAGTGTGTTGATGTCAGTTTGCTAGAGTCAGTGAGTTGGTGGACAGTGTGTTGTTGGAAAGTGCGTTGGGGACAGTGTGTTGGGGACAGTGTATTTGGGGACAGTGTGTTGGGGACAGTGTGTTAGGGGTCAGTGTGTTGGGGGTCAGTGTGTTCGGGATCAGTGTGTTGGGGACAGTGTGTCATGCGTTGGTGTGTCAGTGTCTTGGTGGACAGTGTGTAGGGAGGACAGTGTGTTGGGGGATATGTGTTAGGGGTCAGTGTGTTGGGGGTCAGTTTGTTGGGGGTCAGTATTTTGGGGTCAGTGTGTTGGTAGTCAGTGTGTCATGCGTTGGTGTGTCACTGTGTTGGAGGACAGTGTGTTGGGGACAGTGTGTTGGGGGATATGTGTTAGGGGTCAGTTTGTTGGGGATCAGTGTGTTCAGGATCAGTGTGTTGGTGGTCAGTGTGTCATGCGTTGGTGTGTCAGTGTGTTGGAGGACAGTGTGTTGGGGGGGACAGTGTGCCGGGGTCATTGTGTTGGTGGTCAGTGTGTTGGGGTCAGTGTGTTGGGGGGCAGTGTGTTCGGTCAGCGATTCCGGGTCAGTGTGTTGGGGTCAGTGTGTTGGGGGACAGACAGCATGTTGGGGTCAGTGTGTTGGGGTCAGTGTGTTGGGGTACTGTGTATTGCGGTCAGTGTGTTGCTGACATTGTGTTTGGGGACAGTGTGTTGGAGGGACAGTGTGTTTGGTGACAGTGTGTTGGGGACAGTGTGTTTGGGGTCAGTGTGTTGGGCACAGTGTGTTTGGGGACAGTGTGTTGTTGGACAGTGTGTTGGGGTCAGTGTGTTGGGGTCAGTGTGTTAGGGGTCAGTGTGTTAGGGGTCAGTGTGTTGGGGTCAGTGAGTTGGTGGACAGTGTGTTGTTGGACAGTGCGTTGGTGTGTCAGTGTGTTGGAGGACAGTGTGTTGGGGGGACAGTGTGCCGGGGGTCAGTGTGTTGGTGGTCAGTGTGTTGGGGGGCAGTGTGTTCGGTCAGTGATTCGGGGTCAGTGTGTTGGGGTCAGTGTGTTGGGGGACAGACAGCGTGTTGGGGTCAGTGTGTTGGGGTCAGTGTGTTGGGGTCAGTGTGTAGGGCATCAGTGTGTCGGGGGTCAGTGTGTTGCCAGACAGCGTGTTGGGGACAGTGTGTTGGGGACAGTATGTTTGGGGACAGTGTGTTTGGGGACAGTGTGTTGGGGACAGTGTGTTGGGGGACAGACAGCATGTTGGGGTCAGTGTGTTGGGGTCAGTGTGTTGGGGTACTGTGGATTGGGGTCAGTGTGTTGCTGACATTGTGTTTGGGGACAGTGTGTTGGAGGGACAGTGTGTTTGGTGACAGTGTGTTGGGGACAGTGTGTTTGGGGCCAGTGTGTTGGGGGAAAGTGTGTTGGGGTCAGTATGTTGGTGTCAGTTTGCTAGAGTCAGTGAGTTGGTGGACAGTGTGTTGTTGGACAGTGTGTTGGCGTCAGTGTATTGGGGACAGTGTGTTGGGGACAGTATGATTGCGGACAGTGTGTTTGGGGACAGTGTGTTGGGGACAGTGTGTTGGGGGACAGACAGCATGTTGGGGTCAGTGTGTTGGGGGCAGTGTGTTGGGGGACAGTGTGTTGGGGACAGTGTGTTGGGGGACAGACAGCATGTTGGGGTCAGTGTGTTGGGGGCAGTGTGCTGGGGTACTGTGTATTGGGGTCAGTGTGTTGCTGACATTGTGTTTGTGGACAGTGTGTTGGAGGGACAGTGTGTTTGGTGACAGTGTGTTGGGGACAGTGAGTTGGGGACAGTGTGTTTGGGGCCAGTGTGTTGGGGAAAAGTGTGTTGGGGTCAGTATGTTGGTGTCAGTTTGCTAGAGTCAGTGAGTTGGTGGACAGTGTGTTGGGGTCAGTGTATTGGGGGCCAGTGTGTTGGGGTCAGTGTGTTGGGGACAGTGTGTTTATGTCAGTTTGCTAGAGTCAGTGAGTTGGTGGACAGTGTGTTGTTGGAAAGTGCGTTGGGGACAGTGTGTTGGGGACAGTGTGTTTGGGGACAGTGTGTTGGGGACAGTGTGTTGGGGGCCAGTGTGTTGGGGTCAGTATGTTGGGGGCAGGTGTGTTGGGGGTCAGTGTGTTGGTGTCAGTTTGCTAGAGTCAGTGAGTTGGTGGACAGTGTGTTGTTGGACAGTTTGTTGGGGTCAGTGTGTTGGGGGCAGTGTGTTAGGGGTCAGTGTGTTAGGGGTCAGTGTGTTGGGGTCAGTGAGTTGGTGGACAGTGTGTTGTTGGACAGTGCGTTGGGTGTCAGTGTGTTGGAGTCAGTGTGCTGGGTGTCAGTGTGTTGGGATCCGTGTGTTGGGGTCAGTATTTTGCGGGACAGTGTGTTGGGGGTCAATGTGTTGGGGTCAGTGTGTTTGGGACAGTGCGTTGGGGTCAGTTTGTTGGGGTCAGTATTTTGGGGTACAGTGTGTCGGGGACAGTGTGTTCGGGTCAGTATTTTGGGGGACAGTGTGTTGCGGTCAGCGTGATTGGCGGACAGTTTGTTTGGGGACAGTGTGTTGGGGGACAATGTGTTCGGGGCCACTGTGTTGGGGTCAGTGTGTTGGGGGTCAGTGTGTTGTGGGTCATTGTGTTAGTGGTCAGGGTGTAGGGCATCAGTGTGTCTGGGATCAGTGCGTTGGTGACAGTGTGTTGGGGGACAGTGTGTTAGGGGGTCAGTTTGTTTGGGGTCAGTATGTTGGGGTCAGTGTGTTGGTAGTCAGTGTGTCATGTGTTGGTGTGTCACTGTGTTGGAGGACAGTGTGTTGGGGACAGTATGTTGGGGGATATGTGTTAGGGGTCAGTTTGTTGGGGGTCAGTGTGTTCGGGATCAGTGTGTTGGGGGTCAGTGTGTCATGCGTTGGCGTGTCAGTGTGTTGGAGGACAGTGTGTAGGGAGGACAGTGTGTCGGGGGTCAGTGTGTTGGGGACAGTGTGTTGGGGGTCAGTTTGTTGGGGGTCAGTATTTTGGGGTCAGTGTGTTGGTAGTCAGTGTGTCATGCGTTGGTGTGTCACTGTGTTGGAGGACAGTGTGTTGTTGGACAGTGTGTTGGGGTCAGTGTAATGGGGACAGTGTGTTGGGGACAGTATGATTGCGGACAGTGTGTTTGGGGACAGTGTGTTGGGGACAGTGTGTTGGGGGACAGACAGCATGTTGGGGTCAGTGTGTTGGGGTACTGTGTATTGGGGTCAGTGTGTTGCTGACATTGTGTTTGGGGACAGTGTGTTGGAGGGACAGTGTGTTTGGTGACAGTGTGTTGGGGACAGTGAGTTGGGGGATATGTGTTAGGGGTCGGTTTGTTGGGGGTCAGTGTGTTCAGGATCAGTGTGTTGGTGGTCAGTGTGTCATGCATTGGTGTGTCAGTGTGTTGGAGGACAGTGTGTTGGGGGGACAGTGTGCCGGGGGTCATTGTGTTGGTGGTCAGTGTGTAGGGCATCAGTGCGTCGTGGGTCAGTGCGCTGGGGTCAGTGTGTTGGGGTCAGTGTGTTCGGTCAGCGATTCCGGGTCATTGTGTTGGGGTCAGTGTGTTGGGGGACAGACAGCATGTTGGGGTCAGTGTGTTGGGGGATATGTGTTAGGGGTCAGTGTGTTGGGGGTCAGTGTGTTCGGGATCAGTGTGTTGGGGACAGTGTGTCATGCGTTGGTGTGTCAGTGTCTTGGTGGACAGTGTGTAGGGAGGACAGTGTGTTGGGGGATATGTGTTAGGGGTCAGTGTGTTGGGGGTCAGTTTGTTGAGGGTCAGTATTTTGGGGTCAGTGTGTTGGTAGTCAGTGTGTTGGGGGGCAGTGTGTTCGGTCAGCGATTCCGAATCATTGTGTTGGGGTCAGTGTGTTGAGGGACAGACAGCATGTTGGGGTCAGTGTGTTGGGGTCAGTGTGTTGGGGTACTGTGTATTGGGGTCAGTGTGTTGCTGACATTGTGTTTGGGGACAGTGTGTTGGGGGGACAGTGTGTTGGGGTCAGTGTGTTGGGGACAGTGTGTTGGGGACAGTGTGTTAGGGGTCAGTTTGTTGCGGGTCAGTGTGTTCGGGATCAGTGTGTTGGTGGTCAGTGTGTCATGCGTTGGTGTGTCAGTGTGTTGGGGGACAGTGTGTTGGGGGGACAGTGTGTCGGGTGTCAGTTTGTTGGTTGTCAGTGTGTTGGGGGTCAGTCTGTTGGCGCTCAGTGTGCTGTGGGTCATTGTCTTGGTGGTCAGTGTGTAGGGCATCAGTGTGTCGGGCGTCTGTGTGTTGGGGTCAGTTTGCTGGCGTCAGTGTGAAGGTGGTCAGAGTGTTGGAGGACATTGGGTTGGGGCCAGTGTGTTGGGGGTCAGTGTGTTGTGGGTCATTGTGTTGGTGGTCAGTGTGTAGGGGATCAGTGTGTCGGGGGTCAGTGTGTTGGGGACAGTGTGTTGGGGACAATGTGTTGGTGGACAGTGTGTAGGGAGGACAGTGTGTTGGGGGATATGTGTTAGGGGTCAGTGTGTTGGGGGTCAGTTTGTTGGGGGTCAGTATTTTGGGGTCAGTGTGTTGGTAGTCAGTGTGTCATGCGTTGGTGTGTCACTGTGTTGGAGGACAGTGTGTTGGGGACAGTGTGTTGGGGGATATGTGTTAGGGGTCAGTTTGTTGGGGGTCAGTGTGTTCAGGATCAGTGTGTTGGTGGTCAGTGTGTCATGCGTGGGTGTGTCAGTGTGTTGGGGGACAGTGTATTGGGGGGACAGTGTGTCGGGGGTCAGTGTATTGGTGGTCAGTGTGTTGGGGGTCAGTCTGTTGGGGCTCAGTGTGCTGTGGGTCATTGTGTTGGTGGTCAGTGTGTAGGGCATCAGTGTGTCGGGAGTCAGTGCGTTGGGGTCAGTGTGTTGGGGGGGCAGTGTGTTCGGTCAGTGATTCGGGGGCAGTGTGTTGGGGTCAGTGTGTTGGGGGACAGACAACATGTTGTGGTCAGTGTGTTGGGCTCAATGTGTTGGGGTCAGTGTGTTGGGGTACTGTGTATTGGGGTCAGTGTGATGCTGACATTGTGTTGGGGGACAGTGTGTTGGGGGACAGTGTGTTGGTGGGACAGTGTGTTGGAGGGACAATGTGTTGGGGGGACAGTGTGTTGGGGTCAGTGTGTTGGGGACAGTGTGTTGGGGACAGTGTGTTGGGGACAGTTTGTTGAGGGTCAGAGTGTTCGGGATCAGTGTGTTGGTGGTCAGTGTGTCATGCGTTGGTGTGTCACTGTGTTGGGGGACAGTGTGTTGGGGGGACAGTATGTCAGGCGTCTGTGTGTTGGGGTCAGTTTGTTGGCGTCAGTGTGAAGGCGGTCAGAGTATTGGAGGTCGGTGGGTTGTGGCCAGTGTGTTGGGGATCAGTGCGTTGTGGGTCATTGTGTTGGTGGTCAGTTTGTAGGGCATCCGTGTGTCGGGGGTCAGTGTATTGGGCACAGTGTGTTGGTGGACAGTGTGTTGGGGTCAGTGTGTTGGGGTCAGTGTGTTGGGGGTCAGTGTGTTGCCAGACAGTGTGTTGGGGACAGTGTGTTTGGGGACAGTGTGTTTGGGGACAGTGTGTTGGGGGCCAGTGTGTTGGGGTCAGTGTGTTGGGGACAGTTTGTTGGGGACAGTGTGTTGGGGATAGTGTGTTTGGGGACAGTGTGTTTTGGGGACAGTGTGTTCGGGGACAGTGTGTTGGGGGCCAGTGTGTTGGTGTCAGTTTGCTAGGGTCAGTGAGTTGGTGGACAGTGTGTTGTTGGACAGTGTGTTGTTGGACAGTGTGTTGGGGTCAGTGTGTTGGGGTCAGTGTGTTGGGGTCAGTGTGTTGGTGTCAGTTTGCTAGAGTCAGTGAGTTGGTGGACAGTGTGTTGTTGGACAGTGTGTTTGGGGTCAGTGTGTTGGGGTCAGTGTGTTGGGGACAGTGTGTTGGGGTCAGTGTGTTGGGGGCCAGTGTGTTGCGGTCTGTGTGTTGGTGTCAGTTTGCTATAGTCAGTGAGTTGGTGGACAGTGTGTTGTTGGACAGTGTGTTGGCGTCAGTGTGTTGGGGATAGTGTGTTTGGGGACAGTGTGTTTTGGGGACAGTGTGTTCGGGGACAGTGTGTTGGGGGCCAGTGTATTGCGGTCAGTGTGTTGGTGTCAGTTTGCTAGGGTCAGTGAGTTGGTGGACAGTGTGTTGTTGGACAGTGTGTTGTTGGACAGTGTGTTGGGGTCAGTGTGTTGGGGGCCAGTGTGTTGGGGTCAGTGTGTTGGGGTCAGTGTGTTGGTGTCAGTTTGCTAGAGTCAGTGAGTTGGTGGACAGTGTGTTGTTGGACAGTGTGTTTGGGGTCAGTGTGTTGGGGTCAGTGTGTTGGGGACAGTGTGTTGGGGTCAGTGTGTTGGGGGCCAGTGTGTTGCGGTCTGTGTGTTGGTGTCAGTTTGCTATAGTCAGTGAGTTGGTGGACAGTGTGTTGTTGGACAGTGTGTTGCCGTCAGTGTGTTGGGGTCAGTGTGATGATGTCAGTTTGCTGGAGTCAGTGAGTTGTTGGACAGTGTGTTGGGGGTCAGTGTGTTGGGGACAGTGTGTTGATGTCAGTTTGCTAGAGTCAGTGAGTTGTTGGATAGTGTGTTGGGGACAGTGTGTTGGGGGACAGTTTGTTTGGGGCCAGTTTGTTTGGGGCCAGTGTGTTGGGGACAGTGTGTTGGGGTCAGTGTGTTGGGGGCCAGTGTGTTGGGGGCCAGTGTGTTGCGGTCTGTGTGTTGGTGTCAGTTTGCTACGGTCAGTGAGTTGGTGGACAGTGTGTTGTTGGACAGTGTGTTGGGGTCAGTGTGTTGGGGACAGTGTGTTGACGTCAGTTTGCTGGAGTCAGTGGGTTGTTGGACAGTGTGTTGGGGGTCAGTGTGTTGGGGACAGTGTGTTGATGTCAGTTTGCTAGAGTCAGTGAGTTGTTGGATAGTGTGTTGGGGACAGTGTGTTGGGGGACAGTTTGTTTGGGGCCAGTTTGTTTGGGGCCAGTGTGTTGGGGTCAGTGTGTTGTGGTCAGTGTGTTGGGGTCAGTGTGTTAGGGGTCAGTGTGTTGGGGTCAGTGAGTTGGTGGACAGTGTGTTGTTGGACAGTTTGTTGGGTATCAGTGTGTTGGGATCAGTGCGTTGGGCGTCAGTGTGTTGGGGTCAGTGTGTTGGGGTTAGTATTTTGGGGGACAGTGTGTTGGGGGCCAGTGTGTGGGGGTCAGTGTGTTGGTAGTCAGTGTGTCATGTGTTGGTGTGTCACTGTGTTGGAGGACAGTGTGTTGGGGACAATGTGTTGGGGGATATGTGTTAGGTGTCAGTTTGTTGGGGGTCAGTGTGTTCGGGATCAGTGTGTTGGGGGTCAGTGTGTCATGCGTTGGTGTGTCAGTGTGTTGGAGGACAGTGTGTTGGGGGGACAGTGTGCCGGGGGTCATTGTGTTGGTGGTCAGTGTGTAGGGCATCAGTGTGTCGTGGGTCAGTGCGTTAGGGTCAGTGTGTTGGGGGGCAGTGTGTTGGGTCAGTGATTCCGGGTCAGTGTGTTGGGGTCAGTGTGTTGGGGGACAGACAGCATGTTGGAGTCAGTGTGTTGGGGTCAGTGTGTTGGGGTCAGTTTGCTGGCGTCAGTGTGAAGGTGGTCAGAGTGTTGGAGGACAGTGTGTTGGGGCTAGTGTGTTGGGGGTCAGTGTGTTGTGGGTCATTGTGTTGGTGGTCAGTGTGTAGGTGATCAGTGTGTCGGGGGTCAGTATGTTGGGGACAGTGTGTTGGTGGACAGTGTGTTGTTGGACAGTGTGTTGGTGGACAGTATGTTGTTGGACATTGTGTTGGGGTCAGTGTGTTGGGGGACAGTGTGTTTGGGGACAGTGTGTTGGGGGCCAGTGTGTTGGGGGTCAGAGTGTTGCCAGACAGTGTGTGGGGACTGTGTGTTGGGGACAGTGTGTTGGGGGACAGTGTGTTTGGGGACAGTGTGTTGGGGGCCAGTGTGTTGGGGACAGTGTGTTGGGGGCCAGTGTGTTGCGGTCTGTGTGTTGGTGTCAGTTTGCTACGGTCAGTGAGTTGGTGGACAGTGTGTTGTTGGACAGTGTGTTGGGGTCAGTGTGTTGGGGACAGTGTGTTGACGTCAGTTTGCTGGAGTCAGTGGGTTGTTGGACAGTGTGTTGGGGGTCAGTGTGTTGGGGACAGTGTGTTGATGTCAGTTTGCTAGAGTCAGTGAGTTGTTGGATAGTGTGTTGGGGACAGTGTGTTGGGGGACAGTTTGTTTGGGGCCAGTTTGTTTGGGGTCAGTGTGTTGGGGTCAGTGTGTTGTGGTCAGTGTGTTGGGGTCAGTGTGTTAGGGGTCAGTGTGTTGGGGTCAGTGAGTTGGTGGACAGTGTGTTGTTGGACAGTTTGTTGGGTATCAGTGTGTTGGGATCAGTGCGTTGGGCGTCAGTGTGTTGGGGTCAGTGTGTTGGGGTTAGTATTTTGGGGGACAGTGTGTTGGGGGCCAGTGTGTGGGGGTCAGTGTGTTGGTAGTCAGTGTGTCATGTGTTGGTGTGTCACTGTGTTGGAGGACAGTGTGTTGGGGACAATGTGTTGGGGGATATGTGTTAGGTGTCAGTTTGTTGGGGGTCAGTGTGTTCGGGATCAGTGTGTTGGGGGTCAGTGTGTCATGCGTTGGTGTGTCAGTGTGTTGGAGGACAGTGTGTTGGGGGGACAGTGTGCCGGGGGTCATTGTGTTGGTGGTCAGTGTGTAGGGCATCAGTGTGTCGTGGGTCAGTGCGTTAGGGTCAGTGTGTTGGGGGGCAGTGTGTTGGGTCAGTGATTCCGGGTCAGTGTGTTGGGGTCAGTGTGTTGGGGGACAGACAGCATGTTGGAGTCAGTGTGTTGGGGTCAGTGTGTTGGGGTCAGTTTGCTGGCATCAGTGTGAAGGTGGTCAGAGTGTTGGAGGACAGTGTGTTGGGGCTAGTGTGTTGGGGGTCAGTGTGTTGTGGGTCATTGTGTTGGTGGTCAGTGTGTAGGTGATCAGTGTGTCGGGGGTCAGTATGTTGGGGACAGTGTGTTGGTGGACAGTGTGTTGTTGGACAGTGTGTTGGTGGACAGTATGTTGTTGGACATTGTGTTGGGGTCAGTGTGTTGGGGGACAGTGTGTTTGGGGACAGTGTGTTGGGGGCCAGTGTGTTGGGGGTCAGAGTGTTGCCAGACAGTGTGTGGGGACTGTGTGTTGGGGACAGTGTGTTGGGGGACAGTGTGTTTGGGGACAGTGTGTTGGGGGCCAGTGTGTTGGGGGCCAGTGTGTTGGGGACAGTGTGTTGGGGACAGTGTGTTGGGGTCAGTGTGTTGGGGACAGTGTGTTGGGGACAATGTGTTGATGTCAGTTTGCTAGAGTCAGTGAGTTGTTGGACAGTGTGTTGGGGTCAGTGTGTTGGGGGACAGACAGCATGTTGGGATCAGTGTGTTGGGGTCAGTGTGTTGGGGTACTGTGTATTGGGGTCAGTGTGTTGCTGACATTGTGTTTGTGGACAGTGTGTTGGAGGGACAGTGTGTTGCAGGGACAGTGTGTTGGGGGGACAGTGTGTTGGGGGGACAGTGTGTTGGGGGGACAGTGTATTGGGGTCAGTTTGTTGGGGACAGTTTGTTGCGGGTCAGTGTGTTCGGGATCAGTGTGTTGGTGTCAGTGTGTCATGCATTGGTGTGTCAGTGTGTTGGGGTACAGTGTGTTAGGGGGACAGTGTGTCGGGGGTCAGTGTGTTGGTGGTCAGTCTGTTGGGGCTCAGTGTGCTGCGGGTCATTGTGTTGGTGGTCAGTGTGTAGGGCATCAGTGTGTCGGGCGTCTGTGTGTTGGGATCAGTTTGCTGGCGTCAGTGTGAAGGTGGTCAGAGTGTTGGAGGACATTGGGTTGGGGCCAGTGTTTTGGGGGTCAGTGTGTTGTGGGTCATTGTGTTGGTGGTCAGTGTGTAGGGGATCAGTGTGTCGGTGGTCAGTATGTTGGGGACAGTGTGTTGGTGGACAGTGTGTTGTTGGACAGTGTGTTGGTGGACAGTATGTTGTTGGACAGTGTTGTGGTCAGTGTGTTGGGGTCAGTGTTTTGGGGGTCAGTGTGTTGCCAGACAGTGTGTGGGGGATTGTGTGTTGGGGACAGTGTGTTGGGGGACAGTATGTTGGGGGACAGTGTGTTGGGGACAGTGTGTTGGGGTCAGTGTGTTGGGGACAGTGTTTTGATGTCAGTTTGCTAGAGTCAGTGAGTTGTAGGGACAGTGTGTTGGGGTCAGTGTGTTGGGGGACAGACAGCATGTTGGGGTCAGTGTGTTGGGGTACTGTGTATTGGGGTCAGTGTGTTGGGGTCAGTTTGTTGGGGACAGTGTGTTGGGGACAGTGTGTTGGGGTCAGTTTGCTGGCGTCAGTGTGAAGGTGGTCAGAGTGTTGGAGGACATTGGGATGGGGCCAGTGTGTTGGGGGTCAGTGTGTTGTGGGTCATTGTGTTGGTGGTCAGTGTGTCGGGGGTCAGTATGTTGGGGACAGTGTGTTGGTGGACAGTGTGTTGTTGGACAGTGTGTTGGTGGACAGTATGTTGTTGGACATTGTGTTGGGGTCAGTGTGTTGGGGTCAGTGTGTTGGGGTCAGTGTGTTGCGGGTCAGTGTGTTGCCAGACAGTGTGTGGGGGACTGTCTGTTGGGGACAGTGTGTTTGGTGACAGTGTGTTGGGGTCAGTGTGTTGAGGTCAGTGTGTTGGGGACAGTGTGTTAGGGGACAGTGTGTTTGGGGACAGTGTGTTGGGGGCCAGTGTGTTGCGGTCAGTGTCAGTTTGCTAGAGTCAGTAAGTTGGTGGACAGTGTGTTGTTGGACAGTGTGTTGTTGGACAGTGTGTTGGGGTCAGTGCGTTGGAGTCAGTGTGTTGGTGTCAGTTTGCTAGAGTCAGTGAGTTGGTTGACAGTGTGTTGTTGGACAGTGTGTTTGGGGTCAGTGTGTTGTGGACAGCGTGTTGATGTCAGTTTGCTAGAGTCAGTGAGTTGTTGGACAGTGTGTTGGGGACAGTGTGTTGGGGACAGTGTGTTTGGGGCCAGTGTGTTGGGGGACAGTGCGTTGGGGTCAGTGTGTTGGGGTCAGTTTGCTAGAGTCAGTGAGTTGGTGGACAGTGTGTTGTTGGACAGTGTGTTGGGGGCAGGTGTGTTGGGGGTCAGTCTGTTGGTGTCAGTTTGCTAGAGTCAGTGAGTTGGTGGACAGTGTGTTGTTGGACAGTCTGTTGGGTCAGTGTGTTGGGGTCAGTATGTTGATGTCAGTTTGCTAGAGTCAGTGAGTTGATGGACAGTGTGTTGGGGGTCAGTGTGTTGGGGACAGTGTGTTGATGTCAGTTTGCTAGAGTCAGTGAGTTGTTGGACAGTGTGTTGGGGACAGTGTGTTGGGGGGCAGTTTGTTTGGGGCCTGTGTGTTGGGGTCAGTGTGTTGGGGTCAGTGTGTTAGGGGTCAGTGTGTTGGGGTCAGTGAGTTGGTGGACAGTATGTTGTTGGACAGTGTGTTTGGGGTCAGTGTGTTGGGGACAGTGCGTTGGGGTCAATGTGTTGGGGTCAGTGTGCTGGGTGTCAGTGTGTTGGGGTCAGTATTTTGGGGGACAGTGTGTTGGTGGTCAATGTGTTGGGGTCAGTGTGTTGGGGACAGTGCGTTGGGGTCAGTGTGTTGTGGTCAGTATTTTGGGGGACAGTGTGTTGGGGACAGTGTGTTGGGGTCAGTATTTTGGGGGACAGTGTGTTGGGGTCAGCGTGATGGGGGCCAGTTTTTTTGGGGACAGTGTGTTGGGGGACAATGTGTTCAGGGCCACTGTGTTGGGGTCAGTTTGTTGGGGGTCAGTGTGTTGTGGGTCATTGTGTTGGTGGTCTGGGTGTAGGGCATCAGTGTGTCGGGGGTCAGTGCGTTGGGGACAGTATGTTGGGGACAGTGTATTAGGGGTTGGTTTGTTGGGGGTCAGTATGTTGGGGTCAGTGCGTTGGTAGTCAGTGTGTCATGTGTTGGGGTGTCACTGTGTTGGAGGACAGTGTGTTGGGGACAGTGTGTTGGGGGATATGTGTTAGGGGTCAGTTTGTTGGGGGTCAGTGTGTTCGGGATCAGTGTGTTGGGGGTCAGTGTGTCATGCGTTGGTGTGTCAGTGTGTTGGAGGACAGTGTGTTGGGGAGACAGTGTGCCGGGGGTCATTGTGTTGGTGGTCAGTGTGTAGGGCATCAGTGTGTCGTGGGTCAGTGCGTCGGGGTCAGTGTGTTGGGGTCAGTCTGCTGGCGGTCAGTGTGTTGGGATCAGTGTGTTGGGGACAGTATTTTGCAGGACAGTGTGTTGGGGGTCAATGTGTTGGGGTCAGTGTGTTGGGGACAGTGCGTTGGGGTCAGTGTGTTGGGGTCAGTATTTTGGGGGACAGTGTGTTGGGGTCAGCGTGATGGGGGACAGTTTGTTTGGGGACAGTGTGTTGGGGACAGTGTGTTGGGGTCAGTTTGTTGGGGGTCAGTATGTTGGGGTCAGTGTGTTGGTAGTCAGTGTGTCATGTTTTGGTTTGTCACTGTGTTGGAGGACAGTGTGTTGGGGACAGTGTGTTGGGGGATATGTGTTAGGGGTCAGTTTGTTGGGGGTCAGTGTGTTCGGAATCAGTGTGTTGGGGGTCAGTGGGTCATGCGTTGGTGTGTCAGTGTGTTGGAGAACAGTGTGTTGGGGGGACAGTGTGTCGGGGGTCAGTGTGTTGGGGACAGTGTGTTGGGGGTCAGTTTGTTGGGGGTCAGTATGTTGGGGTCAGTGTGTTGGTAGTCAGTGTGTCATGCGTTGGTGTGTCACTGTGTTGGAGGACAGTGTGTTGGGGACAGTGTGTTGGGGGATATGTGTTAGGGGTCAGTTTGTTGGGAGTCAGTGTGTTCAGGATCAGTGTGCTGGTGGTCAGTGTGTCATGCGTTGGTGTGTCAGTGTGTTGGAGGACAGTGTGTTGGGGGGACAGTGTGCCGGGGGTCATTGTGTTGGTGATCAGTGTGTAGGGCATCAGTGTGTCGTGAGTCAGTGTGTTGGGGTCAGTGTGTTGGGGGTCAGACAGCATGTTGGGGTCAGTGTGTTGCTGACATTGTGGTGGGGGACAGAGTGTTGGAGGGACAGTGTGTTGGAAGGACAGTGTGTTGGGGGGACAGTGTGTTGGGGTCAGTGTGTTGGGGACAGTGTGTTGGGGACAGTGTGTTAGGGGTCAGTTTGCTGGCGTCAGTGTGAAAGCGGTCAGAGTGTTGGAGGACATTGGGTTGGGGCCAGTGTGTTGGAGATCAGTGTGTTGTTGGACATTGTGTTGGGGTCAGTGTGTTCGGGTCAGTGTGTTGGGGGTCAGTGTGTTGGGGACAGTGTGTTGGGGGACAGTGTGTTTGGGGACAGTGTGTTTTGGGGACAGTGTGTTTGGGGACAGTGTGTTGGGGGCCAGTGTGTTGCGGTCTGTGTGTTCGTGTCAGTTTGCTAGAGTCAGTGAGTTGGTGGACAGTGTGTTGTTGGACAGTGTGTTGGCGTCAGTGTGTTGGGGTCAGTGTGTTGGGGACAGTGTGATGATGTCAGTTTGCTGGAGTCAGTGAGTTGTTGGACAGTGTGTTGGGGGTCAGTGTGTTGGGGACAGTGTGTTGATGTCAGTTTGCTAGAGTCAGTGAGTTGTTGGATAGTGTGTTGGGGACAGTGTGTTGGGGGACAGTTTGTTTGGGGCCAGTTTGCTTGGGGCCAGTGTGTTGGGGTCAGTGTGTTGGGGTCAGTGTGTTGGGGGCCAGTGTGTTGGGGGCCAGTGTGTTGCGGTCTGTGTGTTGGTGTCAGTTTGGTAGAGTCAGTGAGTTGGTGGACAGTGTGGTGTTGGACAGTGCGTTGTTGGACAGTGTGTTGGGGTCAGTGTGTTGGGGTCAGGGTGTTGGGGTCAGGGTGTTGGGGGTCAGTGTGTTGCCAGACAGTGTGTTGGGGACAGTGTGTTGGGGACAGTGTGTTTGGGGACAGTGTGTTGGGGTCAGTGTGTTGTTGGACAGTGTGTTGTTGGACAGTGTGTTGGGGTCAGTGTGTTGGGGGCCAGTGTGTTGGGGTCAGTGCGTTGGGGTCAGTGTGTTGGAGTCAGTTTGCTAGAGTCAGTGAGTTGGTGGACAGTGAGTTGTCGGACAGTGTGTTTGGGGTCAGTGTGTTGGGGACAATGTGTTGGGGTCAGTGTGTTGGGGTCAGTGTGTTGGGGGCCAGTGTGTTGGGGGGCAGTGTGTTGTTGTCAGTTTGCTAGAGTCAGTGAGTTTGTGGACAGTGCATTGTTGGACAGTGTGTTGGGATCATTTTGTTGGGGTCAGCGTGTTGGGGACAGTGTGTTGATGTCAGTTTGCTAGAGTCAGTGAGTTGGTGGACAGTGTGTTGGGGTCAGTGTGTTGGGGGACAGACAGCATGTTGGGGTCAGTGTGTTGGGGTCAGTGTGTTGGGTACTGTGTATTGGGGTCAGTGTGTTGCTGACATTGTGTTTGTGGACAGTGTGTTGGAGGGACAGTGTGTTGGGGGGACAGTGTGTTGCAGGGACAGTGTGTTGGAGGGACAGTGTGTTGGAGGGACAGTGTGTTGGAGGGACAGTGTGTTGGGGGGACAGTGAGTTGGGGACAGTGTGTTAGGGGTCAGTTTGTTGGTGTCAGTGTGTCATGCGTTGGTGTCTCAGTGTGTTGGGGGACAGTGTGTTGGGGGACAGTGCGTCGGGGGTCAGTGTGTTGGTGGTCAGTGTGTTGGGGGTCAGTTTGTTGGGGCTCAGTGTGCTGTGGGTCATTGTGTTGGTGGTCAGTGTGTAGGGTATCAGTGTGTCGGGCGTCTGTGTGTTGGGGTCAGTTTGCTGGTGTCAGTGTGATGGTGGTCAGAGTGTTGGAGGACATTGGGTTGGGGCCAGTGTGTTGGGGGTCAGTGTGTTGTGGGTCATTGTGTTGGTGGTCAGTGTGTAGGGGATCAGTGTGTCGGGGGTCAGTATGTTGGGGACAGTGTGTTGGTGGACAGTGTGTTGTTGGACAGTGTGTTGGTGGACTGTATGTTGTTGGACATTGTGTTGGGGTCAGTGTGTTGGGGGTCAGCGTGTTGCCAGACAGTGTGTGGGGGACTGTGTGTTGGGGACAGTGTGTTTGGGGACAGTGTGTTTGGGGACAGTGTGTTGGGGCCAGTGTGTTGGGGTCAGTGTGTTGGGGACAGTGTGTTAGGGACAGTGTGTTTGGGGACAGTGTATTTTGGTGACAGTATGTTTGGGGACAGTGTGTTGGCGGCCAGTGTGTTGCGGTCAGTGTCAGTTTGCTAGAGTCAGTGAGTTGGTGGACAGTGAGTTGGTTGACAGTGTGTTGTTGGACAGTGTGTTTGGGGTCAGTGTGTTGGGATCAGTGTGTTGGGGACAGTGTGTTGGGGGTCAGTGTGTTGGTGTCAGTTTGCTAGAGTCAGTGAGTTGGTGGACAGTGTGTTGTTAGACAGTGTGTTGGGGTCAGTGTGTTGGGGACAGCGTGTTGATGTCAGTTTGCTAGAGTCAGTGAGTTGTTGGACAGTGTGTTGGGGACAGTGTGTTTGGGGCCAGTGTGTTGGGGGACAGTGTGTTGGGGTCAGCGTGTTGGTGTCAGTTTGCTAGAGTCAGTGTGTTGGTGGACAGTGTGTTGTTGGACAGTGTGTTGGGGTCAGTGTATTGGGGGTCAGTGTGTTGGGGACAGTTTGTTGATGTCAGTTTGCTCGAGTCAGTGAGTTGGTGGACAGTGTGTTGATGGACCGTGTGTTGGGGACAGTGTGTTGGGGACAGTGTGTTGTTGGACAGTGTGTTGGTGGACAGTGTGTTGGGGGTCAGTCTGTTGGTGTCAGTTTGCTAGAGTCAGTGAGTTGGTGGACACTGTGTTGTTGGACAGTCTGTTGGGTCAGTGTGTTGGGGTCAGTGTGTTGATGTCAGTTTGCTAGAGTCAGTGAGTTGATGGACAGTGTGTTGGGGGTCAGTGTGTTGGGGACAGTGTGTTGATGTCAGTTGGCTAGAGTCAGTGAGTTGTTGGACAGTGTGTTGGGGACAGTGTGTTGGGGGACAGTTTGTTTGGGGCCAGTGTGTTGGGGTCAGTGTGTTGGGGTCAGTGTGTTAGGGGTCAGTGTGTTGGAGTCAGTGAGTTGGTGGACAGTGTGTTGTTGGACAGTGTGTTGGGGGTCAGTGTGTTGGGGACAGTGCGTTGGGGTCAATGTGTTGGGGTCAGTGTGCTGGGTGTCAGTGTGTTGGGGTCAGTGTGTTGGGGTCAGTATTTGGGGGACAGTGTGTTGGTGGTCAATGTGTTGGGGTCAGTGTGTTGGGGACAGTGCGTTGGGGTCAGTGTGTAGGGGTCAGTATTTTGGGGGACAGTGTGTTGGTGACAGTGTGTTGGGGTCAGTATTTTGGGGACAGTGTGTTGGGGTCAGCGTGATGGGGGACAGTTTTTTTGGGGACAGTGTGTTGTGGGTCAGTGTGTTGGTGGTCAGGGTGTAGGGCATCAGTGTGTCAGGGGTCAGTGCGTTGGGGACAGTATGTTGGGGACAGTGTATTAGAGGTCAGTTTGTTGGGGGTCAGTATGTTGGGGTCAGTGTGTTGGTAGTCAGTGTGTCATGCGTTGGTGTGTCACTGTGTTGGAGGACAGTGTGTTGGCGACAGTGTGTTGGAGGATATGTGTTAGGGGTCAGTTTGTTGGGGGTCAGTGTGTTCAGGATCAGTGTGTTGGGGTTCAGTGTGTCATGCGTTGGTGTGTCACTGTGTTGGAGGACAGTGTGTTGGCGACAGTGTGTTGGAGGATATGTGTTAGGGGTCAGTTTGTTGGGGGTCAGTGTGTTCAGGATCAGTGTGTTGGTGGTCAGTGTGTCATGCGTTCGTGTGTCAGTGTGTTGGAGGACAGTGTGTTGGGGGGACAGTGTGCCGGGGGTCATTGTGTTGGTGGTCAGTGTGTAGGGCATCAGTGTGTCATGGGTCAGTGCGTTGGGGTCAGTGTGTTGGGATCAGTGTGTTGGGGTCAGTATTTTGCAGGACAGTGTGTTGGGGGTCAATGTGTTGGGGTCAGTGTGTTGGGGACAGTGCGTTGGGGTCAGTGTGTTGGGCTCAGTATTTTGGGGGACAGTGTGTTGGGGTCAGCGTGATGGGGACAGATTGTTTGGGGACAGTGTGTTGGGGGACAGTGTGTTGGGGTCAGTGTGTTGGGGACAGTGCGTTGGGGTCAGTGTGTTGCGGTCAGTATTTTGGGGGACAGTGTGTTGGGGACAGTGTGTTGGGGTCACTATTTTGGGGGACAGTGTGTTGGGGACAGCGTGATGGGGTCAGCGTGATGGGGGACAGTATGTTGGGGGACAGAGTGTTAGGGGTCAGTTTGTTGGGGGTCAGTATGTTGGGGTCAGTGTGTTAGGGGTCAGTGTGTCATGCGTTGGTGTGTCAGTGTGTTGGAGGACAGTGTGTAGGGGGGACAGTGTGTCGGGGGTCAGTGCATTGGGGACAGTGTGTTGGGGGTCAGTATGTTGGGGTCAGTGTGTTGGTAGTCAGTGTGTCATGCGTTGGTGTGTCACTGTGTTGGAGGACAGTGTGTTGGGGAAAGTGTGTTGGGGGATATGTGTTAGGGGTCAGTTTGTTGGGGGTCAGTGTATTCAGGATCAGTGTGCTGGTGGTCAGTGTGTCATGCGTTGGTGTGTCAGTGTGTTGGAGGACAGTGTGTTGGGGGAAAGTGTGCCGGGGGTCATTGTGTTGGTGGTCAGTGTGTAGGGCATCAGTGTGTCGTGGGTCAGTGCGTTGGGGTCAGTGTGTTGGGGGTCAGACAGCATGTTGGGGTCAGTGTGTTGGGGTCAGTGTGTTGGGGTACTGTTTATTGGGGTCAGTGTGTTGCTGACATTGTGTTGGGGGACAGAGTGTTGGAGGGACAGTGTGTTGCAGGGACAGTGTGTTGGGGGGACAATGTGTTGGGGACAGTGTGTTAGGGGTCAGTTTGTTGGGGGTCAGTGTGAAGGTGGTCAAAGTGTTGGAGGACATTGGGTTGGGGCCCGTGTGTTGGGGATCATTGTGTTGTGGGTCATTGTGTTGGTGGTCAGTGTGTAGGGCATCAGTGTGTCGGGGGTCAGTGTGTTGGGGACAGTGTGTTGGTGTACAGTGTGTTGTTGGACATTGTGTTGGGGTCAGTGTGTTCGGGTCAGTGTGTTGCAAGACAGTGTGTTGGGGACAGTGTGTTGGGGACAGTGTGTTTGGGGACAGTGTGTTGGGGGCCAGTGTGTTGGGGGCCAGTGTGTTGGGGTCAGTGTGTTGGGGGACAGTGTGTTGGGGGACAGTGTGTTGGGGACAGTGTGTTGGGGACAGTGTGTTCGGGGACAGTGTGTTTTGGGGACAGTGATTTTGGGGACAGTGTGTTGGGGGCCAGTGTGTTGCGGTCAGTGTGTTCGTGTCAGTTTGCTAGAGTCAATGATTTGGTGGACAGTGTGTTGTTGGACAGTGTGTTGGGGTCAGTGTGTTGGTGTCAGTTTGCTAGAGTCAGTGAGTTGGTGGACAGTGTGTTTGGGGTCAGTGTGTTGGGGACAGTGTGTTGGGGTCAGTGTGTTGGGGTCAGCGTGTTGGGGGCCAGTGTGTTGGGGGTCAGTGTGTTGGTGTCAGTTTGCTTGAGTCAGTGAGTTGGTGGACAGTGTGTTGTTGGACATTGTGTGGTTGGACAGTGTGTTGGGGTCAGTGGGTTGGGGGCCAGTGTGTTGGGGTCAGTGTGTTGGTGTCAGTTTGCTAGAGTCAGTGAGTTTGTGGACAGTGCGTTGTTGGACAGTGTGTTGGGGTCAGTGTGTTGGGGACAGTGTGTTGATGTCAGTTTGCTAGAGTCAGTGAGTTGTTGGACAGTGTGTTGGGGACAGTGTGTTGGGGGACAGTTTGTTGGGGGCCAGTTTGTTGGGATCAGTTGGTTCGGGTCAGTTTGTTACAGGTCAGTGTGTTGGGGTCAGTGTGTTGGGGTCAGTGTGTTGGGGTCAGTGTGTTAGGGGTCAGTGTGTTGGGGTCAGTGAGTTGGTGGACAATGTGTTGTTGGACAGTTTGTTGGGGCTCAGTGTGTTGGGGTCTGTGTGTTGGGGGTCAGTGTGTTAGGGTCAGTGTGTTGGGGTCAGTGAGTTGGTGGACAATGTGTTGTTGGACAGTTTGTTGGGGCTCAGTGTGTTGGGGACAGTGCGTTGGGGACAGTGTGTTCGGGTCAGTATTTTGGGGGACAGTGTGTTGGGGTCAGCGTGATGGGGGACAGTTTGTTTGGGGACAGTGTGTTGGGGGACAATGTGTTCGGTGCCACTGTGTTGGCGTCAGTGTGTTGGGGGTCAGTGTGTTGGGGGTCAGTGTGTTGGTGGTCAGGGTGTAGGGCATCAGTGTGTCGGGGGTCAGTGCGTTGGGGACAGTGTGTTGGGGGACAGTGTGTTAGGGGTCAGTTTGTTGGGGGTCAGTATGTTGGGGTCAGTGTGTTGGTAGTCAGTGTGTCATGCGTTGGTGTGTCACTGTGTTGGAGGACAGTGTGTTGGGGACAGTGTGTTGGGGACAGTGTGTTGGGGGATATGTGTTAGGGGTCAGTTTGTTGGGGGTCAGTGTGTTCGGGATCAGTGTGTTGGGGATCAGTGTGTCATGCGTTGGTGTGTCAGTGTGTTGGACGACAGTGTGTTGGGGAGATTGTGTGTCGGGGGTCAGTGTGTTGGGGACAGTGTGTTAGGAGTCAGTTTGTTGGGGGTCAGTGTGTTCGGGATCAGTGTGTTGGGGGTCAGCGTGTCATGCGTTGGTGTGTCAGTGTGTTGGAGGACAGTGTGTTGGGGGGACAGTGTGTCGTGGGTCAGTGTGTTGGGGCACAGTATGTTGGGGCACAGTGTGTTCGGTCAGTGATTTGGGGTCAGTGTGTTGGAGGGACAGTGTGTTGGAGGGACAGTGTGTTGGGGTCAGTGTGTTGGGGACAGTGTGTTGGGGACAGTGTGTTAGGGGTCAGTTTGTAGGGCATGTGTGTAGGGCGTCTGTGTGTTGGGGTCAGTTTGCTGGCGTCAGTGTGAAGGCGGTCAGAGTGTTGGAGGACAGTGAGTTGGGGCCAATGTGTTGGGGGTCAGTGTGTTGTGGGTCATTGTGTTGGTGGTCAGTGTGTAGGGCATCAGTGTGTCGGGGGTCAGTGTGTTGGGGACAGTGTGTTGGTGGACAGTGTTGTTGGACAGTGTGTTGGGGTCAGTGTGTTGGGGTCAGTGTGTTGGGGGTCAGTGTGTTGGGGGTCAGTTTGCTAGAGTCAGTGAGTTGGTGGACAGTGTGTTGTTGGACATTGTGTGGTTGGACAGTGTGTTGGGGTCAGTGTGTTGTGGGCCTGTGTGTTGGGGTCAGTGTGTTGGTGTCAGTTTGCTAGAGTCAGTGAGTTGGTGGACAGTGTGTTGTTGGACATGGTGTGGTTGGACAGTGTGTTGGGGTCAGTGTGTTGGGGGCCAGTGTGTTGGGGTCAGTGTGTTGGTGTCAGTTTGCTAGAGTCAGTGAGTTGTTGGACAGTGTGTTGTTGGACAGTGTGTTGGGGTCAGTGTGTTGGGGTCAGTGTGTTGGGGACAGTGTGTTCGGGATCAGTGTGTTGGTGGTCAGTGTGTCATACGTTGGTGTGTCAGTGTGTCGGGGGACAGTGTGTTGGTGGTCAGTGTGTTGGGGGTCAGTGTGTTGTGGGTCATTGTGTTGGTGGTCAGTGTGTAGGGCATCAGTGTGTCGGGGGTCAGTGTGTTGGGGACAGTGTGTTGGTGGACAGTGTGTTGTTGGATAGTGTGTTGGGGTCAGTGTATTGGGGGTCAGTGTGTTGGTGTCAGTTTGCTAGAGTCAGTGAGTTGGTGGACAGTGTGTTGTTGGATAGTGTGTTGGGGTCAGTGTGTTGGGGTCAGTGTGTTGGGGGTCAGTGTGTTGGTGTCAGTTTGCTAGAGTCAGTGAGTTGGTGGACAGTATGTTGTTGGACAGTGTGTTGGGGTCAGTGTGTTGGGGATAGTGTGTTGGGGGTCAGTGTGTTGATGTCAGTTTGCTAGAGTCAGTGAGTTGTTGGACAGTGTGTTGTTGGACAGTGTGTTGGGGTCAGTGTGCTGGGGTCAGTGTGTTGGGGACAATGTGTTTGGGGCCAGTGTGTTGGGGACAGTGTGTTGGGAGTCAGTGTGTTAGGGGTCAGTGTGTTTGGGGCCAGTGTGTTGTTGGACAGTGGCGTTGTTGGACAGTGTGTTGGGGTCAGTGTGTTGGGAGCCACTGTGTTGGGGACAATGTGTTGGGGTCAGTGTGTTGGTGTCAGTGTGTAGGGCATCAGTGTGTTGGGAGTCAGTTTGTTGGGGACAGTGTGTTGGTGGACAGTGTGTTGTTGGACAGTGTGTTGGGGTCAGTGTGTTGGGGACAGTGTGTTTGGGGCCAGTGTGTTGGCGTCAGTGTGTTGGGGGTCAGTGTGTTGGGGTCAGTGTGTTTGGTGCCAGTGTGTTGGGGGACAGTGTGTTGGGGACAGTGTGTTGGGGGTCAGTGTGTTGGGGTCAGTGTGTTGGTGGTCAGTGTGTAGGGCATCAGTGTGTCGGGGGTCAGTATGTTGGGGACAGTGTGTTGGTGGACAGTGTGTTGTTGGACAGTGTGTTGGTGGACAGTATGTTGTTGGACATTGTGTTGGGGTCAGTGTGTTGGGGTCAGTGTGTTGGGGTCAGTGTGTTGGGGACAGTGTGTTTGGGGCCAGTGTGTTGGCGTCAGTGTGTTGGGGACAGTGTGTTGGGGGTCAGTGTGTTGGGGTCAGTGTCTTTGGTGCCAGTGTGTTGGGGGACAGTGTGTTGGGGACAGTGTGTTGGGGGTCAGTGTGTTGGGGTCAGTGTGTTAGGGGTCAGTGTGTTGGGGTCAGTGTGTTGGGACAGTGTGTTGGTGTCAGTTTGCTAGAGTCAGTGAGTTGTTGGACAGTGTGTTGTTGGAGAGTGTGTTGGGGTCAGTGTGTTGGGGATTGTGTGTTGCGGGACAGTGTGTTGGGGACAGTGCGTTGGGTCAGTGTGTTAGGGTCAGTGTGCTGGGGGTCAGTGTGTTGGTGTCAGTGTGTTGGGGTCAGTATTTTGGTGGACAGTGTGTTGGGGGCCAGTGTGTTGGGGTCAGTGTGTTGGGGGTCAGTGTGTTTGAGGACAGTGTGTTGGGGCCAGTATTTTGGGGGACAGTGTGTTGGGGGATAGTGTGTTTGGGGACAGTTTGCTGGAGTCAGTGAGTTGTTGGACAGTGTGTTGGGGGACAGTGTGTTGGGGGTCAGTGTGTTGGGGTCAGTGTGTTAGGGGTCAGTGTGTTGGGGTCAGTGTGTTGGGACAGTGTGTTGGTGTCAGTTTGCTAGAGTCAGTGAGTTGTTGGACAGTGTGTTGTTGGAGAGTGTGTTGGGGTCAGTGTGTTGGGGATTGTGTGTTGGGGTCAGTTTGCTGGGGTCAGTGTGTTGGGGGTCGGTGTGTTGGGGGTCAGTGAGTTGGTGGGCAGTGTGTTGGGGGGCAGTGTGTTGGTGAGAAAGTATGTTGAGGGTCAGTGTGTTGGGGGAAAGTGTGATGGGGATAGTGTGTTGGGGGTCAGTGTGTTGAGCGGGTCAGCGTGTTGGTGTGTCGGTGTTGCGGGCAGAGTGTGTTGGTGGACTGTGTTGGTGGACAGTATGTTGGGGGTCAGTTTGTTGGGGGTCAGTTTGTTGGGGGACGGTGTGTTAGGGACAGTGTGTTTGGGGACAGTGTGTTGGGGGGTCAGTGTGTTGGGGGACAGTGTTGGGGAAATTGAGTTGGGGGACAGTATGTTGTGGGGACAATGTGTTGGAGACTCAGTGACTTGGGGACAGTGTGTTGGGGGTCGGTGTGTTGGGGGACAGTGTGTTGGGGAAAGTGAGTTGGGGGACAGTATGTTGTGGGGACAATGTGTTGGAGGGTCAGTGTGTTGGTGGACAGTGTGTTGGGGGTCAGTGTGTTGGGGGTCAGTTTGCTGGGGTCAGTGTGTTGGGGGTCGGTGTGTTGGGGTCAGTGAGTTGGGGGACAGTGTGTTGGGGTCAGTGTGTTGGGGGTCAGTGTGTTGGGGGTCAGTGTGTTGGGGGTCAGTGAGTTGGTGGGCAGTGTGTTGGGGGGCAGTGTGTTGGTGAGAAAGTATGTTGAGGGTCAGTGTGTTGGGGGAAAGTGTGATGGGGATAGTGTGTTGGGGGTCAGTGTGTTGAGCGGGTCAGCGTGTTGGTGTGTCGGTGTTGCGGGCAGAGTGTGTTGGTGGACTGTGTTGGTGGACAGTATGTTGGGGGTCAGTTTGTTGGGGGTCAGTTTGTTGGGGGACGGTGTGTTAGGGACAGTGTGTTTGGGGACAGTGTGTTGGGGGGTCAGTGTGTTGGGGGACAGTGTTGGGGAAATTGAGTTGGGGGACAGTATGTTGTGGGGACAATGTGTTGGAGACTCAGTGAGTTGGGGACAGTGTGTTGGGGGTCGGTGTGTTGGGGGACAGTGTGTTGGGGGGTCAGTGTGTTGGGGGACAGTGTGTTGGGGAAAGTGAGTTGGGGGACAGTATGTTGTGGGGACAATGTGTTGGAGGGTCAGTGTGTTGGTGGACAGTGTGTTGGGGGTCAGTGTGTTGGGGGTCAGTTTGCTGGGGTCAGTGTGTTGGGGGTCGGTGTGTTGGGGTCAGTGAGTTGGGGGACAGTGTGTTGGGGTCAGTGTGTTGGGGGTCAGTGTGTTGGGGGTCAGTGTGTTGGTGTCAGTTTGCTAGTCAGTGGGTTGTTGGACAGTGTGTTGTTGGACAGTTTGTTGGGGTCAGTGTGTTGGGGTCAGTGTGTTTGGGGCCAGTGTGTTGGGGTCAGTGTGTTGGGGCAGTGTGTTGGGGGTCAGTGTGTTTGCGTCAGTGTGTTTGGGGCCAGTGTGTTGGGGGTTGGTGTGTTGGGGGACAGTGTGTTGGGGGGTCAGTGTGTTGGGGGACAGTGTGTTGGGGAAAGTGAGTTGGGGGAGAGTATGTTGTGGGGACAATGTGTTGGAGACTCAGTGAGTTGGGGACAGTGTGTTGGGGGTCGGTGTGTTGGGGGTCAGTGTGTTGGGGGGTCAGTGTGTTGGTGGACAGTGTGTTGGGGAAAGTGAGTTGGGGGACAGTATGTTGTGGGGACAATGTGTTGGAGACTCAGTGAGTTGGGGACAGTGTGTTGGGGGGTCAGTGTGTTGGGGGACAGTGTGTTGGGGAAAGTGAGTTGGGGGACAGTATGTTGTGGGAACAATGTGTTGGAGGGTCAGTGTGTTTGTGGACAGTGTGTTGGGAGTCAGTGTGTTGGGGGTCAGTTTGCTGGGGTCAGTGTGTTGGGGGTCGGTGTGTTGGGGGTCAGTGAGTTGGGGGTCAGTGTGTTGGGGACAGTGTGTTGGGGGTCAGTGTGTTGGTGTCAGTTTGCTAGAGTCAGTGAGTTGTTGGACAGTGTGTTGTTGGACAGTGTGTTGGGGTCAGTGTGTTGGGGTCAGTGTGTTTGGGGCCAGTGTGTTGGGGTCAGTGTGTTGGGGACAGTGTGTTGGGGGTCAGTTTGTTTGGGTCAGTGTGTTTGGGGCCAGTGTGTTGGGGGTTGGTGTGTTGGGGGACAGTGTGTTGGGGGGTCAGTGTGTTGAGGGACAGTGTGTTGGGGAAAGTGAGTTGGGGGACAGTGTGTTGGGGACAGTGTGTTGGGCGTCAGTGTGTTGGTGTCAGTTTGCTAGAGTCAGTGAGTTGGGGGACAGTATGTTGTGGGGACAATGTTTTGGAGGGTCAGTGTGTTGGGGGACAGTGTGTTGGGGGTCAGTGTGTTGGGGGTCAGTTTGCTGGGGTCAGTGTGTTGGGGGTCGGTGTGTTGGGGGTCAGTGAGTTGGGGGACAGTGTGTTGGGGGACAGTGTGTTGGGGACAGTGTGTTGGGGACAGTGTGTTGGGGTCAGTGTGTTGGGGACAGTGTGTTTGCGGCCAATGTGTTGGGGTCAGTGTGTTGGGGTCAGTGTGTTTGGGTCAGTGTGTTTGGGGCCAGTGTTTTGGGGGACAGTGTGTTGGGGACAGTGTGTTAGGGGTCAGTGTGTTGGAGTCAGTGTGTTCGGGTCAGTGTGTTCAGGATCAGTGTGTTGGTGGTCAGTGTGTCATGCGTTCGTGTGTCAGTGTGTTGGAGGACAGTGTGTTGGGGGAACAGTGTGCCGGGGGTCATTGTGTTGGTGGTCAGTGTGTAGGGCATCAGTGTGTCGTGGGTCAGTGTGTTGGGGCACAGTATGTTGGGGCACAGTGTGTTCGGTCAGTGATTTGGGGTCAGTGTGTTGGGGGGTCAGTGTGTTGGGGGACAGTGTTGGGTAAATTGAGTTGGGGGACAGTATGTTGTGGGGACAATGTGTTGGAGACTCAGTGAGTTGGGGACAGTGTGTTGGGGGTCGGTGTGCTGGGGGACAATGTGTTGGGGGGTCAGTGTGTTGGGGGACAGTGTGTTGGGGAAAGTGAGTTGGGGGACAGTATGTTGTGGGAACAATGTGTTGGAGGGTCAGTGTGTTTGTGGACAGTGTGTTGGGGGTCAGTGTGTTGGGGGTCAGTTTGCTGGGGTCAGTGTGTTGGGGGTCGGTGTGTTGGGGGTCAGTGAGTTGGGGGACAGTGAGTTGGGGGTCAGTGTGTTGGGGACAGTGTGTTGGGGTCAGTGTGTTGGTGTCAGTTTGCTAGAGTCAGTGAGTTGTTGGACAGTGTGTTGTTGGACAGTGTGTTGGGGTCAGTGTGTTGGGGTCAGTGTGTTTGGGGCAGTTTGTTGGGGTCAGTGTGTTGGGGACAGTGTGTTGGGGGTCAGTTTGTTTGGGTCAGTGTGTTTGGGGCCAGTGTGTTGGGGGTTGGTGTGTTGGGGGACAGTGTGTTGGGGGGTCAGTGTGTTGGGGGACAGTGTGTTGGGGGGTCAGTGTGTTGGGGGACAGTATGTGTTGGGGAAAGTGAGTTGGGGGACAGTATGTTGTGGGGACAATGTGTTGGAGGGTCAGTGTGTTGGGGGACAGTGTGTTGGGGGTCAGTGTGTTGGGGGTCAGATTGCTGGGGTCAGTGTGTTGGGGGTCGGTGTGTTGGGGGTCAGTGAGTTGGGGGACAGTGTGTTGGTGTCAGTGTGTTGGGGGACAGTGTGTTGGGGAAAGTGAGTTGGGGGACAGTATGTTGTGGGGACAATGTGTTGGAGACTCAGTGAGTTGGGGACAGTGTGTTGGGGGTCGGTGTGTTGGGGGACAGTGTGTTGGGGTGTCAGTGTGTTGTGGGACAGTGTGTTGGGGAAAGTGAGTTGGGGACAGTGTGTTGGGGGTCGGTGTGTTGGGGGTCAGTGTGTTGGGGTCAGTGTGTTGGGGTCAGTGTGTTGGGGACAGTGTGTTTGGGGCCAGTGTGTTGGGGGTCAGTGTGTTGGGGGTCAGTGTGTTTGGGTCAGTGTGTTTGGGGCCAGTGTGTTGGGGGACAGTGTGTTGGGGGGTCAGTGTGTTGGGGAAAGTGAGTTGAGGGACAGTATGTTGTGGGGACAATGTGTTGGAGGGTCAGTGTGTTTGTGGACAGTGTGTTGGGGGTCAGTGTGTTGGGGGTCAGTTTGCTGGGGTCAGTGTGTTGGGGGTCTGTGTGTTGGGGGTCAGTGTGTCATGCGTTGGTGTGTCAGTGTGTTGGGGGACAGTGTGTTGGGGGACAGTGTGTCGGGGGTCAGTGTGTTGGTGGTCAGTGTGTTGGGGCTCAGTGTGTCGGGCGTCTGTGTGTTGGGATCAGTTTGCTGGCATCAGTGTGAAGGCGGTCAGTGTGTTGGAGGACAGTGTGTTGGGGGTCAGTGTGTTGTGGGTCATTGTGTTGATGGTCAGTGTGTAGGGCATCAGTGTGTCGGGAGTCAGGTTGTTGGGGACAGTGTGTTGGTGGACAGTGTGTTGTTGGACAGTGTGTTGGGGTCAGTGTGTTGGGGGTCAGTGTGTTGCCAGACAGTGTGTTGGCGACAGTGTGTTGGGGACAGTGTGTTTGGGGACAGTGTGTTTGGGGACAGTGTGTTGGGGGCCAGTGTGTTGGGGTCAGTGTGTTGGGGACAGTGTGTTGGGGACAGTGTGTTTGCGAACAGTGTGTTTTGGGGACAGTGTGTTTGGGGACAGTGTGTTGGGGGCCAGTGTGTTGGTGTCAGTTTGCTAGAGTCAGTGAGTTGGTGGACAGTGTGTTGTTGGACAGTGTGTTGTTGGACAGTGTGTTGGGGTCAGTGTGTTGGGGTCAGTGTGTTGGTGTCAGTTTGCTAGAGTCAGTGAGTTGGTGGACAGTGTGTTGGGGTCAGTGTGTTGGGTGTCAGTGTGTTGGGGGTCAGTTTGCTGGGGTCAGTGTGTTGTTGGAGGGTGTGTTGGGGGTCAGTGAGTTGGGGGTCAGTGTGTTGGGGACAGTGTGTTGGGGGTCAGTGTGTTGGTGTCAGTTTGCTAGAGTCAGTGAGTTGTTGGACAGTGTGTTGTTGGACAGTGTGTTGGGGTCAGTGTGTTGGGGTCAGTGTGTTTGGGGCCAGTGTGTTGGGGTCAGTGTGTTGGGGACAGTGTGTTGGGGGTCAGTTTGTTTGGGTCAGTGTGTTTGGGGCCAGTGTGTTGGGGGTTGGTGTGTTGGGGGACAGTGTGTTGGGGGGTCAGTGTGTTGAGGGACAGTGTGTTGGGGAAAGTGAGTTGGGGGACAGTGTGTTGGGGACAGTGTGTTGGGCGTCAGTGTGTTGGTGTCAGTTTGCTAGAGTCAGTGAGTTGGGGGACAGTCTGTTGTGGGGACAATGTTTTGGAGGGTCAGTGTGTTGGGGGACAGTGTGTTGGGGGTCAGTGTGTTGGGGGTCAGTTTGCTGGGGTCAGTGTGTTGGGGGTCGGTGTGTTGGGGGTCGGTGTGTTGGGGGTCAGTGAGTTGGGGGACAGTGTGTTGGGGGACAGTGTGTTGGGGACAGTGTGTTGGGGTCATTGTGTTGGGGACAGTGTGTTTGCGGCCAATGTGTTGGGGTCAGTGTGTTGGGGTCAGTGTGTTTGGGTCAGTGTGTTTGGGGCCAGTGTTTTGGGGGACAGTGTGTTGGGGACAGTGTGTTAGGGGTCAGTGTGTTGGAGTCAGTGTGTTCGGGTCAGTGTGTTCAGGATCAGTGTGTTGGTGGTCAGTGTGTCATGCGTTCGTGTGTCAGTGTGTTGGAGGACAGTGTTGGGGGAACAGTGTGCCGGGGGTCATTGTGTTGGTGGTCAGTGTGTAGGGCATCAGTGTGCCGTGGGTCAGTGTGTTGGGGCACAGTATGTTGGGGCACAGTGTGTTCGGTCAGTGATTTGGGGTCAGTGTGTTGGGGGGTCAGTGTGTTGGGGGACAGTGTTGGGTAAATTGAGTTGGGGGACAGTATGTTGTGGGGACAATGTGTTGGAGACTCAGTGAGTTGGGGACAGTGTGTTGGGGGTCGGTGTGCTGGGGGACAATGTGTTGGAGGGTCAGTGTGTTTGTGGACAGTGTGTTGGGGGTCAGTGTGTTGGGGGTCAGTTTGCTGGGGTCAGTGTGTTGGGGGTCGGTGTGTTGGGGGTCAGTGAGTTGGGGGACAGTGAGTTGGGGGTCAGTGTGTTGGGGACAGTGTATTGGGGTCAGTGTGTTGGTGTCAGTTTGCTAGAGTCAGTGAGTTGTTGGACAGTGTGTTGTTGGACAGTGTGTTGGGGTCAGTGTGTTGGGGACAGTGTGTTTGGGGCAGTTTGTTGGGGTCAGTGTGTTGGGGGTTGGTGTGTTGGGGGACAGTGTGTTGGGGGGTCAGTGTGTTGGGGGACAGTGTGTTGGGGAAAGTGAGTTGGGGGACAGTATGTTGTGGGGACAATGTGTTGGAGGGTCAGTGTGTTGGGGGACAGTGTGTTGGGGGTCAGTGTGTTGGGGGTCAGTTTGCTGGGGTCAGTGTGTTGGGGGTCGGTGTGTTGGGGGTCAGTGAGTTGGGGGACAGTGTGTTGGTGTCAGTGTGTTGGGGGACAGTGTGTTGGGGGAAGTGAGTTGGGGGACAGTATGTTGTGGGGACAATGTGTTGGAGACTCAGTGAGTTGGGGACAGTGTGTTGGGGGTCGGTGTGTTGGGGGACAGTGTGTTGGGGTGTCAGTGTGTTGTGGGACAGTGTGTTGGGGAAAGTGAGTTGGGGACAGTGTGTTGGGGGTCGGTGTGTTGGGGGTCAGTGTGTTGGGGTCAGTGTGTTGGGGTCAGTGTGTTGGGGACAGTGTGTTTGGGGCCAGTGTGTTGGGGGTCAGTGTGTTGGGGGTCAGTGTGTTTGGGTCAGTGTGTTTGGGGCCAGTGTGTTGGGGGACAGTGTGTTGGGGGGTCAGTGTGTTGGGGAAAGTGAGTTGAGGGACAGTATGTTGTGGGGACAATGTGTTGGAGGGTCAGTGTGTTGGGGGACAGTGTGTTGGGGGTCAGTGTGTTGGGGGTCAGTTTGCTGGGGTCAGTGTGTTGGGGGTCGGTGTGTTGGGGGTCAGTGAGTTGGGGGACAGTGTGTTGAGGTCAGTGTGTTGGGGACAGTGTGTTGGGGGTCAGTGTGTTGGTGTCAGTTTGCTAGTGTCAGTGAGTTGTTGGACAGTGTGTTGTTGGACAGTGTGTTGGGGTCAGTGTGTTGGGGACAGTGTGTTTGGGGCCAGTGTGTTGGGGGTCAGTGTGTTGGGGGTCAGTGTGTTTGGGTCAGTGTGTTTGGGGCCAGTGTGTTGGGGGACAGTGTGTTGGGGACAGTGTGTTTCGGGTCAGTGTGTTTGGGTCAGTGTGTTTGGGGCCAGTGTGTTGGGGGACAGTGTGTTGGGGACAGTGTGTTGGGGGTCAGTGTGTTGGGGTCAGTATGTTGGGGTCAGTGTGTTCGGGTCAGTATGTTTGGGGCCAGTGTGTTGGGGTCAGTGTGTTGGGGACAGTGTGTTGGGGACAGTGTGTTGGGGTCAGTGTGTTGGGATCAGTTTGTTGGGGGTCAGTGTGTTCAGGATCAGTGTGTTGGTGGTCAGTGTGTCATGCGTTGGTGTGTCAGTGTGTTGGGGGACAGTGTGTTGGGGGACAGTGTGTCGGGGGTCAGTGTGTTGGTGGTCAGTGTGTTGGGGCTCAGTGTGTCGGGCGTCTGTGTGTTGGGATCAGTTTGCTGGCATCAGTGTGAAGGCGGTCAGTGTGTTGGAGGACAGTGTGTTGTGGGTCATTGTGTTGATGGTCAGTGTGTAGGGCATCAGTGTGTCGGGAGTCAGGTTGTTGGGGACAGTGTGTTGGTGGACAGTGTGTTGTTGGACAGTGTGTTGGGGTCAGTGTGTTGGGGGTCAGTGTGTTGGGGGTCAGTGTGTTGCCAGACAGTGTGTTGGCGACAGTGTGTTTGGGGACAGTGTGTTTAGGGACAGTGTGTTGGGGGCCAGTGTGTTGGGGTCAGTGTGTTGGGGACAGTGTGTTGGGGACAGTGTGTTTGCGAACAGTGTGTTTTGGGGACAGTGTGTTTGGGGACAGTGTGTTGGGGGCCAGTGTGTTGGTGTCAGTTTGCTAGAGTCAGTGAGTTGGTGGACAGTGTGTTGTTGGACAGTGTGTTGTTGGACAGTGTGTTGGGGTCAGTGTGTTGGGGTCAGTGTGTTGGTGTCAGTTTGCTAGAGTCAGTGAGTTGGTGGACAGTGTGTTGGGGTCAGTGTGTTGGGTGTCAGTGTGTTGGTGTCAGTTTGCTAGAGTCAGTGAGTTGTTGGACAGTGTGTTGTTGGATAGTGTGTTGGGGACAGTGTGTTTGGGGCCAGTGTGCTGGCGTCAGTGTGTTGGTATCAGTTTGCTAGAGTCAGTGAGTTGTTGGACAGTGTGTTGTTGGAGAGTGTGTTGGGGGTCAGTGTGTTGGGGATAGTGTGTTGGGGGTCAGTGTGTTGGGGATAGTGTGTTTGGAGTCAGTGTGTTGGGGTCAGTATTTTGGGGGACAGTGTGTTGGGGTCAGTGTGTTGGGGGTCAGTGTGTTGCCAGACAGTGTGTTGGGGACAGTGTGTTGGGGACAGTGTGTTTGGGGACAGTGTGTTGGGGGACAGTGTGTTGGGGGACAGTGTGTTGGGGGACAGTGTGTTGGGGGCCAGTGTGTTGGGGACAGTGTGTTTGGGGCCAGTGTGTTTTGGGGACAGTGTGTTGGGGGCCAGTGTGTTGGGGGCCAGTGTGTTGGGGTCAGTGTGTTGGGGACAGTGTGTTGGGGGTCAGTGTGTTGGGGGTCAGTGTGTTGGGGTCAGTGTGTTAGGGGTCAGTGTGTTGGGACAGTGTGTTAGTGTCAGTTTACTAGAGTCAGTGAGTTGTTGGACAGTGTGTTGTTGGAGAGTGTGTTGGGGGTCAGTGTGTTGGGGATAGTGTGTTAGGGGTCAGTGTGTTGGGACAGTGTGTTGGTGTCAGTTTACTAGAGTCAGTGAGTTGTTGGACAGTGTGTTGTTGGAGAGTGTGTTGGGGGTCAGTGTATTGGGGATAGTGTGTTGGGGGTCAGTGTGTTGGGGTCAGTATTTTGGGGGACAGTGTGATGGGGCGAGTGTGTTGGGGTCAGTGTGTTGGGGGTCAGTGTGTTTGGGGACAGTGTGTTGGTGTCAGTTTACTAGAGTCAGTGAGTTGTTGGACAGTGTGTTGTTGGAGAGTGTGTTGGGGGTCAGTGTGTTGGGGATAGTGTGTTGGGGGTCAGTGTGTTGGGGTCAGTATTTTGGGGGACAGTGTGATGGGGCCAGTGTGTTGGGGTCAGTGTGTTGGGGGTCAGTGTGTTTGGGGACAGTGTGTTGGTGTCAGTTTACTAGAGTCAGTGAGTTGTTGGACAGTGTGTTGTTGGAGAGTGTGTTGGGGGTCAGTGTGTTAGGGGATAGTGTGTTGGGGGTCAGTGTGTTGGGGTCAGTATTTTGGGGACAGTGTGATGGGGCCAGTGTGTTGGGGTCAGTGTGTTGGGGGTCAGTGTGTTTGGGGACAGTGTGTTGGGGTCAGTATTTTGGGGGATAGTGTGTTGGGGGACAGTGTGTTTGGGGACAGTGTGTTGGGGTCAGTATTTAGGGGGACAGTATGTTGGGGACAGTGTGTTGGGGTCAGTGTGTTGGGGTCAGTATTTTTGGGGACAATGTGTTGGGGACAATGTGTTGGGGTCAGTGTGTTGGGGACAGTGTGTTGGAGACAGTGTGTTGGGGTCAGTGAGTTGGGGTCAGTGAGTTCCCAGACAGTGTGTTGGAGACAGTGTGTTGGGGTCAGTGTGTTGGGGACAGTGTGTTGGGGTCAGTGAGTTGCCAGACAGTGTGTTGGGGACAGTGTGTTGGGGTCAGTGTGTTGGGGACAGTGTGTTGGGGACAGTGTGTTGGGGTCAGTGTGTTGGTGTCAGTTTGCTAGAGTCAGTGAGTTGGTGGACAGTGTGTTGGAGTCAGTGTGTTGGGGGCAGGTGTGTTGGGGTTCAGTGTGTTGGTGTCAGTTTGATAGAGTCAGTGAGTTGTTGGACAGTGTGTTGTTGGACAATGTGTTGGGGACAGTGTGTTGGGGGTCAGTGTGTTGGGGTCAGTGTGTTTGGTGCCAGTGTGATGGGGGTCAGTGTGTTGGGGACAGTGTGTTGGGGGTCAGTGTGTTGGGGTCAGTGTGTTAGGGGTCAGTGTGTTGGGGTCAGTGTGTTGGGACAGTGTGTTGGTGTCAGTTTGCTAGAGTCAGTGAGTTGGTGGACTGTGTGTTGTTGGAGAGTGTGTTGGGGGTCAGTGTGTTGGGGATAGTGTGTTGGGGGACAGTGTGGTGGGGGCAGTGCGTTGGGTCAGTGTGTTGGGGTCAGTGTGATGGGGGTCAGTGTGTTAGGGTCAGTGTGTTGGGGTCAGTATTTTGGGGGACAGTGTGTTGGGGGCCAGTGTGTTGGGGTCAGTGTGTTGAGGGTCAGTGTGTTTGGGGCCAGTGTGTTGGGGTCAGTATTTTGGGGGACAGTGTGTTATGGGACAGTGTGTTTGGGGACAATGTGTTGGGGTCAGTATTTTGGGGGACAGTGTTTTGGGGACAGTGTGTTGGGGTCAGTGAGTTGCCAGACAGTGTGTTGGAGACAGTGTGTTGGAGACAGTGTGTTGGGGTCAGTGTGTTGGGGACAGTGTGTTGGGGTCAGTGAGTTGCCAGACAGTGTTTTGGAGACAGTGTGTTGGGGTCAGTGAGTTGCCAGACAGTGTGTTGGAGACAGTGTGTTGGCGACAGTGTGTTGGGGTCAGTGTGTTGGGGTCAGTGTGTTTGGGGACAGTGTGTTGAGGTTCAGTGTGTTGGGGTCAGTTTGTTGGGGACAGTGCGTTGGGGACAGTGTGTTGGTGGGGTCAGCATGTTGGTCGGTCAGTGTGTTGGGCAGAGTGTGTTGGTGGACAGTGTGTTGGGGGTCAGTGTGTTGGGGACAGTGCGTTGGGGTCAGTGTGTTGGCATACAGTGTGTTGGGGGACAGTTTGTTGGGGGACAGTGTGTTGGGCCCAGTGTGTTGCTGACAGTGTGTTGGTGGACAGTGTGTTGGGAGTCTGTGCGTTGGGGTCAGTGTGTTGGGGTCAGTGTGTTGGGGACAATGCGTTAGGGTCAGTGTGTTGGGGTCAGCGTGATGGGGGAATGTTTGGGGACAGTTTGTGTGGGGACAGTGTGTTGGGGACAGTGTGTTGTGGACAGTGCGTTGGGGTCAGTGTGTTGGGGGGGTCAGTGTGTTGGGCATAGTGTGTTGGTGGACTGTGTTGGTGGACAGTATGTTGGGGGTCAGTGTGTTGGGGGTCAGTTTGTTGGGGGTCAGTTTGTTGCAGGACCATGTGTTAGGGACAGTGTGTTTGGGGACAGCGTGTTGGGGGTCAGTGTGTTGGGTGACAGTGTGTTGTGGGTCAGTGTGTTGGGGGGTCAGTGTGTTGGGTGACAGTGTGTTGTGGGTCAGTGTGTTGGGGGGTCAGTGTGTTGGGGGACAGTGTATTGGGGAAATTGAGTTGGGGACAGTATGTTGTGGGGACAATGTGTTGGAGTGTCAGTGAGTTGGGGACAGTGTGTTGGGGGTCGGTGTGTTGGGGGACAGTGTGTTGGGGTCAGTTTGCTGGGGTCAGTGTGTTGGGGGTCGCTGTGTTGGGGGTCAGTGAGTTGGTGGGCAGTGTGTTGGGGACAGTGTGTTGGTGAGAAAGTATGTTGAGGGTCAGTGTGTTGGGGAAAGTGTGATGGGGATAGTGTGTTGGGGGTCAGTGTGTTGAGCGGGTCAGCGTGTTGGTGCGTCAGTGTGGTGGGCAGAGTGTGTTGGTGGACTGTGTTGGTGGATAGCATGTTGGGGGTCAGTTTGTTGGGGGTCAGTTTGTTGGGGGACGGTGTGTTAAGGACAGTGTGTTTGGGGACAGTGTGTTGGGGGTCAGTGTGTTGGGTGACAGTGTGTTGTGGGTCAGTGTGTTGGGGGGTCAGTGTGTTGGGGGACAGTGTTGGGTAAATTGAGTTGGGGGATAGTATGTTGTGGGGACAATGTGTTGGAGGGTCAGTGTGTTGGGGGACAGTGTGTTGGGGGTCAGTGTGTTGGGGGGTCAGTGTGTTGGGGGACAGTGTTGGGTAAATTGAGTTGGGGGATAGTATGTTGTGGGGACAATGTGTTGGAGGGTCAGTGTGTTGGGGTCAGTGTGTTGGGGGTCGGTGTGTTGGGGGACAGTGTGTTGGGGGGTCAGTGTGTTGGGGGACAGTGTGTTGGGGAAAGTGAGTTGGGGGACAGTATGTTGTGGGGACAATGTGTTGGAGGGTCAGTGTGTTGTGGGACAGTGTGTTGGGGGTCAGTGTGTTGGGGGTCAGTTTGCTGGGGTCAGTGTGTTGGGTGTCAGTGAGTTGGTGGACAGTGTGTTGGGGGTCAGTGTGTTGGGGTCAGTGTGTTGGCATACAGTGTGTTGGGGGACAGTTTGTTGGGGGACAGTTTGTTGGGGGACAGTGTGTTGGGCCCAGTTGGTTGGTGGACTGTGTGTTGGGAGTCTGTGCGTTGGGGTCAGTGTGTTGGGGTCAGTGTGTTGGGGACAGTGCGTTAGGGTCAGTGTGTTGGGGTCAGCGTGATGGGGGAATGTTTGTTTGGGGACAGTTTGTGTGGGGACAGTGTGTTGGGGACAGTGCGTTGGGTTCAGTTTGTTGGGGTCAGTGTGTTAGGGACAGTGTGTTGGCGACAGTGTGTTGGGGACAGTGTGTTGGAGGGACAGTGTGTTGGGGACAGTGTGTTGGGGTCAGTGTGTTAGGGGACAGTATGTTGGAGGGACAGTGTGTTGGGGACAGGGTGTTGGGGTCAGTGTGTTGGGGACAGTGTGTTTGGGGTCAATGTGTTGGCAGACAGTGTGTTGGGGACAGTGTGTTGGGGTCAGTATTTTGGGGGACAGCGTGTTGGTGGTCAGTGTGTTGGGCATAGTGTGTGGGGGTCAGTGTGTTGGGGTCAGTATTTTGGGGGACAGCGTGTTGGTGGTCAGTGTGTTGGGGGGTCAGTGTGTTGGGCATAGTGTGTTGGTGGACTGTGTTGGTGGACAGTATGTTGGGGGGCAGTGTGTTGGGGGTCAGTGTGTTGGGGGTCAGTTTGTTGCAGGACCATGTGTTAGGGACAGTGTGTTTGGGGACAGTGTGTTGGGGGTCAGTGTGTTGGGTGACAGTGTGTTGGGGGTCAGTGTGTTGGGGGTCAGTGTGTTGGGGGTCAGTTTGTTGCAGGACCATGTGTTAGGGACAGTGTGTTTGGGGACAGTGTGTTGGGGGTCAGTGTGTTGGGTGACAGTGTGTTGTGGGTCAGTGTGTTGGGGGGTCAGTGTGTTGGGGGACAGTGTATTGGGGAAATTGAGTTGGGGACAGTATGTTGTGGGGACAATGTGTTGGAGTGTAAGTGAGTTGGGGACAGTGTGTTGGGGGTCGGTGTGTTGGGGGACAGTGTGTTGGGGGTCAGTGTTTTGGGGTCAGTTTGCTGGGGTCAGTGTGTTGGGGGTCGCTGTGTTGGGGGTCAGTGAGTTGGTGGGCAGTGTGTTGGGGGTAGTGTGTTGGGGGACAGTGTGCTGGGGTCAGTGTGTTGGGGTCAGTGTGTTGGGGGACAGTGTGTTGGTGAGAAAGTATGTTGAGGGTCAGTGTGTTGGGGGAAAGTGTGATGGGGATAGTGTGTTGGGGGTCAGTGTGTTGAGCGGGTCAGCGTGTTGGTGCGTCAGTGTGGTGGGCAGAGTGTGTTGGTGGACTGTGTTGGTGGATAGCATGTTGGGGGTCAGTTTGTTGGGGGTCAGTTTGTTGGGGGACGGTGTGTTAAGGACAGTGTGTTTGGGGACAGTGTGTTGGGGGTCAGTGTGTTGGGTGACAGTGTGTTGTGGGTCAGTGTGTTGGGGGGGTCAGTGTGTTGGGGGACAGTGTTGGGTAAATTGAGTTGGGGGACAGTATCTTGTGGGGACAATGTGTTGGAGGGTCAGTGAGTTGGGGTCAGTGTGTTGGGGGTCGGTGTGTTGGGGGACAGTGTGTTGGGGGGTCAGTGTGTTGGGGGACAGTGTGTTGGGGAAAGTGAGTTGGGGGACAGTATGTTGTGGGGACAATGTGTTGGAGGGTCAGTGTGTTGTGGGACAGTGTGTTGGGGGTCAGTGTGTTGGGGGTCAGTTTGCTGGGGTCAGTGTGTTGGTGTCAGTTTGCTAGAGTCAGTGAGTTCTTTGACAGAGTGTTGTTGGACAGTGTGTTGGGGTCAGTGTGTTGGGGTCAGTGTGTTGGGGACAGTGTGTTTGGGGCCAGTGTGTTGGGGTCAGTGTGTTGGGGACAGTGTATTGGGGGTCAGTGTGTTGGGGTCAGTGTGTTGGTGGTCAGTGTGTTGGGGGACAGTGTGTTGTGGGTCAGTGTGTTTGGGGACAGTTTGTTGGGGTCAATGTGTTGGGGTCAGTGTGTTGGGGACAGTGTGTTGGGGATCAGTGTGTTGGGTCAGTGTGTTGGGGGACAGTGTGTTGGTGGTCAGTGTGTTGGGGGTCAGTGTGTTGGGGTCAGTGTGTTGGGGGACAATGTGTTTGGGGTCAGTGTGTTGGCAGACAGTGTGTTGGGGGGTCAGTGTGTTGGGGTCAGAGTATTGGGGGACAGTGTGTTTGGGGTCACTGTGTTGGGGGACAGTGTGTTGGGGGTCAGTTTGCTGGGGTCAGTGTGTTGGGTGTCAGTGAGTTGGTGGACAGTGTGTTGGGGGTCAGTGTGTTGGGGTCAGTGTGTTGGCATACAGTGTGTTGGGGGACAGTTTGTTGGGGGACAGTTTGTTGGGGGACAGTGTGTTGGGCCCAGTTGGTTGGTGGACTGTGTGTTGGGAGTCTGTGCGTTGGGGTCAGTGTGTTGGGGTCAGTGTGTTGGGGACAGTGCGTTAGGGTCAGTGTGTTGGGGTCAGCGTGATGGGGGAATGTTTGTTTGGGGACAGTTTGTGTGGGGACAGTGTGTTGGGGACAGTGCGTTGGGTTCAGTTTGTTGGGGTCAGTGTGTTAGGGACAGTGTGTTGGCGACAGTGTGTTGGGGACAGTGTGTTGGAGGGACAGTGTGTTGGGGACAGTGTGTTGGGGTCAGTGTGTTAGGGGACAGTATGTTGGAGGGACAGTGTGTTGGGGACAGGGTGTTGGGGTCAGTGTGTTGGGGACAGTGTGTTTGGGGTCAATGTGTTGGCAGACAGTGTGTTGGGGACAGTGTGTTGGGGTCAGTATTTTGGGGGACAGCGTGTTGGTGGTCAGTGTGTTGGGCATAGTGTGTGGGGGTCAGTGTGTTGGGGTCAGTATTTTGGGGGACAGCGTGTTGGTGGTCAGTGTGTTGGGGGGTCAGTGTGTTGGGCATAGTGTGTTGGTGGACTGTGTTGGTGGACAGTATGTTGGGGGTCAGTGTGTTGGGGGTCAGTGTGTTGGGGGTCAGTTTGTTGCAGGACCATGTGTTAGGGACAGTGTGTTTGGGGACAGTGTGTTGGGGGTCAGTGTGTTGGGTGACAGTGTGTTGGGGGTCAGTGTGTTGGGGGTCAGTGTGTTGGGGGTCAGTTTGTTGCAGGACCATGTGTTAGGGACAGTGTGTTTGGGGACAGTGTGTTGGGGGTCAGTGTGTTGGGTGACAGTGTGTTGTGGGTCAGTGTGTTGGGGGGTCAGTGTGTTGGGGGACAGTGTATTGGGGAAATTGAGTTGGGGACAGTATGTTGTGGGGACAATGTGTTGGAGTGTAAGTGAGTTGGGGACAGTGTGTTGGGGGTCGGTGTGTTGGGGGACAGTGTGTTGGGGGTCAGTGTTTTGGGGTCAGTTTGCTGGGGTCAGTGTGTTGGGGGTCGCTGTGTTGGGGGTCAGTGAGTTGGTGGGCAGTGTGTTGGGGGTAGTGTGTTGGGGGACAGTGTGCTGGGGTCAATGTGTTGGGGTCAGTGTGTTGGGGGACAGTGTGTTGGTGAGAAAGTATGTTGAGGGTCAGTGTGTTGGGGGAAAGTGTGATGGGGATAGTGTGTTGGGGGTCAGTGTGTTGAGCGGGTCAGCGTGTTGGTGCGTCAGTGTGGTGGGCAGAGTGTGTTGGTGGACTGTGTTGGTGGATAGCATGTTGGGGGTCAGTTTGTTGGGGGTCAGTTTGTTGGGGGACGGTGTGTTAAGGACAGTGTGTTTGGGGACAGTGTGTTGGGGGTCAGTGTGTTGGGTGACAGTGTGTTGTGGGTCAGTGTGTTGGGGGGGTCAGTGTGTTGGGGGACAGTGTTGGGTAAATTGAGTTGGGGGACAGTATCTTGTGGGGACAATGTGTTGGAGGGTCAGTGAGTTGGGGTCAGTGTGTTGGGGGTCGGTGTGTTGGGGGACAGTGTGTTGGGGGGTCAGTGTGTTGGGGGACAGTGTGTTGGGGAAAGTGAGTTGGGGGACAGTATGTTGTGGGGACAATGTGTTGGAGGGTCAGTGTGTTGTGGGACAGTGTGTTGGGGGTCAGTGTGTTGGGGGTCAGTTTGCTGGGGTCAGTGTGTTGGTGTCAGTTTGCTAGAGTCAGTGAGTTCTTTGACAGAGTGTTGTTGGACAGTGTGTTGGGGTCAGTGTGTTGGGGTCAGTGTGTTGGGGACAGTGTGTTTGGGGGCAGTGTGTTGGGGTCAGTGTGTTGGGGACAGTGTATTGGGGGTCAGTGTGTTGGGGTCAGTGTGTTGGTGGTCAGTGTGTTGGGGGACAGTGTGTTGTGGGTCAGTGTGTTTGGGGACAGTTTGTTGGGGTCAATGTGTTGGGGTCAGTGTGTTGGGGACAGTGTGTTGGGGATCAGTGTGTTGGGTCAGTGTGTTGGGGGACAGTGTGTTGGTGGTCAGTGTGTTGGGGGTCAGTGTGTTGGGGTCAGTGTGTTGGGGGACAATGTGTTTGGGGTCAGTGTGTTGGCAGACAGTGTGTTGGGGGGTCAGTGTGTTGGGGTCAGAGTATTGGGGGACAGTGTGTTTGGGGTCACTGTGTTGGGGGACAGTGTGTTGGGGGTCAGTTTGCTGGGGTCAGTGTGTTGGGTGTCAGTGAGTTGGTGGACAGTGTGTTGGGGGTCAGTGTGTTGGGGTCAGTGTGTTGGCATACAGTGTGTTGGGGGACAGTTTGTTGGGGGACAGTTTGTTGGGGGACAGTGTGTTGGGCCCAGTTGGTTGGTGGACTGTGTGTTGGGAGTCTGTGCGTTGGGGTCAGTGTGTTGGGGTCAGTGTGTTGGGGACAGTGCGTTAGGGTCAGTGTGTTGGGGTCAGCGTGATGGGGGAATGTTTGTTTGGGGACAGTTTGTGTGGGGACAGTGTGTTGGGGACAGTGCGTTGGGTTCAGTTTGTTGGGGTCAGTGTGTTAGGGACAGTGTGTTGGCGACAGTGTGTTGGGGACAGTGTGTTGGAGGGACAGTGTGTTGGGGACAGTGTGTTGGGGTCAGTGTGTTAGGGGACAGTATGTTGGAGGGACAGTGTGTTGGGGACAGGGTGTTGGGGTCAGTGTGTTGGGGACAGTGTGTTTGGGGTCAATGTGTTGGCAGACAGTGTGTTGGGGACAGTGTGTTGGGGTCAGTATTTTGGGGGACAGCGTGTTGGTGGTCAGTGTGTTGGGCATAGTGTGTGGGGGTCAGTGTGTTGGGGTCAGTATTTTGGGGGACAGCGTGTTGGTGGTCAGTGTGTTGGGGGGTCAGTGTGTTGGGCATAGTGTGTTGGTGGACTGTGTTGGTGGACAGTATGTTGGGGGGCAGTGTGTTGGGGGTCAGTGTGTTGGGGGTCAGTTTGTTGCAGGACCATGTGTTAGGGACAGTGTGTTTGGGGACAGTGTGTTGGGGGTCAGTGTGTTGGGTGACAGTGTGTTGGGGGTCAGTGTGTTGGGGGTCAGTGTGTTGGGGGTCAGTTTGTTGCAGGACCATGTGTTAGGGACAGTGTGTTTGGGGACAGTGTGTTGGGGGTCAGTGTGTTGGGTGACAGTGTGTTGTGGGTCAGTGTGTTGGGGGGTCAGTGTGTTGGGGGACAGTGTATTGGGGAAATTGAGTTGGGGACAGTATGTTGTGGGGACAATGTGTTGGAGTGTAAGTGAGTTGGGGACAGTGTGTTGGGGGTCGGTGTGTTGGGGGACAGTGTGTTGGGGGTCAGTGTTTTGGGGTCAGTTTGCTGGGGTCAGTGTGTTGGGGGTCGCTGTGTTGGGGGTCAGTGAGTTGGTGGGCAGTGTGTTGGGGGTAGTGTGTTGGGGGACAGTGTGCTGGGGTCAATGTGTTGGGGTCAGTGTGTTGGGGGACAGTGTGTTGGTGAGAAAGTATGTTGAGGGTCAGTGTGTTGGGGGAAAGTGTGATGGGGATAGTGTGTTGGGGGTCAGTGTGTTGAGCGGGTCAGCGTGTTGGTGCGTCAGTGTGGTGGGCAGAGTGTGTTGGTGGACTGTGTTGGTGGATAGCATGTTGGGGGTCAGTTTGTTGGGGGTCAGTTTGTTGGGGGACGGTGTGTTAAGGACAGTGTGTTTGGGGACAGTGTGTTGGGGGTCAGTGTGTTGGGTGACAGTGTGTTGTGGGTCAGTGTGTTGGGGGGGTCAGTGTGTTGGGGGACAGTGTTGGGTAAATTGAGTTGGGGGACAGTATCTTGTGGGGACAATGTGTTGGAGGGTCAGTGAGTTGGGGTCAGTGTGTTGGGGGTCAGTGTGTTGGGGGACAGTGTGTTGGGGGGTCAGTGTGTTGGGGGACAGTGTGTTGGGGAAAGTGAGTTGGGGGACAGTATGTTGTGGGGACAATGTGTTGGAGGGTCAGTGTGTTGTGGGACAGTGTGTTGGGGGTCAGTGTGTTGGGGGTCAGTTTGCTGGGGTCAGTGTGTTGGTGTCAGTTTGCTAGAGTCAGTGAGTTCTTTGACAGAGTGTTGTTGGACAGTGTGTTGGGGTCAGTGTGTTGGGGTCAGTGTGTTGGGGACAGTGTGTTTGGGGCCAGTGTGTTGGGGTCAGTGTGTTGGGGACAGTGTGTTGGGGGTCAGTGTGTTGGGGTCAGTGTGTTGGTGGTCAGTGTGTTGGGGGACAGTGTGTTGTGGGTCAGTGTGTTTGGGGACAGTTTGTTGGGGTCAATGTGTTGGGGTCAGTGTGTTGGGGACAGTGTGTTGGGGATCAGTGTGTTGGGTCAGTGTGTTGGGGGACAGTGTGTTGGTGGTCAGTGTGTTGGGGGTCAGTGTGTTGGGGTCAGTGTGTTGGGGGACAATGTGTTTGGGGTCAGTGTGTTGGCAGACAGTGTGTTGGGGGGTCAGTGTGTTGGGGTGAGTGTGTTGGGGGACAGTGTGTTTGGGGTCACTGTGTTGGGGGACAGTGTGTTGGGGTCAGTGTTTTTGGGTTCAGTATTTTGGGGGTCCGTGTGTTTGGGTCAGTGTGTTGGGCGTCAGTGTTTGGGAGAGAGTGTGTTGGGGACAGTGCATTGGGTTCAGTGTATTGGGGGTCAGTGTGTTGGGGCACAGTGTGTTTGGGGTCAGTGTGTTGGGGGTCAGTGTGTTTGGGGACAGTTTGTTGGGGTCAGTGTGTTGGGGTCAGTGTGTTGGGGACAGTGCGTTGGGGATCAGTGTGTTGGTGGTCAGTGTGTTGGGGACAGTGTGTTTGGGGTCAGTGTGTTGGGGTCAGTGTGTTGGGGTCAGTGTGTTGGGGTCAGTGTGTTGGGGGAAAGTGTGATGGGGATAGTGTGTTGGGGGTCAGTGTGTTGGGCGGGTCAGCGTGTTGGTGCGTCAGTGTGTTGGGCAGAGTGTGTTGGTGGACCGTGTTGGTGGACAGTATGTTGGGGGTCAGTGTGTTGGGGGTCAGTTTGTTGGGGGACGGTGCGTTAGGGACAGTGTGTTTGGGGACAGTGTGTTGGAGATCAGTATGTTGGGTGACAGTGTGTTGTGGGTCAGTGTGTTGGGGGGTCAGTGTGTTGGGGGACAGTGTGTTGGGGGACAGTGTGTTGGGGGGTCAGTGTGTTGGGGGACAGTGTTGGGTAAATTGAGTTGGGGGACAGTATCTTGTGGGGACAATGTGTTGGAGGGTCAGTGAGTTGGGGTCAGTGTGTTGGGGGTCGGTGTGTTGGGGGACAGTGTGTTGGGGGGTCAGTGTGTTGGGGGACAGTGTGTTGGGGAAAGTGAGTTGGGGGACAGTATGTTGTGGGGACAATGTGTTGGAGGGTCAGTGTGTTGTGGGACAGTGTGTTGGGGGTCAGTGTGTTGGGGGTCAGTTTGCTGGGGTCAGTGTGTTGGGTGTCAGTGAGTTGGTGGACAGTGTGTTGGGGGTCAGTGTGTTGGGGTCAGTGTGTTGGCATACAGTGTGTTGGGGGACAGTTTGTTGGGGGACAGTTTGTTGGGGGACAGTGTGTTGGGCCCAGTTGGTTGGTGGACTGTGTGTTGGGAGTCTGTGCGTTGGGGTCAGTGTGTTGGGGTCAGTGTGTTGGGGACAGTGCGTTAGGGTCAGTGTGTTGGGGTCAGCGTGATGGGGGAATGTTTGTTTGGGGACAGTTTGTGTGGGGACAGTGTGTTGGGGACAGTGCGTTGGGTTCAGTTTGTTGGGGTCAGTGTGTTAGGGACAGTGTGTTGGCGACAGTGTGTTGGGGACAGTGTGTTGGAGGGACAGTGTGTTGGGGACAGTGTGTTGGGGTCAGTGTGTTAGGGGACAGTATGTTGGAGGGACAGTGTGTTGGGGACAGGGTGTTGGGGTCAGTGTGTTGGGGACAGTGTGTTTGGGGTCAATGTGTTGGCAGACAGTGTGTTGGGGACAGTGTGTTGGGGTCAGTTTTTTGGGGGACAGCGTGTTGGTGGTCAGTGTGTTGGGCATAGTGTGTGGGGGTCAGTGTGTTGGGGTCAGTATTTTGGGGGACAGCGTGTTGGTGGTCAGTGTGTTGGGGGGTCAGTGTGTTGGGCATAGTGTGTTGGTGGACTGTGTTGGTGGACAGTATGTTGGGGGGCAGTGTGTTGGGGGTCAGTGTGTTGGGGGTCAGTTTGTTGCAGGACCATGTGTTAGGGACAGTGTGTTTGGGGACAGTGTGTTGGGGGTCAGTGTGTTGGGTGACAGTGTGTTGGGGGTCAGTGTGTTGGGGGTCAGTGTGTTGGGGGTCAGTTTGTTGCAGGACCATGTGTTAGGGACAGTGTGTTTGGGGACAGTGTGTTGGGGGTCAGTGTGTTGGGTGACAGTGTGTTGTGGGTCAGTGTGTTGGGGGGTCAGTGTGTTGGGGGACAGTGTATTGGGGAAATTGAGTTGGGGACAGTATGTTGTGGGGACAATGTGTTGGAGTGTAAGTGAGTTGGGGACAGTGTGTTGGGGGTCGGTGTGTTGGGGGACAGTGTGTTGGGGGTCAGTGTTTTGGGGTCAGTTTGCTGGGGTCAGTGTGTTGGGGGTCGCTGTGTTGGGGGTCAGTGAGTTGGTGGGCAGTGTGTTGGGGGTAGTGTGTTGGGGGACAGTGTGCTGGGGTCAATGTGTTGGGGTCAGTGTGTTGGGGGACAGTGTGTTGGTGAGAAAGTATGTTGAGGGTCAGTGTGTTGGGGGAAAGTGTGATGGGGATAGTGTGTTGGGGGTCAGTGTGTTGAGCGGGTCAGCGTGTTGGTGCGTCAGTGTGGTGGGCAGAGTGTGTTGGTGGACTGTGTTGGTGGATAGCATGTTGGGGGTCAGTTTGTTGGGGGTCAGTTTGTTGGGGGACGGTGTGTTAAGGACAGTGTGTTTGGGGACAGTGTGTTGGGGGTCAGTGTGTTGGGGGACAGTGTGTTGTGGGTCAGTGTGTTGGGGGGGTCAGTGTGTTGGGGGACAGTGTTGGGTAAATTGAGTTGGGGGACAGTATCTTGTGGGGACAATGTGTTGGAGGGTCAGTGAGTTGGGGTCAGTGTGTTGGGGGTCGGTGTGTTGGGGGACAGTGTGTTGGGGGGTCAGTGTGTTGGGGGACAGTGTGTTGGGGAAAGTGAGTTGGGGGACAGTATGTTGTGGGGACAATGTGTTGGAGGGTCAGTGTGTTGTGGGACAGTGTGTTGGGGGTCAGTGTGTTGGGGGTCAGTTTGCTGGGGTCAGTGTGTTGGTGTCAGTTTGCTAGAGTCAGTGAGTTCTTTGACAGAGTGTTGTTGGACAGTGTGTTGGGGTCAGTGTGTTGGGGTCAGTGTGTTGGGGACAGTGTGTTTGGGGCCAGTGTGTTGGGGTCAGTGTGTTGGGGACAGTGTATTGGGGGTCAGTGTGTTGGGGTCAGTGTGTTGGTGGTCAGTGTGTTGGGGGACAGTGTGTTGTGGGTCAGTGTGTTTGGGGACAGTTTGTTGGGGTCAATGTGTTGGGGTCAGTGTGTTGGGGACAGTGTGTTGGGGGTCAGTGTGTTGGGTCAGTGTGTTGGGGGACAGTGTGTTTTGGGTCAGTGTGTTGGGGGTCAGTGTGTTGGGGTCAGTGTGTTGGGGGACAATGTGTTTGGGGTCAGTGTGTTGGCAGACAGTGTGTTGGGGGGTCAGTGTGTTGGGGTCAGAGTATTGGGGGACAGTGTGTTTGGGGTCACTGTGTTGGGGGACAGTGTGTTGGGGTCAGTGTTTTTGGGTTCAGTATTTTGGGGGTCCGTGTGTTTGGGTCAGTGTGTTGGGCGTCAGTGTTTGGGAGAGAGTGTGTTGGGGACAGTGCATTGGGTTCAGTGTATTGGGGGTCAGTGTGTTGGGGCACAGTGTGTTTGGGGTCAGTGTGTTGGGGGTCAGTGTGTTTGGGGACAGTTTGTTGGGGTCAGTGTGTTGGGGTCAGTGTGTTGGGGACAGTGCGTTGGGGATCAGTGTGTTGGTGGTCAGTGTGTTGGGGACAGTGTGTTTGGGGTCAGTGTGTTGGGGTCAGTGTGTTGGGGTCAGTGTGTTGGGGTCAGTGTGTTGGGGGAAAGTGTGATGGGGATAGTGTGTTGGGGGTCAGTGTGTTGGGCGGGTCAGCGTGTTGGTGCGTCAGTGTGTTGGGCAGAGTGTGTTGGTGGACCGTGTTGGTGGACAGTATGTTGGGGGTCAGTTTGTTGGGGGTCAGTTTGTTGGGGGACGGTGCGTTAGGGACAGTGTGTTTGGGGACAGTGTGTTGGAGATCAGTATGTTGGGTGACAGTGTGTTGTGGGTCAGTGTGTTGGGGGGTCAGTGTGTTGGGGGACAGTGTGTTGGGGGACAGTGTGTTGGGGGGTCAGTGTGTTGGGGGACAGTGTTGGGTAAATTGAGTTGGGGGACAGTATCTTGTGGGGACAATGTGTTGGAGGGTCAGTGAGTTGGGGTCAGTGTGTTGGGGGTCGGTGTGTTGGGGGACAGTGTGTTGGGGGGTCAGTGTGTTGGGGGACAGTGTGTTGGGGAAAGTGAGTTGGGGGACAGTATGTTGTGGGGACAATGTGTTGGAGGGTCAGTGTGTTGTGGGACAGTGTGTTGGGGGTCAGTGTGTTGGGGGTCAGTTTGCTGGGGTCAGTGTGTTGGGTGTCAGTGAGTTGGTGGACAGTGTGTTGGGGGTCAGTGTGTTGGGGTCAGTGTGTTGGCATACAGTGTGTTGGGGGACAGTGTGTTGGGGGACAGTTTGTTGGGGGACAGTGTGTTGGGCCCAGTTGGTTGGTGGACTGTGTGTTGGGAGTCTGTGCGTTGGGGTCAGTGTGTTGGGGTCAGTGTGTTGGGGACAGTGCGTTAGGGTCAGTGTGTTGGGGTCAGCGTGATGGGGGAATGTTTGTTTGGGGACAGTTTGTGTGGGGACAGTGTGTTGGGGACAGTGTGTTGGGTTCAGTGTGTTGGGGTCAGTGTGTTAGGGACAGTGTGTTGGCGACAGTGTGTTGGGGACAGTGTGTTGGAGGGACAGTGTGTTGGGGACAGTGTGTTGGGGTCAGTGTGTTAGGGGACAGTATGTTGGAGGGACAGTGTGTTGGGGACAGGGTGTTGGGGTCAGTGTGTTGGGGACAGTGTGTTTGGGGTCAATGTGTTGGCAGACAGTGTGTTGGGGACAGTGTGTTGGGGTCAGTATTTTGGGGGACAGCGTGTTGGTGGTCAGTGTGTTGGGCATAGTGTGTGGGGGTCAGTGTGTTGGGGTCAGTATTTTGGGGGACAGCGTGTTGGTGGTCAGTGTGTTGGGGGGTCAGTGTGTTGGGCATAGTGTGTTGGTGGACTGTGTTGGTGGACAGTATGTTGGGGGGCAGTGTGTTGGGGGTCAGTGTGTTGGGGGTCAGTTTGTTGCAGGACCATGTGTTAGGGACAGTGTGTTTGGGGACAGTGTGTTGGGGGTCAGTGTGTTGGGTGACAGTGTGTTGGGGGTCAGTGTGTTGGGGGTCAGTGTGTTGGGGGTCAGTTTGTTGCAGGACCATGTGTTAGGGACAGTGTGTTTGGGGACAGTGTGTTGGGGGTCAGTGTGTTGGGTGACAGTGTGTTGTGGGTCAGTGTGTTGGGGGGTCAGTGTGTTGGGGGACAGTGTATTGGGGAAATTGAGTTGGGGACAGTATGTTGTGGGGACAATGTGTTGGAGTGTAAGTGAGTTGGGGACAGTGTGTTGGGGGTCGGTGTGTTGGGGGACAGTGTGTTGGGGGTCAGTGTTTTGGGGTCAGTTTGCTGGGGTCAGTGTGTTGGGGGTCGCTGTGTTGGGGGTCAGTGAGTTGGTGGGCAGTGTGTTGGGGGTAGTGTGTTGGGGGACAGTGTGCTGGGGTCAATGTGTTGGGGTCAGTGTGTTGGGGGACAGTGTGTTGGTGAGAAAGTATGTTGAGGGTCAGTGTGTTGGGGGAAAGTGTGATGGGGATAGTGTGTTGGGGGTCAGTGTGTTGAGCGGGTCAGCGTGTTGGTGCGTCAGTGTGGTGGGCAGAGTGTGTTGGTGGACTGTGTTGGTGGATAGCATGTTGGGGGTCAGTTTGTTGGGGGTCAGTTTGTTGGGGGACGGTGTGTTAAGGACAGTGTGTTTGGGGACAGTGTGTTGGGGGTCAGTGTGTTGGGTGACAGTGTGTTGTGGGTCAGTGTGTTGGGGGGGTCAGTGTGTTGGGGGACAGTGTTGGGTAAATTGAGTTGGGGGACAGTATCTTGTGGGGACAATGTGTTGGAGGGTCAGTGAGTTGGGGTCAGTGTGTTGGGGGTCGGTGTGTTGGGGGACAGTGTGTTGGGGGGTCAGTGTGTTGGGGGACAGTGTGTTGGGGAAAGTGAGTTGGGGGACAGTATGTTGTGGGGACAATGTGTTGGAGGGTCAGTGTGTTGTGGGACAGTGTGTTGGGGGTCAGTGTGTTGGGGGTCAGTTTGCTGGGGTCAGTGTGTTGGTGTCAGTTTGCTAGAGTCAGTGAGTTCTTTGACAGAGTGTTGTTGGACAGTGTGTTGGGGTCAGTGTGTTGGGGTCAGTGTGTTGGGGACAGTGTGTTTGGGGCCAGTGTGTTGGGGTCAGTGTGTTGGGGACAGTGTATTGGGGGTCAGTGTGTTGGGGTCAGTGTGTTGGTGGTCAGTGTGTTGGGGGACAGTGTGTTGTGGGTCAGTGTGTTTGGGGACAGTTTGTTGGGGTCAATGTGTTGGGGTCAGTGTGTTGGGGACAGTGTGTTGGGGTCAGTGTGTTGGGTCAGTGTGTTGGGGGACAGTGTGTTGGTGGTCAGTGTGTTGGGGGTCAGTGTGTTGGGGTCAGTGTGTTGGGGGACAATGTGTTTGGGGTCAGTGTGTTGGCAGACAGTGTGTTGGGGGGTCAGTGTGTTGGGGTCAGAGTATTGGGGGACAGTGTGTTTGGGGTCACTGTGTTGGGGGACAGTGTGTTGGGGTCAGTGTTTTTGGGTTCAGTATTTTGGGGGTCCGTGTGTTTGGGTCAGTGTGTTGGGCGTCAGTGTTTGGGAGAGAGTGTGTTGGGGACAGTGCATTGGGTTCAGTGTATTGGGGGTCAGTGTGTTGGGGCACAGTGTGTTTGGGGTCAGTGTGTTGGGGGTCAGTGTGTTTGGGGACAGTTTGTTGGGGTCAGTGTGTTGGGGTCAGTGTGTTGGGGACAGTGCGTTGGGGATCAGTGTGTTGGTGGTCAGTGTGTTGGGGACAGTGTGTTTGGGGTCAGTGTGTTGGGGTCAGTGTGTTGGGGTCAGTGTGTTGGGGTCAGTGTGTTGGGGGAAAGTGTGATGGGGATAGTGTGTTGGGGGTCAGTGTGTTGGGCGGGTCAGCGTGTTGGTGCGTCAGTGTGTTGGGCAGAGTGTGTTGGTGGACCGTGTTGGTGGACAGTATGTTGGGGGTCAGTTTGTTGGGGGTCAGTTTGTTGGGGGACGGTGCGTTAGGGACAGTGTGTTTGGGGACAGTGTGTTGGAGATCAGTATGTTGGGTGACAGTGTGTTGTGGGTCAGTGTGTTGGGGGGTCAGTGTGTTGGGGGACAGTGTGTTGGGGGACAGTGTGTTGGGGAAATTGACTTGGGGGACAGTATGTTGTGGGGACAATGTGTTGGAGTGTCAGTGAGTTGGGGATAGTGTGTTGGGGGTCGCTGTGTTAGGGGACAGTGTGTTGGGGTTCAGTGTTTTGGGGTCAGTTTGCTGGGGTCAGAGTGTTGGAGGTCAGTGTGTTGGGGGTCAGTGAGTTGGTGGACAGTGTGTTGGGGATAGTGTGTTGGGGGACAGTGTGCTGGGGGCAGTGTGTTGGGGGGCAGTGTGTTGGGGGGCAGTGTGTTGGGGGACAGTGTGCTGGGGGGCAGTGTGTTGGGGGGCAGTGTGTTGGGGGGTAGTGTGTTGGGGGACAGTGTGTTCGGGGAGTGAGTTCGGCGGTCAGTGTGTTGGGGGACAGTATGTTGGGGTCAGTGTGTTGGGGTTAGTGTGTTGTGGGTCATTGTGTTGGTGGTCAGTGTGTAGGGCATCAGTGTGTTGGGGTCAGTGCGTTGGGAACAGTGTGTTGGGGGACAGTGTGTTAGGGGTCAGTTTGTTGGGGGTCAGTGTGTTCGGGATCAGTGTGTTGGGGGTCAGTGTGTCATGCGTTGGTGTGTCAGTGTGTTGCGGGACAGTGTGTTGGTGGGACAGTGTGCCTGGGGTCATTGTGTTGGTGGTCAGTGTGTAGGGGGTCAGTTGTTGGTGGTCAGCATGTTGGGGGACAGTGTGTTGGGGGATCAGTGTGTTGGGGGAATGTTTGTTTGGGGACAGTTTGTGTGGGGACAGTGTGTTGGGGACAGTGCGTTGGGGTCAGTGTGTTGGGGTCAGTGTGTTAGGGACAGTGTGTTGGCGACAGTGTGTTGGGGACAGTGTGTTGGAGGGACAGTGTGTTGGGGACAGTGTGTTGGGGTCAGTGTGTTAAGGGACAGTATGTTGGAGGGACAGTGTGTTGGGGACAGGGTGTTGGGGTCAGTGTGTTGGGGACAGTGTGTTTGGGGTCAGTATTTTGGGGGACAGCGTGTTGGTGGTCAGTGTGTTGGGGGGTCAGTGTGTTGGGCATAGTGTGTTGGGGTCAGTGTGTTGGGGTCAGTATTTTGGGGGACAGCGTGTTGGTGGTCAGTGTGTTGGGGGGTCAGTGTGTTGGGGGACAGTGTGTTGGGGAAATTGAGTTGGGGGACAGTATGTTGTGGGGACAATGTGTTGGAGTGTCAGTGAGTTGGGGATAGTGTGTTGGGGGTCGCTGTGTTAGGGGACAGTGTGTTGGGGTTCAGTGTTTTGGGGTCAGTTTGCTGGGGTCAGAGTGTTGGAGGTCAGTGTGTTGGGGGTCAGTGAGTTGGTGGACAGTGTGTTGGGGATAGTGTGTTGGGGGACAGTGTGCTGGGGGCAGTGTGTTGGGGGGGCAGTGTGTTGGGGGGCAGTGTGTTGGGGGACAGTGTGCTGGGGGGCAGTGTGTTGGGGGGCAGTGTGTTGGGGGGTAGTGTGTTGGGGGACAGTGTGTTCGGGGAGTGAGTTCGGCGGTCAGTGTGTTAGGGGACAGTATGTTGGGGTCAGTGTGTTGGGGTTAGTGTGTTGTGGGTCATTGTGTTGGTGGTCAGTGTGTAGGGCATCAGTGTGTTGGGGTCAGTGCGTTGGGAACAGTGTGTTGGGGGACAGTGTGTTAGGGGTCAGTTTGTTGGGGGTCAGTGTGTTCGGGATCAGTGTGTTGGGGGTCAGTGTGTCATGCGTTGGTGTGTCAGTGTGTTGGGGGACAGTGTGTTGGTGGGACAGTGTGCCTGGGGTCATTGTGTTGGTGGTCAGTGTGTAGGGGGTCAGTTGTTGGTGGTCAGCATGTTGGGGGACAGTGTGTTGGGGGATCAGTGTGTTGGGGGAATGTTTGTTTGGGGACAGTTTGTGTGGGGACAGTGTGTTGGGGACAGTGCGTTGGGGTCAATGTGTTGGGGTCAGTGTGTTAGGGACAGTGTGTTGGCGACAGTGTGTTGGGGACAGTGTGTTGGAGGGACAGTGTGTTGGGGACAGTGTGTTGGGGTCAGTGTGTTAAGGGACAGTATGTTGGAGGGACAGTGTGTTGGGGACAGGGTGTTGGGGTCAGTGTGTTGGGGACAGTGTGTTTGGGGTCAGTATTTTGGGGGACAGCGTGTTGGTGGTCAGTGTGTTGGGGGGTCAGTGTGTTGGGCATAGTGTGTTGGGGACAGTGCGTTGGGGATCAGTGTGTTGGTGGTCAGTGTGTTGGGGACAGTGTGTTTGGGGTCAGTGTGTTGGGGTCAGTGTGTTGGGGTCAGTGTGTTGGGGTCAGTGTGTTGGGGGAAAGTGTGATGGGGATAGTGTGTTGGGGGTCAGTGTGTTGGGCGGGTCAGCGTGTTGGTGCGTCAGTGTGTTGGGCAGAGTGTGTTGGTGGACCGTGTTGGTGGACAGTATGTTGGGGGTCAGTTTGTTGGGGGTCAGTTTGTTGGGGGACGGTGCGTTAGGGACAGTGTGTTTGGGGACAGTGTGTTGGAGATCAGTATGTTGGGTGACAGTGTGTTGTGGGTCAGTGTGTTGGGGGGTCAGTGTGTTGGGGGACAGTGTGTTGGGGGACAGTGTGTTGGGGAAATTGACTTGGGGGACAGTATGTTGTGGGGACAATGTGTTGGAGTGTCAGTGAGTTGGGGATAGTGTGTTGGGGGTCGCTGTGTTAGGGGACAGTGTGTTGGGGTTCAGTGTTTTGGGGTCAGTTTGCTGGGGTCAGAGTGTTGGAGGTCAGTGTGTTGGGGGTCAGTGAGTTGGTGGACAGTGTGTTGGGGATAGTGTGTTGGGGGACAGTGTGCTGGGGGCAGTGTGTTGGGGGGCAGTGTGTTGGGGGGCAGTGTGTTGGGGGACAGTGTGCTGGGGGGCAGTGTGTTGGGGGGCAGTGTGTTGGGGGGTAGTGTGTTGGGGGACAGTGTGTTCGGGGAGTGAGTTCGGCGGTCAGTGTGTTAGGGGACAGTATGTTGGGGTCAGTGTGTTGGGGTTAGTGTGTTGTGGGTCATTGTGTTGGTGGTCAGTGTGTAGGGCATCAGTGTGTTGGGGTCAGTGCGTTGGGAACAGTGTGTTGGGGGACAGTGTGTTAGGGGTCAGTTTGTTGGGGGTCAGTGTGTTCGGGATCAGTGTGTTGGGGGTCAGTGTGTCATGCGTTGGTGTGTCAGTGTGTTGGGGGACAGTGTGTTGGTGGGACAGTGTGCCTGGGGTCATTGTGTTGGTGGTCAGTGTGTAGGGGGTCAGTTGTTGGTGGTCAGCATGTTGGGGGACAGTGTGTTGGGGGATCAGTGTGTTGGGGGAATGTTTGTTTGGGGACAGTTTGTGTGGGGACAGTGTGTTGGGGACAGTGCGTTGGGGTCAGTGTGTTGGGGTCAGTGTGTTAGGGACAGTGTGTTGGCGACAGTGTGTTGGGGACAGTGTGTTGGAGGGACAGTGTGTTGGGGACAGTGTGTTGGGGTCAGTGTGTTAAGGGACAGTATGTTGGAGGGACAGTGTGTTGGGGACAGGGTGTTGGGGTCAGTGTGTTGGGGACAGTGTGTTTGGGGTCAGTATTTTGGGGGACAGCGTGTTGGTGGTCAGTGTGTTGGGGGGTCAGTGTGTTGGGCATAGTGTGTTGGGGTCAGTGTGTTGGGGTCAGTATTTTGGGGGACAGCGTGTTGGTGGTCAGTGGGTTGGGGGGTCAGTGTGTTGGGGGACAGTGTGTTGGGGAATTTGAGTTGGGGGACAGTATGTTGTGGGGACAATGTGTTGGAGTGTCAGTGAGTTGGGGATAGTGTGTTGGGGGTCGCTGTGTTAGGGGACAGTGTGTTGGGGTTCAGTGTTTTGGGGTCAGTTTGCTGGGGTCAGAGTGTTGGAGGTCAGTGTGTTGGGGGTCAGTGAGTTGGTGGACAGTGTGTTGGGGATAGTGTGTTGGGGGACAGTGTGCTGGGGGCAGTGTGTTGGGGGGGCAGTGTGTTGGGGGGCAGTGTGTTGGGGGACAGTGTGCTGGGGGGCAGTGTGTTGGGGGGCAGTGTGTTGGGGGGTAGTGTGTTGGGGGACAGTGTGTTCGGGGAGTGAGTTCGGCGGTCAGTGTGTTAGGGGACAGTATGTTGGGGTCAGTGTGTTGGGGTTAGTGTGTTGTGGGTCATTGTGTTGGTGGTCAGTGTGTAGGGCATCAGTGTGTTGGGGTCAGTGCGTTGGGAACAGTGTGTTGGGGGACAGTGTGTTAGGGGTCAGTTTGTTGGGGGTCAGTGTGTTCGGGATCAGTGTGTTGGGGGTCAGTGTGTCATGCGTTGGTGTGTCAGTGTGTTGGGGGACAGTGTGTTGGTGGGACAGTGTGCCTGGGGTCATTGTGTTGGTGGTCAGTGTGTAGGGGGTCAGTTGTTGGTGGTCAGCATGTTGGGGGACAGTGTGTTGGGGGATCAGTGTGTTGGGGGAATGTTTGTTTGGGGACAGTTTGTGTGGGGACAGTGTGTTGGGGACAGTGCGTTGGGGTCAGTGTGTTGGGGTCAGTGTGTTAGGGACAGTGTGTTGGCGACAGTGTGTTGGGGACAGTGTGTTGGAGGGACAGTGTGTTGGGGACAGTGTGTTGGGGTCAGTGTGTTAAGGGACAGTATGTTGGAGGGACAGTGTGTTGGGGACAGGGTGTTGGGGTCAGTGTGTTGGGGACAGTGTGTTTGGGGTCAGTATTTTGGGGGACAGCGTGTTGGTGGTCAGTGTGTTGGGGGGTCAGTGTGTTGGGCATAGTGTGTTGGGGTCAGTGTGTTGGGGTCAGTATTTTGGGGGACAGCGTGTTGGTGGTCAGTGTGTTGGGGGGTCAGTGTGTTGGGCATAGTGTGTTGGTGGACTGTGTTGGTGGACAGTATGTTGGGGGGCAGTGTGTTGGGGGTCAGTGTGTTGGGGGTCAGTTTGTTGCAGGACCATGTGTTAGGGACAGTGTGTTTGGGGACAGTGTGTTGGGGGTCAGTGTGTTGGGTGACAGTGTGTTGGGGGTCAGTGTGTTGGGGGTCAGTGTGTTGGGGGTCAGTTTGTTGCAGGACCATGTGTTAGGGACAGTGTGTTTGGGGACAGTGTGTTGGGGGTCAGTGTGTTGGGTGACAGTGTGTTGTGGGTCAGTGTGTTGGGGGGTCAGTGTGTTGGGGGACAGTGTATTGGGGAAATTGAGTTGGGGACAGTATGTTGTGGGGACAATGTGTTGGAGTGTAAGTGAGTTGGGGACAGTGTGTTGGGGGTCGGTGTGTTGGGGGACAGTGTGTTGGGGGTCAGTGTTTTGGGGTCAGTTTGCTGGGGTCAGTGTGTTGGGGGTCGCTGTGTTGGGGGTCAGTGAGTTGGTGGGCAGTGTGTTGGGGGTAGTGTGTTGGGGGACAGTGTGCTGGGGTCAATGTGTTGGGGTCAGTGTGTTGGGGGACAGTGTGTTGGTGAGAAAGTATGTTGAGGGTCAGTGTGTTGGGGGAAAGTGTGATGGGGATAGTGTGTTGGGGGTCAGTGTGTTGAGCGGGTCAGCGTGTTGGTGCGTCAGTGTGGTGGGCAGAGTGTGTTGGTGGACTGTGTTGGTGGATAGCATGTTGGGGGTCAGTTTGTTGGGGGTCAGTTTGTTGGGGGACGGTGTGTTAAGGACAGTGTGTTTGGGGACAGTGTGTTGGGGGTCAGTGTGTTGGGTGACAGTGTGTTGGGGGTCAGTGTGTTGGGGGTCAGTGTGTTGGGGGTCAGTTTGTTGCAGGACCATGTGTTAGGGACAGTGTGTTTGGGGACAGTGTGTTGGGGGTCAGTGTGTTGGGTGACAGTGTGTTGTGGGTCAGTGTGTTGGGGGGTCAGTGTGTTGGGGGACAGTGTATTGGGGAAATTGAGTTGGGGACAGTATGTTGTGGGGACAATGTGTTGGAGTGTAAGTGAGTTGGGGACAGTGTGTTGGGGGTCGGTGTGTTGGGGGACAGTGTGTTGGGGGTCAGTGTTTTGGGGTCAGTTTGCTGGGGTCAGTGTGTTGGGGGTCGCTGTGTTGGGGGTCAGTGAGTTGGTGGGCAGTGTGTTGGGGGTAGTGTGTTGGGGGACAGTGTGCTGGGGTCAATGTGTTGGGGTCAGTGTGTTGGGGGACAGTGTGTTGGTGAGAAAGTATGTTGAGGGTCAGTGTGTTGGGGGAAAGTGTGATGGGGATAGTGTGTTGGGGGTCAGTGTGTTGAGCGGGTCAGCGTGTTGGTGCGTCAGTGTGGTGGGCAGAGTGTGTTGGTGGACTGTGTTGGTGGATAGCATGTTGGGGGTCAGTTTGTTGGGGGTCAGTTTGTTGGGGGACGGTGTGTTAAGGACAGTGTGTTTGGGGACAGTGTGTTGGGGGTCAGTGTGTTGGGTGACAGTGTGTTGTGGGTCAGTGTGTTGGGGGGGTCAGTGTGTTGGGGGACAGTGTTGGGTAAATTGAGTTGGGGGACAGTATCTTGTGGGGACAATGTGTTGGAGGGTCAGTGAGTTGGGGTCAGTGTGTTGGGGGTCGGTGTGTTGGGGGACAGTGTGTTGGGGGGTCAGTGTGTTGGGGGACAGTGTGTTGGGGAAAGTGAGTTGGGGGACAGTATGTTGTGGGGACAATGTGTTGGAGGATCAGTGTGTTGTGGGACAGTGTGTTGGGGGTCAGTGTGTTGGGGGTCAGTGAGTTGGGGGACAGTGTGTTGGGGTCAGTGTGTTGGGGACAGTGTGTTGGGGGTCAGTGTGTTGGTGTCAGTTTGCTAGAGTCAGTGAGTTGTTTGACAGAGTGTTGTTGGACAGTGTGTTGGGGTCAGTGTGTTGGGGTCAGTGTGTTGGGGACAGTGTGTTTGGGGCCAGTGTGTTGGGGTCAGTGTGTTGGGGACAGTGTATTGGGGGTCAGTGTGTTGGGGTCAGTGTGTTGGTGGTCAGTGTGTTGGGGGTCAGTGTGTTGTGGGTCAGTGTGTTTGGGGACAGTTTGTTGGGGTCAATGTGTTGGGGTCAGTGTGTTGGGGGACAGTGTGTTGGTGGTCAGTGTGTTGGGGGTCAGTGTGTTGGGGTCAGTGTGTTGGGGACAGTGTGTTGGGGATCAGTGTGTTGGGTCAGTGTGTTGGGGGACAGTGTGTTGGTGGTCAGTGTGTTGGGGGTCAGTGTGTTGGGGTCAGTGTGTTGGGGGACAATGTGTTTGGGGTCAGTGTGTTGGCAGACAGTGTGTTGGGGGGTCAGTGTGTTGGGGTCAGAGTATTGGGGGACAGTGTGTTTGGGGTCACTGTGTTGGGGGACAGTGTGTTGGGGTCAGTGTTTTTGGGTTCAGTATTTTGGGGGTCCGTGTGTTTGGGTCAGTGTGTTGGGCGTCAGTGTTTGGGAGAGAGTGTGTTGGGGACAGTGCATTGGGTTCAGTGTATTGGGGGTCAGTGTGTTGGGGTCAGTGTGTTGGTGGTCAGTGTGTTGGTGGTCAGTGTGTTGGGGCACAGTGTGTTTGGGGTCAGTGTGTTGGGGGTCAGTGTGTTTGGGGACAGTTTGTTGGGGTCAGTGTGTTGGGGTCAGTGTGTTGGGGACAGTGTGTTTGGGGTCAGTGTGTTGGGGTCAGTGTGTTGGGGGACAGTGTGTTGGGGTCAGTGTGTTGGGGGAAAGTGTGATGGGGATAGTGTGTTGGGGGTCAGTGTGTTGGGCGGGTCAGCGTGTTGGTGCGTCAGTGTGTTGGGCAGAATGTGTTGGTGGACCGTGTTGGTGGACAGTATGTTGGGGGTCAGTTTGTTGGGGGTCAGTTTGTTGGGGGACGGTGCGTTAGGGATAGTGTGTTTGGGGACAGTGTGTTGGAGATCAGTATGTTGGGTGACAGTGTGTTGTGGGTCAGTGTGTTGGGGGGTCAGTGTGTTGGGGGACAGTGTGTTGGGGAAATTGAGTTGGGGGACAGTATGTTGTGGGGACAATGTGTTGGAGTGTCAGTGAGTTGGGGATAGTGTGTTGGGGGTCGCTGTGTTAGGGGACAGTGTGTTGGGGTTCAGTGTTTTGGGGTCAGTTTGCTGGGGTCAGAGTGTTGGAGGTCAGTGTGTTGGGGGTCAGTGAGTTGGTGGACAGTGTGTTGGGGATAGTGTGTTGGGGGACAGTGTGCTGGGGGCAGTGTGTTGGGGGGCAGTGTGTTGGGGGGCAGTGTGTTGGGGGACAGTGTGCTGGGGGGCAGTGTGTTGGGGGGCAGTGTGTTGGGGGGTAGTGTGTTGGGGGACAGTGTGTTCGGGGAGTGAGTTCGGCGGTCAGTGTGTTAGGGGACAGTATGTTGGGGTCAGTGTGTTGGGGTTAGTGTGTTGTGGGTCATTGTGTTGGTGGTCAGTGTGTAGGGCATCAGTGTGTTGGGGTCAGTGCGTCGGGAACAGTGTGTTGGGGGACAGTGTGTTAGGGGTCAGTTTGTTGGGGGTCAGTGTGTTCGGGATCAGTGTGTTGGGGGTCAGTGTGTCATGCGTTGGTGTGTCAGTGTGTTGCGGGACAGTGTGTTGGTGGGACAGTGTGCCTGGGGTCATTGTGTTGGTGGTCAGTGTGTAGGGGGTCAGTTGTTGGTGGTCAGCATGTTGGGGGACAGTGTGTTGGGGGATCAGTGTGTTGGGCATAGTGTGTTGGTGGACTGTGTTGGGGGACAGTGTGTTGGTGAGACAGTATGTTGAGGGTGAGTGTGTTGGGGGAAAGTGTGTTGGGAACAGTGTGTTGGGGCACAGTGTGATGGGGATAGTGTGTTGGGGGGGTCAGTGTGTTGATGGGGTCAACATGTTGGTGGGCCAGTGTATTGGGCAGAGTGTGTTGGTGGACTGTGTTGGGTGAGAGAATGTTGGGGGTCAGTGTGTTGGGGTCAGTGTGTTGGGGGTCACTTTGTTGGGGGACAGTGTGTTAGGGACAGTGTGTTGGTGGACTGTGTTGGGGGACAGTGTGTTGCGGGGTCAGTGTGTTGTGTGACAGTGTGTTGTGGGTCAGTGTGTTGGGGGGTCAGTGTGTTGGGGGACAGTGTGTTGGGGATCAGTATGTTGGGTGACAGTGTGTTGTGGGTCAGTGTGTTGGGGGGCCAGTGTGTTGGGGGACAGTGTGTTGGGGAAATTGAGTTAGGGGACAGTGTGTTGTGGGGACAATGTGTTGGAGTGTCAGTGAGTTGGGGATAGTGTGTTGGGGTTCGCTGTGTCAGGGGACAGTGTGTTGGGGTTCAGTGTTTTGGGGTCAGTTTGCTGGGGTCAGAGTGTTGGAGGTCAGTGTGTTGGGGGTCAGTGAGTTGGTGGACAGTGTGTTGGGGATAGTGTGTTGGGGGACAGTGGGCTGTGGGGCAGTGTGTTGGGGTCAGTGTGTTGGTGGTCAGTGTGTTGGTGGTCAGTGGGTTGGCGTCAGTGTGTCGGGGGTCAGTGCATTGGGGTCAGTGTGTTGGGGGTCGCTGTGTTGGGGGTCAGTGTGTTGGGGAAAGTGAGTTGGGGGACAGTATGTTGTGGGGACAATGTGTTGTGGGTCAGTGTGTTGGGGGACAGTGTGTTGGGGGTCAGTGTGTTGGGGGTCAGTTTGCTGGGGCCAGTGTGTTGGGGGTCAGTGAGTTGGGGGACAGTGTGTTGGGGTCAGTGTGTTGGGGACAGTGTGTTGGGGGTCAGTGTGTTGGTGTCAGTTTGCTAGAGTCAGTGAGTTGTTTGACAGAGTGTTGTTGGACAGTGTGTTGGGGTCAGTGTGTTGGGGTCAGTGTGTTGGGGACAGTGTGTTTGGGGCCAGTGTGTTGGGGTCAGTGTGTTGGGGACAGTGTATTGGGGGTCAGTGTGTTGGGGTCAGTGTGTTGGGGGACAGTTTGTTGGGGTCAATGTGTTGGGGTCAGTGTGTTGGGGACAGTGTGTTGGGGATCAGTGTGTTGGTAGTCAGTGTGTTGGGGGTCAGTGTGTTGGGGTAAGTGTGTTGGGGGACTATGTGTTTGGGGTCAGTGTGTTGGCAGACAGTGTGTTGGGGGGTCAGTGTGTTGGGGTCAGAGTATTGGGGGACAGTGTGTTTGGGGTCACTGTGTTGGGGGACAGTGTGTTGGGGTCAGTGTGTTTGGGGTCAGTATTTTGGGGGTCCGTGTGTTTGCGTCAGTGTGTTGGGAGAGAGTGTGTTGGGGACAGTGCATTGGGTTCAGTGTATTGGGGGTCAGTGTGTTGGGGTCAGTGTGTTGGTGGTCAGTGTGTTGGGGCACAGTGTGTTTGGGGTCAGTGTGTTGGGGGTCAGTGTGTTTGGGGACAGTTTGTTGGGGTCAGTGTGTTGGGGTCAGTGTGTTGGTGAGAAAGTGTGTTGAGGGTCAGTGTGTTGCAGGAAAGTGTGATGGGGATAGTGTGTTGGGGGCCAGTGTGTTGGGCGGGTCAGCGTGTTGGTGCGTCAGTGTGTTGGGCAGAGTGTGTTGGTGGACCGTGTTGGTGGACAGTATGTTGGGGGTCAGTTTGTTGGGGGACAGTGTGTTGGTGGGACAGTGTGCCTGGGGTCATTGTGTTGGTGGTCAGTGTGTAGGCGGTCAGTTGTTGGTGGTCAGCATGTTGGGGGTCAGTGTGTTGGGGGATCAGTGTGTTGGGCATAGTGTGTTGGTGGACTGTGTTGGGGGACAGTGTGTTGGTGAGTCAGTATGTTGAGGGTGAGTGTGTTGGGGGAAAGTGTGTTGGGAACAGTGTGTTGGGGCACAGTGTGATGGGGATAGTGTGTTGGGTGGGTCAGTGTGTTGATGGGGTCAGCATGGTGGTGGGCCAGTGTGTTGGGCAGAGTGTGTTGGTGGACTGTGTTGGGGGAGAGTATGTTGGGGGTCAGTGTGTTGGGGTCAGTGTGTTGGGGGTCACTTTGTTGGGGGACGGTGTGTTAGGGACAGTGTGTTGGTGGACTGTGTTGGGGGACAGTGTGTTGCGGGGTCAGTGTGTTGTGTGACAGTGTGTTGTGGGTCAGTGTGTTGGGGGGTCAGTGTGTTGGGGGTCACTGTGTGGGGGGACAGTGTGTTGGGGAAAGTAAGTTGGGGGACAGTATGTTGTGGAGACAATGTGTTTGGAGGGTCAGTGTGTTGGGGGACAGTGTGTTGGGGATCAGTGTGTTGGGGGGTCAGTGTGTTGGGGGACAGTGTGTTGGGGAAATTGAGTTGGGGGACAGTATGTTGTGGGGACAATGTGTTGGAGTGTCAGTGAGTTGGGGATAGTGTGTTGGGGGTCGCTGTGTTAGGGGACAGTGTGTTGGGGTTCAGTGTTTTGGGGTCAGAGTGTTGAAGGTCAGTGTGTTGGGGGTCAGTGAGTTGGTGGACAGTGTGTTGGGGATAATGTGTTGGGGGACAGTGTGCTGTGGGGCAGTGTGTTGGGGGGCAGTGTGTTGGGGTCAGTGTATTGGTGGTCAGTGTGTTGGTGGTCAGTGGGTTGGGCGTCAGTGTGTCGGGGGTCAGTGCATTGGGGTCAGTGTGTTGGGGGTCGGTGTGTTGGGGGACAGTGTGTTGGGGGACAGTGTGTTGGGGAAAGTGAGTTGGGGGACTGTATGTTGTGGGGACAATGTGTTGGAGGGTCAGTGTGTTGGGGGACAGTGTGTTGGGGGTCAGTGTGTTGGGGGTCAGTTTGCTGGGGTCAGTGTGTTGGGGGTCAGTGTGTTGGGGGTCAGTGTGTTGGGGGACTGTGTGTTGGGGTCAGTGTGTTGGGGACAGTGTGTTGGGGGTCAGTGTGTTGGTGTCAGTTTGCTAGAGTCAGTGAGTTGTTTGACAGAGTGTTGTTGGACAGTGTGTTGGGGTCAGTGTGTTGGGGTCAGTGTGTTGGGGACAGTGTGTTTGGGGCCAGTGTGTTGGGGTCAGTGTGTTGGGGACAGTGTATTGGGGGTCAGTGTGTTGGGGTCAGTGTGTTGGTGGTCAGTGTGTTGGGGGACAGAGTGTTGTGGGTCAGTGTGTTTGGGGACAGTTTGTTGGGGTCAATGTGTTGGGGTCAGTGTGTTGGGGACAGTGTGTTGGGGATCAGTGTGTTGGGTCAGTGTGTTGGGGGACAGTGTGTTGGTAGTCAGTGTGTTGGGGGGTCAGTGTGTTGGGGTCAGAGTATTGGGGGACAGTGTGTTTGGGGTCACTGTGTTGGGGGACAGTGTGTTGGGGTCAGTGTGTTTGGGGTCAGTATTTTGGGGGTCCGTGTGTTTGGGTCAGTGTGTTGGGGGTCAGTGTGTTGGGAGAGAGTGTGTTGGGAACAGTGCATTGGGTTCAGTGTATTGGGGGTCAGTGTGTTGGGATCAGTGTGTTGGTGGTCAGTGTGTTGGGGCACAGTGTGTTTGGGGTCAGTGTGTTTGGGGACAGTTTGTTGGGGTCAGTGTGTTGGGGTCAGTGTGTTGGGGACTGTGCGTTGGGGATCAGCGTGTTGGTGGTCAGTGTGTTGGGGGACAGTGTGTTTGGGGTCAGTGTGTTGGGGTCAGTGTGTTGGGGGACCGTGTGTTTGGGGTCAGTGTGTTGGGGAACAGTGTGTTGGTGGAATGTGTTGTGGGACAGTGTGTTGTGGGACAGTGTGTTGGTGAGAAAGTATGTTGAGGGTCAGTGTGTTGGGGAAAATGTGATGGGGATAGTGTGTTGTGGGGGTCAGTGTGTTGGGCGGGTCAGCGTGTTGGTGCGTCAGTGTGTTGGGCAGAGTGTGTTGGTGCACCGTGTTGGTGGACAGTATGTTGGGGGTCAGTTTGTTGGGGGACGGTGTGTTAGGGACAGTGTGTTTTTGGACAGTGTGTTGGAGATCAGTATGTTGGGTGACAGTGTGTTGTGGGTCAGTGTGTTGGGGGGTCAGTGTGTTGGGGGACAGTGTGTTGGGGAAATTGAGTTGGGGGACAGTATGTTGTGGGGACAATGTGTTGGAGTGTCAGTGTGTTGGGGACAGTGTGTTTGGGGCCAGTGTGTTGGGGTCAGTGTGTTGGGGATAGTGTATTGGGGGTCAGTGTGTTGGGGTCAGTGTGTTGGGGGACAGTTTGTTGGGGTCAATGTGTTGGGGTCAGTGTGTTGGGGACAGTGTGTTGGGGATCAGTGTGTTGGTAGTCAGTGTGTTGGGGGTCAGTGTGTTGGGGTAAGTGTGTTGGGGGACTATGTGTTTGGGGACAGTGTGTTGGCAGACAGAGTGTTGGGGGGTCAGTGTGTTGGGGTCAGAGTATTGGGAGAGAGTGTGTTTGGGGTCACTGTGTTGGGTGACAGTGTGTTGGGGTCAGTGTGTTTGGGGTCAGTATTTTGGGGGTCCGTGTGTTTGCGTCAGTGTGTTGGGAGAGAGTGTGTTGGGGACAGTGCATTGGGTTCAGTGTATTGGGGGTCAGTGTGTTGGGGTCAGTGTGTTGGTGGTCAGTGTGTTGGGGCACAGTGTGTTTGGGGTCAGTGTGTTGGGGGTCAGTGTGTTTGGGGACAGTTTGTTGGGGTCAGTGTGTTGGGGTCAGTGTGTTGGTGAGAAAGTGTGTTGAGGGTCAGTGTGTTGCAGGAAAGTATGATGGGGATAGTGTGTTGGGGGCCAGTGTGTTGGGCGGGTCAGCGTGTTGGTGCGTCAGTGTGTTGGGCAGAGTGTGTTGGTGGACCGTGTTGGTGGACAGTATGTTGGGGGTCAGTTTGTTGGGGGACAGTGTGTTGGTGGGACAGTGTGCCTGGGGTCATTGTGTTGGTGGTCAGTGTGTAGGCGGTCAGTTGTTGGTGGTCAGCATGTTGGGGGTCAGTGTGTTGGGGGATCAGTGTGTTGGGCATAGTGTGTTGGTGGACTGTGTTGGGGGACAGTGTGTTGGTGAGTCAGTATGTTGAGGGTGAGTGTGTTGGGGGATAGTGTGTTGGGAACAGTGTGTTGGGGCACAGTGTGATGGGGATAGTGTGTTGGGTGGGTCAGTGTGTTGATGGGGTCAGCATGGTGGTGGGCCAGTGTGTTGGGCAGAGTGTGTTGGTGGACTGTGTTGGGGGAGAGTATGTTGGGGGTCAGTGTGTTGGGGTCAGTGTGTTGGGGGTCACTTTGTTGGGGGACGGTGTGTTAGGGACAGTGTGTTGGTGGACTGTGTTGGGGGACAGTGTGTTGCGGGGTCAGTGTGTTGTGTGACAGTGTGTTGAGGGTCAGTGTGTTGGGGGGTCAGTGTGTTGGGGGGTCAGTGTGTTGGGGGACAGTGTGTTGGGGATCAGTGTGTTGGGGGGTCAGTGTGTTGGGGGACAGTGTGTTGGGGAAATTGAGTTGGGGGACAGTATGTTGTGGGGACAATGTGTTGGAGTGTCAGTGAGTTGGGGATAGTGTGTTGGGGGTCGCTGTGTTAGGGGACAGTGTGTTGGGGTTCAGTGTTTTGGGGTCAGTTTGCTGGGGTCAGAGTGTTGAAGGTCAGTGTGTTGGTGGTCAGTGGGTTGGGCGTCAGTGTGTCGGGGGTCAGTGCATTGGGGTCAGTGTGTTGGGGGTCGGTGTGTTGGGGGACAGTGTGTTGGGGGGTCAGTGTGTTGGGGGACAGTGTGTTGGGGAAAGTGAGTTGGGGGACTGTATGTTGTGGGGACAATGTGTTGGAGGGTCAGTGTGTTGGGGGACAGTGTGTTGGGGGTCAGTGTGTTGGGGGTCAGTTTGCTGGGGTCAGTGTGTTGGGGGTCAGTGTGTTGGGGGTCAGTGAGTTGGGGGACTGTGTGTTGGGGTCAGTGTGTTGGGGACAGTGTGTTGGGGGTCAGTGAGTTGGGGGACTGTGTGTTGGGGTCAGTGTGTTGGTGGACTGTGTTGGGGGACAGTGTGTTGGTGAGTCAGTATGTTGAGGGTGAGTGTGTTGGGGGAAAGTGTGTTGGGAACAGTGTGTTGGGGCACAGTGTGATGGGGATAGTGTGTTGGGTGGGTCAGTGTGTTGATGGGGTCAGCATGGTGGTGGGCCAGTGTGTTGGGCAGAGTGTGTTGGTGGACTGTGTTGGGGGAGAGTATGTTGGGGGTCAGTGTGTTGGGGTCAGTGTGTTGGGGGTCACTTTGTTGGGGGACGGTGTGTTAGGGACAGTGTGTTGGTGGACTGTGTTGGGGGACAGTGTGTTGCGGGGTCAGTGTGTTGTGTGACAGTGTGTTGTGGGTCAGTGTGTTGGGGGGTCAGTGTGTTGGGGGGTCAGTGTGTTGGGGGACAGTGTGTTGGGGAAAGTAAGTTGGGGGACAGTATGTTGTGGAGACAATGTGTTTGGAGGGTCAGTGTGTTGGGGGACAGTGTGTTGGGGATCAGTGTGTTGGGGGGTCAGTGTGTTGGGGGACAGTGTGTTGGGGAAATTGAGTTGGGGGACAGTATGTTGTGGGGACAATGTGTTGGAGTGTCAGTGAGTTGGGGATAGTGTGTTGGGGGTCGCTGTGTTAGGGGACAGTGTGTTGGGGTTCAGTGTTTTGGGGTCAGTTTGCTGGGGTCAGAGTGTTGAAGGTCAGTGTGTTGGTGGTCAGTGGGTTGGGCGTCAGTGTGTCGGGGGTCAGTGCATTGGGGTCAGTGTGTTGGGGGTCGGTGTGTTGGGGGACAGTGTGTTGGGGGGTCAGTGTGTTGGGGGACAGTGTGTTGGGGAAAGTGAGTTGGGGGACTGTATGTTGTGGGGACAATGTGTTGGAGGGTCAGTGTGTTGGGGGACAGTTTGTTGGGGGTCAGTGTGTTGGGGGTCAGTTTGCTGGGGTCAGTGTGTTGGGGGTCAGTGTGTTGGGGGTCAGTGAGTTGGGGGACTGTGTGTTGGGGCCAGTGTGTTGGGGACAGTGTGTTGGGGGTCAGTGTGTTGGTGTCAGTTTGCTAGAGTCAGTGAGTTGTTTGACAGAGTGTTGTTGGACAGTGTGTTGGGGTCAGTGTGTTGGGGTCAGTGTGTTGGGGACAGTGTGTTTGGGGCCAGTGTGTTGGGGTCAGTGTGTTGGGGACAGTGTATTGGGGGTCAGTGTGTTGGGGTCAGTGTGTTGGTGGTCAGTGTGTTGGGGGACAGTGTGTTGTGGGTCAGTGTGTTTGGGGACAGTTTGTTGGGGTCAATGTGTTGGGGTCAGTGTGTTGGGGACAGTGTGTTGGGGATCAGTGTGTTGGGTCAGTGTGTTGGGGGACAGTGTGTTGGTAGTCAGTGTGTTGGGGGGTCAGTGTGTTGGGGTCAGAGTATTGGGGGACAGTGTGTTTGGGGTCACTGTGTTGGGGGACAATGTGTTGGGGTCAGTGTGTTTGGGGTCAGTATTTTGGGGGTCCGTGTGTTTGGGTCAGTGTGTTGGGGGTCAGTGTGTTGGGAGAGAGTGTGTTGGGAACAGTGCATTGGGTTCAGTGTATTGGGGGTCAGTGTGTTGGGGTCAGTGTGTTGGTGGTCAGTGTGTTGGGGCACAGTGTGTTTGGGGTCAGTGTATTGGGGGACAGTTTGTTGGGGTCAGTGTGTTGGGGTCAGTGTGTTGGGGACTGTGCGTTGGGGATCAGCGTGTTGGTGGTCAGTGTGTTGGGGGACAGTGTGTTTGGGGTCAGTGTGTTGGGGTCAGTGTGTTGGGGGACCGTGTGTTTGGGGTCAGTGTGTTGGGGAACAGTGTGTTGGTGGAATGTGTTGTGGGACAGTGTGTTGTGGGACAGTGTGTTGGTGAGAAAGTATGTTGAGGGTCAGTGTGTTGGGGGAAAATGTGATGGGGATAGTGTGTTGTGGGGGTCAGTGTGTTGGGCGGGTCAGCGTGTTGGTGCTTCAGTGTGTTGGGCAGAGTGTGTTGGTGCACCGTGTTGGTGGACAGTATGTTGGGGGTCAGTTTGTTGGGGGACGGTGTGTTAGGGACAGTGTGTTTTTGGACAGTGTGTTGGAGATCTGTATGTTGGGTGACAGTGTGTTGTGGGTCAGTGTGTTGGGGGGTCAGTGTGTTGGGGGACAGTGTGTTGGGGAAATTGAGTTGGGGGACAGTATGTTGTGGGGACAATGTGTTGGAGTGTCAGTGAGTTGGGGATAGTGTGTTGGGGGTCGCTGTGTTAGGGGACAGTGTGTTGGGGTTCAGTGTTTTGGGGTCAGTTTGCTGGGGTCAGAGTGTTGGGGGACAGTGTGTTGGGGGTCAGTGAGTTGGTGTACAGTGTGTTGGGGATAGTGTGTTGGGGGACAGTGTGTTGGGGGGCAGTGTGTTGGGGGCAGTGTGTTGGGGGACAGTGTGTTCGGGGAGTGAGTTCGGCGGTCAGTGTGTTAGGGGGCAGTATGTTGGGGTCAGTGTGTTGGGGTTAGTGTGTTGTGGGTCATTGTGTTGGTGGTCAGTGTGTAGGGCATCAGTGTGTTGGGGTCAGTGCGTTGGGGACAGTGTGTTGGGGGACAGTGTGTTAGGGGTCAGTTTGTTGGGGGTCAGTGTGTTCGGGATCAGTGTGTTGGGGGTCGGTGTGTCATTCGTTGGTGTGTCAGTGTGTTGGGGGACAGTGTGTTGGTGGGACAGTGTGCCTGGGGTCATTGTGTTGGTGGTCAGTGTGTAGGGGGTCAGTTGTTGGTGGTCAGCATGTTGGTGGACAGTATGTTGGGGGTCAGTTTGTTGGGGGACGGTGTGTTAGGGACAGTGTGTTTTTGGACAGTGTGTTGGAGATCAGTATGTTGGGTGACAGTGTGTTGTGGGTCAGTGTGTTGGGGGGGTCAGTGTGTTGGGGGACAGTGTGTTGGGGAAATTGAGTTGGGGGACAGTATGTTGTGGGGACAATGTGTTGGAGTGTCAGTGAGTTGGGGATAGTGTGTTGGGGGTCGCTGTGTTAGGGGACATTGTGTTGGGGTTCAGTGTTTTGGGGTCAGTTTGCTGGGGTCAGAGTGTTGGAGGTCGGTGTGTTGGGGGTCAGTGAGTTGGTGGACAGTGTGTTGGTGATAGTGTGTTGGGGACAGTGTGTTGGGGGGCAGTGTGTTGGGGGGCAGTGTGTTGGGGGACAGTGTGTTCGGGGAGTGAGTTCGGCGGTCAGTGTGTTAGGGGACAGTATGTTGGGGTCAGTGTGTTGGGGTTAGTGTGTTGTGGGTCATTGTGTTGGTGGTCAGTGTGTAGGGCATCAGTGTGTTGGGGTCAGTGCGTTGGGGACAGTGTGTTGGGGGACAGTGTGTTAGGGGTCAGTTTGTTGGGGGTCAGTGTGTTCGGGATCAGTGTGTTGGGGGTCGGTGTGTCATTCGTTGGTGTGTCAGTGTGTTGGTGGGACAGTGTGCCTGGGGTCATTGTGTTGGTGGTCAGTGTGTAGGGGGTCAGTTGTTGGTGGTCAGCATGTTGGGGGACAGTGTGTTGGGGGGTCAGTGTGTTGGGCATAGTGTGTTGGTGGACTGTGTTGGGGGACAGTGTGTTGGTGAGACAATATGTTGAGGGTGAGTGTGTTGGGGGAAAGTGTGTTGGGAACAGTGTGTTGGGGCACAGTGTGATGGGGATAGTGTGTTGGGGGGGTCAGTGTGTTGATGGGGTCAGCATGTTGGTGGGCCAGTGTGTTGGGCAGAGTGTGTTGGTGGACTGTGTTGCGGGAGAGTATGTTGGGGGTCAGTGTGTTGGGGTCAGTGTGTTGGGGGTCAGTTTGTTGGGGGACGGTGTGTTGCAGGGTCAGTGTGTTGTGTGACAGTGTGTTGTGGGTCAGTGTGTTGGGGGGGTCAGTGTGTTGGGGGGTCAGTGTGTTGGGGGACAGTGTGTTGGGGGACAGTGTGTTGGGGAAAGTGAGTTGGGGGACAGTATGTTGTGGAGACAATGTGTTTGGAGGGTCAGTGTGTTGGGGGACAGTGTGTTGGAGATCAGTATGTTGGGTGACAGTCTGTTGTGGGTCAGAGTGTTGGGGGGTCAGTGTGTTGGGGGACAGTGTGTTGGGGAAATTGAGTTGGGGGACAGTATGTTGTGGGGACAATGTGTTTGAGTGTCAGTGAGTTGGGGATAGTGTGTTGGGGGTCGCTGTGTTAGGGGACAGAATGTTGGGCTTCAGTGTTTTGGGGTCAGTTTGCTGGGGTCAGAGTGTTGGAGGTCAGTGTGTTGGGGGTCAGTGAGTTGGTGGACAGTGTGTTGGGGATAGTGTGTTGGGGGACAGTGTGCTGGGGGGCAGTGTGTTGGGGGGCAGTGTGTTAGGGGGCAGTGTGTTGGGGGGTCAGTGTGTTGGGGGACAGTGTGTTGGGGAAATTGAGTTGGGGGACAGTATGTTGTGGGGACAATGTGTTGGAGTGTCAGTGAGTTGGGGATAGTGTGTTGGGGGTCGCTGTGTTAGGGGACAGTGCGTTGGGGTTCAGTGTTTTGGGGTCAGTTTGCTGGGGTCAGAGTGTTGGAGGTCAGTGTGTTGGGGGACAGTGAGTTGGTGGACAGTGTGTTGGGGTCAGTGTGTTGGTGGTCAGTGTGTTGGTGGTCAGTGGGTTGGGCGTCAGTGTGTCGGGGGTCAGTGCATTGGGGTCAGTGTGTTGGGGGTCGGTGTGTTGGGGGACAGTGTGTTGGGGGGTCAGTGTGTTGGGGGACAGTGTGTTGGGGAAAGTGAGTTGAGGACAGTATGTTGTGGGGACAATGTATTGGAGGGTCAGTGTGTTGGGGGACAGTGTGTTGGGGGTCAGTGTGTTGGGGTCAGTGTGTTGGTGGTCAGTGTGTTGGTGGTCAGTGGGTTGGCGTCAGTGTGTCGGGGGTCAGTGCATTGGGGTCAGTGTGTTGGGGGTCGGTGTGTTGGGGGACAGTGTGTTGGGGAAAGTGAGTTGGGGGACAGTATGTTGTGGGGACAATGTGTTGTGGGTCAGTGTGTTGGGGGACAGTGTGTTGGGGGTCAGTGTGTTGGGGGTCAGTTTGCTGGGGCCAGTGTGTTGGGGGTCAGTGAGTTGGGGGACAGTGTGTTGGGGTCAGTGTGTTGGGGACAGTGTGTTGGGGGTCAGCGTGTTGGTGTGTCAGTGTGTTGGGCAGAGTGTGTTGGTGGACCGTGTTGGTGGACAGTATGTTGGGGGTCAGTTTGTTGGGGGACAGTGTGTTGGTGGGACAGTGTGCCTGGGGTCATTGTGTTGGTGGTCAGTGTGTAGGCGGTCAGTTGTTGGTTGTCAGCATGTTGGGGGTCAGTGTGTTGGGGGATCAGTGTGTTGGGCATAGTGTGTTGGTGGACTGTGTTGGGGGACAGTGTGTTGGTGAGTCAGTATGTTGAGGGTGAGTGTGTTGGGGGAAAGTGTGTTGGGAACAGTGTGTTGGGGCACAGTGTGATGGGGATAGTGTGTTGGGTGGGTCAGTGTGTTGATGGGGTCAGCATGGTGGTGGGCCAGTGTGTTGGGCAGAGTGTGTTGGTGGACTGTGTTGGGGGAGAGTATGTTGGGGATCAGTGTGTTGGGGTCAGTGTGTTGGGGGTCACTTTGTTGGGGGACGGTGTGTTAGGGACAGTGTGTTGGTGGACTGTGTTGGGGGACAGTGTGTTGCGGGGTCAGTGTGTTGTGTGACAGTGCGTTGTGGGTCAGTGTGTTGGGGGGTCAGTGTGTTGGGGGGTCAGTGTGTTGGGGGACAGTGTGTTGGGGAAAGTAAGTTGGGGGACAGTATGTTGTGGAGACAATGTGTTTGGAGGGTCAGTGTGTTGGGGGACAGTGTGTTGGGGATCAGTGTGTTGGGGGGTCAGTGTGTTGGGGGACAGTGTGTTGGGGAAATTGAGTTGGGGGACAGTATGTTGTGGGGACAATGTGTTGGAGTGTCAGTGAGTTGGGGATAGTGTGTTGGGGGTCGCTGTGTTAGGGGACAGTGTGTTGGGGTTCAGTGTTTTGGGGTCAGTTTGCTGGGGTCAGAGTGTTGAAGGTCAGTGTGTTGGGGGTCAGTGAGTTGGTGGACAGTGTGTTGGGGATAGTGTGTTGCGGGGTCAGTGTGTTGTGTGACAGTGCGTTGTGGGTCAGTGTGTTGGGGGGTCAGTGTGTTGGGGGGTCAGTGTGTTGGGGGACAGTGTGTTGGGGAAAGTAAGTTGGGGGACAGTATGTTGTGGAGACAATGTGTTTGGAGGGTCAGTGTGTTGGGGGTCAGTGAGTTGGTGGACAGTGTGTTGGGGATAATGTGTTGGGGGACAGTGTGCTGTGGGGCAGTGTGTTGGGGGGCAGTGTGTTGGGGTCAGTGTGTTGGTGGTCAGTGTGTTGGTGGTCAGTGGGTTGGGCGTCAGTGTGTCGGGGGTCAGTGCATTGGGGTCAGTGTGTTGGGGGTCGGTGTGTTGGGGGACAGTGTGTTGCGGGGTCAGTGTGTTGGGGGACAGTGTGTTGGGGAAAGTGAGTTGGGGGACAGTATGTTGTGGGGACAATGTGTTGGAGGGTCAGTGTGTTGGGGGACAGTGTGTTGGGGGTCAGTGTGTTGGGGGTCAGTTTGCTGGGGTCAGTGTGTTGGGGGTCAGTGTGTTGGGGGTCAGTGAGTTGGGGGACTGTGTGTTGGGGTCAGTGTGTTGGGGACAGTGTGTTGGGGGTCAGTGTGTTGGTGTCAGTTTGCTAGAGTCAGTGAGTTGTTTGACAGAGTGTTGTTGGACAGTGTGTTGGGGTCAGTGTGTTGGGGTCAGTGTGTTGGGGACAGTGTGTTTGGGGCCAGTGTGTTGGGGTCAGTGTGTTGGGGACAGTGTATTGGGGGTCAGTGTGTTGGGGTCAGTGTGTTGGTGGTCAGTGTGTTGGGGGACAGTGTGTTGTGGGTCAGTGTGTTTGGGGACAGTTTGTTGGGGTCAATGTGTTGGGGTCAGTGTGTTGGGGACAGTGTGTTGGGGATCAGTGTGTTGGGTCAGTGTGTTGGGGGACAGTGTGTTGGTAGTCAGTGTGTTGGGGGGTCAGTGTGTTGGGGTCAGAGTACTGGGGGACAGTGTGTTTGGGGTCACTGTGTTGGGGGACAGTGTGTTGGGGTCAGTGTGTTTGGGGTCAGTATTTTGGGGGTCCGTGTGTTTGGGTCAGTGTGTTGGGGGTCAGTGTGTTGGGAGAGAGTGTGTTGGGAACAGTGCATTGGGTTCAGTGTATTGGGGGTCAGTGTGTTGGGGTCAGTGTGTTGGTGGTCAGTGTGTTGGGGCACAGTGTGTTTGGGGTCAGTGTGTTTGGGGACAGTTTGTTGGGGTCAGTGTGTTGGGGTCAGTGTGTTGGGGACAGTGCGTTGGGGATCAGCGTGTTGGTGGTCAGTGTGTTGGGGGACAGTGTGTTTGGGGTCAGTGTGTTGGGGTCAGTGTGTTGGGGGACCGTGTGTTTGGGGTCAGTGTGTTGGGGAACAGTGTGTTGGTGGAATGTGTTGTGGGACAGTGTGTTGTGGGACAGTGTGTTGGTGAGAAAGTATGTTGAGGGTCAGTGTGTTGGGGGAAAATGTGATGGGGATAGTGTGTTGTGGGGGTCAGTGTGTTGGGCGGGTCAGCGTGTTGGTGCGTCAGTGTGTTGGGCAGAGTGTGTTGGTGCACCGTGTTGGTGGACAGTATGTTGGGGGTCAGTTTGTTGGGGGACGGTGTGTTAGGGACAGTGTGTTTTTGGACAGTGTGTTGGAGATCAGTATGTTGGGTGACAGTGTGTTGTGGGTCAGTGTGTTGGGGGGTCAGTGTGTTGGGGGACAGTGTGTTGGGGAAATTGAGTTGGGGGACAGTATGTTGTGGGGACAATGTGTTGGAGTGTCAGTGAGTTGGGGATAGTGTGTTGGGGGTCGCTGTGTTAGGGGACAGTGTGTTGGGGTTCAGTGTTTTGGGGTCAGTTTGCTGGGGTCAGAGTGTTGGAGGTCAGTGTGTTGGGGGTCAGTGAGTTGGTGGACAGTGTGTTGGGGATAGTGTGTTGGGGGACAGTGTGTTGGGGGTCAGTGAGTTGGTGTACAGTGTGTTGGGGATAGTGTGTTGGGGGACAGTGTGTTGGGGGGCAGTGTGTTGGGGGGCAGTGTGTTGGGGGACAGTGTGTTCGGGGAGTGAGTTCGGCGGTCAGTGTGTTAGGGGACAGTATGTTGGGGTCAGTGTGTTGGGGTTAGTGTGTTGTGGGTCATTGTGTTGGTGGTCAGTGTGTAGGGCATCAGTGTGTTGGGGTCAGTGCATTGGGGACAGTGTGTTGGGGGACAGTGTGTTAGGGGTCAGTTTGTTGGGGGTCAGTGTGTTCGGGATCAGTGTGTTGGGGGTCGGTGTGTCATTCGTTGGTGTGTCAGTGTGTTGGGGGACAGTGTGTTGGTGGGACAGTGTGCCTGGGGTCATTGTGTTGGTGGTCAGTGTGTAGGGGGTCAGTTGTTGGTGGTCAGCATGTTGGTGGACAGTATGTTGGGGGTCAGTTTGTTGGGGGACGGTGTGTTAGGGACAGTGTGTTTTTGGACAGTGTGTTGGAGATCAGTATGTTGGGTGACAGTGTGTTGTGGGTCAGTGTGTTGGGGGGTCAGTGTGTTGGGGGACAGTGTGTTGGGGAAATTGAGTTGGGGGACAGTATGTTGTGGGGACAATGTGTTGGAGTGTCAGTGAGTTGGGGATAGTGTGTTGGGGGTCGCTGTGTTAGGGGACAGTGTGTTGGGGTTCAGTGTTTTGGGGTCAGTTTGCTGGGGTCAGAGTGTTGGAGGTCGGTGTGTTGGGGGTCAGTGAGTTGGTGGACAGTGTGTTGGTGATAGTGTGTTGGGGACAGTGTGTTGGGGGGCAGTGTGTTGGGGGGCAGTGTGTTGGGGGACAGTGTGTTCGGGGAGTGAGTTCGGCGGTCAGTGTGTTAGGGGACAGTATGTTGGGGTCAGTGTGTTGGGGTTAGTGTGTTGTGGGTCATTGTGTTGGTGGTCAGTGTGTAGGGCATCAGTGTGTTGGGGTCAGTGCGTTGGGGACAGTGTGTTGGGGGACAGTGTGTTAGGGGTCAGTTTGTTGGGGGTCAGTGTGTTCGGGATCAGTGTGTTGGGGGTCGGTGTGTCATTCGTTGGTGTGTCAGTGTGTTGGGGGACAGTGTGTTGGTGGGACAGTGTGCCTGGGGTCATTGTGTTGGTGGTCAGTGTGTAGGGGGTCAGTTGTTGGTGGTCAGCATGTTGGTGGACAGTGTGTTGGGGGGTCAGTGTGTTGGGCATAGTGTGTTGGTGGACTGTGTTGGGGGACAGTGTGTTGGTGAGACAGTATGTTGAGGGTGAGTGTGTTGGGGGACAGTGTGTTGGGAACAGTGTGTTGGGGCACAGTGTGATGGGGATAGTGTGTTGGGGGGGTCAGTGTGTTGATGGGGTCAGCATGTTGGTGGGCCAGTGTGTTGGGCAGAGTGTGTTGGTGGACTGTGTTGCGGGAGAGTATGTTGGGGGTCAGTGTGTTGGGGTCAGTGTGTTGGGGGTCAGTTTGTTGGGGGACGGTGTGTTGCGGGGTCAGTGTGTTGTGTGACAGTGTGTTGTGGGTCAGTGTGTTGGGGGGGTCAGTGTGTTGGGGGGTCAGTGTGTTGGGGGACAGTGTGTTGGGGGACAGTGTGTTGGGGAAAGTGAGTTGGGGGACAGTATGTTGTGGAGACAATGTGTTTGGAGGGTCAGTGTGTTGGGGGACAGTGTGTTGGAGATCAGTATGTTGGGTGACAGTGTGTTGTGGGTCAGAGTGTTGGGGGGTCAGTGTGTTGGGGGACAGTGTGTTGGGGAAATTGAGTTGGGGGACAGTATGTTGTGGGGACAATGTGTTGGAGTGTCAGTGAGTTGGGGATAGTGTGTTGGGGGTCGCTGTGTTAGGGGACAGTGTGTTGGGGTTCAGTGTTTTGGGGTCAGTTTGCTGGGGTCAGAGTGTTGGAGGTCAGTGTGTTGGGGGTCAGTGAGTTGGTGGACAGTGTGTTGGGGATAGTGTGTTGGGGGACAGTGTGCTGGGGGGCAGTGTGTTGGGGGGCAGTGTGTTAGGGGGCAGTGTGTTGGGGGGTCAGTGCGTTGGGGTTCAGTGTTTTGGGGTCAGTTTGCTGGGGTCAGAGTGTTGGAGGTCAGTGTGTTGGGGGTCAGTGAGTTGGTGGACAGTGTGTTGGGGTCAGTGTGTTGGTGGTCGGTGTGTTGGTGGTCAGTGGGTTGGGCGTCAGTGTGTCGGGGGTCAGTGCATTGGGGTCAGTGTGTTGGGGTCGGTGTGTTGGGGGACAGTGTGTTGGGGGGTCAGTGTGTTGGGGGACAGTGTGTTGGGGAAAGTGAGTTGAGGACAGTATGTTGTGGGGACAATGTATTGGAGGGTCAGTGTGTTGGGTGACAGTGTGTTGGGGGTCAGTGTGTTGGGGGTCAGTTTGCTGGGGACAGTGTGTTGGGGGTCAGTGTGTTGGTGTCAGTTTGCTAGAGTCAGTGAGTTGTTTGACAGTGTGTTGTTGGACAGTGTGTTGGGGTCAGTGTGTTGGGGTCAGTGTGTTGGGGACAGTGTGTTTGGGGTCAGTGTGTTGGGGTCAGTGTGTTGGGGATCAGTGTGTTGGGTCAGTGTGTTGGGGGACAGTGTGTTGGTAGTCAGTGTGTTGGGGGTCAGTGTGTTGGGGTCAGTGTGTTGGGGGACAATATGTTTGGGGTCAGTGTGTTGGCAGACAGTGTTTTGGGGGGTCAGTGTGTTGGGGTCAGAGTATTGGGGGACAGTGTGTTTGGGGTCACTGTGTTGGGGGACAGTGTGTTGGGGTCAGTGTGTTTGGGGTCAGTATTTTGGGGGTCCGTGTGTTTGGGTCAGTGTGTTGGGGGGGTCAGTGTGTTGGGAGAGAGTGTGTTGGGGATAGTGCATTGGGTTCAGTGTATTGGGGGTCAGTGTGTTGGTGTCAGTGTGTTGGTGGTCAGTGTGTTGGGGCACAGTGTGTTTGGGGTCAGTGTGTTGGGGGTCAGTGTGTTTGGGGACAGTTTGTTGGGGTCAGTGTGTTGGGGTCAGTGTGTTGGGGACCGTGCGTTTGGGATCAGTGTGTTGGTGGTCAGTGTGTTGGGGGACAGTATGTTGGGGGACAGTGTGTTTGGGTCAGTGTGTTGGGGGACAGTGTGATGGGGATAGTGTGTTGGGGGTCAGTGTGTTGGGCGGGTCAGCGTGTTGGTGCGTCAGTGTGTTGGGCAGAGTGTGTTGGTGGACCGTGTTGGTGGACAGTATGTTGGGGGTCAGTTTGTTGGGGGTCAGTTTGTTGGGGGACGGTGTGTTAGGGACAGTGTGTTTGGGGACAGTGTGTTGGAGATCAGTATGTTGGGTGACAGTGTGTTGTGGGTCAGTGTGTTGGGGAAATTGAGTTGGGGGACAATATGTTGTGGGGACAATGTGTTGGAGTGTCAGTGAGTTGGGGATAGTGTGTTGGTGGTCGCTGTGTTAGGGGACAGTGTGTTGGGGTTCAGTATTTTGGGGTCAGTTTGCTGGGGTCAGAGTGTTGGAGGTCAGTGTGTTGGGGGTCAGTGAGTTGGTGGACAGTGTGTTGGGGATAGTGTGTTGGGGGGCAGTGTGTTGGGGTCAGTGTGTTGGTGGTCAGTGTGTTGGTGGACAGTGGGTTGGGCGTCAGTGTGTTGGGGGTCAGTGCATTGGAGTCAGTGTGTTGGGGGACAGTGTTTTGGGGACTGTGAGTTGGGGGGCAGTGTGTTTGGGTCAGTGTGTTGGGGGGTCAGTGTGTTGGGGCTACAGTGGTGGGGGGGTCAGTGTGTTGGAGACAGTGTGCTGGGGGACAGTGTGTTTGGGTCAGTGTGTTCGGGGGGTCAGTGTGTTAGGGGTGTCAGTGTGTTGGGGGTCAGTGGTTCAGTGGGTTGAGGGACAGTGTGTTGAGCGACAGTTTGTCAGGGGTCAGTGTGTTGGGGTCAGTGTGTTCGGTGAAAGTGAGTTGGGGTTGGTTTGCTGGCATCAGGGTTTTGGGGTCAGTGGGTTGGGGACAATGGATTGGGGGACAATGTGTTGGGAAAATGTGTTGGGGGACAGTGTGTTGGGGACAGTGCATTGGGGTCAGTGTGTTGGGGTCAGTTTGCTGGGGTCAGAGTGTTGGAGGTCAGTGTGTTGGAGGTCAGTGTGTTGGGGGACAGTGTGTTGGGTGGTCAATGTGTTGGAGGGGTCAATGTGTTGGGGGGTCAGTGTGTTGGTGGGTCAGGGTGTTGGTGGTCAGTGTGCCGTGTGTCAGTGTGTTGTGTGTCAGTGCATTGGGGTCAGTGTGTTGGGGGACAGTATGTTGGGGCCAGTTTGCTGAGGTCAGTGTGTTGGGGACGGTGTGTTGGGGTCAGTGTGTTTGGGTGACAGTGTGTTGTGGGTCAGTGTGTTGGGGGTCAGTGTGTTGGGGGACAGTGTGTTGGGGAAATTGAGTTGGGGGACAGTATGTTGTGGGGACAATGTGTTGGAGTGTCAGTGAGTTGGGGATAGTGTGTTGGGGGTCGGTGTGTTAGGGGACAGTGTGTTGGGGTTCATTGTTTTGGGGTCAGTTTGCTGGGGTCAGAGTGTTGGAGGTCGGTGTGTTGGGGGTCAGTGAGTTGGTGGACAGTGTGTTGGTGATAGTGTGTTAGGGGACAGTATGTTGGGGTCAGTGTTTTGGGGGTTAGTATGTTGTGGGTCATTGTGTTGGTGGTCAGTGTGTAGGGCTTCAGTGTGTCGGGGGTCAGTGCGTTGGGGACAGTGTGTTGGGGGACAGTGTGTTAGGGGTCAGTTTGTTGGGAGTCAGTGTGTTCGGGATCAGTGTGTTGGGGGTCAGTGTGTCATGCGTTGGTGTGTCAGTTTGTTGGAGGACAGTGTGCCTGGGGTCATTGTGTTGGTGGTCAGTGTGTAGGGGGTCAGTTGTTGGTGGTCAGCATGTTGGGGGACAATGTGTTGGGGGACAGTGTGTTGGGCATAGTGTGTTGGTGGACTGTGTTGGGGGACAGTGTGTTGGTGAGTCAGTATGTTGAGGGTGAGTGTGTTGGGGCACAGTGTGATGGGGATAGTGTGTTGGGGGGGTCAGTGTATTGATGGGGTCAGCATGTTGGTTGGCCAGTGTGTTGGGCAGAGTGTGTTGGTGGACAGTGTTGGGGGAGAGTATGTTGGGGGTCAGTGTGTTGGGGTCAGTGTGTTGGGGGTCAGTTTGTTGGGGGTCAGTTTGTTGGGGGACGGTGTGTTAGGGACAGTGTGTTGGTGGACTGTGTTGGGGGACAGTGTGTTGTGGGGTCAGTGTGTTGTGGGACAGTGTGTTGTGGGTCAGTGTGTTGGGGGGTCAGTGTGTTGGGGGACAGTGTGTTGGGGAAAGTGAGTTGGGGGACAGTATGTTGTGGAGACAATGTGTTGGAGGGTCAGTGTGTTGGGGGACAGTGTGTTGGGGGTCAGTGTGTTGGGGGTCAGTTTGCTGGGGTCAGTGTGTTGGGGGTCGGTGTGTTGGGGGTCGGTGTGTTGGGGGTCAGTGAGTTGGGGGACAGTGTATTGGGGTTAGTGTGTTGGGAGACAGTGTGTTGGGGGGCACTGTGTCCGGTCAGTGAGTTCGGCGGTCAGTGTGTTGCGGTCAGTGTGTTGGGGGACAGTATGTTTGGGTCAGTGTGTTGGTGGTCAGTGTGTTGGTGGTCAGTGGGTTGGGCGTCAGTGTGTCGGGGGTCAGTGCATTGGGGTCAGTGTGTTGGGGGACAGTGTTTTGGGAACTGTCAGTTGGGGGGCAGTGTGTTTGGGTCAGTGTGTTGGGGGGTCAGTGTGTTGGTAGGTCAGTGTGTTGGTAGTCAGTGTGCCGTGTGTCAGTGTGTTGGGGGGTCAGTGCATTGGGGTCAGTGTGATGGGGGACAATATGTTGGGGCCAGTTTGCTGAGGTCAGTGTGTTGGGGACAGTGTGTTGGGGGTCAGTGTGTTGGGGATTCAATGTGTTGGGGGTCAGTGTGTTGGGGATTCAGTGTGTTGGGGTCAGTGTGTTGGGGTACAGTGTATTGGGGTCATGTGTTGGTGATGTATTGGGGGGACAGTGTGTTGGGAACAGTGTGTTGGGGACAGTGTGTTGAGGGACAGTGTGTTGGGGTCAGTTTGCTGGGGTCAGTTTGCTGGGGTCAGCGTGTTGGGGGTCAGTGTGTTGGGGGTCAGTGTGTTGGGGGTCAGTGTGTTGGTGGGTCAGTGTGTCGTGTGTCAGTGTGTCGGGGGTCATTGCGTTAGGGTCATTTTGTTGGGGATCAGTGTATAGGGGTCAGTGTGTTGGGGATAGTATTTGGGGTGTTCAGTGTGTTGGGGTCCATGTGTTGGGATACAGTGTGTTGGGGACAGTGTGTTGGGGGACAGTGTGTTTGGGATCAGTGTGTTGGTGTGTCAGCGTGTTGGTGGTCAGTATGTCGTGCGTCAGTGTGTCAGGGGTCAGTGTGTCAGGGGTCAGTGTGTTGGGGGACAGTGTGTTGGGGGTCAGTGTGTTGGGGGACAGTGTGTTGGGGGTCAGTGTGTTGGGGTTAGTGCGTTGGGGGGACAGTGTGTTGGGGGGATCATGTGTTGGGCGACAGTGTGTTGGGGACAGTGTGTTGTTGGTCAGTGTGTTGTGTGTCTGTGTTTGGCGTCAGTGTGTCGGGGGTCAGTGTCTTGGGGGTCAGTGTGTTGGGGTCAGTGTGTTGGGTGGTCAGTGTGTTGGGCGGTCAGTGTGTTGGGGGTCAGTGTGTTGGGGGTCAGTGTGTTGGGAGACAGTGTGTTTGGGTCAGTGTGTTGAGGGACAATGTGTTGGGGGTCAGTGTGTTGGGGACAGTGTGTTGAGGGACAATGTGTTGGGGGTCAGTGTGTTGGGGTCAGTGTGTTGGGCGGTCAGTGTGTTGGGCGGTCAGTGTGTTGGGGGTCAGTGTGTTGGGGGTCAGTGTGTTGGGGGTCAGTGTGTTGGGGGACAGTGTGTTTGGGTCAGTGTGTTGAGGGACAATGTGTTGGGGGTCAGTGTGTTGGGGACAGTGTGTTGGGTGACAGTGTGTTGGGGGGACAGTGTGTTGGGGGGTCAGTGTGTTGGGGTTAGTGTGTTGGGGGGATCGTGTGTTGGGCGACAGTGTGTTGGGGACAGTGTGTTGTTGGTCAGTGTGTTGTGTGTCTGTGTTTGGCGTCAGTGTGTCAGGGGTCAGTGTCTTGGGGGTCAGTGTGTTGGGGTCAGTGTGTTGGGCGGTCAGTGTGTTGGGCGGTCAGTGTGTTGGGCGGTCAGTGTGTTGGGGGACAGTGTGTTTGGGTCAGTGTGTTGAGGGACAATGTGTTGGGGGTCAACGTGTTGTGGGTCTGTGTAGATCAGATGGTGTATCCCATGGGCAACTCTTTCTCTGGTGATCTCCGTGGTCTCCGAACCCTCTGCATCCCTCCCACTGCTCGCCCTCCTGCCATGTATGGTCCTTCAGTGGCCAGTGGACTTCTCCCCCAGCCTCCAGATATCTCCCTTAAGTGAAGCTGAGTGTGAACCCATCCAGTCCAACTGCAAAAGCCATCCCCCGGAACGCTGGGGTATCTCCTCTTCAGGTAGTCTTGGCTAATCAGAGACCATACACCCCATAATCAAGCTGTGACCCACAGTAGATTTCCCCTCCACACCCCTCCCCTCGTCTGTAGCCACCTCCCTCCCACCTTCCTGTGACCTGCAGCCCTCCTCCCCTTCTCCCATCGTCTGTCCAAACCCCTCACCCCCCTCCCCAATGCTGGTTCGGGTCACACCCCTCAGAGCTCTGAATCTCTGTGACAGTCTGTGCTTTAACGGGGAATTTGGGGAGAGATGCTCACGGAGAAAGGATGATGAGAGGCGAGAGCAAAATGGCCCACAGATTCCCTGGCCCACATCTTTCAGTTGGCTGTGAGTTTCTGAAGTCAGACTCATTTTCACATCTCCTGCCAACACCCACTTGAGAGAATATTTCCCACCAGCTCTCTGACTGTCAAAAGGATTGTCAGTGCTGATTGAAGATGGCTTTTTGCAGGAAGGAGGCTGACTCAATCACACACACACACACACACACACACACACACACACACACACACACACACACACACACACACACACACACTCCCTCAAGTCCATCCCTTGTGACTTTCCCGTTGTTAGCTGAGCTCTCACAGTCCCCATCACCTTACCCACCAGAAAGAGCTTGCATTTGTGTAGCACCTTTCAGCGCCTCGGGACCTCCCTAAGGGCTTTACAGCTGATGAGGTGTTGCAACACGGCAGGAAATTTGCACATGGCAAGATCCCATAAACCGTACCGGTGATTTTGTAACGATGGGGAAAGTGTTGGTCCCTGGATATTCAGGGTGGGAGTGGGTGGGAACTACCAATGTCCTCCTTCGCAATAGCACCCGTGGGATCAATTTACCGTCTCACCTGAAAGATAGTAAACCTCAAAACTGTTCAGGTCTCAGTGAGAGAAACACAATGCTCTGGCTGGAAAGACACTGGAAGAATTGAATTCATGGGGTAGCTGGAATGGACAGAAAAGTAAAATTTGTATGAGTCATTTGAGGGATCATACTTGAAGATTCACGCTCAGACAACACTACCATGTTTCACTGTGCAGGGTGTCAGTTTCTCAATAGGAAATTGTCATCCAAACCTCCCAAGTTTGGATGTGACTGGATCCCTTAATGTTCAGCCACGAAAATGCTGGAAACAAACATCCAATCCTTCACTCTAATGTACAACCAGGAGCAGAGAGCAGTCTGCACAGCTGGCCAGTGAGGAAGCTCATCAGAATTTCACCGTTGAGGGGTCAAGCATGTCTCTGATGATGCCAGTTATTTGATCGACACTGCTGCCCTGTCGTCCTGATTGGGAGCCAGTAAACATTGCCAACTGAGCGTGACTGTGCAAAGTTTCAAAATTCTGTCCCTTGCCTTTGAATTCCTGCATGGTCTCACCATTGTGTGTATTGTCTTTAATGTACGAGATAATCCCAGGGTATTTCACAAAGAGTTATGGAACCAGGTTGGGGTGTGAGCATCGGAAAGGACAACACTAGACCAGGTAATGGAAAGCTTGATTGAAGAGGTATGAGTCTTTAAGGAGGAGAGAGAGAGAGGGGTGAGGGTAGAGGGTTAGAGAGGGGAGTTCTACAGGGTCCGAGCCCTGCAGCTCAAAGCAGTGGCAGATTGATTAACATCAGAGATACCCGACAGATGAGAGGGAGAGGAATGTAAAAATCTGAGGGGGATGTGGATGAGGGTTTGGGACCAGAGGTTGGAAGGGGAGAGAAGATGGAGAGACTTGAAAACAGATGAGAGTCACCACCTTCTGCTCTCAAAGTCTGAAACCCCAAAAGCCCCTCACTGAACCCCTCTGCTTCTCACAAATTTGCTTCGTTTCCTTCCATCCCTCCTTCAAACCTTTCTGACTGAGTCACCTGGTGTCAGGATCTGCTGCAGAAAGTTCCCACAGTGGACCTTGGGAGTGTTTCAGCATTTTAGGAGGTTATATGAATGGAGTCTGGGTGTTGTTGCACAGCTGGACAAATAAATAAGAAATAGACAGAAACAGGGAGGGTGTGGAACCAGAGGACAGAAAGACAGCCATTACACAGAAAGGGAGAGAAATTACAATGTTGAAGGTCAGACTTCATGACAGAAGGAGATAACGAGAGGCACTTTAAAAATAAAGAATAACTCACCAATATGTCTCCTTCCACTTGGAGGAGTGAGTGTGGCTGTGCGTTGTATAATGACAGGCAGCAGAGCCCAGGCTGTGTCAGTGTTGGCGCTGCTCAGAAATGATGCTTTGGGGTTCAGAGGACAGAGCGGGCCTGCCCTCTGGTGGGGCTGGCTTGGAACAGCAGCTCTCACCCTTCATCATCTCACCACTCCACCAGTGCCCCACACAGGGACTGATGGGGTCAGGGTCACAGGAGCGATGGGGTCAGGGTTAAAGGCACCGATGGAGTCAGGGTCACAGGGCTTAATGGGGTCAGGATCACAGGGACTAATGGGGTCAGGGTCACAGGGACTAATGGGGTCAGGGTCACAGGGAACAATGGGGTCAGGGTTAAAGGGACCGATGGGGTCAGGGTCACGGGGACCAATGGGGTCAGGGTCACAGGGAACAATGGGGTCAGGGTCACAGGGAACAATGGGGTCAGGGTTAAAGGGACCGATGGGGTCAGGGTCACGGGGACCAATGGGGTCAGGGTCACAGGGACCAATGAGGTCAGGGTCTCAGGGACCAATGGGGTCAGGGTCACGGGGACCAATAGGGTCAGAGTCACGGGGACCATTGGGGTCAGAGTCACAGGGACTAATGGGGTCAGGGTCACAGGGAGAGATGGGGTCAGGGTCATGGGGACCAGTGGGGTCAGGGTCATGGGGAGAGATGGGGTCAGGGTCATGGGGACCAATGGGGTCAGTGTCACGGGCACTAATGGGGACGGAGATGTCAGGGTTGTATTTTAATTGATGAAGGCAGCTTTGGGTGACAGAGGATTCAGATGGCAGACAAATAATCTATGGGGGAGGGTTTAACAGTGGGGAAGTGGAGTAATCAGACCAGCCAGATGCTCATAGAAGATAGACGTAGAAAGGATGTTTCCTCGTGTGGGACAATCTGGAACAAGAGGCTATAGGTTTAGGATAACTCAGAGATGAGGAGGAATCCCTCCCCTTGAAGGGTCATGAGTCTGTGGAACTCACTCCCTCAGAGTGCAGTGATAATGGGACATTGAGGACATTTAAGGAGAACATAAGCAGATTCGGAATTTTAATGAGTAATGTGTTGAAGAGAAATGGAAATCAGGCAGGAAGGTGGAGTTGAGGCTGAGATGAGATCAGCCATGATTGTATTCAATGGCAGAGCAGGCTCGAGGGGCTGAATGGCCTCCTCCTGCTCCTAGCTCTTATGTTCTTAAGCATGATGGATAAAGTTTAAGGGGCTGGGTGGCCACATCTGATTCCCAATTTGTATGTAAACTGGGATTTACTGGGCGTGTGCTCCACACAGTACTGGGACATTTAGCATCAAATTACAGACTACAGAAATCAATTGAGATTCCTGATGGAAGCTTGGCCAGTGACAAGACGTGGAGGTACCGGTGTTGGACCGGGATGGACAAGGTCAGAAGTCACACGACACCAGGTTATAGTCCAACAGGTTTATTTGAAATCACAAGCTTTCGGAGCCTTGCTCCTTCATCTGGTGAAGCAGAGAGAAGTGCACAAGCACAAAATATATAGGCAGAGAGGTAATGGCAAGATAATTCCAGGTGACTAAGAGTGTCAAAAGATCGACTAAATGGTGTAAGTACAGTGTTGACCGGCTGAATAACAAGTCTCTACAGGTGATCAAAAGTGTCAGACGATGTGAGTAAAGTGTCAACAGCTGCATAACAAATGGAGGGATGGCCTATGACCCGATTAATTAAGGCAGAAAAATAATTACAATAATATTAAAAGTAAGAAGATGCTTGAGATAAACCAAATGACTGGAATAATACAATTAGTATCAGAGTCGCACTCCAAGAGTCTAACCAAACTATTAACTTATCCTATTGTGTACAAACTAATTAAGTTGGATGGATAATAATAAGTTATCAAGGTGATGGTGTCAGTACAGAACAGTAAGGAAGGTTTTACACAGAACAGTATCGAGGGGTTACATATACCGCGACCTGAACCCAGTGACAGGGTGAGGGAAGGGGAGCACATGATCCCAGGAGTTTGTGGGCCCACGTGTGAGAGAGAGAGATCAGGCTATGGGTCACAATCAAAGAATGCTAACTGTCCCATAAGTTAGACACTCCATCAGCACAGTAGAAACAAAATACTGAGGAGACTGGAAATCTGTCGAGACAGCAAAGAACGATGGAGAAACTCAGCAGGTCTGGCAGCATCTGTGGACGGAGAAACAGAGTCAATGTTAACAACAGAACAGTTCTAAAGACATACCTGGACTTGAGACATTGACCCCATCACCAAGATCACTTTACTTCGGACAATGTCCTCTCCTATCTCGACTGACATCTCCCTAATTCTCTTATCCACTCCTCTGTCACCTCCTAACTCCACTATTCCAGTGTTGTCCTGGCTGACCTCGCACCTTCCTCCCTTCATAAACTGCAGCTAAAGCAAAACTCTGCTGTTGGACAATGAGTTCACAGAATGCTTTTGAGATATTTTCTTACAGCAGAGAGCACGTCATATTTGACTCGACATTGTGTAATGTGAAAGGATTAATTAATGACCTCAGTCTTGAGGCATCCCTAAAGTGGCAATGACCACAAAATGATGCATTTTGAAAGGAAGAAGATTGGCTTGAAGACTAGTATTTGGAACCTAATTAAGGGCATGAAGTCTGAGGACCTAAAGTTTACTGGTGTACCAAGCTAGGGGATGGGTCATTAGTTACACAGTGGGACACAAATGTTTAAGGAGAAATTTCAGAATTCTCAGGGTAAGTGTATTCTTATAACAGATAAAAATTCTAAAGGAAGATAACTCCACCTGTACTTAATCGGAGAGTTCAGAAAAGCATGAAACTGAAAAAATACAAAGATCAATGGTAGGTGATTTGTCTGAGTATAAAGAACAGCAGAAAATGTCTCAAAGTTAATCAGGAAAAAGAAAGTCGTGTATGGGTGGAAGCTCGATAGGATTGGAATAACACTTAGCAGGGGCTTTCACAGGTATTTAAAATGCAAAAGAATAAATAAAGCATGTACTGGTCCTTTGGAGAGTGAGAATGGACAGTTTTTTTGTCAATAAGAGGGAAATGGTGAATGAATTGAGTAAATACAGTCATAAAGGTGTACATCACAGAAAAGAAAAGGCCATTAGATCATAAGACATAGGAGCAGAAATTAGGCCAATCAGCCACTGGTGTCCACTCCACCATTTCATCATGGCTGACCAGTTTCTCAACCATATTCTCTTGCTTTCTTCCCGTAACCTTTGATCTCCTTGGCAATCAAGGACTTATCTATCTCCATCTTAAATATTCTCAATGACCTGGCCTCCACAGCCTTCTGTGGCAGTGAATTCCACAGATCCACCAGTCTCTGGCTGAGGACGTTTCTCCTTATCTCCGTTCTAAAGAGTCTTCCCTTGAGTCTGAGGCTGTGCTCTCGGGTTCTAGTTTCTCCTATCAGCGGAACCATCTTCCCAACATCTACTCTGTCCAAGGTCTCTCAGGATTCTGCAAGTTTCAATCAGATCCCTCCTCATCCGTCTAAACTCCATTGAGTATAGACTCAGAGCCTTTCATTCCTGTGATCAATGTCTTGAACCTCTTCTGGACCTGCTGTAGAGACAGTACATCCTTCCTGAAGTATGGGGCCCAAAATTGCTCACAATACTCTAAATGGCCCTTCAGCCCATTGTGCTCACTCCAGTCAATAACAATCCAAGCTCCAGATTCCTACCACCCTGTGGGTCAAAGAGTTTTTTTCACACATCTCCTTTAGACCTTCTGCCCCTTCCCTTAAATCTATGTCCCCATGTTCATGAACCCCTCCATCAGGGGGGTAGGCTCCTTCCTGTCTACACCCCCGTAATTTTATCCATCTCAGTCATGCCTCCCCTCAGTCTCCTCTGCTTTAAGGAACATGACCCCATTCTGACCATTCATCAGTGAAACTCTCCAGCCCTGGGCACCATCCTAGTAAATCTCCTCTGCACCCTCTCCAGTGCAATCACACCTCTCCTATAATGGGGATTCCACCACAGATAGATTTAGTTTTCATTGTCATGTGTACTCAAGTACAGGAGTACAGTGAAAAGTGTACAATGTTGCCACACATGGCGCCATCCTAGGTACTAAGATAACTTTTAACTTTTCTAAACACTCGTGAGCAGGGTCCTTTATCTATGTGACCATCGCTCCATACCAGGGATTTTTGTTGGTTGTTCAAGTGCTTTACAGTCCAGGGTTGTCTGACCTTTCATGAGGATTCCTTTTATATATTGATGCTTACAGCCACGTTGTCATCATTGACGCTTGTATCACATGAAACGGGATTCAATGAGCACTTATTGCATGACGCAGTACCTACACCTGTACATGACAGTCACAGTCAACAGTGTGAAGGGCTTATGCCCGAAACGTTGATTTTCCTGCTCCTGGCATGCTGTGCTTTTCCAGCACCACTCTCTTGACTCTGACCTGCGGCATCTGCTGTCCTCACTTTCTCCGGTGACAATCACAGGCCTGTGTGGCTAGGCCTGAAGATAAGTAATTCGGATTTAACACAGCGCACTTCCTCGGAATGTCACGGGAGATTCAGAAAGATGAAGACTGAGAGCTCTATATCATAAAGTAATGCCATGATGAAAATATGAGAAGGGACTCTTTAAGGTACGTTATGTCCAGCAGATAGATCCTTAATGAGGGCAGGGCAATTAAAAGCATGCAGGCTTGGATGGGAATATAGACTTCCAAACACAAACCGCAATTATAATCATATTGAGAGGCCTAGGGCAGAAGTCACATGACACAAGGTTAGAGTTCAGCAGGTTTATTCAAAATCACAAGCTTTCGGAGCACTGCTCTTTCACCAGGTGAAGCAGAGTAAAGTGCACAGGCCCAGAATCTCTCGGCACAGAGATAATGGCAAAATAATTCCAGAGTGTCAGCTGACAGTACAAATGGTGTGAGTGTAGTGTTGACTGACTGAATAATATGTGCAGGTGATCAAAAGTGTCAGACAGGGTGAGTTAAGTCGCATCAGCTGAAAAGCAAGTGGAGGGATGACCAATGATCCGATTAATTAAGGCAGAGAGATAATCACAAAACTAAAAGATGGTGATGGTGAAGTGACAAAGTTCACCTAAAGAAGGGGCAGCGCTCCGAAAGCTTGTGATTTCAGATAAACCTGTCGGGTGTTGTATGAATTCTGACCTTGTCCACCCCAGTCCACCACATCATTGAATGGCCAGCAGGTTCGAGGGGCCGAATGGTCTTCCTCTGCTCCTTACTCAGATGTCTGGATTTTCAAATCAGACTCTCAGCATAGATGTGATGTGAGCCAAAATGATTTATTCCAGTGTAAATGACCATATCCTTCTATTCTATTCCTCTTTGTGTGTTTAACCTTCACTGTAACAATTATATTCTCTCAGCCATTCCCAAATGAGAAAGAGTCCCACACTCTTTTTACCCTCTTGGTGGGAGATGTTTTTCCTGATTTTGAGATTACATTTATTCTATCCATCTGTCTTGTCTATGTTTTATCTCAGTATTGTCTATTTTCTACTTATAACTCAGTTCTTGTCTTCCACACAAACAGCAATATCCTGTCTCCATCCTAACAGACTGCGCACAATTTTAAATTTGTAATCAGAGCCCTACTCTATCCAATCTTTCCTGATAAATCTAAGCTCTCAAATCCAGCGCCATCCCTGTAAATAAATAAATCTTGGTATCTCTATATTTGTTTTATGTTGTGGGGGTCAGGGCTGTTGACAGTAATCAAAGTGGGGTCTAATCAAAGCACAAAAGCTGCGGATGCCGTGAATCAGAAATTGCTGGAAAAGCTCAGTAGCTCTGGCAGCATCTGGGGAAGGGTCACTGTGGACCTGAAACTTTAACCTTGATCGTTCTGCCTAGATGCTGCCAGACCTGCCGAGCTTTTCCAGCAACTTCTGTTTTTGTTGATGTCTAATCAAGGTGTTTTGCAAGTTCAACATAATTTTTTCGGCTCTTCAATCCAATTCTCCAAAAAATTGACTTCATTTGCTTTTAGCTTAAAATGATTTTATGTGTCGCTCCCGTTAAAGCTCTGTCTATGTATCTCAATCCCCAGAATTCCTCCCGTTATCCAGCAAAACGACACTTATTTTTCAACATATTTGTGGCCTCTGTCAGAATGAGCTGCTGCCAGTACAGGGCTCAGAAACTCAGGTTCAGTTTGGGCACTCTCCCAGCTGTCCACCAGGTGGCGGAGGAGGGCTGTCCCAAAACACTGGTCCTGTCTGTGCTGTAATGTCTCAAACGAGACGAGCTTTGTTGGGTTGGGGAGGTTTGTCATCAAGTTTAACTCGTCACATTCTCTTACAACAGACCATAATGGGCTGGGGTCCCAAACAAGTAGGGCAGATGGTTGAGAATTTGGAGGCTTTTTCCTAAAACAAAGCATTATAATTTTCAAACACGGAAAAGCCCAGGGAATTCTAGAACATAGAAAAATACAGCGCAGTACAGGCCCTTCGGCCCTCGATGTTGCGCTGATCCAAGCCCACCTAACCTACACTAGCCCACTTTCCTCCGTATGTCTATCCAATGCCTGTTTAAATGCCCATAAAGAGGGAGAGTCCACCACTGCTACTTCCATGAACTCACGACTCGCTGAGTAAAGAATCTACCCCTAACATTTGTCCTCTACCTACCACCCCTTAATTTAAAGCTATGCCCCCTCGTAATAGCTGACTCCATACGTGGAAAAAGGTTCTCATGGTCAACCCTATCTAAACCCCTAATCATCGTGTACACCCCTATCAAGTCACCCCTAAACCTTCTTTTCTCCAATGAAAACAGCCCCAAGTGCCTCAGCCTTTCCTCATACGATCTTCCTACCATACCAGGCAACATCCTGGTAAACCTCCTCTGCACCCGTTCCAGTGCCTCCACATCCTTCCTATAGTATGGCGACCAAAACGGCACACAATACTCCAGATGTGGCCGCACCAGAGTCATATACAACTGCAACTTCTAGTTTTAGATTAGATTAGATTGCTTACAGTGTGGAAACAGGCCCTTCGGCCCAACAAGTCCACACCGACCCGCCGAAGAGCAACCCACCCAGAACCATTCCCCTACATCTAACAATACGGGCAATTTAGCATGGCCAATTCACCTGACCCGCACATGTTTGGACTGTGGGAGGAAACTGGAGCACCCAGAGGAAACCCACACAGACACAGGGGAGAATGTGCAAACTCCACACAGACAGCTGCCTGAGGCAGGAATTGAACCTGGGATCCTGCTGCTGTGAGGCAGCAGTGCTAACCACTGTGCCAAAACATGGTACATTTTGTTGCCCGCTTTTTAGTTCAAGGGAAGCTGAGATGTGGAACCAGGGCAAGTATCTGACTCTCTGCTTCCTCGCCTGAGCCACGTAAGGTGCAATTTCCAGACTCCTGAAGGGTTCTACCCAAAACATTGACTCTCCTGTTCGCTCCACGTCCTATTGACTCTGACTCTCCAGCGCCTGCAGTCCTCGCCATCCCCAAATCTGAGGACCCAGCCTTCCTCCAAGTTTCAAAGGAGCGAACAACACCTTCCTCGTCGTGTCTCCTTCACATCTCATCTCCACAATTCCCTGTCCGAAGCTGCTCTTCCCTCCCAGCAGCCTGAGTCGTCAGGAGCAGGCTAGCCCTGTGACTCTATGGGCACAGTCTCCAGTGGTGCAGGTGGGGTCTCCATTGAGAAATTACTGGAAAATGGGAAGCACCCTGTTTCATTTCATTCACCTTCTAACCCCTTCAGAAAGTCAGTCCACTTCCCAATGAAGTTATTGATGAATCACCTTGATCAGTCTGGGGTTAATTGGTTTCCAACTGACCCAGATCTGAAGAGTTGAATCTCCCAGTCACAGTCCACCCAGTGCACCATAATTCCAGAGGCACTTGCATCTTCCAAGCCCTCTTCCCCACTTACTGATTTATGTGGTTCCGAAGGAGGCCATTCAGCCCACTTCTCTTTCGGAAAACCTATCCCCTCCATTTGGGCTGCATGGTGGCTCAGTGGTTAGCGCTACTGCCTCACCGGAGACCCTAGCTCGATTCCACTCTCGGGTGACTGTCTGTGTGGAGTTTGTGCGTTCCCCCCCTGTAGGTTAGGGCGGATTGGCCATGATAAATTGCCCATAGTGTTCAGGGCTACACAGACTGGGTGGGTTAGCCAGGGGAAATGCAGGGATAGGGTAAGGGGTGGATGAATCTGGGTTGGATACTCTTCAGGGTGGATTTGTTGGGCCGAATGGTCTGTTTCCACACTGGAGTGATTCTACCAGTCAGTCCATTGTTTTTCCCATTGCCTTGAAGGTTTCTCTCTCGCTTGGGGCCACCTGTCCTGGGTTTTATTCCATGCTCCCTACTGTTTTCACATCATTTCCCACCCAGACCGACGGCTGGCTGTTGAATGCACCTTGAGCTGACAGTACGGCATGCCCGGACTCCCAGCGTACTGAGTGAGGATGCACCTCGTGAGTGCTTACCCCACCCCTAATTTCCCCATCCATTCTCCCACCTCTTTCCCATCCATTCTCAACACCTCTCTCTCTCCTCCAACCGCACCATTCAATCTCTGTCACCTCAACTCCATCTTCCCCCCACCCCCCCAACCCCAACACAGCTCCAACTGTTTATTTTCCACGCCATTAGCTCTATCTATTCTCCCGGCCCCCACACTTCCCACCCTAGCCCTGTTCAATTCCTGTTTGAATGCCCAGCCCCCTCACAATCTGTGTACACATCTGCACACACTTACACTCATACACACTCACATTCTCTCTCACACACACACACACACACCTACACTCGCAGATACTCACACTCACAGACACAGACTCACACATCTACACTCACACACACTCATACTCACAGACACAGGTACTCACACACTCACAGATACACACACACACAGACAGACACATAGACACAGATAAACACACAGGCAGACACAGATACACACACAGATATACACACACACACAGATACACACACAGAGATACACACACAGACAGACACAACACACAGATACACAGACACACACAGATACACAGACACAGGCACACACACCCACACGCAGATATACACACACGCTCCCACACTCATGCAGACACACAGACACACATACACAGATACACCCACAGACACACACACACAGACAGACACGCATACACACACACACAGATACACAGACAAATACACACAGACATACACACAGATACACCGACACACAGAGGCACACACACACACATACGCAGACACGCAGACACACATACACACGGTCGTGAATTCAGGCAGTGATGGTGGGTTGTGGCTCTACCACACACTTGTTGCAATCACATATCTTCTCCCCCTTCCCCAATCCGAACCACACCCCCAATCCCCTACTTTTAGTGTCCACTGGGACATTGTGACAATTTCCAAGCTTTGACAGGGAGTGTGGGGGTGTTGGGGAAACAGTTGGGCAGCAATAGTCTATCGATTTGGGTATAACCTGAAGTGAGGAGAATCTGGGGGCTCAGACTTGCTCCCTCCAACCATCCCCCGACTCACCAACTGCAGAATCATACCGTTCTGAAAGAGGCCATTTGGCCATTTCCCCTTCAGCCTCTGATCTTCTTACTGCCTGACAGGTTATTCATCCTTTTGCATCCTCCAGCCTGTTTGATCTCATCCTCCTGCCTCGGTAAAGTTATACCTTAACTCCTGCCTAAGAAAGCAGCTGATAGCACCCTCTGACAATGTGGCATGCCCTGGTGTGTGACTTTGGAACACAGGGCTAGGACTCAGGATTAGGGCAGATTTCCAAATTCATGTCAGTCAGCAGTGAGTGAGATATCACAGAGCCACAGTGAGGGGGAGGGGTTAATAGCAGCAATGGACCCGTCTTGAGCGAGACCCCATGGAGAGTCAAAGTTCTTGTAATGCAGTGGTAGTGGCCCAACCTCTGAGCTTGGAAAGCTGGGTTCAAGCCCTACTCTACTCGAGAAGTTTATCATACCATCTGTGAACACATTGGTTAAAAAAGATGCCTTGAATTGGATTACATTGATGTCAAAATTAGACCAGAATTCAAGTTGTTTCAATTAAAATCTCCAAATCTTTTTACTCTCCCTTCCACAGCATAATGCATAACCAAATAACAAAACATTCATAATCTGTTCCTTGCAAGGTACTGAAATCTGAAAGTGCTGTGAGAGAGAAAGACAAATGCTCCTCACAATCCTAATTCAATTTCCAGTCAGATAGAGTCACAGAGATGTTCAGCACAGAAACAGACCCTTCACATCCACACTGACCTGATATCTTAAATTAATCTTGTCTCATTTGCCAGCATTTGGCCCATATCCCTCCAAACCCTTCCTATTCATATACCCATCCAGATGCCTTTTAAATGTTGCAATTGTACCAGCCTCCACCACTTCCTCTGGCAGCTCATTCCATACACGTACCATGCTCTGTGTGAAAAAGTTGCCCCTTGGGTGCCTTTTAAATCTCTCCTCCTCTCACCTCAAACCTACGCCCTCTAAGTTTGGACTCCCCCCGCCCCATCCATGCCCCTCACGATTTTATAAACCTCTATAAGGTCACCTCTCAGCCTCCGACGCCCCAGGGAAAACAGCCCCAGCCTGTTCAGCCTCTCCCTGAGCTCAAACCCTCCAACTCTGGCAACATTCTTGGAAACCTTTTCTGAACCCTTTCAGGTTTCACAACATCTTTCCTATAGGCGTGAAACCAGAATTGAACACAGTATTCCAAAAGTGGTCTAACCAATGTCCTGTACAGCTGTAATATAACCTTCCACCTCCTATACTCAACGCACTGACCAATAAAGGCAAGTATACCAAATGCCTCCATTGCTATCCCATCTACTTGTGACTCCACTTTCAAGGACCTATGATTAAGCAGGGATGTCTCCAAACGTCCAGACATTTTCAGCAACGATCCAGAACTGATGTTTCTGTACCTGATAGCCCCTGGTAACTAGCCCCCTCCCAACCTCCGAAAGGGCACTGCTGTAATGTGGAAAATGCAGTAGCTATCTCATACACAGCAAGTTCCCATGAAGGAGATAATGTCCAGTTTGGCCGAGGGGACCCCGGTACAGGTGAGATCATGTCACTGCTCCAGTATTCCCGAGGCCGAGGAAGTATCCTGAGGAGTTGGGTTCACATCTTAACGTTGCAAGTAGTGAAATTCAAACTCAATTAATTAAGCTGCAATTATAAGGCTAGCCGCATTATTGGTAACCATTTCAACAGTTTGAAAATCATTTCAGAATCCATCTGATTTACTAACGTCCTTCGGGAATGTGATACAGGGTGTGGGATTCATGTTTATCCATTTCATTTATTTTGGAGTTTAGATTTTGAACTAGTGGCATTCATAGAATCCCTACAGTGTGGAAACAGGTCACTTGGCCCAACAAGTCCACACCAACCCTCTGAAGAGTAACCCACCCAGACCCATTCCCCTGCCCTATTACTCTACGTTTACCCCTGGCTAATGCACTTAATCTACATACACCTGAACACGATGGGCAATTTAGCAAGGCCAATCCACCGAATCTGCACATCTTTGTGACTGTGGGAGGAAATACATGCAGATACAGGGAGAATGTGCAAACTCCACATAGCCAGTCACCCGAGGCTGGAATTGAACCCGGGTCCCTGGTGCTGTGAGGCAGCAGTGCTAACCACTGAGCCACCATGCTGTTTGGGTATATGGGCTACCATTTATGTAGAAGAAGTGTTAATAAATAACTTCTTTAATAAAGCAAAATATTGCAGGTGCTGAAATCAACACAGACAACAGAGGAGAAACTCTGGTCGCATTTGCGAAGAGAGACTGAGTTCCCTCAAGTTGATAAATTTTAGTCTGGTAAACTCTGAGACTCAAAATGTTAACTCTGTTTCTCTCTATACAGATGCTTTCAACCTGTTGATCTCCCCAATATTCTCTGTCATGGTTAATAATTAACTTGCCAGTCTTTCTGGGGTCATGTTTTTTAAATTTTGTGTATTAGAAAGCAGATGACTGAGGGCTTCCTGCAGTGATAATGTAAATTTGTTTATATTGTGTGAATTTTACTATCAGAAAGAGCAAACATTGAAGGCTGTAATTTGTTTTTGGGTGAGAAGAACCAAGGATTAATTTTTCTCTCAGGAAAAACTCATAGGTTAGAAATTATTTCGGGTCACTTTTCAGAAGGCTCCACTGGGGTCAGACATAAGAACATATTCTATCAGAGAAAGGAGTTAATTCAGAACAGTTAGGAAATAGGTTATCTCAGTTTAAGGGTTTTGGTTCAAAAATTCCAGACCAGGATTGTTTGTTTAGAAACCTGAAGACTTTCTTTGAAGCTAAGAAAGTTTAAGCTCAATCTGCGTGAACCATCAAGGAAAAGACAGTCAAACTCTTGAGACAGGAATAGAAAGAAACCATTATGTCAAACCTATAGGTGTGAGAGAGATGGGAACTCTTGCAGGTCTATGAATTGTGTAAAGTAATGTAATTTTGTTCTGCTGGGCATTTCAAATTGGGCCATATGGAAATAGTTTGCTTTGTTCTGTTTTACCTTCATTTTTTAGAGTAAAAATTTCTATTTATTGTGAAAACTAACTCTGTAGCGGTGCAAGTTTTTTTTTGGTGAAAAACTATCACGTTACTTTGAAAAGGAAACACAGAACATGACCTATCAAGTCAGATTTCTGACTTGTCCAGAAACACCTTGAGCTTGGATTATAACAGGAAGGAAGTTTATTTTCTCGTCTAGTCTAAACATGACAGCAGACAGACAGAAACATGGTAGGCTTTATACTGGGCTGTCAAGCAACTCAATTGTCAAGAAGGTGGCTCCCTGCTCTTCTTTAAAGGCAAGTAGATACAGATGGAAAGTGTTTGTTTCCCTGTCCTTCCCCATGCGACTCTTCACATATAGCCAAGAGGACAGATGGAGACTCAGTTCAGTACTTTGTTGGAAGTGCAGCACTCCCCCCCGGGGCTGGGCTGGGAGCAGTGACCTTGAGTAAATAATCAACGGACTCGTGTGGAGCTCAATCCTACAAATGCTCTGACTCCGATATGAGATTGGCAAGAGTTACGTTGATCTGACATGCCCTAGTCTGGATGTTAAAGCCAAGTGTGGAACATGATGGACAATGCAATCACCCACTGAGCCAGAGGGGTGCAGGGTGGGGGTGGGGAGAGAGGCAGTAACTGTGGAACAATTGAATGGAGAGCTTTGAATCTTGTGCAGAAAGGGGTTAGACATTCCCTTCTGAAATGACCGCTGAGTTTGGGATGGTCATTGAGTCAGTCATAGAGACATACGGAAACAGACCCATTGGACAACTCATCCATGCTGACCAGATATCCTAATCAAACATAGTCTCATTTTCCAGCACTTGGACAATATCCCTCTAAACCCTTCCTATTCATATATCCATTCAAATGTTGTGATTGTACCAGCCTCCACCACTTCCTCTGGCAGCTCATTCCATACATGCACCACCTTCTGCATGAAAAAGTGGCCCCTTGGGTCACATTTACATCTTTCTCCTCCCACCCTCAACCTATGCCCTCTAGTTCTGGACTCTCCACCCCAGGGAAAAGACCTTATCTGTTTACCCTATCCATGCCCCTCATGATTTTATAAACCTCTCTATGATCACCCCTCAGCTCCGATGCTCCAGGGAAAACAGCCCCAGCCTGTTCAGCTTCCTCCTATAACCCAAACCCTCCAACCCTGGCAACATCCTTGTAAATCTTTTCTGAACCCTCTCAAGTTTCACAACATCTTTCCGATAGGAAGGAGATCGGAATTCATGTTAGTGAATTCCACGTTCTGAGGAAGGTGGTGAAATTAATGAAGGCTATCTGCTCATCAGGCATATGCCCTTTGGGGATAATCTCCCCAGTTTATTTGGCTGTCAACTTGGGAAAGCAGTAATTAAGTAGATTGAGAGTGCTTGAACAGAGAAATTTTAAGACTGGTGATTAATACAAACTGCTGCATATTTTACCGACCTCTCAAACATACAGTAATCATCAAATCTTTCAGTCCACAATTACTCTGAGTCTCCTTGAATAAGGGAAAATGATCCATACTCGCAGTCCCTATGGTGAATGTAGGATAAACTAAGTGGAGCAGGCCAATCAGCCTCCTGATACTATTCCAACTTTCATTGAGATGCAGCTAATTTGCAACTTACCTCCATCTCCCCTCCATTGGTCCTGTAATCCCTAATACATTTGCTTCACAAAAATCTGGATGTTTTGTTGCCAAACTTGCTGATTAATGAAGAGGATTGATGAGGGCAGTGTGGTAGATGTGATTTATATGGACTTCAGTAAGGCGTTCGACAAGGTTCCCCATGGGAGACTGGTTAGCAAGGTTAGATCTCACGGAATACAGGGAGAACTAGCCATTTGGATACAGAACTGGCTCAAAGGTAGAAGACAGAGGGTGGTGGTGGAGGGTTGTTGTTCAGACTGGAGGCCTGTGACCAGTGGAGTCCCACAATAGCTCTATTTCTGAAGAAGGGCTTTTGCCTGAAACGCTGATTTTCCTGCTCCTCGGATGCTGCCTAACCTGCTGTGCTTTTCCAGCACCATTCTAATCTAAGTTGGAAGATGGTTCATCATTGACTGTCTTTCAAGTCAAGAATGACTTGACGTCAAGTCAAGCTACTGTCATGGGGGAGGCAACGGCCCCATGGTAGTGTTAATCCATGAGACCAATTTAATGCTCTGTGGATCTGGATTCGAATCCGACCACAGATGTTGGAATTTGCATTCAATAAAAGAAAGCTAGAATTGAGAGTTTACTGATAACCAACGTCGATTGTCAGGAAAAACCAACCTGGTTCATTAATGCCCTGTAGGGAAGGAAACTGCCATCCTTACCTGGTCTGGCCTACATGTGACTCCAGACCCACAGCAATGGGGTTGACTCTCAACTGTCCTCTGGGCAATTAGGGATGGGCAATAAACGCTGGCCTAGACAGTGATGCTCTCTATCTGCGAATTGCTAAATTATGGAAAAGAACTCTGGGAAATGGAATTTTGCTCTGGTTTCTCATTTGACTGAACAGGTCAATTCTTGACCCTTTGATCTTATTAGGCAGTTGGGGGAACCTAAGAGCAGGATTCGCTTACTTTTCCTTTCCCCCTGCTCTGCCTCATCTTCAAAACATTGGGACTCAAAGCACAATGGAGCTTGATGGACAAGTTGCCACCATTTGTACAGTTGGAAGATGTTTCCCCATCGTTATTCCTGTCAATGGTGGTGTATTTCAGGAGCACACTCTGAGAGAATTTGTAGGAGTTTCCTTGTACTCTCCTTTCCTTGTCTCTCTTTGTACACGGATTATTGGGGAGTTGAGAGAAGGGATATGATGGAATGCAGGGCAATAATGGGATTGGCCTCAACGTCCATAAGAGGGGAATGAATATTAAACCACATAAAGCATCCTAATCTTATAATGAGTTGTGAATGAGTCAAGAATAAAGGTGTTGGCATTCCACATATTACTTGAGTCAGTTATAGTAAATCATACAAACCAGAAGGAAAGATTCATTGGATTGTTACTTTAGCAAATATGAAGAGACACTTACTGATGTTGAAATGGAGTGAGGAGACACATACCTGTAATGTTTCACTCTGTAAACAAATCAATTCTAAATACAGATTGAATCAGGTTTCTTCCTTCCTCAATTGGCTGTCATGATGGCACGAATATATAAAATGCTCAACCAATGATCTGAAAGGGATGCAATGAATTGCCTGTCTCAACAGATGGGAAATTTGAATTCAGTGAAAAAAAAATCTGAAAATGAAAGGCGAACTTCAGTGATCCAAATCTCTCAGGTATGTGAGTATTGTAAAGTGATGGAATTTTGTTCTGCTGTAGATTTCAAATTGTGCTATATGGAAATAGTTTGGTTCGTTCTATTTTATCTTCACTTCTTTAGAGTAACAAAATTCTGTTTATTGTTAGAACTAACTCTGCAGCACTGCAAGCTTATCTCTTGGTGACAAACCATTGTAATGATTGTCTGAAGGTTAGCCAGAATATGAGTTCCCTGACTGTGGCCGTTAATCTGGTCTAATCCAGGAGGCCTGGCTGACAGGTATAAACAGGAGGGTCAAAGGATCTGTTCACTCTGAGAGCTGCCTCTGAGGGAGCTGGATCAGTGTCAAGCACTCTCCCCATGTGAATAAAGGGGGAACTTGGTGATGGGATACTGGCCTCTGTTGAGTTATTTCAACCATCACATTAAATTGAAAAAGAAACACAAATTATTATCCACCAAGTTAGATTTTTGACTTGTCCAGATACACTGTGAGGTTTGATCATAACAGGAAGGAAAGCTACTCTATATATGACTCCAGACCCACAAAACCATCGTACATGGTCTATTGAGTGACTCAGTTGTCAAGAAGTCCTTCTCTATGAACAACTAGAAAGGGGTGATAAGTGTTTGCATCCCCTGATCTTCATCAAAATACCACCATGGGGTTGTTAACATCCAGTCAGGTGGGCAGAAAGAGACTCGGTTTAGTATATTATTGGAAATGCAACACCTTTGACAGGACTGGACTAGTAACAGTGACCTTGAGTATCTCAAGAGCTAGGAAATTTGAATTCAATGAAAGAAATGCATGGCTGGAAATGAAAGGTTAGCATCAGTGATCCAACTGCTTTGAAAATCCATCTGGTAATATTATTATTAGGGAGGGAATTCTGCCAGCCTCACACATTCTGGCAAAGATATATCTCCAGACCCATCCAAACATTGGAGTGATTCTGAATTGACCCAATTAACCCTTCATTTAAAGATAATGAAAGTAGGATTGTGTGTGTGTGTGTGTGTGTGTGTGTGTGTGTGTGTGTGTTTGGGGGGGGGGAGGAGCAGTGACATTCTTACAGATATAATAATTTTTATATTAAACATTCCATATCTTCACATATATCTGTAAATCTTTCACTTTCACATCTGACACTTTTCTTTCTTACGTTATTTTTTGCCCCCTCAAACCAGGAAGGTGTTGATTATTCTTAGGCTTTGAGCTCCAGGGCAGGCAATGGCCTAGTGGTATTATCACGGGACTGTTAATTCACAGATCCACATAACGGGGACTGGGGTTCAAATCTCACCACGGCAGATGGTGGAATTTGAATTTGGTCACTAAAACTTCTGGAATCAAGGGTCTAATGATATCCATGAATCCACTGCCAATTGTTGGGGAAAAAAAAATCTATTCACTAAAGCTTTTTTAGGGAAGGAAATGCCATCCTAACCTGATCTGACCTACATGTGACTCCAGACCCACAGCAATGGAGTTGACTCTTAAGTACCCTCTGGGCAATTAGGATGGGCAATAAATGTTGGCCCACCCAGTGATGCCCACATCCTGTGAATTAATTTTAAAAATGGGCTCTATTGCCAGAGCTCTTTGGGCCTGAGTATTGCATTGTCGCTGGTCCATTGGTTATGGAAGATCTGACAGCTGGAGTCAACGCTATTCTCACTCAGTGTCCTAATGCAAGGATTCTAGTAGGCTGATCACGTAAAGCTCACAGACCTAGATATAATTCAATATGGATGGGATCAATTGAGCTCAGTCAATCAACATAAGCTAAAGACACCAGCGTTTGAAATAAACTAGCTATTTGGGTCACTGAACAATCAATAATTGAGTGAGATGCCCAACAGCATTTAGCACCCATTGACCTCCAGATCTGAAGTAATCTATGCCTTGAGCAGCAGACAGATGAAAGCACAAACATTGCAAAGTCTTACCAGGCACCTCTTGGGGCATGGTGGTAGTGTCCCTACCCCTGGACTGGGAGACCCGGCTCCAAGCCTATCTGCTCCAGAGGTGTTGTCATACCATCTCTGAAAAGGTTGAAGAGGACAACAAATAGGAAAGGCCTTGCGACAACTGGACAGGGCAGACCTGGAGATGTGGCCCTAGTGCGGACAGACAGCAGAGAGGGTGACTGAACTGACCAAAGCATTGTGGTACAGAACCCTGCATTAATGGGAGAGGCAGGAAAGTGAAGTGTTGTCATAATATAGGATAGCATAGATAGAAAAGTGGCTACTGCTCTCTGGGGCAAAGATCTAAACCCATGCAGTCCCTGCCCTGGAAGTGTTTGATGGGGGACAGTGTAGAGGGAGCTTTACTTTACATCTAACACAATGGTGTCCCTATCCTGGGACTATTAGATGGGGGACAGTGTAGAGGGAGCTTTACTTTACATCTAACACCATGGTGTTCCTGTCCTGGGACTGTTAGATGGAGGACAGTGTAGAAGACGTTTTACTCTGTATTTAACCCTGTGCTGTCCCTCTCCTGGGAGTGTTTGATGGGGGACAGTGTAGAAGAGGCTTTACTCTGTATCTAACTCCGTGCTGTCCCTATCCTGGGACTGTTCGATGGGGGACAGTGTAGAAGAGGCTTTACTCTGTATCTAACTCCGTGCTGTCCCTATCCTGGGACTGTTCGATGGGGACAGTGTCAAGTGAGCTTTATTCTGTATGTAACCCCGTGCTGTCCCTGTCCTTGGAGCGTTTGATGGGGGTAGTATAGCGGGAATTGTACTCTGTATCTAACTCTGCGTGCCCTTGCCTGAGGGTGCTTGATGGGGATAGTATCGAAGGAAATATGATTGAATGTGCGAAGTGTGCAAAGCTGATGAATTTAAGAAATACCTTATTCAGAAAGGAGTTTGCACATTCTCCCTGTGTCTGCGTGGGTTTCCTTCAGGTGCTCCACTTTCCTCCCACAGTCCAAAGATGTGCAGGTTAGGTGGATTTTCCATGGGAAGTATAGGGATAGAGTAGGGGAGGGGGGAAAGTCAGTCTAGCTGGGATGCTCTTTGCAGGGTTGGTGTGGACACGATGGGCTGAATGGCCTTCTTCCACACTGTAGGGATTCTATGATTATTGTGAAAGGAGCCATTGCAGTCTCACAGTCAGGCAATTGCTGATACCTGTGTGAAAGACTGAGTTGGAAAGCTAACTCCCAGTGATGACTACCTTATTGCAACACACTGCCAGGAATCTCCTGACACTTCCAGAATCAACACCTCAGCTGTGGTATATGGGCACAAGCCCAGCTGGCATTTCCCTGTGCATTCACACCAAGATGTTCATCAGCGTACTGTGAAACCTAGCCAGGGTTCCTAGAGAATCTTAAAGTGGAACGTACTGATACAAGGGACCGTCATCTGACTGAACAAAAAAACTGAGGGAAGGAAAGGTCATTGGCCTGAAATGTGAACTCCACCTCTCTCTGTCTCTCTCTCTCTTTCTCTAACTCTCTCTCTCCACAGATGCTGCCAGAACTGCTGAGTTTCTCCAGCACTCTGTGTTCACTGAGAATACAATGGCAGGTTGCAGGAGGATTTTACTTGCAGTAACACTGGTGCTTTCCTAAGCTCTGGAATTCTCCTCTCGAAACCACTCTGCCTCGCTCTGTCTCTGAGCTTTCCTCCTTTAAGATGCTCCTTAAAACCTCCTCCGTGACCAAATTTTCAGAGACCTGGACTCAGAGAATTCAGCCGCGCAGAAAAGGCTCTTCGGCCCATCTTCTCTGTGCTAGTCAAAACCAACTACCTAACTATTCTCATCCATTTTCTCATAATTGGCTTGTCCTAAAATATCTTTGCCTGCCTCAGCATCAAAATCTGCTTCGTAACACTCCAGTGGAATGAAACGTATTACACTAAAGGGGCTACATAAATGCAAATTGTTAGATGTGCAGCCCGAAATTTAAATCAACCTGAATCAAAGAAACATACAATACAGAAAAGGCCTTTTGTCCCATCAAGCCAGAACTACACTAGGCCTGTTTTCTAGGACTAGGCTCATAGCCTAAGACCGCCTTTAGATTTTCTTAACAAATAATTCTCAGGTGACACTATCAGGGTCACCAACTATCACTCATTTCTCATTACCAGCAGTTGGGGAGCTGCCCCTCTCGAATCTTTGCAGTTTATGCAGCAGATGTGCTCTAACAGAGTTGTTCTAAAGAAGTACAGAACAGAAGCCATTTGACCCATCTAGTCTGCACCAACCCTCTGAAGAGCATCCCACCCAGACCCCAACCCTATCCCTGGGACCCTGCATAATCCACCTAGCCTACACACCACCTGACACTAGACAGCAATTTAGAGTGGTCAATCCACCCAAACTGCACATCTTTGGACTGTGGGAGGAAACCAGAGCATCCAGAGGAAACCCACTCAGACACGGGGAGAATGTGCAAACTCCACACAGACAGTCGCCCGAGGCTGGAATCCAACCTGGATCACTGGTGCTGTGAGGCAGCAGTGCTAACCACCGAGCCACTGTGCTGGCTGGTTGGCTGGTACACATTGGGTGGAACTGCAGTCACATCGGCCAAGCTGAGGAGGAGAGCTGGGTTCCATCGACACGAGTGTCAATCACTGTCCTAGCTGACTTTTCACTTCCGTGATGCTTTTCAGGAACAGGGCTCAGATTCTCAAAGCGCCACATTGATATTCACGTTCCACATCTCGGGATTCGAGACCAGAGAAATGTTACATTTCAGAAGAACAGGGAGGGAGAATAAATTGATAAATATGGGCATTTTAAAAAGGCAGTACATTTACAACGAGTGACTTCAGCCTGCTTGAAGATTGGGATAATCAGATTGACAGAGGAAGCCAGGAAGAGGAATCCACAGAATCAATTCGGGATAGATTCCACAATGAAGAGATATTCCTTTTCTGAGAGGTTAGGGAGTCTGTGGAATTCTTTACTCCGCAGGGCTGTTGAGGACTGCAGATGGTGGAAACCAGAGTTTAGATCAGAGTGGTGCTGGAAAAACACAGCAGGTCAGGCAGCATCCGAGGAGCAGGAAAATCGATGTTTCGGGAAAAAAAAACCTTTCATCAGGAACAGAGGCAGGAAGCCTCCAGGGTGGAGAGACAAATGGGGGGAGTGGGGCTGGGGAGAAGGTAGCAAAGAGTACAGTAGGTGATTGGGGGTGGGGATGGAGGTGATAGGTCAGAGAGGAGGGTGGAGTGAGTAGGTGGGAAGGGAGATTGGCAGGTAGGACAGGTCATGGGGATGGTGCTGAGCTAGAAGGTTGGAACTGAGGTAAGGTGGGGGGAGGGGAAATGAGGAAACTGGTGAAGTCCACATTGATGCCCTGGGGCTGAAGTGTTCTGAGGCGGAAGATGAGGCGTCCACATGGGTCATTTGTCATAGTCAAGGCTGAGTTGATAAGTTTTTAATCCCTCAGGGAATCAAGAGTTGTGGAGAAAAGGCAGGGAAAATAAAATTGAGGATTATCAGACAGCAATGACCCCATTGAATGGCAGAGCAGGCTCAGTGGGCTGAATGGCTTATTCCTACACCTTACAGAACGACAACTCTTGACTCATGTAGGAATGAGCTATTAATGAGCTACAACTGACACAACATGAAGTCATAAGCCTTAATATCAAGACTGTACACATGCAGAAAATTGTTCATGTGTGGAATCTCTGAATGTTTACGAGAGGAACATTCTGCAGCATAACCTCCTCAGTATGGTTTGATCGAGTGGTGAGTGCTAAAATGTTGAAATGGACAAAAAGTGAATAAAATAGCCAAAGACTTCCTGTAATTGGGCACCCATCAGCATTAAGTTGTCAAGCTTATTGGCTAATGGGTAAAATGGAAATGGGTAGATCACATTGGTGTAGCCAGCCTGAATCTTGGGCAAGACACATTTCCTGATGCAGTATCAGATAGGCTTTACTCAACATCCCTTGATATTTAATGGTATTACCATCAGTTTTACTGGCTTGACCATTTGTTTCTGTATTGCTTCCTGGTACATTCAGATGATTTTTATATATCGCAGTTGAATCCTCTGTTTGTCTATTATATCCATTCCCACTCTTTCGTAGCTGTGGCATTCAGAAATATTTTGTTATTTAGTCTTCCCTTGCTACCACCCAGTCTCTCCCTGCTCCCTCATCCCCACTCCCCCCATGTACCACTGACTTAACACCTCAAATCTCTATTTCTCTTCCGTTTTGTCGAAGGACGTTGACTTGAATTGTTAACATTTTCTCTTCTGACATGTTGCCTGACCTCTTGAGTTAGTCCAGCCTTTTCAGTCTTCACACTTGAAGATAAATATCTCCACAGGTCGACAAAACCACACAGAGGAGTTGCTGTCACCATATTGCGGAACAGCAGCATGACCTGGACCGTGAAACGGACAATAGTAAGTGCCACATTAAAAGAAAGATGTACTGTAGGAAGTGTAGAAACCATTGGCAGGGGTGTTTTTTCTCCCAGGAATGAGAAAAGTCATGTGATGAGGATAGATTTAAAAAGTTGAGGCTGTTCTTGGAGAGAAGGATGAGAGGAGATTTGGGAGAGGTTTGGAAACTCATAAGCACGCTGGCCAGAGTAGATGGAGAGAAACTCATAAAAATAAAGAGAGGACAATTAGTGATGTACAAATGAAGCAACAGTGAGTTGAGGATAAACTTTTTCACACAGAGACCGGTCGGGGTATGGACTGCACTCCTTGGAACTGTGGTAGAGGCAGGTTCAACTTAGATATTCAAGAGGGGCATGGGGTGAAACAAATAGAGTGCAAGCATATGGGAAAAAGGCAGGATTAATCCAAAGAACCAGGCAATGTTCAGCGGATTGAGTTCAAATCTTACAATGGCAGATGGTGGAACATGAATTCAATAAAATTTGTTACTAAGAGTCTAATGATGACCCTGAATCCAACGTTGTTCACTGCCCTTCACTGCCATAATAATTCTGATTTGGAGATGCCGGTGTTGGACTGGGGTGTACAAAGTTAAAAATCACACAACACCAGGTTATAGTCCAACAGGTTTAATTGGAAGCACTAGCTTTCTGAGTGTCGCTTCCAGGTGGAAGCCATGCTGGAAGCCTTACACACAGAGGTGAATGTTAGGTGAATAGTGTTGAAGGAGCAATGTTTCAGGGAGACAATAACTCCATGGTTTACTAATGTCCCTCAGGGAAGAAAACTGCCATCCTTACCCGGTCAGGCAGACATGTGACTCCAGACCCACAGCAATGTAAGTCAACTCTTAACTGGCCTCTGGAGAATTAGGGTTGGGCACTAAATGCTGGCTGAGCCAGTGATGTCCACATCCCGTGAATGAGATGATGCTGTTCCTTCAAGGTTAGGTTGTCCTTGGGATCTTTTTTATCCGGAGGTCATGAATATACAGACTCCAAAATGTCTGGGGTTGATCTACTTGAAAAGGTTTTCAAGGTTTCAAAAAAAAAACCTTTGGGCTTTGATCTTTCTGTTGTCATTGTTGACAGGAATAGTGCCAGAAGACTGGAGGATAGTGAATGTTGTTCCCTTGTACAATGAGAGGGGAGTGGCCAGTTCTCCCAGCTCAGCTTTTCTCTGGTTTGGTTTGGTTTGAGCAGTCTGGCTGTTCACTGAAAGCAGTCAGTTCAGATTGAAGCTGATAGTCCAAGAAACAGCTACACGGAAGAAGGTGCTCCACGCTGAATCTCTCTGCCATCTTTTTCTCTCTCTCTCTTTCTCTCTCTCTCTCTCTCTCTCTCTCTCTCTCTCTCCTGTAAGACCCTGCGTTTGATTTTACCTTTTGTGCCAAGGGGTATTTATGGGGATTGTTGCAAATACTATATTCTGTTCTCTTTTGTTTCTGTTTCATTTGGTAATCTTGTAAATAAATTGTGTTTTGTTTAGACTAAGTGGTTTGACCAGCTGTATCCCTCCTGGAACTCTGCTCTGCACCTGGGCTACTTTCTTGAAATGTTTTGAGGGGGTCTGGCCTGGTCCATAACAACTTGAAAAAATCAAATGAACCATAACGGTGCCTCCCCAAGTGGAAGGATATCTTTCCTGTGGTGAAGAGACCTTGTTCTTTTTCCTGACCAATTCTTCATAGTTCATCATTTTCAATGAGAGAAAATAACTCCATCAACTATACTATTCTAGAGGGATATAAAGGATAAAAGAATGATGAGAGTAAGATTAGGGCCAATCAAGAACATTAAATGGAAGTTGTGTGTGGAGTCAGAGGAGATTGGGGAAGTGCTAAATGAATATTTTTCACCAGTATTCGCACTGGATAAAGACAATGCTGTCGAGGAGAATACTGAGAACAGAGATAAGTAGGCCTGACGGGATTGACGTTCACAAGAAGAAGGTGCTAGCAATTCCGGAAAGTGTGAAAATAGATAAATCCCCTGGGCTGGATGGGATTTATCCAGGAATTCTCTGGGAAGTCAGGGAGGAGATTGCAGAGCCTTGGGCTTTGATCTTTCTGTCGTCATTGTTGACAGGAATAGTGCCAGAAGACTGGAGGATAGCAAATGTTGTCCCCTTGTTCATGGGAGGACTAAAGACAACCTTGGTAATTATAGACCAGTGAGGGCAAAGTTTTGTTAAGGATTCCAAGAGATAGGAATTATAATTATCTCGAAAGGAATAAGTTAATTAGAGACAACCCTGGTAATTCTAGACCACTGAGCCTTACTTTGGTTGTGGGTAAAGTGCTGGAAAAGGTTATAAGAGATAGGATTTATAATCATCTAGAGAGGAATAAGCTGATTAGGGATAGTCAACATGTTTTTGTGAAGGGTAGGTCGTTCCTCACAAATCTTATTGAGTTCTTTGAGAAGGTGGCCAAACAGGTGGATGAGGGTAAAGCTGATGATGTGGTGTATATGGATTTCAGGAAGGCATTTGATAAGGTTCCACATGGTAGGCTACTGCACAAAATATAGTGGCATGGGATTGAGGGTGATTTAAAAGTTTGGATCAGAAATTGGCTAGCTGAAAGAAGACAGAGGGTGGTGGTTGATGGGAAGTGTTCATCCTGGAGTTCAGTTACTAGTGGAGTACCATAGGATCTGTTTGGTTCAACTGCTGTTTGTCATTTTTATAAATGACCTGGATGAGGGCATAGAAGGATGGGATGGTAAATTTGTGGACAACACTAAAGTTGGTACAGTTGTGGAGAGTGCCGAAGGATGTTGCAGGTTACAGGGGAACAAAGATAAGCTGCAGAGCTGGGCTGAGAGGTGGCAAATGGAGTTTAATGCAGAAAAGTGTGAGGTGATTCACTTTGTAAGGAGTAGCAGATATGCACAGTACTGGGTGAATGTTAAGATTCTTTGTAGTGTAGATGAGCAGAGCGATCTTGGTGTCCAGGTACATAGATCCCTTAAAGTTACCATCCAAGTTGACAGGGCTGTTAAGAAGGCAAATGGTGTGTTAGCATTTATTGATAGAGGGATTGAGTTTTGGAACCAATAGGTCATGCTGCAGCTGTACAAAACTCTGGTGCAGCTGCACTTGGAGTATTGCGTGCAGTTCTGGTTCCCGCATTATAGGAAGGACATGGAAGTTTTGGAAAAAGTTCAGAGGAGATTTACTAGGATGTTGCCTGATATGGAGGGAAGGTCTTGCGAGGAAAGATTGAGGGACTCGAGGCTGTTTTCATTAGAGAGAAGAAGGTTGAGAGGTGACTTAATTGAGACATATAAGATAATCAGAGGGTTAGATAGGGTGGACACAGAGAGTCTTTTTCCAAAGATGGTGATGGCTAGCACGAGGGGCCATAGCTTTAAATTGAGGAGCAATAGATATAGGACAGATGTCAGAGGTAGTTTCTTTACTCAGAGAGTAGTGAGGGTATGGAATGCACTGCCTGCAACAGTAGTAGACTCGCCAACTTTAGGGTAATTTAAATGGTCACTGGTAAACATATGGACAAAAATGGAATAGTGTAGGATAGATAGGCTTCAGATTGGTTCCAGAGGTCGGTGCAGCATTGAGGACCAAAGACCCTGTACTGTGCTGTGATGCTATATGTTCGAGGAGAAAGTGAGGACTGCAGGTGCTGGAGATCAGAGCTGAAAATGTGTTGCTGGAAAAGCGCAGCAGGTCAGGCAGCATCTGAGGAGAATCGACGTTTCGGGCATGAGCCTATGTTCTATACCAAATTCACAAGCTCAAATTATGGACATAAAACACAGAACATAGAACAGGAACAGGCCCTTTGGCCCACCGTGTTCGTGCTGACCGCGATGCCACTGTAAACCAACCTCATCTGCCTGCACATATTCTGAATTTGTTTATTTCTGCACGCCTGTTTAAATGCCTCTTAAATATTGCTGTCATATCTACTTCTCTCACCTCCCCTGGCAGCGCATTCCAGGCACCCACCACTCTGTGTGTAAATAAGTTGCCTCAAACATCTTCTTTAAATGTTCCCCTCTCTCACTTTTAACCTATACCCTGGGAAAAAGTCACCAACTGTCCATTGTATCCATACCTCTCACAATTTAATATGCTTCGATGAAGTCACCTCCTCAGTCTCCAACGTTCTCGTGGAAACAATCCAAGTTTGCTGAACCTCTCCTTAAAGCTACTACGCTGCAATCTGGCAATATCCTGGTAAACCTCTTTTGCACTCCCTCCAGAGCGTCTGCCTCCGCCTCCTCTCTCTGTTGTGGTGAGCAGAGCAGCATGCAATATTCCAAACGTTTTGTATAATCCGGGACAAAGAGAGAAGAAGGAAGGCTGTCCATGCTTGAGTGTGGAAAGAATGTTCCAGAAGGCAGAAAGTACATTCAACACCTTCATGTTTCACCAGAAATTCTGTCGCAATTTCCTTGCTATGCCACTTACAAGTATTGCTGCCATCGGTTATTTTGCTGTTGAGTTGGCAGATCAGTTTCCAGTTTTGGCAGTGATACTGCCTCTGCTGGCCGGCACACAAGTGCCAGGAATACAGAGTACAACCCAGCTCATAGTCTGTTTGTTCTCTGGAAATGATTGCGCGTGGGGTTTTGTGGGGGCTGCAAGGTGGAGGCAGAGAAATATGAATTGTGATCTGAGACTTTTTCTTAAACAAAGACACAAAGAAAATCAAGAAATAACTTGCACTTAAATGGCTAGCATTTTCGAAGAGGCTCGATAGATTGAAGGACTCCTTCCGTGTTTTGTAATTCCACCATCTTTTAAGTTCCTAAGTTCATAAGAGAAAGGAGCAGAATTTGGCCATTCGGCCCATCAAGTCTGCTCCACCATTCGACCACGGCTGATCTGCTCCTCATCCCCATTTTCCCACCTTCTCTCCATTATCCTTCAATCTATCACCAACTAAAGATCTATCTAACTCCTCCTTAAATTTACTCACTGTCCCAGCACTTTGGGGGTAGCAAATTCCACAGATTTACAACCCTTTGGGAGCAGTACTTTCTCCTCAATTCTATTTTATCCTAAGAATATGACCCCTCTTTTCCCAGAATGTCCCACAAGAAGAAGCATCCACTCCACGTCCATTTTATCCACACTTTTTACATCTTGAACACCTCAATTTGATCTCCCTTCATTCTTTTAAAGTCCAGAACTGTTCAATTTTTGCAATAACCATCTGGTCCTCAGGGCAACTGAAATGATCCAATTGTTAATGGTGGGAATTTTAATACATCTCAAAACTTAGTAATGGACAGGGGCCAATTTTAATTCAGTCAACCTCCTGAGAAGCTCATGAAATATCTCCTCTCACCAGGATCCCCCTGTCCCTCTTCTCCACTATGATTCTGAGATCCTAGACTCTGTCATAGTTTGGAAGCTAAGAGCTAAATGCCATCTAAAGAGTTGTGTGAAAAGGCTCATCAGTTTGCGGAATGGAAATTGAGTTGGAGATAATGCCATTTTCAAGGATTTGGAGATTCCGGTGTTGGACTGGGGTGTACACAGTTAAAAATCACACAACACCAGGTTATAGTCCAACAGGTTTAATTGGAAGCACTAGCTTTCGGAGCACGCTCCTTCATCAGGTGATTGTGGAGGGCAAGCTAGAGTGCTTCCAATTAAACCTGTTGGACTATAACCTGGTGTTGTGTGATTTTTAACAATTTTCAAGGATGTGTACTTACTATATCTTTTGTAAAGAAAGCTACTTGGTCTTTAAAATAGGCATAGAACGTCTGGCCTGCACAATAGGTCTAGTGGAAGCAGACTGTGAGTCAATCACAAAGGGTAATTAATTAATCCAAGAACAATCTATTTGAAAGGGGTTGGTTAGCTCAGTTGGCTGGACTGCTGGTTTCCAAGCAGCATGATGCCAACAGCGTGGATTCAATTCCTGCACCAGCTGAGGTTACCACAAGATTTGCCTTTTCAACCACTCCTGTTAAGCTGAGAGGTGGTGACCCTCAGGTTAAACTCATCACCAATCATCTCTCACTAATGAGAGACCAGCCCGATGATCTGGTAAGACTGTGGTGACTTTACTGCATCTATTTGAACGTCAAAAGGTGCTAAAACTGTTGTGCTAAACAGGAAATGGGTGGGAAATTGCAAGGAGCTCCAGCATCATTGGCTATGCTGTGTGAAAACAATGATCTCTCAAAGTTAACATTTGGAGCCTGTTTGTTTGTTTGTGATCAGAGATGGCCAAATTTGGGGAGACCACCCTGAACATTCTGAGACAGAGGTATCTGGAAAGCACAAACTGCTCATAAGGGGATATTAGAAAGAGGTATCCAAGACAAAACAGCTGAACTGAACCAGCGTCACAAGAGTCACAACTACGAGAGATGGACAAGTGGACAAAAGAAGCCTTGACTCACTCTGGTGACTGTACTGTTCACTGTCCACTTGTAGAAGCAGCCTTCAACTATTCAATCACAGAAGTCATCATAATGCATGAATCTGACATCAACTTTAAACCCCTTCTCTTCACAAAGAGAATTTTAGCCAGGTCTGCCCCGACAATGGAGACTGATCTCACTTTCATCATTGTTTGTCATTTTTATTCTTACTTTAAATCGACAACTCTGCATTTCAGCCAGTATAACTTTATCCCTGTTTAATTCAGCAACATTTAGAAATTGCTGTGTAATAAACCAGCCTTTTATTTTGTTTAAAACAGAAAGAAGTGTGGCACATTACTTATAAATAGAAACACTGGGAAATTAAAAAGGGACTTCAGATTATTTGTCCCCTGGCTATTCTGAGGACAAGAACTGGTCATGATGCCATGATGATGCCATGAGTGGGTGGAGAGTGCCCTGAGGTAAGGGGTCTCATGGGAACTGTATGTCTGTGATTGCTTTTTGTGGGTTTTCTGGACTGCAGAGAAATAAGCTGAACTTTGGCTGGGGCCTCATCAGCTCCATGGAATCATTATATAATCCCGATAGTACAGATAGGAACCATTCAGCCCATCGTGTCTGCACCAACCCAACCCACCCAGACGCACAGCCCCAACCTATACCTGTAACCCTGCATTTCCACATGACTAACCCACTTAGCCTGCACATCCCTGGACTGTGGGAGGAAACCAGAGCACCCGGAGAAAACCCATGCCGACACACGGAGAACACGCAAACTCCACACAGACAGTCAGCTGATGGTAGGTTGAAAAGCCTCTCAGCCATGATTGAATGGCGGGGCAGACTTGATGGGCCAAATGGCTTAATTTCTGCTCCCAATTCTTGTGGTTTTATGGTGGAATCAAACTCAGATCCCTGGCAGTGTGAGGCAGTGCTAATCACAGAGCCATCGCTCCACTCCAGAGACTGACATGAGGAGAAATGTCTTCACCGAGGGAGTGGACAACCCATTAAAATTGCTACCTCAGAAAGTGGCTGAGGTCTAAATTAGATTACTTACAATATGGAAACAGGCCCTTCGGCCCAACAAGTCCACACCGACCCGCCGAAGCGCAACCCACCCATACCTCTACATTTACCCCTTACCTAACACTACGGGCAATTTAGCATGACCAATTCACCTGACCCGCACATCTTTGGACTGTGGGAGGAAACCGGAGCACACCCACGCAGACACGGGGAGAATGTGCAAACTGCACACAATCGCCTGAGGCGGGAATTGAACCCAGGTCTCAGGCACTGTGAGGCAGCAGTGCTAACCACTGTGCCACCGTGCCGCCCACAAACATTGAATGATTTTCGCTGTTTCACAGAGAAGGATGAGACCATTCAGCCCTTTGGGCCTGCTGTTCAATATGATCATGGCTGATCATCCAACTTAGTCCCCTGTTAGCGAGGTTTGAGAAGATTTGTAGCTCAGGTTGAGGTTCTGGATGTAGGTTTGCTCACTGAGCTGGAAGGTTCATTTTCAAACGTTTTGTCACCATCCTAGATAACATCATCAGTGAGCCTCTGGTGAAGCACTGATGTTAGTGACCCGCTTTCAATTTATGTGTTTAGGTTTCCTTAGATTGCTGACATCATTTCCTGTTCTTTTGCTCAGAGGTTCGGGGTTCGGGTCAATGTGTTTGCTGATAGAGTTCCAGTTGGAATGCCATGCTTCTAGGAATTCTCATATGTGTCTCTGTTTGGCTTGTCCCAGGATGGATGTGTTGTCCCAGTCGAAGTGATGTCCTTCCTTATCTGTATGAAAGGATACACTATCACAAAAAGACATGACCCACTTTAACTAGTATCCTTATAGCCCAGTGGAATGAAGCTTTCAGCTCAGTGAGCAATCTTACATTCAGTCCCCTGTTCCTATTTTCTCCCAATATCCTTTGATTTTTTTAACCCTAAGAACGACATTTTCTTGAAAACATTCAACTGCTTTCTGTGGTGGAGAATTCTACATGTTCCCCACTCTATGTGTGAAGACATTTCTCCTCATCTCAGTCCTAAACTGCCTACCCTATATCCTTTGGTGAAAACAATGACTGCAGATGCTGGAAACCAGATTCTGGATCAGTGGTGCTGGAAGAGCACAGCAGTTCAGGCAGCATCCAAGGAGCAGCGAAATCAACGTTTCGGGCAAAAGCCCTTCATCAGGAATGCCCTATATCCTTTGACTATTTACCCCTGGTTCTGGCCTTCCCAGTTATCGGGAACATCCTTCCTATGTCTACACTGTCTAGTTCTGATGGAAATTTGTAGATTTTCATGAGACTCGTTATTACTCTGAACTCTGGTGAATATAGTGCTAACTGATCCAGTCTCTCTACATATATCAGTCCTGCCAAGCCAGGAACCAGTCTGGTAACGGATTCACTGCACTCCCTCCATCTCCAGAGCGTCCTTCCTCAGGTAGGGAGACCAAAACTGCACACAATACTCCAGACGTGGCCTCGGTGAAGTGACTCCAAATCTGGCATTTCAACTTTCATTGTCTCACCCGTGGTGACTCTGTTTTCAGCTGCCTGGGTCACGACCTCAGGGAATCTCCACCTGAACAATTTCTTTCCCCATTTAAGATACTCTTTAAACATTAGCCCTTCAACCAAGCTTTTGTCATTTGTCCTATACATTTCCTTCTATGACTTGGTGTCAAATTCTGTTCGGTGGCCACCCTGATAAAGCTCCTTCGAGGTTTTACTATCTTAAAGGTACTAAATGAATACAATTTGTTGTTGGTCTATTACTCTAAATGGCCTGTGCTATAAATATATTGCAAAGACCAGGCAGAATTAATTTTTCTTTCTTTCTTTCATTCTGATGCTGAGTTTCTCCAGCAATTTCTGTTTTCGTTCAGATTAGATTAGATTGGAAACAGGCCCTTCGGCCTAACAAGTCCACACCGACCCGCCAAAGCGCAACACACCCACACCCATTCCCCTACATTTACCCCATTCACCTAACACTATGGGCAATTTAGCGTGGCCAATTCACCTGACCTGCAGGTTTTTGGACTGTGGGAGGAAACCGGAGCACCCGGAGGAAACCCACGCAGACACGGGGAGAATGTGCAAACTCCACACAGTCAGTCGCCTGAGTCGGGAATTGAACCCGGGTCTCTGGCGCTGTGAGGCAGCAGTGCTAACCACGTGCCACCGTGCCACCCACTCTCTCTGGCATTCACAATTCTTCATTTTATTTCTGTGATTTTTTTTTCTTTATTCTTTCATGGGAGGTGGCCAATGCCCTTGGGCTCAATGGTCTGCCAGGATATTCAAGTGGGCAGTAAAGAACCAACCATCAGGCATGGTTTTGGTGTCACATGTAGGCCAAACTCTGCAAAGATGGCAGATTTCCCTCTCTGAGTGGCATTAGTGAACCAGACATGTTTGCACATTTATGTTAGTTTTATGCTCATTCTTCCTGAGACTACCTTACAATTCCACACCTTACAAGTTAAATGTAAATTCCCCTTGCTGTCACGGTGGTACTTGAACCCATTTCCTGAGACCATTACTCAGCCCTATATAATTACTAACCTAGTGACTGCCTGACCACTGTCTCCCCTTAGGGGACAACAATGTAGCCAAATGGCTTAGATGTCTTTTACAAGACACACACTCACACATGCATTCACAAACACTGACATACACTCACACAAACACAGACATACACATACAGACACACTCACAAACACATACACACTCAAAAACAGTCACACAGATACATTCTCAAACATATTCACAAACACTCACACATACATTCATAAATCCAGACACACACACACACACACACAGATATAAGGCACAAACATTCATAAGCATATTGACACACACACAAATATATTCATACACACTCAGACAGACACACACATAATCACACAAACATAGTTACATACATTCATAAGTACAGACACACACATAAAATAGACACACATACACAAAACCGATGCATACTCTCAAACATATTCAGATACACAGAGAACCTTTCTGCATGGTCATGACAAATATCTCAAGAATAACCAAGACTTAGGTTGCACCTTTGACACAATAAAATGATGAGACCCTTGTTTTAAAGCCTTGTTCTTGGACTATGAGGGACACTGGCAAGATCAGTGTTCAGTGCCTTGCTTTAGCTAGCTGCATTTGAGGAAGTAGAGAGTGGGTCACTTCCTTGAACTGCTGCAGGTTGATGATGGTTCTCAGTGGAATGTCTCCAGGAAATTGACCTGGTGACAATGGAAGAGCAACACTGGAAATCGAACAGGAAGTAGCCACTTGATTGGTCGGAGGAGGATTTTCTTTTATCGAAAAGTCTGGTAGACAAGAGAGAGCACTGGGAAGAAGAGTTTCAGAAAGATCCAGTAGCTGCAAGTTCTATCACTGATTGGAAGATCAGACTTGGGGAAAACTCTTTGAGGTCCACCCTCCAACAGTTAAGAAGAGTGAGTCTAACAGGGCGACATAAACAGCATGGCTCAGACAGGCTGGGCTTACATTCCTTTGAACATGGAAGATTCAGAAGTGTTTGAAGGGAGGTGTTTACACTGAATAAGGAAGTTGATGGGGTAGTTAGAGAGAAAATAGCTAATTCTGGTGGCACAGGGGGAGTCCAGGCAAGGGGGCTTCGAAATTAGATCAAAGTGATTCAGGAAGTCTTGCCTCACGCACGGAGTGAAAATCTGAAACTCTCCTCTCCCAAAGGCAGCTGAGGCTGGGAACGATTTGAAAATTTCAAATCTGAGAATGACAGATTTTTTGCCAGGTCAAGGATGTTAAGCGGTAGAAACTAAAGCCAATCAAAGTCCAGGGACAGGGGAGGTCCCTCGATGGAGTTGAGATGCGGATTGGTCTCAATTTAATCAAGTTGCGATGCTGACCCACACAGGATTGGTCCTCGCCCAGTCCCTCTGATCTATCTCTCTTGCAACCCCCAACTTTACTGGTTCTGTTCCAACCTGCTAAAGCCTGGTTTATACCCTGACAAAACTGGAGAGGTGTAAATGGAGGGGAACTGCAGAAAGTTGCAACATAAAGTGACTTGGAAATACTAAACCGAAAACTAGCACACATTCAGGATGGCCAATGGAATGGTGGGCCTTATTCCAAGGGAATTGGAGTATAAGAGTAGAGTACACTTACTGCAACTGTGAAAGGTTGCAATATTACCTCTGGAATACATTGAGCAATCTTGCTCCCTTTATTTAAGAAAAGACATTATTTCATTGGAGGCAGTTCACCAGGATGACCTCTGGGATAGAAGGATTGCCTTATGGGTAAAGGTTATACAGATTGGGATTCTACGCCCTGGTGTTTAGAAGAATGAGAAGTGACTTCATTGAAACATATTGGATTCTTTAGGGGCTTGACAGGGTCAATGCTGAGAGGATGTTCCCCCTCATGGGAGAGTCTAGGACCAGAGGGCACAGACACAGAATAAAGGGGCACCAATTTAAGACTGAGATGAGGAGGAATTTGTTCTCTGAGAGAGGTTGAGAGTCTTTGGAACTCCTTGTCACAGAGAGATGTGGGGGCAGAGTCCTTGTGGATATTTAAGGCTGCAGATAGAGAGATTCTTGATCAGTCAGGGAAGAAAGTGGATGTGAGGAGTGTTGGATCAGCCATGATCCTATTGAATGGTGGAGCAGGCTTGAGGGGGTCAAACAGCCTGCTCCTGTTCCTGTTTCCAATGGTTTTGTGGCCTTGTGGCCTTAGCTGTCGATGATTTCTTCCCATGTTGGTACATTGAACAAATATTGCCCCCAACAGTACCGTATATGAGGCTGTGATGGGTTATTTGCTAGTACTAGTAAACAGCTCTTCAATACGCTTGTTTAATCCCCAGAGAGGTAACGGTACATTGGTGGCCATCTTGCAATCTTACTAGTGGTAATTTTTCATGTGTGAGGACATGGAGCATCAGTGGACTATTCTCCCCAGATACGTGACTGATTTTGCCTTTCATTCAACCATGCCATGCACCTTCCAAGAAAGAGGTCCCTGGATAGGCAATGAAGCCAGACCCCCTCCTCAACTTCTGCTCCCTCAGCTAAAATTGGACAACTCACCACAGAATGAAGCCAGAAGCCTCCGAGTCCTATACAGTCACGTTTCAATGAAGGGAACAAAACAGCAGCAGGAGCCTCCTGTGGTGTTACTAAGCCGGATATTTTAAATGCATGTGAATGTTTGTACCATACGGAGTGTTGAAAATAATTCATATCCTGCATATGGCAACTCAGGGAACCTGTCCAATAAAGAACAAGAATAAACAAGCGAGGGTGATCAGAGCCTCACTCACTCAGGCACACACAGCGATTGTCACTCTTTTAAACACTGGTAGGGGATTTCTATGTTATATACACAGAGACAGACACTCACACAGGGACGTAAGTACACATACGCAAACAGACACAGACACAAAGACACACTTGAAATTAGACACACACAGAGAAACAATACACTGTCCACAAATGGGGACATAAATCACACACACACACACACACACACACACACACACACACACACACACACACACACACACACACACACACACACACACACACACAAAATAAGGCCATGAGCTATCGAAGTGGAAGTAAGGCATTCAGCCCATCAAATCTGCTCTATCACTCAATAAGCTCACTCTCCACTCCACCTTTCTGCTTTACCACCTTGATTCCCTTACTGATCAAAAATCTGTCTATCTTAATGATCCAGCCTCTGCAGCCTTAGTGTTAAAGATTTCCATTGATTCACTACCCTCTGACAGAAGAAATTGCTCATCTCTGTTTTGAATAAGCAATCCTCTACTCTGAGATTATTCCCTCTGGTTCTAGGTCCTCCAACAATGGAAACAACCTTTCCACACCTACCCTGTCAAGATCCCAAAAAGTCTTCTACGTTTCAATAATGTGACCTCTCATTCTTCTAAACTCCAATGAGTACAGAACCAATCTACTCAACCTGTCCACCAACTCGGTTCCTCCCGACTTGGTTTTAAGAGAGTGAATGTTCTCTGGGTGCCTCCAATGTTAATAGATTTTGTCTCAGGTAAGGGGCAGATAATTGTTCACCGTGTTTCAGATGTGTCATCGAGTCATACACGCCAGAATTAGATCCTTTGGTCCAACTCTCTCAGTGTTGGAGCATCTGACTGCAGATCAAGAGGTTACCAGTTCAAATCTGGGTGCCCCCTTTATCCAAGCACCTTCCCTGCACTGAAGCAGTTTTTCAAGGGGCTTCCATTTCCCATTCTGTTCAGGGAATACGTTGGAAGGGGTGTTTTATCATTGCATTCAATAACTACGGCAGCATATCCTCTGTGATGAACATGAAGGACACGATGATCCGTGTTCCATCGTGAGATGTTGCAGTGCAGAATTGCAGTGCCAAAACGAGAGCTGGGAAGCCTTGCATGCACATTAGGTGACCCCTATTGCAATCATTTGCATGAGATTTTTGCTTATCTCTGTGGCACAGTTGGCCAGCACGTTTGGCTGTTAACTGAAAGGTTGATAGCTTGAGACCACCCAGGGACCGAGGTGGCCGAGTGGTTAAGGTGATGCACTCCTAATCCATTGTGCTCTACATGCATGGGGTCGAATCCCATCCTCATAGGTTTTTTCAATGTGCAAGTACTTCTGTTTTCCAAAGAGCAGCAAGGCGGCCTTTGTGTGGAGCCACATAAAATGGGGGAGATACTAAAGGAGTATTTTGCATCAGTGTTTACTGTGGAAAAGGATATGGAAGATATACACTGTAGGGAAATAGATGGCGACACCTTGAAAAATGTCCATATTCCAGAGGAGGAAGTGTTGGAAGTCTTGAAATGCATAAAGGTAGATAAATCCCCAGGACCTGATCAGGTGTACCCTAGAACTCTTTGGGAAGCTAGAGAAGTGATTGCTGGGCCTCCTGCTGAAATATCTGTATCATCGATAGTCACAGGTGAGGTGCCAGAAGACTGGAGGTTGGCTAAAGTACTGCCTCTGTTCAAGAAGGGTGGTAAGGACAAGCCAGGGAACTATAGACCCCCGTGAGCCTGACGTCAGTGGTGGGCAAGTTGTGAAGTCATAGAGATGCACAGCATGGAAACACACACTTCAGTCCAACCAGTTATCCCAACCAGTTATCCCAACCCAATCGAGTCTCACCTGCCAGCACCTGGCCCATATCCCTCCAAACCCTTCCTATTGATATACCCATCCAAATGCTTCTTAAAAGTTGCAATTGTACCAGCCTCCACCACATCCTCTGGCAGTTCATTCCATATACGTACCACCCTCTGTGTGAAAACGTTGTCCCTTAGGTCTCTTTTATACCTTTCCCTGCTCACCCTAAACCTATGCCCTCTAGTTCTGGATTCCCTGACCCCAGGGAAAAGACTTTGCCTATTTATCCTATCCATGCCCCTCATAATTTTGTTAACCTATATAAGATCACCCCTCCGACGCCCTAGGAAAACAGCCCCAGCCTGTTCAGCCTCTCCCTATAGGTCAAACCCTCCAACTCTGGCAACATCCTTGTAAATCTTTTCTGAACCCTTTCAAGTTTCACAACATCTTTCTGATAGGAAGGAGACCAGAGTTGCATGCAATAGTCCAACAGTGGCCCAACCAATGTCCTATACAGCCGCAACATGACCTCCCAACTCCTGTACTCAATATTCTGACCAATAAAGGAAAGCATACCAAATGCCTTCCTCACTATCCTATCTACCTGCAACTCCACTTTCAAGGAGCTATGAACCTGCACTCCAAGGTCTCTTTGTTCAGCAACACTCCCTAGGACCTTACCATTAAGTGTACAAGTCCTGCTAAGATTTGCTTTCCCAAAATGCAGCACCTCACATTTATCTGAATTAAATTCCATCTGCCACTTCTCAGCCCATTGACCCACTGGTCAAGATCCTGTTGCAATCTGAGGTAACCCTCTTCGCTGTCCACTACACCTCCAATTTTGGTGTCATCTGCAAACTTACTAACTGTACCTCTTATGCTCGCATCCAAATCATTTATGTAAATGACAAAAAGTAGAGAGCCCAGCACCAATCCCTGTGGCACTCTACTGGTCACAGGCCTCCAGTCTGAAAAACAACCCTCCACCACCACCCTCTGTCTTCTACCTTTCAGCCAGTTCTGTATCCAAATGATGAGTTCTCCCTGTATTCCATGAGACCTAACCTTGCTAATCAGTGTCCCATGGGGAACCTTGCCGAATGCCTTATTGAAATCCATATAGATCACATCTATTGCTCTGCCCTCATCAATCTTCTTTGTTACTTCCTCAAAAAACTCAATCAAGTTTGTGAGACATGATTTCCCACGCACAAAGCCATGTTGACTATCCATAATCAGACGTTGCCTTTCCAAATACATGTACATCCTGTCCCTCAGGATTCCCTCCAACAACTTGCCCACCACCGATGTCAGGCTCACTTGTCTATAGTTCCCTGGCTTGTCCTTACCACCCTTCTTAAACAGTGGCACCACATTTGCCAACCTCCCGTCTTCCAGCACCTCACCTATGACTATCGATGATACAAATATCTCAGCAAGAGGCCCAGCAATCACTTCTCTAGCTTCCCACAGAGTTCTAGGGTACATGTGATATTTCCCTACAGTCTATATCTTCCATATCCTTTTCCACAGTAAATACTGATGCAACATACTCATTTAGTACCTCCCCCATTTTCTGCGGTCTTGATCTTTGAGGGGCCTTATTCTCTCCCTAGTTACCCTTTTGTCCTTAATGTGTTTGTAAAAACTCTTTGGATTCTCCTTAATTCTATTTGCCAAAGCTATCTCATGTCCCCGTTTTGGCCTCTTCATTTCCCTCTTCAGTATATTCCTACTGCCGTTATACACTTCTCAGGATTCACTCGATCTATCCTGTCCGTACCTTCCACATGCTTCCTACTTTTTTTTAACCAAACCCTCAATTTCTTTCGTCATCCAGAATTCCCTATAATTACCAGCCTTTCCCTTTCACCCTGACAGGAATATACTTTTTCTGGATTCTTGTTATCTCATTTCTGAAGGCTTCCAATTTTCCAACCATCCCTTTACCTGCAAACATCTGTCCCCAATCAGCTTTTGAAAGTTTTTGCCTAATACCATCAAAATTGGCCTTTCTCCAATTTAGAACTTCAACTTTTAGATCTGGTCTATCCTTTTCCATCACTATTTTAAATCTAATAGAATTATGGTCACTGGCTCCAAAGTGCTCCTCCACTGACACTTCAGTCACCTGCCATGTTTTATTTCACAAGAGTAGGTCAAGTTTTCACCTTCTCTAGTAGGTACATCCACATACTGAATCAGAAAATTGTCTTGTACACACTTCACAAATTCCTCTCCATCTAAACCTTTAACACTATGGCTGTGCCAGTGTATGTTTGGAAAGTTAAAATCCCCTACCATAACCACCCTACAAGTTGTTGGAGGGAATCCTGAGGGACAGGATGTGCATGTATTTGGAAAGGCAAGGACTGATTCGGGATAGTCAACATGGCTTTGTGCGTGGGAAATCATGTCTGACAAACTTGATAGAATTTTTTGAAGAAGTAACAAAGAGGATTGATGAGGGGAGAACGGTAGATATGGTCTGTATGGACTTCAGTAAGGCATTCAACAAGGTTCCCCATGGGAGACTGATTAGCAAGGTTAGATCTCATGGAATACAGGGAGAATTAGCCATTTGGATACAACATTGGCTCACAGGTAACATACAGTGGGTGGTGATGGAAGGTTGTTTTTCAGCCTGGAGGCCTGTGACCAATGGAGTGCCACAAGGATCAGTGCTGGGTCCTCTACGTTTTGTCATTTACATAAATGATTTGGATGTGAGAATAAGAGGTACAGGTAGTATGTTTGCAGATGAGACCAAATTTGGAGGTGTAGTGGACAGCCAGGAGGGTTACCTCAGATTACAACAGGATCTGGACTAGATGGGCCAATGGGCTGAGAAGTGGCAGATGGAGTTTAATTCAGATAAATGCGAGGTGCTGCAGTTTGAGAAAGTAAATTTTAGCAGGACTTATACACTTAATGGTAAGGTCCTAGAGAGTGTTGCTGAACAGAGATCTTGGAGTGCAGGTTCATAGCTCCTTGAAAGTGGAGTCATGGGTAGATAGGATAGTGAAGAAGGCCTTTTGTATGCTTTCCGTTATTGGTCAGAGTATTGAGTACAGGAGTTGGGAGGTCATGTTGTGCTAAATGTCTTCTTAACTACCCTGACTACCTGTGATGCAATTTGTCATGGACCAAGCCAGGCCCCCTCAAAACATTTGAAGAAATTAGCCCGGACGATAAATTGTCTAGTTGTTTTAAGTAGGTGTGGGGTGGATATTCCAGGAGGGATGCAGCTGGCCCAACTATTTAGTTTTCAACAAAACAGACTTTATTTGCAAGGTTACCGAATGAAACACAAACAAAAGAGAATAAAATACGGAATAGCTTCTGAAAACCCAACAGATTATCCCAACTTAACGATTCTGTTCCAAACTCTTGCCACAATCCCCAAAAACACACATTTGCCAAAAAATAGGAAAGAAATCCAACATAGGTCCTTATGGAGAGATGTCAGAGAGAGGGAGGATTAGCATGGACCTGCGTCATTGAGTCCAGCAGCTTCACCAATGACTGCCTGCTAAAACCAAACCAAACCAGAGACTCGCTGAGCTGGGAGTACTGGCCAATCCCCTTTCAGTGTTAAGTGTTCTTTTTTAAAACTTGAAAGCCTTTTGCCTGAGGCAGTATCTGTTGGCTATAATAAAACTGGCACTAAAATCCATCCAAACCTTGACCTCCTGGAGTCTCTGCATTTCCAACCCCTCTGAAAGCAAAAACCAAGGAAAACACAACTTGTTAAAGGAGCAGCCTCATCACAAACTTTCAAGTAACTATGTACAGGAACCCCAATGACTCTCTGTTTGACAGCACTACCTAGGACCCTACCGTTAAATGGATAAATCCTGTCCTTGTTTGTTTAAACAAAATGCGAAATCTTGCATTTATCCAAATTAAACTCCATCTTCCACTCCTCAGCCCATTTGCCCAATTAGAGTCAAAGGCCAATAGAGATGAACAACACAGACCCTTGCCGACAGGATATCCCAAATTAATCTCGTCCCATTTGCCAGCATTTGGCCCTTATCCCTCTAAACTCTTCCTATTCATGTGCCCATCCAAATGCCTTGAATGTTGTAATTGTACCAGCCTCAACCACTTCCTCTGGCAACTTGTTCCATACACGCACCACCCTCTGAGTGAAAAGATTGCCCCTTAGGTCCCTTTTAAGTCTTCCCCCTCACCTTAAACCTATGGCCTCAAGTGTTAGACTTCCCCATCCAGGGGAAAAGACCTTTTCAATGTACATGCATCCAAGTAAAGAACCATTAATCTTGCCTTTTTTTTTTACCATTTTTCCCTCTCTTTACTGATGTATTTCAATGTTAGAACATCCTGTCCCAATCCGGCTTTAGCTCTCCAAATAGCTGCCCTGTAAGTCTTCCATATTCCCTTGCTTTGTAAGTCAACACTTCCCCTCTGTCAAACCCTCCCTCCCTCTATTTTAAAGGCCCCTCTACAACCCTTATAAGTTTATTCAATCGAATATTGGTCCCAGGATGGTTTAAGTGAAGCTTATCCCACTAGAACAGCTCCTTTCTACCCTGGTCCTGGTGCCAGTCCCTCCCAACACCAGTTTTTGAGCCATATATACCATTCCTTAAATTTACTGACCCAATACCAATTTGTGCATGACTCAGGCAGTAATCTGGGGATTGTTATCTTGGAAGACCTGCTTTATAATTTAGCTCATAATCTTTCAGTAAAACCTCTTTTCTAGTCCTCCCAATGTTGTGGATACTGATGTGGACAATGATTACTGGATCACTTCTATCCAGCTCCAAAATTCTTCTCCATCCCAAAGGAGATAGAACGTAGAACGTAGAACATAGAACAGTCCAGCACAGAACAGGCCCTTCAGCCCACGATGTTGTGCCGACCATTGATCCTCATGTATGCACCCTCAAATTTCTGTGACCATATGCATGTCCAGCAGTCTCTTAAATGTCCCCAATGACCTTGCTTCCACAACTGCTGCTGGCTACGCATTCCACGCTCTCACAACTCTCTGTGTAAAGAACCCGCCTCTGACATCCCCTCTATACTTTCCTCCAACCAGCTTAAAACTATGACCCCTCGTGTTAGCCATTTCTGCCCGGGGAAATAGTCTCTGACTATCGACTCTATCTATGTCTCTCATTATCTTGTATATGTTCATAAATTTGGTACCAGGCAGGAAACGCACCTTTAGGACCCCCTGACTGCAGAGAACATTATCCGCCCCATTAATTATACTGTCGCTAGCCACAACTATATTCCTATGTCCTCCCCTACTATCTAAATGGGTCCCTGGTCTATGGGCAGTATGCTCATTCTCCTTGCAGTCCTCACAGCTTATCTTGCACGAGATTCCTGTTGGACAATGCAGGGGCTGAGGCTTCTCTTTTATAAGCCACTGAGTTCTCATACCAACCATGAAGACCAACTAGACTATAGTGGCTCAAAAAGACACCTCACCAAAAAGGCATCTGTCTCAGTGCATTTAGGGATGGGGCAAGTGACACTCAGCAGTTCTGTGGGTGGCACAGTGGCTCAGTGGTTCGCATTGCTGCCTCACGGCACCACGGACCCTGGTTCAATTCCAGCCTTGGGTGACAGACTGTGCAGTTTGCACATTCTCCCGGAGTCTGTGTGGGTTTCCTCTGGGTGCTCCAGTTTCTTCCTGCAGTTCAAAGTTGTGCAGGTTTAGTGGATTGACTGTACTAAATTGTCCATTGTATCCAGGGGTGGGTTGGTTAGGTGGATTAGCGAGGGGAAAGATAGGGATTGGGTGGGATGCTCTTTGGAGGGGGGAGGGGAGCCCAGTGTGGAATCGATGGGCCGAATGGCCCGCTTCCACAGTGCAGGGAGTCTACACCCACAGCCCATGAACGAACAAAGAGGGGAAATGCACAGGTGCTATACAAATAGACATTGTTGTTATTGTATTAAAACTGCCTCTCATGCCTGTTCTTCCACACAATCAATCATGGCTCCTAAATAATTCAACTAAGGCAGGAGAAAAGTCTAAAGAACAAACCCTAAAGTTCAAGTCAGTGTTGAGCAAGAGCAAAAGCATAAGCACACATGGGTGGCACAGTGGTTCAATAGTTCACACATCGCCAGGGACCCACGTTCAATTCCACCCTCGGGTGACCATCTATGCATGGTTTGCATATTCTCCCCGCATATGCATGAGTTTCCTCCGGGTGCTCCGGTTTCCTCCCACAATCCAAAGATGTGCAGGTTAGGGTAGATTAGCCACACTAAATTGACCACAGTGTTCAGGGATGTGTAAGTTAGGTGCATTAGTCATGGAAATTACAGAGATAGGGTACTCTCCAGAAGGTTGGTGTGGACTTGATGGGCTGAATGACCTGCTTCCACACAGTCGGTGTTCTATAAATTCCCATAAAAAGGCAGACAGCACGACACACGAACACTACACACAGTAATATCTCTTCCGTTCGAAATAATCTTACTTCACAACATTAAAGCTTTGTCACATGTATATCGCTTAGCTCTCTTTGTAGATAGTAGACTGATACATTATTATTTAGATTCATATTGACATTCTAATGGATCAAGTGGACAGTGGGTTAACTGCAAAAAGAACTGCGCCAACAATTCAGCAAACTTCTTAACAGTCCTCTCTCGTTTACATAAGCATTTCCTGGGCCGATGTCTGTCTCTCTCTGCCACCATGGCTGAAGGAACAAATGAAATGTCTGGTCATTCGCCTCGATGCTGTCTGTGGGATCTTGCTGTGCGTAAGTGAGTTGCCATGTTTCCCTCCTCCGCAACAGGGGACCGCACTTAAAAAAAACCCACTTGGCTGACAGCTTTGGAATGCCGTACAGCTGCTACAGAAATGCAGTGCTTTTTTTTCTCTCTCTTGGCTACAGCCTCCTAGTCACTGACAGCCAGAAAGATGCTACACGAATGAATCAGTCTGTGGAGGGAGAGAGAGAGAGAGAGAGAGAGTTTTACTGTGGTGGCAGCACCTTCAAAGACTGGAAGACGGCCAAGAAAATGCCAGCTTTGTGCTAATGCTTGACATAAGCGTCAGAGCTGCATTTCAAAGCTTCCAATCTTTTAAATTGGTCAGCCTTCCCCCATGAACCATACTTCAACTAAAACTAATTCCACCATTTAGCATGATGACCCTTGAGCATCACTTTATGAAGGTCGAGAGGACCTCCCCATTCCTTCAATCTTGCCTTGTGCTCAACATATGCATTACACGGGCATTAAAAAGCTCTCAACTTGATTGCATCTGGGCAAAGGGGAGATGAAGGACAGGCAGAGCAAGAGCAAGAGAGAGAGAGAGAGAGAGACATACAAGGAATGGAAATGCAGAATTCATACGCCTGCATAAGTCTCAACTGATGTCTCCTCAAAATTCAGCAGAATCCATATTAAAAGAAAAATGCCTTGGATCTGATCATTGTTCCTGCTATAAAACTAAATTATTCTGTCTTGCTGGGGCTCTGCTAATGCTGTCTTTTCTGTCTTGACACTGTTTGCCAAAGATATTCTGGCATCAGCTTTACTGGGTTGTTTCTCCACTATAGAATTAAAGCGTGCAGAGGGAGAGAGGCCATTCAGCCCACTGTATCTGTGCTGCCCCTTTGAAACAGTTTGTCAATTAGTACCACTCCCTCAGCTCTATAACGCATAATCCTATCAGACTTCTGAAAGGACCTCTCAACTTTTAAATTTAATGCTGATCTCGCTCTCTGTGCACCTTCTCTGCAGCTCTAACACTGTAGTCCTCGCTCTGTTCTATTGCCCTAATGCACTTTGTATGGTATGATATGCCTGTACTGCACACAAAACTTTTCACTGTACCCAGGGTACATTAGATTAGGTTACTTACAGTGTGGAAACAGGCCCTTCGGCCCAACAAGTCCACACCGACCCGCCGAAGCGCAACCCACCCATACCTCTACATTTACCCCTTACCTAACACTACGGGCAATTTAGCATGGCCAATTCACCTGACCCGCACATCTTTGGACTGTGGGAGGAAACCGGAGCACCCGGAGGAAACCCACGCATGTTACCACAATGAATCAAACCAAATCAAAATATTACCAAATTTCTGTTTGAAAGTTACCACTGGATCTGCTTCCACCACTTTTTTAGATACTGTGTTCCAGGTCAGAGCGGACCACCACGTACATTCCCAGTTAGAACATAAAAGCAGGAATTGGCCATTCAGCCCCTCAAGCCTACTCCAATACTTAATACAATCATGGCTGATCTCACCTCAACCTCTATTACCCTTTCCTGCCCACTCTCCGTAACCCTTTAAGGTGTTACTAACTAAAAAAAATCTCTAACGCCTCCTTAAATTTATTCAATGTCCTGGCATCCACTGGGATAGTGAATTCCACAGATTCATGACGCTTTGAGGGAAGCTATGCCTCCTCATCCCTGTTTTAAATCTGCTGCCCCTTATCCTAAAGCTATGACCTCTTGTTCTAGGTGGCACACAAGGGGAACCATCCTCTTTACATCTCTGTCATCAATCCCACTTTGTTCACGCCAATCCAACACCAGCACCTCCAAATCATTTGTCAATCCTCTTTAGTATCTTATATACCTCCATTAGATCTGCTCTCATTCTCCTTTTTGTGTGTGTGTAAGTGCAGGGACTCAGTGAAGACACCATGGTGCAAAATAATTTTATTCAATACTTGCGCCACCAGGGAAAACACCCATGTGGCCAGGGGTCTTATTGAGAGTCATAAAGTCAAAGAGATGTACAGCACGGAAACAGACTCTTCAGTCCAACCCGTCCATGCTGACCAGATATCCAAACCTAATCTAATCTAGTCCCATTGGCCAGCATCTGGCCCATATCCCCCTCAACCCTTCCTATTCATACACCCACCCAAATGCCTTTTAAATTCTGTAAATGTACCAGCCTTCACCACTTCCTCTGGCAGCTCATTCCATAGATGTACCATCCTCTGCATGAAAAAGTTGCCCCTTAGGTCTCTTTTATATCTTTCCCCTCTCACCCTAAACCTATGCCCTTTAGTTCTGGACTCCCCGACCCCAGGGAAAAGACCTCGTCTATTCACCCAATCCATGTCCCTCATGATTTGTGTAAACTCGACCAAGTATTGGTCTAAACTGCTCAATCTCTCTTTATAAGATAAGCCTTTCATTGCTGGAATTAAATTCTACTGTCAATTATCTTTCATCTGTATTTTCTACTGACTTTCCCACCTGGCTCATTGTCTTTCTTTATTTTATCAAACATCTGTCCTCAGGGGACAATGGAGGAGTCATGGGATGTCACTGAATGAATAGTCCTCAGGGCCAGGACTCAAATTTCACCACAGCAGCTTGTGCAATTTAAATTCAATCAATAAGCTTCAATTATAAAGCTAATCATTGTTAATGGTGACATGACAACCGTCAACTATTGTTTCAAAAATTCAGTGATGTCCTCTTGGGGGCCCCCTTGTGCTAAAGTGGCCATATCTCTCCCCCTGACCAGGAGACATGGATTCAAGTCCTACCTGTTCCAGAGGTGTCCAATAACATTTCTGAGCAGGTTGATTAGAGCAATCAGTTAAATCATGTCCTTGAGGGAAGGAAAAGCATCATTCTTATCCAGACTGGCCTACATATGAGTCCAGACCCACTGCACTGTTATTGATTCTTAACTGCCCTCTGAAATGGCCAAGCAAGCCACTCAGTTCAAGGACAATATGGGGTACTCAATAAATGCTTGCCCATACAGCAGTAAATACGTCTTGTAAAATGACAAAAAAACACTCTCATAGCTTCAAACACTTTTACAATACCACGTCTGAACTGTCTTGATTCTTGGGAGGATAAACCCAGCTTCTCCAGTGTCTCCATATTGACAGAATTCCTTGACATACAATCTTAGAATGGTGACAGCACAGGGGGAGGCCATTAACCCATCAAGCCTGTGTCAGCTCTCCTCAGGTGTAATTTAGGTAGTTCCATGACCTTTTCTGGACGATAATTATTATTCTTTTACTTCAGGTACTTATCACTTTCCCTTCTGAAGCCTTGTTTAAATTAACCTCCACCATGTTCTTGTACAGCACGTTCTTAATCCTAATGAATCAGTAAGTAAACAACATCTGCTCAGGTCGCTTTTGATTCCTTTATCAATCATCCCAAATTGACCTTCAATTCTTGACATCATTTTGCCAATGAGAAGACTTTCTCCCTATCAACCCTGTTCAAACACTCTTGATTTTGAACACTTCTATCAAGTCAGCTCCTCCTTAAACAGAAGACACAGTTGTTTCCAACAAGTTCCTCATCCATAGCCCTCTTTTCAGGAAATCATTCCTGCATCCTCTCTTAAGGTGTAAATAGTATTCCTAATGTGCAGTGATGGACACGATATTCCACAAGCTGCTGTGGCGGTATGGTGGCTCAGTGGTTAGCATTGCTGCCTCACAGCGCCAGGGACCCAGGTTTGATTCCAGCCTTGGACAATTATCTGTGTGGGTTACCTCCCGCAATCCAAAGATGCATAGGTTAGGTGAACTGGCCATACTAAATTGCCCATAGTGTTTGGGAATGTGTAGGTGAGGTGCATTAGTCAGGGGTAAATGTAGGATAGGGGAATAGGTCTGGGTGGGATGCTTTTTGGAGGACCGTTGTGGACTTGTTTGGCTGAAGGGCTTGTTTCTACACTGTAGGAATTCGATTCTATTTAAGGTCATGTTAGCTTTTTCGGAGTCATAGAGATGTACAGCACGGAAACTTTACCCTTTGGCCCAACACCATGCCAACCAGAAATCCCAAACTGATCTCGGTCCATTTGGTGCATATCCCTCTGAACCCTTCCTGTTCATGTAATCATCCAGATGCCTTTTAAATGCTGCAATTGTCCCAACCTCCACCATTTCCTCTGGTAGTTCATTCCATACACACACCACCCTCTGTGTGAAAAAGTTGCCCCTTCAGTCCATTTTAAATCTTTCCCCTCTCATCTCAAACTTATTGGGCTCCCCCAAGCCAGGGCAAAGACCTCGTCTACTCACCCTATCCATACCCCTCATGATTTTATAAACCTCGAGAAGGTCATCCCTCAGCCCCGGCCTATTCAGCCTCTCCCTGTAGCTCAAACCCTCCAACCCTGGCAACATCCTTGCAAATCTTTTCTGAACCCTTTCAAGTTTCACAACATCATTCCTACAGGAGGGAGACCAGAATTGCAGGCAGTGTTCCAAAAGTGGCCAACGTCCTTTACAGCTGTAACAAGACCTCCCAATTCCTACAAAAGTCCTTCAATAATCTTCTGCTTTTGGACTTTCAGCCTCTGCTTATAAAGCCTTGTGCTTTAGTGCCATCATCTCAGCGTGAACATTGCAAAACTCTTTCCCTTGCTTCTGGTGTTATATTGTAAGTTTGTTAAATACAATTTGATTTTCACATCAGCAACTTGAGGTAAGACCAGGACAGTGATAAGCCTGGCCTCAACACATCCTGTGTTAACAAGCTTGAAATAGATGATGAAAGAAGTCACATTTCTTGGGCACCTCAGGGCATGCCGCAACCAATAAAATACTTTTGAAGTGCGCTCAGCGTTGAATCAGTGAATCTTCTCAACGCTCAATGGAGAAATGACAGTTAGCGTAGCTAGGTTAACACACCGCCTTGACTCGAAAGGAATAAATACAAGGCTCAAGAAGCAAAGAAGAGTTAATGCCTTCAAGAGAGAAAGAAGAACGTCTGACTGGTATTCAGTCATTATCCAAAAACAGCAAAGCTTTTATTGGAATTGTGCCTCTAACATGATCATTTGTCCCGAGGTGCTGACAGGAGTTTTATAAAGCAATGGTTGACACTGAGTTACACAAGAAGACATTTGCTCAGATCACCAAAGGCTTGGTCAAAGAGATAAGTTTTAAGAGGGCAATAGAGTAACTGGGGAGAGAATAGGGGCCCCCTTAAAGATCATGATGTGGAGGTGTTAGTCACTGGACTGGTGTGGACATGGTCAGAAGTCACATGACACCAGGTTATAGTCCAACAGATTTATTTGAAATCACAAGCTTTTTCAGCACTGCCCCTTCATCAGGTGAAGTGATGAAGTTAACCTGATGAAGGGGCAGCACTCCGAAAGCTTGTGACTTCAAATAAGCCTGTTGGACTACAACCTGATATCGCGTGATTTCGGGTCATAAAGGTCAGCAAGGCTGCCTATGTGTGGAACCGCAGGAGATGGGGGAGATGCTAAATGAGTATTTTGCATCAGTGTTTACTGTAGAGAAGGGATATGGAAGATATAGAATGTGGGGAAATAAATAGCGACATCTTGACAAATGTGCTTATTACAGAAGAGGAGGCTGGACCTGTTAAAATGCATAAAGATGGATAAATCCTCAGGACTGTGTTCCATAGAATTCTGTGGGAAGCGAGGGAAGAAATTGCTGGGCCTCTTGCTGAGATATTTGTACCATTGATAGTCACAGATGAGGTACTGGAAGACTGGAAGTTGGCAAATGTGGTGCCACTATTTCAGAAAGGTGGTAAGGAAAAGCCAGCGCACTATAGACTGGTGAGGTTGACATCGGTGGTGGGCATGTTGCTGGAGGGACTCTTGAGGGGCAGGATTTCCATGTATTTGGAAAGTCAATGACTGATTAGGCATAGTCAACATGGCCTTGTGTGTGGGAAATGGTATCTCACTAACTTGATTGAGATTTTGAAGAAGTAACAAAGAGGATAGATGAGGGCAGAGCAGTGGTCATGATCTATTTGGACTTCAGAGAGGCATTCGACAAGGTTCTCATGGTAAACTGGTTAGCAAGAATAGATCACACAGAATAGGGGGAGAACTAGCCATTTGGATACAGAACTGCCTCTAAAATCGGAGACAGAGGGTGGTGGTAGAGGGTTGCTTCTCAGACTGAAGGTCTGTGACCAGCAGTGTGCCACAAGGATCAGTGCAAGGACCATTTATATAAATTATTTGGATATGAATACAGGAGGTATGGTTAGTAAGTGCGCAAATGACACCAAAAGTGCAGGTGTCATGGGAAGCAAAGAAGGTTTCCTCAGAGTACAATAGGATGTTGATCAGTTGGGCCATTGGGCCAAAGACTGGTAGATGGAGCTTAATTTAGATAAATGCGAGCTGCTGCATTTTGGAAAGGCAAATCAGGGCAGGCCTTATACACTGAATGGTAAGATCCTGGGGAGTGTTGTTGACCAAAGAGACCTTGGAGTGCAGGTTCATAGCTCTTTGAAAGAGGAATCGTAGGTCGATAGGATAGTGAAGAAGGCGTTTGGTATGCCTGTCATTATTGGTCAGAGTATTGAGTACAGGAGTTGGGAGTTTATTTTGCAGCTGTACAGGACATTGGTTAGGCCACTGTTGGAATATTGCGTGCAATTCTGGTCTCCTTCCTATCGGAAGGATGTTGCTGAACTTGAGAGGGTTCAGAAAAGATTTACAAGGATGTTGCCGGGGTTGAAGGATTTGAGCTACAGGGAGAGGCTGAACAGGCTGGGGCTGTTTTCCCTGGAGCGTCGAAGGCTGAGGAGTGACCCTATAGAGGTTTATTAAATCCTGAGGGGCATGGATAGGGTAAATAGATAAGGTCGTTTCCTTGGGGTGCAGGAGTCCAAAATTAGATGCACAGGTTCAGAGTGAGAGGGAAAAGATTTAAAACAGACTCAAGGGGCAACTTTTTCACACAGAGGGTGGTACGTGTATGGAATGAGCTGCCAGAGGAAGAGGCTGTTACAATTGCGACATTTAAAGGCATCTGGATGGGTATATGAATAGGAAGGATTTAGAGGGATATGGCCAAATCTGATATGGTAGGGGAATGGGTTTGGATGTGTTGCTCTTCGGAGGGTCAGTGTGGAACATTTGGGCCGAAGGTTTCCACACTGCAAGGATTCTATTTTAAAAAACTGGTAAATGGGACCAGATTAGTTTTGGATATCTGGTCTGCATGGACAAGTTGAACTTAAAGGTCTGTTCCTGTGACGTATATATCTAAGGCTCTATGAATTGATGAAGGGAGGTAAATGAGATCGAGAGGTGAACAAGTTTTGAGATGGAAATTCAGAGCTTAGGACCCAGGCAGCTAAAGGCATAGCCACAGAAGCAGAAAAAAATTGGAGGTGTCGTGGACAGCAAAGAAGGTTACCTCAGAGTACAACGGGATCTTGATCAGATGGACCAATGGGTTGAGGAGTGGCAGATGGAGTTTAATTTAGATAAATGCTGCATTTTGGGAAAGCAAATCATAGTAGGACGTATACACTTAATGGTAAGGTCCTGGGGAGTGTTGCTGAACAAAAGGAGGTTATGTTGCAGCTATATAGGACATTGGTTAGGCCACCTTTGGAATATTGCATGCAATTTTGGTCTCCTTCCTGTCCGAAGGATGTTGTGAAACTTGAAAGGGTTCAGATAAGATTTACAAGAATGTTGCCAGGGCTGGAGGATTTGAGCTATGGGGAGAGGCTGAATAGGCTGGGGCTGTTTCCCCTGGAGTGTCGGAGGCTGAGGGGAGACCTTATAGAGGTTTACAAAATTATGAGGGGCATTGATAGGATAAATAGACAAAGTCTTTTCCCTGGGGTGAAGGTATCCAGAACTAGAGGGCATAGGTTTAAGGTGAGAGGGGAAAGATATGAGAGAACAAAGGGGCTGTGCAGGGTAATGGAAATGGGCACAGTTATGGGACTGGGCAGGGCAGGTTAGATTAGATTCCCTCCAGTGTAGAAACAGGCCCTTCAGCCCAACAAGTCTGTACCAACCCTCCGAAGAGAAACCCACCCAGACCCATTTCCCTCTGATTAATGCACCTAATTACTATGGACAATTTAGAACGGCCAATTCACCTGACCAGCACCTACCGCAGTTATGGGACTGGGCAGGGTTATGGATATAGGGAGGGTTGGGACTCTGGAAGCACTTGAAATCAAGGATGAGAATTTTAAAATTCAGACATTAATTGATCAGGAGATTTGAACAGATTGAGCAGATAGAGAGAAATTATTCTAGTTGGAGGAAGAATTGAGAACTAGAGGGTATCTTCAGAAGTGATTGACAAACGAAGCAGTAGAGGAAAAACATCTTTCACTCAGTTTTGTTCTGGAATACACTGCCTGACGGCCTGATGAGGACAGATTTATTTCTGGCTTTCAAGAAAGAGTTGGATCATTGACTAAAAAGGAACAGTTTACACAGCTCAGGGGAACGAGCAGGGAGGTGGCAGCAGGTGAGTAGCTGTTGTACACAATGGTGCCCAACAGTTTCCTCTATGTGGTACCCATTCTGGGAGGCGATATAGATTCGGGAGCATGGGGTGATAAGGAAACAGGTCTGGGCATACATTCGGATGTTGGCATCAGAGCTTTGGATTGTCTCAAGTTTACAGGTGAGTGGGAGATCAGCCAGGGATTGTAGTTGAATGGCGAGTCTCGAGACACTAAAGTAATGGATGAGGGTTTCAGCAAGTGGCGAACCTGGGTAAGCATGGAGTTGGGTGGTCACATGATGGAGGTGGAATGGCTTCGGGTGTTTGAAGAGCCCTTCCACCTCCAATAGAATGTGGGGAAGAGAGCGATGGCAAGGGCGGAGGTGTCAAAGGATGGATGGCAAGATGTAAAATGACAGGTGGGGAGGTTGCTGTTGGAGGCCATGTGGTAAAATCTCCTCGGATATATCGAGCCAGAGTTGGCTGAACTACAGACAAAGAGAAAGTAAACACTGATAACCCACCACAGATGGAATATTAAAATGACTCTTAATTAGAAAGTTGACAATTAAACTTAAATTCGCCCACTGATCAATTAGATCATAGTTTAATTCAGACAAAATTCAAACCAGAAACAAGAGGCTGATTAACAGTGTTTCAAATCCAGGCCCAAATCCAATTACAATTGGCAAACACTGTACATAATAGAAGTACAGTTAATGGATTAATTCCTTAATCTGATTTCGAGGGACAATCTCAGTCAATCATCGTAGGTCCATGGCACTGCGGTTAGTCATTCGGATCCATAAATCCCTAATGCATTTTTATCTTCAGTGGATTTTGTTTCTGGTGTGGAATGAGCAAAAAGTAAGAAAGCAAAGACTTAATTCAATTCAGTTCCATTCCAGTACACGAGACGTAATTGAATTAAAGCCAGATGCAGAGCGAGTAAGAAATAGTAAATGAGTTAACAGCAAAATATGTTTCCGATACTCAGAGTCTGTGAGGGGAACAAAAAGCTGTATAAAGCTTTTCAAACATAGTGACATTAGATTTCTACTCAAGCCAGATCTGTTCCTACCTAATACATGTTCATTGTAATTAAGACAGTGGGGAGCAGGAATCCATGTAACAATGTTCAGAAACAGAATACAGTCCCCTGCCTCTGAACTGGGTGAAAGCACGACCCAGTCAAATAAGAAATTACTAAGTTTGGAGTGTTTTGCTCTTTGTATGTTGTCCCATAGCCTATCTTGTGTCCACTCCCCCTCACACATAACGCTCTCTGCTTGTGAATCTTCATTTCCACCTGGTCCAACAACACCATGATTTTAAAATCTTCATCTGTCTTTTCAGATCCCCTCCACACCACTCATTTGACCTCGTCTTAGCCTCCTCCAATGCTATACCTCCCCAGGATCTCCACACTTTTCCATTCTGTCCTTTTTACTGTCCTCAGTTTTAGTCTCCTCACCACTGCTGGTGGCTGTACCTTCTGCTGCCTGGGTCCTGAGCTCAGGATCTCCTCCCCTAATTCACTCCACCTCTCTCTTTCCTCTTGTTAAGGTGATAGCGAGGGAAAGAGTAGGTCCGGTCAAGGATAAAGAGGGAGGTTATGGGTGGAGCCAGAGAAAATGGATGTGATCTTGAATGAATATTTTCCATCGGTATTCACCAAAGAGAAGGACGTGAAAGATGTTGAGGTTAGGAAAAGGTGTGCGAATATTCTCAAGCAGATCAACATAATGAAGGAGGAAGTATTGGGTTTCTTGAAATACATTGAGTAGACAAGTCCCCAGAGCCAGACAGGATCTACCTCTGGGTACTGTATGAGGCAAGGGAGGAAATAGCTGGGGCTTATACAGATAATAAGCAAAACTAATGTTATTTACAAAATACCATGCAAGGACTCTAACAAACACTACATTGGACAAACAAGCAGAAAACTAGCCACCAAGATACATGAACATCAACTAGCCACAAAACGACATGACCCACTCTCACTAGGATCCTTACATACAGATGAGGAAGGACACCACTTTGACTGGAACAACACATCCATCCTAGGACAAGCCAAAGAGAGACATGCACGAGAATTCCTCGAAGTATGGCATTCCGACCGGAACTCTAACAACAAACACATCGAGTTAGACCCCATCTACCACCCCCTGAGAAAAAGAACAGGAAATGACATCACCACAGGAAATGATATCACCAACCCAAAGAAACCCAAACACATAAATAGAAAGCAAGAATTATCGATAGTGCTTCGCCCGGAGATCCACTGAAGATGTTACCTAGTAGGGTGATGAAACATCTGGAAAGAACCCTCCAGCTCAGTGAGCAAACCCTCATCCAGCAAATAGATTTGTTAATTATAGGCAGCACAGGTTTGTGCTGGGAAGGCCATGTCTCACCAACTTGATTGACTTTCTGGAGGTGGTGACAAGAATGATTGATGATGGAGGGGCTGTGGATGTTGTCTACATGGACTTTAGTCAGGCATTTGATAATGAACCTATTGGCAGGCTGGTACGGAAGATAGAGTCTCATGGGATCTGGGATCAGCTGACTAGATGAATACAAAACTGACTTGTTCATGGAAGATAGAGAGTAACAGTGGAAGGGTGATTTTTGGAATGGAGACCAGTAACTAGTGGCGTTCCGCAGGGATCAGTGCTGGGTCCTTTGATGTTTGTATTATATACATAGGAAAATGTAGGTGGTCTGATTTGCAGCTGAAACAAAATTTGGCACAGTTACAGATGGTGAGGAGGATTGGCAAAGGATCCTGCAGGATACAGATAGGTTCCAGATTTGGGCAGAGAAATGGCAGGTGGAGTTTCATCCAGACAAAGGCAGAGATTGATAAATTCTTGATCTCATAAGGAATTAAGGGCTACGGGGAGCATGCGGGCAAGTGGAGTTGAAATGCCCATTGCCGTGATTGAATGGCAGATTGAACTCGATGGGCCGAATGGCCTTACTTCCACTCCTATGTCTTCTAGTCTTAAATGCATTTTTGGAAGATCAAATTCAGGTGGAATTATACAATGAATAGCAGAACTTTTAGGAGCATTGACATACATAGGAATCTGCGTCCAGAGATCCCTGAAAGTGGCAACACAGGTGGATGAGGTCATGAAAGCATACAGCGTGCACGCCTTCATTGGCTGGAGCATCAAATATAAACTTTGGCAAGTTATGTTACAGCTGTATAAAACTTTAATTAGGCCACATTTAGAAAATTGCACACAGTTCTATTTGCCGCACTGCCAGAGGGTATGGATGCTTTGAAGAGGGTGCAAAGAAAGTTTGCCAGGGGGTTGCCTGGTCTGGAAGATTTCAGGTGTATGGAAAGGTTGGATAAACTTGGATTTGTTTTCACTGGAAAGATGAAGGCTGAGGGCCAACCCAATAGTGATCTACATAATTATAAGAGGCCTAGATAAGGTGGATAGTCAGGCTTTATCTCAGGCTGGAAAGGTCAACAACAAGAGGTTCAAGGTGAGAGAGGGAAATTTTAGGGCAGAAATGCATAAAAGTTTTTAACACAGAGGGTGATGGGTGCCTGGAGGCAGTGGAAGCAGGCACATTAGCAACAATTGAAGCATATTTTGATAGACACATGAACAATAGGTGAACAGAAGGATAGAAACTGTGTACAGACAATAAGTAGAGGGTCTAAATAAAGTTTAGGAATTGGTGCAGGCTTAGTGGGCCGAAGGGCCTATTCCTGTGCTGTAATGTTTAGTATTTTTAAACATGATCTTCAAAGTAGAACTTCTCTCTTGCTTTTGATCATCAGCCCACAGGACCTTTTGGAGGGGACATATTGACACAGCAGTAAGGCCACTGAATCCGTAACCCTGAAGCTGAAACTAATGCAGTCAGTTTCACTATTGTGTCTTTCATTAATGTGAATTGGCTATAAGACAATTGATGAATAGGGAACACTGTTTCTAAAACACGAACATGTGTTGGCTATAACACAATTACATCAACAACACTTTAAGTGTTATTTTTACTCGGTGATTTTTATGTAGAATGGGGTCGTACAGGAATGCAACTGTTACATTAAGGAGGAACTGACTGTACCCTAGGATACCACGCTAGGGTATCAACTTCTTCAAGTCTTCTGCAATCTGCTTGAATATTTGTTGGATTTCTGCTTTCTGAGGCACAGTGTACAAGTATCAACTTTTCTTGGGTCTCTCCCATCTCTATGCTATCCAGCCCCATCTCAAACAAATTACTCCTGAATCCAAAATCCATCAAATGTTCACCAAGGCTGGATCTCAGGGTAAAAGGAGGAATAAAGTTTGGGAGAAGATTTGTAGCTCGGGTGCTCGTTGTTGTGGTTCTGTTCGCCGAGCTGGGAATTTGTGTTGCAGAAGTTTCGTCCCCTGTCTAGGTGACATCCTCAGTGCTTGGGAGCCTCCTGTGAAGCGCTTCTGTGATGTTTCCTGCGGCATTTATAGTGGTTTGAATCTGCCGCTTCCAGTTGTCAGTTCCAGCTGTCTGCTGCAGTGGTCGGTATATTGGGTCCAGGTCGATGTGTTTGTTGATAGAACCTGTGGATGAGTGCCATGCCTTTTGGAATTCCCTGGTTTTTCTCTATTTGGCCTGTCCTATAATAGTAGTGTTGTCCCAGTTGAACTCAAGGGAGGAATAATACAGGAATTGAATGTTACACCAATTGTCCTGTTATATACCTCGGAGAACTGCAGGGACGGTGTGACGATTTCTAAGCCTGCACTGGGGTTTCACTGAAAATTCTCTAACTATCTCAATTCTGTGATCTAGCTCGCTGGAGGGAGAGGGGAGCACATCACCTTTGTCCACACTTACATCTGCAAAAGGGAAAACACTCCAAAGTGCTTCAATGATCGTAAAGAGCATGGGAACTCCAGTGGTCTCAGAAGACACCGATAACTGTAAGTCAGTGCTTCTTCAGCCAAAAAAAACTAGGAGTTTTGTAAAATAAAGCGACCCTTCTATACTTCCATTGAGCAGAAAATATGAAAGGTGGCAAAACAACAAGAGGTCACAGACCTAGCACGACCCCGAAGGTAGATAAGAACAGGTGCAGAAGAACAGAAGAAATGAAGAATGAAAATAGAGATAAGGAAACTTAAAGGTTGCTGAAATAAGAGTGACAAAGAACAAAGAGAATAAGCCAGCAAAGAATCCGGTCACATTGTACATCAACAGCAATATAACACAGGATTGTCAGGAACAGGGCATATCCTTGATGTAACGCTGCTGTTTTTAGCACTTCAATAGGTCGGAGGTAAATAGTCATGGTCCACATGGGACCCCAAAGAGATGATTGTTTCTGTGACAGAATTTTGTAGCCTGCGAGGAGGCAGAAGCAAAATTATCCTCAGCTGGGAAAGATGTTGAGCCGTGCTGTTGGTGTCATTCTGAACCGCACACTAGCGATCGGCCCAATGGTGGAGACCGGCCTCCTGGATTAGGTCCACACTGATACACAGCTTCTTCTTCAATCCCCTGCCTGAGGTCTGACCCACAGCACCAGGAGCAACACCTTCACCTAGTGGTAGAGCAAAGAGGCAGCTGTTGACTCTGCCCCAGCCAGAATGGGGATCGAACCCCCATGCCGATGTTGGCATCAATCTGATCCTTGCCAGGCAGCCAGAGCGATCAGCAGCTCCCTCCAGCCCCAGCCCCGAAACCAAGGAGTCCTAGTTGCCTTGGCAATATGTATCACAAGATGTCACTTGTAAACTAGACTACGGAGCAGGATGGTCATGCTGTAGAGTGAAAATCTCTGGCAATCTTACCACCTGCCAGTAATGTGTGTTGCAAGGTTTTACAAGTTGGTGCTCCGTCGGTTTGACCTCATAGTGAACACAACTGGCCAACAAATCCCGGCCTGAGACTTGAACACAGAGCTCCCAGTATTTGCTATAAGGAGAGGTTGGACAAACTTGGATTATTATCTCTACAGCATCAGAGGCAGAGGGGTAACCTGACTGAAGTCTATAAAATTATGAGAGGCACAGACAGGGCGGACAGTTGGTGGCTTTTTCCGAAGGTGGAAATGTCAAATACTTTTCAAATGAGAGGGGGAGGTTTTAAAGGAGATGTGAGAGGCAAGTTAGTTTTACATAGAGGGTGGTAGGTGCCTGGAACACATTCTAGATTAGAGTGGTGCTGGAAAAGCCCAGCAGTTCAGGCAGCAGCCGAGGAGCAGTAAAATTGAAGGGCTTTTGCCCGAAACGTCGATTTTCCTGCTCCTCGGATGTTGCCTGACCTGCTGTGCTTTTCCAGCACCACTCTAATCTAGACTCTGGTTTCCAGCATCTGTAGTCATTGGTTTTGCCTGGAACACATTGCCAGGGTGGGGTGATAGAAGCAGATACAACAGCAATATTTAAGAGTATTTAGGAAGACACATGAACCATCAGAGAATAGTGGGATATGGACCAAGTACAGGCAGATGAGATTAAAAACAAAGAATCAATATAAGTACAGCACAGAAACAGGCCTCTGGCCCACCAAGCCTCTACTGACACATGATTCTTTTCTAAACTGAAAATGCTTTGCCTCATGTGGTCCACGTCCCTCTATTCCCTGTCTATTTGTGTGTCTGTCTAAATGTCTCTTAAACATTGTTGCTGTATCTGCCTCTATCATCTCCACTGGCAATGCATTCCAGGCACTAACCACCCTCTGTGTAGAAAATAAACTTGCCTCTCATGACACCTTCAAACTTTTTCCCTTTTATCTTGAACTTGTATCCCCTAGTGCTTGACATTTCTACCCAGTGACTATCCATTCCATCCAGGCTTCTCAATAATGTTATAAACTTCTATCAGGTTGCCCTCATCCTTCAATGTTCAAGTGAAAACAAACCAAGTTTCTCTAATCTCCCTCATAGCTAATACCTTCCAAACCAGGCAACATTCTGGTAAATCATTTCTGTATCCTCTCTAAAGCCCCCACATCCATGTGGTAGTGTGACAACCGGAACTGTACACAATACTCCACATGTGGCCTCACTAAAGTTCTACAAAGCTGTAACATGACTTGCAAACTTATATACCCTATGCCCTGATGATGGTAAATGCCCACTTGAGAACCTTATCCTCTTGTATTTCCATTTTCAGGGAAATGTGGACCCGTATACCACGATCTGTCTGTATGTTGATGCTACTAAGGGTTTTGCCATAACTGTACACTTCCCTCCTGTATCGGATCTTCCAAAATGCATTATTTCACATTTCTCAGAATTAAATTCCACCTGAGTTTTGAATGGCATCCTGGTCAGCACAGACATTATGGACCGAAGGGTCTGTTCCTATGTTGTACTGACAAGCAGGGATGTTACTCATGACCCCATTGTTTTCAGAAATTACAATAGAATATAAATATAATAATTAGTAAATGAATCAAAGAAGAAATGTGGATTCCTTTTGAAAGCAGTGAGTTGTTGTGATCCAGTATGTGTCATTTGACTGATCATTTCAACCTGATTGGGTAACAACTTTCAAAGAGAATTTTATGTTATTGATTCATGGGATGTGTGCATCATTGATGAGGCCCACAATTAGGCCCTAGTTTAACAGTCAACTATATTGTGATGGGTCTAGAGTCATATGTAGGCCAGACCAGGTAAGGATGACAAATTTCCTTCTCTACAGGGGACTAGTAAATCACACATATTTTCCCCCCAGTGATTGTTTTCTGGTCACCATCAGATTAGTTCTTAATTCCAGATTTTTATTTAATTCAAATTCACCATCTGGCGTGGTAGGAATCGAACGCAGGTCTCCAGAACATTAGTCTAGCAGTAGCCCTTGCCTGCTCTGAATTAGATAAACATTTGAAGAGGAAACATGTTCCAGTCTGTGGGGAAAGAGACTCTATACCGAACCCATAGTGTGCCTGTGTGGGGAGTGCTCAATATTGTCACTGCCAGCCCAAACCAAGAGAACAGAAACTGGAACAGACTTCCATGGAAGGCCTTAAGCAGGCCACTGGATTCCATAGAAACCTGGACCTCTTCACTCAGAGGTACTATCACTGCACCATGACTCAATAGATATGATTTCGCATCAGCATTTTCAGAGATATCATTACATGTCTTCAGAGCAGTTGGACCTTGAGTCTGCGCCTCCTGGCCTAGAGGTAGGCACATTACCACTGCACCACAAGAGCCCTTACTAAAGCTCTTTATAGATATTCAAATGAACCTGTTCAGAGATGTTACAACATACCTCTGGAGCAGGTGGGTCTTGAACCTGGTCTCTTGGCTCTGAGGTAGGAATATTAGCGCTAACCCCTTCGAACATAAATGCAATGGATATCCCCATGAAGATATCTGTATCGGATATTTTCCAATCAAACTGTTGACAGTTATTATTACACACCCAGTCTTTAATTGAACAATTCTTATTACGTATGCATCCTTAATTATATCATCAATTAGCCATTAACTGGACCACCCTCCAGGCTGTAGCATGGCACCAATCCAAATTGAAGCAATATTCTGAGTTTGTTCCGTCACATGGATTCGACCTGCTCCCAACCTCCTGTGGTTTAGTTCGCTGAGATTCCAATCCTGTACGTCATCAGTCAAGTGAAATTATGGCTGAGTGACTCACAACATTGTACAGAGTCATACAACACAGAAACAGACCCTTCGGTCCAACCAGTCCATGCCGACCATGGACTAGCCCCACCTGCCTGCACTTGGCCCACATCCCTCCAAATCTTTCCTCTTCATGTACTTATCCGAACATCTTTTAAAATTTGCAATTGTACCCACATCCACAACTTTCTCTGGAAGTTCATTCCACACGCAAACCACTCTCTGTGAAAAATAGTTGCCGTTTGTGTCTTTTTGAAATCTTTCACCCCTCATCTTAAACATATGCCCCCTCATCTTGAAATCCCCATCCTAGGGAAAAGTCACCTGCCATTCACCTTATTGATGTCCCTCAAGATTTTATAAACCTCTGGAAGATCACTTTTCAACCTCCTACATTCCACGGAACAAGTCCCAGCCTCTCCTTACAGCTCAAACCCTCCACTCCCGGTAACATCCTGCTCAATTTCTTCTGAACCCTCTTCAGTTTAATAATGTCCTTCCTATAACAGGGTGACTGGAACTGGACACAGTGCTCCAGAAGAGGCCTCACGAACGTCCTGTACAACCTCAACAAGATGTCTCAACTCCTACGCTCAAAGGTCTGAGCAATGAAGACAAGCGTGCAAAGTCCCTTCTTAGCCACCCTGTCTACCGGTGACAAAACCACTCTTCCATCACATGGTTTTAGCTGCTCCCTGTGTTATGGTCCCCTTGCCTTATGGACACAGTCTCATTTTTAGACCAACTGAAGCAAAACAAGGAGAGGAAAATTGCCCTGCATGAGACAGGAAATAGATTTATAATTTTGGGTGACTCCAAGACAGTCTGCGAGGGTAAGGAGAAAGTGAAGACTGCAGATGCTGGAGATCAGAGTTGAGAGTGTGGTGCTGGAAAAGCACAGCAGGTCAAGCAGCATCCGAGGAGCAGGAGAATCAACATTTCGGACATAAGTTCTTCATCAGGAGAGAGTTGCCAATCCTAAGGGAGAGATTTTGGAGCTCAAAAGAGTCCCCATCTTGTCATGGGGCACCATTTCCTCAGATTCCTGATGATATGGCCTGGGACGTCAAGGCCTCGTTGCAAATTGGCAGCTGCATCAACTTGCATTTATATAGCAGCTTCAATGTAGTAAAATGGGCTAACCCACTCCACAGCAGTGCCATGAAATTAGTTGAGTCACATTAAGGCCCATCAGGTTCAAAGTCTGTCTGGTATTTCCTTAGGTTGGAAGGAGTCTTATAAAGGAGGGAAAAGGTTTATGGAAGAGGAGAGATTCTGAAAGAAGGCACACCAGGCTTAAAGCCTGGACAGTTGGTTGCACAAAGAGAGAGAGTTAAAGAAATTGGAACAAGATGACAAGAATTACAAGAGCTCTGGGCAGCGTGCCCTCAATGTTTTATGGCCACACAGACTCTAATTCAGCCCCCAGTGCCAACGGAGACCAATAGCTGCTGACTTTGTGGAAGTTCACATCCTGCATGAATAAAAAAAAATTGAGAAATAGAGATTGCAGACAACGGCTTGGATGTTCCTTTGAATTAATAGGAGGTAATTTCTGTTCATCCAACACGCAACGTGTAAAACAAGCAGCAAGACATGCCTGAAGCAATAGTTTCTGTCTATCATGCCTATTGTATCCTTTAATTATAAACGCCTCAATGAGATTATGCTTTTATCTTTTATACTCGAGGGAGTACAAGCCCAGTTTACCTGCGATGAGACAACCTAAAATGATTCGACTCAGAGTCTTCACAGCGACCACTTTCAGCTTCAATGTTCAGTAAGAGCCTAGTGTTGTTTAACTACTCCCGGAGAGGTGTAATTTTCACTGGGCAGATGGTAATGATTAATCACAAGCTCAGCTGTCAGGCCGTAAGCTGCAGCAGCAAGGAATGCGTCAATCTGTGGTGCTGGGAACCGTGTTACATTCATCATCTTCCTCGTATTTAAATACACTGCAAAACCAGCAGATTACAACCTTGTACACGCCCATCAAAATGATGCCTTTCCACACAATTTGGAACTAATTTGACCAGACAAGGTGAACATGCTCTTGAGGTTAATACTGATCCTTTGGCACCCAAGTCTCATGGGTGCCAGGTATGTGCTGAGATGGACGGCAATAACTTACATCTTGATAGCACTTTTAGATGCCCTGAGTCATTGCACAGCTGTATTTATCAAACAGAATTGTGAGGACAGGTAACCAAAAACTTAGTGAAAGAGGCAAGATTTCAGAAGATTTTTAATGGAGCAGAAGGTGGAGAGAATGAGGAAAGGAACACTGGAGTTCTAAATGCAGGCTGCTAAATAAGCTGTCAACCGGGGAGGAATTGAAGAGTTGAAAAGGCCAGAATTGGTGCAAGTGTAGCAATCCTAGATGACTGGAGGACATTATGGGGTTGAGGTTGGGCAAAGGTCATGGATGCATTTGCAAACAGTGATGTAACTTTGAATATTGAAGCTTTATTAGAACCAGGTCAGTTAGTCCTTACATCCCACAGATCATATTGACTGAGAGTGAATAAGATAATCTAAAGTTAATGCCCTGGTTAAAGGCAGGAGTGGGTCTGAATGTGGGAGAGGAGATTGTAGGGCTGGAGGGGGAGGGGTGACATCAGGAAATTAGAAATTAGAGCGGGTAGTGTTGATGGTTTTGCAAAGAATACCATTTGACATTGATCAGTCAGGCTGAATGGGGGGGGGGAGCATTGGAAGGTTTGTACAGAAGAATAAGATTTCTAAATTTGGCAAATAGTATTGACACGGGTCAGTTAGCTCAGTTGGCTGGACTGCTGGTTTGTGATGGAGTGTGACAGGTTTATTCCTGTAACTGGCTGAGGTGACCATGAAGGACTCTCCTTGTCAACCTCTCCCCTGGCCTGACGGCGTAGTGACCCTCAGGTTTCACGGCTGTCGGTGTGGTCTTGTTCGAGCGGGAACGAGGGTGACTTAATTGACCTCAGTGTCATTTTGCTAGAGGGAATCCAAGCTTCCAGTCTCTTGACACCTTCCCTTTGACCCCCCCTCCACCGACCCCTAGCCCAAGGGGAAATAATTCCCAGGTTGACAGCTAATGAGACCACTCTGTGATTTTTCTTGATCTGTTAAGAATCACGGATGCTTTAGTTGAATTTTTCCTTTCCAGGTGAAATGAGTAGGTAGGGTGTCAGTAAAACTGGTACAGTTGCTGTAAAGGGAGATTAAGTGGACAGCTAGCATCCTCATAACATAAGGTAGGGATTGAGGAGTAATCCTTTAAGTCTGCTCCATCATTGACAAACATTATGGTGGTGCTCTACAAGCCAATCCCAGCTGATCCCCAAGTCTAAGACTTGTACATTTTGAATCAGAATCACATCTCATCTTTGTAAAATCTAGAAAATGTTCATCAATTCTACCTCTGCCTCTTATTACAGAAATCAACTCCACGGATCCTTGCTGGACCATGTCGAAGTACATTGTTGTGTATCGAAAACAAAATGGTATTGGTAACACAATTATGATCAAGCCAACAGGGTGGCACAGTGCTCAATGGTTAGCACTACTGCCTCACAGCACCAGGGACCCAGTTTGATTCCACCCTCGGGTGACTGTCTGTGTAGGGTTTGCACATTCTCTGTGTGGGTTTCCTCCGTGGCTCAGTTTCTTCCCACAATCCAAACATGTGCAAGTCAGGTGGATTGGCTATGCTAAAAAGCCCTCAGTGTCCATGAATATGCAGGCTAGGGGTCCACCGTGGGAAATGCAGGATGGGGTTCGAACATAGAACTGTACAGCACAGAACAGGCCCTTCAGCCCACGATGTTGTGCCGACCATTGATCCTCATGTATGCACCCTCAAATTTCTGTGACCATATGCATGTCCAGCAGTCTCTTAAATGTCCCCAATGACCTTGCTTCCACAACTGCTGCTGGCAACGCATTCCACACTCTCACAACTCTCTGCGTAAAGAACCCGCCTCTGACATTCCCTCTATACTTTCCTCCAACCAGCTTAAAACTATGACCCCTCGTGTTAGTCATTTCTGCCCTGGGAAATAGTCTCTGGCTATCGACTCTATCTATGCCTCTCATTATCTTGTATACCTCAATTAGGTCCCCTCTCCTCCTCCTTTTCTCCAATGAAAAAAGTCCGAGCTCAGTCAACCTCTCTTCATAAGATAAGCCCTCCAGTCCAGGCAGCATCCTGGTAAACCTCCTCTGAATCCTCTCCAAAGCATCCACATCTTTCCTATAATAGGGCGACCAGAACTGGACACAGTATTCCAAGTGCGGTCTAACCAAAGTTTTATAGAGCTGCAACAAGATCTCATGATTCTTAAACTCAATCCCCCTGTTAATGAAAGCCAAAACATCATATGCTTTCTTAACAACCCTGTCCACTTGGGTGGCAATTTTAAGGGATCTATGTACCTGCACACCAAAATCCCTCTGTTCCTCCACACTGCCAAGAATGCTACCTTTAATCCTGTAGTCAGCTTTCAAATTCGACCTTCCAAAATGCATCACCTTGCATTTATCCAGGTTGAACTCCATCTGCCACCTCTCAGCCCATCTCTGCATCCTGTCAATGTTCCGCTGCAGCCTACAACAGCCCTCTATACTGTCAACGACACCTCCAACCTTTGTGTTGCAAACTTGCTGACCCATCCTTCAATCTCCTCATCCAAGTCATTAATAAAAATTACAAACAGTACAGGCCCAAGGACAGAGCCCTGTGGAACACCACTCACCACAGACTTCCAGGCAGAATATTTTCCTTCTACTACCACTCGCAGTCTTCTGTCGGCCAGCCAATTCTGTATCTAGACAGCTAAGTTCCCCTGAATCCCATTCCTCCTGACCTTCTGAACGAGCCTACCATGGGGAACCTTATCAAATGCCTTGCTGAAGTCCATATACACCACATCCACAGCTCGACCCTCATCAACTTTTCCAGTCACATCCTCAAAGAACTCGATAAGGTTTGTGAGGCATGACCTGCCCCTCACAAAGCCGTGTTGACTGCCTTTAATCAAGCCATACTCTTCCAGATGGTCATAAATCCTATCCCTCAGAATCCTTTCCAACACCTTGCAGACGACAGACGTGAGACTGACTGGTCTGTACTTGCCAGGGATTTCCCTACTTCTCTCTTGAAGAGAGGAATTACATTTGCCTCTCTCCAGTCCTCAGGTACGACTCCAGTGGAGAGCGAGGATGAAAAGATCTTTGCAAGTGGTGAAGCAATCGCATTTCTCGTTTCCCAAAGCAGCCGAGGACAAATCTGGTCCGGGCCTGGCAACTTGTCAATCTTAATGTTTGACAAAATTTTCAGCACATCAACTTCCTCTATCTCTATCCGTTCCAGCATGCACACCTGCTCTTCAAAGGTTTCATTCACTACAAAGTTCCTTTCTTTCTAAAGACAGAAGCAAAAAAACTCATTTAGGGCTTCCCCTACCTCCTCAGACTCCACACACAAGTTCCCTATGCTATCCCTGATCGGCATATCCCTTTCTTTGACCATTCTCTTATTCCTCACATAAGTGTAAAATGTCTTTGTGTTCTCCCTAATCCGTTCTGCCAAGCCTTTCTCGTGCCCCCTCCTGGCTCTCCTCAGACCATTTTTGAGCTCCTTCCTCGCCTGCCTGTAATCCTCTAAAGCTGAGCTTGACCCTAGCTTCCTCCACCTTATGTGAGCTACCTTCTTCCTTTTGACGAGACTCTCCACCGCTCTCGTCATCCAAGGTTCCTTTATCTTACCCCTTCTTGCCTGTCTCAGAGGGACATATTTATTCATCACTCGCAACAACTGTTCCTTAAACAGTCTCCACATGTCTATAGTGCCTTTACCATGGAACAATTTCTCCCAATCCATGCTTCCTAACTCATGTCTAATCGCATCATAGTTGCCTCTTCCCCAATTAAATATCCTCCCATTTTGCCTAATCCTCTCCTTCTCCATAGCTATGTAGAATGTGAGGCAGTTGTGGTCACTATCACCAAAATGCTCTCTCACCACAAGATCTGATACCGGCCCTGGCTCGTTTCCGAGCACCAAGTCTGGGTGAATACTCTTCAAAGCTTTGATGTAGAATTGATGGGCTGAATGGTTTGCTTCCACACTGTAGGGATTCTATGATAAATCTCAATAAAATTGCAATAAGACCTCATTATTCCTATACTCCAAAACCCTTGTGATGAAGGATAAAATAGCATTTGTCTTTTAATTGCTTGCAATAAATGCATTTTCACTTTTAATGATTGTGTATGAGGATATCAAAATCCATCTGAGTGCTGACATTTACAAGTCTTCCACATTTTTCAATATATTCTGCATTTCCATTCTTCCCATCAAAGTGGATAATTTCACACATCCCCATATTACACTTCACCTGCTACCTTCCTGCCCAATCTCTTAAGCAACTTAATTCCCTTTGCATTTTCTTCACAGCTTACTTTCCCACCTAGGGATGTGTTGGCAGCAAACTTTAATATATTAGACTTAATATCTAAATCATTGATGGGCAGTGTTTATGGCAATATCAATATACACAAACATAAGTATGTTCATTCAGGACACGTGAGTCTACATGCAGACAACAACTGAATACACAGATAAAGTCACATCCACATACCTACATGTACTCATTGACCAATGTGCACACACACACAGAGACATACACGTGTATGCACAGACAAACAATGTGCACATATAAAAACACCAAGTGCTGGAGAAACTCAACAGGTCTGACAACATCTGTGTTTCTCTCTCCAGAAATGCTACCAGACCGGCTGAGTTTCTCCAGTACTTTTTGTCCTTGTTTCAAATTTCCAGCCTCCTGCAGTTCTTTTTATTTTCATTTTGATGTGCACATACACATGTATGTCCATGCCGAAAAAAGTACCAAAACAAACAGAAGCAGGATGTTCGGCCCATCGAACTTGCTCCCCAATTAAATAGGATCATGGCTGATCTGACACTCCTCACATCCATTTCCCTGCCCTTTCCCCAAAAGCCTTGATTCCCCGACTGATCAAGAATCGATCTATGTCAGTCTTAAATATGCCCAAGGATCCTTCCCCACAGCTCTCTGTGACAATGAGTTCCATAGACTCATAACCATATGAGTTATAAACCTGTTATAATATGGGCGACATGGTGGCTCAGTGGTTGGCACTGCTGCCTCACGTCATCAGGGAACTGGGTTCGATTCCACGCTTGAGTGACTATCTGTGTGCAGTTTGCACATTCTCCCTGTGTCTACGTGGGTTTCCTCTGGGTGTTCTGATTTTCACCCACAGTCCAAAGATGTGTAGGTTAGGTGAACTGCAAATGGGAGATTATTCCATGGTGTGCAGGCTAGCTGGGTGAGCCATGGATCACAGGGATGGTGTCGGGGGGGTCTGGGTGGGATGCTTTTCAGAGGGTCAGTGTCGACTCAATGGGCTGAATGGCCTGCTTTCACACTGTAGGGATGCCATGCGTGGACATACACATACAAATGTGAAACAGAAGGCAAAGCCACACAGACCCAGCTCTGGTGAACTCATGTCACCTACAAGAGATCAGTCTCAGCTCCTATTCCTGATTGCCATATAATATTTGCTGTGGGAGTGTAGGATTGGACAGGACTATGATGTCCTTCCATTTTGGAACAGCCTGCCGACAATCAGTGTCAAGGACAACACATGAAAAATTGGTCATCAAACAATCACAGGGAACAATCTGTGCGATGATTCTGAACAGCAAGTCAGAGATGAGTGGTGTAGGGAGCAGAAAAAAAAATCCATCATCTCCAACAAACAGCTTTTCAAAAATAAAAGTGAAACCACATCCTTGAGGCAATTAATCATCACCGACATTTTGCATTCATCAAGGACACATCCAATGCCCTCGCATGGTGAGCTTTATTGAGACGTACTAATTCCATCATCTTCAGCTGACAACAATGGAAAAACAATGGACAAAAAGGCAGCAAATAATGAGCTCCTTCAGGAGCTGGGATCAACCATTTTGCCCAGGTCAATTTTGCACTTGGGGTTCAAAGGCATCTCTTGAGGATCCAGGGCTCTATTTTCTTCATCATAGTCACCTCCTGTCATGAAAAACAGCACTGTATCTGACACCAGCATTTATCCCCAGCTGAACTTTATAATAACAGAGCACTCCACGTGCTGTTATATCTGTACAGACTCCTCCTGCATTAATTGTGAGATATTTTGCTCACTCCAGGGCGGTTTCCACCCAGCTTATTACGATAATGGAAATGAAAAGTCTTCCCGGGGTCTCCCACTGACCTCCAGGCTGAGGAAATTCAAGTGCAAATGTCAAAGTCTTGTTCTGTGAGAGTTACTACAGAAGGCTCTTTGTAACTGTCACATTCTCTCACAGAAACTAATCAGAGGAAATGGAATCTTGATGTTCTGAGAGGAATCTAACCTCAGCCTCATCATCCTACGTGCGTGAAAACTCAAAGCAATCGAAAATCTCTAATACTGTTTTTCTGAACAATAAGCTGTAGAGTAGCGACAGGCTGTGCCTCTCCAATGTGCCCAGATGGTTGGAGAATCAATGGAATAATTTCTGGAGAGTATTGTTCCCTTTCACGTTCTCAACCATCTATGTTAGCTGAAGCAATGCTTGTATACAGCCTAGAGATTAGTAACTTAATGAAGCACTCTGCGTTTGCAAGTGTTATCTTTTATCATCGACGGCACATTAAAAAATCTCTGCAAACTATTCAAAATGGCGGGTGAGACCCATATGCTGAAGTCTTGTCCCTCCCCCCATTTTCCAACAGAACTACAGTCGGTTCTGCTACAACACGTATTTCTTCAACACGAACTGGCTTTAATGCGATTGAAGAATTTAGACTAATATTTGTAGAATGTAAATTTTCCTTACCTGTATTGGCTCCAATCCGATTCTGGTCCCATTGGTTTAAATGGTGCTGCTATGACATGATTTTCATATAGAACAAAGAAGGACGAAGAAAATTTACAGCCCAGGAACTTGCCCTTCGGCCCTCCAAACCTGAGCCGATCCAAATCCACTATCCAAATCTATCGCCCAATTCCTAAGCATCTGTATCCCTTTGCTCCCCACCTACTCATGCATCTGTCCAGACGCATCTTAAATGAATCTACCATGCCTGTCTCTACCACCTCTGCTGGCAACGTGTTCCAGGCACCCACCACCCTCTGTGTAAAGTACTTGCCGCGTGTATCCCCCATAAACTTTTCACCTCTCACCTTGAAAGTGTGACCTCTCGTTATTGAATCTTTCACCCTGGGAAAAAGCTTGTCTGTATCCACCCTGTCTATACCCTTCATGATTTTGTAAACCTCAATCAGGTCCCCCCTCAATCTCCTTTTTGCTAATGAAAACAATCCTAACCTACTCAACCTCTCTTCATAGCTAGCACCCTCCATACCAGACAACATCCTCGTAAACCTATAACGCGGGATCACACCGGAATGGAACTATCGCATTATATCAGAACAGATTGTAAACTTTGCTGGCAGGGAATGGGGGTGGGAAATCCAAATTCATTCAGGTCATTTGAACTTCTTGAATTCAAATAAATCCCATTTTGAATTTTGCAAAGTACAGGGTGTCAAGGGTTGACAGAGCAGATGTAAACACTCAAAGGTGGATACAATCTGGTTAAGTGTCCTGACTTAAAGTTTTTACAAACTTGCTTTTTAAACTTGGAATAAAGGTTTAAAGTGTCAGTGAGAGTTAAACGAAAGCACTGCCTCCTTATCGGCTTTGTAGCTTTATGGACCGAAGGGTCTGTTTCTGTGCTCTATGACTCCACTGTTTCATTCAGGTTCAGTGTTGATATTTGAAAGCATTCACACCGACATACTAACTTCCTCTGTGTTGAATTTCAAAACCTGTAGCTCTATCATAACAGCATTCAGAGTTCATTGACGATTTACATTTTTAATCCAATGAAAGAATCAAATATTTTTGTGATGCTTTTGAATAGAAGTGTGCTTGTTTTTTCTATCATAGATTAACCACTTGAGGAGATATAAAGCTTTGAATGATTTCCATGTATGTGAATTTTTTCACACAAACATATATTTGTACACTCATGAAGTCATATGGCACAGAAACATACCAACTCATCTGTGCCAACTATATTTTCTAAATGGGATCTGGTTCCATTTGCCTGTGTTTGGCCCATATCCCTCTAATTTTTTCTATACCTGTCCAAATGTCTTTCAAATGTCGTAACTTCTTCTGGCAGCTCATTCCATGTGGACACCACCCTCTGTGTGAAAACATTGTGCCTCAGGTCTGTTTTAAATATTTTCCCTCTCACCTTAAATCGATGATTTCTAGTTTTGGACTCCCCTAGTCTGGGGGAAAAGACCTTGGCTATCCACCTTACCTGTTCCCCTCATGTTTTTATAAATCTCTGTAAGGTCACCCCCTCAGCCTTCGACGCTCCAGGCAAAAAAATCCCAGCTTATTCAGCGTCGCCTTATAACTCAAGTCTTCCAGTCTCAGTAACATCCTTGTAAATGAATTTTGCACCCAGTCTTTCCAGTTTATTAATATCTTTCCCATAGCAGAGCAACCAGAATTATACACAATACTCCAAGTGTAGCCTTACCAGTGTCTTGTACAGCTCTAACATGACATCCCATCTCCTGTCCCCAATGGTCTGACCGATGAAGGGCAAATGCCCTCCTCACTACCCTGTTTACATGTAATGCAACTTTTAAGGAACTATGCAGCTGCACCCCGAGGTCTCTCTGTTTAACGACACTCCCCAGGGCCCTATCATTAACTGTGTAAGTCCTGTCCAGGCGTGTCTTACAAAAATGCAACATCTCACATTTATCCAAATTAAACTCCATCTGCTGTTCCTTTGTCCACTAGCCCAGTTGGTCAAGATCCCGCTGTACTCTAAAAATAAGCGTCTTCACTCTTCGCTATATCACCAGTTTCGGTGTCATCTGCAAACTGAGGAACCATGCCTCCTATAATCACATTTATATAACTGATGACTGACATGGACCTAGCACCGATGCTTGCTGCCCACTGCTGGTCACAGGTCACCAGGCTGAACAACAACTCTCTACTCCCACCCTGTGTTGCCTACGTTCAAGCTAACGTTGTACCCAATTGGCTGGCTCCCTCTGGATCCCCTGTGACCTCACCTGTGGCGGTTGATACAAATATCTCTGTCAGGGGTCACGCAAAGTCTTCCCTGGCTTCCCACAGTGCCCTGCGGATTTATCTACCATTATGCATTTTAAGACCTCCAGCATCTCCTCTTCTGTAAATATGATCTCTTTTCAAACTATCACAATTTCTTCCCCAGAGTTCCCTGGTTTCCATGTGTCTCGCCACAATAAATACTAATGCAAAATATTCATTTAGGATCTCATCCAGCTCCTGGCTCCAACATAAATGGCCCCATTAATCTTTGAGGAACCCTATTGCCTCCCTAATTATTTTCTTGCCCTTAATAGGATCTCTTTGGATTCTCCATAACCTGGTCTGCCAAGCTATCTCATATCCCCTTTCAACCCTCCTGATTTCCCTCTTAAGTGTACTACTGTACCTGAAGGGATTCACTTGATCTCAGCTATTGATACCTGACATATGCCGCCTTCTTTATTGTGACCAGTGCTTCAATATCTCCAGTGTTCCTTACTCCTGCCAGCTTTACCCTTCACACTTACGGGAACCTGCTGCCCCTGAACTCTTGGGATCTCACTTTTAAAAGTCTCCCAATTGCCAGATGTCCCTTTTCCTGTGAACACCCCTCCCAAGTAAGTGAGTGGCATGGTGGCTCAGTGAACAGCACTGCTGCCTCACAGCACCAGGGACTTGGATTCGATTCCACCCTCGGGTAACTGTCTGTGTGGAGTTTGCACATTCTTCCTGTGTCTGCATGGGTTTCCTCCGGGTGCTCCGGTTTCCTCCCACAGTCTGTAAGATGTGTAGGTTAGGTGGATTAGTCAGGGGTAAACGTAGGGGAGTGGGTTACTCTTCGGTATGGACTTGCTGGGTCAAATGACCCGTTCTGACACTTATAGGGATTCTATGATTCAAGTCAACTTTTGAAAGTTCCTGTCTAATGGCATCAAAATTGACCTTGTCCCAATTCAGAACTTTAACTTGGAGATCAGGCCTATCCTTTTCCATGATTATTCTAAAATTAATAGAATTTTGTTCACTGCTCCCAAACTGCTTCCCCACTAACACTCAGTCACTTGCCCTGCCTTATCTCCCAAGAGAAGGTCAGGTTTTGCCCCTTCTCTAGTTGGGCCATCTACGTAGTGATTGAGTGGCTTTCTTGAACACACTTAACAAATTTCTCTCCAATCAAACCCTTAACCTAAGGCAGTTCCAGTCTATGTTTGGAAAGATAAAATCCCTTACTATTACAACTCTATTATTCTTACATTTATCTGTGATTCCCTACATAATTGGTCGTCAATTTCCCACTTACTATTAAGGGGCCTATAGCACAATCCCACCAAAGTACCCTGTTCTTATATAGCATTTCCACCCATATAGCGTCTCTGGATGACCCCCAGGAATTTCCTCTCAAAGTACTGCCATGATGTTTCCCTGAAACAAAACCTTTCTCCCCATCCTCTTCTATCCTTCCTTAAGCATCTGTACCCTGAAACATTGAGCAGCTAGTCCTGTCCCTCCCGCAGCCATGTCTCTGCAATTGCTATGATATTCCAGTCCCATGTTCTCAACCATGCCCTGAGCTCATCTGCCTTACCTGTCAGGCCGCTTACATTGAAATGAATTCAGTTTAATTGATCAGTCTTCCCTTGTTCTCCACCGTGCTCTTTTTCTCTTTATTCACTCCAAAACCACTAGGCCAGCATTTATCGTCCATCCCTAATTGCCCAGAGGGCCTTTAAGAGTCAACCTCATTGCTGTGGGTCTGGGGTCACATCTAGACCAGAGCTGAAAATGTGTTGCTGGAAAAGTGCAGCAGGTCAGGCAGCATCCAAAGAGCAGGAGAATCGATGTTTTGGGCATGAGCCCTTCTTCAGAAGAAGGGCTTATACCTGAAACATCGATTCTTCTGCTTTTGGATGCTGCCTGACCTGCTGCGCTTTTCCAGCAACACATTTTCAGTTCTGATCTCCAGCACCTGCAGTCCTCACTTTCTCCTCACATCGAGACCACCCCACCTTTAGGATGAGGATGGCAGTTTCCTTCCCTCAAGGACATTAATGAACCAGATGGGTTTTTTTCCAACAATCAACAATGAATTAAAAGTCATCATTGGACTCTTACTTCCAGATTTTTCTGATTTCAAATTATACCAGCTGCCATGGCAGAATTTGAATTTTGGATCCCCAGGACATTACCTGGGTCTCTGGATTAACAGTCCAGCAATTACACCACTGGGCTATTGCCTCTCTTGCCTGCCTTGTCTATTTAACTTGTTCTCTTTAACCTCTACACTGGCCTCAATCTTTTCTTTTCTCTCATTTCTGGTTGGGTCCAATCTCCCTGCCAGCTTAGTTTAAACCCTCCCGGGTAGCTCAAGCAAATCTCCCCACCTGGATATTGGTTGCCCTCCAGTTCAGGTGCAACCTGTCCATCTTGTACAGGTCACTTCTGCCCCAGAAGGCACCCCAACATTTTTGTTTGTTACAAGGTTATTGATGTCATCACCACATGCATCTGGAGATCTTCCCAATGGAGAATCTTTGGAGGGATGGATTAAACGAAATAGGAGGTGGCGTGGGAGGTATGAATTGACATGGAGGAGAAAGTGAGGACTGCAGATGCTGGAGTATCAGAGCTGAAAATGTGTTGCTGGAAAAGCGCAGCAGGTCAGGCAGCATCCAAGGCACAGGAAATTCGACGTTTCGGGCATAAGCCCTTCATCAGAAATGAGGAAAGTGTGTCCAGCAGGCTAAGATAAAAGTAGGGAGGAGGGACTATCTCCTCCTTAAATTTATTTAGTGTCCCAGCTTCCACCACACTGCAGGGGGGTGAATTCCACAGATTCACGACCCCGTGAGAGAAGTCATTCCTCCTCATCTCTGTTTTGAATCTGCTGCCCCTTATCCTAAAACTATGATCTCTCTTTCTATGAGGACTACTTAATACAATTTCTCTCCATCTATTCCATCAAATCCCTTCAAAATACTGAACACCTCGACTAAATCTCCCCTCAATTTAAATTCTTATGACCCACGTAAAGATGAGAGCTGGCTGTGTTGATGTATGTCACATTGCAATTACTTACTTCATTCCAAGAGCAAATCTGCGTTGCATCTGACTTCGGCCTAAAATGGAAATTCTGTCAATCCTTCACAATAATATCCTTCACCTTGATGAGCGTAAGACTATCAAAAGTACAAAAGAGTTTTTTTTTGTCTCTCTGAACAGAAATACAGTTTAATGATGAAATCCTCTCCTGATACTCCGACAGGATAATTCCAGATGTTTAAACCTCGAAAGGCAAGCAATCAAACTGATTAAAAGCTAATTTAGATAAACATTCATTCTAATTAATCTGAACAGATGTCGGCCCTGTGGATCTGGGAAGGGAGGTGGGGGCTTGGGGGATATCGTAATTATGTTGCTACCAAGGATGGTATAATGACTGCCTGGGGCAATATCTTAAATCCATCACATTCTGACTGAAAGATGCAAACAATGAGAAAAAAAAGCTTGCAGCCATGAAAAACATCTGCTTTATATTAACATTCAGTCAGAATCCGGCACTTTCGTTCAGTATTGTTACTTTTACATTGAGTCACGTGGTTCCAATCAGACTTAGCTTGAGACTGTTGAGGTGAGATACACCTTAGGAGGAACAAGAGAACATAATTATGAGGAACAATGGTTATCCATCTGTCTACCCCTTTTGGACCAGTGGCCGTATCCTCATCATTTATCTACCTGTGTGACTATTCATCCAAGAAATCAGTTTCTCAGCATCTGCCCATCCATCTGCCAACTGGCAAAATAACCATCGGGAGATGAGAGGTCTTTTTTTCTCCTATGCAGTGAGTTGCTGCGATTCAACGTTTGAAAGGATAGCAGAAGAAAATTCAGTCATCACTTCCAAAGGCAAATTGAAGGAAGGATAGTTGCTGGCTCATTGGGAAAGATTGGGGGTGTAGGACAAATTGGATAATTCTTCCAAAGAGCCATTTTGCAGTAAGGGGTCAGTTTTTTTCTCTTTATTCATTCATGTGATGAGAGCGCTGCTGACCAGGCCAACATTTATTGCCCATCTCTAATTGCCCAGAGGGTAGTTAAAAGTCAACCACATTACTATGGGTCTGGAGTCACATGCAGGCCAGACCAGGTAAAGATAGCAGTTTCCTTCCCTGAATGATATTAGTGAACCAGCTGGATTTTTCTGATGATCAACAATGGATTCATGGTCATCATTATTCTCTTAATTCCAGATGTTTATTGAATTCAAATTCCTCCATTTGCTGTGGAGGGATTCGAACCCAGGTCCCCAGAACATTACTTGGGACTCTGGGTGAAGAGTCCAGCAACAATACTACTGAGCCATCACTACCTTGTGTGCTGCAATGAAGTCACAATAGGCTGACCAGACCATAGGGCCACTCCCTCATTACAGACAGGTGTTGGTTAAACCTGAGGATCTTCATGCCTCAGGCAAAGGGAGAGACTGAGATAGCATGTCTTTCATGGTAACCTCAGCTGTTGTGGGAATTGAACCCACTGCCAGCACCTCTCTGCATCACAAACCAGCCAATTGTGCTAACCAGCAGATGCTGTGAATAATCCAATGAGATATCTGACTGCCGAACCAGCAAACCACATATGAGAGGTACAACTGTTAGAGTCTAGGCAGTGGAAGGGCATAAGAAGGAGCAGCATTTCCTGCTGTCTTCACCCTACCAAGGGCTGAACATTTGCAAGCACCTGAATCCAGTCTACAAATAAGCCATGCTTATCTCCGAAACTTCAACTCTCCTGCTCCTCGGATGCTGCCTGACCTGCTGTGCTTTTCCAGCATCACACTCTCTACAGTACAAGAATGACACATTTCCATAGCTATGTCTTTGCTAATCAAGTGACCAACCAATCAACACCCTTTCCTACAGGAGTATGATGTGTTGCAATCCTTTAAAATCTGCCATTGACCACAGAAGTTGTAGGAGTAAGTGAGGACTGCAGATGTTGGAGATCAGAGTCAAGATTAGAGTGGTGCTGGAAAAGCTGGGCAGGTCAGGCAGCATCCAAGGAGCAGGAGAATCGACGTTTCGGGCAAGAGCCCTTCATTAGGAATGAGGCTTGTGAGCCAAGGAGGCAGGGAGATAAATGGGAGGAGGTGTGGGTGGGGGAAGGTAGCTGAGAGTGCAATAGATAGATTGAGGTGGGGTGATGATGATAGATTGGAGTGGGGGTGAAGCAGATAGGTGGAAAGGAAGATGGACAAGTAGGACAGGATATGAGGGCGGTGCTGAGTTGGAAGTTGGAACTGGGATAAGGTGGGGGGAGGGGAAATCAGGAAACTGGCGAAATCCACATTGTTGCCATGGGGTGGGAGGGTCCTGAGACGGAAGATAAGGCGTTCTTCCTCCAAGCATCGGGTAGTTCGGGTATGGCAATGGAGGAGCCCAGGACCTGCATGTCCTTGGCGGAGTGGGAGGGGGACTTAAAGTGTTTGGCAATGGGGCGGTGGAATTGGTTAGTGCGGGTATCCCGGAGATGTACCCTGGATTCATATCAATTGGACTTTGTGGTCTCAATGCCTCAGGTAACATCACCTCCAAGTTAGCATTGATTGTTGCAGAAACTTCACCACCATGTCTGGGTTAACCACTCCAGACTGCTGCACTACTGGCGACGTGAACCGGATGCCCCAATGCCTTTTGTCCATAGAAAAGGTTTCTCGGCCCTAATTTGAAGAGAAGCAGAGAAATATAGTTCTGGATGTAGAGGTTTGTTCGCTGAGCTGGAAGGTTCATTTCCAGACGTTTCATCACCTTACTAGGTAACATCTTCAGTGGGCCTCCGAGTGAAGCACTGTACATGATTCCTGCTTTCTATTTATGTGTTTGGGCTGGTGATGTCATTTCCTGTGGTGATGTCATTTCCTGCTATTTTTCTCAGGGAGTGGTAGATGGGTTCTAACATGATGTGTTTGTTGATAGAGTTCCGGTTGGAATGCCAGGGCAGGTGTCTGACCTGCTGTGCTTTTCCAGCACCACACACATGACTCTGATATCCAGCATTTGCAGTCCTCACTTTCTCCTAGTTGATGGCCTCATTCCCGATGAAGGGCTTATCCCCGAAACTTCGATTCTCCTGCTGCCCGGATGCTGCCTGACCTGCTGTGCTTTTCCAGCACCACACTCTACAGTACAAGAAAGACACATTTCCATAGCTTTGTCTTTGCTAATCAACCTACCAACCAATCAGCACCCTTTCCTACAGGAGTATGATGTGTTGCAATCCTTTAAAATTTGGCATTCACCAGCAAGAACTGATTGGGCCAAATGGCCTTTTCTCTGCTGTGTACAGTATGTAATCCTATACATAATTAACCAGCTACCATTTGTAGAACAGAGTTACAAACTTTTCTCGCATTGGCCCCCAGTCTCTGAGATATAAAGGTCAGTAGTTCCTTTCGAAATGACACGATACTTCATCCATCCTGGCCTTCAATAAATATTAATCTGTGACCTCTGCCTTGACCTCATGTATTGAGGCAGAATCTCAGGTCAGGTGACTTCTCACATGACCATCAAGTAAAGTACTTCCAGATGAGAGACAACCACCCACAATTCCCCTGGGTGTGACAGCTAATCCCCTTAATCCACTGAGGAGCCAGCGGGGTTTTAAAACATAACGTGGAACTATCTCCAACCCAAAATCCTTATTTTTCTGTGGACATGGTGGGCACAAGAGAGAAGTGAACCAGGGGAGTTCTTCCTAATGTGCAGGTGAAAGTTTTTCTTTTCCAGTTGGTGTGAGATTGTGGTGCGCCACTCTGCTCACCCCCACGCTTTCTGCTGTTACACACTCACTACATTCCAACAAGGACTTTGGGGATTACAAAGCACTTTGAACAGTACAGTACAAGAACTGGAACTGCGCCCCACAATGTTGTGTTGAACTGACACCAAATTAAACTAATCCCTGCCTGCCATTGGTCCACATCCCTCCATTCTTTGCACCTTCATTTGCTTATCTACAAATCCCTTAAATGCCCCTATCGTATCTGTTTCCACCACCACCCCGTGTTGCAGACTCCTACCATTCTGTGTAAAACATTTGTCCCTCACGTCTCCTTTGAACTTTCACCCTCTCACCATAAATGATGCCCCCTAGGATTAGACATCTCAATTCTGAGAAAAAGATTCTGACCATCAACCCCTTTTATGCATCTCATAGTTTTATAGACCTCTATCAAGTCTCCCCTCAGCTTCCGTTGCTCCAGAGAAAACAACCCAAATTTTTTTAGCCTCTCCTTATAGCTCATACCATCTAAACCAGGCAGCATCCTGGTAAGCCATTTCTGCACCCTCTCCAAAGTCTCCACATCCTTCCTATAACGTGGTGACCAGAATTGAACACAATATTCTAAGTGTGACCTAACCAAAGTCTTATACTCAATTCTTCGACCAATCAATGCAAGCATGCCATATGCCTTCTTTACCAGCCTATTTACCAGCATGGCCACTTTCGGGGAGCTACGGACTTGTACCCCAAGATCCCTCTGAACATCAATGTTGTTCAGCATCTTGCCATTAACTGTATATTTTTCCTTAACATTTAATCTCCCAAAGTGCAGCACCTGACATTTCAACTCCATCTGCCATTTCTCTGTCCATGTCTGCAACTGATCCATGATATCCATTGATGACCTTCTACACTATGCACAACTCCACCGATCTTCGTATCTTCTGCAAACTTACTAACCCACCAGGCAAAAGTGAGGACTGTGGATGCTGGAAACCAGTGTTTAGATCAGAGTGGTGCTGGAAAAACAGAGTAGGTCAGACAGCATCTGAGGAGCAGGAAAATCGATGTTTCGGGCAAAAGACCTAATCCACTCCACCCTTCCCTCTGATCTATCATCTCCATCCCACCCCCATTCATCTATTGTACTCTTTGCTACCTTCTCCCCAGCCCCACTCCCCCCATTTAACTCTCCACCCTGGAGGCTTCCTGCCTCTATTCCTGATGAAGGGCTTTTGCCCGAAACATCGATTTTCCTGCTCCTCGGATGCTGCCTGACCTGCTGTGCTTTTCCAGTACCACTCTGATCTAAATGAATAAAACCCACCCATTTACATTTATGTATATCACAAACAGCAGAGGTCCCAGTATATGGATCCCTGTGCAACACCACTAGTCACAAACATCCTGCCTGAAAAACACCCTTCCATCACTACCCTCTGTCTTCTATGGGCAGGCCAATTTTGAATCCACGTGACCAAGTCACCGTGGACCCCACGCATCTTAACTTTCGGCACCACCATACTATGAAGGACCTTGTTGAAAGCCTTACTAAAATCCACTTCAGCACTAAGTTTTCCTTTGTCCCTTTCATTGGACTCTAGTGCCCTGATTCAAGACTTACATCATTTGTCTTCAGAATCACAAAATCGTTCTAGTGTGGAAAGACGCTATTCAGCCCATTGAGCCTCAGTTCTATTACCCAGTGCAATCTCCTACCTTTTCCCCATATCCCTGCACACCATTTCTATCTGATTAGCCATCTAATGGCCTTTTCAAAGAACCTGCCTCCACCACACTCCTAAGGGGTGCATTCCAGACCCTAACTACTTGCGGCGAGATTAAATCTTTTTCTCGCATCATCCTTGTTTCGTTTTCACATCACCTTTAAATCTATGTCCTTTCATTCTTTTCCCCTTTTACAAGTGGGAACAGCCCACTGTCCAACCCACTCATGATTATGAGAACCTCCATCAAATCCCCCCTCAGCACTTTTCTCTTCACGGAGGACAGTCCCGGGATCATCAACCTGTTCTCATTACGGAGGTTTCTCGACCTATTCTTGTACATTTACAGCCTTTCTGCTTCTCTCTACAGCCAGAGCAACAGGATGAAACAACTGAATTAGGGCCAAATACCATAGAGGCTGGAGATCTGAAACAAAAACAGAAATTGGTGGAGAAACTCAGCGGATCTGGCAGAAGCTGTGGAGAAAGAGAGAGAGAAAGACAGACAGACCGGCAGACAGAGAGAGTTGACGTTTCGAGTCTGGTGTGACCCTTCTTCAGAACCAGAGGTACTGAACCCTGCCAGGCCCATGGTAGTGATTGGAAGCAGAGCCAGAAGATAAGCATGCTCTCCTGCAGCAAGCCAAGGGCACTTGCCAATAGTTGCTCCTTAGGTAGCCATGTTCAGGAAACCACCCACTGTAGAGGTACACCCAAATTTTCCAGTGTCTGAAATATGCACTGTTGAAAAGATGAGCTTCACCAATACATGAACAAAGTAAGTGAAATGAAAATGAGGGGGAGGACCTCAGGAGAAGTGGAAAGAACAAAAAATGGAACAATGATGTATGTGGAAAGGGTTTAGCAAGTTTACAATTCAGCCATAAGTCACAACAGAGAAACTAAGGCCCTATCTTGACCTCCCTTGTAATCGCATGGTTGAGATCTCTCAGAAGTGGGGCTTGCTAGTGCGCACTTCATGTATTCTGGCAAATACTCATCCGGCATGACAATGAGATAGATGGGCTGAATGGCCATCCTCTGTGCTATAAAAACCGTGTGATGGGTTTATGAAGATGTTCCATGTGCATTTCACACCAACCAAAACAGCTTCGTATTTACAGGAGAGGAGATTGGCACCTCTGGGTTATTTAGTGAAGTTGGATGAGCTGATTTATTGTGTAACTGGAGCCCGGCAGATAGTCCCTCTGGGTGTATGACCCCACTTCAACACGGTAGTCTCTGCCAATTGATTGGTTCAATTGAGATCAGCAGGACAGAGAACCATTGATCGTACTACACACAGTTGGCGCCAGGAGACCTAATGGACTGAAATTGGAGTCAAACTCCTCAGCTTAAAAAGGTCCTGAACACAAAAACAAAATTCAACAATGCAAGGAAAAAGAATGGAAAAGACAACACATTGATTATAATCAAAATTAAATCTGTTTACAGTCCCCATTCGTATCACTAGGTTTAACTATGACTTGGTAATGTGGCTGCAGATGGAAATATTATTTCTTGTGGATTTCCTATTGCTCTGTCCTTCAGAAGACAGTCAGGGCTTGGAAAGCGGGTCTTTCTATTAGCTAGGGGAGGACATTAGGTGCTACTGGTTTACAATGGGTAAATAAATCACTTTTTAGGTCTTGCGTAGCACAGTGGTAGTATTCCTGCATCTGGACCAGGGGGCAGGTTCAATTGGCACCTGTTCAGAGGCTTGTAATAGTATCACTGAACAGGTTGGTTAGAAAATGCCTAAATCAATCATTTTGGGTTCCTGTGATTAAGTGGTGGTGTCCCTTCCTCTGAGCCAGGAGACTATGATTCAAGTTTGACTTGCTCCAGAGATGTGTCATAACATGTCTGAACAAATTGATTATCAATGAAATGGCTAAACCAAGCTTTATTTTCATGACATGCATATCCAGGATAGTGCCTGAAATGGGGATTGAATTATAATCAGTGAAAATGGTTGATATTAACCTTATCTTGTATCGGTCATAAGACCCTTTAATGGGGACAATGTACATGCAGTATCGACTCCTTATCTAATCCCTTGCTGTCCCTGTCCTAGGAGTGTTTGATGGGGACAGTGTAGCGGGAGCTTTACTCTGTATCTAAACCCCCCACTGTACCTATCCTGAGAGTGTTTGATGGAGATAGTGTAGAGAGAGTTTTACTGTGTATCAAACACTGTGCTGTATCTATTCTGGAACTGTTTGATGGGGACAGAGGAGGTTTCACTGTACATTACCTCGCTATGATTAGAAATAATTCTATGAATGGTGACAGAAATAAGATATGATTTTGATAGCAGATGTTTCAATCACACCCCTTTTCATCCTTCTAAACTTGAGAATGCAGGCCCAGTTGAACCATCCTTTTTTTATGTTCCCATTAAATAAGCATAGGTCCCTTACATTATTCAATTCAGTTACCTCTGATTCCTCTAAACTCTATCTGAAAGGTGAAAGCTCCGACAATGCAGCTCTCCCTCAGTGTGTGTCAACCAAGATTACCGGCTGAAGAATCTGGCATGGGACTTAGACACGTGACCTTCATGTTTAAGAGGTACCTGCTGAGCCACAATTGATGAAAATACTTTATGGTTGACAATAGGTCATTTTGAGCTCCTTCTAAAGCAACTTAGATTGAATAGTTTTGCATTTGTGGTCCAACATGTCCAATTATTGAAGTGTGTTTAGATAGAATGATGTAGCATGTTAACAGGAGGTTTATTTTCTCCATTCAGTGAGTTTCGGCTGCTTTGACATTGCTGAGCCAGATTCCTGTATCAATATTTAATCCAATTAGTCAACAGTCACTCTGTCTGCTGTGTGTTACTACAGCTGGCTGACTGAGAAACAGATTTACAAAGGGAACAGAGCTCAGGCATTTAACCCTTCCAGTTAAGCAGTCAACTTGGTTCAAGGCAAGCAACTGAGTGGATTCAATGCTTTCCCAAGTTAGGTTACTGGAGGGTATAAGATACACTGTTGCTAAGCAACCTTGACCCACTGATTCCAATTAGCAACAGGAGCTCCCCTACTTGAGTACACCCTCTGCAATTAGAGGTCTCCAACACACAGACAGCAATTAAAGATTGTTGCACCCCCCTCCTCCACTGTAATTGGAAATCTATGACCCAGCTATTTCAACTCGAGATCTGCAGACCAGCTAACGCCATTAGAGACACCAGTTCATCAACTCCAATTAAAATCTCTCTCCCACCGACCACCCCCTCTCAAACAGTCCAGCTAAATCCAATCCCACCCCTTTCAATTAAGAACGCCATACTTAAACATCCCCACCTCCCTAACCAATTAACGTCCCAGGCTCAATTATTCCAATTAACAATTCTCACTTCCTCAGTCCAATTCCAGTCTCCCAGTTCCATTGACACCATTAAAATGTAACCAGAGACTTCTTCGACTGAAATTTCCAATTAGAGGTTTAGAAGATCACCATTTCCCACCCACCCCCATCCCCCACCACCCTATGTCCAAATTACCCTTAAAATTCCCCTCCCAACCTTCATCTCTCAGCATCCTTAAGTTCACTCACCTTGGCATTCTGTTGTTATGAATATCATATTTCATTAATCTGAAGTGCATCCAATGAAATATTTCAATGTACATCACTATGGGATGCTGAGGCCTTACATGATGAGTTTTCAGATCTCCACTGAGGAAACAAAATAAATAGTCGATGGGAGGACAGATGGGCTTGTGTCATGGCTGGGTAGCCCCCATCCATCACGGAAAATATTCTTGCAAAAAAAAATCATGAATCACATTTTTTTAAAAATTAAAAATGCAGGCATGCAGTCAGTTATTTCTACAGCCCAATCCATGCCACGGTTAAGATTTGCATTCAAACTCTCCATCTTCAAATCGTTCCACAACATCACTCAAGTCTTTCTCTGTTGTCTTCTCCAGCGGCCTATCACTACCGTTGGTGGTCTAACTTTCGGGATGAGGGGTGAGATGCAATTGGGAGGTGGGAGGTGGCTTCAAGTGGGATGTGATCATTGGCTCAAATGGCCTGTATCTTTGAGAGGAACCTTGTGATAGTAATGGCGTCTCAGCCACTGGCAGGGAGACCTGATCATGTTCTTTCTGGATGGTCCCATTAATCATCTGGTGCCAATGAAGCTGTTGACCACTGCTGGTGAGGCTTCTCTTCTTCAATCTAGGCTCCTGGGCATGGAAAGGCTACCCACTGTCCAGCCAGAAGTCTATGCTTCCATTGAATGGCACATCGATGGGGAGGTGGTGGCTGTTGCTGGTGGTACCTGACGCCTAGGATTGACACTGAATTCCAGGCTGGAGGCGAGAGCCAAGGGACACGGCAGTGGAGGAGTGTAAGGGAAGAGGTGGACGTGGTATTGGGATTGGGTCAAGCAGCTAGAGCTCAGCTGCCCTCCACAACATCCCCCGAGCGACCAGACACCTCAAGCAAGCACTGAGTGGCTTTCAACACAATAACGCCCGCATTTCACCGCCTGAAGGAGCCAGAGTTTGCATGGCAAGATTCCACTTGTTGTTGGTTTAATTACCATTTATTGCCATTTAGTGACCTCAGTAGTCGCATATCAGGAAGGCCATCCAGGGGTTTCCCTCAATCAGCTTAATCAAAGTGGAGGGGGTGAGTGATAGGGTCCACAATCACCATTCTCCTGCCTGATTAAATGCCCCCCAGCACCAAACAGAGAAAGCACAAGTATTCACCATGAATACATGGTAAATGCTGTAGATACTGCAATACAATTTTTTTTTGTACATATATTTATTAGCAATTTTTTTTAACTTTACAAACATATAAAATTTTTGAAAAATACAATCAATAACAAATACCAGTATAATAAAAAGAAAAAAAAACACAAGTTGCAAAACAACTATTGTCTACTAACTACTAACCTAACCTCTAATACAAAACAAACCCTAACACTTTGCAAAGCAACACCAAAAAAAAGCAAAAAAAAACAAAAATAAAACAGATCAGCTATGTCCGATGCCAAGCTCCCAAACAAAGGAATGGGGGAGTGTTGTATATATACCTGTATTCACACAGGAGACCTCCTCCAGGGCCCAGGGCTTGACAAATCTAACCATCCTGTTTAAACAAACGCCCTAGTTAAGATAACTGACAAATCTATCTCAAATAACTCAAGTAGGGCTGCCATGTCTTGTAGGTAAAAACAATGACTGCAGATGCTGGAAACCAGATGCTGGAAAAGCACAGCAGTTCAGGCAGCATCCGAGGAGCATGTCTTATAAAAATGGTCTGTTGTGTGGTGCACCATGTTTGTGAAAAAGTCCGAGGGAATGTGGTCCATAATTAATTTCTCGGGGTAATTAATTTCTGCCATCCCAGCAAGCCCGGCAGGTTCTCAGACACCCAGTTCAGCAGAATATTCTTCCGTACACAGTATGCAAGAAGATTAAACAGTTTCTTCCCATGTCCGTCTAAAGATGGTAAATTCGGTAGACCTAAGAGGAGAGATATCGGGTCTACTTTGATATCAGTCCACAATACCCTCCCTATCTCTCCCACCACAATGCTCCAATAAACACGGGGCCTGTGGCATGTCCAGAAGCAATGGGTAAGAATACCTACACTTATTTTACATTTGGGGCACACTGAGGATGCCCCTTATTTAAACTTCGCCACACGGTCTGGTGCCAGCTGAGCCCTGTGCAGAACTCTTAACTGTGTAGTGCATGTCCTATCACAGATTGAGATCTTTTGAGTATTCTCCCATATGTTCTCCCATGTTTCAGAAGAGATCTCCACTTCTAGCTCTTGCTCCCAGACCTCTCATAACTGGTTAATATCCTGCCAGGCCCTGCCAGCCAGCTGGCGATAGAGGGCACTAACCGAAAGGGTGCTTGTGGAATGTAATAACGACCTCTCTGTATCGGGCTTATAGGGTTTAGTGAGAAGCGTAGTCGTCTTCTGGATGAAATCCCTAACCTGAAAAAAATGGAAAAGGTCTCTGCTGGGTAACCCGTATTTGTGGCTCAGTTGCTCAAAAGACATTATAACCTCCCCCTCAAACAAGTCTCCCAAACTAGAAACTCCTCTCGCTGCCCATAGTTTGAACCCTGAGTCCATCATCCGTGGTCAAAACCCTGGCATGCTAACTATAAGTGTAAGTGGCAAAGTCTTGGATAACCAACCCTCACTCTGACGCATCGTCCTCCATGCCTTGACTGTATTAATGACAATGGGGTTCTGGCATTGATCCATAACTGTCCTCATCTTATCTATGAACACCAGGTTAATAAGAGGGCACTTTGCCTGGGAGGCCTCAATATCCAGCAATATTGAGTTTGGATCGTTACCTACCCAATCACAGACAAAGGACAGCAGGGAACTCAATTGATACCTCCTGATGTCAGGGAAATCAACTCCTCCTCCTCCATGAGGCAACTGCAATTTAGTAAGTTTGATGAGGGGCGGCCCACGATGCCAGAGAAAGGAACCAAACCACCCCATAAACTTCCGCAGCGTTGACCTGGGAAACATTATAGGGAGCATACGCATGGGATAAAGTAAATGAGGAAGAACATTCATCTTAATCAGAGATATTCGGCCCAGCCATGAAATTGGAAAATACTCTAATCTCTGGAGATCTCGCCTAATATTGTCAAGCAAGTGTGCAAAGTTAGTCCGAAATAGCAGATCAAACTTGGGGGTAATAAAAATGCCTAGGTATTGGAACCTTGCCTGTGACCACGAAAAAGGGAACTTTGATATAATGTATCAACTCATTTGGGGTACTTCAGGATGTAAGATTAACTTTGCAAAGTCGGAGGCTATGTCTTTGGAAAACTTTAAGGATGGGCCAGAAGTAAATGGTGGCTCTATGTTCCCTTTTTCGTGGTCACAGGCAGGGTTCCAATACCTAGGCATTTTTATTACCCCCAAGTTTGATCTGTTATTTTGGAGGTGCAGAGGTCATCAGGTTCTGTCTAGGAAAAGCAAGTTCTTTCTCTGAGTTTTGTGTCTGTATTGAATTCAAGGCAGCCCAGAGGCCATGATCCACTGTAGCTTAATCACCGAAGGCTGCGCAAAATATGCTGCCTTGGCGGCTTTCAACCGCATCTCAAGTAGACGCTGCTGTTCCTTCTTCTGTCATTTCTGACTTAGCCAAATAGGAAATACCTATTCCCCTAGTAAAGGCCTTAGCAATCTCCCATAGCATGGACGGACTACTAGCCGTGCCTGAGTTGATAGTCGAGAATTCCTGGAACTCCTTCAAAAGAAATTTGGAATTCTTAAGGAGAAAAGGGTCCAAATGCCAGTGCCCCAAACCTAGCCCCTCACTCTTGGCCTTAACCTCCAAATATACACTGCCACATGATCAGAGATGGCTGTATTCCCAATTTTACATCCCATAATCGAATCCAGAAGGGCCGAGGGAGCCAGAAAGAGGTCAATTCTCGTGTGACATTTATGTGGGTTTGAAAAAATGTTGAAGTCCCTGTCGTTAGAATGAAGACATCTCCAAATATCCACCAACCCAACTCCTCGCCTAAGTCAACCACCTACTTGGCCTGCGAAGAGATAGTTGGGGGCCCACAAGGCATCCTGTTCAAGTTGGATCCAAAAGACAATTAAAATCTGCCCCCCACCCTCATAATAATGTGCTGTGTTCCAAAGCACTCAACTTAGAGAAAGTACTAATCAAAAATTTGAGGGGATGTGCTGGAGGACAGTAGACATTTAAAATGCCATATTCCTTCCCATGTATCAAAGCTTGAAGTATCACAAACTGTCCCTGCTCATCTTTTACCTGCTCTGATAATGTGAATGGAAGATTTTTCTGGATAAGTACCACCACTCCCCTACTTTTAGTAGTAAAGGATGAAAAGAATACCCCGACCATAACCCCCCTGTTGTAATTTCAGGTGTTCTCCATCATCAAGATGGGTTTCCTGCAATAAAGCAATATCAACTCTTTCCCCCTTAAGACTAGAAAACACCTTTTTCCTTTTAACAGGCGAATGACTTCCCTTAATGTTCCAGGTGCACCATTTAACAAGACACTTAGCCATATTCCCTTTCAGAGACCCTTGATCGCCTCAGAGGGAGAACCCTGCTTACAAAGCGCCAAGAATAAGTAAATAAAGACTCAGAGTCAAAGAACTATATATACAAAAGCTACTCTATTATAACTACAAACAACTATTACTACCAAAAAACTACAAAACAAATTATAAAACCTTGAATGGAAGACTCTTCCCCCTTGCCCATAGGGGACACTCACCGTACCCATCCCCTCCTTCACAGCTCCTTCAAACCCAGACTGTGCCCCAGCCTTAAGCCAGAAAAAAAAACAAGGAGATGATCCTTAAATCAACAGAAAAAAAGACAAAGTCAGGATGAGCCCTCCACCCATCCCTGGCTTCATGTCACCCCTACATGTGACTAAAAGAGAAACAGAACAAACAAAAAAAGGGGGAGAGACAACAAAGAACATCCACAAAATTTCCCATTGGAATATCCAGTTATTAAAAAAAAGGAACAACAAAGTCTTTTCTCCCTTTTCCAAAAAGGAAATTATTAGGGAGAAAGAAAGGAATAAAAAAAAGGAAGGGCAAACATGGGGAAAGATAGAAAAGAGAACAAACATTAACCGTTTTCTTCAGGCCAATCTGTCTATTTTAAAGTGTCTACAAAGTTTTTAGCTTTATCCGCTGATATATAAACTGAGTCCTTGTGGCTGAAACGGAGCACTGCAGAGTATCGCATGGACATTCCTCGGCCTGTTTTTAACTTCATCGAAGGACTTCCTCTTTCGAATTACAGCTGCTGAAAACTCCTGGAAAAACATGATTTTTGACCCCTTGTACAGCAATGCCTGCACATCTTTTCCCCGGGATCTGGAAGCTTCTATGACTTTTTGCTTGTCCTTATATGAGTGAAAGTGCACTAGGATCGGGAGGGGATGCTGCACTGGCCCTGACCTGTGCACGGTAACCCGATACACCCTTTCAATCTGAAGCCTGCTGGACTCGATGTGAAGGCTCAAAAACCTCGACAGCCAGTTTTCAAAGAAACTGATTGGCTGATCATCTTCCGGGAGCCCGACAATTTGGAGATTTATCCTCTGACCTCGCTTTTCGAGGTCATTGATTTGGTCTCGCAAGGCCCGCACCTCTCGCTCCATGTGAGAAACTAAGCCCACACACTTCAATAATTTCAGTCCGAGACAAAATCTGAATCAGTCATGTCCTTTATTTTACTCTTGCAAGAGGGTGTGACGTCCACTGTCTGTCTACAAAGCAAGGGACTCACACACTGAATTCAACAAATACTCGATATTTATATAATTTGGTTTCTTTTTTTTTATCTCATTGCTCCTCCCCTGTTTACATCCTCCACTTCCCTAAGACCGTACCCATTACTCCTGTTTATCTCTTGCCTTATCCGGCCTTGTCTGTGACAAAATGCTTATTTCTGGCCTCACAAGGCCGTTTGACCTCATCCTGCTGTGGGTTATTGTTAGGCATATCCTTTCCTTACCATTATCTACTCCCTCCATCTGTGCCTCCCCTCTCAGCATCTTATCATTAAGACCCTTTTATTTGGGGTTTGTTCCTGTGTTTCTGTAAAAGTAGGAAATAGATGTTTATACCTACTGTGTGTACAGGCATATCTAGCTTACCTGCCTCCCCTCACAGCACTTATCTATTCGTCTGTAATATCTACCATTGTTTGCAGTCCCGTTTCTTTCTTGCATACACTTTTAGCTAATACAAAAAAAAATATGCATTTCCTCCACATAGTTTCCTTTCTTGTTGACTCAGCTCTTGGCTGAAACAATTCCACACTGATGTGAGTTCATTTACTTTGTATAAGTAATTATAATTGCAGAAGTAACACTACTTTACCTATATCCTACACTCCAGCATCTGGGTCCAACTGGATGAGGACTCCATCGCAGCTTTCAAGGCCTTAGTTTGATTGTTCACCTCCTCCAGCCTCTCCCCGAGGACCTGGATCTCCTGCTCATGCATCTGCAGCATGGATGAGATAGGTTGGACCTGGGCGCGAACCTCCCCATGAACTTCCTCAGTCGCAGCCCCAAATTTCAAGGTAAGTCTCTCCATCGCTGCAGCCAATTCCTGAGAGTCGGTCAGGTCCCTGGGGGTAGGAGTTCGGGAGAGGCTGCTGTTGCTGCAGTGTCTGGTGTGGTAGGTGCTGCAGGGGAGTGTCCTCTCTGCTGCTGTTTTCTTGCTCCTTTTCTCTTTGGCATCCTTCCCACTCCCAAATATTAACAAATATGTGTTCTGTAAGGTTTTAAACTCATAATTCCACCACATAAGTTGGTCAGGGATGGCAAAAAAAACACCGGTATGCCTTGGCTGTTAGGCAGAGCTGTCCACAGCAGTTCTACAGAATCGCCGCCATCTTGCCGAGTCAAACTGGAATACAATTTAATAAATCCCTACTTTTTTCAGCAATACTGCCCTCTAGACTTCCTTCCCTGAATGCTTCCCTGTCTTTGCCCAGCTTTGTAAACCTTCTCAAACTGTTCAATTTGAGGCAGCACTCAATTACCTCATCTCTCTCTACCTCAGGATTGCTTGTTCAGGTCTAATGTGATTGATCTTTCTCCCCCTCACCCCCATTTCTCCATAAAAATCACAATGGGATCTATTATGGCAGTCTCACATAATGTTGAAGGTTCCATTCTTCCTGAACCTCAGGCCAATGTTCTGAAGACATGGGTTTAAATCCCACCATGGCAGATGGTGAAAATTGAATTCAACAAACTCTCGAATACAAAGAGCTTGCCTAATGTCCAACCATGCACCACCGTGATGGTTAATGGTGATCGTTACCACATAACTATTGATGATTGTCATAAAAATGCATCATTAATGTCCTTTGGGGAAGGAAATCTGCCATCCTTACCTGGTCTGGCCAACAGGTAGCTCCAGACCTACAGCAATGTGGTGGACTTTTAACTGCCCTCTGGGCAATTAGAGATGGATAATAAATACTGGTCTGGCCAGTGATGCCCACATCTCATGAACAGATTTTTTTTAAGATTTGTTTTAGTCCTGATGTGCGCAAGACAAAAATCTTCGCCTGCCTGGGTGTAACATTGCCATTTCGAGTTAAAGTGTTTTGTTGAATGAGATTCGTGGAGTTGGTCTGCCTTGGTCCAGAGTGACCTATCTCACTCAATCTTCCACTCATTAATTTTGTAACCAGCCTCTGTGGTACTCTTCTTAATCATGCAGCGTGTGAAGTGGAAACACTTACCACTCCCTGGAAGGTAAAGCTGAGCTGTACACTGCTTCCAATACCACCCACCAAGAACCTCCCATCACAGTTTTGAGGCCCAGCCACAGAGGAACAGAAAGGTCACAGCCTGCATCACAGACAGGGGCTTGGATTTACAAATGGATGGGACTGTGAAAACCACCTGTCAGTCACCAGAGGAGGCCATCCCACCAGCCCAGGCATAGGTAACAATTCTGGTCAGTATTGTGTCCAAAGTCAGAAGGGGCATCTAGCAGTGCAGGAAAAAGGCCAATGACCTTCTGCTCTCCTCAAGGTTAGGTGTCACTATCTTTTCTCTGGTATCTCACATTGGCACCTCCATTCTAACCGATTAAAGATTTAACAGCCATCTTAGGTGTCCTCAACTTGTTTTCATCAGTTGAATGACCCTTTGATCATTTACTTATAAATTCTCTGTCTAACGTCGCCCTCTCTCCCTTACACCTGAAGGAGCAGTGGGTCTCTGAAAGATTGTGTTTTCAAATAACCTGGTTGAGACTACAATGTGTGATTTTTGACTTCGTATCTCACATTCATAGGGCCACCGCACTCTCCAACTCTACCCCTGAATACGCCTCTCATCAATCCTCAATATCACATGCATCATGTCCAGTCATTAGTTGTCAACCATCTCCTCTCCCCAAGCTACAAACCCTTCCTCCTCTCTTCGCTTCCTCCTCACTCACAGGTAGCACCTCACCTGACCTGTTGCTTTTGCACCTTCACCTGCTGCATTTCCACCCATTTCTATTGCACTCCATCCTCCCCTTTGTCTCTGCAATAAACACTGCAGTGAGGGTGGAGGACTCAGTAATAGCTGAAGATTCTCGAATTACCTAGAGGAGAGCATTTCATCTCATGTGGGGACAGAAAAATCTCAACAGCCAAACAATTGAGTATGTTTCATTGTGATATGCTGCACTACTCTCCAATTATCAACAGCACTGACACATCCTTAATCTGATTTTATCTCTCTCTAAAAATTATGATCCTATATGGTGTTAGGTCCCAGGCCGAAACCAGGCTTGATAGATCTGTAATTCACAGAAATACAGGCATCAAAAAATGTAGATTTGGTTTTAGCAATAAAAGAGATGCTTATTATACACAATAAATATAGATTAAGTAGATCAAACCAAGTCATTCAGAAATAACTCAGTTTTAGGGATGCCAAAACTCATGATTAAAAATATAATTCTCTCCGTCCAAATGTCATTGTCAATATCAGAGAGTATTCCCTTCTTTATCCCAACTGTAGGTTTGACTTAACTGCTGCTTTCAGTTCCCAGCCTTGTGAGTTTTATTCATTGATGAATCACACAACCAATGATAAATGGTCTTAGCTTCAAATGATCCCTTCGAAGTTCTAACCAAATACCAGGTCAATAACTTTTAAACTAAAACTCTTGCAGTGATCAGACCCTCAGTGACCCAGTACACAGAAGCCCATTTCCCAAACTTGAATTGCCTTATTTCCCCAGAATTCCATGGGCTGTGCCGAATAATCCATCATTGATCACCCTCTCCTCCACCTGCAGAACTGACCAGGGCACACTACTCTGAAATACCATACTGATTTGAAATTCCATAGCAAGACAGCCAACAGTGTATGGTCCACTATTCAGACTGATCTCTCCATATATTCTCACTGACCTTCCTATAGTCCATAAACCACTTGCCCTTGACCTGTAGGTGTGACTGGAGCTCAATCCCAACGCAAAGACCCAGATTGTGAGATTCTTGTCTCACGTGCCTATCGGATGGTGGACTGACATTGGACAGCTCCATGAGTGATTGTGGTGGTACACCTTAACTGTCATCTCCCTTGACCTTACTAAGGTCTATGCCCTTTCAATTTCAAACACAGCGATTTGTTTGAAGAAGGTGCAGTTGTGTTTTGCTCTTTCGCACATGCTGCAGTTGTGACGTTGTTGTGGCACGATGGGTGGAATTACTGAATTGGTGGAAGACACAAGACCACCCTCGACTTTTCAACGATACCTGCTTCTTACTCTCTGCTAACTGACAATGAGTGCCACACCAAGGGCGAGGCGGAAATCTGTGAGTAAGGCACAAGGGAGCCAAAGTAGAAAGAGGACAGCAACTCCAAAGTAGCTGAAAAAGTGGTGAACAGGAAGTGGTAAGCTGAAAACCATAAGAGTCGAGAGTGGAGTGCTGAAAACCATACTGCGCAGATGGTTGAGATGTTCCCTGTGAGGATACGGATTGAGCAGAAGTACACAAGTCATTTGTTCTTCCAAAGTGAAGAACTGAAGAGCTGGCATTGGTGTGTGAATTTGTCTGATGTGTTCAAGCCAGCTGATTGCTGATGCCAACTTGTGTGTAAAAGACATGTTCAGGAGAATGGCGCCCACTGAGTTTGCAGGGATTTTGTGCTGAAAACGGAGTTGGACAATGATCAGGAACACAGTTAACAAGCTGGAGGTACTCACTAACTTCACTGGCAGGAACCTATGATATCACTTTTAGCGGAAAGCTAAAGATGACTTAAACTATAAATGAACAGAATTAAGGTAAAATGCTGCAGATGCCAGAAACCTGAAATATAGAGTGAAAGCTGGAGAAGCTCAGCAAGTCTGGCAGCATCTGTGGAGAGAGAAACAGAGTTAACGCTTTGAGTCTGGTGTGACTCTGAAGTTCTGAAGGAGAGTCACACTGGACTCAAAACGTTCACTCTGTTTCTCTCACCCCAGACCTGTCGAGTTTCTCCAGAATTCTCAGTGTATGTTATAAACAAAGTGAGTTGGGGTATTAATGAGTCTTTTTTTTCCCCACGGTTGGGGAATCGAAGAATAGAGGGCATCAATTTAAAGTTAGAGGGGAAAGAATAAAAGGGAACCTGAGGGGCAACTTTTTTACACAGATAATTTACGCATGCATATGGAATGATCTGCCAGCGGAAGTGGTTGATGCAGGTATATTAACAACATTTAAAAGGCATTTGGACAATACATGGAAAGGAAAGGATTAGAAAGATATGGGCCAAGTGCAGGGAAATGGGGTTAGCATGGACAGACATTTTGGTTGGCATTGACCAGTTTGGGCAGAAGGGGCCTGTCTTCATGCTGTAAGACTCTATGACTCGCTAAATACATGGAATAAGGTAGTTACCACTAAGGTTCTCTCAAAGAAAGTTCAGATAAAAGGTCACTGGACTTAAAAAGTTAACTCTGCTTTTTCTCCAATGATGCTGCCAAACCTGCTGAGTTTCTCCAGCAACTTCTGCTTTTGTTTTGGATCTCCAGCAACAGCAGTTCTTGGTTTTATTTGCTCGAAACTTGGAAGACTGTGCAGTTGCAACAAAAATTAGAGCGAATGCTGATTGCCTCTCGGAGGCTGTGTAAGGCTGAGGGGGAAAATTGCAAAACAGTCTTTGATAATTTTTGTAATTTTTTATTCCCTGTATTTTCTCAAGTTTCTCACTATTGCTCACACAACACCAGGACAGAAGAACCCTGTGCCACATTTCTTTTGAGCCATGGTTAGGTGTTCCCTTTCAGTAATATACAGAAAATCCAAGGGATTTTTGGTCCGTCTCAGAGCTGACTGCACACCGCTCAGATATTATTTCAGAAAGAGGTATCACACACGCAGCAGGAATTCTTATCCCAAGGAATTATAATCAATATGACCTTTTCAAATTGATTTTTTCTTCTGGTGATAACTTGTGTAAGTTTCCATTCACATATCACCCTTGTGCTCAATGGCCTACAAACAGTCACAGAGTCATAGAGAAGTACAGCATGGAAACAGACCCTTCAGTCAAACTCCTCCATGTCTGACCAGATATCCTAACCTAACCCACTCCCATTTGCCAGCACTAGGCCCATATTCCTCCAAACCCTTCCTATTCATATACCCATCCATGTGCCTTTTAAATGTTGCAATTGTCCCAGCCTCCACCACTTCCTCTGGTGGCTCATTCCATACACATACCACCCTCTGTATGAAAAAGTTGCCCATCAGGTCTCTTTATCCATTAACAATTCCAAACTCCTCATCCTTGACTCTTTTTGCCTCACTACTGGTTCCTGAAGCTAGCTTAGTACTAAGTCCCAGAACTCTTCCTCTCAACCTCGACATCTCTCTTCTTCTTTCAAAGACATTTCTTAATGTCTTGGATTTTGGTTGAGCTTTTCATCATTGATCCAGAGGTCTCATTCTCTGTCTTTCTTTTTCTAGTTGCCCCACAGTCCTGCGTACCATCAATGGTTTGTCCATCTTCACAGCCAATTGGAAACAGAATCAATTCCTTTTGAGATGGAAACCTGTCACCTTTACCCAGTCTGGCCTTCATGTAACTTCAGATGAAGAGCAATGGGATTCACTCTTAATGCCCTCTCAAATGGCCTAGCAAGCCATCAGTACCAAAACTGTGTCTTCGAGTCATAGGGTCACAGAGATATACATTACGAAAACAAATCCTTCAGTCCAATTTATCCACGCTGACCAGATATCCCAATCTAGTCTGGTCCCACTTGGCCCATATCCCTCCAAACTCTTCCCATTCATAAACCCATCCAGATGCCTTTTAAAAGCTGCAATTGTACTAGCCTCCACCACTTCCTCTGGCAGCTCATTCCATACATGCACCACCCTCTGCATGAAAAAGTTGCCCCATAGGTCTCTTTTACCCCCCTCACCCTAAATCTGTGCCCTCCAGTTCTAGACATCCCCTGCCCCGGGGAAAAGACTTTGTCTATTTATCCTACCCATACCTTTCATGCTTTTATAAACCTCTATAAGGTCACCACTCAGCAACCGATGCTTCAGAGAAAACAGCCCCAGCCAGTTCAGCCTCTCCCGATAGCTCACACACTCCAACCCTGACAACATCCTTATAAATCTTTTCTGAACCCTTTCAAGTTGCACAACATCCTTCTGATAGGAAGGAGACCAGAATTGCATGCAATATTCCAACAGTGGCCTAACCAATGTCCTGTACAACTACAACATGACCTCCCAACTCCTGTACTCAATACTCTAACCAATAATGGAAAGCATACCAAACACCTTCTTCACTATCTTATCTGCCTGCGACTCCACTTTCAAGGAGATATGAACCAGCACTCCAAGGTCTCTTTGTTCAGCAGCACTCCCTAGGACCTGACCATTAAAGTGCATAAGTCCTGCTAAGGTTTGCTTTCCAAAAATGCAGCACCTCACATTTATCTAAATTAAACTCCGTCTGCCACTTCTCAGCCCATTGGCCCATCTGATCAAGATCCCGTTGTAATCAGAGATAACCTTCTTCACTGTCCACCACACCTCCAAATTTGGTGTCATCTGCAAACTTACTAACTGTACCTCCTATGTTCACATCCAAATCACTTATATAAATGACGAAAAGCAGTGGACCCAGCACCGATCCTTGAGGCATGTCCCAGATCTCCAGTCTGAAAATTAACCCTCCATCACCACCCACTGTCTTCTACCTTTGAGCCAGTTCTGTATCCAAATGGCTAATTCTCCACGTATTCCATGTGATCTAACCTTGCTAATCAGTCTCCCATGGGGAACTCGTTGAATGCCTTACTGAAGCCCATATAGATCATGTCCACCACTCTGCCCTCAGCAATCCTCTTTGTTACTTCTTCAAAAAACTCAATCAAGTTCAGGAGACATGATTTCCCACGCACAAAGCCATGTTGACTATCCCTAATCAGTCCCTGCCTTTCCAAATACATGTATATCCTTCCCTCAGGATTCCCTCCAACAACTGGCCCACCACCAACGTCAGGCTCACTGGTCTATACTTCCCTGGCTTGTCCTTACCACCTTTCTTAAACAGTGACACCACGTTAGCCAATCTCCAGTCTTTTGGCAACTCACCTGTGACTATCGATGATACAAATATCTCAGCAAGGGGCCCAGCAATCACTTCACTAGCTTCCCACAGAGTTCTAGGGTACACCTGATCAGGTCCTGGAGATTTATCCACCGTTATGTGTTTGAAGACACCCAGCACATCCTCCTCTGTAATATGGACATTCTTCCAGATGACACCATCTATTTCCCTACAGTCTATATCTTCCATGTCCTTCTCCACAGTAAACGCTAATGTAAAACACTTGTACCCATGTCTTCACTAAAAAGGAATGAAAATGGATAGACCAGTCAGCATTGACCTGGACACAAGAAGCAACATCAAACTGAGGCTCATCAACCCTGAAAGGTCCTCCTTGCTGACAACAGGGGAGAGTTTGTCCCAAAACTGGGACAGCATTCTCACAGATGAGTTAACAACAACCTGAAAGAGTTGTGGAATTGTCTCTTACAAGCGATGGCCAAGGCACCACCTTCACCATCCATAAACATATCCTGATCCACCAGCAGGATAGACTCAGGTGGTGGCACACTGAGATACAGTTGACAGGGAGCTCTCGGCGTCTTTAGCATTGACTCCGGACTCCATGAAATCTCATGGCATCAGGAGCATGATTACTGATTACTATATATCATCCTCCCTTGACTGATGAATCAGTACTCCTCCGTATCGAACAACACTAGGAGGAAGCACCGAGAGTTGCAAGGGTGAAAAATGTACTCTGGGTGGGGGATTTCAAAGTCTGCCACCAATCGTGCCTTGACAGTAGCATGACTAATCAAGCTGGCCAGGTCCTAAAGGACATCATTGCTCGACTGGGGAGCGAACCAACAAGAGGGAAAATATTCTTTACCAATCAAACTGTCATAATTTCATAGGATTAACCCCATATAGTCCTAGTGGGAATAACATCCCATCTTCACATTGAGGATTCCCTCCATCCTGTCATGAGACACTGCACCATGATAGATTTGAACAGATCTAGACATCCATGAAGCTGTTTCAGCACAGATACAATGTGGAAATTGCACACTAAAAGCAGGACAAATCTAACGACCCATCCATCGGTCTACTCTTGCTCATCAGTAAAGTGATGGAAGGTGTCACCAACAGGGCTATCAATCAGCACCTGCTCAGCAATAATCTGCTCAGTGACACCCATTCAGATTCCACCAGGGCCAACCAGCTTTGGACCTGATGATAGTGGAAAGACTGTACCTTTTTTTGTATTTTTGAGTATGGACTGAAATGGGAGGAAGGACTATTCTAAGGGGTTAAGGAAAAGATTACTGTACCCAATGATACTCATTGCAAGTGCTGTTTACACTGCTGCTTGATCAGTTAATGATGGATGATGAACTGGGGCTGGGGGCTGTGTATGAATGGAGATTCAGATGGCAACAAGAAGCTGATTGATCTGGAGAAAGGTGATGCCAGTGATGAAGGTCTTATGCCTGCCAACAACTTGGTGATTGGCTCCCTGGTAGCTGAACAGCTTGTGAGTGTGAAGGTTTGGTGAGAAACATCATACCGGTGTCTTTTTTCCTGCTGTAGTAAACACCTGAAGCCTAAAGGAAACTAATTTATTTTCCCTCAGTTGCTGTCATCTGTGAGTTTTAACCAGTAAAGCAGTGATTTTATAACCTGTCTACCAGTCACCCTGTGCCTCCTACAAACAAGTGAAAGTACCCAGAGAAGGACGATCGTGGAGCAGCAAACCAAAGGATCATCTCAGTAAACCTTATGAACATTGAACTGCCTTTCCAGGCTTTCTGTCCAAGTTGAATTGTTTAATACTAATACCAGCACACCACAACAGTGAGGCGTAATCACATTCACAGTCCAAGTGTGGACAAAAGAGTTGACTGGAGGTGACAGTAATGGCCCTTGACCATAAGCTGCATTTGACAGAGTGTGGCATTGAGGAGTTTAACAAAAAATGAATAAATGAAAATCAGGGCAAATCTCTGATGGCACACAGGAAGATGCTTGTGGCTCTGGGAGATTGATCATCTCATCTCCTGGACCTTTTTCAGGGTTCCTCAGGATGGTGTCCTAGACCCAACCATCTTTGGCTGTTTCACCAATGACAATCCTGCATTATAAGGTCAGATTGTGCAATCATCAGCAAATATCCACAATGTTCTACAACATTTGCAAGTCCAATGTCCAAATGCAGCATCAACTCGTGTGAGACAATGACTATCACCAACAGGAAAGAATGGAACTATTGCCTCTTAATGTTCAGTGGCTTTACTATTACGGAATTCCCCCACTGATCCTCCAGGGGATTGCCAGTGACCAGAAATTGAAATAGATTAGCCATATAAATTCTGTGACTACAACAATAAATGAGACAGTGGAAATTCTCTGCAGTGTCGTTTACCTCCCGACGCCCACAAGCCTACACCAATAGCAAGGCATAAGTCATGTGAGTAATGGTATATACTCCAAACGTTGAAATGGCACCAAATACACTTAAGGAGCTGGACACCTTCCAGGGGAAAACAACCTCTTTCTTGGCACCTCACCCACCACCTTCAACGTTCATTCCCTTTTCCACGAATATACAATGTAGTTCAGAGGATGCACAGCAACAGCTCACCGAGGTTCCTTCATCAGCACCTTTCAACCACATGACCTTTACTGCTTAGAAAAACAAGGGCAGCAGATATGTGGGAAAACCACCTTCTCCTTCAAGCCCCACACCATCCTGACTTGGAAAGTTATCATTATTTCCACCCTTGTGGCTGATTCAAAATCTTGAAACTCTCTCCTGAATAGTCAAAGGTCTGCAGTGGGTCATGACCACATTCTCCAGGGCAATAAATCTTGGTCATGCCAGAGATACCAACAACGCAAGAAGGAGTCTTGACAATATCCAGAACGGGAAGCAACTCAAAAATAAGTCTGAAAGCAAAGATACATGAATGATGCAGCACATTATGAAAAATGCTGAGGGATGCATTGTAAGATTTATTGATATTTAGATGGAGTGATACCCATATACATGTTAGTGATTAAACCTGCTCTGCAGAAGAACTGTGACCTATGGTTACTCAGTGATAGGTAGTGGGACACCCTTGGGGCTCTCTCTAACCCATATATCCACACCATTCTCTCGCTGCATTGAATCCCATTTGTTAACCTAACCAGTCACTCCTCTGAAAATAATCCAGGCTTTGTGTTTCACAATTCTTATTGCCAATCTATTCCACTTAGCTTCTTTTCTCTGAACTTAACAAATTCAATGTGCAAAGAACATTGTTAGAATCGATGTCATATGGCCTGACCTTGAAATGAAAATAATTTTAAAGAAATGTATAATTTTTCATACTGGAAGTATAAAGAGTTTGCTGTTCCATTACTCAGTGTCTTTCAATAAGCTGAAAGGCACTTAAAATTCAGGACAGCACATTTCACTGAATTTAAATTGTCCATTCAACTTACACATACAGGCAAGCCAACATTATGGTTAAGTTGTGTTTTAGATATTACAGACTGAGGAGTGAGCTCAGAACAGATGGGTAATTCTGGTCAGGACACTGGTGAGAATCTGCTTACTTTTCTTCTCTCCAGTATGTTTGTGAGACATGGGGACAGCTCAGTTTAAAAACACAGTGTTTCTGACAATGTAGCACTCCCTCAGTACAAGGATCAGCCAACAGTTCTGTGCTCAGGTCTCCAGGATGAGATTGCGAATGCACGACCTTCTGACTCAGAGGTGAGAGAGCGACCTACTGAGTCAGGGCAGGCATTGACCCAGCAAACCATCGAGAGACACTTTGTTAATTTGAAGAGCGATGCAGCCTGGGTATGCTTTGCAAAGCGGCAGCTGGGTCTGCTCGTGCAGGGGAGTTGTGAGATGCAGAGTAATTAAACAGTCCCATCAAGGCTCACAGTTTGATAAATTCAATTGCTGATGACTTGGCATAAGTCTTCAATTTGTGAGAATTCCCCGCAGGAGTCAAGATGAATCAGGGACTGCAGTGAGAGTGAGAATCGACGTCTGTCAGACATTGATTCTAAAGTCTCCTCACATTGAAGCTTCAAAAAGTGGCCATTTGGCCCATTATGCCAGTGCTGACTCTGCTGGAGCTATATAACAGGTGTCTGTACACTTTATTCAGAGCAACACATTAAACACAGCCTTCACAGCAATGCACGATCTCGATCAAAGGGGATTGGCCTGGTAACGGGAATCTCAGCGAAATATTTACATTTATCAAAGGTGGCGGAAAGAATTAACTTCTCCGGGTTGTGTAATCAGTCACTGGGGTCAATCAAATTAAGGCTGACATTAAGAAATGGATTGGAAAGATTTTATTTTACATGAGGGATCTCTGGTATACAAAATGCAAAAATGTTTTGGGAACGCAACAAAGATCTTCAAATGGAAAAAGTATGAGGAAATATTTGAAGCAATGGAAGAATACAGGACCACAATGGGTTGCTCCCAAGCCAGTATACATGCAATGGGTCAAATGGTCTCCATCACCACCAGACTGGATGACTGGTGGAGCTCAGCTGAACACTGGGCTGGCTGGTATAAAGCTAGACAAGTAACTATCCCAAGCTCAGCATTTTCTCCCAGTTAGAAACAGGGAGTTGGTAGTGGGCTGGTCATGCATTTAATTCAAGTACAGGTAACTCAGAATAGTTTAAAATTATATAAATTAAAACTGCAACTAATTATAAATGAATATCTCCTTCAACGTTTTGGTTGCAAAGGTATAGATAAATAACTGAGTGTTTAGATTATTTTTGCTTTTGATTTAAGACGAGGAAGGGACAAAGGGAGAGGATGTCTTCATGAAGATACCATGTAGTTGCAAAGCAATGAAAAGGATTGATGAGGGCAGAACGGTGGACATGATCGAGATGAACTTCAGTAAGGCATTCAACAAGGTTCCTCATTGTAGACTGGCAAGTGAGACCAGGTCATATGGACTCGAGGGGGGACTAGTGGCGGCACGGTGGCACAGTGGTTAGCACTGCTGCCTCACAGCGGCAGAGACCCGGGTTCATTTCCCGACTCAGGCGACTGTCCGTATGGAGTTTGCACATTCTCCCCGTGTCTGCGCGGGTTTCCTCCGAGTGCTCTGGTTTCCTCCCACAGTCCAAAGATGTGCGGGTCAGGTGAATTGGCCATGCTAAATTGCCCGTAGTGTTAGATAAGGGGTAAATGTAGGGGTATGGGTGGGTTGCGCTTTGGCGGGTCGGTGTGGACTGGTTGGGCCGAAGGGTCTGTTTCCACACTGTAAGTAATCTAATCTAATCTAACTAGGCATTTGGATAGAGTACTGGCCTGAAGGTAGGAGACAGAGGATGGTGGTGGAGGATTGCTTTTCAGACTGGAGGCCTGTGACCAGTGGAGTGCCACAAGGATAGGTGCTGCGTCCATTACGTTTCCTCATTTACATAAATGACTTCGATGTGAACATCAGAGATATGGTTAGTAAGTTTGCAGATAACACCAAAATTGGAGCTATAGTGGATAGTGAAGAAGGTTATCTTAGAGTACAATGGGACCTTGATTAGATGGGCAAATGGGCTGAGGAATGGCAGATGGAGTTTAATTCAGATAAATATGAGGTGCTCCATTTTGGAAAGGCAAATCAGGGCAGGACTTATATACTTAATGGTAGGGTCCTGGGAGTGTTGCTCAACAATAAGACAGTGGAGGTTCATACTTCCTTGAAAGTAGCATGGCACACAGACAGAATAGTGAAGAAGGCATTTGGTACACTTGCCTTTATTGGTCAGTGCACTGAGTATACGAGATGGGAGATAAGGTTGTGGCTGGATACACAACTGGCTTGATAGAGGGTAATAGGGGAAGGATGTTTGTCAGACTGGAGGCCTCTGACTAGTGGAATGCTTCACAGGTTGGTGCTGGGCCCACTCCTATTTGTTATCTGTATCAATGATTTGGATGAGAATGTACAAGGCATGATTAGTGAGTTTGCAGGTGCAGGTGGTATCGTGGAAGGTTATCACAAAGTGCAGTGGGACCTTGATCAACTGAGGAAGTGGGCAAGAAATAACAAATGGATTCTCATATAGATAAGGGTTTGGAAAGTCAAATCAAGGTAGGAGTTTCATGGTGAATGGTAGGGCCTTAAGGAATGTAGTGCAAACAAGGGGACTTGGGAGTTCAAATGCACAGTTCTTTGAAAGTGGAGTCACAGGTAGACAGGGCAGTGAATAAGGCTTTTGGCACATTGGCCATCATCGGGGCATTGAGTATAAACGTTGGGGAGTTATTTTACAGTTGTACAGAACGTTGGTAAGGCCTCACGTGGAGTATTGCATTCAGTTGTGGTCACCTTGTTATAGGAAGGATGTTATTAAACTGGAAAGAGTGCAGAAGAAATTTACAAGGATCAGCATCCAGGACTCAATGGTTGGAGTTATAGGGAGAGGTTGGACAAGTATGGACTTTTTTCTTCAGAGTGTAGGAGACTGAGGGGGGAGGGTTCTTATACATCTCTATAAGATCATGAGAGGCGTGGATAAGGTGAATGCACTTAGTCTTTTTCCCAGTGTTGGGGAATCAAGGACTCGAGGGCATCAGTTTAAGGTTAGAGGGGAAAGAATAAAAGGGAACCTGAGAGGCAACGTTTTTACACAGAGGGTGGTACGCATATGGAATGAGCTGCCCGTGGAAGTTGAGCTGGGTACATTAACAACATTCAAAAGGCATTTGGACAAATACATGGATAGGAAAAGATTAGAAGGATATTGGCCAAGTGCAGGGAGAGGGGGTTAGCACGGAAGGACGACTTGGTCGGCATGAAGCAGTTTGGACCAAAGGGCCTATCTCCATGACTCTATGACTGTACAGAACATTTATGAGGTCACTATTGAAATACTGCGTTCAATTCTAGTTGTCCCTGCTATAGAAAGGATGTTGTGAAACTTGAAAAGACTCAAAAAGATTTACAAGAATGTTGCCAGGGTTGGGGGGGGTTTGAACTATCAGGAGAGGCTGAATGGGCTGGGGCTGTTTTCCCTGGAGTGTCGGAGGTTATGGGGTGACCTTATAGAAGTTTATAAAATCATGAGAGGCATGGATAGGGTGAATAGACAAGGTCTTTTCTCCAGGGTTGCAGAGTCCAAAACTAGAAGTCATAGGTTTAGGGTGAGAGGGGGAAGATTTAGATTAGATTACTTACAGTGTGGAAACAGGCCCTTCGGCCCAACAAATCCACACCGACCCGCCGAAGCGCAACCCACCCACACCCATTCCCCTACGCTTATCACTGCACCTAACACTACACGCAATTTAGCATGGCCAATTCACCTAACCTGCACATCTTTGGACTGTGGGAGGGAACTCCCGGAGCACCCGGAGGAAACCCACGCAGACACGGGGAGAATGTGCAAACTCCACACAGTCAGTTGCCTGAGGCGGGAATTGAACCCGGGTCTCTGGCGCTGTGAGGCAGCAGTGCTAACCACGGGACCTAAGTGGCAACATTTTCACACAGAGGGTGGTACGTGTAAGGAATAAGCTGCCAGAGGAAGTGGTGGAGGCTGGTTTAAAAGGGATGAGTATATGAATAGGAAGGCTTTAGAGGGATATGGACCAAATGCTAACAAATGGGACGAGGTCAGGTTGAGATTAGATTAGATTAGATTACTTACAGTGTGGAAACAGGCCCTTCAGCCCAACAAGTCCACACCGACCCACCGAAGCGCAACCCACTCATACCCTTACATTTACCTCTTACCTAACACTACGGGCAATTTAGCATGGCCAATTCACCTGACCCGCACATCTTTGGACTGTGGGAGGAAACCGGAGCACCCGGAGGAAACCCACGCAGATACGGGGAGAACGTGCAAACTCCACACAGTCGCCTGAGTCGGGAATTGAACCCGGGTCTCAGGCACTGTGAGGCAGCAGTGCTAACCACTGTGCCACCGTGCCGCCCACAGATATCTGGTCGGCATGGATGAGTTGTACTGCTCCATGACTATAATTCTCCATTTCAAACCAGATTGCTCTATCGTTCCTGTGTGCCTGCGGGAAAACGAAATTAAATTTCAAAATGCTTCACAGCGCCAGGGATCCAGTTCAGTTCCCGCCTCAGGTGACTGTCTGGAGTTTGCACATTCTCCTTGTGTCTGTGCAGGTTTCCTCTGGGTGCTCCAGTTTCCTCCCATAGTGCGAAGATGTGCAGATTAGGGGGATTGGCCATGCTAAATTGCCCATCGTGTCCAGGGACGTACAGGCTAGGTGAGTTAGCCATGGGAAAAGTGGGGATAGGGTGGGGACATGGGTCTGGATGGGATGCTTTTCAGAGGGGCAGTGTAGACTAGTGGCCAAATGGCCTCTTTCCGCACTAGAGGCATTCTACGATTCTACGATTCTGAATTGTAGAAGCTGGAAATCAGAACCACAAAAGAACCATGGTAGGGTCACATCAGCCAATCAGTCAGCTTCTGTAAATCTAGGAAGGAGAGAACGTGTTTATAGCTGTGTTCTATTGAGATTCATTTCAGAATATGCTGGAACAGGTACAAGAATCCAAAGGGACTTCTTCCTATGTATCCTCCAGGTCTTCCACCAGTTGTGATGAAGATTACAAATCGTGAAATGGCTGAAATCTCACCTTTCTCTTAGCCTCTGCTGCCATTGGGCATGCTATGTTCCACCAATTTCATTTTTTCTTTAACCTTAAGTGCTTTTTGTCTCTTATATGACATTCTTTTTCAGAATGTTCTTGCCCTTTCAGAGGGAACATTTACCAAATGACCCAGCAGTACCCCATGATCTCTCTTCATGAGTCATATTGCATGGATTTCATTCCTGTGTTCACAATCGTCTCTGGCATTGGCTTGTCCTACCTCCTCCAACCTTCCAAGATATCTGTACTCCTGTAATTCACACATTTCCGATTTCCATCGCCCCTCCATTGTGCCATTTCTTCAGCTGCCTACGCCCAGAAATAATGTGAAAAAGATTCCTCCCTGTTCCCAGTTATCTCCAGTGTCGAATGCCAACTGATTATGGTATTCTGTTTGACAATTTGCCAACAAATGAGGTAACGGCATGAAAGAAAATACTTTTTTTCCAAGTCTTCAGGTCCGCAGGATTCCACCAGAAGTAAAATAGGAATATTAATATCTGAAGAATCTGACAAAATCAATCTGAAACATGAGTCCTATGTTTCTCTCTCCACAGGTGCCAGTTCTGACCCAGACTGTTCAGGCTTTTCAGACAGGTTAGAGAGAGGAGGCACATTTCTTGCTCTAAAATGTGCGGGCCCTTATTCTTGTCAGAAAGAATATATACATTCGCTGGATATGCCCATTAGCTGTTGCAGGATGTTGTAGACCCACACCCATGTAGTCCAATAGTGACAGTACAGGCTCATATCTTATGACCAAACGGAGAGTATAGGCTCACATTCAGCTCCTAAACTGAGAGTGTAGGCCCATACCCTACTCCCAAAGAGAGTGTAGGCCCATACCCTACTCCCAAATTGAGAGTGTACGACCATGCCGTACTCCCAAAGAGAGTGTAGGCCCATACCCTACTCCCAAATTGAGAGTACAGGCCAATATCTTACTCCCAAACTGAGAGTATAGGCCCATACCCTACTCCCAACTGAGTGTATAGGCTGATACCATACTCCCAAACTGAGAGCACAGGCCCATACCTTACACACAGACTATAAGTATAAGCTGATATCTTACTCCCAAACTGTATGCCCATACACTACTCCCAAACAGAGTGGAGGCCGATATTCCCAAACTGAGAGAGGAGGCCTATACCCTACTCCCAAACTGAGTGTGTAGGCTGATACCTTACTTGAAATTGAGAGTGTAGGCCCACATTCTGTTCACAAACTAAGAGTATAGGATGATACATTGCTCCAAATCTGAGAGTATAGACCCATATCCTCTACCTAAACAAAGTGTAGGCCCAGATCCTGCTCTCAATGTGAGAGTTGAGGTCTAATCATACTTCCAAATTGCGAGAATAGATGGACATTCGACTCCCATAGTATGCCAACTCAGACAACACTGAGTGCAGTTCTGTGCTAAGCTTCGTTTAATTCTTTTCTTTTTCAGCTCTCACAGGTGAAATGGAAGCTTGCCCTTCCAGTGGAAAACACTGGCCTTAATTTAATCGTTGAGCTTGCTACCAGTTGGACCCCACTCACTGCCCTCAGACCCAGCTCAATGTAATTTGATCAGTTGAGGCCAGTTCAGTGGGGCCCAGCTGCCATCCAATCCCCACCCTTATCTTTTCCCCATTGTAAGGGAACCTGATTTTCCTCCTTTCTGATGAGCAAGCACAGATTCAGTCATTCAGTTCAATATATCCTCCCAGCACTGCCCAAGAGCACAAATAAAGAAAATACCAAAAAGGAAAACGAAAACGCATTTCACAGTCTCTGAACACAAGCACAAACTAAAAATCCATTAATGGCACAAAGACGGTGTGAGAGACTGAAGAGAATGAATAGAAACATGAGGGACCTTCAACTTAGAACTTCTCTGAAGAGTAGCGTGTATAGAATGAAGGTCTATACAAAGCCAAGTGCTTAGTTTCTATAGCAACAGTGCCTGAATAGTCATCAACAACAGCATCAGTACCTTGCATACATGAAGCACCAATGATGTGAATAAATTCTCCTGAGAATGGAGACGCAAAGTTGGAGGTGAGGTGCCATTAGGGAGTGACCAAAACTATGGGGAAAAAGATGGATTTCAAAGACAAAGGAGGGGAGTCGAAAGGTAGAAGGGTTTTTTTTAAAGATGGGGGTGGTACCTAGGACAGAATTCCAGTTTGTAAGGCCTAGAATCAAACTGCTTGACAGTGCAGGAAATGTGGCCTGCACAAGTGACTGGAGACAGGGTGATGGAAGGTTTGGTGTAGACAGTGGAAGAGGTTACAGCAATAAGGGCAGCACGGTGGCTCAGTAGTTAGCACTGCTGCCTTTCAGTGCCAGGGACACGGATATGAATCCAATCTTGAACGGCTGACTGTGGAGAGTTTGCACAATCTCTCTGGTTCTGCACGGATTTCTTCCGGGTGCTCCGGTTTCCTCCCACAGTCCAAAGATGTGCAAGTTAGGGTGGATTGGCAATGGAAAATGTGGGGTTCCAGGGATAGGGCAGCAGGGTGAGTCAGTGTGGACTTGTTGGACCGAACGGCCTGTATCCACACTCTAGGGATTCTAAAACAAAAAGGAAATCTGGAAAGGTACAATACATAGGTGTTTCAGCCCATCATACTTCTGTTAACTCATTATAAACGACATACACTTTCCCTTCAGCCCTGTAATCTGTTCCTTTCCAAGTGAAGTAACAAGTTTATGGAGGAATTCATAAGGAAGAATGACTAAATTTGTGATTCTTGTGGAGTCAGAATAAACATGGGTGAGAGGAGATATGTTGAGAGAGTTTGACATAGGACAGGATGGTGTCTCGGAGTAGCTGAAGAATTTACACCTTCTGACTATCCACAGCTCTTTCTATCTTTATGGCACCATCTGTTTGAACAAGCCTGTGATTCACCTTACAGAATAGCTCTTCCCATCTTTGACTCAATGTTCATTCCTGGTGGAACATCCTTCATCACCTCTTTCCAAAGAAATGCAAGATAAATGCAGGTTGCTGATGATGATCATTTAAGTAAGCCTTAGAAATAAGGAGGATTAAGGATAGAGTCAAAGTTCTCCATTTAATATTGGGAAGCTGACACACCTGGTTCAACATGCCCAGGGTGAATCTAGAATTATGTTAATAATTAGTTTCAAAGATACGAAGGAATGGATGCTTATCCTCAGAATGAATCAAACCATAATTCTCACAGTTATTGTCAGCTATTCAACTCTTTCTATTCCTTTTGTGATCTTTTCCTTTATAATATTCAGATATCAATCCCATTTACTGTTGACTTCCAGATGTCACAGGTCATATAATAAGTGGGGTCCGCTCTAAGGTGGGGACTGCTCCAAGCTGGGACCAACACTGAGCTGAGGCTTGCTCCAAGCTGAGGCCAACTCTGAGCTGGGGCTTGCTCCAAGCTGAGGCCAACTCTGAGCTGGGGCTTGCTCCAAGCTGATGTCATTATCTTCACAGCAAAGAAAGTACAAGGCCACTGAGAAATTAAAGAGAGGATTTGGAAGCAAACAGAGCATCCCGTAAATTGACTGCCTGTATGTAAATAGGTGCAGTTGCATCTATATGCGTCCAGATATCATTACTCATAATTAATGAGTAATATATAGGATGTAACAAATTCAATAGTTTTCCATTTGATGCCATTGATGTCTATGTGTAAAGGTAGTGTGTTCCAGTAATGGAAGAGTCTGTGCTTGCATAGTGTGAGTTTAGTAGTCATCTTATGTTGCCAAACCTCCCTTCAATATACCAATTCCAGTCTGTAACTCACTCCCAGGTATCTGGTTTTCCATATAAAACCACTCACCCATTTATTAGATTTCAGCCTATAGCTCACTTGCAAGTACCTTATATTCTATGCGTAAACCATCCCAAACCCCTTGATTAGATTTCAGTCTGTAACTCACTCCCAAGTATCTGTTATTCATCATATAAACCACCTAAAAGTCTCAATTAGATTCCAGTCTGTAACTCACTCCTGGGTACCTGTTATTCTGTATATAAACCAGTACAAACCCTTCTATTAAATTGCAATCTATAACTCACTCCACGGTATCTGTTATTTTAAGTATAAACCATCCAGAATACTTTGAGTTGATTCCAATCTGTGAGTCACTCCCACATATCTGTTATTCTCTCCATAAACCCACCAAATTCCTCAATGACAATCCAGTTTGTAACTCACCCTGAGTATCTGTTATTACATATATAACCCACCTAAAACACAGCTTATAACTCAACTATTGCTCCCTCCCAAATTAATGGGTGAAGCATCCCATCTTTCAACAGTGCAGGCTAAGAGATGCGTAGGACCAGATTTAAACCATTTCAAAACAAGCCCATTGGATTACAATTTTGATTGACATTAGCAGTAATCCTGTAAATCTTGGAAACATCAGCAGGTAACAATTGGTTGTGAGTAGGATACTGATCAGCACATTCCACAACTAGGAGGATACCCATATTGAGATTTCCTGATGCTATAGCTGGTACTTCTGTAGATTGTCCTCTTGGTCAGCAAGAGGACAGAGAATTGAAAACACAAACTTTCATGCTCACAGACCTTCGGTTAATGCAATACTCAATTCTCCATCAGACAATCCATTAGAAGACATATCACTAACATAAATTGCCTGCTGCTGTCTTATTCAAACAATGACAACCACTTTGATGTTCAACCAGTCTCCTACAGACAACAGCTCCAACCACAACGAGCTAACAAATAGCTGGGAAGACACACAAGTGGTTCAAAGGAATGAAACCCTTTTTCCTACCTTGAGCTTGGGAAATGCTTGGTTGCCACCAAATTACCAGCACGATGATGAGCAGCCAGAGAGACAGACCCCGCACTCTCCTCCGATTCATCGCCTTCCGACGAAACTGAAGGAGCAAGCAGAGGAATAGAGCGACGTTAAATTGAGGCTTACCAGAATAGAACCTGGCTGTGGCACCCAGTCAATGGAAAATGCAGCTGAAGTCATTGGCAAAATGGGATTGAGCACAATTGTTCTTTTATAACAACGCAGGAACAATGGGCCAACTGGGCTCTCCTACCATGACAGTGCATATTCTAAAAGTGAACTCCTCTCAGATACATCATCCAGCAACCCGGGAAGGAGAAGATCAATGTGAAGGGTGAAAGCAGAAGTATTCATTGCTCCATTTCACATACTATGTTGTCCTGATTTTTCAAACTTTATTTCAGCTTTCTATTCCTGGCTTGGTTTATTAAAACTATTACTAACAGACTAAACAAATTCGACAGATCCGTGTGACAGAAATGAAGTTAACTGCAGTGGTGATTATCTGTAAGCAGGTAAATACTAAGTCCCATTTCTGCTAAATGAGCACTTAGAGGTAGATAAGTCACTGCACAGAGATAGCCTTCAATTTAACACATATACATTCTCTTGTTGATCAGTCAATGAGTGTTTCACCCTCTGTAATTTTACAGCATCTTCGGCTTCAGTTTTCTGCCTGAAGGTTGGTGCAACAGAGCTGCCACATCGACCATGATGTGGAGGAGCCAGTGTTGGACTGGGGTGGACAAAATCAGAAGTTACACAACACCAGGTTACAGTCCAACAACTTTATTTAAAACCACAAGCTTTCAGAACGCTGCTCCTTCATAAGGCGGGTTCGCCTGGCGAAGGATAGTGCTCCAAAAGCTTGTGACTTTGTTGGTCTATAAACTGGTGTTGTATGACTTTTAACCACATCTATCATGGGAAGGGCAAGATTGCAAGTGTTGAATCTATCCCAGCTTGAAAGGGGACAGAATTTCCAATTGCCTCAACAATCTGACCCATACCAGCCATCTCATCAACTGAACCAACACCCCCAGCATACAAACCAGAGAAAAATCCTAACATCGGAACTCCAAGGTATCTGTAATATTCATAGCTGCTGCTGATCCAGAACACCTAACCCACAGATTAACATACGATTGACCCACTGAGACACCCTCAGGACTTTAAAGTGCATATCTGTTTGTCTTCCCTTTCGTATTTGACACTATCCTCTTTTTGACGTTGTACCCGTGTTTGTAATTAGATTAGATTAGACTTACAGTGTGGAAACAGGCCCTTCGGCCCAACAAGTCCACACCGACCCGCCGAAGCACACCCACCAATACCCCTACATTTACCCCTTACCTAACACTACGGACAATTTAGCATGGCCAATTCACCTGACCCGCACATCTTTGGACTGTGGGAGGAAACCGGAGCACCCGGAGGAAACTCACGCAGACACGGGGAGAATGTGCAAACTCCACACAGTCAGTCGCCTGAGGCGGGAATTGAACCCGGGTCTCAGACGCTGTGAGGCAGCAGTGCTAACCACTGTGCCACCGTGCATGTGTTTGTGATGTTGCCTCTTTATTATCTTTCGGAAAGTTAATACATAATAAAATTCATGTTCTGCTCCTTCAGCATTTGTATTTGTCTCCTTATTTGATTTCAGTGAACTAATTAACTACATTTTAATTGAAGTGAGGTATAGCTGTTTGTCTGAAACATAATTAAACGTTTGTTGCAACCAACCAAGGGGATTGATGGGAGGGTGTAGATTCACCCCCTTTGCCTGATTGTTGCAATATAAGCCTCTCAAACCCCTCAATTAGATTCCAACCTGCAACTCACTCCCTGGGGGAGGGGGGGAGGGGTGCTATCTGTTATCACCTTGTAAAGCTATTCACTGACAAAAAAACAATCATGTGCCATCAAATCAAGGAAACAGATAATCCACAAAAATGGGACTCCTCTTCTACAAACAGTAACTGATGCTCAATTGATTGTTAACTTTAAAGCTGAGATGGAGGACTTTCTTTGATGGACAGGAGCATTGAGAGACAGGGGCAAGGGTTGGTGCATGGAGTCAGATCGCATAAAAGGCACGATCTCATTAATTGATGGAACCATTTTCAGTGTTTGAGTCCCCTTCCTGCATTCCCAGCTTCACTTTCAATTGCTAAAGACTCCAGGACAATTCTTCAGGGTGGGCAACCCTATTACCGCACCTTCGACAATCCCAAAAGAGCAGGAAAACACACAGCAATGTTGTGTGAATATGAATGTTAGGAGAAGGAGTAGCACTTGGCCCTTTGAGCTTACTCCATCATTCAATAACATCATGGCAGATCTGATAGTGATGGGATAAATGATTATAAAGCTTGCTGTTTGTAGGATAATTGTTCCAGTCATGGGGCAGAAGTCATAGAGATGTACAGGATGGAAACAGACCCTTCAGTCCAACCTGTCCATGCCGACCAGATATCCCAACCCAATCTAGTCCCACCTGCCAGCACCCGGCCCACATCCCTCCAAACCCTTCCTGTTCATATACCCATCCAAATGCCTCTTAAATGATGCAATTGTACCAGCCTCCACCACATCCTCAGGCAGCTCATTCCATACACGTACCACCCTCTGTGTGAAAACGTTGTCCCATAGGTCTCTTTTATATCTTTCACCTCTCACCCTAAACCTATGCCATCTAGTTCTGGACTCCCCCATCCCAGGGAAATGACTTTGCCTATTTACCCTATCCATGCCCCCCATAATTTTGTAAACCTCTATAAGGTAATCCCTCATCCTCCAGCCTGTTCAGCCTCTCCCTATAGCTCAAATCCTCCAACCCTGGCAACATCCTTGTAAATCTTTTCTGAACCGTTTCAAGTTTCACAACATCTTTCTGATAGGAAGGAGACCAGAATTGCATGCAATATTTCAACAGTGGCTTAACCAATGTCCTGTACAGCTGCAACATGACCTCCCAACTCTTGTACTCAACATTCTGACCAATAAAGGAAAGAATACCAAATGCCTTCTTCACTATCTTATCTACCTGCGACTCCACTTTCAAGGAGCTAAGAACGTACACTCCAAGGTCTCTTTGTTCAGTAGCACTCCTTAGGGCCTTACCATTAAGTGTATAAGTCCTGCTAAGACTTGCTTTCCCAAAATGCAGCACCTCGTATTTATCTGAATTAAACTCCATCTGCCACTTCTCAGCCCACTGGCCCGTCTGGTCAAGATCCTGTTGTAATCTGAGGTAACCCCTCTTCACTGTCCACTACACCTCCAATTTTGGTGTCATCTGCAAACTTACTAACTGTACCTCTTATGCTCACATCCAAGTCATTTATGTAAATGACAAAAAGTAGAGGACCCAGCACCGATCCTTGTGGCACTCCACTGGTCACAGGTGTCCAGTCTGAAAAACAACTCTCCAACACTACCCTCTGTGTTCTACCTTTGAGCCAGTTCTGTATCCAAATGGCTAGTTCTCCCTGTATTCTGTGAGATCTCACCTTGCTAACCCCCAGTCTCCCATGGGGAACCTTGTCGAACGCCTTACTGAAGTCCATATAGATCATATCTAACGCTCTGCTCTCATCAATCCTCTTTGTTACTTCGTCAAAAAACTCAATCAAGTTTGTGAGATGTGGTTTCCCACGCACAAAGCCATGTTGACTATCCCTACTCAGTCCTTGCCTTTCCAAATACACACACATCCTGTCCCTCAGAATTCCCTTCAACAACCTGTCCACCATCGACGTCAGGCTCACCAGTCTATAGTTCTCTGGCTTGTCCTTACCGCCCTTCTTAAACAGTGGCACCACGTTAGCCAGTCTTTCAGCACCTCACCTGTGACTATTGATGATAAAATAAGAATGCCCACAGTGCAGATGGAGGCCATTTGGCCCATCAAGTCAGCACTGACAGTCTGAAAAGCATCTGGCCCAGACCCACTCCATTCCTGTAACCCCAAATTTAATGGCTAATCTACCTACCCTTCACATTTCTGGACTGTGGGAGGAAATCAGAACAACTGGAGGAAACCCATACAGATACGGGGAGAATGTGCCGACTCCACATAGTCACCGGAGGGTGGAATGGAACCTGGGTTTCTAAAATTGTGATGCAACAATGATAAGCACTCAGCCACTGTGCTGTGATATTCCCCTCCACTGGATTTAGCCCAGATTATATTGCTGCATCTCCAAAGTGGGCTTCTCCTTGCAACTGCCTGAATTTGAGGTAAGTTTTATCAAGTTGAAGTGTGGCTGACACAGTTGGAAAATGTGGAAACAGCTGGGGTTAGGAGTGTTTGTAGGGTATTCGGGATCTGGCGAGGTTTACATTCCTAGAGAGTCCTTTTTTAAAAAGGGATACAGTTTCCACTTCTACTTTTGGGAGATTTTTCGATGGCGAAATAATTACTCATCAACTTTCAACAACAATTTAATGTAATGAAACATCTACGATGCATTACAGGAGTAATAGGAAAACAAAATGTGGCACGCAGCGTAGTATTTTGATGAACAGAGAGCACAAAAGGAAATTAATAAATCCAATCTGGTGGACATTACAGAGATGTGAATGCAAGATGACATGGATTGTGAACTGAATCTTGAAAGACGCAGGACATTGAGGAATGATGGGAAACGAGGAGAAGGTAGAGGGATAGCTTTATTACTTTTTGAATCACGGAGTCATCTAGCATGGAAACAGGTGCTTTGGTCCAACCAGTCCATGTTGACCAATCCCAACCAATCCCAAACTAAACTAGTCTCACCTGTATCCCTCCAAAGCTTTCCTATTTGTATACTTATCTAAGTATCTTTTAAATGTTGTAACTGTACCCGCATCCACCACTTCCTCAGGAAGTTCATTCCACACATGAACCACCCTCTGTGCAAGAAAATAGCCTCTCATGTATTGTTTAAATCCCTTACCCCTCACTTTAAAAATGTGCTCCCTAGTTTTGAAATCCCCCCACCCAAGGGAAAAAATACCATCATTAACTGTACCTATACCCCTCGTGATTTTGTAAACCTCTGTCAGATCCTCTCTCAACCTCCTACACTCCAATGAAAATAGTCCCAGCCTAACCGGCCTTTCTTTCTAACTCAAACCTTCCATACCCAGCAACATCCTGGTAATTCTCTTCTGAACCCGCTCCAGCTTAATAAATATCCTTCCTTTGACAAGGCAACCAGAACTGGACATAAATCGCATTTGCACAATAGAAATGGACAACCTAAGTTCAGAAACGCAGGATGCAGAAGCAGATTGGGTAGAGCTAAGAAATGAAAGAAGTAAGAAGTTGCTTGTTGGAGTGGTGCACAGGCTCCATACTAGTAACCACTGAATGGGGTGGAATGTAAGGTAGAAGTAATGAGACCTTGCCAGAAAGCAACGACGATAGATTTGAGTCTACATATGGATTGAAACCATCAGATGAGCAAATGTAATTGAGATGAAGTGATCATAGAATGTTTTCAGGACTTTTTTTTCAGAACAGTGCATTCTGGAGCCAATCAGGGAACAGGCTATATTAGAACAAAGAATAATACAACTCAGGAACAGACCCTTAGCCCTCCAAGCCTGAGCTGACACATTTTGCCCTTCCATACTAAAACTGCCTTCACTTACAGGATCTTATCCCTCTATTCACTTCCTCTTCATGTCTTTGTCTCAAAGCTTCTTGAAAGCTGCTTCCACCACCTCCTCTGGCAGCGCGTTCCAGGCACTCACCACATTTTATGTGATAAACATGCCTCGCACATCTCTTTTAAACTTTCCCCCTCGCACCTTGAACATGTGTCCTCTAATAATTGACCCTCCACCCTGGGAAAAAGCCTCATACCTTACATTCTATCCATGGCATTCACAATCTTTCAACTTCTATCAGGTCACCCCTCAACCTCTTGCGTTCCAGTGAAAACAAATCCAGTCTATCCAACCTTTCTCCATAGCTAAATTCCCCCATAACAGGCAACATCCTGGGCAAATCGTTTCTGTCCCCTCTCCAAAGCGTCCACATCCTTCTGGTAGTGTAGCGACCAGAATTGTACACAATATTCTAAGTATGGCCTAACTAAAGTTCTATAAAGCTGCAGCATAACATGTCTATCCTTATACTCCATGCCTCTTCCAATGAAGGCAAGCATGCCATGAGCCTTTTTTACTCCCTTATTTACCTGCGCTGCAACCTTCCATGATCTGTGCACCTGGTCACCCAGATCCTTCTGCATATCAATACTCCTAAGGGTTCTGCCTTCACTGTATAATTTCCACCTGTACTTGACCTTCCAAAATGCATCACCTCACATTTATCTGAATTAAACTCCATTTGCCATTTTTCCACCCATGCCTCAAATGATCTATATATTGTGCAATGAGATAGGATTAAATAAGCATCTCATTGTGAGATGGCCTGCTGTAGCAGTGACCATAATATTACTGGATCTTACTTTCAGTTTGAGGGAGAGAGGAATTGTTTCTCAAAATAAATTAATTCTCAAATTAAATAATCAAGATGATTATTTAAAAATTAAATAAAGGAAATGATGAGGGCATTGATTAGATGAGATTATATTCCTTACGGTGTGGAAACAGGCCCTTCAGCCTGACCAGTCCACACCGACCCTCCGAAGAGTAACCCACCCAGAACCATTTTGATCCTAACACTAACACTAGTGGGTAATTTAGCATGGCCAATTCACCTGACCTGCACATCTTTGGATTATGGGAGGAAACTGGAGCACCCGGAGGAAACCCACGCAGACACGGGGAGAATGTGCAAATTCCCCACAGACAGTCACCCGAGGCTAGAATCAAACCTGGTGCTGTGAGGCAGCAGTGCTACCGTACTGTCTCCATCCTCTCCTGCCCCATTCGCCTGTCCTCTTTTGCCCTGAAAGGATAGGTCAATAGAGTTGTAGTATCAGCCATTTAAGGGGACATTTCTTAACATATAGATTCCCAACGATTAAGAAAAATTCTAAAGGATCTATGGCTAACTAAAAAATGTTAAAGATAGTAAAAAACTTAAACAAAAAAAAAACAAATAAGTTAAAACAGACAGGTGGCAGATCAGAAGATTGAATAGAATATAAAATGCAGCAAAAAATGATCAAAAGAATAATAAGGAGGAGAAATTAGAGTCCAAGAGTAAACTAGCCAGAAACAAAAAAAAGACAGAGTTTCTGTAAATATTTTAAAAAGATAAAAAAGATAACTGAGTGAATGGTGGTCATGCAGAAAGTGAAACTGGAGGATGAAGAATGGAAAATAAGGAAATGGCAGTAACTTCATGATGGATGATACAAGTAACATCCTCGAAGCAGCAATAAATGACAAAATGGAAGGGTAAGAAATATCTAAATTACCAGAGGTGCTAAATAAATCTTTGGGCTGACAATTGCCCAGATGCTGATGGACTTTTCCTAAGGTCTTAAAATCTTCTAAGGCTGACTTGATTAGGAAACTGAATGACACTGCCAGCCAGTCGGTTTAATGTCTATGGCATTCACAATCTTATAAACTTCTATCAGGTCACCCCTCAACCTCAGGAGGAAAATGTTAGAAAGGCATTTGGATACATCCAAGATAATCAAACAAGGTCAACATGGTTTCGTGACAGAGAGATTATGCTTGACCAATCTGTTGGAGCTCTTTGTGAAGGTCGCAGATGTGGATAAAGGAGAACTGGTAGATCTATTGTACTCAAGTTTATGGAAGGCATTTCGTAAAAGTGCCACAAAGAAGTTATTGGAAAAAATAAAAACTCGTGGTGTAGAGGTAGGATATCGAGATGGTTGGAAGACTGGCCGGCTAACAGCGAGCAAAGACTTAATATGAAATGGTCCTTTTCAGGTTGGCAAGACATAATGAATAGTGTGCCAAAGGGATTGGTCTCAACAGCTTACTATTTGTATAAATTACATGGATGAAAGGACAGAAGGTATGTTTGCCAAGTTTGCTGGAAGAGAGGTGGGAAAATAATTTGTAAGGACACCATAACGAGGCTACAAAATAGATAGGTTAATTGAGTGATACGGCACAATGTGGAAAAATATTTAATTGTCCATTTTGGCAGGGAGTAATAAAAATGGAAAGATATTATCCAAATCATGAAAGATTGAACAGGGGGTCTGTGTGGCCTCATGTGTAAACACATATGATGAGTGTAACAAATACAGCAAATAATTAGGAAGGCTGACAGAATGATATCATTTATCACAAGGAGAACTGAATACAAAAATAGTAAGGTCATGCTTCCGTTATACAGAACAATGGTGAGACCATATCTGTACATAGTATCGCTCACTTAAGAAAGTATGTAAATGTGTTGCAAGCAGCTCAGAAAACGTTCAGCGGACTAATACCTAAAATGAGAGGGTTGTCTGATGAGGAAAGGTTGGATGGGATTGTATCTTCAGGAGTTTGGAAGTGTAAAAAGTGATTTGATTGAAACATACAAAATCCTGAAGGGTTTGACAGGGTGCATGTGGAGGGGACGTTATCTCTTATGAAAGAATCTCAAACTGGGGATCATTGTTTTAAAATTACAGGTTGTCTATCTAAGACAGAGGGGAGGCAGGATTTCTCCTCCAAGAGGGTGGTGCAAATGTATTTCGAAGAAGGCGGTAGAACCAGAGACCTCGAATATTGTTAAGGCAGAAGTGGACAGATTCTGGTGAAGTAAGTGGTGAAGGGTTATTGAGAGGAGGAGACACTGCAGATTTGAAGTTACAGTCAAGTCAGTGTGATCTCACTGAATGGCAGGGCATGCTTAATGGGCCGAATGCCTACTTCTATTTTTAATTCATACATTCACAAAGACAGATAGTTGGACAAGTGACCAACAACAGCTTGGTCAAAGACTTGACTTTAATGTAGCCTTAAAATGGGAGCAGGAGATGGAGAAATGTATGGAGCAATACAATGGATGACTTGCAAAGGTGTTTAATGTAATGGAGTGAGATTAATATAATTAGCCTAACGAGAAAGCTGTATTTGATAACCTACATACAGATTTAAATAAAATGTGACAGTACATTAGGAAATTGTTTTCCCTCTATTCCTTCATGAGACATAAGCATTGGTGGGAAGGCCCCCATTTTGCCCATCCATTACTGCTCTTGAATTAAGTGGTTTGCAACTCATTTCAGAGGGTAGTCAAGGATCAACCGCGCAAAAGGATAATTGAAAAATGACATCTGAGGCCTGGATGGTTGGTATGCTTGCTTTTATTGGCCAGTGCATTAAGTATAGGAGTTGGGAGCTCATGTTGGGCAGTTCAGGGCATTGGCTAGGCCACTTTTGGAATACTGCATGCAATTCTGGACTCCCTCCTGTCAGAAGGATGTTGTGAAACCTAAAAGGGTTCAGAAAAGATTTCCAAGGATGTTGCCAAGGTAGAAGAGTTTGAGCTATAGGTCAAGGTCAAAAAGGTTGGGGCTATTTTCCCTCGAGCATCAGAGGCCTAGGGATGACTTTATCGAGGGTTATAAAATCATGAGAGGCAAGGATAGAATAAATAGACAAGGTCTTTTCCTCAGAGTGGGGAGTCCAAAACTAGAGAGCATAAGTTTATGCTGAGAGTGGAAAGATTTAAAAAGGGACATAAAGGACAATTTTTTTCACATAGAGGGTGGTGTGTGCATGAAATGAGCTGCCAGAGGAAGTCATGGAGACTGCTATAATGACAACATTTAAAAGCATTTCGATGGGTGTATGAATAGGAAGGGTTGGCAGGAATATGGGCCAAATGCTGGAAAATGGGACTAGATTAATTTAGGACATCTAGTCAGCATGGATGAAGACTCTGTTACCATGCTGTACATCTCTATGGCTCTAAAATGATGCTAAAAAAGCAAGAATGGTAGATTTATTATCTTAGGCAAAGAGTTAATGAATCTTAGCAGGTATGATGCAGATCAGCAACGATCCTATTATGTAGTGGAAGAGGCTTGAGGGGTTGAATGGCTTCCTCCTGTTCCTACATTGGCTTGTTCACCCTCATATACTTGTCACCCAAAAACATGATTTGTTCTTTCCCATCCATTAGTCCAACCTAACCCCAACATTTTCCAACAATTGTCACTCCATCTCTCTGACACCAAGAGGTCTGTTATAGAAAAGTAGGAGGCAACTTGGCCCACTGTGTCTATGCCAGCCCTTCAAAAGAGCTGTCCAATTCATCCCATTCTTCAAAAAAAACCCTCCTGCCCATTCTCCCCCAGGGCCCTGCGTGTTTTCGTCTCTTTGAAAATGCATTTGATTCCCTTTCGGTGATTATTATTGAATCCACATCCACCACCTTTTCAGGCAGGAGCAAGTGAGGACTGCAGATGGTGGAGTCAAGAGTGTGGTGCTGGAAAAGCACAGCAGGTGAGGCCGCATCGAGGAGCAGGAGAATCGACATAAACCCTTCATCAGGAATAAGGTTTGTGGGTTGGGGACTGAGGCATAAATGTGAGCGGGGTGGGGCTGGGGGAAGGGAGCTGAAGGTGGAGGAGGAGGTGATAGGTATGAGAGGAGGGTGGAGTGGATAGATAGGAAAGACGATGGACAGGTCAAGAGGGTTGGAAGCTTGGGACTGGGAAAAGGCGGTGGAGGGAGAGGAAGTGAGGAAAGTGGTGAAATCCACATTAATCCCGCAGTCCGAAACCTCCAAGTCAGCACTGCACTCTTGACCAGTCCATCGTCTTTCCCTTGTATCCGCTCCACCCTCCTCTCTGACCTATCACCTTCACCCAACTATTGCATTCTCAGCTAGCCTTCTCCCCCAGCCCCCCCCCCCCCCGCCCCCCGCAATTATCTCTCAGCAGACTCCCCACCCCGGCCCACAAGCCCCATTCCTGATGAAGAGTTTATTCTCCTGCCCCTCGGATGCTGCCTGATCGGGCACCACACTCTCGACTCTATCAGGCAGAAGGGTGAGTTCGTGTCCAGCTCTACAAAAAGGCTAAACCCTCCCTTTTGATAATGAAAGGGAGTAAAATTCAGCCAAAGGAATCAGAAAATGGTGGGAACGCTCCACTGATTAATGAATGCATTTTGTGGAAAGCAGTGAGGATGAATGACTTCTGATTGATAAAGGTTTCTGCTCAGCTTGTTCACTTGTCACAGCAGGGCACAGATACAGTCCCTGTCTTGCTCTGTTTTGGCAGCTTTTTCTGTTCTTGGGTCAATTGGTGCTTTTGTCTTTATTTACAGCCTTGCCACTTCATGCTGGAGATGTTTCTCCATTCCATTAGCACTCAAATTGACCCTGTCATGAAATGTATTCCCCTTCATCCTGTTGGTCACGAAGGATACATTCTTCCATCTCCCAAAAACACTGTCCATCTGAGCTCTCTTGCTTATTCTCTCTCTCCCTCAAACCTCCCAAACCTGAAACCACACCCTCATTCCAATCCTTAAAGTCCCTCTATCAAACCAAATATGCTTATAAGCTTCACATTCAATGTAAAACTCTGCTGACTGTTTATATTCCAATGGCTTTGTTAGAAACATAGAACTGAGAACAGGACAGGAACAGGCCCTTTGGCCCATCATGTCACTGTTGACCTTGACGCCATTTTAAACTAATCTCATCTGACTGCACATGGTCTGTATCCTCTATTCTCTGCCTGCTCTTATGTCTGTCTAAATACTTCTCTGACATTGTTGTCCTATCTGTTTCAACCATCTCCCCTGACAGTGTTTTCCAGGCACCTTACACCCTCTGTGTAAAAAAAAATCACTTCCCTCTTTTATCTCCTCTAAATTTTTCCCCTCTCATCTTAAATAGACACACTCTCATATTTGGTATTTTCACCCTGGAAAAACTAATCTTACTATCCATCCTATCCTATCCTTGCCTCTTGCAATTTTATATACTTCTAATACGTGACCTCTTAGCCTCCAACACTCGAGCAAAAACAATCCAAATTTGTCCAACATCTCCTTATAACTAAAGCACTCCAGTCCAGGCAACATCCTCGTAAATCTCATTTGCATCCTCTCCAAGACCTCCATATCCTTCCTACAATGTGGTGACCAGAGCGGCCCACAATACTCCAAAAGTGGCCTAACTAAAGTTTGACACAACTGCAATATGACTTGCCAACCTTTAGACTCAAGATTCAACAGGTGAAAGTAAGCATACCATCTGCCTTCTTTACCCATTACCCACGTGTTGCCACTTTCAGGGAGCTTGGGACTCACTCCCCAAGACCCCTTTGTATATCAAGGGTCCTGCCATTTACCTTCCAGAAGGCATCACCTCACATTTCCCACTTGTCCAGATTACTTCACACTTGTCTTTACTAAACTTTACCAATCTGCTGTGACACTTTACTCTCCAAAGTTTCTACTTCTTTTAAAAAAAACCCCTTTTTTCCCAAAATGGACCCTTCTATCTTTGGTTGATCGTGTTGTAAATGGAGATTGGCTATGATGATGATGTGTGGATCTGCAGATAAGATCTAATACCCAAGGCTATCTTCATGGTCTCTATAACAAAGATTATCACAGCAATGTAACCTGTAACTAGTTAGTCACTTGCAAGAAACTGTTAATTGTTCAAAATAACAGCCTCTTAGTGGTATACAAGGAAGTGAGTTTCCATTAAGACAGTGGACCAAGCATGGTGGTCAAACAGGATGGTGGCAGCTGAAGAAGTGTGGACTTGATTTGGCTGCACATATATCTGAATACTTGTTCTCTGACTCCCATTTCTACCATCTGTAACCAACACTTCAGTCATGAACGTACTGGCATTTCATCATTGCTTATCTCTGACTAAAGTGTGTAGAGAAACAATCTCTTTGTGATTATGCTTTGCTGCCTTCTCCCTTGAATCAAACTCAAAAGTTGTAGGAATCCAAGTGGAACAGCTTGAATTTGTAAGAATTGGTCTTGAGCATTCAAAGATTAAGGGGAGTCTGCAGTACTTCCAGCAAATTTAACTTTATAGGGATTTGTATTATTTATACATGGGATGCTGGCATTGATGGCTAGGTCAGCATACATTGCTGGAGATCAGAGTTTAGATTAAATTAGATTAGATTACTTACAGTGTGGAAACAGGCCCTTTGGCCCAACAAGTCCACACCGACCCGCCAAAAGCGCAACCCACCCGGACCTCTTCCCCTACATTTACCCCTGCCCCTAACACTATGGGCAATTTAGCCTGGCCAATTCACCTAACCTAAAAAATCAACGTTTTGGGCCGGAGCCCTTCATCAGGAATGAGACTGGGAACTTCGGGTTGGAGAGATAAATGGGAGGGGATGGGGCTGGGGAGAAGGTAGCTGAGAGTGCAAAAAAGGTGGATGGAGGTGGGGGTAAAGGTGATAGCTTGGAGAGGATCAGTGGGAAGGAGGATTGACGGGTGGGACAGGTTATGAGGGTGGTGCTGAGCTGGAAGGTTAGAACTGGAGTGAGGTGGGGCAAGGGGAAATGAGGAAACTGGTGAAGTCCACATTAATGCCCTGGGGTTGAAGGGTCCTGGAGCGGAAGATAAGGCGTTCTTCCTCAAGGTGTCAGGTGGTGAGGGAGTGGCGGTGGAGGCAGCCCAGGACCAGCATGTCCTTGGCAGAGTGGGAGGGTGAGTTGAAATGTTGGGCCACGGGGTGGTGGGGATGGTTGATGCGGGTGTCCCAGAGATGTTCCCTAAAGCACTCTGTGAGAAGGCGTCCAGTCTCCCCAATGTAGAGGAGACCGCATTGGGAGCAATGGATACAATAAATGACATTGGTGAACGTGCAGGTAAAACTTTGACGGATGTGGAAAGCTCCTTTGGGGCTGAGGACAGAGGAAAGAGGGAGGTGTGGGCGCAGGTTTTGCAATTGCTGCGGTTGCAGGGGAGGGTGGGTTCTTTTGGAGGGGGGGGGTGGTGGACATGACCAGGTTGTCGCAGAGGGAATGGTCTTTGTGGAAGGCGGAAAGGGTGGGGAGGAAAATATATTCCTGGTGGTGGGGTCCGTTTGGAGGTGGCGGAAATGTTGGCAGATGATGCGATTTATGAGGAGGTTCGTAGGGTGGTAGGTGAGGGCTAGGGGGGTTTTGTCCTTGTTGTGGTTGGAGGGGTGCGGTTTGAGGGCAGAAGTGTGGGATGTGGATGAGATGCGTTGGAGGGCAATACACTCTCAACAGCATTCATTGCTCATCAAGGAATTAAAGATTAATCTTCAGGATAAGCAAAACCCAGAGAAGAATCATAAGCGGGGACTAAAACCGTCAAGATTTCCTTTCAATTTTCCATAACGTCTTACTTTATAATTTGTAAGATCATTGAGGGAGGCTTTGCTGTGAGGAGCATTTGGAGATAGAGAGAGATCTGACAAAACTTCCAGCAAACCACCCACCATATCCCCTCCTTCAGGCTGAAAAGTGGTTAATTATTTCTCCTCTCTGTATCTTCGCCCTAAGCCAACGTTGTGCCCACTTTCCCTGGAACTCCCTGGGCTCTGACTTTACTGAGAAGTCCCACCCTGAGGCAGCTCATCAAACCTTTTGTCTGTGTGCATTAGCGCCTCACCAACCCTTTCAGTTACTCGATCCGATGGCATTAAGTCACACTCATCCAAGTGGCTGTTAAATTTTGTCCTGGATTTTCATAACCAAAATACTTTGTGCTTCTGAGGCTAAACTGACTGGCCTACAGTTGTTGTAATTACCCTTCCAATGGTTTCTTTTTAAACAAGTAAGTAAGAGTTACAATTCTCCAGTCCTCTGACACCATCCTGTCCTGAAGGAGTGTTGGTTGAATTCACTTTGGAAGGAGCAACAGGAATAAAGAGTGCTGGGCTAACAGAAAGATTCTTGGTCATGGAGATGAGTAGAGAGATCTCTATGTCCATGTACGTAAATCCCTGAAAGATGCCAACCAGATTAATAGGGTTGTTAGGAGAAAGTGAGGACTGCAGATGCTGGAGATCAGAGCTGAAAGTGTGTTGCTGGAAAAGCGCAGCAGGTCAGGCAGCATCCAAAGAGCAGGAGAGTCGACTTTTTGGGCCTGCGCTCTTCTTCAGGAATGAGGAAAGTGTGTCTCATTCCTGAAGAAGGGCTTAGGCCTGAAATGTCGATTCTTCTGCTCCTTGGATGCTGCCTGACCTGCTGCGCTTTTCCAGCAACACATTTTCAGCTCTGATAGGGTTGTTAAGAAGGCATACGGTGTGTTAGCTTTTATTGGTAGGGGGATTACGTTCTGGAGCCATGAGGTCATGTTGCAGCTGTACAAAACTGTGGTGTGGCTGCACTTGGAGTATTGGATCCAATTCTAGTCACAGCATTATTGGAAGGATGTGGAAGCTTTGAAAAGAGTACAGAGGTGATTTACTAAGATATTGCCTGGTATAGTGGGAAGGGCTGAAAATGTGTTGCTGGTTAAAGCACAGCAGGTCAGGCAGCATCCAAGCAACAGGAAATTCGACGTTTCGGGCCAGAGCCCTTCATCAGGTATAGAGGGAAGGTCTAATGAGGAAAGGCTGAGGGACTTGAGGCTGTTTTCATTAGAGAGGTTGAGAGGTGATTTAATTGAAAGATGTAAGATAATCAGAGGGTTAGATAGGGTAGACAGTGAGATCCTTTTTCCTCAGATGATGATGGCTAGCATGAGGGGACATAGCTTTAAGTTGAGGGGTGATAGATATAGGACAGATGTCACAGGTAGTTTCTTTATTCAGAGAGGAGTAAGGGTGTAGTAGAAGCACTGTCTGCCTCAGTAGTAGCCTCACCAACTTTAAGGGCATTTAAATGGTCATTGGATAAACATATGGATGAAAATGGAACAGTGTAGGATAGACAGGCTTCAGATTGGTTTCACAGGTCAGCGCAACACCAAGGGTCGAAGGGCCTGAACTACACTGTAATGTTCTACGTTCTACAATTTCCAACCTTATTTCCCATAGCTGTCCTCAAATGCATCTCACCCAGTCTGTGACCAAGTTGAGTATAACCAAGTTTTCTTAATATTTCCACTTCCTTAAGTTCTAGCCCTTTCAGTCTCTCAGCTACCCTTTCTTTCACTATGACACCTTCCCCTGGGCAAAACAAACACAAAGTACAGTGGACAGTGTCGAAGTCTTAAGCATTGGTCAATATTGGGATCTGGGGGCGAGTGAGGCCTGCAGATGCTGGAGCTCAGAGACAAAAAATGTGGTGCTGGAACAGCACAGCAGGTCAGGCGGCATCCGAGGAGCAGGAGAATCAATGTTTTGGGATGACCCCTTGTCAGAAATGTGGGGAATGCTGGAATCTGGTTCAATACCAAATTTTTGCACAAAGAATTCGTTTGCACTTATAAAAATACATAAAGACTTGCAATTATACCTCTATCACAACACGCAGCTCAGCATGTCAAATGTTACAGATGGGTTAAGCACTTCAAATCATAGAGATGTACAGCACGGAAACAGACGTTTCGGTCCAACTCATCCATGCCAGATATCTGAACCCATTCTCGTCCCATGTGGCCCATATCCCTCCAAACCCTTCCTATTCATTTAACCATCCAGATGTCTTTTAAATGTTGCAATTGTACCAGCCTCCACCACTTCCTCTGGCAGCTCATTCCATACACGTACCACCCTCTGCATGAAAAACTTGCCTCTTTGGTCTCTTTTATATGTTTCCCCTCTCAACCTAAATCTATGCCTTCTAGTTCTGGATACCCCCACCCCAGAGAAAAAAAAATGTCTATTTATCCTATCCTTACCTTTCATGATTTTATAACATTACCCCTCAGTCTCCGATGCTCCAGGGAAAACAGCCTTAGTCCATTCAACCTCTCCCGAGAGCTCAAATTCTCCAACCCTGGCAACATTCTTGTAAATCTTTTCTGAACCCTTCCAAGTTTCACAACATCCTTCTGATAGGAAGCAGACCAGAATTACACGCAATATTCCAACAGTGGCTTAACCAATGTCCTGTACAGCCACAACATGACCTCCCCACTCCTGTACTCAATATCCTGACCAATAAAGGAAAGCATACCAAACGCCTTCTACACTATCCTATCTACCTGCGACTCCACTTTCAAGGAGCTAAGAACCTGCACTCCAAGGTCTCTTTGTTCAGCAACACTCCTTAGGACCTTACCAGTAAGTCCTGCTAAGATTTGCTTTCCCAAAATGCAGCACCTCCCATTTATCTAAATTAAACTCCATCTGCCACTTCTCAGCCCATTGGCCCATCTGATCTGTCCACTACATCTCCAATTTTGATGTCATCTGTAAACTTACTAATTATACTTCTTATGCTCACGTACAAATCATTTGTATAAATGATGAAAAGTCATGGACCCAGCACTGAACCTTGTGGCATTCCACTGGTCACAGCCTCTAGTCTGAAAACAAACCCTCTGTTCTACCTTTGAGCCAATTCTGTATCCAAATGGCTAGTTTTTATTTTAAGATTAGATTCCCTATGGTGTGGAAACAGGCCCTTCGGCCCAACAAGTCCACACTGGCCCTCCGAAGAGTAAACCACCCAGTCCCATTTCCCTCTCACTAATGCACCTAACACAATGGGCAATTTACCTGATCTGCACATCTTTGGACTGTGGGAGGAAACCGGAGCACCCGAAGGAAACCCACACAGACACAGGGAGAATGTGCAAACTCCACACAAATAGTCACCCGAGGATTCGAACCTGGGATCCTGGCACTGTGAGGCAGCAGTGCTAACCACTGAGCCACATATTCCATAAGATCTAACCATGGCTAATCAGTCTCCCATGGGGAACCTTGTTGAATGCCTTATTGAAGTCCATATGGATCACATCTACTGCTCTGCCCTCATCAATCCTCTTTGTTACTTCTTCAAAAGATTTGATTAAGTTTGTCAGACTTGCTTTCCCACCCACAAAGCCATGTTGACTACCCCTAATCAGTCCTTGCTTTTCCAAATACATGTACATCCTGTCCCTCAGGATTCCCTCCAACAACTTGCCCACCACCGATGTCAAGCTCACCGGTCTATAGTTCCCTGGCTTGTCCTTACCACCCTTCTTAAATAGTGACACCACGTTAGCCAACCTCTTGTCTTCCGGCACCTCACCAGTGACTACCGATGATACAAATATCTCAGTGAGAGTCCCAGCAATCACTTTCCTAGCTTCCCAATGAGTTAGTATCAGACTGTCCCACCTTGTTTGCAGTCGGGTGTGCTGTGAACGGGCTGGCCCATTACACTGATACTGACTCCGGTCTATCTCTAATCTCTAAAACCCTGATCAGGTCCTGAGGATTTATCCACCTTTATGCGTTTCAAGACATCCAGCATTTCTTTCTCTGTAATATGGACATTTTTCAAGATGTCACCATCAATGTCTCTGCATTCTATATTTTCCATGTCCTTTTCCACAGTAAACACTGATGCAAAGTACATGTTTAGTATCTCCCCCATCTCCTGCGGCTCAACACAAAGGCTGCATTGCTGATCTTTGAGGGGCCCTAGTCTCTGCCTAATTACCCTTTTATCCTTAATGTATTTGTAAAAAACCCTTTGGATTCTCCTTTATTCTATTTGCCAAAGCTATTTCATATCCCCTTTTTGCCTTCCTGATTTTCCACTTACGTATACTCCTTATACTCTTCTAAGGAAACATTTGATCTATCCTGTCTATACCTGACATATTCTTCCTTCATTTCGTTAACCAAATCCTCAATTTCTTTAGTCCTCCAGCATTCCCTATACCTACCAGCCTTACCTTTCACCCTAACAGGAATATACTTTCTCTGGACTTTCATTATCTCATTTCTGAAGGCTTCCCATTTTCTATCTGTCCCTTTACCTGCGAACATCTATCCCCAATCAGCTTTTGAAAGTTCTTGCCTCATACCATCAAAATTGGCCTTTCTTCAATTTAGAACTTCAACTTTTTGATCAGGTCCATCCTTTTCCATCACTATTTGAAAACTCATAGAATTATGGTCACTGGCCCCAAAGTGCTCCCTCGCTGTCACCTCAGTCATCTGCCCTGCCTTATTTCCCAAGAGTAGGTCATGTTTTGCACCTTCTCTAGTAGGTACATCCACAGAGTGAATCAGAAAATTTTCTTGTACATGCTTAACAAATTTCTCTCCATCTAAACCCTTAACATTATGGCAGTCTCAGTCTATGTTTGGAAAGTTAAAATCCCCTACCATAACCACCTTACCATTCTTACAGATATAGAACATAGAACATTACAGCGCAGTACAGGCCTTCGGCCCTTGATGTTGCCCCGCACTGTCACACCAATCTGAAGCCCATTCCACCTACACTATTCCACTATGCCTGTCCAATGACAACTTAAATGCACTTAAACTTGGTGAATCTACTAGCGTTGCAGACAAAGCATTCCATATCCTTACTACTTTCTGAGTAAAGAAACTACCTCTGACATCTGTCTTATACCTATCTCCCCTCACTCTAAAGTTGTGTCCCCTCGTGTTTGCCATCCCCATACTTGGAAAAAGGCTCTCCCTGTCCACCCTATCTAACCCTCTGATTATCTTGTATGTCTCTATTAAGTCACCTCTCAAACTTCTTCTCTCTCACGAGAACAGCCTCAAGGCCCTCAGCCTTTCCTGGTAAGACATTCCTTCCATAACAGGCAACATCCTAGTAAATCTCCTCTGCACCCTTTCCAAAGCTTCCACATCCTTCTTATAATGCGGTGACCAGAACTGTACACAATACTCCAAGTGTGGCCCAACCAGAGCTTTGTACAGCTGCAGCACAACCTCCTGGCTCCGGAACTCAATCCCTCTATTAATAAAGGCCAAAACACTGTATGCCTTCTTAACAACCCTGTCAATCTGGGTGGCAACTTTCAGGGATCTGTGTACATGGACACCGAGATCTCTCTGCTCATCTGCACTCCCAAGAATCTTACCATTAGCCCAGCACTTTACATTCCGATTACTCCATCCAAAGTGTATTACCCCACATTTGTCCACATTAAACTCCATTTGCCACCTCTCAGCCCAGCCCTGCATCCTATATATTCTCTCTGCAACCTATTACATCCCTCGTCACTATCCACAACTCCACTGACCTTAGTGTCTGCAAATTTACTAACCCACCCTTATATGCGCTCATCCAGGTCATTTATAAAAATGAGCAGCAGTGGACCCAACACCGACCCGTGCAGTACGCTGCGAGTAATTGGACACCAAGATGAACATGTTCTATCAACTACAACCCTCTGTTTTCTTTCAGCAAGCCAATTCCTGATCCAAACTGCTATGTCTCCCACAATCCCATTCCTCCGCATTTGGTATAACAGCCTACTGTGGGGAACCTTGTCGAACGCCTTGCTGAAATCCATATACACCACATCAACTGGTTTACTCTCATCTACCTGTTTGGTCACTTTGTCAAAAAACTCAAAGAGATTTGTTAGGCACGGCCTACCCTTCACAAAACCGTGATGACTGTCCCTGATCAGATTATTCTTTTCTAGATGGTTATAAATCCTATCTCTTATAACCTTTTCCAACACTTTACCAACAACTGAAGTGAGACTCCCTGGTCTGTAATTACCAGGGTTGTCTCTACTCCCCTTTTTGAACATGGAACCACATTTGCTATCCTCCAGTCCTCAGGCACTATTCCTGTAGACAACGATGATTTGAAGATCAATACCAAAGGATTGGCAATCTCTTCCCTTGCTTCCCAGAGAATCCTAGGATAGATCCCATCCGGCCCAGGGAACTTGTCTATTTTCACTCTCTGCAGTATTTCTAACACCTCTTCCTTGTGAACCTCAATCTCTTCTAGTCTAGACACAAGTATCTCTGTATCTTCCTCACCAACATTTTCATTTTCTAAAGTGAACACTGTCAAAAAATATTTATTTAGTGCTTCCCCATCTCCTTGACTCCACACACAACTTCCCACTATTATCCTTGATTAGCCCTAATTTCACTCTCGTCATTCTTTTATTCCTGACATGCCTATGGAAAGCCTTAGGGTTAACCCTGATCCTATCCGTCAACAACTTCTCATGTCTCCTCCTGGCTCTTCTGAGCTCTCTTTTTAGGTCTTTCCTGACTTCCTTGTAACCCTCAAGTGCCCTAACTGGGTTTCCACATTTTGTCCTATCATAAGCCTCCTTCTTCTTGACCAAGGATTCCACTTCCTTAGTAAACCACGGCTCACGCGTTCTATATCTTCCTCCCTGCCTGACAGGTACATACTTATCTAGGAAACACAGGAGCTTTTCCTTGAATAAGCTCCACATTTTTAATGTGCTCATCCCCTGCAGTTTTCTTCCCCATTCTATGCTTCCTAAATCTTTCCTAATTGCATCGTAATTTCCCTCCCCCCAGCTGTAACTCTTGCTCGGTGGAGTACACCTATCCCTTTCCATCACTAAAGTGAACCTGACAGAATTGTGATCGCTGTCTCCAAAGTGCTCACCTACTTCCAAATCTAACACCTGGCCAGGCTCGTTACCCAGTACTAAATCTAAAGTGGCTTCACCCCATGTAGGCCTGTCCACATACTGTGTCAGGAAGCCCTCCTGCACACACTGAACAAAAACTGACCCATCTATAGTACTCGTACTGTAGTGATCCCAGTCAATATTCAGATAGTTGAAATCCCCCCTGACAACTACCCTGCCTCTCTCAGTCCTATCAAGAATCATCTTTGCTATCCTTTCCTCTACATCTCTGAGACTATTCAGAGGCCTATAGCAAACTCCCAGCATGGTGACTTCTCCTTTCCTGTTTCTAACCTCAGCCCATACTACCTCAGTTAACGAGTCCCCAAATATCCTTTCTACAACTGTAATATTGTCCCTAATCAACAATGCCACACCTCCCCCTCTTTTACCAACTTCCCTGTTCTTACTGAAACATCTGAATCCCGGAACCTGCAACAGCCATTCCTGTCCCTGCGCTATCCATGTCTCCGTAATGGCCACAACATCGAAGTCCCAGATACCAACCCACGCTGCCAGTTCACACACTTTATTTCGGATGCTCCTCACGTTGAAGTACACACACTTCAATCCAGGTTCTCACTTGCCACTGTCAGATACTTGATTTTGGAACTCCCTACTCTCATCCTCTTCTATACCTGTCCTACAATTTTGGTTCCCATCCCCCTGCTGTATTCGTTTAAATCCACCTTAATAGCTTTAGTGAATTTCCCACCCAGGATATTGGTACCCCTCTGGTTTAGATGAAGACCATCCTGTTTGTAGAGGTCCCACCTACCCCAGAAAGAGCTCCAATTATCCAAAAAACCGAAACCCTCCCTCCTGCACCATCCCTGTAGCCACGTGTCCAACTCCTCTCTCTCCCTATTCCTCACCTCACTAGCACATGGCACGGGCAGCAAACCAGAGAAAACAACTCTGTTTGTCCTAGCCCTAAGCTTCCATCCTAGCTCCCTGAATTTCTGCCTCAAATCCCCATCTCTCTTCCGACCTATGTCGTTGGTGCCAATGTGAACCACGACTTGAGGCTGCTCTCCCTCCCCCTGAAGGATTCTAAAAACATGATCAGAGATATCACGGACCCTGGCACCCGGGAGGCAACACACCAACCGTGAGTCTCTCTCATCCCCACAGAACCTCCTGTCTGTCCCCCTAACTATCGAGTCCCCAGTGACTACTGCTCTGCTCCTCTTCCCCCTTCCCTTCTGAGCAGCAGGTGCCCCACTCCTTACCCCCTGGTAAGTCATCCCCCCCACAACAGTATCCAAAGCGGTATACTTATTGTTGAGGGGAATAGCCACAAGGGATCCCTGCACTGTCTGTCGATTCCCTTTCTGTCCCCTGTCACCCACCTGTCTTTTCCTTTTATCTGGGGAGTGACTACCTCTCTGTAAGTCCTGTCAATAACCCCCTCTGCCTCCCAAATGATCCAAAGTTCATCCAACTCCAGCTCCGGTTCCCTAACGTGGTTTTCGAGGAGCTTGTGTTGGGTGCACTTCCCGCAGATGTAGTCAGCAGGGGCACTCGTGGTGACCCTTACCTCCCACATTGTGCAGGAGGAAAATTCCACTGCCCTAAACTCCATTCCTACTATTGCAACTCCCAAAGTGACTACTAAAAAAAGGATTAGGGAATAAAGTAGTTACCTTACCTTGTCAATCTGGCTCCCACAACTTTTTTTAGGTTAGAGGAGGAGGATGGGTGGGAGACCCTAGTGTCTTGGTTAACGCAACCACGCAAATATAAACTGTTCTATTTACCCTTCCCAAAGTCCTTTGCTCGCTCCTCCCTCGCTGGCCTGAAGGTAAGAAGTTTAAATATACTTACCAGCCTGACCGGCAATCACCTCGCACCAATGTCACCTCCTCCACGCTCCCACCTCTCGGTGCTCCGAAGTGGACTGTAACTGAGATCTTCCTGCAAATTTGTTTCTCAATTTCCCTCTGACCATTAGTGGGTCTATAATACAATCCCAATAAGGTGATAATTCCTTTCTTATTTCTCAGTTCCACCCAAATAACTTCCCTGGATGTATTTCCATGAATATCCTCCCTCAGTACAGCTGTAATGCTATCCCTTAAATAAAACAGCACTCTCCCTCCTCTCTTGCCTCCCTTTCTATCCTTCCTGTTGAATTTGTATCCTGGAACATTGAGCTGCCTGTCCTGTCCATCCCTGAGCCATGTTTCTGTAATTACTATGATATCTCAGTCCCATGTCCGTAACCATGCCCTGAGTTCATCTGCCTTCCCTGTTAGGCCCCTTGCATTGAAATAAATGCAGTTTAAATTTATCAGTCCTACCTTGTCCCCTGCTGTGTCCCTGCCTGCCCTGAATCACCTCTGTTCTCAACTGCACCAGTCTCAGATTCTTCCACTAACTCAAGCAGAAAAAAAACAGGACTGCTTCTCATTTTATATTTGGAGATAAATAATTGCAGTTTGTGCTCCTTAGCTCAGTAAGTGCTATCATTCAGTCATATGGACCATTAGCGATGGTGAATAAACAAGTGAATAAATGTACACACATACGAGAATGAGAGAGGGGCAGCCAGAACCATCTCGACAAAATCAATTCAAGTGACTTACCCAATTAGTCATTCATCTCTCAAAAGCCCAGGCAATGAGGTTACGCTGAAAGGTGATACATTATAATGGGCCTCAGATACGCATATTCAGCCCTCTGCTCAGGGTACAGTGTGTGTCTCAGTCGCAATAAATAACATCAAAGACCATGAAAGAAATAAAGTAAGGCTAACCTTTACCATCCCTCCAATTAACCCCTAAACTGGAGAATGTGGGGAAGCAGCAATGGGAACCCCACACCTTACCACAAGTGACTTAATGTGTGAAGCCAGACAGTGAATGTCAACAGGCATGGAATCTCATTGGTACACAAATGCACACCAAATGAAAAAGGAGGGCATACTGGTAGTTTCACTGATCGTCCAAAGGCCCACGATAATGCTCTGGGGAAACAGGTTCAATTCCCACCAGAGCAGTTCAGTTCATTCATTAATTCAGTAATTCTGCCACAAAACCATCTTAGGTTATTGTACCCATTGTGAACGCAACTGGCCCACTTGTATTGATTTTATTTATTCATTTCTGAGATGTGGGTGTCGCTGTTTGGCCAGCATTTATCACCTGTCCCTAGTTGCCCTTGAGACTTTGTAGCAATTTCGACAACTGAATGGCTTGCTATATCATTTCAAAGGGCAACTGAATGTCATCCATATTGCTATGGGATTGGAGTCACATGTAGACCAGATCAGATGAGGATGGAGGATTTCCTTCACTGAAGGACATGAGAGAATTAAATGGGTTTAACTGACAACTGACAATGATTTCATGGCCATCAGTAGATTCTTAACTCCAGATATTTTTATATTGAATTCAAATTCAACCATCTGCCATGGCAGGATTAGAACCCGGGTCCCCAGGACATTAGCTGAGTTTCTGGATTAATAATCTAGTGATAATAGTTCAGGCCCTTTAATAGCCACAGGAGTGTGGTTGATTCAACTACCCTCTGAAACAACACCTTAAGATGTAGGAGCTGAAGTCGTCCATTGAGCCCATCCATTGTGCTCCACCATTCAATGAGATAATGGTTGACCTGATAATCCTCAGCTCTAATTTCCTGCCTTTCCACACAACCCTTGATTGCCTTAATGAGCAAAAATCTATCTATCTCAGCTGTCTATCCTGTCAAATCCTCTAAGAATCCTAAATGTTCCAAGAAAGTTGCCTCTCATTCTTCAATATTCTAATTAATAAAAGTCCAATTTTCATCAACCTCTACTCATAAGATGCTCCCTTCATTTCTGTATGAACAAACAAACTACTCAGCTCAAGGGCAGCTGGGGATGGATAAATAATGCTGACCTTTCTGGTGGTGCCCACATCCCTTGAAAGACTTAAGACAACAAATGCATGCAATGGAAATAAAATCTGAGTTCATTACTTTTAGGCATTAGCTATAATTCAATTATCACTTTCACCTTAAATCATACTGTTTAAAACATTTGCCATCAGTCATTGGTGTCAAAGTCTAGGTCAGCATTTGTTGCCTATCCCTAAGAGTTAACCACATTGCTGCTGGCCTGGAGTCACATGTAGGCCAGGCTGGAAAAGGATGGCAGATTTCCTTCTCTAAAGGACATTAGTGGACAAGATGGACTTTTGACAGTGGCTACTGGGTAGCATTTAATTCAAACTTCACCATCTGCCATGGTGGTGTCACAGTCATTCGTCAGAATGCAACTATGTCTGCAGCCATGGGAAATATCTGTCGGGAATCTTGTACCACAGCTCAGAGGAATCTCCTGTAGAAGAAGAGGTCCTCTTGATTGTTGAGTTTGATTGATTCAACATGTTTCATGTGGAGCTCGATGAATTGATTCATGTCCTTGTGGAATCATGGGCTTATCTCTAGGTTTTATTCTATATCCATATGACCTATATGCATATGATTCAGCATGTTGTGATATAGAGTTTGCAGGACTATGGCTTGTTTGCCCTTTAAGATTGTATTTCTGGAGAGTCCAAGTTGGTCTCTGAATGTCTGGAAAGATAGAACGAGCTCATGGACCTGTTTGACATGTTCCGGCCACCTTCTGACGATGACATTACTGAGCTGTCGTAGATTGATGTATCTACACTGCTCGATGGTGACTGACATAATAAGATCGATGTTACAGTCTGTTACCTGTGAGGGATTTGCCAACTCATTGTTAAAAATAATATTTATTTTCGCGTATCTTGGTCAACTCAAGGAGCTGCATTGGTAGTGAAGATGGAAAATGCCAAAGCATAGGGATGTACATGATACTTGTATTGGCAACAGTGTCAATTTTGGTATCGCATGTATGTTGCCCGTTCTTTCAGTCTATAGGAGGAGATCACGTCATACTATCTGAGTGATGTCTGCAAGCTGTAACATTGCAGTTCCCTCTTTGATTTGTTGGACCTGGAGTAGAATTTTGAAAGTTTTTTTTTGTCCATTGTTCCTTGGTTGGTTCTTCATGTCATTGTGAAGTGCTTAGTTGTATGTGAGAAGTTCACTGGTCACTTCCACTGTTGTTCATTTGGCCCAAGCTCCTCGAGTAGAATTGTGTTTGTATATATCACAAAATGCATTGGCGGGTAAAACATGTCACATCTCTTACAAGATTTAGATGCTCCCCAAACCAGTTGACAGCTAGTCTAGAGTCAAGCACTTTCTACTGGCTTGCTACAATTTCTTCAAAGTTGTGTCCTTTTTCCAAGAGAATATTAATAGTGGACTCTTTTGGCTTGCCCATAAATGCTTTTTTGTGGATGAGTTAATGAATAGAGAGGAAGTGATCTTCACCATAGAATTCTGACAGTGTGGGAGCAGGCCCATCAAATACACACCATTCTTCTGAAGACCATCTCAACCCCCCACCCTGTAACCCGGCATCTCTCACGGCTAATCCCCCGTGCCTGGGCATCCCTGAGCATCCTGGTCAACTTAACTTGGCTTATCCACCTAATCTGTACACTTTAGATTGAGGGAGAAAACCAGACCACCCAGAGGAAACTCATGCAGACATAGGGAGAATGTGCAAACTCCACAGGGACAGTAGGCTGAGGCTGGAATTGAACCCAGGTGCTGCGAGGTAGCAGCATTAGTTACTGAGCCACCATACCAGCCCAGAAGCTGCCAGAAGCAGAGTTCCATAAGCCGTTCAGATTTGGTGAAATCACCTCCTGTTCCTTTGCATCGACACGTGACTGAGAATTAGTCGATTGTTTCACCAGATTGCTGTCAGTATGGCATGAATACTGGCCTGTGTATCCTAAAATTAATGTGAATATTACATTGTCTTCTGAAATCTGAAAAATATTGTCAGGATCATCAAAAATACAGGGGGATTTTATTCTTCTGAACCTTTCAGTGCCAGATGTGAGGAGCGTGACTATTTATCATTGTTGATAATCCGTAAAGATTGATTCTTTCTTTAAATAGCTGAAGTTCTGACAGAATATCAATGGTTTACCAAACCACCCTCAGATGTTTACTTTCTACCTTTCCTTTGTGACATTCATGCTCCAAGAAATTGCAAGTAAACGTCTATATTATAGTGTAGTGCTTCTTTCTCTTTTGTGATTTATCACCAACTCCTTTTCCCTTTTTTCTATTATTAAATGTCATATTAAAGTATATTTTAAATGTTGCTACTCCTTTAAAAGCAGCAGACATGTCTCCGTCAATAGACACTAGGTGCAGGAGGTCGCCATTCTGCCCTTCGAGCCTGCACCACTATTCAATATGATCATGGCTGATCATCCTTCATCAGTATCCTGTTCCTGCCTTATCTCCATAACCCTTGATTCCACTATCCATGAGAGCTCTATCCAACTCTTTCTTAAATGAATCCAGAGACTGGGCCTCCACTGCCCTCTGGGGCAGAGCATTCCACACAGCCACCACTCTCTGGGTGAAGAAGTTTCTCCTCATCTCTGTCCTAACTTCTAACTACGATCTACCCCGTAGGTCAGTGGCTCTTGTGCTAATAACAAAGAAATGAAGACATCACGTGTCTGTTTTTTGTTTTTTCACTATTTTGTGAAGAGAAAATGGTGAAACTGAGCCACGTCTGACCATAGGTAGGGCTTTGTTATTATAGGAAACCTTTTTTTTTGAGTTTGTGCCAGGATCACTTTGTTGATTTGAGCTGTCCTTCAGCACTTTTTAAACTGTCAGTTTGCAAATCAAAACATCCTTTTGAATATTACTGCTTTTCTGAGAGAGAGAAAGGGTGGTAGAGTACTTGTTAGGCTTTAGTTCAGGTCTGTCGCATTTCAGGTTGGATTTTCTGTGACTTGCAATCTCACACAGTAGCTTAACACTACATCCTTTTTTTAGGAAAGGAGAGTGTGGCACGGTGGCTCAACGGTTAGCACTGCTACCTCCCAGCACTAGGGTCCCAGGTTCGATTCCAACCTCGGGTGACTGTCTGTGTGGAGTTTGCACATTCTCCCTCATGTCTGCGTGGGTTTCCTCCCACAGTTCAAAGATGTGCAGGTTAGGTGAATTGCCCATGGTGCTAGGTGCATTGGTCAGAGTGAAATGAGTCGGGGTGGGTTACTCTTTGGTGGGTCGATGTGGACTGGCTGGGCCGAAGGGCCTGTTTCTGCATTGTAGGGAATCTAGTCTATATCTAACAGGCAATTCTAATTGGAGCTTTGCCAGAAACATGGAACCATCCTTTACTTCAGACCTCAAGAGACTAACAGTAGAAGGGTGTTGTTCTGACTGGAGATCTGCAACCAATGGTCTTCCGCAGGGATCAGTGCTGGGATGCTAATGTGTATAATATATAGAAATGATTTAGAAGAGAAAGTAGGTGGCCTGTTTAATACATTTGTGGATGACACAAAGGTTGGCTGAGCTGTAGATAGTGAGGAGGATTGCCAGAAGATATAGCAGGATATAGACAGATGAGAGACTTTGGTGGTAAAATGGCAGATGGAATTTAATCCAGACAAATGCAAAGTCTAATGCTGGAGGGAAGTATTCAGTAAATGGCAGAACCCTTGGATGCATCATCATACAGAGGAACCCAGATGTACCGGTCCACCGGTCCCTGGAAGTGGCAACATAAGGCTTTAAGGTGGTCAAGAAGGCATATAATATGTTTGTCTTCATCGGTCAGAGCATGGAGTATAAAAATTAGCAAATCATGTTGTAGCAATATAGAGCTTTAATTAGGCAATATTGTGTATAGTTCTGGTTGCCACTCTACTAGAAGGATGTGGAGGCTTAAGAGGGAATAGAAAATTTTACCAGGACGTTACCAGATTTGAAGATTACTAATTATGAGGAGAGGTTGGAAAACCTCAGTTTGTTTCACCTGAATATCGGAGGCTGAGGGGTTAGAAGTTAGAAGTTCCCAAAATCATGAGAGGCAGAGACAGAATGGTTGGAGTCTTTTTCCCAGGGTAGAAATGTAAATTACTAGGAGACATAGGTTAAAGGTAAAAGGGGGAATGTTTAAAGGTTGTGTCGTCAAGGTGGGGCAGCCATGGTAAATGTAGGGTTGAGGGGAGGGGTGGTGGGGCTGGGTCTGGGTATGATGCTCTGCGGAGGGTCAGTGCAGACTCCATGGGCTGAATGGCCTCCTTCCACGCTGTAGAGATTCTATGATTCCAAGTGCCTGGACAGTATTGCCAGAGGAGTTGGTAGAAGCAGATACAATAGCAATGTTAAAGAGGCAGCTTGACAAACATATGAATAGACAAGAAGTAGAGGGATACTGACTGGGTAGAGGCATGAGGTATTTGGTTTAGACATGTATCATGCATCAGCACAGTGGGCTGAGGAGCCTTTTCCTGTGCCTAACTGTTCTCTGTAATTCTTATAGTGCAGATAGGTCAGGTGAAGGAAAACTTTGACCTTTTCACATCAGACAGCTGCTATATTCAGAAATATCCTGAATCATAGGCAGCCACTTTGATGCTTGCTGTTAAATCCTACATACATAAGGTACGTGCCAGGCTATAATACCAGGAAAGCAGGGCACCAGAATGTGCAGGTTAACAGGTAGGATAGAATGTCTAGTGAATTTTGGGGGGGTGAGGAAGGAGGTGGAATGCCAAGTTGGTAGAGGATTGGGTGCCAGGACTATGGTACTAGGTGAGATAGGGTACCAACTAAGTGGGTGTTGGATGCCAGGAGGTAGGATGCAACCAGCATGGATGCCAAGTGGCCAGTAGATTATTGGTTGAGATAATGTGCCGAGTGAGAAGGAATTAGGATGCCAGATAGGTATAGTGCCCAAAGGTAGAACACTACATGGGAAAGATTGGTGTGCCAGTGTGCAAGGGGGTCAGATAAGTGGATGGGAGATATTGAGTCCAGCAAAGGGGGTAGGAGGGTCTGGAAATAAGGCCCGGAGCTTGAGAAGTGGGGGTCGGGTCTAGTGAAGGTGCAGTGTCTGGACTGGGGGTGATGATGCCAGGGGAGTTTGGGGGTGCGGGGTGGGGGGGTGGGGGGGAGGCGTGGGAGCTAATGCCTAGCACAGAATTGGAGGGAAGGAAAGAGCAGGAGAAGGTGTTAGCTGGGACAGGGCTCTGGGCCAGTGGTAGAGCAGGTCAAGCGCAGGGCAGAGAGGCGGATTGGCAGACAGAGGAACAAGGGTGCGCAGAGAGGGGTAAATGGCTTGCAATGGGGGAGTTGGGATGGGGCGTTGGGGGGGGGGGGGGAGAGTCTGATGTTGTTGGGTCCAGGCTGGGTGAGGGGTGTCCTAGGTCTGGAATGTTGGGTGATTTCTGCTCTTGAAGGGGAGAAGGGTGGGATCAGATCAGGATTAGGTGGTTGTAGTTGAGGATGTTTAGTCAGTATTGGGTCAGTTTAATCATTATTCAGGAGTTAGATTACTTTTTCCTGTGTCATCGGTCACTTAATTTCACTAGAACCCTCTCAATCTTCCAGTTTTTTTTGGGAGACTTCCAGCTATAGGGAATTGCCCAACAGAATCCTCAATTTCCAGGGCAATTCCTCTGGAGTGTGTTACGGTGGGATTTTACAGGTTCACCATGTGCAAATCTCCTATACGTTGAAATATTAATTGTCTGGCCATCAGGAAATCTGGGCCTCAGTTTTGGTTGTAGTTGTAACTTTAGCTCTGAACTCAGTCAGATTGAAGGCTGACCGTTCGGGACGTTTAGCATTATTTTCTCAACTGCTGTGCTGCCATCACTATTTCAGCCTTCAATGTCCATTTACTGCCACTTTTTGGCTGACAATTATTAATAGCACCAAATGGCTACAATATCACAGACCTATGCCTCAAAGGATCACCGCTTGACAATTAATCCAGAGGTGCAGGTAATGTTTGGGGACGCGCCATGGTAGAATTTGAATTCAATAAAATATCTGGAATTAAGAGCCTCATGATGACCAGAAAACTGTTGGTAAAACCTATCTAGTTTACTCATGCCCTCACCTGGTCTGGCCTACATGTGACTCCAAACACACAGCAATGTGGTTGACTCTTTACTGCCCACTGAGTAACTAGGCATGGGCAATAAATGGTGGCCCTGCACATGACGGCCACATTCCATGGATAAATAAAAATAAGTGAAAAGAAATAGATGCAAGTAAGATGCTCTTCCTGGTTGGGCAGTGTAGAATGAGTGGGAAGGGGTATAGTTTAAAGATCAGGCCAATACCATTTAGAATTGAAACGAAGAGAACTTATTTTAATCAGCTTATGGTGAATCTTTTGGAATTCTCTACCCCAGAGGCCTCACTGGGAGGATTATGGGATAGTGCACGTGAAAGGTATTGATCATATTCAATGGCAGAGCAGTTGCAATGGGCTCAATGGCTTAATTGTTTTCCTAAAAGTTTGTCTTGTTGCCCATCTACAATTATAGAGTGAAAGTTAGCAGTTAGTGTCTGACCAGAGTCACAAAGAAACTAGGGTGGGTGGGACTGGGATGGCATGGTGGCTCAGTGGTTAGCACTGCTGCCTCACAGCACCAGGGACATGGGTTCAAATCCAGCCTTGGGTGACTATCAGTGTAGGGTTTGCACATTCTCCTCCATGTCTGCATTGGTTTCCTCTCACAGTCCAAGGACATGTGGATTAGCCATGTGATATGCAGGATTACAGGGAGGGGGTGAGCCTGGCTGGGATGCTCTTTGAAGGGTCATTGTGGACATGATGGGCCGAACGGCCTGCTTCCATACAGTCGAGATTCAATGATTGGCAGGTTGCTTTCACTGAAACCCTCGTGAGGTCTTGCAAACAGTTACTCCCTTTCATACTTCTTCTCAAACTGATGCTAAGCCACAAATAATTTGATATTTCAAACTCCATTCCACAACTTTTCAGGGTCAAACATGAATTTATTAGTAATTGGGTTATTAGATCACAAACTATCCCAAGGCTACCTTGAGGGGTTTCAACATCTCAGTACCTGAGACAGCACAGCCACCTTCGCTGACAGCAAGCTCAGGCTATGGGCTCATGTAGGATCTCACAATCAAAACTCAGAGGAGCAGGGGACAAAGGCCTGAAGAGATCAACTGCTCAACTGAGACACTCAAGGGCATTGGATGATTTTTTTTTTAAACTTACGCATAGGATGTGGGCGTGGCTGGCCAAGCCAGCATTTGTTTCCCACCCCTAATTATCCAACTGGCAGTTTAGAGGCAACCACATTTCTGTGGTGTGGAGTCACATGTTGGCCATCCCAGGTAAGGATGGCAGTTTCCTTCCCTGAAGGACATTAATGAACGAGATGGGTTTTTCCCAACAGTCGACGACAGTTTCATGCTTATCATGAGATTCCTGACTCCAGATTTTTATTAAATTCAAATCTGCCATGGCAGAGTTAGAGACCCCATAATATTGGGCTATTAATCCAGAGAGTTCAGGCAAAGACTATAGGAGTGACTTGGTGGCTCAGTGGTTAGCACTGCTCCCTCACAGCATCAGGGGCCTAAGTTTGATTCCAGACACAAGTGACTGTCTGTGTGGAGTTTGCACGTTCTCCCCGTGTCTGCGTGGGTTTCCTCCGGGTGTTCCAGTTTCCTCCCACAGTCCAAAGGCTATGGCTAATGTGGAGTCACAAGGAAAGGGTGGGTCCTAATGGGATGCTCTTTGGAGGGTCGGTACAGACTCGATGGGCTGAATGGTTTCTATCTGCGCTGCAGGGACTCTATGACACACCTCATTCTAATACCGCAAAGCCATCACCTACTCAATTCTCTATACAGACACACCATGCATAGGGAGGTTGCCATTAATTCTAAAAAACTCCGAAGGGCCAGTGCAAGCACAATGGGCTGAATGACATTCTTCAGCAAAAATCCATAATTCAATCCAAAATCAGCAATGCAACCTTGGGGCAGCATCACTGCTGAGCCCTGTATGAGTCATAGTCACAGAGTCATAGAGATGTACAGCACGGAAACAGACCCTTCGGTCCAACCTGTCCATGCCGACCAGATATCCAAACCCAATCTAGTCCCATCTACCAGCACCGGCCCATATCCCTCCAAATTTCCTATTCATATACCCATCCAGCTGCCTTTTAAATGCTGTAATTGTACCAGCCTCCACCACTTCCTCTGGCAGCTCATTCTGTACAGATCCATAAGGACAATAACTCTTTTGGAAGTAAGGACCCTCTACCCTTTGAGCCTATTCTGCCACTTGAGTCAATCTCGGCTGATGTCCGTCCTAACTCCATTTTGGAAACGTCTAGAAAAGATGGTCCTTAACTACAGAGAGACAAGAATCAATTTATCTCAGTTTTGAAATTTATTTCCCAGGTTCAAAGGCTTTTCTCAGGCACTCTGTGTGAAGAAGTCTTTCTAAACATCACTCCTGAGTGGTATTACTGAGAACAACTCCTTGTGCTGACATCTCTGACCAAGGGAAAGACTTCCTCTTGACCCATCATCAACTCTCGTCATTATCTTCTGCTTCATCACTCCTTAATCTTCTACATGAAAGGAAGCACAAGTCTAGTCGATGCAACCTGGCCTCATCATTGTAACAGTTTTATCCCAAACAATGTGGTACTGGAGCTGCACTGCACACCCTCGAATGCCATTTTGTTCTCTTATTAAGCACTGCTCAGAATTGTACTGTCGATACCTAAGGATTTATATAACTGTGCTATAACACCACCTCCCCCTCCCATCTCACCTCCCACTACTTTGATATTCCTGTTGATAAACTCAACATTCGTTTAAGCTTTTGAAATTCAATTTTGTGTCCATTGATTACTGAGGTGGATGGGGACTACTGGGTGAGGGAGTGCGGGAGGGTCACTGAACAGTGATCAGGGCACAATACTTTGGCCAAACCTTCCTCCCCTGCTTCCAGGGTTAGTGAGTCACTCCCAATCATGCCCACCAACCCACCCCCCCGCCCCCACCCGCTGCAACACACACACACACACACACACACAATCCTGGTTCAGCCCAGCTGTTGTCAAACCCAAGGGTGGAGCTTGGAACCTTGACATACAGGTGAAGGTGTGTGTGGGGTGTAGTGTGGTGTGTTGTGTGTGAGATGTGCTGTGCGCACGTGTGTATGCGTGTGTTGGAGGGGGGGTGGGGAGATGCTGTGGGGTGTGGGGTGGGGGTGTGTCCCACTGTGGATTCTCCCCTCAGGTTCTTCTCCTGCCTTCTGTAAAGGAATCTATTCTTCCACTCCTACAACTCTATAAGCACCCCTTGTTATTCGCCTGGATAGGCTAATGTAAATGCTGAGAGCATATTTCCCCTCATGGGAGAATCTAGGCCCAGGGGAATAAAGGGATACCAATTTAAGAGTGAGATGAGGAGGGATTTCTTCTCTCAGAGGGTTGAGAGACTTTGGAACTCCTTGTCAGAGAGAGCTGTGGGGCAGAGCCCTTGTGGATATTTAAGACTGAGACAGAATCATAGATTCACAGAATCCCTACAGTGTGGAAACAGGCCATTTGGCCCAACAAGTTCACACTGGCCCGTTGAAGGGTACCCCACCCAGACCCTTTCCCCTATCCAATTACTCTACATTTCCCCTGACTAATGCACCTAGTCTACACATCCCTGAAGGAGAAAGTGAGGTCTGCAGATGCTGGAGATCAGAGCTGACAATGTGTTGCTGGAAAAGCGCAGCAGGTCAGGCAGCATCCAAGGAGCAGGAGATTCGACGTTTTGGGCATAACCCGAAACGTCGAATCTCCTGTTCCTTGGATGCTGCCTGACCTGCTGCGCTTTTCCAGCAACACATTTTCAGCTACACATCCCTGAACACTATGGGCAATTTTAGCTTGGCCAATTCACCCAACCTGCACATCGTTGCACTTCAGAATTGAACCTGGGTCCCTGGCGCTAAGGCAACAGTGCTAACCACTGAGCCACCATGCCGCCCAAGATAGATCCTTGATCAGTTGGAGAATCAAGGGTTACGGGAAAGGGGCAAGAGAGTGGACGTGAGAAATGTTGGTCCAGCCATGATCCTATTGAATGACAGCGCAGGCTTGGGGGGCCATACAGCGTACTTCTGTTCCTGTCTTCTATGGTTTTATGTTGGCAGAGCTATTCACCTGGGGAGGCATCATCACCAAACCCAACGACCTGGTTTCTGCACACATATCATACATGCTTTGTGACAGGACTTTATTAAATCAGAAGAGAGGTGTCTCTTATCACAAAACCACCTCCCCCTCAACCCCGCCATCCCACAAATAGCCATATTCCCTGGTCTTCCCAGAGATGGGAGATCAACCTTTAGAAGCTCAACTCCCAAGATCAGACCAGAATCAACTCTTCCCTTTCTTGGGCCAGAAAGTTCAGAAGACTTTGGCTCCACTAACACGTTAAAGGCAAACACTTGCAAACCCCATCAGAAGCCAAACAGATCACATTAACAAAACACAAACACTTCTGCAGGGAAAAATGTATTTTCAATACATTTCCCTTATTTTTAAAATCCCAATTCATCTTGACTCCTCAGCTCAGTTTTTTAAAACCATTTTATTTTTACCTGCAGCCCATGAATTTCCTCAAAATGAGATAATGCTTGCGTAGAGCACAAATATTAGCCCAGTGGAGATGGGCTGAATGGTCAGTTTCTGCATTGCATGTTCTATGTTAAACAAAACTTGGTTTCTGTTTCTTTTCCGAAATTCACCAGAAATATTCAGGCACTTGGACCATTAAAATTCACATACAATAGACTTCATTTCACATTACACACACAAATAACGACAGCTCACTCTCCAGTTTATCATTGATAAGCATCTAACTTACCTTAGGTGACTTCGTGGAGATTCTGTCTTCAGCTTTCGCTGTTTTCTGTTCAGATAGGAAGGGAAAGGGTGTTGGAGGGGGTGGGGGAGGTGGAGAGTTGATTTTTGGAGGTGGTGTTGGTGTGATCTGTCAATACCCTCTGACTGGAGACTTGACTCTGACCCTGGCCAGTCCCTTCTCCACCGTCCCCCCACCTCCCCCTGCCCATAGATCCCCCTCCCCCCCCCACCTCACCACAGTTGCCCCAGGGAGTTCACTGCAAATAGAATTCCGGGAGAAGTTAAACCATTCTTTCACTTAAGCTGAGGAAAAGACAGAGCGATGGAGAGAGAGAGAAGGAGCCTGAAGATAATGGAGATTGCCACAGGTCTTGCATTCCTTGTAATCTAATACATACAACAAGACTTGCCTGAAGGCACTTTCAGAATAAAAGCCTTTCTTCGGTATTACTGCCAGTCCAGGCTGTCCTTACAAAATCCTTCATCAAGAAAGAGACTCTTTACGATGATCCATTCAGCTTGATTCTGCTCACAGATTTTATAAGAGCTGAGCATACTGCAAATCACTGCCACAGACAAATCCAACAGCTTCAATTTTGAGGCACATTATTTCATATTAAGAGTCTGCGAGCTCTCCAGCAAAAGAAATGATACACTGGTAATTCTGAAGGAAATTAAATCTAATCTGCCTCGATCCAAAAGTGATAAAGTGAAGGTGTATTACTGACAATTGTGGTGACTGTGCACTTTCCCCAGATGCTTTCCCTGCCCCTGAAGAAGCTGGGAATGTGCTCGAAAGGTTTCTGAGTCTCCGAGCAGCAAGAGGAAATGCGGGAATGCTCACAGAATTCTGCAAAACCAAGGAAAGGCCATTCACCTTGAGCACGGTGGCTCAGTGGTTAGTGCTGCTGCCTCACAGCACCAGGGACCTGGGTTCGATTTCACCCTCGGGTGACTGTGCGGAGTTTGAATATTGTCTCCCGTGTCTACGTGACTTTCATCCAGGTGCTCTGGTTTCCTCCCACAGTCCAAAAATGTACAGTTTAGTTGGATTGGCCATGCTAAATTGCCATAGTATCCAGGGATGTGCTGGCTACCCTTGGGAAATGTGGGGTTATGTGGGGTGTGGGTGAGATGCTGTTTGGAGGGTTGGTGTGAACTTGATGGGCTGAATGGCCTGCTTTCACACTGAGATTTTATGTTCGTCTCACTGTACCTTTGCTGGCTTTTTGAAAGGGCAAAACAATAAAATCCCCCTTACCCCTGCTCAGCTGCTGTAATTCTGTAATTATTTTTTGCAAATAACAAATGGAAGCCATCAGGCCAGGTTTTCACAGAGTTGTGGAAACTCCATAGGACCTGGATTTGGCCATTCCACATCCCTCATTTCACAGGTAGGAAGTGTAAATGGGGCTAGAGACACACAAGAGAACCTGAACTCAGCGGGGCTACTTAAACAGCACACTGAGTTAAAATAGCCTTTACTTCCACCATGGGAGTTATAAACTATTAAAGTAGACATAAATGTTCTTGAAGGATGGATAGAGCCTAAATCTGACATGCTGTTAAGTTATTTAAATCACTGACCCTTTAAAATTGAGATAGAAAAGGCTGCCTGTGTCAGCGAGGGTCTTAACAAAAATCTGTTCTGGAAATTATAATCCTCTTTGGTCTCGTTACCTCAAGCATGATCATTAGGTCATTATTACCGGCTAGGAGAAAGTGAGGACTGCAGATGCTGAAGATCCGAGCTGAAAAATGTGTTGCTGGAAAAGCGCAGCAGGTCAGGCAGCATCAAAGGAGCAGGAGAATCAACGTTTCAGGCATAAGCCCTTCTTCAGGAATTCACACTCTCCTATCCATTTACACACACTCACACATGCATACACTGAAGTAGGGCTTATGCCTGAAACGTCAATTCTCCTGCTGCTTTGATGCTGCCTGACCTGCTGCGCTTTTCCAGCAACACATTATTACTGGCTGGCTGCTTCCTAGAAACTGTCCTTATCTCAGTTAGTGATGCTAAATTTATAAACGGGGTTATCAAATATTTTATTTATTTATTTATTGATTGTGTATATTGCTGGAAGAACTGCATCCATCCCTAACTGTTCCTGAAAGGTTAGTACTGAGCTGCCTTCCTGAATCACTACAGTCCGTGTGGAGTTGGCAGATCCATGGTGCTATCAGGGAAGGAGTTTCAGGACTTAAACCCACTCTAGTGAAGGAATAGCAACACAATTTCAATTTAGAATGATGTCTAGCTTTGGAGGGGAACCTGAAAGTACTTGGAGGGGCCTTAGCAACCAATGATGTAATATTATGAATATAAGCCTGCTTATTCCATAGAGTTTAAGTACTCAAGAGGATTTATGAGATTTGAATATGCTTACATGAATGTAGACTTTTGCTTCATTTCACTCCAATATGGCTCCTGAGGTCAACCAGTGATGAATATAGGCTGAGCTGGCATGGAGGGTTAAGGGTAAAGGGTACGGGGGTGACTGGCCATGATTTGACATTAAGTAGACACTCATTTGGGAGTGAATGAAGGCATGACTTGACATAGGGACTATGAGTAGCTATTTGGGTTCAGATAGGTGGCAGCGGTTGGCATGAATTGACAGGAATAGTCCATGGGGAATGGATGAAGGATGAGGGTTGCATGACTTAACAAAACAACTGGAACAAAGTCCTGGACAACTAAGGCAAGCATTTTAATCTGCCCAGCTCAACACATAGTCCCTGTAGTCACCTCCTATCTGTGTCTGGGGATGATCAGCCTCAGACTAATGACCAGTTCAGTTTCAACATTGATTTAGCTTCATGATGGATTGCCCAACCAATGCCTGAGTTCATTCATTTGACTTCACTTTCAAGTGAAATATGTGACAGAGACCCACAAGTCCAGCATTTATCATTTATCTGCAATTAAGTGACCATCTGACATTGTTCTTTAGTGCTTGCCAAAAGAATTGAGCAATTCACAAACAAGAAAGCAAACTCCATCCCCACCCCCAACGAAAAGAGACTTGTATTTTTGCAACACCTTTCACGACCTTCAGATGTGCAGCATCTCCTCACTTTCAAAATTTGAATCTAGAGTAATCGAGGGTATGGAAAAAAAGAGCTTAGAAAGAGGCAATTAGATTTTAAGTGAAGTGGGGCGGCACGGTGGCACAGTGGTTAGCACTACTGCCTCACAGCGCCTGTGGACCCAGGTTCAATTCCCGACTCAGGCGACTGACTGTGTGGAGTTTGCACGTTCTCCCCGTGTCTGTGTGGGTTTCCTCCAGGTGCTCCGGTTTCCTCCCACAGTCCAAAGATGTGCAGGTCAGGTGAATTGGCCATGCTAAATTGCCCCGTAGTGTTAGGTAAGGGGTAAATGTAGGGGTATGGGTGGGTTGCGCTTCGGCGGGTCGGTGTGGACTTGTTGGGCCAAAGGGCCTGTTTCCACACTGTAAGTCTAATCTAATCTAATCTAAAGGTTTTACTTCTGATGTTTGGTGATCTACGACCAATTGATGATTTGGTTAAGGACAATGAGGTAAGGCATTGGCTTCTTTGGGCATGTCAGAATTACCACAGAGTAAAAGACATACACACACAAACACACCCCAACACGCATACAAACACACACTCACACATCCCACCCCAACACACACACATACTCACACACCCCATCCCAACACACACACTCACACATCCCACCTCAACACACACACAAACACACACACACTCACACATCCCACCCCAACACACACACAAACAAACTCACACTCACACACATCCCATCCCAACACACGCACAAACACTCACACATCCCACCCCAACACACACACAAACACACACATCCCACCCCAACACACACAAACACACACTCACACACCCATCCCAACACACACACAAACACACACTCACACATCCCACCCCAACACACACACAAACACACACACACTCACACACCCCACACAAACACACACACATCCCACCCAAACACACACACAAACACACACTCACACATCCCACCCCAACACACACACAAACACACACACACATCCCATCCAAATGCACAAACAAATACACACTCACACATCCAACCCCAACACACACACAAACACACACTCACACATCCCACCCAAACACACACACAAACAAACACACACTCACACATCCCACCCCAACACACACACTCACACACACTCACACATCTCACCCCAACACACATCCCACCCCAACACACACAAACACACCCCAATACACAGATACATGCAAACACACACACTCACACATCCCACCCAAACACACATACACACAAACACACACTCAGACATCCCACCCCAACACACACACAAACAAACACACACACACACTCACACATCCCACCCAAACATACACACAAATACACCCCAACACACAGATCCAGGCAAATGCACACACTCACACATCCCACCCAAACACACATACAAACACACACTCACACATCCCACCCTAACACACACACATACAAACACACACTCACACATCCCACCCTAACACACACGCAAACACACCCCAATACACAGATACATGCAAATGCACACTCACGCATCCCACCCAAACACACACACACATCCCATGCCAACACACACTCACACACCCCAAAACAAATACAAACACACACTCTCACATCCCACCCCAACACACACAACACACATACATACAAACACACACTCACACATCCCATCCCAACACATCCCGACACATATATATACAAACACACACACACACACACACAATTGTGCTCTTAACTTAAACTCGAGGGACTGATGACTGTACCAGGGGCAAGTGAAAAGGATCGGTGAGTGTCAGAGTGAGTGAGTGTGTGAGTGTGAGAGACAGTATGTGCCTGTGAGTGTGAATGGGTATGTGAGTGAATGCATGTGTGAGTGTATGTAAATGGATGGGAGAGTGTGAATGAATATGTGTTTATGTGAATGAGTGAATGTATGAGTGAGTGTATGTGAGTGTACATGAGTGTGTATGTGCAGGTGTGTGTAGTAAGTGAATACATATGTGTGTGAGAGAGACTGTGCATATGAATTGGGTAGGATGTGTGTATGAGAGAGGGAGAGTATATTTAACGATTTATGTGTGAGGGTGAGTGTGAGTGAGTTTATGAGTGTGTGTGTGTGTGTGTCTATGGGTGTGAAGTTATTTATGTGGAAAACAAATAGAAACAGGACTAACTGTTATTCGCAAACTGGTTGAAAGTGTAGCTGAAGCTCACCTCATTGCTTCCCACAGAGCGGTCATTTAACCCAGTGAAGGAGTCAGGAATAACAAAAGGGACAAATAGAAAATTGATCAATTAACTCTGAAGAAATTCACTTTATCTCACTCTTTAACAAACTACAGGGTTGCATAAATAACTCAGGAGTCACACATTGGATGTCTTCTGTTTCACCCAACTTCCAAGCATGAAAGGAAACTAAACACACACGCATACACCTCTGTGTCTTAATTTAACTAAATTCACCTAATGACATTAGCACTTCTAAATTCTGACATTGGAACTGTTAGTTTTACTTTCCTGTTCATTCTAGTCACACCTTGCTGTTTTGCTAGGTAGTACCAATGGTTTGATTAACCATCTTCTACTGGGGAGAAGTGGTATCTGCCTCCTGCCAACCACCAATTGCTCTGTAGGAGGCAGTGTGAGCAGTCTTCCTGAACGACTACAGGCAGTCTATAGGTTGCGACTTGGCTCTGGTCTGGAGTCCGTTCACAGGTTGTTTTGTACACAAGTCGAAACACAATACTGTTTGTAAGTACATGGAAATATTCGTATAGTGACTCTTCATAATTAACTACTGTATGAGATCGCATTTGTAAATACAAGCATTCATAAGTCCCATGTTTGTAAATCAGGGAGCCCCAGTACATCCCTTGGGGTGAAAGAACACCCACGGAACTGTTAGGAAGAGCGATCCAGAATTTTTACTCAGCAACACTGGGGGAACGATGATATATTTCCAAGTCAGGATGCTGAGTAGTTTGGAGGGGAACTTGCAGGTGGTGGTGTCCCCATGTATCTGCAGACCTTGTCCCTCCAAGTGGTCGAGCTTGTGGTTTTGAAAAGGTGCCGTCAAAGGAAGTTTGGTGAGTTGCTGCAGTGACTTTTATAGATGATACACTCTGCAGCCACTGAGCATCAGTGGTGGAATACCGAAGGTGGTAAATGGGGTGTCAATCAGACAGGTGCGTTGTCCTGAAATGAGCCTGAGTGCATTTGATGCTGCATTAATCCAGACAAGTTTTCCCTGTATGGGATGATGATGGGAAAAGACAATGTGCTAAGAAATCTGAATTCATAGTCAGAGTCACATAGCATGGAAACAGATCCTTTGGTCCAACTCGTCTGCGCTGACCATGTTCCCAAACTGAATAAGTCCCATGTGTCTGTGTTTGACCCATATCAAGTGGACTAATTTCTCCAGCGATGGTGTCAAGCTTCTTGAGTGTTGTTGGAGCTGCACCCACTCAGGCAAGTGGGGAGTATTCCATCACCCTCCTGACTTGTTCCTTATCGATGGTGGACAGGCTTTGGACAGTCAAGAAATGAGTTACTTGCTGCAGCTTATGAACTGCTCTTGCTACCATTGGACTTATATGGCTGGTCCAGTTGACAGTCAATGGTAATCTCCCAGAATGTTGTAAGAGTCATAGAGTCACCAAGACGTACAGCACAAAATCAGATCCTTCGTTCCAACTTGTCCATGCCAACCAGATATCCTAACCCAATATAGTCCTATTTGCCAGCACTTGGCCCAAAGCCCCCAGTGATTGTAACGACTTTGAATGTCAAGGGGTGACGCTTAGATTCTCTCTTTCATGGGGATGGTCATTTTCTGGTATTTGCAGATCACAAATGTTACTTGTCACCCCAAACCTGGATTCTGCCTGAACCTTGCTGCCTTTGAACAGTATCTGAGAATGGTGCTGAACATCACGTAATAATCAGTGAACATCCCCGTCCTGACCTTATAATTGGGGGTGGGGGGGGGGGGGGGGGGAGGTGTGTGTGGTGGGGGGGGGGGGGGTGGAGGAGGGGGTGGGGTGGTGGGGGATGGTCAGGGGGAAGGTCATTGATGAAGCAGCTGAAGGTGATTGGGCCGAGGACCTCTGAGGAGCTCCTGCAGAGATGCCCTGGAGCTGAGATGACTGGCCTCCAATAACCTCGACCATCGCCCTTTGTGTCAGGAATGTCTCCAATCACCGGAGAGCTTTCTCTCTGTTTCCCATTGGCTGCCGATTTGGTCGGGCTGCACGGGTCAGATGGGTCACACTCAGTCAGATGTCAATGACAGTAACTCCCACATCAACTGAACGATGTTACTGCAATCCCACCATCCTGGAACAATTACTGTACCACCAAATGGCAGGCTCCAGTACTGTGGGTGCGGACAGACTGAACCAGATTCAACATTTTGAAATAAGACATTAATTCAAAGTCATCTTGAGTTTGACAGTGAAATGGCGAAATGCCACATGGCGCCGTTATTTTTAAAACAGCTCCAGCTCTGTTAGTGTCAAATTCTTTCCTGCCGAACAATTAACCTTGTGGGCCTGTATGTTCCCAGTCACATCGAGAGAAGAGCTGATGCTCTGAACTGCTATTTTCTGATGAGGACAGTGATGCCTCGCTTTGCTCGATCTGTTCGATTGCTGGCAATCTGGTCTTCCATAAGATATAAGAGCAGAAATTAGGCCATTCAGCCCATCATTTTGCTCCACCCATTCCTCCCAGCCACCTACCGGATTCATTCTTCCCACTGACCAAACAGGCATACCCTCTGTCTGTCTCCACCCATCCCCACTTCACAATGCTGCCCCCGCCATCCCCTTTACCTGCAGATTCCCCCCCACCCCCCCACACCCACCCGAGTCCTGAATGTGAGAAATGAAGCTCACTCAATTCAATAATTTCAGTCCGAGACAAGATCTGAAGCAGTAGTATCGTTTATTACGCTCTTGCAAGAGGGGCGTGGTGTCTACTGTTTACAGAGAGACACACACACACACACACACACACACACTGGTGTGAGTTCATTTAACTTGCATGAGCAATTATTGTTGCTAGGTAACACTGCTTTACCTATATCCCACATGAAGAAGGGTTATGTCCGAAACGTTGACTTCTCCACCTCCTGATGCTGTCTGGCTTGCTGTGTTCTTCCAGCCTCCTACCTGCCTGTCATTCAATCATGGCTGATAAGTTTCTCAACCCCATTCTCCCTCTTTCTCCACATAATCCTTGATCCCCATGACACTTCAGAACCTATCTTCGTTTGCTGTGAGCCTGAGGAATGCAGGGAGATGTTTGTGGAAAGTGAGTACAGCAGTCAAGTCCAAAGATGTGCAGGTTAGGTGGATTGACCTTGCAAAATTGCCCACAGTGTTCAGGGATGTGTAGGTTAGGTGTATTAGTTATGGGAAATGCGGGGTTACAGGGATGAAGTAGGGGGAAAGGTCTGGATGGGATGCTCTTCGGACGGTTGGTGTGGACTTGTTGGGCCTGTTTCCACACTGTAGGGTTTCTATGCAATTCTATGAAAATCTGGACCAGTCCTGACTTAAGCTGGTACAAAGCATCCAGAGCAGAGGTCACATGGTACCATGGGTGCTGAGAGGAATTTTTCAACATGTTCCTCATGAGTGTTACTGGTGGTCCCAACGCTCTCTGCGAAAGATCCTGTGAATCTGCTGGGAAGACAGACACATTCAGACCAGCGTCCTCGAACAGGCCAACATCCGCAAGCATCGAGGCACTGAACCCCCCTCCCTGCTTTTATCAGCTGCAATGGGGCTGGGCATCTTGCCCATGTGAGTGACATGAGGCTTCCCAATAGGTCCTTTACTCCCAGCTCTGGGACGGTAGGTGAGCCCCAGATGGACAGAAGTAAGAGTCAATTATATTGCACATATAACATTGTGGATCTGTATAAGATACCCCTTCCTGAAGCTACACTGGTGAGCCAGATGATCCCTTCATCACCAGCATTACGTTATGTTATTTATTGTTAAATCCCAGCTGCTGCTGTAGGGAGGATTCAAACCCACACCCCCAAATCATGAGCCTGAGTTTCTAGGTTCACGAACAGTGACATTACCACAATGTCACGGTCTCTCCTGTGGTGAGTTCAGATGGAGCTCGACTTAATTGGCAGTGTTCTTCAACGTTGATGTTACCCCCTGCAGCCTGCCATCTTCACGGAACATTGGCATACACAATATTCGCAACAACTTACATTCATATGGCACCTTCAAGGTAGAGGAGAAAGTGAGGTCTGCAGATGCTGGAGATCAGAGCTGAAAATGTGTTGCTGGAAAAGCGCAGCAGGTCAGGCAGCATCCAAGGAGCAGGAGATTCGACGTTTCAGGCATAAGCCCTTCTTCAGGCTTATGCCCGAAACGTTGAATCTCCTGTTCCTTGGATGCTGCCTGACCTGCTGCGCTTTTCCAGCAACACATTTTCACCTTCAAGGTAAAGAGAAACATCCTGAAGATGTAATCATGAATACCACATCCAATGGAAAGACTGGATAGATAACGTCTATGATATGAAATTGCTGTATGGAGGGTGTGTTTCCGTGAGGTTGTTAAGAAGGCAGGTTGATGTTCCTGCTGCTCTCTACACAAGGTTCCCTCCTGAGCGAGAGAGCAGTGTGTACACATGGCAGGTGCAATGCTGCTCCTTCATCTGGTTCATACCATTTTAGAAACCTTTTGGAAACACCGGTGGGATTTGAACTCATGACCCCCATGAATTAGTCTGAGTTTCTGGATCATTATCCAGGAGTGGCACAGTGGCTCAGTGATTTAGCACTGCTGCCTGACTGCTCCAAAGACCCGGGTTTGATTCCAGTCATGAGGGACTGTCTGTGTGGAGTTTGTAGGTTCTCCCTGCGTCTGTGTAGATTTCCTCCAGGTGCTCTGTTTTCTGCCCACTGTCCAAAGATGTGCGTGTTAAGTAGTCCCATAGTGACCAGAAAAGTTCAGGGCTTGGTAGATTGGCCATGGGAATTGCGGGGTTATAGGGATTGGGGAGGGGGGGTAGATCTGGGTGGGATGCTCTTTTGAGGTTAGTATGGATTTGAGGAGCTGAATGGCCTGCTTCCACACAGTAGGGTTCTACGATTATTGTAACCCTCAGGGTAAACCATCATGAATTTTCTCTGTCTAATATGAGGGGCAACCAATGGTCCTCTAGGGCTGTGGTAATTTACGTTTACCATACCTCAATGGCCTTAAATTCTTTTTATTCTTTCATGGCATGTGAGCTAACACCAGCAGTTACCATCCATCCTTATAATTACCACATCACCGTGGGCCTGGAGTCACATGGAGGACTGCTACATGTTTCCTTCAGAGGACTTTGGGGAACCAAGTGGATTTTTCGGACAATCAACAACAGCCATCGTAGAATCCTAGAATCCCAGCTATGTGGAAGCAGGCCATTCGGCCCATCAGTTCCACATCGATTGTCCAAAAGGCATCCCACACAGACCCATTCCCCCTATTCTATCCCTGTAACCATGGCCAACCCATCGAGCCTGTACATCTTTGGGTTGTAGGACGAAACCCAGAGGAAATCCATATAAACACACGGAGAATGGGCAAACTCCACACACACGATTGCCTGGAATCAAATCCAGATTCCCAACGCTATGCTAACCGTTGAGCCAACGTGCTACCTGTTGATCCCGAGTGGAATTCCATGCAACGTAATTGGATCTATGAATGGTTCGTCTAGAATAATACCATTGGTTCCCTTTGCACTTGGAAACAGCCACTTAGTGAAGTCCCCTGAACACTTGCCCAAATAGCCATCCTTCCTGGGTCAAGGAGCTATTACACTGAGATGTGCATCACAGCCACACTCAACCCAATCCTCTGATATCGTTCACAGCAAGATTCACTCGAAGGCAGTCAGGAATGGGAACCCTGACTGATTTTCACTACCCTGCACTGTCCTGCCCTGGAACTGTCAGATCTATTGTTGTGCGAGTAACTGCTGAGCATTTCATCAGAAACAGCAAGGGACCATTGGAGAAGCAATTTAAAATGTTTCTGTGAGACAGAGTACAATACTATTGAAATGGAAGTTTCACTTTCCCTTGCAAAAGTCCTTGTTGATTTTAATTAACCAATAGCATTAGAGTCATAGAGATGTACAGCACAGAAACAGACCCTTCGGTCCAACTCGTCCATGTTGACCAGATACCCTAAATAAATCAAATTATATTTGCTAGCATTTGGCCCATATCCCTCTAAACCCTTCCTATTCATATACCCATCCAGATGCCTTTTAAATGTTGTAATTGTACCAGCCTCCACCACTTCCTCTGGCAGCTCATTCCATATACGCACCATCCTCTGCGTGAAAAAGTTGCCCTTTAGGTCCCTTTTAAATCTTTCCCCTCTCACCTATGAAGTCTAGTTTTGGACTCCCCCAGCCAGGGAAAAGACATTGTCTATTTACTCTATCCATGCCCCTCATGATTTTATAAACCTCTATCAGGTTACCCCTCAGCCTCTGACATTCCAGGGAAAATAGCCCCAGCCTATTCAGCCTCTCCCCATACCTCAAACCCTCCAACCCTGGAATCATTTCTTAATCCTTTCAAGTCTCCTATAGCTGGGAGACCTACCCAATGCACGCTGTATTCCACAAGTGGCCAACCCAATGTCCTATACAGCTGCAACATACCTCCCAAATGCACTGACCAAAGCATTAGTTGAAGAGGGAGGAGGCATACATGCAACAAAACGATAGACTCTTTGGGCAAAATGACTTATTTTTAAGATGTAACATGATACTTTAACTTGATATTGAATGGTGCAGATTCCAGAGCAGGCAGATCAGTACTTTTAAGACAACTTGACATGATGACGTGTGACAATCCAGATGCCCTTCACCTGCAGTCAATCCCTCTATATAATGAAGTCAGTTATGTGTGTGTAAATAAATTTCAGGATACCTGATTCAACAAAAATATAACTCTCTATGGTACATGTGAAGCAGTCTAACATGTAATGAACTCAAACCAGCATTGCGACTCACCACAGACCCCACTGCCTTGCAAGGTATCGTGCTTGATCAGGCTCTGTCGTACTGGCGCAAGGTGTCCCCACAGAAGCGTAGAATGGTAATAGGACAGAAGGATATCATTTATGCCATCATGACTGCTGGTCCCTCTGCAAGAGTAATTCACCCAGAAGCACTCCCCTTATACCTATCTCCCCTTTCAGACACAAGGAGCAGTTCTTTCTGTTATACCTCTAATTAAGAATAAAGTTATTTTAACTGGAACAACATTGTCCATTCCTAATGAATATTGGAATGCCAGTTCTATTGGTAGAACAGGAAGTTCACTCGGTAGCACTACCCAATGCCCACCAAGGCATACTACAACAAATGAGGATTTCAGTGATGGGAGCCATCTAGTGGTGAGGATCAAGTTATGTTATAATGGCATGGCTTCAATTTTTATTGATGGTATTCAGTAAGACACAAATATCAAACATTTGTTTATAAACAAGGAGAGGAAAGTTAAAATTAATTTAAAAAACAGAATTAACATCACTGGTTTATTTACCCAGTGGAAACTCTATTTGTTTTGTTGCGAATTCTAGACCTGTGGCATTTCCTATTCCTTGGATGCTGCCTAACCTGCTGTGCTTTAACCAGCAACACATTTTCAACTGTGATCTCCAGCATCTGCAGACCTCACTTTTTACCCAATTTCCTGCCACAATCAATGTCCAAAATTCAGTGCTGTCCCCTGGGACTGATGGTGGGGAGGAAGAGGCTGGGAGACCCGGACAGTGGCATTTGTGGTATTAGATGCTTGCAGATGTCACCTTGCTGAAATAGTGATCTCCACAGCTGCCTGCTATTGAATACACTGTGTCAGATGTTTCCATAAATCCTCCTACCTATTCCAGTCTCGGGCCCATTGAGAAAACATGATGAAGGATAAGCCACCACTAACTCTCAGCAGACAAGGCTTGTATCTTCAGTAACATTAAGTAGTTAATTACATACTTGTAATTGCAAACATATTAGTTTGACAAAGGGACATTCTCATTATTACTGAATTGAAGTACGTAAGAAACAAGTGCATGCTTGAGGAGACTGGGCACGATTGATAGCTACCAAACTGCTCCTGATGTTTCAGCCAATGGCTGTACTATCTTTCAAATGGGTGGGACTTCAGCTTAGCTTCTAGATTAACCCTCACGTAGCCATTTGCTTAAGGGTATTGATAAGATGTGATCTGCTGTCTAGATAATGTAGATATCAATTACCTTTGTGCCTTGGGAGAACTGATATTAAAATTAAACAAAGAAATGTAGATGTTGGAGATCTGAAACAAATAAAATAGAAATTGCTGGAGAAACTCGGCAGAACTAGCAGCATATGTGGAGGGGAAACAGAGTTAACGTTGAGTCCAGACACCAGAAAACTGGAAAAAAACTGCTGAAAACTGCAATGCAAAGGGACTTGTGTGCTAAACAATCTATCTTAAACAGGAAAGAGAATTTAACCATCTCTCTTCATGACTCAAGGCTCTGTCCCCGACTGTCAACAGTCTAGCTGTTTATCATTGATGAGAAATACCTTTTTAATCAAGCAACCATTCAAATCTCTCAGTTGTTAGAGCAGGACAGAAACTGCAAATCTTGAGGTGAGTAAGTCACCTTCTGCCTCTCCAAAGACATTATTGTATGACAGAGTAGGGTGGGAAATCAAACTATGCTATTTCCAGAGTGATCGCAACAGTAAATCTTTTATAAAAGTATTCAACTTTCCTAACTTGCCTGTCTTTTAAACCCTGTGCTGATACCAGGCAACTCTTTGCAAACACCCCTCACCAGATCTTATTCTAACATTTCTTATATCTGAATGCCTTGTTCTGTCTAAATATTCTATGATCTGTATGTCTTTGTTTGCTATGACCTGCCTGTACTGCTTGCAAAACAAAGGTTTTCACTGTACTTAGGCACACATCACTACAATAAATCAACTCAAAGTTTGACAGAAAGCACCGACCAGGTTTCTATACTGAACAAGAACGCTTATTAGAAATAAATAGATTCTAGCTACAGATAAACAAATGTGAATTTGTAACATATAACTATACTAGCTAAAACTCTAACATCTGCAACAACTTTCCCCAACGCACATATACAGACAGACTGACACAGACACAATAATATTGGGTGTTGTAGCTGGGGATAAAGAAATGGAAAGGCAGTTGTAGAGTCATAGAGTCATAGTTCAATGGTCTCCATTCATAGAGTTCCCTGAGGTGATCTTTTTAGATTTGTCAGAACTTGCTGCTCCTCGATCTTCCTTCTGGTAGTAGACCCCATCTACCACCCCCTAAGAAAAAGAACAGGAAATGATATCACCACAGGAAATGGCATCATCAACCCAAAGAAACCCAAACATATAAATAGAAAGCAGGAATTATCAGCATTGCTTTGCCTGAGGTCGACTGAAGATGTTACCTAGTAGGGTGACGAAACATCTGGAAATGAACCTTGCAGCACAATGAGCAAACCTACATCCAGAACCTCAACCTGAGCTACAAATCTTCTCAAAACCTACTAATAGTTTTGCTTGTTTGCAGGAGACACAGAACAACTGCTGTACAGATTATAAAGACTCTGACTGATTGGTTAAAAGTCATACCTTACAGCGACTGATGAGGGGAAATAGATTGGCTATCCTCAGGTTATGATATTTTTATTGCAGAGAAAAGGACATCACTTCCCCTTTCTGGAGGTTCCATATTTCTGACCAAACATTCACCATCAGCTGCACAGATACCTGGGAGCCAATCACAGTGTCACTGGCAGGAAGAAGGACCTTGTCATCGAGAACTGGTCATCATTTCACAGACCAATCAGGTACTTGTTACCAGGCGAATCTCATTCTCATACTCAATCCCTCTGATTGGTCAATAGTCAGGAGCTCTTTGTCATTTCTGACTATGACAGCTGATTTAAATAGTCAGCCTTGGGCCTTGCACTCAATCAAGGTTGTAAGAGGGTGAAAATTTCTCAGTAGTGAATTGACGCCATTTACAAGAATTGATCCTGATGGTTTCAAGCTTCTTGAATGTTTTTGGAGCTGCACAGATCCAGGAAAGTCAGGAGTATTCATGTGTGAAAAATTGCTTTGTACACAAACAGCAGGACAAACCCAACCTGACCAATTACCATCCCCTCAGTCTATCCTCAATCATCAGTAACGTGATGGAAGGTGTCACCAACAGTGCTATAGAGCAGCGGTTCACAATAATCAGCTGACTGAAACTTAGGACAAGTTCCACCAGGGTCGCTCAGCTCCTGACCATATTGTAGCCTTGGTCCAAACATGGATAATAGAGCTGAATTCCAGAGGAGAGGCGAGAGTGACTTCCCTCAACATCAAGGCTGCATTTAGCTGTGTGCATAAAGAGAACCAGGAGTCAATGGGAATTAGGATGACCGCTCTCCACCGGTTAAAGTCATACCTGAAACACAGGAAGATGGTCGTGTTGTTGGAGGTCAGTTATCCCAACTCCAGGACATTTTGGCAGGATTTCCTCAGGGTAGTGTCCTCGGCCCAACCATCTTCAGCTGCTCCATCAATGATCTTCCCTCCATCACAAGGTCAGAAGTGGGGATGTTCGCTGATGATTGCACAATGTTCAGCACCATCTGCAACTCCTCAGATACTGAAGCAGTCCATGTCCAAATGCAACAAGATCTGGACGATATCCAGACTTGGGCTCTCAAGTATCATGTAACATTGTGAAGCAATGATCAGTGCCATCAAGACACATTATCACCGGACATTCAATAGTATCACTGAATCCCGACTGGTAAGATTCTGAGGCTTCGTATTGACTAGAAACTGAACTGAACTAGACCTATAAATACAGTGGCTACAAGAGTAGGTGAGAGACTAGGAATGTTGCAGCAAGTAACTCACCTTCTGACTCCCCAAATCCTGTCCACCATCTACAAGTCACAAGTCAGGGGTGTGATGGAATACTCCTCACTTGCCTGGTGGGTGCAGCTCCATCAACACTCAGGAAACTTGACACCATCCAGCATAAAGCAGCCCACTGAATTGGCACTGTATTCCCCAAATATCCACTTCCTCCACAATCGACTCTCAGTGTGTACTATCTACAAGATACACTGCAGAAATTCACCAAAACTCCTTCTGTAACACCTTCCAAACCCACAACCACTTCCATCGAGAAGGACAAGGACAGCAGATACTTGGGAACACCACCAACTGTAAGTTCCCCTCCGAGCTATTCACCATCCTGACTTGGAAACATATCGCCATTCCTTCACTGTCGCTGGGTCAAAATCCTGGAAATCCCCCCCTAAGGGTGTATGGACTGCAGCGGTCCAAGAAGGCAGCTCCCAACTCAAGGGCAACCAGTGATTGACAAGGGATGCCATGTCCCCTGGGTGAATAAAATAAATTGCTAATCTTCTCGTTTCAATCAATTTTATTACTCTATGACCTCATGGAGCTGGATTCACTTGAAGTCCAATTAAAGCCACATCACAAATGTGGGAAAAGGTCCCAAGCAACTCACTCAATTGCAAACAAATATCTATGCAACCTTTACTGTACTAATACCTGTGAGTGTTTGGTGTGGACAGTATGATGTAATGTGTCTGATTTATATATGTTTTAATGTCATTTATTTTGATTTTTAAATTCTGAACTAGTGGTCTATGGGTTTCAGTGTGTCTGAAGAGTTTTAATGTTTAACTTGCAACTAGTTCTGTAACCATGGTGATTCCTGGAAAATCTGGGCCCATATGTTTTGGTTTATTTAAGTGTTAGATGTAAATAGTTTGGTTTATTCTATTTAATCTTTATTTCTTGTACATAATAAACATATGCTTTACTATTAAAAGTGAGTCTGCAGTATTGTGTGGTTGTGTTTCAGTGAAAGACCACCTCATTAAACCCCAAAATAATGATCTATCAAGCCTGATTTCATTCTGGGATCTGCCATGTCCAGTAATAACATCAGTGGGATGATAACAACTGTTTAGTGGTACCTTTACCCTGTATCTTACCCAATGCTGTCCCTTTCCTGGGAGTATTTGATGGGGACAGTATAGAGGGAGCTTTACTCTGTTTCTTTTAGGGCGGCACGGTGGCACAGTGGTTAGCACTGCTGCCTCACAGCGCCAGGGACCTGGGTTCAATTCCCACCTCAGGCGACTGACTGTGTGGAGTTTGCAGTTTCCTCCCACAGTCCAAAGATGTGCGGGTCAGGTGAATTGGCCATGCTAAATTGCCCATAGTCTTAGGTAAGGGGTATATGTAGGGGTAGGGGTATGGGTGGGTTGCGCTTCGGCGGGTCGGTGTGGACTTGTTGGGCCGAAGGGCCTGTCCACACTGTAAGTAATCTAATCTAATCTAACCCCATGCTGTTCCTGTCCTGGGAATGTTTGATAGGGGAGAGTGTGAAGGGAGCTTTACTCTGTACCTAACCCCATGCTGGCTTTGTCCTAGAAGTGTTTGGCAGAGAAATGTCAGGCCTTCAGAAGAATTGTATTCAGCAGCAATGATATTTCTCATGATGGGTAATGCAGAATGGATTTTAAAATAAACAACAGCAGTAAAATATCAGAGTTATTTGGTGAAGACTAGAAGCAGAGAGTGAATGGATGGAAAGATGAATTCTGAAATTCGATGGGAACGTTGGAGTACAGATTGTGATATTAAAGTGAGTGGGTGGGATTGAGGGACACAACAAGAAAGTATGAGAGCGGGATTAAGGGATACGGAGAGGAGGTGGAAAAGTGGGATTGAGGAATACGGAGAGGAGGTGGAAAAGTGGGATTAAGGTATATGGAGAGGAGGTGGAAAAGTGGGATTGAGGAATATGGAGAGGAGGTGGGTTGGTGGGATTGAGGAATATGGAGAGGAGGTGGGTTGGTGGGATTGAGGAATATGGAGAGGAGGTGGGTTGGTGGGATTGAGGTATACGAAGAGAAGATGGAAATAGGGGATTGAAAAATATGGGGAGAATGTGGGAAAGTGAGATTGACAGATCTGCAAAGAGGTAGTTGTGTAGGGTTAATTGAGGAAACAAAACTAGTATTATTGGGTTAAGGGTGTTTTTCTATTCTGAAATATTGACTCGCTTTTGAAATGAACTCTGAATGGACTATGTCCTGCTGCTTGCCTGTGCCTATAAAATGAGATGGTGGAGTCACACACTGTGAGATCATTGCTTTCTCACAGACATCTCTAGAATTATAGATGCTGTGGGTCAGACTAATACCCTCTAATCCAATAAGTGGCGTTCGGCTGACATCACAGACCACAAGAGTGAAACTGGAGTGGTTTATGGATGGCATCTGAACATTCTCATTAAATTATAGCCTCTTACTCTCTCTGAACAATCTCTATGTTTTTTTTTCTAAGATGTACTAAGCTCTCAATAAAATGAAAACAATGTTAACAGCAGTTAAAAGCCAACCCCAAATTACATTGAATGAAAAATAAACCTGTCATGTCCAACAAGGCAGGATTCTCTTCTCACTTTTCCTGGGACGCTAAGCCATCCTCTGACATCCTTCAGCTTTGACAGGGCAGTAAAGCATCTTGACTTCCTCACTCCCTCTTATTGTGTAGCCAAGGCAGTGGGTTATGGTGTGCTATATCACTGAGGGATGGGGACAGACTGAAGCTCATGATTACCTTGAGCATCTCACTGACACGCGGAAGAACGCACAAGATTGAGGAGGTCATTCAGCCCCTCTAGCCTGTTCCATCATTTGATAAGATCGTGGCTGGTCTCACTGAGGCCTCAACTCCACTTTCCTGACTGCCAACCATTACACCCCTTGAATCCAAAACCAACTCCTGCCTCACAGCACCAAGGACCCGGGTTCGATTCCATTCTCAGGCGACTGACTGTGTGGAGGTTGCAGATTCTCCCCGTGTCTGTCTGGGTTTCCTCCGGGTGCTCCGGTTTCCTGCCACAGTCCAAAGATGTGCAGGTCAGGTTGATTGGCCATGGGAAACTGTCCATATTGTCCAGGGATGCGTGGGCTCAGTGGGTTAGCCATAGGAAATGATTGATCGTAGGGTGGGTCCAGCTGGGATGCTTTTCAAAGGGTCAGAGTGGGCTCAATGGGCAGAATGGCCTGCTTCCACACTGTAAGGATTCTATGATGATGGACAACTTCTGTCTATTGAAAGAACCCTTCTCAAAGAAAATACACGATCGAGAGAAGGACAATGGAAGCATTTCATAGACTCCCTGAACGTTTCCCTCAAGAAATGCAACACAGGTGTCAATGCCTGGGAGACCTTTGTCAGAAGGGAACTCTGGTAGGAAGGGATACAATTCTCCCAAAACACCCATCGGCATGAGGAAGAATGGAAAAGCTTCCAGGAAAAGGAATGTCAATGATCTCAAGGCCAAGTTCCAACTCCATCTCTTGGAAATACATGCCAAGAGTGTGTTGGGAGATGCGGCTCTAGGATCCAGCTCATCAAGGACCCAAAAATCCCGTGACCAGTGACACGGAATTTCCTGGATGGACAATCATACTCGCTAGTGATTGCCAGCAATGGCGATGATAACACTTGAATGACTAACATGCAGCCTGATTAAATCTGGCACAACTGCCTGTCATTCCAAAACCCTTTGAGGCAAAGAAAATACTTTCTGATAGCTGATATTGTTATAAGGATTCTGGGTAATCCAAGATGGAGGACGGGAAAAATTTCTGGCTGTAACAACTGGTCCTTTTTTGAGATATTTTAGGTGCTCCTCGATATTCCAGGAGCAGCAATTACTGTTTTATATGCTGTTACATTGTTTTGGAACTTTGGAAATAAAAGGCAAAACAACAGCAGTTTTAAAATGGAGAAGAGCAGACAAAGAAAGCACATGGTGAGAACAGTGTATGAGAGAGAGAGAGAGAGACAGAGAACTTGCAGTTACTGCCTTTGCTGTTTTTGAATTCATGTATCGCCGGACATCGGAGTGTGTCTGGGAAAATTAACAAACAGTGAAATTCACAACTGATCTTGGAGGAACTGTTGGGCAAAGTTCACAGCACAGAATCAGATAATCGTTATTTTAAGTGTGGCCAACAGAGAGTCTGCAGTAGTGAGTAGAATGGGTTCTTTTTTGATTATATGTTTTTGGAGATGTCTCTTGATTAAACTTAAAATATAAGTCATAACTATTAATTTAAATTGGGGCAGTGTTTGTCGAGAAATAAGACGGTGTTAATTTCTGGGTCTGTAGATTGTGAAGGAGCAAAAATGGCCTTTGCAGTGATATGTTTTTCTTGTCATATGTGGGAGTTTAAAGAGAGTTTAAGGGTTACTGTGGATTATATCTGCCATAAATGCTGTTGGCTGCGAATCTTATCAGATCGAATGGATCGGTTGGAGAGACAGTTAGAAGCGATGAGGAATTTGCAACAGCAACAGTAAGGAATGGATGGCAGTTATAGGAAGGAGGGGAAAGTCTCAGATACAGTCACATAGATGGGTTAACTCCAGGAAGGGTAAGAGAGGTAGGCACCTAGGGCAGGAGACATTTGTGGACATACCCATTTCAAACAGGTATGCTATTTTGGAAAATGTAGAGGGTGATGGATTCTCAGGGGAACATAGCACAAACAGCCAGGTTTCTGGCATTGAGACTGGCTCTAATGCAATCAGGGGTACGTCGGGTTCCAAGAGATCGATTGTGTTAGGGGACACTCCAATCTGAGGTACTGACAGACGTTTCTGTGGCCAGCAGCGAAAAAGCAGAATAGTGTGTTGCTTCCCTGGTGCCAGGATCAAGGATGTCTCAGAGAGGGTGCAGAATGTTCTCCCAAGGGGAGAGGGGCCAGCAAGAGGTCAGTGTATACATTGGAACCAATGATATAGAAAGGGAAAAGGTGGAGATTCTGAAGGGAAATTACAGAGAGTTAGGCAGAATTTTAAAAAGGAGGTCCTCGAGTGTAGTAATATCTGGATTACTCCCAGATTACTACAAGTAGTGAGGGCAGGAATAGGAGGATAGAGCAGATGAATGCATGGCTGAGGCACAGGTGTGTGGGAGAAGGATTCACATTTTAGGATTATTGGAATCTCTTTTGGGGTAGACGTGACCTGTAAAAGAAGGACAGATTGCACCTAAATTGGAAGGAGACTAATATACTGGCAGGGAAATTTGCTAGAGCTGCTCGGGAGGATTTAAACTAGTAAGGTGGTGGCGGGGGGGAACCCAGGGAAATAGTGAGAAAAGAGACCAATCTGAGACTTGGACAGTTGAGAACAGAAACGAGTCAAACAGTCAAGACAGGCAGGGACAGAGTAGGACTAATAAATTAAACTGCATTTATTTCAATGCAAGGGGCCTAACAGGGAAGGCAGATGAACTGAGAGCATGGTTAGGAACATGGGACTGGGATATCATAGTAATTACAGAAACATGGCTCAGGGATGAGCAGGAAGGGCAGCTTAATGTTCCAGGATACAAATGCTACAGGAAGGATAGAAAGGGAGGGAAGAGAGGAGGGGGAGTGGCATTTTTGAAAAGGGATAGCATTACTCCTGTGCTGAGGGAGGATATTCTCAGAAATATATCCAGGGAAGTTATTTGGGTGGGACTGAGAAATAAGAAAGGGATGATAACTTTATTGGGATTGTATTATAGACCCCCCCAGTAGTCAGAGGGAAGTTGAGAAACAAACTTGTAAGGAGATGTCAGTTATCTGTAAAAATAATTGGGTGGTTATGGTAGGAGATTTTAACTTTCCAAACATAGACTGGGACTGCCATAGTATGAAGATTTCGATGGAGAGGAATTTGTTAAGCATGTCCAAGAAAATGTTCTGATTCAGTATGTGGATGTACCTACCAGAGAAGGGGCAAAACTTGACCTACTTTTGGGAAATAAGACAGGGCAGGTGACTGAAGTGTCAGTGGGGGAGCACTTTGGGGCCAGCGACCATAATTGTATTAGATTTAAAATAATGATGGAAAAGGATAGACCAGATCTAAAAGTTCTAAATTGGAGAAAGGCCAATTTTGACGGTATTAGGCAAGAACTTTCAAAAGCTGATTGGGGACAGATGTTCACAGGTAAAGGAATGGCTGGAAAATGGGAAGCCTCCAGAAATGCGATAATGTGAATCTAGAGAAAGTATATTCCTATTAGGGTGAAAGGAAAGGCTGGTAGGTATAGGGAATGCTGGATGACTAAAGAAATTGAGGGTCTGGTTAAGAAAAAGAAGGAAGCATGTGTAAGGTATAGACAGGATAGATCGAGTGAATCCTTAGAAGATTATAAAGGCAGTAGGAATATACTCAAGAGGGAAATCAGGAGGGCAAAAGGGGGACATGAGATAGCTTTGGCAAATAGAATTAAGGAGAATCCAAAGAGTTTTTACAAATACATAAAGGACAAAAGGGTAATTAGGGAGAGAATAGGGCCCCTCAAAGATCAGCAAGGGGCCTTTGTGTGGAGCAACAGAGAATGGGGGAGATACTAAATGAGTATTTTGCATCAGTATTTACTGTGGAAAAGGATATGGAGGATGTAGACTTTAGGAAGATAGATGGTGACACCTTGCAAAATGTCCATATTACAGAGGAGGAAGTGCTGGATGTCTTGAAATGGGTAAAGGTGGATAAATCGCCAGGACATGATCAGGTGTACCCTAGAACTCTGTGGGAAGTGTTTGCTGGGCCTCTTATCGAGATATTTGTATCATCGATAGTCACAGGTGAGGTGCCAGAAGACAGGAGGTTGGCTAACATAGTGCCACTGTTTAAGTAGGGTGGTAAGGACAAGCCAGGGAACTACAGACCAGTGAGCCTGACATCGGTGGTGGGCAAGTTGTTGGAGGGAATCCTGAGGGACAGGATATACATGTATTTGGAAAGGCAAGGGCTGATTAGGGATAATCAACATGGCTTTGTGCGTGGGAAAGCAAGTCTCACAAATTTGATTGAGTTTTTTGAGGAAGTAACAAAGAGGATTGATGAGGGAAGAGTGGTAGATGTGATTTATATGGACTTCAATAAGGAGTTCGACAAGGTTCCACACGGGAGACTGGTTAGCAAGGCTAGATCTCACGGAATACAGGGAGAACTAGTCATTTGGATACAGAACTGGCTCAAAGGTAGAAGACAGAGGGTGGTGGTGGAGGGTTGTTTTTCAGATTGGAGGCCTGTGACCAGTGGAATGCTACAAGGATCAGTGCTGGGTCCACTACTTTTTGTCATTTACATAAATGATTTGGATGCGAGAATAAGAGGTACAGTTAGTAAGTTTGCAGATGACACCAAAATTGGAGGTGTAGTGGACAGCAAAGAGGGTTACTTCAGATTACAACAGGATCTGGACCAGATGGGCCAATGGGCTGAGAAGTGGCAGATGGAGTTTAATTCAAATAAATGTGAGGTGCTGTATTTTGGGAAAGCAAATCTTAGCAGAACTTATCCACTTAATGGTAAGGTCCTAAGGAGTGTTGCTGAACAAAGAGACCTTGGAGTGCAGGTTCATAGCTCTTTGAAAGTGGAGTCGCAGGAATATATGATAGTGACGAAGATGTTTGGTATGCTTTCCTGTATTGGTCAGAGTATTGAGTACAGGAGTTGGGAGTTCATTTTGCAGCTGTACAGGACATTGGTTAGGCCACTGTTGGAATATTGCGTGCAATTCTGGTTTTCTTCCTATCAGAAAGATATTGTGAAACTTGAAAGGGTTTAGAAAAGATTTACGAGGATGTTGCCAGGGTTGGAGGATTTGAGCTATAGGGAGAGGCTGAACAGGCTGGGTCTGTTTTCCCTGGAGCGTTGGAGGCTGAGGGGTGATCTTATAGAGGTTTACAAAATTTTGAGAGACATAGATAGGGTAAATAGACAAAGTCTTTTCCCTGGGGTCGGGAATCCAGAACTGGAGGGCATAGGTTTAGGGTGAGAGGGGAAAGATATAAAAGAGACCTATGGAGCAACATCTTCACACAGAGGGTGGTGCGTGTATGGAATAAGCTGCCAGAGGATGTGGTGGAGGCTGGTAAAATTGCAACATTTAAGAAGCATTTGGATGGGTATATGAATAGGAAGGGTTTGGAGGGATATGGGCCAGGTGCTGGCAGGTGGAACTAGATTGGGTTGGGATATCTGGTTGGCATGGACGGGTTGGACCGAAGGATCTGTTTCCGTGCTGTACATCTCTATGACTAAAATCTGATTGAAGATTTGTAGCTCGGGTATCCGTTGCTGTGGTTCTGCTCGCCGAGCTGGAAGTTTTTGCTGCATTCAGTGCTGTTGGAGCCTCGTGTGAAGCGCTGCTTTGATGTTTCTTCCGGTATTTATATTGGTTTGTTCTTGCCGCTTCCGGGTGTCAGTTTCAGCTGCAGTGATTTGTATATGGGGTCCAGGTCGATGTGTCTGTTGATGGATGTTCTTGCCGTTTCCGGGTGTCAGTTTCAGCTGTAGTGGTTTGTATATGGTGTCCAGGTCAATGTGTCTGTTGATGGAGTTTGGGGATGAATGCCATGCTTCTAGGATCAGTATCCTAGAAACACCACTATCATAGGACAAGCCAGACAGAGAACAGCCAGAGAATTTCTAGAAGCATGGCATTCATCCCCAAACTCCATCAACAGACACATTGACCTGGACACCATATACAAACCACTACAGCTAAAACTGACACCCGGAAACGGCAAGAACATCCATCAACAGACACATCGACCTGGACCCCACATACAAATCACTGCAGCTGAAACTGACACCCGGAAGCGGCAAGAACAAACCAATATATACCGGAAGAAACATCAAAGCAGCGCTTCACACAAGGCTCCAACAGCACTGATGATGTTCCCTAGCCAGGGAACGAAACGTTTGCAGCAAAAACTTCCAGCTCGGCGAGCAGAACCACAACATCTCTATGACTCTATACTGTAAAAAGTGCAGCAGTGAGATGCTGAGCTGCAAGATCCCTCAAGTAGGAACGTGGTGCCAGTTTATATTACTTGTATTTGTTGAGATTACGGTCATTTCAAGAAGTCAGCCTGGTCCCTAACGTTTCTAGTTTTTTTGAGTCAGTGTACAATGGATATTCCAGAAATGATGCAGCTGTCCCAACCACTCAGTTCTGAACAAAGCCAAATTTATTGACAGACTGAAACACAAATAAAAGAGAACTGAATTTAGAATAACAACCTGTCTGAAAATCCAATCAACTCTATCGCAACTGAATGATGCTGTTCCAAATACTTGCAACACCCCCTTGGCGATAAAAGGTAAATCAAATGCAGGTTCTGACAGGAGAGATGGCAGAAGAGAAGAGAGAGAGAGAGGAAGCGTTGGGGTGGGGGTGGTCAGAGAGAGGAGCAGTTCCTCTGGGTGCCCAGCTGAAACCTGACCAGCAATGTAAACAAAATAGCTTACAAATCCAATCCAAACCAAACCCTGAATTGGAGAACTGCACTCCCATTTAATTGTAGAAGTGTTTTAAAAGATACACTTAAAGCTATTTCAAATCTATATTTCCAGACATACTGGAACCTCTGCATTTACGGCCCCTTTGGAAAATATACCAAGTACAACATAGCCTTGTTAAAGAAGCATCATCATCACAAGATGTAGGGAGAGCAGTTCATACCTATAATGTATAGCTGTTGGTGCTGTCAAATTAATGTGGTTGTCTATATCCACGCGACATGTTTGAAATGATCCCTTGGGATCTTTTATCCCATGTCAAAGGGACGTAGAGCCTTATCGAGATGGTTCTTCCCAAAGTCCGGGCCTTTGACAGTACAGAGTGATGGCACTGTAAAGACAGGTCTCGGGAGTGTGACATCTAAAACCCGTACCGTGAACAATCCCACGAAAACATATTACCCATTTAATCATCCTCTTTTAGTGGGATCTTGCTGTGTACTAAAGGGCCATTGCATTTCCCGCATTGTATCAGAGAACGCACTTCGCAAAGTGCCCCGTAAGTGTCTGGACACTCCCATGAATGACAGAAGCTATGTCTTGAGCTAATTGACTGGGCAACGGCCTGCTAAATCAGGCTCAGCATTCCGAGCAGGAATGGGTCTTCCCCCAGCCTCCCAGTCCTTGTCTTTACTGCCTTCCACCCATTCACAGCCCTACACTTTGATTCTTCCCCTTGTCCGTGTCTCTCCCTGTGTAAAGTCTTTTCCATGTCGCCTGGCCTGGAGGCTTGCAACTCTTTCAGCTTTTTTTCAGATTTCAAGCATCTGCTGTATTTTGTTTTCGACATCTCATTCTGTCTCCATTCTGTGGTTCACAGTTCCCTCTCAGATATGTTCCATATTCTACACAACAATAAGTGTGCACAGGGATTCGAGCCAGATATTTACAATTATATATAATTGCAAATGATTGACTTTAATTACAATATTTAGAAATCCCTGGAATTTGTCTTGTTGTAAGAATCGACTAAACGTCAGGGTGGCAATTACATCTGTCCTCACAATCTTCAGCTACTGACACACAACAGGGCAGGACAGTGCAATGAGAATGTATGTACGTGGCAGTGATCACCCTGCAGTAAGCCAGGACAGGTAGTGCGCGATTGGGCAGCTGTCACCCAGGATGTGTCCTTATTATGGTTAAGGTTCGGCCAGAATTTATTGTTTGAGGTAAAAACAATGACTGCAGATGCAACCAGATTCTGGATCAGTGGTGCTGGAAGAGCACAGCAGTTCAGGCAGCATCCGAGGAGCAGCGAAATCGACGTTTCGGGCAAAAGCCCTACATCAGGAATAAGGCAGTGAGTGGAAGCGTGGAGAGATAAGTAGGGGAGGGTGGGGGTGGTGAGAAAGTAGCATAGAGTACAATGGGTGAGTGGGGGAGGGATGAAGGTGATAGGTCAGGGAGGAGAGGGTGGAGTGGAGGTGGAAAAGGAGACAGTCAGGTAGGACAAGTCCGGACAAGTCAGGGGACAGTGCTGAGCTGGAAGTTTGGAACTGGTGAGGTGGGGGAAGGGGAAATGAGGAAGCTGTTGAAGTCCACATTGATGCCCTGGGGTTGAAGTGTCCAAGGCGGAAGATGAGGCGTTCTTCCTCAGGCTCCTGTGGTGAGGGAGCGGCGGTGAAGGAGGCCCAGGACCTCCATGTTCTTGGCAGAGTGGAGGGGAGTTGAAATGTTGGGCCACAGGGCGGCGTGGTTGATTGGTGCTGGTGTCCCGGAGATGTTCCCTAAAGCACTCTGCTAGGAGGCGCCCAGTCTCCCCAATGTAGAGGAGACCGCATCGGAGCAACGATACATAAATGCTTTGATGGATGTGGAAGACTCCGTTAGAGCCTTGGATAGAGGTGAGGGAGAAGGTGTGGGCACAAGTTTAACAGTTCCTGTGGTGGCAGGGAAAGATGCCAGGATGGGTGGATGGGTTGGTAGGGGCATGGACTGACCAGGTAGTCACGGAGGGAAAGGTCTTTGCGGAAGGCGGAAAGCGGTGGGGAGGGAAATCCCCCTCGACCATGACCCCACCCCCCATCACCAAACCATCATCTCCAAGACCATATAGAACCTCATCACCTCAGGAGATCTCCCACCCACCGCTTCCAACCTCATAGTCCAGGAACCCCGCACTGCCCGTTTCTACCTCCCTCCCAAGATCCACAAGCCTGACCACCCTGGCCGACCCATTGTCTCAGCATGCTCCTGCCCCACTGAACTCATCTCGACCTACCTCGACACTGTCCTATCCCCCTTAGTCCAGAACTCCCCACCTACACTCGAGACACCACCCATGCCTCCACCTCCTCCAAGACTTCCATTCCCCAGCCCCCAATGCCTCATCTTCACCATGGATATCCAACCCTCTATTCCCTCCATTCCGCCATGGCCAGGGACTCCAAGCCTCCATTTGTTTCCTCTTCAGACGTCCCCAACAGTACCCTTCCACCGACACTCTCTTTCGTTTGGACGAACTGGTCCTCACTCTTAACAATTTCTCCTTCGAATCCTTTCACTTCCTCCAGACCAAAGGGGTAGCCATGGGCACAAGTAGGGCGCCAGCTATACCCACTTCACCCAGTCCCAAACATCCAGCTCAGCACTGTCCCCATGACTTGTCCGGACTTGTCCTACCTGCCTATCTTCTTTTCCACCTATCCACTCCACCCTCTCTCCCTGAACTATCACTTTCATCCCCTCCCCCACTCACCCATTGTACTCTATGCTACTTTCTCCACACCCCCCACCCTCCTCCAACTTATCTCTCCAGGCTTCAGGATCTCTGCCTTTATTCTTGATGAAGGCGTTTTGCCCGAAACGTTGAGTTCACTGCTCCTTGGATGCTGCCTGAACTGCTGTGCTTTTCCAGCACCACTAATCCAGAATCCAAATTTATTGTTGTTAACCACATTGCTGTGGGTCTGCAGTTACATGTTGGCCGACAGTTAAAGACGACAGATTCCTCCCAGAGTATTGGAAACAGAGAAACATCAAAAACAGAGCAGGAGTAGGCCATTCGGCCCTTCGGCCTGCTCCACCATTCAGTACGATCATGGCTGGTCACCCAACTCAGTCCCCTGTTCCTGCTTTCTCCCCCCATACCCTTAATTCATTTAGACCTAAGAACCAGATCAAGTTCCTTCTTCACAATATTACATTTTGACCATGTTAGAGAATTCCCAGACGGTGCTCAAGATGATGTTTTCCCCTCTTGTGGCAATCCAGAAAAAGAGGTCATAGTTTTAGGATAATAGAACATAGAACATACTGGTGCAGTACAGGCCCTTTGGCCCTCGATTTAAGGGTTAGCAGATTAAAAGCAGAGATGAGGAGAAATTGTTTCTCTCAGCAGGTCGTGTGTCTGTGGAATTCACTCCCCCCAGAGTGCACTGGATACTGGGACATTGAATAAATTTAAGGAGAAGTTAGATAGATTTTTAATCAATAGCAGTTTGAAGGGTTATGAAAGCAGGCAAGGAAAGTGGAATTGAGGCCATGATGAGATTAGCCATGATTGTATTAATGGCTGAATGGCCTACCCTGATCCTATCTCGGGAGTGTGACATCTAAAACCCGTACCGTGAACAATCCCACGAAAACATATTACCCATTTAATCATCCTCTTTTAGTGGGATCTTGCTGTGTACTAAAGGGCCATTGCATTTCCCGCATTGTATCAGAGAACGCACTTCGCAAAGTGCCCCGTAAGTGTCTGGACACTCCCATGAATGACAGAAGCTATGTCTTGAGCTAATTGACTGGGCAACGGCCTGCTAAATCAGGCTCAGCATTCCGAGCAGGAATGGGTCTTCCCCCAGCCTCCCAGTCCTTGTCTTTACTGCCTTCCACCCATTCACAGCCCTACACTTTGATTCTTCCCCTTGTCCGTGTCTCTCCCTGTGTAAAGTCTTTTCCATGTCGCCTGGCCTGGAGGCTTGCCAACTCTTTCAGCTTTTTTTCAGATTTCAAGCATCTGCTGTATTTTGTTTTCGGACATCTCATTCTGTCTCCATTCTGTGGTTCACAGTTCCCTCTCAGATATGTTCCATATTCTACACAACAATAAGTGTGCACAGGGATTCGAGCCAGATATTTACAATTAAATATAATTGCAAATGATTGACTTTAATTACAAATATTTAGAAATCCCTGGAATTTGTCTTGTTGTAAGAATCGACTTAAACGTCAGGGTGGCAATTACATCTGTCCTCACAATCTTCAGCTACTGACACACAACAGGGCAGGACAGTGCAATGAGAATGTATGTACGTGGCTGTGATCACCCTGCAGTAAGCCAGGACAGGTAGTGCTGCGATTGGGCAGCTGTCACCCAGGATGTGTCCTTATTATGGTTAATGGTTCGGCCAGAATTTATTGTTGAGGTAAAAACAATGACTGCAGATGCTGGAAACCAGATTCTGGATCAGTGGTGCTGGAAGAGCACAGCAGTTCAGGCAGCATCCGAGGAGCAGCGAAATCGACGTTTCGGGCAAAATCCCTTCACAGGAATAAAGGCAGTGAGCTGGAAGCGTGGAGAGATAAGTTAGGGGAGGGTGGGGGTGGGGAGAAAGTAGCATAGAGTACAATGGGTGAGTGGGGGAGGGGATGAAGGTGATAGGTCAGTGAGGAGAGGGTGGAGTGGATAGGTGGAAAAGGAGACAGTCAGGTAGGACAAGTCTGGACAAGTCATGGGACAGTGCTGAGCTGGAAGTTTGGAACGAGGGAGAAGTGGGGGAAGGGGAAATGAGAAGCTGTTGAAGTCCACATTGATGCCCTGGGTTGAAGTGTTCCAAGGCGGAAAGATGAGGCGTTCTTCCTCCAGGGCGTCTGGTGGTGAGGGAGCGCGGTGAAGGAGGCCCAGGACCTCCATGTTCTTGGCAGAGTGGGAGGGGGATTTGAAATGTGGGCCACAGGGCGGCGTGGTTGATTGGTGCGGGTGTCCCGGAGATGTTCCCTAAAGCACTTTGCTAGGAGGCGCCCAGTCTCCCAATGTAGAGGAGACCGCATCGGGAGCAACGGATACAATAAATGCTTTGATGGATGTGGAAGACTCCTTTAGAGCCTTGGATAGAGGTGAGGGTGAAGGTGTGGGCACAAGTTTTACAGTTCCTGTGGTGGCAGGGAAAGATGCCAGGATGGGAGGATGGGTTGTAGGGGGGCATGGGACCTGACCAGGTAGTCACGGAGGGAAAGTCTTTGCGGAAGGCGGAAAGCGGTGGGGAGGGAAATCCCCCTCGACCATGACCCCACCCCCCATCACCAAACCATCATCTCCAAGACCATATAGAACCTCATCACCTCAGGAGATCTCCCACCCACAGCTTCCAACCTCATAGTCCAGAACCCCGCACTGCCCGGTTCTACCTCCTCCCCAAGATCCACAAGCCTGACCACCCTGGCCGACCCATTGTCTCAGCATGCTCCTGCCCCACTGAACTCATCTCGACCTACCTCGACACTGTCCTATCCCCCCTAGTCAGGAACTCCCCACATACACTCGAGACACCATCCATGCCCTCCACCTCCTCCAAGACTTCCATTTCCCCAGCCCCAATGCCTCATCTTCACCATGGATATCCAATCCCTCTATACCTCCATCCGCCATGGCCAGGGCCTCCAAGCCCTCCATTTGTTTCCTCTTCAGACGTCCCCAACAGTACCCTTCCACCGACACTCTCTTTCGTTTGGCCGAACTGGTCCTCACTCTTAACAATTTCTCCTTCGAATCCTTTCACTTCCTCCAGACCAAAGGGGTAGCCCATGGGCACATGTATGGGCGCCAGCTATACCCACTTCACCCTAGTCCCAAACTTCCAGCTCAGCACTGTCCCCATGACTTGTCCGGACTTGTCCTACCTGCCTATCTTCTTTTCCACCTATCCACTCCACCCTCTCCTCCCTGAACTATCACTTTCATCCCCTCCCCCACTCACCCATTGTACTCTATGCTACTTTCTCCCCACCCCCACCCTCCTCCAACTTATCTCTCCAGGCTTCAGGATCTCTGCCTTTATTCTTGATGAAGAGCGTTTTGCCCGAAACGTTGAGTTCACTGCTCCTTGGATGCTGCCTGAACTGCTGTGCTTTTCCAGCACCACTAATCCAGAATCCAAAATTTATTGTTGTTAACCACATTGCTGTGGGTCTGCAGTTACATGTTGGCCGACCAGTTAAAGACGACAGATTTCCTCCCCAGAGTATTGGAAACAGAGAAACATCAAAAACAGGAGCAGGAGTAGGCCATTCGGCCCTTCGGGCCTGTTCCACCATTCAGTACGATCATGGCTGGTCACCCAACTCAGTCCCCTGTTCCTGCTTTCTCCCCCCATACCCTTTAATTCATTTAGACCTAAGAACCAGATCAAAGTCCTTCTTCACAATATTCACATTTTGACCATGTTAGAGAATTCCCCAGACGGTGCTCAAGATGATGTTTTCCCCTCTTGTGGCAATCCAGAAAAAGAGGTCATAGTTTTAGGATAATAGAACATAGAACATTACTGTGCAGTACAGGCCCTTTGGCCCTCGATTTAAGGGTTAGCAGATTTAAAGCAGAGATGAGGAGAAATTGTTTCTCTCAGCAGGTCGTGTGTCTGTGGAATTCACTCCCCCCAGAGTGCACTGGATACTGGGACATTGAATAAATTTAAGGAGAAGTTAGATAGATTTTTAATCAATAGCAGTTTGAAGGGTTATGAAGAGCAGGCAGGAAAGTGGAATTGAGGCCATGATGAGATTAGCCATGATTGTATTAAATGGGCTGAATGGCCTACTCCTGATCCTAGCTCTGATCCTGTTCTCCATCCCACCTCCAGCTCCCCCAGTTTCCCGATAAAGCAAGGACAGACAGAAGGAGTGGCAAGTCGGATTTTAGCTAAGATACCTCCCACTAGTACACCATTGCAACTCAGAATCAAAGCTCATGAAATGTAGAATGACTATTTTGGCAGCTATTTCAGGGGTAAAAAGTGAGGTCTGCAATGCTGGAGATCAGAGCTGAAAATGTGTTTGCTGGTTAAAGCACAGCAGGTCAGGCAGCATCCAAGGAACAGGAAATTCGACGTTTCGGGCTGGAGCCCTTCACCAGCAACACATTTTCAGCTATTTCAGGGGGTCCTCATTACACGTTGGAGCCAGCCACAGCAGAAAGAGAGCAATATAGATAAAACACACTATTACTGGTGCAGCTTACAGGATATCAGCATAAGTATTAATCTTGGAGTAGGGACAAAAACCGAGTGAGAATGGATTGGGCCACCTGCAATGCACAGCGTCTGATGTTTAATTCCATTTACAGACGTGCAGTAAGGCTTTTCAATTAATGATGGGAAATAAACATTGACCCCCCAACCCCCCCAAACTGCTTCATGCTCTGTAGGTGCGCTATAACATATCCAAACAGATAAATAACTGAGCCAGCAACACCCACTACTCATGATCAACTTTGAAAAGCCTGATTGGTTCCCTGCACAGAACTGAGACATGCTTTAATCGACATTTTGAGGTAGGTTACAATACACTCCTGTGGTACATGGGGCTTTTAAACCAGGGCTTTCTGTCTCAGAGGTAGGGGCAATATGAGTCACACCAAATCTCTGATTTTAACCATTAAACTATATCTCCTCCAAGCCTCTGATTTTTGTTGTACTACCTCTTCCTCAATTCTCCTTGTCCCAACTACATTGACCACAATTGCCTGCTTGTACCGAATACCCCACATCTCACCAGTTCCCTGTTTCTCTCTGTTATATTGCTTTTCCTCCAGTTCTCTGATTCTGAATAATGGTTCTGCTCATTATACTACATTACCATAAATTCGCTGGTTCTGCTATTATCCTGCATCTCCCCTATTCTATGATTGTACCCATTATACCGTTGTCCTTCAATACTCCATTATACTCCATCTTTCCCCTTCTCTAACTGCACCTGTTATACGATATCTCCCCCGAATCTCTGAGTCTATCCATTGTATTACATCTCACACATTTCCTGATCTTACCGGCTATACTGGGTACAATCAGGGGTGGCACAGTGGCTAGCACTGCTGCCTCACAGCACCAGGGTCCCAGGTTCAATTCCAGCCTTGGGCGATTGTTTGTGCGGAGTTTGCACATTCTCCCCATATCTGTGTGGGTTTGCTCCAGTTTCCTCCCACAGTCCAAAGATGTGTAGCTCAGGTGAATTGGCTGTGCTAAATTGTGAGGTGCATTAGTCAGAAGAAAATGTGTCTGGGCGGGTTACTCTTCAGAGGGTCGGTGTTGGGCTGAAGGGCCTGTTCCCATACTGTAGGCAATCTAATCTAATTCTATCCATATTCTCTGATTCTACTCTTTATTGTACAATTCTCTAACTCTGCCCATTAAACACTATCCCCACCCCACTCCCAAGTTCTCTGAGTTTACTGGTTATCCTCCATCTTGCTCAATCCTCTGATTTTACCCATTATTCTAGATCTCCCCAAATCTGATTATACTAGTTATCCTACATCTCCTTGAATGCTTGGATTCGACCCATTAAACTAGTTCTCCCTCATTCTCAGATTCTCCATCATTGTAAGCTCCTGAGCGTCTTCTCTAACCCTGCCTACCTGCCTACCAAACTCATTTCCTCGAAGCACTGTTTAAAACCTAAAACTTTGGCAAAATGCCTGCTACACTATCGATTTCAGAGGCTCAGTTGTCAGTTTTTATTTGTTACGGTTGCTGTGAACGTCCCTGGGATATTTTACTGCTTTGTAAATGCTGTACAAATGCTTGCTGCTCGGCCAGTAGAAAATATGAATAGATATTTCCATCATCAGCACAGATAACTGTAACCTTGATGGAAACAGAAAAGAATTGATTAAACAACCCTGGATCTTGTTAGTAATAAAGTTTTCAGAAATCCCTGTGTAAATAGGCATTGAAAGCCAGCAGTAACACCAACTGATTTACTTGGAGTCTTGTTGTAGATGAGGTCAAGGAAACTGAAGCTGAAGGGGAGAAATGATCTGTAGAAGGAGAGGACAATCAGGGAACAGAGTCAATGCTGGACGGTGGAGCGAGTGGTATGAACTACATCATCTGAGAAATTCCTGGGAAAGCTTCCACCTACATACAGTGTGCACTCACACAAAGTTAGTCACACACTAACCCTCACATATACACACACACTAACCCTCACATATACAGACACTAACCCTCAAATATACAGACACACTAACCCTCACATATACACACAGTAAACCTCACATATACACACACACTAATCCTCACTTATACACACACACTAAACCTCAAATATACACAAACTCATTCTCACATATACACAACACTAACCCTCACATATACACACAATAACACTCACATATACACACACACTAACCCTCACATATACACACACTCTCACATATACACACACTCATTCTCACATATACACACACACTAACCCTCACATACACACATAATAACCCTCACATATACACACACTAATCCTCACATACACACACACACACTAATCCTCACATACACACACGAACCCTCACATATACACACATTAACACTCACATATACACGCACACAAACCCTCACATATACACACACACTAACCCTCACATACACATCCAGTCATTCTCACATATCCACACATTAACACTCACATATACACGCACACAAACCCTCACTTATACCCACACAATAATCCTCACATATACACACACTAGCCCTCAAATATACACACACACTAACTCTCACACATACAAACACACTAACTCTCACATACACACACACTTACCCTCACGTATACACCCAAACTAACCCTCAAAAATGCACACACTAAACCTCACAGAAACACACACACTAACCCTCACATACACACACAGTACCGTCACATATACACACACACTAACCCTCACAAATACACACACACTAATCCTCACATATACACACTCTAACCCTCATAAATACACAAACTAACCCTCAAAAATGCACACACTAACCCTCACATACACACACAATACCATCACATATACACACACTCATCCTCACATATAGACACACTAACACTCACATATTCACACACACTAATCCTCACATACACACACAGTAGCCCTCACATATACACACACTAACCCTCACATATACACACACTAACCCTCACGTCTACACACAAACACTAACCCTCGCATATACGCATGCACTTACCCTCACTTATACACACACACACACTAACCCTCACATATACACACACACACTAACCCTCACATATACACACAATAATCCTCACATATACTCACACTAACCCTCACAAATACACTAATCCTCACGTCTACACACAAACACTAACCCTCACATATACCCACACATTTCTTCACATATACAAACACTAACCCTCATATATACAAACACATTAACCCTCACATACACACACTAACCCTCACATATACACACAAACTAACCATCAAATACACACAAACTAAACCTCACATAAACACACACACTAACCCTCACAAATATACACACACTAACCCTCACATATACACACACACACTAACCCTCACATACACACACAGTAGCCCTCACATATACACACACTAACCCTCACATATACACGCACATTAACCCTCACGTATACACACACTAACCCTCACAATTACACACACTAACCCTCACGTCTACACACAAACACTAACCCTCGCATATACGCACACACTAACCCTCACTTATACACACACACATTAACCCTCACATATACACACACACTAACCCTCACAAATACACACACTAACCCTCACGTCTACACACAAACACTAACCCTCACATATACACACATGCTAACCCTCACAAATACACACACACACTAACCCTCACATATACACACAATAATCCTCACATATACTCACACCAACCCTCACAAATACACACACTAACCCTGACGTCTACACACAAACACTAACCCTCACATATACACACACATTTTTCACATATACACGCACTAACCCTCACATACACACACACTAACCCTCACATATACACACACTAACCCTCACGTCTACACACAAACACTAACCCTCGCATATACGCACGCACTTACCCTCACTTATACACACACACACTAACCCTCACATATACACACACACACTAACCCTCACATATACACACAATAATCCTCACATATACTCACACTAACCCTCACAAATACACACACTAACCCTCACGTCTACACACAAACACTAACCCTCACATATACCCACACATTCCTTCACATATACAAACACTAACCCTCATATATACAAACACATTAACCCTCACATACACACACTAACCCTCACATATACACACAAACTAACCATCAAATACACACAAACTAAACCTCACATAAACACACACACTAACCCTCACATATACACACACACACTAACCCTCACATACACACACAGTAGCCCTCACATATACACACACTAACCCTCACATATACACGCACATTAACCCTCACGTATACACACACTAACCCTCACAATTACACACACTAACCCTCACGTCTACACACAAACACTAACCCTCACATATACACACATGCTAACCCTCACAAATACACACACACACTAACCCTCACATATACACACAATAATCCTCACATATACTCACACCAACCCTCACAAATACACACACTAACCCTGACGTCTACACACAAACACTAACCCTCACATATACACACACATTTTTCACATATACACGCACTAACCCTCACATACACACACACTAACCCTCACATATACACACAAACTAACCATCAAATAAACACAAACTAAACCTCACATAAACACACACACTAACCCTCACATATACACACACTAACCCTCACATATACACACAAACTAACCCTCACATACACACACACTAATTCTCACGCATACACACACACACTAACCCTCACAAATACACACACACTAACCCTCATATATACACATACTCATCCTCACATATACACGCACTAACCCTCACATACACACACACTAACCCTCACATACACACACACTAAGCCTCACATGTACACACACACTAACCCTCATATAGACACACAAACTAACAAACGTATCTACACACACTAACCCTCACATACACACACTAACCCCCAGAAACACACACTAACCCTCACACACACACACACTAACTCTTATATAGACACACAAACTAACAAACGTATCTATACATACTAATCCTCACATATACACACACACACTAACTCTCACATACACACACACTAACACACACATATACACACACTCATCCTCACACACACACACTAACCCTCACATACACACACAATAACCCTCACATATATACACACTAACCCTCATACACACACAAACTATACACACACTAACCCTCACATATGCACACACACTAACCCTCACTTATACACACACACTAACCCTCATATACACAGACACTAATCCTCACATATGCACACACACAAATCCCCACTTATACACACACACTAACCCTCACATACACACACACTAAACCTCATATACACACACACTGACCCTCACATAGACACATGCACTAACCCTCACATACGCACACAGTAACCCACACATATACACAAAAGCTAACACTCACATATACACACACTAACCATCACATATACACACACACACTAACCCTCACATATACACACATACTAACCCGCACATATACAAACACACTAACCCTCACATACACACACAATAACCCTCACATACACGCACACAAAACCCCAAATACACACACACTAACACTCACATAATCACACACAATAACCCTCACAAATACACACACACTAACCCACACATATACACACACTCATCCTCAAGTAGAGACACACACTAACCCTCAAATATATACACAAACTAACACTCACATATACACACTAAACCTCACACATACACACACACACACACTAACCCTCACATACACACACAATAACCCTCACATATATACACACTAACCCTCATACACACACAAACTAACCCTCACATACACACACTAACCCTCACATATACTCACACTCATCCTCACACATATACACACACTAACCCTCATTTACACACAATAACCCTCACTTATCCACACACAATAATCCTAACATATACACACAAGAACCCTCACAAATACACACATTAACCCTCACTTATAACACTCACATATACACACACTAACCCTCACGTATGCACACACACTAACCCTCACTTATACACACACACTAACCCTCATATACACAGACACTAATCCTCACATATGCACACACACAAATCCCCACTTATACACACACACTAACCCTCACATACACACACACTAAACCTCATATACACACACACTGACCCTCACATAGACACATGCACTAACCCTCACATACGCACACAGTAACCCACACATATACACAAAAGCTAACACTCACATATACACACACTAACCATCACATATACACACACACACTAACCCTCACATATACACACACACTAACCCGCACATATACAAACACACTAACCCTCACATACACACACAATAACCCTCACATACATGCACACAAAACCCCAAATACACACACACTAACACTCACATAATCACACACAATAACCCTCACAAATACACACACACTAACCCACACATATACACACACTCATCCTCAAGTAGAGACACACACTAACCCTCAAATATATACACAAACTAACACTCACATATACACACTAAACCTCACACATACACACACACACACTAACCCTCACATACACACAAAATAACCTTCACAAATACACACACATTAACCCTCATATATACAGACACTCATCCTCACATATACACACACTAACCCTCACATATACACACACTAACCCTCACATACACACACACACTAATCCTCAAATATACACACAAACTAACACTCATATATACACACACTAACCCTCACACATACGCACATACTAACCCTCACATACACACCCGATAACCCTCACAAATGCACACACACTAACACTCACATATAGACACACACTAACCAGTAAATACACACACAATAACTCTCACAAATACACACACACTAACCCTCACATATACATACACTCATCCTTACATATATACACAATAACCCTCACATATACACACACACTAAGCCTCACATATACACACACTAATCCTCAAATATATACACAATAACCCACGCATATACACACACAATAACCCTCACAAATACACACACACTAACCCTCACATATACACACTCTAACCCTCATATACACACACACTAATCCTCACATATGCACACACACTAAACCTCACTTATACACACACACAAACCCTCACATACACACACAGTAACCCTCACATATACACAAAAACTAACACTCACATATACAAACACACTAACCCTCACATACACACACAATAACCCTCACATATGCACACACTAACCCTCACAAAAACACACACACTAACCCTCACATAAACACACACTCATCCTCACATATACACACACTAACCCTCATATACACATGCACTAACCCACACATATACACACACATTAACCCTCACATACACATACACTAACCCTCATATACACACACACTAACCCTCACACATACACACATACTAACACTCCCTTACACACACGATAACCCTCACAAATACACACACACTAACACTCACATATACACACACTCATCCTCACATATATACACAATAACTCTCACATATACGCACACTAACCCTCAAATACACACACACTAATCCACAAATATACACAAACACTAACCCACACATATACACACATATAAACCTCACTTATACACACATGTTTCTTCACATATACACACTCTAACCCTCACACATACACACACACACACTAACCCTCACAAATACACACACAATAACCCTCACATATACAAACACATTAACCCTCACATACACACACTAACCCTCACATACACATAAACTAACCCTCACATAAACACACACTCATCCTCACATAGACACACACTAACCCTCACATATACACACACACTAACCCTCACATATACACACACTAACCCTCACATATACACACACAATAACCCTCATGTATACAAACACATTAACCCTCACATATACACACACTAACCCTCACATACACACACACCAACCCTCACAAATACACACATACTAACCCTCACATTTACACAAAAGTATCCTCACACATACACACACTAACCCTCACATATACACACACACTAACCCACACATACATACAAACTAACCCACACATACACACACACTAACCCTCATATAGACACACAAACTCACACTCGTTTCTACACACACTACCCCTCACATACACACACACTAATTCTCACATATACACACAAACTAATCCTCACTTATACACACACACAATAACCCTCACATATACACTCACATATACACTCACTAACCCTCATATACACAAATTAACCCTCACATATACACACACACCAACTCTCACATACACACACTAACCCTCACATATACACACACTCATCCTCACATCTACACACACACTAACCCTCACATACACACACAATAACCCTCACATATACACACAAACTAACACTCCCTTACATACACACTCCCTCACTTATAACACTCACATACACACACACTAACCCTCACATATACATACACACTAATCCTCATTTATACACAAACACTAACCCTCACATGCACACACAGTAAACCTCATATACACACACACACTCACCCTCATATACACACATGCACTAGCCCTCACATACACACACACTAAACCTCATATACACACACACTAACCCTCAAATATACACACACTAACCTTCACATAATCACACACAATAACCCTCACAAATACACACACACTAACCCACACATATACAGAAAATCATCCTCACAAATACACACAAACTAACCCTCATACATACAGATACTCATCCTCACATATATACACACTAACCCTCACATATACACACACTAACCCACACATATACACATACACACTAACCCTCACACATTCACACATACTAACACTCCCTTACACACACGATAACCCTCACAAATATACACACACTAACACTCACATACACACACACTAATCCTCACTTATACACACACACTAACCCTCACATACACACACAAAAAACCTCATATACACACACACTAACCCTCACATACACACATGCACTAACCCTCACATAAACACAAAGTAACCCTCACATATACACACACTAACCCACACATATACACACACACTAACCCTCACAAATACACACATACTAACACTCCCTTACACACACGATAACCCTCACAAATATACACACACTAACACTCACATATACACACACTCATCCTCACATATATACACAATAACCCTCACATATACACACACACTAAGCCTCACATACACACACACTAATCCTCAAATATACACACACACTAACCCACACATATACACTCACAATAACCCTCACAAATACACACACACTAACCCTCACATATACACAAACGCTAACCCTCACATACACACACACTAACCCTCATATACACACACACTAATCCTCACATATACACACACACTAATCCTCACTTGTACACACACACTAACCCTCACATGCACACACGCTAAACCTCATATATACACACACTAACCCTCAAATACACACATGCACTAACCCTCACATACACACACAGTAACCCTCACATATACACAAAAACTAATACTCACATATACACACACTAACCCTCACATATACACACACACACAAACCCTCACATATACACACACGCTAAACCTCTCATATAGAAACACACTAACCCTCACATACACACACAATAACCCTTAAATATATACACACTAACCCTCAGGTACACACACACAAACCTTCACATATACACACACTAACCCTCACATAATCACACACTAACCCTCACAAATACACACACACTAACCCTCACATACACACACAATAACCCTCACAAATACAAACACACTAACCCTCACATACACACACACTAATCTTCAAATATACACACACACAAACTCTCACATACACACACACTAACCCTCACATATAGACACACACTAACCATTAAATACACACACACTAACCCTCACTTATACACACAGTCCTCCTCACATATACACACACACTAACCCTCACATTTACAGACACACTAACCCTCACTTATACACACACACAATAACCCTCACAAATACACACACACTAACCCTCACATATATGCACACTTATTCTCACATATACACACACAATAACCCTCACATTTACGCACACACTAACCCTCACTTATACACACACACTAATCCTCACAGGCACACACAATAACCCTCACATATACACACACACTAACACTCACATATACACACACTAACCCTCACATATACACACACTAATACTCACATATACACACACACTAACCCTCACATATACACACACTAACCCGCACTTATACACACTCACTAAACCTCACATACACACACAATAAACCTCACAAATACACACACACAAACCCTCACATACACACACTAATCCTCAAATATACACACAAACTAACACTCATATAGACACACACTAAACCTCACATACACACACACACACACAAACTCTCACATACACACACACTAACCCTTACATACACATAAACTAGCCCTCACATATACACACACTCATCCTCACTTATACACACACACAAACTCTCACATACACACACACTAACCCTCACATATTGACACACACTAACCATTAAATACACACACACTAACCCTCACTTATACACATACACACTAATCCTCACATATACACACAAAATAACACTCATACACACACACTAACCTTCACATAAACACACAATAACCCTCACATATCCACACACTAACCCTCACATATACACACACACACTAACCCTCACATACACAAACACTAATCCTCATAAACACACACAAAAACCCTCACTTATACACACATACTAACCCTCACATATACACACAAACTAACACTCACATATACACACACAATAACCCTCACATATACATACAAACTAACACTCACATATACACACACACTAATCATCACATACACACACAATAACCCTCACATCTACACACACAATAACCCTCACAGATACACAAACACTAACCCTCACATATACATACAAACTAACACTCACATATACACACACACTAATTATCACATACACACACAATAACCCTCACATCTACACACACAATAACCCTCACAGATACACAAACACTAACCCTAACATAGACACACACTCATCCTCACATATACACACACAAACCCTCACATATACACACACACTAACCCTCACATACGCACACACTAATCCTCATATACACACACAATATCCCTCACATATACACACAAACTAACACTCACTTATACACACATACTAACCCTCACATATAAACACTAACTAACACTCACATATACACACACTGACCTTCACATAAACACACACTAACCCTCACATATACACACACACACTAATCCTCACATTTACACACAAAATAACACTCACATATATACACACTAACCCTCTCATATACACACACACTAACCCTTACAATACACACATTAATCTGCACATATACACACATACTAACCCTCACATATACACACACACTAACCCTCACATACACACACAAACTAACACTCACGCACACACACATTAACCCTCACATTCACACACACTAATCCTCACATATACACACACTCATCCACATATATACACACACACATCCTCACATATACATGCACACTAATCCTCACGTATACACACACTAACCCTCACATATACACACATACTAATCCTCAGATATACACGCATATTAATCCTCAGATATATACACACATTCATCCACACATACACGCATGCTAATCCTCGCATAGGCATGCACACTAATCCTCACATATGCATACACACTTATCTTCACATATACACCGACACTACTCCTCTCACATATACACACTGACACACTCATCCACACATGCACACTCACACACTCATCTACCCATATACACGTACACTAATCCTCACATACTCACACTCATCCACACATATACACATACACCAATCCTCACATACACACACACTACTCCTCTCACATATACACACATACTAATCCACACATATACACAGATACTCATCCACACATATACACACACACTATTCCTCTCACATATACACTCACACTAATCCACAAATATATACACTCATGCAGTAACCTCCTCACATGTATACATACACACACATATCAATCCACACATGTACAAATGCACACTCACGTACTAATCTTCACATGTACACACTCACACACTAACTCCCACGTACTAATTTTCACATGTACACACACATATGAACTAATCCACACAAATTCACGCTCACATACTAATCCCCACATGTACACACTCACACAGGTACCCTATCACATGTACACACTAATCGTATCACATATTCACACACTCGCACTAATCTTCTCACATGCACACATGCTAATCCTCTCACACATATACGTTCCTGCTAAAATGCATGTACACACATATGTATGTTCAAATGCACACAGTATGCAGACACACACAAATGCACACACATTTACTCACATCTTCATAAACACACTACCCACTCATCTCATCCTTACAGACAGTCTCTCGTGAACACATTACACATCCTCCTATACTGTATAGATACACCCTCTCAGACACAAACTGTTCACACACTGAATCATTCCCACACACAGTTGCACTCAAACAACACTGAGCCACACAGACATACACACACACACACACAGACACATACACACCCAATCACCCAACATACCTCACACACCTACACATACGGTGCACACACTGAACCATTTCACCCTCAAACATACACATTCACACTCTCTCCCCACACACTCAGTCGACACACTCATGTCCGAACCATCTCATATAGCATGCAATTGCACAAAGAGACACACAAAATCACACATGTACTTCTACACCGACACAGGTGTATTTAAACACTCGAACATTGCCTTGTGAAGGATGGTCATTCCCTCCATCTGCTCATAGTGATGCATCATTCACCAGTCACATGAGTAAGGTTCCTGAGACCCGCTGACAGAATCATTCCTGTCTGATGGTCATCCTTCCTGGTGAGCAGACAGGAGAGGTCCATCAGGTGGCAACATAGCAAAATGGAAAGTAGGAGAAAGAGTAGGCCATTCAGCCCATTCTGTTGAGCCTTCTCTGCCATTCTACACGATCATGGCCGATCCTGCATCTCAACACCATGCTCCTGCTGTTTCCCCATACCTCTTGATGCTTTTAGTGTCTAATAGTGTCTCAGTGTAACAACATATGTCTCCCTCATGCCAAAGGCAGACATACCTTGGAAGTTCACACAGCAGCAGAAAATATGACAGGGCGTGTTGTTCACTGGCTGAGCCGGTAGTAATTGCCAGTCCCCCGCCCCCCCTTGAGAAGGTGGTGAATAGCCTTTTTGAGCTGCAGCAGTCCACTCGATGTGGGTGACCCCCAAAAAGCCAACAGAGTGACAGTGAAGGAACGACGATATATTTCCAAGTCAGAATGGTTACTTGGCTGGAGAGCAACTTGAAGGCAGTGGTGTTCCCATGTATCTGCTGTCCTTGTCCTTCCAGATGGAAGTGGTTGTGAATTTGGAAGGTGGTCTCTGAGGTGAAGTCCGACAGTGCATCTTGCAGACAGTACACACTGCAGCCATTGAACATCAGTGATGGAGGGAGTGGATGTTTATGGAGGTGGTGCCAATCACATGGCTGCCTTGCCCTAGAGGGCGAAAGTGAGGACTGCAGATGCTGGAGATCAGAGTCGAGGTTAGAGTGGCGCTGGAAAAGCGCAGCAGGTCAGGCAGCATCTGAGGAGCAGGAAAATCGATGTTTTGGGCAAAAGCCCTTCATCAGGAAAGGGCTGATGAAGGGCTTTTGCCCAAAACATTGATTTCCCTGCTCTTCGGATACTGCCTGACCTGCTGCGCTTTTCCAGCGCCACTTTCATCTGATCCTAGAAGGTGTCAAGCTTCTTGAGTATGGTTGGAGTTGTACGCATCTAAGCGAGTGGGGACTATTCCATCACACTCTTAACTTGTGTCTTGTAGACGGTAGGCAGTCTTTGGGAAATTAGGAGGTGAGTTTACTCATGACAGTATTCCTAGATTCTGAACCTGCTCTTGTAACTGCAGTATTTATGTGGCAAGTCCAGTTCAGATTCACCATTGAATATCAAGTGATTATTAGTTTCTCTGTTGTTGGAGATAGTAATTGTCCACAGTTATAGAATCATAGAGATGTACACCACAGAAACAGACCCTTCAGTCCAACCCATCCATGCCGACCAGATATCCCAACCCAATCTAGTCCCACCTGCCAGCACCTGGCCCGTATCCCTCCAAACCTTCTATAGGTATGTCAAGAATAAAAGGATGACTAGGGTAGGTATCGGTCCAGTCAAGGATAGTAGTGGGAAGTTGTGTGTGGAGGCGGAGGAGATTGGAGAGACATTAAATCAGTACATTTCATCAGTATTCACTCAGGAACAGGACACTGTTGCTGATGTGAATATGGAATCACAAATAATTAGAATGGATGCCCTGGAAATATGCAGGGAAGAGGTTTTGGGAATATTGGAAAGGATGAATATAGATAAGTCTCCTGGGCCTGATGGCATTTACCCCAGGATCCTATGGGAAGCTAGGGAGGAGATAGCAGAGCCATTGGCCTGGATTTTTATGTCGTCGTTGTCAACAGGAATAGTACCAGAGGACTGGAGGATAGCGAATGTGGTCCCATTGTTCAAGAAAGGGAGTAGGGATAGCCCTAGCAACTATAGGCCAGTGAGTCTGACTTCAGTGGTGGGCAAAGTCTTGGAGAGAATGGTAAGGGATAAGATTTATGAACATCTGGGTAGGAATAACGTGATCAGGGATAGCCAGCATGGTTTTGTGAAGGGCAGGTCGTGCCTCACAAACCTTATTGAGTTCTTTGAGAAGGTGACCAAGGAAGTGGATGAGGGTAAAGCAGTAGATGTTGTGTATATGGATTTTAGTAAGGCGTTCGATAAGGTTCCCCATGGTAGGCTAATGCTAAAACTTCGGAGGTATGGCATTGAGGATACATTAGAGGTTTGGATTAGGAATTGGCTGGCTGGAAGGAGACAGAGGGTAGTAGTTGATGGATTATGTTCATCTTGGAGCGCAGTTACTAGCGGTGTACCACAAGGATCTGTTTTGGGACCATTGCTTTTTGTTATCTTTATAAATGATCTAGAGGAAGGACTTGAAAGCTGGGTAAGCAAGTTTGCGGATGACACAAAAGTCGGTGGAGTTGTGGATAGTGAGGAAGGAAGTGGTAAGTTACAGCGGGATATAGATAAGTTGCAGAGCTGGGCGGAAATGTGGCAAATGGAATTCAATGCAGCTAAGTGCGAAGTCGTTCACTTTGGTAGGAATAACAAGATGATGGATTACTGGGCTAATGGTAGGCTACTTGGTAGTGTGGATGAGCAGAGGGATCTTGGTGTCCATGTACACAGATCTCTGAAAGTTGCCACCCAGGTAAATAGTGCTGTGAGGAAGGCATATGGTGTACTGGGCTTTATTGGCAGAGGAATTGAGTTCCGGAGTCCTGAGGTCATGTTGCAGTTGTATAAGACTCTGGTGAGGCCTCATCTGGAGTATTGTGTGCAGTTTTGGTCACCATACTATAGGAAGGATGTGGAAGCTTTAGAACGAGTGCAGAGGAGGTTTACCAGGATGTTGCCTGGAATGGTAGGAAAATCTTATGAGGAAAGGCTGAGGCACTTGGGGCTGTTCTCATTGGAGAAGAGAAGGTTTAGGGGAGATCTGATAGAAGTGTATAAGATGATTAGGGGTTTAGATAGGGTAGATACTAAGAACCTTTTACCGCTAATGGAGTCAGGTGTTACTAGGGGACATAGCTTTAAATTAAGGGGTGGTAGGTATAGGACAGATGTTAGGGGTAGATTCTTCACACAGCGGGTTGTGAGTTCATGGAATGCCCTGCCCATATCAGTGGTGAACTCTCCTTCTTTATGGTCATTTAAGCGGGCATTGGATAGGCATTTGGAAGTTATTGGGCTAGTATAGGCTAGGTAGGATTCGGTCGGCGCAACATCGAGGGCCGAAGGGCCTGTACTGCGCTGTATCCTTCTATGTTCTATGTTCAAACCCTTCCTATTCATATATCCATCTAAATGCCTTTTCAATGTTGCAATTGTACCAGCCTCCACCACTTCCTCTGGCAGCTCATTCCATACACGCAGCACCCTCTGCGTGAAAAAGTTGCCTCTTAGGTGTCTTTTATATCTTTCCCCTCTCACCTTAAACCTATGCCCTCTAGTTCTGGACTCCCCGACCCCAGCAAAAAAACTTTGTCTATTTATCCTATTCATACCCCTCATAATTTTATAAACCTCGATAAGGTCACCCCTCAGCCTCCAATGCTCCAGAGAAAACAGCCCTAGCCTATTCAACCTCTCCCTATAGCACAAATCCTCCAACCCTGGCAACATCCTTGTCAATCTTTTCTGAACCCTTTCAAGTTTCAAAACATCTTTCCGATAGGAAGGAGACCAGAATTGCACGCAATATTCCAACAGTGGCCTAACCAACATCCTGTACAACTGCAACATGACCTCCCAACTCCTGTACTCAATAGCCTGACCAATAAAGGAAAGCGTACCAAACACCTTCTTCACTATCCTATCTACCTATGACTCTACTTTCAAGGAGCTATGAACCTGCACTCCAAGGTCTCTTTGTTCAGCAACACTCCCCAGGAACCTACCATTAAGTGTATAAGTCCTGCTAAGATTTGCTTTCCCAAAATGCAGCACCTCGCATTTATCTGAATTAAACTCCATCTGCCACTTTCCACACCATCTGATCAAGATCCTGTTGTAATCTGAGGTAACCCTCTTCGCTGTACACCACACTTCCAATTTTGGTACCACTGTGACCACTGTGTACCCCCGCAATTTTCATTTGTCAGAGCAGGTTTGTATATTGTTCAGACCTTTTGGATTGTCAGTATCTGAGGAGTTGTGAATGGTGTTACATAATGTGCAATCATCAGCGAACATCTTCATTCTGACCTTATGATGGAGAGAAAGTTGTTGTTGAAGCAGCTGAATATGGTTGGGCTGAGGGCACCATCCTGAGGAACTTCAGCAGAGATATCTTGGAGCTGAGATGATTGATCTCCAAAGACCACAGCCATCTTTCTATGAGTCACGTATGACTCCAAATAGTGGAGAGCTCCCCCCCCCCCGATTGTTGTGAACACTAATTGTCCTCAGACGCCTTGATGCCATGGTTGGTAAGCTGTGTCCTTGATGTCAAGGGCTGTCACTCTCACCTTATCTCTGGGATTCTGCTCTTTTGTCCATGTTTGAGCCAAGGCTGTAACGAGGCCAGGACTGAGTGGCCCTGGTGGGACCCAAACTGAACGTCACTGAGCAGGTTATTGCTGAGCAGGTGCTGCTTGGTCGCGCTGTTGAAAACACCTTCCATCACTTTACTGATCAAGAGTAGGCTAAACTGTGCTGCCTTTTATGTATAGGACATATATGGGCAATTTTCTACATTGGAGAAAGTGAAGACTGCAGATGCTGGAGATCAGAGTCGAGAGTGTGGTGCTGGAAAAGCACAGCAGGTCAAGCAGCATCTGAGGAACAGGAGAGTTGATGTTTTGGACAAAGGTCCTTCATCAGGAATGTGAAGAAGGGCTTATGCCTGAAACATTGATTCTCCTGCTCCTTGGATGCTGTGCCTGACCTGCTGTGCTTTTCCAGCACCATACTTTTTGACGACAATTTTTTTCATTGTTGGGTAGCTGATGGTGTTAGGGCAGTACTGGAACAGCTTGGCAAGAGGAGTGTCAAGTTCTAGTGCACAAGTCTCCAGTACTCTAGCCAGAATGCTGTCAGAACCCATAGCCCTTTCAGTATCCAGTGCTTCTAACCCTTTCTTGATATTCCATAGAGTGAGGAGAAAGTGAGGACTGCAGATGCTGGAGATCAGAGCTGAAAATGTGTTGCTGGAAAAGCACAGCAGGTCAGGCAGCATCCAAGGAACAGGAGAATCGACGTTTCAGGCATAAGCCCTTCTTCATTCCATAGGGTGAATCAAATTGGCTGATGACCATTGGAGGAGACTGAGATGGATCATCCACTCAGCACTTCTGGCTGAATTTTGTTGCAGTTGCTTCAACTTCATATTTTCCACTTAATTACAGAAGCTTTTCCCATTTGTTTTTATGTTTCTTGTTAAGTTTTCTCACATATGATGTAGGGGGTTATGGGGATTGTGACCCAGTGACAGCTACATCGGATGCAAGGTTTAATAATAAACAGCTTGGTGATGGTTGGCTTTGCTAACAATTGGCGGAAATATGGAATAATGACACAAACATTGATGTGGGAGCCAGCTAAGACTCAGGGAATTGGGAGGTTGTGGGTTCTAGACCCAGTCCAGAGCCTTCAGAACAAGATCCAGATTGACCTGCCCAAGGCACTACTGAGGGGGTGCTGCACTGTCAGAGGATCCACCTCGTACACGAGATGTTAAACAGACATGCTGCTTGCTCTCTCCACAAGACATAATATAATTGCTGGTGGGAGGTCCCACTGAGCGTTTATCCCTCAATCCATATCATTAGTAAACAGTATTTGGTTTCTACTGTTTGCAGGAACTATAAAATTCCAGGTTAGCTGCTGGTTTCCCTACATTCCAACAGTGGCTATAGCTATTTAATTTCCCGCACTGTGAAGTGTTTTGGGATGCCCTGAGATTGTAAAAACTGAGTATTCATTCTCCCAGTTACAGACAGCCTCCATAGTCCAGGGTGCTTGGTATTTATCATGTGCATACACTGCCCCCATGTGGCAATATCAACATCTGTATCATGATTGATTTTATTCAAATCTTGGCTTGCTCTCCATTGTGTTTCCTCCCCCGTTATTTAAACACCTTCAAAACCTATAATCCCACACCTCAAAACAGCAGCAGGCACATAGGAGCACCACCACCTCCACACGCACACAGACACAGACACACACAGACACACACACAGACACACACATGCACACACACATATACACACACACAGACACACACACACACACGCACACAGACACACACACACACGCAGACACACGCACACACGCAGACGCACGCACACACACACGCACACACACAGACACACACACACACACAGACACACGCGCACACACACACAGACACACACACACACACACACACACAGACGCAGACACACCCGCACGCACACACCTGGGACTCCCTTCATCACAGCAACAAACACATCCCATGAAAGAACAAAAAACAAGTTTGGATTCTTAAGGGTGGACCCAGTGCAGGAAAAGCTGTTCCCACCCCGGTTATAATCCCATCCTCTTCCGTTGGGCAGAGGATACAAAGACTTAAATACACATACCAACAGATTCAAGAACAGCTTCTTCCCCCGCTGTCATTATTTCAGGGCAGCACGGTGGCTCAGTGGTCAGCACTGCTGTCTCACAGTACCAGGGCGCTGGGTTCGATTCCAGCCTCAGGTTGCATGTAGCTTGCACGTTTTCACCGTGTCTGTGTGAGCTTCCTCCCATGGTCTGAAGAGGTGCAGGTTGGGTCAATTGGCCATAGCAGATGTAGAAGGTTCTAGTAGCATGGATACTGTTATTGGGGCACAAACCTGATTCTGAGTACCTCCCTAATCGACAATTAACCATGAGTATAGGGTGGGGGCTGGGATGCACTCGGGGGTCTCTGCGCAGACTTATTGGGATGAATAGCCTCTTCCTGCACTGTAGAGATTCTATGATTCCCAACTATTATTAGATTAGACTTACAGTGTGGAAACAGGCCCTTCGGCCCAACAAGTCCACACCGACCCGCCGAAGCGAAACCCACCCATATATTTACCTCTTACCTAACACTATGGCCAATTCGCCTGACCCGCACATCTTTGTGACTGTGGGAGGAAACCGGAGCACCCGGAGGAAACCCACACAGACACGGGGAGAACGTGCAAACTCCACACAGTCAGTCGCCTGAGTCGGGAATTGAACCCGGGTCTCAGGCGCTGTGAGGCAGCAGTGCTAACCACTGTGCCACCATGCCGCCCACTTGTAGGAGGTGATGGTATTATCACTGGATTATTAATCCAAAGACTCTGAGAACCTGGGTTCAAATCAATCTGGAATTAAGTGTTTAATGCTAACTATGAAACTATTATCTTATGTGGTTCACTCATGTCCTTTAGAGAAGGAAATCTGATATCTGTCAGGCCTACATGTGACTCCAGACCCTCTAGAATGTGGTTGATTCCTCTGGACCAATAGGAATGGATAATAAATATTGGTCAAGCCAATGACACATGTGAATGAATTTGTTTTTAAAATGACACAATGTCAGGAAGACGTTCTTTGCAAAAGGTAGAGTGGGAATCTAGAATTCTTCCTCCAAAATTAAGCTGGAAATCACGAGGTAATTTTTAGAACTGAGGTGGATAAATTTGTGTTAAGTAAGTTATTAGGGCTGGATAGATTGGGACTGTTTTCTCTGTAGGGTCAGAGGCTGAGGGCATGACCTTGTGGAGGTTTGTAAAATCATGAGGGACGTGGATAAGGTCAATAGTGTAGGTTTTCTTTCCCCGAGAGTTGTGGAGTCAAAAACTAGAGGGCATAGGGTTAAGGTGAGAGGGGAAAGATTTAAAAGGGACCTAAGGGGCATCGTTTCCACACAGAGGGTGGGATGTGTATGGAACGAGCTGCCAAAGGAAGTGGTGGAAGCTGGTTAAGAGTGACCATTTAAAAGATACTTGGACAGGTACATGGACAGGATGGATTTGGTTGGACATGGGCCAAATCACCATAAAATGCCTTTGTGTATTGGCCAATCTCCAATTAGTTTCCTGCTAAATATGGAGTCCTATCCACAATCGAGGCACTCTGGTGTCTATTATAAAACTGTTGCCCACTCTGAACCACTATCCAGAAAGTTCAGGAAGCACAGTTGCTGCTAATGGGACACAAACTCGATTCTGAGACGTACTCTCCTCTCTCCAGCCGAGAACTAACCCTTTTCTGGTCCAAGGCTGACGAGGGCATGTTGAGTTTTTAATTACAGCAAGAGGAGGCAGAGTCTGTGGATAAAATTCACATGACAGGAGGATTTTACTGATCACCTTACACATCAAAGATAGCGTGTGGGACGGACTGAGGAAGTGCTCCAAGACAGCACTGCATAGGAGCGAGACCATTCAACCCATCAAGTCCATGCTGTCAAGCACACAGCAAACAATGGAGGCGATACATCCAGTCTACATTTCCGGATCTTGACACTCAATCAGTTGAAACTCCTCCTCCAAGTCCTTATGTAGGGCTATGTCGTATCTGCACAGGTGAGGCCTATGAGCAAAAGAAATTGAGTACGTTTTATTTCAGTTTTTGGCTTTTTGTCCAAGTGTGTTTTTCTATGAAGATGGTTACTCTGTCTGGGGGTGAGGTCCGTGGAGGACCATTAGAGACTCCCACACAAAGTGACTGCCCTTTAGGAGTCTGTCAGTGGGTGAATCCATCAGCTGGAGGAGACTCAGTCTCACCCTCAGGTTCACGTACCTCCCCGCAATAGAGTCAGAGAGGCCGACAGCACAGAAAATGCCCTTCGACCCATTGGTCAAAACAACTTCCTGTTCTAATCCCATTCTCCTGCATTTGGCCTTGGTATCACAAGTCCAGCTGGAGTCAGGGAGATCACGGGGCTGAGTTGGATGGTCAGCCATGATCATGTTGGATGACAGAGCAGGCTCAAAGGGCTGAATGGCCTACTCCTGCTTCTAGTTTCTGCTTCTGTGTTTGACAATTACTGACACGGCTCTGGACTTCCTTCCATCAACACATAGATGTTCTCTTTCTCTGGTCCCACATCCCGTGAGAGAATAAAGAACAAAGTCCCACCAGCAAGTGAATAAATATGCTGGCTATGAAAGTGTGTTAGATGTATCAAATCCCTACATGTGGAAACAGACTATTCAGCCCAACAAGTCCTTACTGACCCTCCCTTGGGATCCCGCATTTCACATGACATGATAGAGCAATTAAACATGACCAATCTACCTAACCTGCACAGCTTTGGACTCTGGGGTGAGTCCTGGGCACTCAGAGGAAGCCCACGCAGACGCAGGGAGAATATGCAAACTCCACAATTTAGCAAGGCCAATCCACCTAACCTGCGCATCTTCGTGACTGTGGGAGGAAACACATGCAGATACAGAGAGAATGTGCAAACTCCACACAGACAGTCGTCCGAGGCTGGAATCGAACCTGGGTCCCTGGCGCTGTGAGGCAGCAGTGCTAACCAGTGAGCCACCGTGCCGCCCAATGCTATCTTGCTTTGCTCTGAAAAGTTATAGAAAAAAAATGCAAGCGCTTCCTTTCCCATCTCCATTGCTTTTCTCGATTGGTTCCTCTCTCTCGCTCTCTCTTTCTTGCTCTCTCTGTCACTTTGAACTCTGACAATTCGAGGCCTCCCCTGTGACTGACCTGTGGGGGTACGTCATTGACCTCAGTTTCATTCGAAGAATTCCCAGTTTCAGTTTGGGTTCCACCACGTTGGCTGAACTGAAGGTTAAGGAAACGCTGGAGATGTCCCCTATGTCTTTATCGACGCTGACAAGCAGAGTGACTTCCTTGAACCTCTCAAACGATTTTGCATATCTACGGAGAAAAACTGGAGTTGGAGCTACTGTGGTGTTTGAAAGTAAACCACAGAGCTGTGAAAGTCAAAGTTAAATGAAAAAGGACATCAGGGCATTTCTGACTGAAAACAGGCCAACGTAGCAGCAAACGTACACAATGGGTGCATTAGGAGACCATTTGACCCTTCAAACTTGCGCTTCTGTTTAATAAGCTCATGGTTAATCTTTGCTCCAACATCCATATCCCACAACCTTTGATTCTCCACCTAACTGTCCATCTGCCCATCTTCGCCTTAAAATACATTCAATGACTATGTCTTTTTGAGGAAGAGAGCTCCAAAAATACCACAACCCTCTGACAGGGACAAACATCTCCTAATCTCTGTCCCAACAATTTTAAATCCTAGTTTAGGACTGACCCACAAGGGGAAGTATCCACTTTGTTACCTCCTCTGCCCATAGGAACGTGGTTGAGGCCAAAACCATTGAATGTTTTCAATAAGGAGTTAGATATAGTTCTTTAGGGCTAAAGGGATCAAAAGGTATGGGAGAGAAAGCAGGAACAGGGGACTGAGTTGGATCATCAGCCACGATCATATTGAATGATGGAGCAGGCTCGAAGGGCCGAATGGCCTACTTCTGCTCTCTATTTCTCAGACCATTCAGGATCTTGCATGTGTCAGTCAAGTCATTACAACCTTGTAAACTTAGCGAATGTTGAGAAGATTTGTAGCTCAGGTTGAGGTTTCGGATGTAGGTTTGCTCGCTGAGCTGGAAGGTTCATTTCCAGACGTTTCGCCACCCTACTAGGTAACATTTTAAGTGGTGAAAATGTGTTGCTGGAAAAGCGCAGCAGGTCAGGCAGCATCCAAAGAGCAGGAGAATCGACGTTTTGGGCATGAGCCCTTCTTCAGAAATTTTTCCTGAGGAAGGGCTTATGCCCGAAATGTCGATTCTCCTGCTCTTTGGATGCTGCCTGACCTGCTGCGCTCTTCCAGCAACACATTTTCAGCTCTGATCTCCAGCATCTGCAGTCCTCACTTTCTCCTCGAACATTTTCAGTGGGCCTCAGGCGAAGCACTGCTGAAAATTCCTGCTTTCAATTTATATGTTTGGGTTTCTTTGGGTTGGTGATGTTATTTCCTGTGGTGAAGTCACTTCCTGTTCCTTTTCACAGGGGGTGGTAGATGGGGTCTAACTCGATGTGTTTATTGATGGAGTTCCGGTTGGAATGCCACGCTTCTAGGAATTCTACTTACTTCATGGGAAATAGGTGTTGCTCGCTGGGTCAGCATTTATTATCAATCTGTAGTTGCCCAATCTACTCAACTCTCCTCATGAGGAAATCCCTCAATGAATAAATCTTTTGAACCTTCTCTGGACCTCCTTCAATCCTAGTATGTAGTTTGTTAGATAAGGGGACCAAAACTGTTCATTCTGTTCCAGCGGTGGTTTGACTCGTGCCTTGTATAGGTTTAGCAAGATCTTTCTATTTTTATACCCCATTCCCTTTAAAATAAACACCAAATTATTCATTTACCATCCTTATTAACCAATGAACTTGGATGCTAGCTTTTTGTAATTCATGTGCACGACTTGCAAATCCCTCAGTTCTGGAGCTTTCTCCAAGTCTTTATCAATTTACATAGAACACAGGAATATAAAAATATAGAAACAGGAGGAGATGATTGAGCCTGTCTTGGTGTTTAAAAGGTGATTGGACACTTCAGGACCTTTAATAAACATTATCCTCATAACCCATGGCCATCACAAATCCGTCAATCTGAAACACTGAAAAACTGAATTTCCAGAACTCTGTGTGGTAGAGGATTCACAAATACTTGAACAAAAAACATCCTCCCATCTCACACCGAAGTGGCAGACCCTTTTTCCAATATTGGGTCCCCTGAGTCTAAGGTTCCCAACCAGGAGACACATCCTGCCTGCACCCACCCTATCTAATGATTTAAACAGTTTTAAAGTTTCAATGAGATCACCTCTCATTCAAAACTCTCGAAATACAGACCACATTTGCCCAATCCCTCTCCAGGTCCTATTATCTTGGAACAAGCCTGGTGTACCTTCATCGCACTCCCTGGAGAGCAATAATATCTTTCCTATGAAATGGAGATCAAAACTGCACACAGTATTACAGGTAGAGTCTAACCACACTCTTATCCAGTTGAACCAAGGCTTTCCTACTCCTGTACTCAAATTCCCTTGCAATAAATGCTAACTTAGGTCACTTGGACTATAGTTCTGGAAGGTTTTTTGTATCTTTCTCAGTAAAAATGAAGTGATAATTCAGCTTCTCCACCACTCCCCTTTTCCCCATTGTAATTTGACTGTCTGTAATGGACCAAATTTTGCTTCAGCTGGTTCTGAAGAAGCGTCACCGGACTTGAAACATTAGCTCTGCTTTCTTCCCACAGATGCGGCCTGACCTGCTGAGTTTCACCAGCAATTTCTGTTTTTTTCTTCAGATCTTCAGCAACCGCCATTCTTAGTTTTATTTTAACTCAATGTTACATCTTTTCCAGGCATGCCCACCTTGATGAATATCTGCTCCTCTCTCTGACAGGATTTCTGTTCTCATCTTTCTGCTTGTTCACTGTGACTTTCATTCTCACCGCTAGTCCGTGACAAAGTCTTTGCCAAAATCACCTTCCACAGCCACATCTCTCTCCTCAGGAAGTGACACTGGCTCAGACTCACCCCACGTGGATTAGAACTGATCTTTAATCCTCACCTTTGTAATTCACCCAGGATCACAGGTATCGCAGAAGACTCACTGGATCTGAAACGTTAACTTTGCTTTCTCTCTCCACAGATGTTGTCAGGCCAGCTGTATTTCGCTAGCAATTTCTATGTTTGCTTTAGCCACACATTTCCTTCCTATGCAACTAGAAAAGCTTTTACGGGTCTGTTGTATTTTTGCTGGATTGCATTAATATTCTAATCTTCTTTCTCTTATGAGTTTCTTGAATCTCCTTTGCTGTGTTCTTCAAACCTCCTAATATGCAGATTCGTGGTTATTTCTGGTAACTTTACAGGCTTTACTTTTAATCTTACATCAACTTGAACTTTATTTGTTAGATACAGTTGACTGACCTTTCTTGTACCTCAGTATCTTGAAGTTTAGTTGCTGCAAGTCATTAATAGTTATTAAGAGGCTCTCTGTTGCCTATGTGCAGGCTTGTTTTTTAATGCATTTTCCCAAGACACCTCAGTCAACTTCTGCCTCGTGTACAATATCCCTCATTCAATTTAATTCCTTTGCTTCAGATAGAATTACATCTACATACAGAATGTAGGTTTCTACAAGATTTTGGTCACTAATCCCTAAAGGTTCTTTTACAACTTTACAGGGAGGTGATGGCCTCGTGGTATTATCGCTGCCTGTTCTGGATGTACCTTTACTTGTGGAGTTGGAAAGTTCATTTTCAGACATTTCGTCACCATACTAGGTAACATCATCATTGAGCCTCTGGTGAAGCATGGGTGTTTGTGACCTGCTTTCTATTTCATGTGTTTTAAGTTTCCTTGTGCTGTTGATGTCATTTCCTGTGGCGATGTCATTTCCTGTGGTGATGTCATTTCCTGTTCTTTTCTCAAAGGGTGGTAAATGGGGTCCAAGTCAGTGTGTTTGTTGATAGAGTTCTGGTTGGAATGCCATGCTTCTGGGAATTCTCATGCGTGTCTCTGTTTGGCTTGTCGTAGGAGGGATGTGTTGTCACAATCGAAATGGTGTCCTTCTTCATCTGCAGGTAAGGATACTGGTGGGAGTGGGTCATGTCTTTTTGTGGCTAGTTGATGTTAATGTATCCTGGTGGCTGTTCTGCTAATCTACAAACTAAATTAATGTTCTAGGGACCCAGGTTCAAACTCCACCTTGGCAGATGGTGGAATTTGAAATTGCGGGGGGAGAACAAACTCTGGAATGAAGAGTCTAATGATGGCTATGAATCCAATGTCAATTGTTGGGAAAACCCATCAAATCTGCCATTCATAGCTGGTCTGGTCGACATGTGACTCCAGACCCACAGCAATATCAATGACTTTTAACTGCCCTCTGGGCAATTAGGGATGGGAAACAAATGCTGGCCTAGACAGTGACAGCTTCATCCCGTGAATAAATAAAAAAAACAAGATTGTTAATTAGCTCTTCATCATTACACAATGCCAGATCTAAAATAGCACACCCAGTAGTTGGTTCTTCAACATGTCACTCTAAAAGACATCCTAACATTGTCCAAAAGCTCATATGCCACAGCTTTGGTGTTCATTTAGTGCGGGGGGAAAGTGAGGACTGCAGATACTGGAGATCAGAACTGAAAATGTGTTGCTGGAGGTCAGGCAGCATCCAAGGAACAGGAGAATCAATATTTCGGGCATAATCTTCATGATTCCTGAAGAAGGGCTTATGCCCGAAATGTCGATTCTCCTGTTCCTTGGATGCTGCCTGACCTGCTGCGCTTTTCCAGCAACACATTTTCAGCTCTGTTCATTTACTGCACCCAGTCTATCTGAAGACAGAAGTCACCCATGATATCCATGTTGTCTATGCTACATGCTTCTGTCACCTCCTGTTTAGTGACATACTACTCACTAGAAACTGCAGGTGGCTTCATTATTGAACTGTTGCACACCTCACCTTTAATGTATGCAACTTCATGTGATCTCTTCAGTGGTTGATCCCAACACTTCTGGTCTGAGAATAACATTAACTCTTCACTCCAAGACAACATTCTTCACTACATATCCTTTCCTTCACCAGGACATGAGTATCCTCTCATAAGGACTTCACAAGATCACCCAACTCAAAGAAACGCTGAAAGCCAAATGCCTCCTCCAAGGTTTAGATGTGTTCCTTACACTGAAGAAAAAAGTTCCAGTTGTCTTATATCCCCTTTATTTACATTTCTGGCCATTAACACAATCCAAAATGAACTGACGCCCATCAGCTCGAAACTCATTCAGTCTAAACCAAAACGTCAAAAACTATTTGAAAAGAAATCAAGCTAAAATAAAATAAGGAACTGCAGATGCCGGAATCCTGAAACAAAAACAGAAATTGCTGGAGAACTTCAATAGGGAGGTTCTGTAGAGAGAGAAATAGAGTTAATATTTTGAGTCCAGTGACCCTTCAGAGCATAAAAGAACATCACACCTACAAAAATACTAATGGATAACATTTTTAAAATGAACAGTTAACTTTACACCCATAGAAACTCCATGGGTTACTAACTCAACCCTCAGAAATCCCAACTTAAATAATATCAAAAATACGGAGAGTAATCCCACATTTTACCTCACATTGTACATGCTGTTGACACACGGGGGCAGTGTATGCACATGATAAATACCAAGCACCCTGGACTATGGAGGCTGTCTGTAACTGGGAGAATGAATACTCAGTTTTCACAATCTCAGGGCATCCCAAAACACTTCACAGTGCGGGAAATTAAATAACTAGAGCCACTGTTGGAATGTAGGGAAAACAGCAGCTAACCTGGAATTTTATAGTTCCTGCAAACAGTAGAAACCAAATACTGTTTACTAATGATATGGATTGAGGGATAAACGCTCAGTGGGACCTCCCACCAGCAATTATATTATGTCTTGTGGAGAGAGCAAGCAGCATGTCTGTTTAACATCTCGTGTACGAGGTGGATCCTCTGACAGTGCAGCACCCCCTCAGTCGTGCCTTGGGCAGGTCAATCTGGATCTTGTTCTGAAGGCTCTGGACTGGGTCTTGAACTCACAACCTCCAAATTTTCTGAGTCTTAGCTGGCTCCCACATCAATGTTTGTGTCATTATTCCATATTTTCACCAATTATTAGCAAAACCACCCCCACCCCACCAACCATCACCAACATGTTTATTAAACCTTGCAGGTGATGTATCTATCACTGGGTCACAATCTTAGAGTTCCTTCCCCCATGACCCCCTACATCGCACGGACTGTCAGTCATTAAACCTTAAGATGCAGGTCAGCAGGCCTAGGGATTTTTCTTCACAACATCCCATTAATTTCTCTGGTACTTGTGAAGAAACAGGAAATCTATTTCCATATCAGAATGATGAGTGGATTGGGAGACAACATGAAGGCTGACACGTCATCTTCAGGTCTGCCTGGTACTGCCCCTGGCATGCCCTCCTGCACTCACCATTGAACCAGGGTTGATCATCTGGCTTGTTGGTAATGGTGGAGTGGCCAGGCCCTGAGGTTACAGATTGAGCTGGAGTACAGTTCTGCTGCTGTTGATGGCCCACAGCACCTCATGGATACTCAGTCTTGAGTTACTAGATCTGTTTGAAGTCTGTCCCATTTAGCTCGGTGATAGTGCCACACAACATGATGGAGGGTAGTCTTAATGTGAAGGCAGGACTTTGTCCCCACAAGGACTGTCCCATGGTCACTCTTACTGATACTATCATGGACAGATGCTTCTGAAGCCAGCAGATTGCTAAGGACAAGTATGTTTCTCCCTCTTGTTGGTTCCCACACCATCTCCCACAGACCCAGCCCAGCAGGGATGTCCTTTAGGACCCGACCAGCTCGATCAGTAGTGCAGCTGAACATTGAAATCCACCACCGAGAGTACATTTTGTGCCCTTACCATTCTCAGTCCTTCCTCCAAGTGTTGTTCAACACAGAGGACTACTGATTCATGAACTGAGGGAGGATGCTATGTGGTAATCAGCAGGGGCTTTCCTTACCCACGTTTAACCTAATGCCATGCAACTTCATGGGGTGCAGAGTCACTTGTGAGGACTCCGAGGGCAACTCCCTCCTGACTGTATCCCACTGTGCCGTCACCTCTGCTGGGTCTGTCCTGCCAAAGGGACAGGACATGTTCAGGGATGGTGATGGTGGTATCTGGGACATTGCCTGCAAAGTTTGATACCGTGATTATGACTTTTTCAGGCTGTTGCTTGACTAGTCTCTCCCAATTTTGGCAGTAGCCCCCAGCTGTCTGTACAGAGGATGGTGCAGTATTGGCAGGGCTGTTTGTGCTTTTCTCATTTACTTCAACTATTCAGGAAAAGCTGCAGGACGAAGATACTGAGAGTATTCCTCGTTGTCACAACAACTTGAGAAGACTGAATGGACCTGGTGAAGCACTACTCCTTTAGAGAGAGATGAGGAGACTTTGGTTCTCACAGCAGGTCATGAGCCTTTAGAGCTGCCTTCTTCAAAACATGGTGGGAGAAAGATACTTGAATAGATTTAAGGCAGATGTAGATAAATTATTGTCCAGCAAAACGGGGTGAAAGGTTATCATGACATGATTGTGGATTTGAGGTTGCAATCAGATCGGCCATGGTCCTGTTGAATGGCAGAACTGATTCAAGGGGCTGAATGGCCTAGATTTGCTTCTAGGCAAAATTGAGGACTGCAGATGTTGGAGATCAGAGTCTAGATTAGAGTGGTGCTGGAAAAGCACAGCAGGTCAGGCAGCATCCGAGGAGCAGGAAAATCGACACTTCAGGCAAAAGCCCTTCATTGATTTTCCTGCTCCTCGGATGCTGCCTGACTTGCTGTGCTTTTCCAGCACCACTCTAATCTAGACTACATTTGCTTCTAGCTCACTTGTTTGACTGTCATGTATCTGAAATGATGAAAGCTCTTGATATGCTCAACCCTGGGGAAAGATATGACTAGTTGTGGAAGAATCCAACATTTGGGGCCATACATACAGATCGTTCTGCAATAATGTGCATTTCAGTAACATGAATTTGCTAAAACCTGATCGACAAATTGGTGATTCTGTTTCTAAAGGGTGAACCTTTAACACGATTACAACACCAACACTTTAAGCGCTCTTTCTAAAGTGTGATTTTTCTATAATGTGGGGTTGCACAAGAATTAGACAGGAAATAATTAATCTAACCAAGGACTTCAGGGGAAATATCGTCAATGCAGAAATGGATTGGTATCTGGAACTCACCGGCACAGGAGTAATTGAGGTGAATAACAAGTCATGTTTGAGGGGACGCTATGGATAAATAGATGATTGAGAAAGGAATGTTAACTGCATGAGGTGAAATAAGTTGCCAAGAGGCTTTTGTGAAGCATAAATACTAGGATGGACCAGTCGGGCTGAATGGCCTTGTACTATAATGTAACCCTATGTCATTACCACGAGCGGACAGACTGAGAGGTGAAATGGTTGTCTGCACAGCATTCTCTGGTTGAACGATATTGTGTGTCATAGCAATGTGCTCCTGCAATAACATTACAACATGATTGAGATAATTCATTTGAATGAAATGAGGGACGTAGAATAAAAACAAATGGAAGAGATGAATCACAATGTGGTATTTGCCCAGAATGCCACGACTGGCACCTCCTGGCAAGGGCCACCTCTGCCAGTTCAGAACAAGTGTTGTTTGAGATGATTCACTGTCACCAATCCACCTTGTGTATACTCTGTCCTGGGTCTGTCTGTTTATAAGTAAACTGATCCTGATGAAGGGCTTATGCCCGAAACGTCGAATTTCCTGTTCCTTGGATGCTGCCTGACCTGCTGCGCTTTTCCAGCAACACATTTTCAGCTCTGATCACTGAGTAGTCCAGGCAGAAGGCGCACTTGTCTGAGTTAAAGGATGGTTAATTGCATCATAGCAAAAGGTACGCTCTCTATTGTTAATCGGGCATAATTAATAAAACCTCTCAGGAATTCTACAGAACACGCACGGTGGCACAGTGGTTAGCACTGCTGCCTCACAGCGCCTGAGACCCGGGTTCAATTCCCAACTCAGGCGACCGACTGTGTGGAGTTTGCACATTCTCCCCGTGTCTGCGTGGGTTTCCTCCGGGTGCTCCGGTTTCCTCCCACAGTCCAAAGATGTGCGGGTCAGGTGAATTGGCCATGCTAAATTGCCCGTGGTGTAAGGTAAGGGGTAATTGTAGGGGTATGGGTGGGTTGCGCTTCAGCAGGTCGGTGTGGACTTGTTGGGCCGAAGGGCCTGTTTCCACACTGTAAGTCTAATCTAATCTAAAAAAAACACCTCAGTGCCCTACAAAGGCTAGTAGAACTCCTGCTATTGTGTAAAACAGTATTTGAAAGGTTTAATTTACTGTGGGCCAGGTATTGGAAAATGGGATCAGACTAATTAGGTTGACTGGGGCAGATGTGTTGAGCCAAAGGGTATTTTTCTGTGCAAGAGATCTCTATGACTCTAGAACATAAGCTCTACCAAAATGATGTAAAGGACTGTTCCTGGATCAAGAACCAAACCAGAGTTGTGTGCGTGTATTCTGGTTTGCCAGAGAATGTATAATGCTCAGGGACTGTTCTTAATGTTAACAGCTTGTAGCTAAAGTAACAATGCTCTTAGGTTCAACCACAGACCTCACAAGAGACATTCATATATTTCAGTCATGACGTAACTAGTGACTAAGTAATATGCAATAAATGTGTTTATTGCTGATCAGGATTGATCAGGTCTGAAGAGTGGAAGTGGGCGTCCTTTCCCACATGGTATCAGTAGCTGGGACTTACACCAACAAGAAGAATTGGTAACAGTGAATCTACCCAAAACATCTGAGCTGCTACCAACAGAACCCAACATCAATGAGATTCTGTTAAAGCTGGTATTCAAGTTTACAAGCCCCATCTGCACCCAATGGCAGTCGGTACCATCATCAGATTGGGTGGAACTGTTACAATTTTGACATTAACCCTTTCACAACCATGACCTTGCCTCAGGGGAACCTTCCTGTATGGTGGAGTTTTCGAAGTGGACTCTATCAGTTTTGCTGGTCATACTCACTGATTGGCTTCTGCTTTCACTACATCCCCGTTCTGTCCAGTCATTCCCACTGTGATGTAGCCTCTCCGAGTGTTTCTGTTCCAGGTGATGATATCCAGGAGATAATAGTACACTGCACAAGGAACATAGAGCATCTCAAAGCACAGTTTCTGTCACCATATTACAAAAGGGATATTGAGGCACTAGTGCTGGTACACACATTGAGTTGCAAGAAAGGCACCAGAACTGAGAGGTTATAACAGTCAGGGAAGCACCCAGAAGGGGTGAACTTGATCATTTTATTTCTACGAAAGAATTAGATTAGATTCCCTATAGTGTGGAAATAGGCCCTTCGGCCTAACAAGTCCACACAGACCTTCCGAAGAGTAACCCACCCAGACCCATTCTCCTCTGACCAATGCACCTAATACTACAGGCAATTTAGCGTGGCCAATTCACCCTGACCTGCACATCTTTGGACTGTGGGAGGAAACCAGAGCGCCCGGAGGAAACCCACACAGAATGTGCAAACTCCACATGGACAGTTGCCCAAGGTGGGAATTGAACCCGGGTCCCTGGCGTTGTGAGGCAGCAATGCTAACCACTGAGCCACAGTGCCGCCCACAGAAAAGGTTCGCTCTGATAGATGGAGAGGAGTCTGCTTCTGCGAGAATCTCAAACTCTGATCACAAATGGAGGAAATCCAAATGGGGAATTCAGGAGAAACTTACTTCCCTTGAGAACTAGCAACAGCACAGCCAAGCATGCCAACTCTGCTATGGCACAGGCAGAGTATTGTTCAGGGCACTCAACCTATTTAATTTATTTAAATATGGGGAGGGAGCAGCAGGTCTCTGCATGTGCTTGTCTCTGGTATCCTGAGATCAGCTTGTAGCTGGAGGGGAGATGCTAGAATCATAGAATAGAATCATTGAATCCTTGCATGGAAGCAAGTCATTCGGCCCATCAAATCCACACCAACCCAGGGAAGAGAATCCCACCCAGACCCATAGCCTCCATCCCTGTAACCCTGCAGTTCTCATGGCTAACCCACATAGCTTGCGCATCCATGGACAAAGTTAAACATCACACAACACCAGGTTAATTCTTCCAAATAAACCAGCCGGGGTATAACCTGGTGCTGTATGATTTTTAACTTTGTCCACCCCAGTCCAACACCGCACCATCCCCAGACACTGTGGGATAACTTAGCATGGCCAATTGGACTGTGGGAGGAAATCGGAGCACCCGGAGGAAACCAGGTAACAGGGAGAATGTGCAAACTCCACACAGACAGTCACCCCAGAGGATGGATTCGAGCTGGACTCTCTGGTGCTGTGAGGAAGCAGTGCTAACAACTGAGCCACTGTACCATTCCCTGGTCTGGTCCCTTCCTCCCCTCCACCTACTGCTAACACATCCCAGGTACATACATCAATTCACACAATAGTGTAGGGTCTTAGGCGATTAGTCCATTGATAAATCCTGACCAATGGAAATCTGGCACTGGAAGATTGTGTTACCTTCCATTTCAATTGGTCATTCACTGGTTTATACTGAGATTAGATTCCCTACAGTATGGAAACAGGTCCTTCAACCCTACAGTCCACACCGACCCTCTGATGAATAACCCATCCAGACCCATTCCTCTACCCTATATTTAACCCTGACTATTGCACTAACACTATGGGCAATTTAGCATGGCCAATTTACCTGACCTGCACATCTTTTGAATGATGGGAAGAAACTGGAGCACCCGGAGGAAACCCACGCAGACACGGGGAGAATGTGCAAACTCACCCGAGGCTGGAATCGAACCACATCCCTGGTGCTGTAAAGCAGCGGTGCTACCAACTGAGCCACCGTGCCGCCCTCAAAATGAGTCAGGGTCACGGTCTGCAGGTTTGAAAAGGGCTGGTGTCTCTCTGGGGAACTAGCCTGGCATCCAATCAAGTGTGCACGCTCGGAGTAAGAGCAAGCCATTCAACCCCTTTAGCCCTGCTTCAGCATTTAATATGATTGCAGCCCAGTGTCCACACTCCTGCCATTTCACTCCCCTGCCAGCTCACCAACACTCCATCTCATCCACTGACATAACTGACCTGTTGCCTACCCACCACCCACATCACCACTTTACCCCCACTCCCCCCCCATTGCCATGACTCCCTTTATCTAAGTCTGCATTATCATTTTCTCAATGACCCCTACCCCCACTGTTTTCAGGGGAAGAAACTTCCAAAGATTAACCACATGGAAAAAGATCACTCTTGTCTCCTTCTTAAGTGGAGGGGAGCTTCATTTTTAAACAGTGTCACTTATTCTAGTCTCTCCCACAAAAGGAAATACCTTTTCCAAATCCACCCTAACCAAGCCCCCTCAGGAACTTAAGATTTTAATAAGATCACCTCTCATTTTTCTCAACTCCAATGAGTCTCAGTCAATCTTTCCTCACAATTTAACATCACCACCCCCCCTCCAAACCCTCCCATCCCAGGTCATGTGAAGCTTCTCTGAAGTATTTCTCATTCATTTACATTATTTATACAAAGAAACTAAAATTATAGACAGCATCCCAGATGTTTCCTCAACAGTGTTCTGTACAACTAGCTAACAACAAACCCTTATTTTTATATTCCATTCCCATTTCCAGTAAACACAATTACTCCAAAACCTTTCTAATAATTTGCTGGAGCTGCATATTAACCTTTTATGATTCATGTACTAGGGATATGAGAGATATAGGGCCAAGGCTGGGAGGTGGGATTGAGGAATATGGGGAGAAGGCGGGGAGGTGGGATTGAGAGATATGGGGGGGGGGAAGGTGGGGAGGTGGGATTGAGAGGTATGGGGGGGGGGAAGGTGGGGAGGTGGGATTGAGAGGTATGGGGGGGAAGGTGGGGAGGTGGGATTGAGAGATATGGGGGGAAGGTGGGGAGGTGGGATTGGGAGATATGGGGGGGAAGGTGGGGAGGTGGGATTGAGAGATTAGATTACTTACAGTGTGGAAACGGGCCCTTCGGCCCAACAAGTCCACACCGACCCGCCGAAGCGCAACCCACCCATACCCCTACATTTACCCCTTACCTAACACTACGGGCAATTTAGTATGGCCAATTCACCTGACCTGCACATCTTTGGACTGTGGGAGGAAACTGGAGCACCCGGAGGAAACTGGAGCACCCAGAGGAAACCCATACAGACACGGGGAGAACGTGCAAACTCCACACAGTCAGTCGCCTGAGTCGGGAATTGAACCCGGGTCTCAGGCGCTGTGAGGCAGCAGTGCTAACCACTGTGCCACCGTGCCGCCCACCGGATATGGGGGGAAGGTGGGGAGGTGGGATTGAGGGGTATGGGGATAGGTGGGGAGGTGGGATTGAGGGGTATGGGGGGAGGTGGGGAGGTGGGATTGAGGGATATGGGAGAGAAGGTGGGGAGGTGGGATTGAGGGATATGGGGGAGAAGGTGGGGAGGTGGGATTGAGGGATATGGGGGAGAAGGTGGGGAGGTGGGATTGAGGGATATGGGGGAGAAGGTGGGTAATTGTGATTTAGAGAAATAGGGAAAAGTTAGGTTTAGTTTGTCCAGGGAAAGGAGAAAAGTTGATGGGCCATTTTCTGTTTCTCAAAACCTTTGAGTTGTAAAATCCTCACAGTATAAAACATGTATTAACAAAATAAGACTTACTGCAAAATGGATGTTCAGTGGAGGTTTGAAAGAACACCTTATTTGGAAACTTCATTAAATGGTTGTTTTTCCACTTGACAATGTGATAACCTAGAATGAAATGTGAAGAGATTGAACCTTGAGTGTTAATGGAAGACATCTGAGAAAATAATGACAAGCACCAAAGTGTTCTCGTCATCACAATGCATGGCATGGATGGGGTCAGGTTCCAGGATGCCTGCAAGTGTCACCTGGAGCAAGTTACACCGGAGTTGTTTTACACAGAACCAAAGGGTGGAATTGATACTAGGGCCTGCACCTCAGGAGGAACAATAATCAAAGGGATTCCCCCTTTCCTCAACGGTGCACCACACCCTCCAAAGACCTTTGATGCCTGGCCTTTCCAGAGATGGAGGGCATAGCATCCCTTAGAGATCTCCACTGTAACAGACTAACGTTGAGGGCATGTATCTTCTAATGTGCGAGTGAGTAGGTAAAGTGTCAATTTGGGTGAGATATGTCTGTGTGTGTGTGTGTGTGTGTGTGTGCGTGTGTGTGTGTGTGTCGGTGCGTAGGGAGTAGGAGATAATTTGATGAAGTGTTATGTGCCCAGAGCAGTTGATTTGATTTGATTTGATTTATTATTATTGTATGTACCAAGATACACTGAAAAGTATAGCAGTGCATGTTAACCAGACAAATTATACTTTTCATAAGTACATCAGGCTAATAGAACACATTGCAGAGGATGATGTTACAGCTACAGAGGAGATGCAAAGAAAGACCAACTCGAACATATGAGAGGTTCATTCATAAGTCTGATAACAGCAGGGAAGAAGCTGTTCTCAAATCTGTTGTTGCAATAGTTGAGGTGGGTGGTATGCAAAGTGGTAAATGGCAGGTGGGTAGGGACATGTGGGTGAGATTGAAGGTAGGTGAGGTGGAAGTTTGATGAGTTGGTAAGTGAATAAGTGGCAGGTGGGTGAGGTATCAGAGGGTGAGGTGCCCGGTGGGTGAGGAGTCGCTGTGAGATGTCAGGTGGGTGAGGTGTCAGAGGGTACGGTGTGAGGTGGGTGAAGTGTGAGGTGGGTGAGGTGACAGGTGGGTGAGGTATCGGGGTGAGGTGTGAGATAGGTGAGGTGTCAGCTGGGTGAGGTGTAAGGGGGTGAGGTGTCAGATGTATAAGGTGATAGTGGATAAGGTGTCGGGGTGAGGTGTCGGGGGTGAGGTGATAGTGGATGAGGTGTCAGGTGTGTGAGATATCAGGTGGGTGACATGTCAGGTGGGTGAGGTGTCAGAGGGTGAGGTGACAGAGGGTGAGGTGTCGGGGTGAGGTGTCAGAGGGTGAGGTGTCGGAGTGAGGTGTCAGAGGTTGAGGTGTAAGGGGACAAGGTGTCAGGGGATGAGATGTCAGGTGTGTGAGGTGTCAGAAGGTGGGGTGTCGGTGGGTGAGGTGTCTAGTGTGATGTGTCAGGGGGTGAGGTGTGAGGTGGGTGAGGTGTCAGGGGGTGAGGTGTCGGGGGTGAGGTGTCTAGTGTGATGTGTCAGGTGGGTGAGGTGTGAGGTGGGTGAGGTGTCGGGGGTGAGGTGTCGGGGGTGAGGTGTCGGGGGTGAGGTGTGAGGTGGGTGAGGTGTAAGGGGGTGAGGTGTCAGTGGGTGAGGTGTAAGGGGATGAGGTGTCTGTGGGTGAGTTGTAAGGTGTGAGGTGATAGTGGGTAAGGTGTAAGGGGATGAGGTGCCAGGTGGGTAAGGTGTCAGAAGGTGAGGTGTCGGTGGGTGAGGTGTCAGGTGGGTGAGGTGTCAGGGGGTGAGGGGTAAGGGGATGAGGTGTCAGGTGGGTGAGGTGTCGGGGGTGAGGGGTAAGGGGATGAGGTGTCAGGTGGGTGAGGTTAAGGGGGTGAGTTGTCAGTGGGTGAGGTGTCAGGTGGGTGAGATGTGAGGGGGTGAGGGGTAAGGGGATGAGGTGTCGGGGTGAGGTGTCAGGTGGGTGAGGTGTCAGTTGGGTGAGGTGTAAAGGGGTGAGGTAATAGTGGGTAAGGTGTCAGGGGTGAGGTGTCAGGGGGTGAGGGGTAAGGGGATGAGGTGTCGGGTGGGTGAGGTGCCAGGTGGGTGAGGTGTCAGGTGGGTAAGGTGTCAGGGAGTGAGGTGTCTCTCACCCCTTGACACCTCATCCCCTGACACCTTACCCACCTGACACCTCACCCCTTGACACCTCATCCCCTGACACCTCATCCCCTGACACCTCACCCCTTGACACCTCACCCCCTGACACCTCACCCCCTGACACCTCACCCCCTGACACTTTACCCACTATCACCTCACCCTGTTATGTTGAATGCCTCTATTAATTTTCACTGAACACCCTTTGCTTAGAGAATAGCGCTTTTGAGTCTTGGCAGTCTGTCTGGATTGAGGCAGGATGGACGAGGACTTGATGTGAGACAGCAGAGGTGGGGAATTATCGGGTATGAATGGAACTTAGACTCCGAGATAAATCAGCTCCATGAAAACACAAGGGGAGGCAGCTGATAACCGCAGAAACCTGATCCAGCAAGATGCTTACCAAATATCGGATAGGTCTTGTCCTGTTCCGTACAACAGGCGTCCAGGAATTCTTTGTAAGATGGGCAAGGATAAACGGTAATGTTACAGGTTGAGCTGATGGAGCTTATATACAGGTAGACAGATCTTTGATGGTCACACACCATATACCTTTTGCCTGGAGGGACAGAATAGTTTTAAAAAGTGTCATGCACGTACAAACTGACCAACTAGACGCAACTTATACTTAACATTGGTCAGATCCACGCAAACTATTCCGGGACCTTGGATTGCCGGGCAACTCATGGTGATCGGACATTGTGCCGAGGGGGCTGGATCCACAACTTATTCTCAGTGATGTCATGGCGAAAAGGACTTCTCAGAGGAAGGATGAGGGAGGATCGAATTGAAACCTACAGAATACTGAATGGCCTGATCAGCGTGGATATTGGGAAGATGTGTCCATTGGTAAAAGAGACTGGGAGCCGAGGGCACAGCCTTGGAGTAAAGGGAAGGCCTTTTAGAACGGAGATAAGGAGAAACTTCTTCAGCCAGAGGGTGGTGACTCTGTGGAATTCACTGCCACAGAAGGCTGTGGAGGCCGGGGCATTAAGTATATTTAAGATGGAGATAGATAGAATCTGATTGAAGATTTGTAGCTCGGGTGTCCGTTGTTGTGGTTCTGCTCGCCGAGCTGGAAGTTTTTGCTGCAAACGTTTCGTTCCCTAGCCAGGGAACGAAACGTTTGCAGCAAAAACTTCCAGCTCGGCGAGCAGAACCACAACAGGAGATAGATAGGGTCTTGAGTGTCAAGGGGGTCAAGGGTTACAGGGGAAAAGCAGGAGAATGGGGTCGAGAAACTTATCAGCCATGATTGAATGGCGGAGCAGACTCAATGGGCTGAATGGCCTAATTTTTGCACCTACAGTCTTTTGGTCTAGGTGGCTCTGATTGCATAAGGTTCAATCTGAAATTCTGGTGAACTTATATCGAACTGTGACATCGTAGGTCTACCGACACCAAATAGACTACAGCAGTTCGAGAAGACGGCCCATTATCACCTTCCCAAGAGCAGTCGGGGACAGATAACGAGTACATGCCCAGCCAGTGATACCCACATCCTGCCTCAGGACTGGGACTAGGGGTGCCAATTCGATTAGGCACCAGAGCCTCGATGGTGAGGTCCCCGAACATATTGACATCTGAATCAGAGCCAAAGGTGCTCCCAATTGAGCAAGGCTGACAACATAGAGATAGGCTGAACTCCACATACAAGGCAGGAGTGAAAAGTCTCGGCTGAGGTAATGGTTCTCATCTTTTTGATGGAGTCATTTAACTGATCAGATGGGCCAATGGGCTGAGGAGTGGCAGATGGAGTTTCATTTAGACAAGTCTGAGGTGCTGCATTTTGAAAAATCAAATCAGAGCAGGACTTATACACTTAATGATAAGGCCCTAGGGAGTGTTGCTGAACAGAGACCTTGGAGTACAAGTTCATAGCTCCTTGAAAGTAGAATCGCAAGTAGATAGGATAGTGAAGAAGGCATTTGGTATGCTTTCCTTTATTTGTCAGAGCATTGAATATAGGGGTTGGGAGGTCATGTTGTAGCTGCACAGGACATTGGTTAGGCCACTTTTGGAATATTGTGTGCACTTCTGGTCTCCTTCTTATCAGGAGGATGTTGTGAAACTTGAAAGGGTACAGAAAAGATTTACAAGGGTGTTGCCAGGGTTGGAGGGTTTGAAATATGGGGAGAGACTGAATAAGCTGGGGCTGTTTTCCCTGGAGCGCTGGAGGCTGAGGGGTGATCTTTAAGATGTTTCTTAAAATCATGAGGGGCATAGATGGAATAAATAGAGATGGTCTTTTCCTTGGGTGGGGGAGTCCAGAATTTGTGGGCAGAGGTTTAGGGTGAGAGGGGAACAATTTAAAAAGGACCTGAGGGGCAACTTTTTCACGCAGAGGGTGGTGTGTGTATGGAATGAGCTGCCAAAGAAAGTGGTAGAGGCTGATACAGTTACCACACTTAAAAAGCAACTGAATGGGTAAATGAATAGGAAGGTTGAGAGGGAAAAGCTGACAAATGGGACGAGATTATGTTAGGATATCTGATCAGCATGGACGAGTTGGATCGAAGGGTCTGTTTCTGTGCTGTGCATCTCTCTCACGCTATGTACGAATGATCAGTTAGGTACATATCAGTCACAATTCCTAATATCCTCTCATTTCCTGCTGAGGGACAGTAACGTTTCCAATGACAGAATGTTTGTCTCCATAAGGTATACATTACCATGTGGGAGAATATCACACTGTGACTTCACTTGATGAAGGACTATTGTATGTTCATTTCATCTGATGAAGAAGCATTGCTCTGAAAACTTCAAGTAAACCTGTTGGACTAAGGTCAAGATTAGAGTGGTTCTGGAAAAGCACAGCAGGTCAGGCGGCATCCGAGGAGCAGGAAAGTCGACATTTCGGACAGAACCCTTCATCAGGAATGAGGCTGGGAGCGTCCGGGGCGGAGAGATAAATGGGAGAGGTGTGGGGCTGGGGAAAAGGTAGCTAAGAGTGCAATAGGTGGATGGAAGTGGGGGTAAAGGTGATAGGTCAGAGAGGAGGGTGGAGCTGATAGTTGGAAAAAAAGATTGGCAGGTGGGACAGGTCGTGAGGATGGTGCTGAGCTGGCAGGTTAGAACTGGGGTAAGGTAGGGGGAGGGGCAATGAGGAAACTGGCGAAGTCTACATTGCTCCCCTGGAGTTAACATATTCCAAGGCGTTTTTCCGCCAGGCGTCGGGTGGTGTAGGAGTGGTGATGGAGGAGGTCCAGGACCTGCATGTCCTCAGCAAACCTGGTGTCATATGACTTGTATACCCTTGAGTTTAGAAGACTGAGAGGGGATCTGATTGAGACATATAAGATTATGAAAGGATTGGACACTCTGGCAGCAGGAAACATGTTCCCGCTGATGGGTGAGTGCCGAACCAGAGGACACAGCTTAAAAATACGGGGTAGACCGTTTAGGACAGAGATGAGGAGAAACTTCTTCACCCAGAGAGTGGTGGCTGTGTGGAATGCTCTGCCCCAGAGGACAGTGGATGCCCAGTCACTGGATTCATTTAAGAAAGAGTTGGATAGAGCTCTCAAGGATAGTGGAATCAAGGGTTATGGAGATAAGGCAGGAACAAGATACTGATTAAGGATGATCAGCCATGATCATATTGAATGGCGATGCAGGCTCGAAGGACTGAATGGCCTACTCCTGCACCCATTGCCTATTGTCTATTGACTTCTGACACTGTGAGAGTTTCTGACCAGGTTTTGCATGAAGCTGGTGGAGCTGTTTGAGAGGAAGCTTGGCCTTTAACCTCGAGTGGCCATTTAACAACAACGTGAAAGAAATAAGGAACAAGAATAAAACTGAATGTCAATACAAACCAGCTATTATAGTGGCGGGACATCCTGGTTGGTCAGTTCCTCCATTGGCATAGTAGTCAATGTGCCCCAAAAACTCTTCATACCCAAGAGCTACAAGAAGAATAATTATAGTTGAGATGTTGCTTTTGCTGTCATTTTCACTACTGTCACACTAATAGATCAATAAGGTGGAGCTGGAGGTTGGAGTCAGATACTACAGGAATGATCTGAGAAGGGACGGTAACGGATGGGAGTGGGCTTTGATGAGAGAGTTAAGGTGCCAGAGAGATCTTTGATAGGAGGGTTTGGCCACAAGGTAAGTTGATATCTTTGGAGAAATGCAGTAGCATGGAAACAGATAAAAAAAACAAAGTAGGCCATTCGGCCCTTCAAGCCTGCTCTGCCATTCATCACAAGCATGGCGAATCATCCAACTCAATAGCCTATTCCTGCTTTCTCCCCATATCCTTTGATCCTTTTAGCCCCTAGACCTATATCCAACTCCTAGTGAAATTATACAATGTTTTGGCTTTGACTACTCTCTGTGGTCGTGAATTCTGCAGGCTTACCACTCTCTGGGTGAAGGGATTTCTCCTCATTCTCAATCCTAAATAGTTTATCACTGTATCCTTAAACTGTAACTCTGGCTCTGGATTTCCCCATCATCAGTAACATCCTTCCTGCATTTACCATGTCTGGTCCTGTCAGAATTTTACAGGTTTCTGTATCCCAAAGAGTAGTAGGTAGTTTATTGTTCACGTTACTGTAATATAATGATGTGGTATTATTTCTACATGTCTGTATTTTTATGCTTTTATAACTTTTATTTTTCTTTTTGATCAGCCAAATTCAGTAGGTGATAGGGAAGGAAAATTGGCCTTTACTTTAAAGGAAGAAGGATTCTGGGTAATCCAAGATGGAGGATGGGAAAATGTACGGCTGTAACAGATGCTCCTTTTTTGAGGTATTTTAGGTGCTGGAGGTGATTTCCTCGAATTCCAGGAGCAGCAATTACTGTTTTATATGCTGTTGCATTGTTTTGGAACTTTGGGGGAAAAAATGTCAAAACAACAGCAGTTTTAAAAGGGAGAAGAGCAGAGAAAGGAAGTACATGGTGAGGATAGTGCAGGAGAGAGAGAGAGAGAGAGACAGAGAACCTGCACAGTTACTGCCTTTACTGTTTGAATTCATGTATCGCTGGACATCAGAGTACGTCTGGGAAAATTGACAAACAGTGAAATTCATAACTGATCTTGAAGGAACTGTTAGGGCGAAGTTCACAGCACAGAATCAGATACGTGTATTGTTTTAAGTGGCCTACAGAAGGTCAGCAGTAGTGAGTAGAGTGGGTTTTTTTCTTGATTATATGTTTTCAGAGATATGTCTCTAGATTAAACTTAAAATTTAAGCCATAACTATTAATTTAAATAGGGCAGTGTTTTATAGAGGACTAAGACAGTATTATTTTCTGGGTCTGTAGATTATGAAGGGGCAAAAATGGCCTTTAGGAGAGTGATATGTGCTTCTTGTCAGATGTGGGAGTTTAAAGAGTTTAAGGGTTACTGCGGATTAAATCTGCCATAAATGCTGTTGGTTGTGAATCTTATTAGATCAAATGGATCGGTTGGAGAGACAGTTAGAAGCAATGAGGAATTTGCAACAGCAACAGTATGTGATGGATGGCAGTTATAGGAAGGGGGGAAAGTCTCAGGTACAGTCACACAGATGGGTTAACTCCAGGAAGAGTAAGAGGGGTAGGCACCTAGGGCAGGAGACTTTTGTGGACATACCTGTTTCAAACAGGTATGCTGTTTTGGAAAATGTAGGGGCTGATGGATTCTCAGGGGAACGTAGCACGAACAGCCAAGTTTCTGGTATTGAAACTGGCTCTAATGCAATGAGGGGTATGTCGGCTTCCAAGAGATCAATTGTGTTAGGGGACTCTCTAGTCCGAGATATGTGGATGTACCAACTCGAGAAAGTGCAAGACTTGACCTACTCTTGAGAAATAAGGCAGGGCAGATGACTGAGGTGTCAGTGGGGGAGCACTTTGGGGCCAGTGACCATAATTCTATTAGATTTAAAATGGTGATAGAAAAGGATAGACCAGATCGAAAAGTTGAAGTTCTAAATTGGAGAAAGGCCAATTTTGATGGTATTAGGCAAGAACTTTCAATAGTTGATTGGGGGCCAGATGTTCGCAGGGAAAGGGATGGCTGGAAAATGAGATAATGAGAATCCAGAGAAAGTACATTCCTATTAGGGTGAATGGAAAGGCTGGTAGGTATCGGGAATGCTGGATGACTAAAGAAATTGAGGGTTTGGTTAAGAAAAAGAAGGAAGCATATGTCAGGTACAGACAGGATAGATGGAGTGAATCCTTCGAAGAGTATAAAGGCAATAGAAGTATACTTAAGAGGGAGATCAGGAGGGCAAAACGGGGACATGAGATAGCTTTGACAAATAGAATTAAGGAGAATCCAAAGGGTTTTTACAAATGCATTAAGGACAAAAGGGAAACTAGGGAGAGGATAGGGCCCCTCAAAGATCAGCAAGGTGGCCTTTGTGTGGAGTTGCAGAAAATGGGGGAGACACTAAACAAGTATTTTACATCAGTATTTACTGCGGAAAAGGATATGAAAGATATTGACTTTAGGGAAATAGATGGTGAGACCTTGCAAAATGTCCATAATACATTGGAGGAAGTGCTGGATGTCTTGAAATGCATAAAGGTGGATAAATCCCCAGGACCAGATCAGGAGTACCCTAGAACTCTGTGGGAAGCTAGAGAAGTGACTACTGGGCCCCTTGCTGAGATATTTGTATCATCGATAGTCACAAGTGAGGTGCCAGAAGACTGGAGGTTGGCTAACGTGGTGCCACTGTTTAAGAAGGGCGGTATGGACAAGCCAGGGAACTATAGACCAGTGAGCCTGACGTCAGTGGTGGGCAAGTTGGTGGAGGAAATCCTGAAGGACAGGATTTATATGTATTTGGAAAGGCAAGGACTGATTCGGGATAGTCAACATGGCTTTGTGCGTGGGAAATCATGTCTCACAAACTTGATTGAGTTTTTTGAAGAAGTTCGGGCAACTGTCTGTGTGGAGTTTGCATATTCTCCCTGTGTCTGCATGGACTTCATCCAGATGCTCTGGTTTCCTGCTGCAGTCCAAAGATGTGCAGGTCAGGTGAATTGCCCATAGTGTTAGGTGAAGGGAGTGGAATGGGTCTGGGTGGGTTGCTCTTCGGAGGGTCGGTGTGGACTTGCTGGGCCGAAGGGCTTGTTGGGCTGAAGGATACGAGCATAAGAGGAACAGTTAGTAAGTTTGCAGATGACACCAAAATTGGAGGTGTAGTGGTCAGCAAAGAGGGTTACCTCAGATTACAACAGAATCTTGACCAGATAGGCCAATGGGCTGAGAAGTGTCAGATGGAGTTTAATTCAGATAAATGTGAGGTGCTGCATTTTGGGAAAGCAAATCTTAGCAGGACTTATACACTTAATGGTAAGATCCTAGGGAGTGTTGCTGAACAAAGAGACCTTGGAATGCAGGTTCATAGCTCTTTGAAAGTGGAGTCGCAGGTAGATAGGATAGCGAAGAAGGCGTTTGGTATACTTTCTTTTATTAGTTGGAGTATTGAGTACAGGCGTTCGGAGGTCATGTTGTGGAGTTACAGGACATTGGTTAGGCCACTGTTGGAATATTGCATGCAATTCTGGTCTCCTGCCTATCGGAAAGATGTTGTGAAACTTGAAAGGGTTCAGAAAAGATTTATAAGAACGTTGCCAGGGTTGGAGGATCTGTGCTATAGGGAGACGCTGAACAGGCTGGGGCTGTTTTCCCTGGAGCATCGGAGGCTGAGGGGTGACCTTATCGAGGTTTACAAAATTAAGGGACATGGACTTGAAAAGTAGACAAAGTCTTTTCCCTGGGGTCAGGGAGTCTAGAACTAGGGGGCATAGGTTTCAGGTGAGAGGGGAAAGATGTAAAGTCACCTAAGGGGCAACCTTTTCACACAGAGAGTGGTACGTGTATGGAATGAGCTGCCAGAGGATGTGGTGGAGGCTGGTACAATTGCAACATTTAAGAGGCATTTGGATGGGTGTATGAATAGGAAGGGTTTGGAGGGATATGGGCCGGGTGATGGCAGGTGGGACTAGATTGGGTTGGGATATCTGGTCAGCATGGACGGGTTGGACTGAAGGGTCTGTTTCCGTGCTGTACATCACCACTACTCTATCTATGGCTCTAAAGACTGCAGAAAGAGACAGACTTTGGGTATCTTCATTCAAGAATCACAAAATGTGATCAGCCCTGTTCAGCCGGTAATAGGGAAGGAAAATTGGCCTTTATTTCAAAGGAAGTGGAATACAAAAGTTAGGAGGCTTTGTTAAAACTGTACACAGCACTAGACCACAGCTGGGATACTGTGAAGAGATTTTGATCCTTAATGTTCAGAAAGATTGTTACAGAACAGGCCAGACCTCCTCAAAACATTTTAAGAAGTTAGCCCAGATATTCCAGAAGTGATTCAGCTGGTCAGACCATTCTGTTTTAAACAAAAACAAATTTATTTACAGACTACCGAATGAAACACGAATAAAACAGAACAGAATAACTTAACCTGTCTGAAAACTCAACAGACTCTATCGCAACTTAATAATAAGGGCTTATGCTCGAAACGTCGAATTCTCTATTCCTGAGATGCTGCCTAACCTGCTGTGCTTTGACCAGCAACACATTTGCAGCTGTGATCTCCAGCATCTGCAGACCTCATTTTTTACTCGCAACTTAATAATGCCATTCTAATTTCCTGCAACATCCCCATAAACACACACTTTGGCAAAAAAGTAAATTCAAACCCAGATTCTTACAGGAGAGATGTTAAAGAGAGAGAGAGAGAGAGAGAGAGAGTCAGCCAGAAACATTTGTTGAATCAGGGAACCTTTTCTCCCAGCAGTTTTCCTTCGCCAGCAGCTTTCAGCAGACTGCTTGCTCAAATCAAACCAAACCAGAAACCCCTGAGCTGGGAGAACCGGCCACAGCCCTTTCATTGTGCAAGAGTTTTAAAAAAACTAAGGGCCTCCACAGTTGTTGCCTCAGGCAATATCTGTCAGCCATTAGCTAAGACCCCAGACAAATCAGAACCTCTGCCTTTTACAACCCCTCTTGAAAAAACATCCAATGACAACATAGCCACAAGATATACTGGCATTGGAGGAAGTTCAGAACAAGATCATTACATTGAGTCGGGGTTTGGAGGGACTGTTTTATGAGGACAGGTTGAGGAGGTTGGACCTGTACTCATCGGAATTTAGAAGATTGAGAGGCATCGTTGTTGAAACACACAAGATTCTTTGGGTATCTGGTGGGATAGATACAGAAAGGTTCTGGAAGAGCCTCAGACCAGAAGGCAAAATCTCAATGTATAGGGTCACACACTTAAGACAGAGAAGAGGAGGAATTCCTACTGTTCAAGGGTGCTGATTAGTATATTCAAGACTGAGATAGATAACTTTTTTAATCAGTAAGGAATCGAGAGTTATGGTGAAAAGGAAGGAAAGTAACATTGAGGATTATCAGATCAACCATGATCCCATTGAATTGCAGAGCAGATGGGTTGAATATTTTATTTCTGCTCCCATATCTTGAGGTCTCAGTCCTATGTGATCTGACATCATTGTGACATAGATCCATGCTTAGTAGCTGTTATTAGAAAAGCAGGATAATTAACCCTTTACTCCACTGGGGTTGGAATTGATGTGGGTCTTGTGGGATTGGGTTTTGAAGTGAGAATTAGAGAGGTAGGCTCCAATGAGGTGGTATGGCTATTGGAAGAATGGACTTCAAAAGGGGAGTCAGATTTGCCTGAAATCAGGAGCTTACTGTGTGGCGAGGTGGCAGGTACACTGAGGGCTCCAGATTTTAATCAACGCACAATTTTCAAACAAAGTGATAAATTTAACATGGATCTGAATAATACCATCCATGTCTGTGTGGAGGACATCAACCAGTTGAGCATCAGAAGGATCCAGTCTGTCTTCCACTCCCTTCCCCCGGAACAAAGGTCCAGCTGGGTCGAGACCTTCAAAAGGAAGCAAAATGAGCCAACTTCTCACTGATGTGTTGTCCAATGCACTTCAATCAATGAAAGCAAAATATTGCAGATGCTGGAATTCTGAATTCAAGCCAGACAGTGCTGGAGAAACTCAGCAGCGTTTGTGGAGAGAGAGGGAGAGAAGCAGAGTTAACATTTCAGGTCTGAAACAACTCTCCTTCTGCACTATTCAACATATTTCTACTGGCACCGGGAACATTTGTGGTCATTGTGGCATGACTCCAATCAGTTGATGCCAATAAATGAATTGACTGTACCTTAATTATGATACACAGCAGTGGCCAGTCAATCAGAAATGGGTTGACTGAATCATACAAGATAGAATGAGGTCATTTGACACATCATAGTCAGAGCCAAATGGACAGCACATGGTGTTTTGGGGCTGGATTTGATTAGATGTATTATTGTCACAAGTACCTGGGTACAGTGAAACGTTTTGTTTCGTACGTCTAGATTACAACATACAAGATCATAAGGTGATAGAACACAGCAAGAAATACAAAGTTACAGCTGCAAAGAAGGTGCACAGAAAGCAAGATCAACATTAAATTTGAGAGGTCCATTCAGAAGCCTAATAACAGTGGGGAAGAAAGTGTTTTTGAGCCTATTGGTAAACATGTTTAAGCTTTTGTATCTTCTACCTGACAGAAGCGGTTGCAGGAGTTTCAGGGGTATCTGATGATGTTGGCTGCCTTTCTAAAGCAGTGGGAAGTGTCGATGGAGTCAACGAATGGATGTATAAAATGTCAACTGCTGCTCAGTTGCAATACTTTCTCCCCTGACTGTGGATTCATGTCCCAGTCTTGAGGATTCAATATGAAAAGCAAAGTTTGCACCATTTACTGTGGTGATGATGGTGCTATAATAATGTCAGCAGGTTAGCAATTCAGATGCATAGGTTAATGTATTAGTTATAGAGATGCGAATCCCACCGTGGCAGATGGTGAAAATGAATTCAACTAAAACATCTAGAATGAAAAGCTAATTGACATAAAGGTGACTGTGAAACTAGGGTCAACTTTAGGAACCCCATATGGTTTACTCATGTCCTTTAGGGCAGGAAATGTGCAAACCTTAGTTGATCTGATGCATATGTGACTCCTGACTTACAGCAATGTGGTTATTACTGAAAGACCTCATGAAGTGACCAAGCAAGCCACTCAGTTCAAGGGAAATTCAGGACCTTGGCAGTGATACCCACACCCTGTGAACAAATCCAGAAACTCAAACCCCAGGGTCATTCTGGTTATTGGCAGCAGAAGTGGCAGTATTGAATTTTGTTCTCTCGGAGTAGAAATCAAGTCAACAATCTTCTGACTCAGGGGGCAACTGCACCTTGTGATTTATTGTAGTCACATGTACCTAAGTACAGTGCAAAGCTTTTTTTTATGAGCAATACCGGCAGATCAGAGCGAACAAGGACATACAGACAAAGTGAGGCATACAAGGTTATATCTACACATGAGGTCCACAAGGCAATTTTACAGTAGGAAGAGCAACATTATTTGAAGTTAGAGAGATTCATTCATCGATCTAATAACAGTGAGGAAGAAGCTGTTCTTGAATCTGTTGGTGTGTGTGTTCAAGCTTCTGTACTTTCTGCACTTTTTAGTATTAGACCCCCGCAAACTGTCAAGCGATAGGAACCGGAGACAATAAATAAAGGGGAAAGGGTCAGCCTTGGATAATTGAGTAGCGCTCTTGTCTCTTGGTCAAATATTTGTGGGTTTCAGCCTCATTTTGAACAGATAACCTAGGCTCACTATCCAGTGCAGTACAATGGGAGGACTGATAGATTTTGGCTTCAGATGGGACATCAAACTAAGGTTTCAGATCGATGTACATGAGAACATAAGAACATAAGCGATAGGAGCAAGAGTAGGTCATCAGTCTTCTCTACCACTCAATCAGATCATGGCCTGATCTTATTGTGGCATCGGTCCCACTATAAACCTTAATTCCTTTACTATTCAAAAGGTTATCCAGCCTAGCTTTAAAAACATTTTATGCGAAAACCTTAGCTACTTCACTGGGCACGTAAAACACCCTCAGGCATTATTTCAAAGAACAGCAGGGTCTTCTATGTGCCCCTGCTAGTATTCATCCTCACAGTCATGGTAGGCCATCTTATTGGGAAAGTTAAAAATCACACAACACCAGGTTATAGTCCAACAGGTTTAGTTGGAAGCACTAGCTTTCGGAGCGACGCTGGTACTTCCAAAAGCTGGTACTTCCAAATAAACCTGTTGGACTATAACCTGGTATTTTGTGATTTGTAACTTTGTCAACCCCAGTCCAACACCAGCATCTCCACATCATACCTTACTGATATTTAGCACATTGGTATTTGTAAATTACAACAGGGACTACACTTTAAATATCATTTAATTAACTGTAAAGCACTTCAGGGCATGCTGAGCTTGTGTCAGATGCTATATCAATGTGAGCCTTCAGTTTAAATAATTACTTTCAAGAAGGATGAGGCAGAATCTGATTGAAACTACAGAATACTGAGAGCCCTGGATAGAGTGGACGTGGAGAAGATGTTTCTACTCATAGGACCTGAGAGCACAGACTCAGAGTGAATGGATGACCCTTTACAACTGAGATGAGGAGGAATTTCTTCAGGCAAAAGATAGGGAATTTGTGGAACACATTGCTGCAGAGGGCTGTGGAGGCCAAGTCATTGAGTATACTCAAGATGGAGATAGATAAGTTCTTGATTGGCAAGCGGATCAATGCTTTTGGGGAGGAGGTAGGAGAATGAGTTTGAGAAACATATCAGCCATGATGGAATGGTAGAATAGACCCAATGAACCAAACGTCGAAAAGTGTGGTGCTGGACAAGTACAGCTGTTCAGGCAGCATCCGAGGAGCAGGAGAGTCGACATTTCGAACATAAGCCCTTCGTCAGGAATGCTTATGTCAGGAATGTTCGTATTCCTGCTCCTTGGATGCTGCCTGACCAGCTGTGCTTTTCCAGCACCACACTCTTTGACTCTGATCTCCAGCATCTGCAGGCCTCACTTCCTCAATGTGGCCTAGTTCGGCTCCTATAGCTTATATTCTTATCAGTTGGGAGGGGCGTAAATTGCCCAGCCAAAAACAAATGCTTGTGTTGAACTTCACCAAAAGGAATCGGAAAGTCAAAAGCAGAGATGTCAAAAACAATGTGGGGTATGAAAACAGAAGGCAACAAGGAGCAAAGGAGCACACTTGCGGATAGATGGGGGAGGTCCTCAAAGCAGTTACTAATCAATGTTTGCTTCCTCCATGTCGAAGAGATGGCATTGTGAGAAGGGAAATACATACATGTAAATCGCTGTTTCACCAGGAGTAAACCTGTAGTCTTCCAGACGGCAGGGAAGGGTTGAACATAGGCACAGGAGTAGGGCATTCAACCTTCTGAGCCTGTTCCACCAGGTATAGAGGGGTACAGGTGGACCTACCAGCTCAGTGTTTGCTGAGAACCTGTTATCTTTTCCAGTTCTGAGGAAAAGTCACCAACTTCAAACATGAACTCTTTTCCTCTCTCCACAGAGACTGCTGACCATTTGCAGCATTTTCTGGCTGAGATTTCAGATTTCTGGCACCCACAGTGTTTGGCAAGAAGTTGAATTAATGTTCCTCACCTGTAATTCGCCCAATCTGTCCATGAAACCTACTTCCAACGAAACCAGAAATGTGCGCACCTAGGCTCACACCAATCAAATGGATCAAGTCAAAGGACCCTCCGATTTTCTAAACAAACAGTATTGATGATTAATGTAAGAGTTAGTTAGATGATGAAGGGTAAATAATGATTTCTATGTTCAAAATACAGGGTTCTTCAGGCCAATGTCCATAAGACAATAAGACCATAAGACATTGGAGTGGAAATAAGGCCATACAGTCCGTCAACTCCACTCCGCCATTCAATCATGGCTGATGGGCATTTCTTTTTTTTTAGATTTTTTTTTTAGATTACTTACAGTGTGGAAACAGGCCCTTCGGCCCAACAAGTCCACACCGACCCGCCGAAGCGCAACCCACCCATACATATACCCCTTACCTAACACTACGGGCAATTTAGCACAGCCAATTCACCTGACCCACACATCTTTGGACTGTGGGAGGAAACCGGAGCACCCGGAGGAAACCCACGCAGACACGGGGAGAACGTGCAAACTCCACACAGTCAGTCGCCTGAGGAGGGAATCGAACCCAGGTCCCTGGCGCTGTGAGGCAGCAGTGCTAACCACTGTGCCACCGTGCCGCCCCAAACAACACCACTTACCCGCACTCTCCACGTATCCCTTAATTCCTTGCGAGATTAAGAATTTACCAATCTCTGCCTTGAAGACATTTAACGTCCCGGCCTCCACTGAGCTTCGTGGCAGTAAATTCCACAAATGTCAGTAGAATCTTTCGCAGAAGTCTTGGAGGGTACAAAGGGTTTGGAGACAGACAGATACTGAAAGGGAAGGGAGCAACTGGCATCAGACAGAGCCAGGCAAGGATAAGATTAAATGGTCCCTGTCTGGTTGAATATTAACCTGGGATAAGAATAAACAGTTTCTCATGTGTTTATACAATACAAGATTGGAATCTGGGTAATGAGATGCCTTTGTGACTGAAACAGAATAAAGGCATTGAGTGTTTTGCACTCCACAATATTATTCTAGTGTAGAGTATACTCTCCCCATATTCATTTGGATAAATGATTGCGAACCTGTACTAAGACTCCTGTGATTAATCATTAGGAATTGCTACAATGATGATCAATAATTGAACATTATACTAAAGCTAAACTGTAAATACAGAGTGTGCCTCCATGTGTAATTCTTAGGGATTTCAGTGCTGCTGTGTTTTCTAATTTTGAGGTGTTAACATTCGGTTATTTGATTCAGCAGCAACATGGGGGAGGGAATGCTGTATTGTCAGAGGTGTGTCCGACATGTATAATAAACTATTATCATTTATGAATTTGGAATTTTTGAATCAAAATAGAACTGTAGTTTCAGTGCTGTAAAGATAATCATTTTTCATAGTTCTTTGAAAGTGGCCTTGCAAGTAGATAAGAAAGTGAAGGAGGCATTTGGTATGCTTGTCTTTATTGGGCAGTGCATTGAGTATAGGAGTTGGGAGGTCATGTTGCAACGATTCAGGACATTGGTTAGGCTGTTACTGGAATACTACATGCAGTTCTGGTCTCATCTTTTAGGAAAGATGTTTTGAAATTTGAAAGGGTTCAGAAAAGATTTACAAGGATGTTGCCAGGATTGGAGGGCTTGAGCAACAGGGAGAGGCTGAATAGGCTGGGGCTTTTTTTTTTGGTGCTTTGGAGGCGAAGAGGTGACCATATAGAGGTTTATAAAATCATGAGGGGCATGGACAGATTAAATAGAAAAAGTCTTTTCCCTGGGGTGGGGGAGTCCAAAAGATGAGAGGGGAAGGATTGAAAAGGGACCTGAGGGGCAACATTTTTACAAGAGGGTGTTGTGAGTATGGAGTAAGCTGCCAGAGAAAGTGATAGAGGCTGGTACAATTACAACATTTAAAAGGCATCTGGATGGGTATATGAATAGGAAGGGTTTAGAGAGATATGGACCAAGTGCTGGCAAATGGGACTTGATTAGTTTAGGATATCTGGTGAGCCTGAACGTGTTGGACTGAAGGGTCTGTTTCTGTGCTGTATATCTCAATGACTCTATGGCTAAAAGAACAGAAAATCAATTTGAACAGTGACCTAATTGTATTTTTTTCTCTAAGGATTCAGCGAAGGGTCTGGCAGGATGCCTGTGATGTTACTGATGGATTGCTTATACTGCTGGGTTTAGAACAAATCAGAGGCATAACTTCATCATGTGACTTCGGTTTAGATAAAACAGAAGTTTTGTTCAGATTGGAGAGGAGTTTTTTTCCAAGTTGAACCAAGTGTTCAGCTCGAGCCGACTACAGTCAGGCAGAAGTGGTTTTAGTTTTAGAAGTTTCCAAGCTGGGAAAGTTTGTACACAAGTCTTCAAGTTGTTAGAACTGAGAAAAGGTTTAGGTCATCAAAATTGAAAATGGTTCATTGAAGAAGTTTTGGAAAGAAGATGTAAAAACTCTATTAGCAGCACAAAAATAAGAACTGAGAAGAGTCAGTTAAATTTAGAATTGAAAGAGTTGAGGTGGGAGTAATATTTTTCTGGGATCTAATGGATATTGCTGAGGACCATGGTTTTTATTTTGTTTTTTTTTTACATCCAAATCTGTCCAAACTTTATATAGCTTTGTTTCTTTCTTTATGTAGTAACATATGTTCTGTTCTTGAAGAAACATTTGCTGCCTTGCATGATTTTGTTTCAGTGACTCACCTCATGGTAACCAATAGCAAAATAAAAATTAATCATTCATTTTAATTATATATGTAAATTATATATTAATACAGAAATAATTCATATGTAAATTGCATATGCATATTAATTAGGAGTAGAAGTAGGCCATTCGACCCCTCCAGTGTACTCGCCTTTTGATGCGATGATGACTGATCTAAGTGTGTTCTGAATTGATTTTGATCTATTCCCTTGGCCAAAACAAATCTACGCAGCTTAACTGTATAAATATTCAGTTCATCCTGCACTGCCTTCTGAGACAGAAAATCCCAGTATCACACAGTTCTTAGAAGAATTTCCACAGAACTCTAACTGAAAAGCGTGACCTACTAAATTTAAAACTGTGCGCCTCCTAGGTGTGGACTGGCTCAGAAAAAAAAATCTTCTTTCTCTATCCATGATTTGGAGGTGCCGGTGTTGGACTGGGGTGTGCAAAGTTAAAAATCACACAACACCAGGTTATAGTCCAACAGGTTTATTTGGTAGCTCTAGTGTTCAGAGTGCTGCTCCTTGTAATGAAGGAACAGTGCTCTGAAAGCTAGTGCTTCCAAATAAACCTGTTGGACTATAACCTGGTGTTGTGTGATTTTTAACTTTCTTTATCCATACTGTCGAGAGCAGAATCATACGCACTTCAATCAACTCACTCTTTGCTCTTCTAAACTCTTGTGGAAACAAGCCCTGCCTGTCCAAAATTTCTTCATTGGACAACCTACTCATTCCATGTGCTGATCTATTAAATCGAGTACTAATCAAAAAATCGATTGGTCTCAACCACTTCAAATGCATTGTCATCCCTCATTCAACAAGGAGACCAAGGCTACACATAGTATTTGACATGTGGTATCAGCAATGCCCTATATAACTCAAAGTTTGCGTAAAGATTTATAGCTCAGGAGCCGGTTGCCATAGTTGTGGGTATGTTCGTTGAGCTGGGAGGTTGATTTGTCAACATTTCACCCTGTGTCAGAGTGACATTTTCATTGGTTTGGAGCCGCCTGTGAAGTGCTGCTGTACTGTGAATTTTTTTGGTTTCACTCCCGCTGCTACCCGGTTATTGGTTCCAGTTATTCATTGCAGTAGTTGGTATATTGGATTTCGGTCAATGTGTTTGTTGATGGTGTCCATGGATGAATGCCATGCTTTTAGAAATTCTCTGGCTGTCCTCTGTTTCCATTATCCTATGATCATTGTGTTGTCCTGGACTGACAGCCAAATGTCTCCAACCACTGGGATTCCTGACAGCCCAGAAACTGACAGCCATGCTCAGACGCAACTCACCAGGACAGAAGACCCTGTACCCATCATGTGCAAGACTAGAGTAATTTACAGGATTCCACGCAAAGACTGCACGAAACACTATTTAGGACAAACAGACAGACAACTAGCAATCCACATCCGCAAACACCAACGAGCCACTAAACACCACGACCAGCTGTGCCTAGTGGCCATACACACAGATGATCACAAATTTGACTGGGACAACACAACGATCATAGGACAAGCTAAACAGAGGACAGCCAGAGAATTTCTAGAAGCATGGTACTCATCCATGGACTTCATCAACAAACACATTGACCAAGGCCCAATATACTGGTCACTGCAATGAATAATTGGAACCCGCAACCGGGAAGCAGCAAGAATGGAACCAAATAAATTCCAGAAGACACAGTACACCAGCATTTCACAGGAAACTCCAAAGCCCTGAGGATATCAACTAGACAGGAGATGAAATGTCTGCAAATCAACTTCCCAGCTCAGCGAACATACCCACAACTACAGTGCTGTATAATTGAAGTGCAATATCATTACTTTTACATTAAATTCCATTAACCTTCTGGATTATGTGCTGTGCCTGCATTCTAATGTTTTGTGATTCATGCACTACAATACCTAAATCCCTCTGCACATCAAAACTCTACAGCTATTCTCAGTTTAACTAATACATTCCCATTCACCGTTTCTGCCAAAATCTATAATTTCCTATTTTCCCACATTATCTTCTATCTGTCAGATCTTTGCCCATTCACTCAACCTATCCATATTAGTTTACATTTTAGTTATGTCATCTTCACAACATAACTTCCTGCTATTGAGTGTCATCCACAAGTGTAGACAGCATGCCTTCAATGCTCTCATCTCAGTCATTGACATTAATTTTAAGAAGTGGACATCAGAGACTTTGGGACTTCACTCATCACAGCCTACCAATGTGTAAAAGACTTATTTGTTCATGCACTCTGTTTTCCAACAGGCAGCCAATCATCAATCCATGTTTGCATGTTACCCCCATAATAACCTGCAATAACCTTTCATGTCAAACCATATTGAGTGCCTTTTGGAAATCCAAGTATAGTACATCAATAGGCCCCATTTTATCCAAAATGCACATTACTTCTTCAAAGTTTCCCAGAAATCTATGATCTGTTTCTTTCTAGGGTCTGACCTTTGCAGTGTTATGATCAGTTGGGTTTGTTCCAGGAGGACTGTCTTGCAGATTAAACATTAAACTGACCTCCCTTTGTCATTTGAAGTGAATGTACAAGATCCCATGACAAAGTTCTGGCTAACAATTATTTTATAGAGCATCCAAGACTAATTATTTGACCATTCTCCTGTTTATGACATCTTATGTGTGCAAATTGGCTGCTCTATGTCCTATCGTTCAACACTAACTGCACTTTAATTGTGCTTAACTAGCTGTAAGATGCTTTGGAGTATGAAATGAATCAAATAAATGCACTTTACTCTTTCCTCTCCCTAAACTACAAGAAAAACTTCCCTGATTGAGTCACAAGGAATCTGATGTCCATTTATTGCCTCCAATGCACAAGTTCTGGGATAATTATACACACACACCAAACCAGAAAAGTGACAATTAGGAACTGCCAAACAGCTCCAGAAAATGTGAAAAAAGCACAAGAAAGCTGGCAACTCTAAAACAGCTCCAACACATCAAACTAAGTTGATAAATGCACTTTGCAGCTTGGGTTCTGTCGGTATATAGAACTGGTTCCCACCCAGCTTTCCATTTTCCACTCCAAACTGCCCTTTATTTCTTTCCCATTATTCCTCTGCCCTGTGTGTAATCCTGGTATAGTTCATCTGCTTCCTGTTTCACATAAACCTGTTGGGCTATAACTTGGTTTGTGTGACCTCTGACTTTGTCCAACCCAGTCCAACACCAGCACCACCACATCCTCACTTCCAGTGCATTGTATCAGTCTTCCTCCTTGCTCCCTCTTGACCAACATGAGCTCTCTTCTTCCTCCCCCAGCTTCTCATTATCTTTCCAGGCCAGTAATCTCATCAGTTCCGATGACAGGTCGCTGGTTTTGAAATGTTGGTTGTATTTTGTCCCCACAGGAGCTGCCAAACCTTCTGAATTTCTCCAGCATAGAGTCATAGAGTCATAGAGATGTACAGCACGGAAACAGACCCTTCGGACCAACTCATCATTGCCAGCCAGATATCCCAACCCAATCCAGTCCAACCCGGCCCATATCCCTTCAAAGCCTTCCTATTCATATGTCCGTCCAGATGTCTTTTAAATGCTGTAATTGTACCAGCCTCCACCACTTCCTCTGGCAGCTCATTCCATACACACACCACCCTCTGTGTGAAAAGGTTGCCCCTTAGGTCTCTTTTATAATTTTCCCCTCTCACCATAAACCTATGCCCTCTAGTTATGGACTCCCCAACCCCAGGGAAAAGACCTTGACTATTTACCCTATCCATGCCCCTCATGATTTTATAAACCTCTATAATGACATCCCTCAGCCTCCGATGCTCCAGGGAAAACAGCCCCAGCCTGTTCAGTCTCTCCCTATAGCTCAAATCCTCCAACCCTGGCAACATGCTTGTAAATCTTTTCTGAACCCTTTCAACTTTCACAATATCTTTATGAAAGGAAGGAGACCAGAATTGCATGCAATAGTCCAACAGTGGCCTAACCAATGTCCTGTACAGCCACAACATGACCTCCCAACTCCTGTACTCGATACTCTGACCGATAAAGGAACGCATACCAAACACCTTCTTCACTATCCTATCTACCTGCGACTCCACTTTCAAGGAGCTATGAACCTGCACTCCAAGGTCTCTTTGTTCAGCAACACTCCCTAGGACCTTACCATTAAGTGTACAAGTCTTGATAAGGTTTGCTTTCCCAAAATTTCTTCTTTGGTTTCAATAATCTCAGCATCTGCCATACATCTTTCTCCACCAATGTATTTCACTTCTCTCTCTTTTCCCCTTTCACTGCCAGTTATTCTTCCATCTTGCTTTTATTGCCATTCCTGTCTCCCACATCTTCCCACACCCTTTTCCTACTTGGGTTCAATCCAGCAAACAAAGTACCTGTCTCCTCTATCTGCTGCTGTTGTGTCTAATGGCCAAGTATGCAGAGTCTGTCCACTCTATTGTTGGGGTGTAAACTTTCCAACTACATCATGTAAGATCACCCTGAGCAGAAAAGCATAGTCCAGTGTCAGGAGGACAGAAATTGGGGGATCAGGGATTCAGTGCAGTAATTGTTTTCAGCAAACATTGCTCAATAGTTTCTTCTGCTGTTGGTAAGAACATTTAAAATGGGTGTAACAAGATAAATAAATGGCTAAAATTCACAGACAGGGTAAAAAATGAGGTCTGCAGATGCTGGAGATCACAGTTGAAAATGTGTTGCTGGTTAAAGCACAGCAGGTTAGGCAGCATCCAAGGAATAGGAAATTCGACGTTTCGGGCATAAGCCCTTCATCAGGAATGATTCCTGATGAAGGACTTATGCCCGAAACGTCGAATTTCCTATTCCTTGGATGCTGCCTAACCTGCTGTGCTTTAACCAGCAACACATTTTCAACTAAATTCACAGACACACAGTCATCACTTGTCCAAAGGGATTCCATTCAATAATAAACCAAAACTTCTTACCAGTATGCTATCAATCACATGTCCCAAAATTTCAGCAACTTTCTTGGTGTTGGCAACGGCAACTGAATAATTAATAGTGGTTGCTCCTCTATTCCAGTCAACAATGATGAGGTTTAAGTCATCCACATTTTGTAGTGTCTTTATCGTCTTGTTCAACCAATTTGGAGGTGATCCAAATGGTCTGTACCCATGGATAAGGAAGATAATTTTCTTGTTGATGTCCAGCAGGCCGGTATGAGTGGCATTGATCAAAGTGGCGCAACTTGAGTTCTTGCCGGTGTAGAGGAGAAGTCTCACCTCCAGGTCCGTGCCGATGATTGTATCAGTCACTGGTAGTTTTGTGAAGCTGTGGCACGTTGGTTCTTGGCCCACGACTGAATTGGAGTAGGATGATCCAAAAACATAAAGCAAAAGAAAGCACTTGGAATGACCTGATGCTGAGTACAAAGGCACTGCATTATGAACTTCCAGGCTTTTTAAAAGCTGCACTGCAACAGGCTTTTCAAACGACTGCCGCAAATCATTTGACTTTTGCGATTTGAGTTACAAAGTCCGAAATAAGTAACTTGTTAAATATAAATATGTACCAACCTCTGCAGAATTCACACAGTTAAGTTTAAGGATGGGGCAACACAAAAGGACTAGATAATATTCAGACTTCCTGTCTCTCTCTTTCATACCGGACAAAAGACAAACTCCATTTGTGCCAGATAGGAATTAATGGATATTATCAACTTGCCATTATATCTTGATGCTTTTACCATCCAGACTAGACGGGGTGAACTTGCAATGTTTTAAACCATTGCATATTTTGTGGAATCAACATGAACACCATTTCCTTATTTGGAAAAAACTTTAAAGTCCTGAAAGGTTTCATGGTGAGATAGCCGTGTTTTTTTATTGGATCGTCATAAAGAAACAGCAAGATGTTGTTTGTGGCTGGAATCACCTAAGCCATCAGAACCATTAGTTAAACTGGCCTGTGAATCAAACTTTGGTTACATGATGAAATGTATCATTTACCAAAGTCCATGAACTGCTCCAGTTCAATTTAGAACATAGAACATTACAGAGCAGTGCAGGCCCTTCGGCCCTCGATGTTGCACCGACCCCGGAACCAATTTAAAGCTTATCTATCCTACACTATTCCATTCTCATCCATATGTTTATCCAAGGACCATTTAAATTCCCTTAAAGTTGGCGAGTCAACTACTGTTGCAGGCAGGCCGTTCCATGCCCTTCAGACTCTCTGAGTAAAGAAACTACCCCTGATATCTGTCCTATGTCTATCACTCCTCAATTTAAAGCCAGGTCCCCTCATGCGAGCCATCGCCATCTGAGGAAAAAGGTTCTCACTGTCCATCCTATTTAACCCTCTGACTATCTCATGTGTCTCGATTAAGTCACCTCTCAACCTTCTTCTCTCTAATGAAAACAGCCTCATGTCCCTCAGCCTTTCCTCGTAAGATCTTCCCTCCATACCAGGCAACATCCTGGTAAATCTCCTCTGTACCTTTTCCAAAGCCTCCACATCCTTCCTATAATGCAGTGACCATAACTGTTTCATCTGGGAATTTAGGAATTTGACTGCAAGAAACTTCACAATTTGCTGAATAAACTTCACTTTAAAAGAACTTCAACTAAAATGTATCAAATTCATTTAAGAAACTAGGCCTGACACATGAGCAACTGCAGATGGTCAAGCAAACGTTGGCACAGTGGTTATCACTGCTGCCTCACAGCGCCAGAGACCCGGGTTCAATTCCCACCTCAGGTGACTCTCTGTGTGGAGTTTGCACATTCTCCCCGTGTCTGCTTGGGTTTCCTCTCACAATCCAAAAACATGCAGGTTAGGTGAATTGGCCATGCTAAATTGCCCGTAGTGTTAGGTGAAGGGGTAAATGTGGAATATGGGTCTGGGTGGTATACGCTTCGGTGGGTCGGTGTGGACTTGTTGGGCCGAAGAGCCTGTTTCCACACTGTAAGTAATCTAATCAAACATTGAGGTAGTTTGAGAGGAGAAAGATTTTAAAAAGACAAGAGGAGCAAATTTTTCACACAGAGGGTGGTTTGCATGTGGAATGACATGAATTGAATCTGCATCTATACCCCTCATTATTTTATAAACGTCTATAAGGTTGTCTCTCAACCTCCTATACTCCAGTGAAAAATTCCCTAGTCTATCCAGCCTTTCTTTGTAACTCAAACTTTCCATTCCCAGCAACATCCTGGTAAATCTCTTCTGAACCCTCTCCAGCTTAAGAAGATCCTTCCTGTAACTGGGTAATCAGAACTGGGCATAGTATTCCAGAAGAGGCCTCATCAATTTCCTGTATAATCTTAGCATGACTTCCCAACTCCTATTTCAAAGGGTGCGCAATGAAGGCAAGAGCGCTAAATGGCTTCGTAACCTCCCCGTCTACAAACGTCGAAGAATTAGGTACCTCCATCCTTAGGTCTGTCTGTTCTACAAGTCTACCCAAAGCCCTCCCATTAAGTGTATAAGCCCTGCCCTTGTTTGTCCCTTGAGCTTGCTCTGCTATTCAATAGGACTCTGGCAGATCCATTATTCCTCATTTCTAGCTCTTTCACATAACCCTTAATCAAGAAGCCCCAACTGATCAAGAATCTATCTATCTCAGCCTGAAATATCCATAAGGACTCTGTCCCCACAGTTCTCTGTGAGAAGGAGTTCCAAACTCACAACCCTCTGAGAGAAGAAATTTCTTCCCATCTCAATCTTAAATTGGTGCCCCTTCATTCCGTGTCCTCTGGTTGTAGACTCTGCCATGAGGGGGAACATCCTCTCAGTGTCAAGCCCCGAAAGAATTCTGTACGTTTCAATGAGATCACCTCTCATTCTTCTGAACTGTACTGAGTAGAGGCCCAACCAATTTAGCCTTTCCTTACAAGACAATCCCTCCAAGTGGGGACCATCTCAGTGGACCTTCTGTGAATTGCCTCCAATGAAATAATATCATTCCTGCAATAAGGGGACCAAAACTACTCACAGTGCTCCAGATGTGGTCTCCTCAGCACCTTATACAGTTGCAGTAAGACTTCCTTACTCTTATACTCCAACCCCCTTGAAACAAGGGCCAACATTCAATGACCCTTACCGATGACCGACTGTACCTATGTGCTAGTTTTCTATGTTTTGTGCACAAATACTCCCAAGACCCTTTCTATTGAAGCTTTATACTGCTTTTCTCCAATTAAATACCACTCTGTTTCTTTGTTCTCCCTTCCAAATTGAACAATTTCACATTTCGCCACAATATACTTTAGGACGAGACCATGCACAATGTTGATGATGAACGAGGGAGATGGTGGCACTGAGGTACCGTCATGGGGCTCAGATGCCCATAATAAAGCTTTGGGAACAGCTGGTGGAATCTGAAACATAAGTCATGGTGATCAGGAAGCTATCATTGGTTGTGAACTCATCTGAGTCAGTTATGTCTTTCAGGGAAGGAAATCCACTGTCTTTACCTTGTCTGGCCTACATGTAATTCCAGATCCATAGCCAAAATGGATGACTATTAACAGTTCTCTGAAATGGCACAGAAAGAGACTCAATTCAGGGGCAATTATGGATGGGCAACAAATGTTGGCCTTGCCAAAAATATTCATATCTCATGAGAGGAAAATTAAGTAAAACTGTCCATTCTGTATTTCATTTCTTGCTTCTGCTTGAGCTGTTGAGAGTATTATGTCCAGTTTTTAGTCTCTTTCCTTGAGGAAGGATTAGATTAGATTAGACTTACAGTGTGGAAACAGGCCCTTCGGCCCAACAAGTCCACACCGACCCGCCGAAGCGAAACCCACCCATACCCCTACATTACCCCTTACCTAACACTACGGGCAATTTAGCATGGCCAATTCACCTGACCCGCACATCTTTGGACTGTGGGAGGAAACCGGAGCACCCGGAGGAAACCCACGCAGACACGGGGAGAACGTGCAAACTCCACACAGTCAGTCGCCTGAGTCGGGAATTGAACCCGGGTCTTCAGGCGCTGTGAGGCAGCAGTGCTAACCACTGTGCCACCGTGCCGCCCACGGTGACATTGGAGGCAGTTCACAGGAGGTTCACCATGTTGATTCCAGGGATGATAGGGCTGTCATATGACCACCAGATGAATAGCTTGGGCTTGTACTTGCTGGAGTTTGAAAGAATGACTGGGTGGGGGGAATCTGATGGAGATATATAAAATGCTGAGGGAGATTGATAAGGTGGATGTGGAATAGATGTTCCACCTTGTGGGATAGTCTCGAACAAGAGCCCAGAGAGATAGAGTGAGAGGATGCAGGTTCAAAACAGAGATAAGGAGCAACTACTTCTCTGAGAGAGCTGTGAATCTGTGGAACTCACTGTCCCAGAGTGCAGTGGAAGGCAGGATCAATCAACAGGTTCAAGAAAGGAATCAATATGTTTCTGCTGAAGTGAGATAAAGGATGAGGGGGAGCAGCCAAGACCAAGATAAGGTCAGCCATGATTATGTTAAATGGTGGATTAGACTCAAAGGGCTGAATGGCCTACTCCTGCTCCTAAATCCTATGCTCCGATCCATCCACAAATCCTGTGTGTTCATTTGAATAATGTTAATTATTGGACAACGTTACCCTAAAGAATAAAAGGAGAGTGAAAATGAAAACCTTACCCGCACTGGAAATTGAATCTGGAAATCATTATCCAGATTTCAAGAGAAATCCTCTCTACCCCCAGTCTTTCTTTACTCCTGTCCCTTACCCGTTCTGGGCCCAGGATTAGATTAGATTCCCGACAGTGCGGAAAGAGGTCCTTCGGCCCAACAAGTCCACACCAACCCTCCGAAGAATAACCCACCCAGACCCATTCCCCTCTGACTGATGCACCTAACATTACAGGCAATTTAGCATGGCCAGTTCACCTGACCTGCGCATCTTTGGATTGTGGGAGGAAACCGGAGCATCCAGAGGAAACGCACGCAGACACGGGGAGAATGTGCAAGCTCCACACAGACAGTTGCCCAAGGCCAGAATCGAACCTGAGTCCCTGGTGCTGTGAGGCAGCAGAACTTTGATTCGTTGCAACAGTGCTGTATCCAGTCCAAGGTGGGACCAGCAAACCCATTCACAAATGGCAATTGCCACTAGGCCTTGTCTACCTGCATCTCACCATGAATTGGAAAATTGTTCGCATTAACCAGCTCTGGTATTGCTCTCCGTCGTCTAAACTCGCTTGAGATGAATCTGGGATATTTTCCTGTATCCCGATGCCTCACTTTTGAACTCTGAGCACAACAAACCATGCATTAAGTGAAAGACTATGAGCGCACTGCAGTGTAATCTGGAGAAAGGAACCAGAGACAGTTACCTGGTGGAATGGCTGTGGCACACAGACAGAGCAGCAACCAATGGAACATAATCCCTGGGGCCACAAAGTGGAAAAACTGGACAGGGAAAGAAATCCGAAACACTGCTGGTACTGGGAGCCAAACAGAGTTCAGTGTATCAGTCAGATGGAACGTCCGTTTACAAAAGACCAACAGCAAAAACAAACTTCAAACAGGGTCAATCAACAGTCAAATATCAAGTGGAGTTACCATAGAGACAGGATTGAAAAGAGTAAATGAACTCAACTGATTGACAGAGATAAATACAACATAAGTCAGCCAATGTCGCATGGTGGATGAGATGGAGGCGGAGGTGCAGGGAGGGAGGATTGCTGGTGCATTAACAAATATTTACAAGGCCCATTCAACTGATTTCAGGTGAAGGGCTGTCAAATTCTTGACACTGTCCTCTATCAGTTGCAGCTTGTTCAAATGTGTTGCCTTTTCACAAGGCAAGCCTACTTGGGTTAATTCAGAGCAAGCACAAAGGATTGGGCAGTGAGCTAACCAAAGGCAAGAAACAAATTTATAAAAGCTGGCCGAGGGACTGGACAGGATAAAAACAAGGACTGCAGAAGCTGGCAACCAGAGTCTAGATTAGAGTGGTGCTGGAAAAGCACAGCTGGTCAGGCAGCATCTGAGGAACAGGAAAATCGATGTTTCGGGCAAAAGCCCTTCATCAGGATGCTGATGAAGGGCTTTTGCCTGAAACATCAATTTTCCTGCTCCAAGGGATTGGACAAACTGGTGATTTTCAAAGAATATTTTATGAGGTTCCTGGGGAATTCCATGAGGCTGTGAAGCCCCTAGCCTCAGAGGCAGGGACGCTACCCTCTGCGTCACAAGTTCTTCCAAAGGAGTGGTTCAAGGAGGCATCCCACCTCCACCTTCTCAAGGGACGAGCAATAAATGCAGGCCCAGCCAGCGATGCCCATGTCCCGTGACTGAATAAAAAAAATTCCAACCTTAGAACAGAAGGTATCAGCAAGGGCAAACAGATTGTAACAACCTAACATCAAAGAGATCAAATGATGTGGAGAAAGCAGAAACAGGGGACTGAGTTGGATGATCAGCCATGATCGTATTGAATGGTGGTGCAGGCATGAAGGGCCGAGTGGCCTCCTCCTGCTCCTAGTTTTCTATGTTTCTGAACACGATGAGTGGAAATAAGAAACAGAAAAAGAGGAATTACTCTTGTTGATGGATTGTCAGATGTGAGTTAAAACAATGGGATATATAAAAGCAGAGATCAGAGAAGACAAGCACAGTGGCACAGTGGTTAGCACTGCTGCCTCACAGCGCCAGAGACCTGGGTTCAATTCCCACCTCAGGCGACTGACTGTGTGGAGTTTACACGTTCTCCCCGTGTCTGCGTGGGTTTCCTCCGGGTGCTCCGGTTTCCTCCCACAGACCAAAGATGTGCAGGTCAGGTGAATTGGCCATGCTAAATTGCCTGTAGTGTTAGGTAAGAGGTAAATGTAGGGGTATGGGTGGGTTGCGCTTTGGCGGGTCGGTGTGGACTTGTTGGGCCAAAGGGCCTGTTTCCACACTGTAAGTAATCTAATCTAAAAAAAGGCTGTGTTCTCCCTTTCTTGGAGTTGGGATGAGAGGGATCAGGGCAGGCAAATAATGGGACGAGTTGGCTCTGGTGAGATAATCAGCTCCTTTGCACTCATCACTAATTTAGTTCCTGGTAAGAAGATTTATGTGTGACGTTCCTGACTTGCCAGGAGCTAAGGCTTTTAAGTGGTCAATTAATGACAAGTTAAGGGCCTCAAGCCTCCAATTCGCCTTTTACCAACTGACAGGGCAGGTATCATGAGGGTTATGGGGAGAGGAGGGTCAGGGGTATTAGAGGCAAGGGCAGGGAGATGCGATTCAGAGGTCCCCCACCTGGTCTCCCTCTCTACATAACCCTCACCCCTCAAGAATAGGGTAAAACATCCTCAGGATCTCACCACTGGATTCCTGAAGAGTGAATTCAGTCCTCAGGATTTCACACTTACCCAGCTCTGATTGGCTGGCATCTTCTGGTAACCTGGAGCACCACAATAGATTGGGAGGGTTATTAAAAGACAGGAAATTATCAATGAGCAGTCGAGGTGTTCAATAATGTAGCTTGTGACATACAAGGCAGGAGTTCCCCATGCCTAATTTCACAATGGAAATGACAGATCATATCTGACTGATGGCCTTTAATTTTTGAGAGATTTCAGAAGAGGGATGAACTCAAAACATTTTATCTTGTGCTCGACAGGACTGAAACACAACAAACTCAACTTGGACAGGAAATAACAATTTATACAACTTGAGAAGATGGTGACAATAAAGCTCATTCATTCATTCATTACTGATTAGCCTAGCGTTGGTAGACAGAATTGATAATTGCATTAAATTCAAACCAAGCAAATCAGCTCTGATAGATCAGGGCATTGCACAGCAGAAACGGCAATGATTGGTTGTCTCCAAAGTGCTTTTGTCAGTGAAAAGGATACAATGGCGTGGACTTATTCTTTATGCTTATAAAGAGCAGGTCCCTTTATGTGAATCAATGTAACTTCAAACACTTGCATTTGAATCACTTGGTGATCTTGGAAAAGCGCAGCAGGTCAGGCAGCATCCAAGGAGCAGGCGATTCGACGTTTCGGGCATAAACTCTCCCTGAAGAAGGGCTTACGCCCGAAACGTCGAATTTCCTGTTCCTTGGATGCTGCCTGACCTGCTGCGCTTTTCCAGCAACACATTTTCAGCTCTGATCTCCAGCATCTGCAGACCTCACTTTCTCCTCACTTGGTGATCTTGCCTGATAAACTTAATTGGGTTTCTGGTGTGATTTTAATGCAGTCTGGAATGTTTAGTAAATGTTGTCCAATAGCACAATCACATCTTAACATTGTATTCTGAATTTTGCAAATTGAATTGGGCAGTTTGAGCATGGTCAGCACACTGGTCCGTGGACAGTCTAGGTGGCATGGGGGAAGTGATGGACTAGTAACATTATTGCAAGACTATTAATCCTGAGACCCCACTCTGTGGGCCATGTTTCAATTCCACCATGGCTGATGGTGGAAGTAATCTGGAATTACGAGACTAATGATGATTGCCGATTGTTGGGAACACCCCTTCTGGTTCACTAATGCCCATTAGGAAAGGAAATCTGCTGTCCTTACTTGGTCTGGCTGACATGTGACTCCAGGAGAAAGTGAGGACTGCAGATGAAAAATCAAAGTTGAAAAGTGTGGTGCTGGAAAAGCACAGCAGGTCAGGCAGCATCTGAGGAGCAGGAGAATCAAGGTTTTGGGCTTAAGCCCTTCATCAGGAATGGTTGAAGAGCTTATGCCCAAAATGTCAATTCTCCTGCTCCTCGGATGCTGCCTAACCTGCTGTGCTTTTCCAGCACCACACTTTTCGACTACACGTGACTTCAGACTCAGAGCATGTGGTTGACTCTTAACTGCTCTCTGGACAATTAAGAATGGGCAATAAATGCTGGCCTAGCCAGTGTAATCCACATTCTGATGCAGCCTACCAGTTGTTGAGATGTTTGACGTACTTGGCATCACACAGGCAATAAAACTCACATATAATTGAATGGTAGGGGAAGTGGATTTTTGGATTGAAGGCAGCATCCTGTCAGGGGAGGATACCAGTTGGTTACAACAAGTTAACAGCATGAGACATCTAGTTCCACCTGTTTGTCAAATGTCCCTCTCCCTCCTGTGCAATCTAAAGTAAACAGGTGAAGAGATGATACAAAAGCAATGAGCAGTGACAATCCCAGGGTTTGGGGTGAGATGTAAAGAACTGCAAAGGAATATAATGAAGTTAGTAAATGTCAAGCAAGGAGAGAAAAAATGCAAGGGATGTAAATGACCATACTAAAGATTTAATAACCATAACAGACGGAGTGGATGTCAATGAGTAAAGTGATCTCTTAACCATAGAGACAGCTGAAACTATGAATCCAAAGCAGGTAACAGTACTTACTAAACGATGAATTTCTATCAGCCTTGGAGGATAGAAACCTCTGGAAATACACAGAAATCTAAAAATAAATCATGGGCAGGAACTAACCAGGTTTAATATCATTTAATACAAAGAGAGAGAAATCTTCTGCACCGAATGGTTTCCACTCTAGATCATTACGAGATAAAGAAATTGTCAATGCATTAGTTATGAATTCAATTCACATGCTTTCAGTTCAATAATTGACCACTCTGAATGTAAAACTGCAACTGGCATTCTATTATTTCAGAAGAAGAGGAGAGATAAACAAGGGAATTATCTGTTTATTAGACTAATGCCTCTGTGGTAGAGGTTGCACGAGAATGTATTACGAGGAACAGAACCACTGAGAACTTAGGGAAATCTGCGTTATTCAAAAGCAGACTGGGCAAATCCAAATAATTTTGACCATTGATTGGAGACATAGAGCATAGAATATAGAACAATACAGCGCAGAACAGGTCCTTCAGCCCTTGATATTGCGCCAATCTGTGAATAATCTACGCCCATCCCCTGACACTATCTCATCATCATCCAAGCGCTTATCCAAGGATTGTTTAAATGCTCCTAATGTGGCCGAGTTGACTACATTGGCAGGTAGGACATTCCACGCCCTTGCCGCTCTCTGAGTAAAGAACCTGCCTCTGACATCTGTCTTAAGTCTATCACCCCTCGAAATGTAGCTGGGCCCCCTTGTACAAACTGACATCATCATCCTCGGCAAAAGACTTTCACTTTCTACCCTGTCTAATTCTCTGATCATCTTGTATGTCTCTATCAAATCTCCTCTTAGCCTTCTTCTCTCCAATGAGAACAGACCCGAGTCCCTCAGCCTTTCCTCATAAGACGTATGCTTCATACCAGGCAACATCCTGGTAAAAAATGAGGTCTGCAGATGCTGGAGATCACAGCTGCAAATGTGTTGCTGGTCAAAGCACAGCAGGTCAGGCAGCATCTCAGGAATAGAGAATTCGACGTTTCGAGCATAAGCCCTTCATCAGGAATAAGAGAGAGAGAGCCAAGCCGGCTGAGATAAAAGGTAGGGAGGAGGGACTAGGGGGAGGGGCGATGGAGGTGGGATAGGTGGAAGGAGGTCAAGGTGAGGGTGATAGGCCGGAGTGGGGTGGGGGCGGAGAGGTCAGGAAGAGGATTGCAGGTTAGGAGGGCGGTGCTGAGTTGAGGGAACCGACTGAGACAAGGTGGGGGGAGGGGAAATGAGGAAGCTGGAGAAATCTGAATTCATACCTTGTGGTTGGAGGGTTCCCAGGCGGAAGATGAGGCGCTCCTCCTCCAGCCGTCGTGTAGTTGTGTTCTGCCGGTGGAGGAGTCCAAGGACCTGCATGTCCTCGGTGGAGTGGGAGGGGGAGTTAAAGTGTTGAGCCACGGGGTGATTGGGTTGGTTGGTTCGGGCGGCCCAGAGGTGTTCTCTGAAGCGTTCCGCAAGTAAGCGGCCTGTCTCACCAATATAGAGGAGGCCACATCGGGTGCAGCGGATGCAATAGATGATGTGTGTGGAGGTACAGGTGAACTTGTGGCGGATATGGAAGGATCCCTTGGGGCCTTGGAGGGAAGTGAGTGTGGAGGTGTGGGCGCAAGTTTTACATTTCCTGCGGTTGCAGGGGAAGGTGCCGGGGGTGGAGGTTGGGTTGGTGGGGGGTGTGGATCTGACAAGGGAGTCACGAAGGGAGTGGTCCTTGCGGAACGCTGATAGGGGAGGGGAGGGAAATATATCCTTGGTGGTGGGGTCCGTTTGGAGGTGGCGGAAATGGCGGCGGATAATACGTTGTATGCGCAGGTTGGTGGGGTGGTAGGTGAGAACCAGTGGGGTTCTGTCTTGGTGGCGGTTGGAGGAGCGGGGCTCAAGGGCGGAGGAGCGGGAAGTGGAGGAGATGCGGTGGAGGGCATCGTCGATCACGTCTGGGGGGAATCTGCGGTCCTTGAAGAAGGAGGCCATCTGGGCTGTGCGGTGTTGGAATTGGTCCTCCTGGGAGCAGATGCGGCGGAGACGAAGGAATTGGGAATATGGGATGGCGTTTTTACAGGGGGCAGGGTGGGAGGAGGTGTAGTCCAGGTAGCTGTGGGAGTCAGTCGGTTTATAATAGATGTCTGTGTTGAGTCGGTCGCCCGAGATAGAACACCTTTCCAATGCTTCCACACCCTTCCTGTAATGGCATGACCAGAACTGTACACAATATTCCACGTGTGGCCGCACTTGCATTTTGTACAGTTGCAGCATGACAAATACAGCTCCAGAACTCAATCCCTCTACCAATGAAACCTAACACACTGTATGCCTTCTTAACAGCACTATCAACCTGGTGGCAACTTTCAGAGATCTATGTACATGGACTCCAAGATCCCTCTGTACATCCTCACTACCAAGAATTTCTACATTGACCCAGTACTCTGCCTTCCTGCCATTCTTCCCAAAGTTAATAACCTCACAGTTAGCTGCATTGAACTCCATTTGCCACCTCTCAGCCCAATTCTGCAGTTATCCAAGTCCCCCTGCAACCTGTAACATTCTTCCAAACTGGCCACTCTTCCACTGACTTTAGCTTGACAAAGCTTTTCACTGTGCCTCAGTATAAGTGACAATAAATTCAATTCAATAAATCTGCTCCCTCTAATCTTGAGGCTGTGCCCTCTTGTCCTAGTTTCATCTGCCAGCGTAAACATCCTCTCTACTTCTATCCTATCTATTCCCCTTATAATTTTATATACTTCTGTAAGATCCCCCCTCATTCTTCTGAATTCCAATGAATATAATCCCAGTCTATTCAGTCTGTCCTCATAAACCAACCGCCTCAACTCCGGAATCAACCTACTGAAACTGCTCTGCACGCCCTCCAGTGCCAGTACATCCTTTCTCAGACGTTAGCCATGGTTTTCTTGCTCTTAGAGTTGACCTACTCTAGGGGAATGATTTTGAGTGAAATCATTAACTTCTCCAGTAATTATACAAAGGCCTAGTGAGATCAAGGAGGACAAGAAACTGGTTCTAGAAAGATTTCGTTCCTGATTGGTGTCCTGGGCAATGGCTAATCAAGACATTATCAGACACCCCATTGGCAGCACAGACAGATATTTGGTCATCTGAAACTTTTGGCGGTGTGGGTTTGGATGATCTGAAGGAAATGTTCAACATGTCTACACGCAGAGAGTGGTGGAGCCTGTGGAATTAATGAAATAGTTTGGTGAAACAGGAAGTTGAATGAAGGAGGGGGGAGGTGATCAGTCCCTCCTTTTCTCTCATTGGTAAGTACATCTGCTCTTCAACATTCAGATGACGTTTTGTGGAATTTGGGCATGATGGGGGAAAAAAGAGTCAACCGGGCAGGACACTGAGGCTGAGCAGGAAGTAAAAATTGAGGCCAAGGCTTGAGGCCTACTCACATATCTGGGACCCTGGACAGAGACAGAGGCACCAGCAGGAGAGGAGACCCAGGGCTAAGATACAGTGGAAAAAATAGAATCATATCACAGGAAAGGCTGTACATTCATTGGTTGGTTCGTAGCTATAAATTTGAATGCCTATTTTCAGTTGCTATCAGATTAAAGATAAATTGGAGAAATAATTTATAGATTAAAAATAAAAAACAGTGGGAAATGTAAAAGTACTTTTTTTGATTCAAAAATATACTTTATTCATAAAAAAAACTTTACATGTGTATATTGTGACAAACACGGTTTGGTTCTGTGCCGTAGCATATCAAGGAAACAATGGAGTTTGACTCCATCCAAACAAGCCAAAAGCAACTCTTATTTGAACCAGGTCTTAGACAACAGAACACAGGAGAGGCTGGACCAGCCGCTATCTCTGGACGAGCTGACCAAGGCCCTCGAGTCCTTCGAAAAGAATAAAACTCCCGGAAGCGAGTCAGAAGGCATTAGAATCTGTGTGGGTAGAGTTGAGGAATTGCAAAGGCAAAAAGACCCTGATGAGAGGTATGGACAGGCCTGCTAGCATTGGTCAGGATATGAGATAGAAAATAACTCAGGAAATAGAAAAGGAATGTAAGAAACACACTATTACAATAATCATTGGGGAGTTCAGTATGCAGGTGGACTGGGAAAATCAGGTTGGTAGCGATTCTAAGAAATTCATAAAATGTCTACGGAGATGGTTTTTGGAGCAGCTTGTGATACAGCCCACTAGGGAATGGGCAATTCTAGTTTGGTGATTTATAATGAGGCAGACTTAGAGTCATAGAGATGTACCGCATGGAAAAAGACCCTTCGGTCCAACTCATCCATGCCAACTAGACATCCCAACCCAATCTCATCCAATTTGCCAGCACCAGGCCCATATCCCTCTAAACTCCTCCTATTCTTAAACCCATCCAGATGCCTTTTAAATGCTATAATTGTACCAGCTTCCACCACTTCCTCTGGCAGCTCATTCCATACACGTACCACCCTCTGCGAGAAAAAGTTGCTTTTTAGGTCTCTTTTATATCGTTCCCCTCTCACACTAAACCTATGCCCTCTTGTTCTGAACTCCTCCACCCCAGGGAAAATACTTGGTCTATTTATCCTATTCATGCCCCTCATGATTTTGTAAACCTCTATAAGGTCACTGAATAGGGTGCTGAAGGTGAAGGAACTGCTAGGATCGCTGACCACAATATGACAGAATCCACCCTGCAGTTTGAGGGAGAAGCTGGAATCAGATGTAAAGGTAATACAATTGAGTCAATGGAAGAGTTTGCCTGGCAAAAAAGATGGCGAAGCAGTAATGGCAGGAATTTCTGGGGTAATTCAAGAGGGACAGCAGAAAAGAAATGCAAGGAAGAAGAAAGGATGAGGCAACTATGCCTGACAAGTGAAGTCAAGGACAGCAGAAATGCAAAGATAAAAACATATAGTTTGGTGAAGATTAGTGGGAAGCCAATGGATTGGGAAGCCTTTAAAAGCAACAAAGGGCAAATAAAAAGTAATAAGAGAGCAGAAGATCATGTATGAGCAGAAGCTAGCTAGTAATATAAATGAAGAATGCAAAAGAGTCTTAGATAGATAAAAAGAAAGAGAGAGGCAGGAGTGGACATTGGACTGCTGTAAAATGAGACTGGAGAAGTAGTAATAGGGAATAAATAAATGGCAGAGGAACTGAATATATATGCTGTATCAGTTTTCACGGTGGAAAAGAGCAGCAATGTATCAGAACTTCAATTAGAGTCAGGGGGCAGAGGTGAGTGTAGTAGCCATCACTAAGGAGAAGGTGCTGGGGAAGCTGAAAGGTTTGAAGGTGGAGGCGAGGCTGAAGGTGATAGATCGGAGTGGAGGGTGGAGTGGATAGGTGGGAAGGAAGATGGGCAGGTCAAGTGGGTGGTTCCACATTGCAAGGTTGGATCTGGGACAAGAAGGAGGGAGGGGAAATGAGGAAACTGGTAAATTCCACATTTCCAACGCATGAAACAACTTTACCAACCTGTGGCCAAACACTTTAACTCCCCCTCCCATTCCCCCCAAGGACAAGCAGATCTTGGGCCTCCTCCATCGTCAAACCCTTACCACCCAATGCCTGGAGGCTGAGCACCTCATCTTTCGATGGGACCCTGCAACCACATGGAATCAATGTGGATTTCACCAGTTTCCTCATCTCCCTTCCACCCACCTTATCCCAGATCCAACCTTCCAACTCGGCACCGCCCACTTGAACTGTCCTACCTGTCCATCTTCCACCCCACCTATCTGCTCCACCCTCTGCTCCGACCTATCACCTTCTCCCCCCACCTTCATCTACCAATCACATTCCCAGTTACCTTCCCCCCAGCCCCACCCATTTATCTCTCAGCACCCCAATGCCCCCACCCCCAAACCTCATTCCTGATGACGAGCTTGTGCTCGAAACATTGATTCTCCTGCTCCTCGGATGCTGCCTGATTGGCTGTGCTTTTCCAGCACCACACTCTCGAATGAGAAATTATAGGCCAATTAGCCTGACCTTGGTTGTTGGAAAGATTTTAGAGTTGAAAATGTGTTGCTGGTTAAAGCACAGCAGGTCAGGCAGCATCCAAGGAACAGGAAATTCGGGCCAGAGCCCTTCATCAGGAATCTGATGAAAATTTTAGATTTTAGAGCCCATTATTAAGGATGAGATTGCGGAGTGTTTGGAAATATGTGGTAAAACAGGATTGAGTCAGCATGGCTTCATTCAGGGAGGTCATGACTGACCAATCTATTAGAATTCTTTGAAGAGGTAATGAGCAAGTTAGACAAAGGTGAGCCAGTGGATGTGATCTATTTGGATTTCCAAAAGGCCTTTGACAAGGTGCTGTAGAAGATGCTGGTGGCGGCAAAATTGTGGCATGGAGAGAGGATTGATTGACTGCCAAAAGGCAGAGAGTGGTTATAAAGGGGCCTTTTTCAGGATGGCAGCTTACTAATGATGTTCTGCAGGGATCAGTGTTGGGACCGCAACTCTTCACGTTATACATTAACGATCTGAACGAAGGAACTGAGGGCACTGTTGCTAAGTTTGCAGATGAAACAAAGTTGGAGGGATGGGTAGCATTGAGGAAATGAAGAGGCTGCAGTTGGACTTAGACATGCTAGGGGAGTGGTAAAATAAGTGGCAGATAAAATGCAGTTTGGAAAAATGTGAGGTTATGCACTTGGATGGAAGGAATAGAGGTGTAGGCTATTTTTGAAATGGGAACAGCTTTGGGAATCTGTAGGACAAAGGGACTAGTTCACAAATCTCTTAAGGTTAACATGAATAAATGAATGAATTAGCTTTATTATCACATATGTTGCCATTTCCAGCGCCATCTTATGTGCAAAGGTACCTCGGTACAGCGTCTTTAGTGACAAGATCTTAGAAAATAGAGAAACAAAATGTCTAGGTTTGCAGAAATAAAGGTTCAGAACAATGGTCTTCCAACCCAGACTGGGCTGGCACCTCACCTCCAGTCCACACTGGGCCCTGGCTCCAGCCTGCACCAGGCCCCTGGCTCCATTCCACACTGAGCCCTGGATCCAGACTGCACCAGGCCCCTGGCTCCAGTCTACACTGGAACCTGGTTCCAGTCCACACTGGGCCCTGGATCCAGCCTGCACCGGGCCCCTGGCTCCAGCCTGCACCAGGCCCCTGGCTCCAGTCCACACAGGGCCCTGGATCCAGACTGCATCGAGGCCTGGCTCTAGACCGCACTGGGTCCTGGCTCCAGTCCACACTGGGCCCTGGCTCCACACCACTCTGGGCCCTGGCTCCAGTCCACACTGAGCAATAACTACAGACCACACTGGGCCCCTTTCTCCAGAGTGCACTGGGCCCAGGCTCCAGTCCATACCAGTCCTGGGTCCAGCCTACAATGGGCCTTGACTCCAGTCCACACCGGACCCTGGCTGCAGTCTGCACTGGGCCCTGGATCTAGACTACACTGGGTTCTGGATCCAGACTGCATTGGGCCCTGGCTCCAGTCCACACTGGGCCCTGGCTTCAGATCGTACTGGGCCCTGGCTCCAGACCACACCAAGCCCTGGCTCCAGACCACAATAGGCTCTGGCTCCAGACCGCACTGGGCCCTGGCTCCAGACCACAATATGCCCTGGCTCCAGTCTGCACTGGGCCCTGGCTCCAGACCACAATAGGCCCTGGCTCCAGGCAGCACTAGACAATGACTCCAGCCCACACTGGGCCCTGGCTTCAGATCGTACTGGGTCCTGGCTCCAGTCTGCACTGGGCCCTGGCTCCAGTCCGCACTGGGCCCTGGCTCCAGTCCACACCAAGCCCTGGCTCCAGACCGCGCTGGACAATGACTCCAGTATGCACTGGGATTCACGCTGAGGATGATGAGGCTGGGCAATCGCTTCAGACTGCCACATGGGCTGAGAGGATGCCACCATGGGAGGCGGCTGCAATAGGCAGGGAGTCTGCCACCCCAAGCAGGTAGGTTGGCACACCACATCATGCCAGCATGCCACCACGGGAGGCCCCTGTGCCAAGCCAGGAGGCTGCTACGGCCTCTATGTTCAGTTGGCAAATAGTAAGTCAAATGCAATGTTAGCATTCAATTCAACAGGACTACAATGGAAGTGCAGAGGTGTACTGCTGAAGCTGTATAAGGCTCTGGTCAGACCTCATCCGGGATATTGTGAGCAGTATTGAGCCTCATATCTAAGGATGGATGTGCTGGCCTTGGAGGGCGGGCAGAGGAGGTTTACAAGAATGATTCCGGAGTTAGGGATTATCTTATGAGTAGGAGTTGAGGACTCTGGGTCTGTACTCGATGGAGTTTAGAAGGATGAGAGGGACACAAATTGAAACTTACAGAGTACCAAGAAGCCCGAATAGAGTTGATGTGGAGGAGTTGTTTCCATAATAAAAGAGACTAGGATCTGAGGGCATAGTCTCAGCATGAAGAGATGACCTTTTAGAACTGAGATGGAAAGGAATTTCTTCAGCCAGAGGTTCATTAATCTGTGGAACTTATTGCTGCAGAGGGTTGTGGAGGCCAGGTCATTGAGTGTATTTAAGACAGAGATAGATAGGCTCTTGATTGGTAAGGGGGATCAATGGTTACAGGAAGAAGGCAGGAGAAACATATCAGCCGTGGCGTAGACCCTGATGAGCTGACTGGCCTCATTATAGGGTGATAGTCATAGAGATGTACAGCATGGAAACAGAACCTTTGATCCAACCTGTCCACGCCAACCAGATATCCCAACACAATCTAGTCCCACCTGCCAGCACCCTGCCCATATCCCTCCAAAACCTTCCTATTCATATACACATCCAAATGCCTCTTAAATGTTGCAATTGTACCAGCCTCCACCACATCCTCTGGCAGCTCATTCCATACATGCACCACCCTCTGTGTGAAAATGTTGCCCCTTAGGTCTCTTTTCTATCTTTCCCCTCCCACCCTAAACCTATGCTCTCTAGTTCTGGACTCCCTGACCCCAGGGAAAAGACCTTGTCTATTTATCCTATCCATGCCCCTCATAATTTTGTAAACCTCTACAAGGTCACCACTCAGCCTCTGACGCTCCAGGGAAAACAGCCTGTTCAGCCTCTCCCTATAGCTCAGATCCTCCAACCCTGGCAACATCCTTGTAAATCCTTTCTGAACCCTTTCAAGTTTCACAACATCTTTCTGAAAGGAAGAAAACTAGAATTGCACCCAATATTCCAACAGTGGCCTAACCAATGTCCTGTACAGCTGCAACATGACCACCCAACTCCTGTATTCAATACTCTGACCAATAATGGAAAGCATACCAAACGCCTTCTTCACCATCCTATCTACCTGCAACTTCACTTTCAAAGAGCTATGAACCTGCACTCCAAGATCTCTTTGTTCAGCAACACTCCCTGGGACCTTACCATTAAGTGTATAAGTCCTGCTAAGATTTGCTTTCCCAAAATGCAACACCTCACATTTATCTGAACTAAATGCCATCTGCCACTTCTCAGCCCACTGGCCCATCTGATCAAGATCCGGCTGTGATCTGAGGTAACCCTCTTCGCTGTCCACTACACCTCCAATTTTGGTGTCATCTGCAAACTTACTAACTGTACCTCTTATTCTCGCATCCAAATCATTTATGTAAATGACAAAAAGTAGAGGGGGCCCAGCACCAATCCTTATAGCACTCCTCTGGTCACAGGCCTCCAGTTTGAAAAACAACCCTCCACCACCACCCTCTGTCTTCTACCTTTGAGCCAGTTCTGTATCCAAATGGCTAGTTCTCCCTGTATTCCGTGAGATCTAACCTTGCTAATCAGTCTTCCATGGGGAATCTTGTCAAATGCCTTACTGGAGTCCATATAGATCACATCGACTGCTCTGCCCTCATCAATCTTCTTTGTTACTTCTTCAAAAAACTCAATCAAGTTTGTGAGACATGATTTCCCACGCACAAAGCCATGTTGACTATTCCGAATCAGTCCTTGCCTTTCCAAATACATGTCCACCCTGTCCCTCAGGATTCCCTCCAACAACTTGCCCACCACCGAGGTCAGGCTCACTGGTCTATAGTTCCCTGGCTTGTCTTTATCACCCTTCTTAAACAGTGGCACCACGTTTGCCAACCTCCAGTCTTCCGCCACCTCACCTGTGACTATCAATGATACAAATATCTCAGCAAGAGGCCCAGCAATCACTCCTCTAGCTTCCCACAGAGTTCTTGAGTACACCTGATCAGGTCCTGAGGATTTATCCACTTTTAACCGTTTCAAGACATCCAGCACTTGCTCCTCTGTAATTTGGACATTTTGCAAGATGTCACCACCTATTTCCCTACAGTCTATATCTTTCATATCCTTTTCCACAGTAAATACTGATGCAAAATATTCATTTAGTATCTCCCCAATTTTCTGTAGCTTCACACAAAGGCCGCCTTACTGATCTTTGATGGGCCCTATTCTCTCCCTAGGTACCCTTTTGTCCTTAGTATATTTATAAAAACCCTTTGGATTCTCCTTAATTCTATTTGCCAAAGCTTATCTCATGTTCCCATTTTGCCCTCCTGATTTCCCTCTGAAGTATGCTCCTACTTTTTTATAATCTTCTAAGGATTCACTCGATCTCTCCTGTCGATATGTGACATACATATGCTTCCTTCTTTTTCTTAACCAAACCCTCAATTTCTTTAGTCATCCAGCATTCCCTATACCTTCCCTTTCACCCTGACAGGAATATACTTTCTCTGGATTCATGATAACTCATTCCTGAAGGCTTCCCATTTTCCCGCCTTCCTTTAACTGCGAACATCGGCCTCCAATAGCTTTCGCAAGTTCTTGCCTAATACAGTCAAAATTGGCCTTTCTCCAATTTAGGACTTCAACTTTTAGATTTAGTCTATCCTTTTCCATTACTATTTTAAAACAAATAGAATTATGGTTGCTGGCCCCAAAGTGCTCCCCCACTGACACCTCAGTCACCTGCCCTGTCTTATTTCCCAAGAAGTTTTGCACCTTCTGCTCCTATACCTTCTGGTGATGTGATCTTATGGTCCAATTCAATGCCACAGAAAGTAGTTGAGGCCAAAAGATTGAATTTTTCAGGAAAGAGTTCAATTTAGTTCTTAGGGCGAACAGATCAAAGGGAGAAAGTGGGAACAGGGGATTGAGTTGGATAATCTGCTATGGTCAAAGGGCCAAATGGCCTACTCCCCTGCTCCTAATTTCAATGTTTTTCTGACTGAGGCTCAGCGAGCTGATGCTAAGTCAACTGCTGAAATCAAAGCTGAAACCAAGGGATTGCCAGAATGCTGCTGTACTAACGCTGGGATTTTGATGAGGAAGTGGAGACCTTTGCACAGGCCTGTAAACAATGAGGATGGTGGTTCACCAGAACAGCGTTGCCTTCAAGACATTTTCAGGATATTCAGGAAATTCCCATGGCTGGACATGTTTCGAATTAAACAGCCCAAGCACATCCACATTGACACTTCTGCTGGCCAGTCTTCTTAAGGACATGATAACCAGTTGTAAAATGTGTCATATGTACCAGATGGTGGGTCGAGCACAACATAATTTTTTAACTGACACCTCTAACTCCCAGACCAGTCTTCCAGAGATTATTTGCTGGGTTGTTAGTAGACTGAATGGAACCTTCAATCAAAAAACAAAACTGGGATACCAGCATGGATTTTTTAAAATTAACCTTTTCAGAGGTGTTATGACACACCTCTAGTGTAGGTGGACCATGAACCCAAATCTCTAAGTCTAAAGATAGGGTAACTACCACTGTGCCATCCTTACTATTACGTGTATGGCTACTTGACTTCCAGAGGTCATTCCTTTCAGAATACAGCTGTTTATGGGATGAGGGCGTCACTGGCCAGGCCAACATTTATTGCCCATCCCTAATTACTAAGAGGGCAGTTTAGAGTCCACCAAGTTATGGATCTGAAGGACATTAGTGACCCAGATGGGTTTTTTACAACAATCAACAACAGCAACATGGCTACTATTAGATGAAAGCCAGTGTTTCCAAATAAACCTGTTGGATGATAACCTGGTGTTGTGTGATTTTTAACTTTGTTCACCCCAGTCCAACACCAGCTCCTCCAAGTCACCATTAGGTGAGCTATTGAAATCCAGCTGTTTCTTGATTGAATTCAAATTTCGCCTTCTGCCATGGTGGGATTTGAATCCATATCCCAAGTTTCGGGTCTAGATTGCTAATCTAGTGACATTACCATTACACCACTGCCTTCCTCTCCTATCCCCTGCCCTACTCCCATCAACATGGTGGTTGAGAATTTTGGTCATTTTTTGGAGTTGAGTTGGGAACTTATGAGCAGTCTGAGTGTAACACCACCCATGGGATATAAGGGACTTTCAATTGGCACCATCAAACCCTCGAATCAAAGCATTCTGTCATGAATATCTTCATGATGAGGACAAAGGGCTGCAATTTATTTTGTATGCCACATGGGATTCATCAAATGAGTTCAGAGGTCCTCTGATGCAAATTAAAGAGAGCTGTGTGGGTGTTTATGTCTCTATTGTCGATAGTGAACAGATTTGAAGCTATCAGGAGGTGAGCCGTTGCCAGCAGAATTCCTAGCCTTATGACTTGCTCCTTTAACTATGTATTTATATGGAAAACAAAAAAAAAATCACAGTGGGTCAGGCAGTATCCATGGAAAGAGAGCAAACCAACATTTCGAATCTAGGTGACTCCCCATCAGAGCCCTGAGTGTATTTTTCAGTTGGCGGAGTCAGGTTCAGGAGAGAGTGAGGACTGCAAATGCTGGACCATCTGTGTCGATAAAGTGTGAAACTGGAAAAAGCACTGCAGGTCAGGCAACATCAGAGGAGCAGGAGAGTTGATGTTTCAGGACTGATTTTGGATCAGTGGTGCTGGAAGAGCACAGCAGTTCAGGCAGCATCCAACGAGCAGTGAAATCGACGTTTTGGGCAAAAGCCCTTCATCAGGAATAAAGGCAGTGAGCTGGAAGCATGGAGAGATAAGTTAGAGGAAGGTGGGGGTGGGGAGAGAGTAGCATAGAGTACAATGGGTGAGTGGGGGAGGGGATAACGGTGATACGTCAGGGAGGAGAGGGTGGGGTGGATAGGTGGAAAAGGAGCTAGGCAGGTAGGGCAAGTCCGGACAAGTCATGGGGACAGTGCTGAGCTGGAGGTTTGAAACTAGAATGAGGTGGGGGAAGGGGAAATGAGGAAGCTGTTGAAGTCCACATTGATGCTCTGGGGTTGAAGTGTTCCGAGGCGGAAGATAAGGCATTCTTCCTTCAGGCGTCTGGTGGTGAGGGAACGGCGGTGAAGGAGGCCCAGGAACTCCATGTCCTCGGCAGATTGGGAGGGGGAGTTGAAATGTTGGGCTACGGGGCGGTGTGGTTGATTGGTGCAGGTGTCCCGGAGATGTTCCCTAAAGCACTCTGCTAGGAGGCGCCCAGTCTCCCCAATGTAGAGGAGACCGCATCGGGAGCAACGGATACAATAAATGATATTAGTGGATGTGCAGGTAAAACTTTGGTGGATGTGGAAGGCTCCTTTAGGGTCTTGGATAGAGGTGAGGGAGGAGGTGTGGGCACAGGTTTTACAATTCCTGCTGTGGCAGGGGAAAGTGCCAAGATGGGAGGGGGAGGAGGGGGGTCGTGGACCTGATCAGGTCGTCACGGAGGGAACGGTCTTTGTGGAAGGCAGAAAGGGGTGGGGAGGGAAATATATCCCTGGTGGTGGGGTCTTTTTGGAGTTGGTGGAAATGTCGGCAGATGATTTGGTTTATGCGAAGGTTGGTAGGGTGGAAGGTGAGCACCAGGGGCGTTCTGTCCTTGTTACGGTTGGAGGGGTGTGGTCTGAGGGCGGAGGTGCGGGATGTGGACGAGATGCGTTGGAGGGCATCTTTAACCACGTGGGAAGGGAAATTGCGGTCTCTAAAGAAGGACTGATGAAAGGTTCCGACATAAAATGTCAACTCCCCTGCTCCTCCAATGCTCCTGGACCTGCTGTGCTTTTTTTCAGCTCCACACTTTATCGCCTGAATCAGTTTCAGGCCAATGATAATCCCCAAGATCTTGATTCTGAGGGATTCATGATGGGAATGAGATTGAACGTCTGGGGGAGATGTGGATTCTCTATCGTCAGATATGGACAGTGCCTGACATTTGAGGTGGTCCTTATCCAGTCAATGCACTTGGATTTTTCCTGACTCTTCTGTCTGAATTTGGAAGGTGGTGGCCTAACAAAGTATTCCTACTCCCACCTCAGTTTTCCAATCACCACCCCCTCCCTGGGAACAAGTCTGCATTTATCTCAAGATAATAACACTTCATGTGTTGAAAGGGTCAGGGTGCTAACTCATATCACTGCCGCTGGAAGGGGCTGAAGAAACTATCGTTTCTATGAAGGGAAAATGCAGGTCTTGGCAACATTCCACCCTCCGTTTTGTCTCAGAATACTGAAAAATCTGTTTATCCTCAGGAATTTTCTGCTCCGCTTTTGTTAGTCATCCTTGTTTTTGGGTGCAGCGGTGATGATTCTGCTGCAGTTTGCATTCTGTTAGAATGTTCCAGAACATCCGCAGCAAAGTTCCTCCTTCTGGGGTAAGAACCTCCCCGAGCACTCACCCACCGCCAAACACTGGGAAAGGACACTGGGACTTAGCCCATTAGACGTCAAGGCCTTTGGAAGAACAACAGGGAATCCTTGGGATTAAACGTGGACTCGAGTGGTGTGAGGATAGACCACAAAAACCTTCAAAACTTTGTTTAGAAATGTTTTAATGTTGAGCATTTAAAAAAAAATACAATATTCAACAAACCTTTAAAAAAAACAAGCTAAAATGTCTGACACAGCTGAACCAAACAGAACATGTCAAATGTCAAAGGGCTCACAGAGGGGATGTTAGTCACATGCACACTTGGCAAAAGCTGTTCACTGCACATCTGGCGTGCACTCAGAGAATAAGCGACAATTCAAGCTTTTCAGGTGCTGCTGGTACCAAGCCTAACCCAGTTTGTACACAATGAGAGGTGTGATGGCAGAAAGTCTACTTCAGTGACTACAAAACTGGTACTCGTTCACCACCTTCTCTTTGTGTCCATTGACTAGCCCTTTTCTCTCACCTTTTCGACTAATCCTAACTAGTGTTTTGAATGATGAAAGGTGACATCCAGGAATATACAGTTCAGAGACATCGGAAGTGACAATTTTACTTCTTTCCTTCTTTCTATCCAGAAGCACTTTTACGCTCCCCTGAACACTTTTTTTCCACCATGTAATCACCCGTATCTCTAACTAAATGTCAAGTTTACAAGCATTGCCCAAACCTGATGATTTTATTTTACTATTGTTTGTTGTCAATTGGAAGCCAAATACTTCTCCAGTTAGGGACAAAAAAATTGCAGATGCTGAAATCCAACGTGGACAAGCAGGAGGCTGGAAGAACACAGCAAGCCTTAAAAAGGGTCATACTCGAAACGCTGACTTCTCCACCTCCTGAAGCTGCCTGGCTTGCTGTGTTCTTCCAGCCTCCTGCTTAAATACTTCATCAGAGCTTGATAGCTCTGGACTGTAAGATCATTCACTTTCTAGTAGCCCTCTAAAACCTATCAGGCAATGCCATCTTCCTCATTTAAATTTTTTAAAAATTCCGTGGAAAGGTATTATGTATTAGGTTCCGCAGCCAATCAGCACATGAATGGTCACCCAGAGAGAAAGAGGGAGAGAGAGCACAAAATCTAAGAGCCATCTGCTAAGGAGAAGAGCCACAAAAGAGCTGGCTTTTTTGCACACAGAGTGCATGGTGAGCCCATGTAAATGACCAACATCTAACAGTGCAGGTTTCTTGAACAGTCCCATCAGGTTAGCTTTTTACATGACCCGCACTGCAGCCCAACTACAACTCCTGGCATTCAGCCCTCCCACGGCCAAGGGGTCACTTCAGTTCTTGGAGAAGGCTAACGCCATGTTGATCGGCACTGGGAACATGATGGTGGAGTGTCGCTCTGAAGCAACTTCGGAGAGCGTCTGGAGGTAGCGGAGCTGCAAGGTGTTTGGACTCATTGACATCACCGTGGCTGCCTCTTTGAGGGCATGGGAGGCGTTCAACTCACCTTCCGCAGCGATCACCTGTCAAACAGATGGTCAAGTCTGAAACAAAAGACAATCCTTCTCCTTGAGAGTAGGTCTATTCACAGGAGGCAGCCCAGTCTCTGAACTGATGCACTTTATAGACATTTCCTAATAAATATGTTCAGAGATGTTATGGTATACTTTTGCAGCAAGTGGGATTCAAATGCAGCCCTCCTAGCTGAGAGGTAAGGACACTACCAGTATCACAAGAGCCCTCCTGCCACTCATTTTTTTAAATTTTCACTTATTTTTCGAACCAACCTGTTCAGAGATGCAATTACACACCTTCAGAGCAGGTGGGACTTCAACGCAATATCTGTCAGTCCAGTGGTGGCGACACTTCCTCTGCATGACAGAATAGCCCCTAGCTCCCCACCCGCTCCCCCACTGGCCCTCTTTATACTCTTTTGATTTAACTAGTGAAAAACAAAGAAACAAATTCACTAATGAGTTGACAGCCCTTGAAGGGGCGAGTCTTATTTTAAAAAAAAGACAAAGAAACTCTTCTCCTCCTCAGCTTCGGCAGGAGCACACTGACTGAAGCACCAGCCAACACAGAGTCAGTGCCCTAAACTGAGGAGACTCTAAATCTTGAAGGAGCTAGTCTTGTATTCTGTATATATTTTTTGAGCAAATTGAATAAGCAAATTAACTAAAAACAGAAATACTGTAATTAAAGTAGTACAACACTAACAATCCCTTCTCATACTCATTTGGAAACCGATCAAACAGATGAGGGGATTTGGTTGGCTGGAAGCAGGGTGATACCAACAGCGTGGGTCCATTTCCCACACCGGCCGAGATCACCAGGAAGCATCCACTTCTTAAACTCACTCCTCACATGAGGCATGGCGCTCCTCAGGGAAAAAAAAACACCACCAGTTGTCTCTCCAAAGAGAGAGCAGCCCTCTAGGACTTTGGTGACAACTACTAGAGCAAATTAACCAATTAACTTAAAGAACTATCCCTTAGAAAGATATTGTAACAATAATTAAACTGTCAAATTACACTTTCAAAGCCTGATGGTACACCCCAATATCTGTGGTGCCCATCAGTTGGGAAAGGCCTAAAGCCTACCAGTGGGCATTGCAAGCTCTTCTGTCTTAGATACCCCGTGTAACGATGCTATGGCATTGTTATTGAATACGCTTGAAGCATATTCAAGAACACTGTGCGCTCCCATTCTAAGCTGACTCTCTTTAAATGTGTTTTCAGTATTTAATGAAATAATGTCCATCACCAGTCAGCCATTCATCCCAATCAGCCATTCACAATAAATCCAAGCATCCAAAACCTTTATCAGAGACAATAATTCTTGACTTCCACAAACTGCTGTGTCAGAAATTGCTGCTCCATTTCTCTCCTAAATAAAGGGGAGGCAATGCCCCACCAGTATAATCAGAGACCAGAGACCCAGATAATGTTCTGGAGATCCAGGGTTCAAATCCTGCCATGGCGGATGGTGGAATACGAATACAATAAAAATCTGGAATTAAGACTCTAATGATGACCATGAAGCCATTGTTGGGAAAAACCCATCCGGTTCCACCAATGTCCTTAGGGGAGGAAACTGCCATTCGTATCTGGCCTGGCTTACATGTGACTCCAGACCCAAGGCAATGTGATTGACTCTGGGAAATAAGTACTGCCTAGCTAGCGACACTCACATCCTGTGAATGAATACAAAAATAACTTTGTTAAAATTTAAACATCTGATGGGAGGCAGCCCACCACCACATTAACATAATCTTAATATGTTCCCGTTCTGATGTTCCATACCAGGGGCAGACAGGTTTCCCATTTACAGTTTTCTCCCACTTTTCCAAAGTTCGCTTTACGCCATTTCGCTTTTATGATAGACCTACATTCGTATCTGTTTTCAGGAATCTGAAGAGGATTTTTGTTTTTACCAAAAACGGTAACATTTTTCCCATACAAGTTCAAGCTTCTTCACTTTACGCCATTTTGGCTTATGGAAGGTTTCATAGGAACGTTTACTTTCGGACAGTGGGGGATACCTCTCTGGGATACTTTTAACCATCTTCAACACCTTGATCAGAGCATTCATGAGTGAGATGCCAGCCACATTAATATCCCTGCTCTCATTATTTAATGCCCTTAACTTCAAGTATCATTCTATCGAATTGGCACTGCGACCATTCCAATGCGAATGAGAAGACTACATTAGATTCGCATTGATTTTGGTGGAGTAGATGCCCCGAGAGAAATGGCGCTTGATCATGAGGGCCCCAGGGAGGTCCACTCTCGCAGGAGGGGACGCGAAGACTGATCTCTACTTGCTCCCAGAAATGGCACTTGAATCGGGCAGTCAAACGTAGCGCTGGCGCCATAGCCAGGTACATCATACCCTTGGATATCTAGAATTTTTTCAATTCACTCGAGGGACATGGGTGTCACTGGCTAGCAGGCATTTATTGCCTATCCCCAGTTGGCCTTGAGAAGGTGGTGATGAGATGAATGATGGGCCAGGTACTGGCAGGTGGGACTAGATTGGATTGGGATATCTGGTTGGCATGGATGGGTTGGACCGAAGGGTCTATTTCCGTGCAGTACATCTCTGACAATGATTCCATTTCAGAGGGCAGTCGAGAGGCAGTGGCTAAAAGACCACAATTAGATTGAACAGCAGTAAGGCCATTCAGCCCCTCAGGTCTGCTCCACCATTAAATAGGATCATGGCTGATACAACATTCCTCACGGCCACTTTGCTACCCTTGTCCTGTAACCCTTGATTCCCTTGCTGCAAAGAAGCTATTTATCACAGCCTTAAATATACACAAGCATTCTGCCCCCACAGCACATTGTGGCAAGGAGTTCCAAAGTTTCACAACCCTCTGAAAGAGGAGATTGCTTTGGCTCTGGAATCACATAGTGACCAGACCAGGTGACGATGGCAGATTATCTTCCCTAAAGGAGATGAGGTAACCAGACAGGTTGTTCCAACAATTGGCAGTGGTTTCACAATCACCATTAGATTTTCCATTCCAGATATAATTTAATCAAATTCAAATTCCACCAACAGGACTCAAGCCCAGGTCATCAGAACATTAGCTGTGTTTCTGGGTAAACAGTAGAGCAATAATACCACAAGGCATTGTTTCCCCTTTCCTTGTGGAGGTATTTCCACAGCCTCGAAATGCAATGGAGGTGAAAAGGTTCCTGCACCACTTCTGTTCCAGTTACAATAACATTGGAGTTGGGACTGAAGAGGCAACTTAGTAACTCAGGCGTGTGTTCCTGCCCAGCTGCCTATGGGACAGGGCTTCCTCAGCTGAGGGTCGGGGAATAAAAGGGAGGAGGTCATGGATCAAAAACTCCAGAATTATATCCCGTCGAAACAAGCTGGGAGAGGGGGGGCTGAAAAATTGATGATTGTGGGCGACACGGTGGCACAGTGGTTAGCACTGCTGCCTCACAGCGCCTAAGACTCGGGTTCAATTCCCGACTCAGGCGACTGACTGTGTGGAGTTTGCACATTCTCCCCGTGTCTGCGTGGGTTTCCTCCGGGTGCTCAGGTTTCCTCCCACAGTCCAAAGATGTGCGGGTCAGGTGAATTGGCCATGCTAAATTGCCCGTAGTGTTAGGTAAGGGGTAAATGTAGGGGTATGGGTGGGTTGCGCGTCGGTGTGGACTTGTTGGGCCAAAGGGCCTGTTTCCACACTGTAAGTAATCTAATCTAATCTTTGCTAAGATTGGTTTCAACTCACAAGGGAGCCAATGAGTGTTGGAGGACAGGCAGGAATTTGGAGTTAAGACCACAATCAGAGGAACCATGGGCTCATGGAATGGAAGAGCAGGCCTGAGAAGCCAGTTGGTCTCCTATTTTGCACGCCATTATTGAATTTTTCCAGAGATGAAAACCAGTGCACGTTTATCCCAATGCATTTCCAATACCTGACTAAGCAGGTCTCGCACTCACTCACCTTGGCATGGGCATCCCTCACAGCTTCGGCCTCGGCTGCCATCGCTCTTTGCAAAGCCACCGGCAGTCTGACATCTTTAAACTCCACTCGCTCAACCTTAATCCCCCATCCCTTCGATGCATCGAACAGGAGAAGCTGAGGGGGTGGAGGGGCAAGGACAAAACAATCAGAACACAAAAGTGCAGTACAACAGTTGCACTGGGTTACACAGCAATCTGAGAGCTTCATACTGAGGGTGGGATGTGTCACGGACAGCGTTATATGTCTTGAGTCTTATACTGAGCATAGATGAGTGTCTGAAGTGTGACAGTTGAGAACCTTATAATAACGGTGGAATCCAAAACTGTTGGGCTTGAGAAACCAATGCTAGGATCACAGGTATATAGAGTACATCATTCAGCTATTTCTGGATTATGGCTGATCATCTCCACAATCCTGTTTTCCTGCGTTATCTCCATGAGCTTGAATGTCATTAGGCTCCAGAAACCAAACTTCCTCATTTTTGTACCTCATCAAGGATTGAGGTTCCACATCTGTCAGGGGTAGAGAATTCCAAAGATTTACCATGCTCTAAGTAAAGAAATTCCACCTCCTCTCAGTTCTAAAGGGTCATCCCTTCACTCTGAGGCTGTGTCCATGGATCCTAGTCTCTCCCACCTGTGGAAACATCTTCTCCACATCCATTTTACTCAGGCCTTGCAGTATTCTGGAAGTTTCAATGGCATCCCCCTCATCCTTCTAAATGTCATCAAGTACAGACCCAGAGTCCTCAAATATTCCTCATAAGACAATCCCTCATTCCCGGGATCATTCTTGTAAACTTCCTCAGGATTCCCTCCAATGGCAGCACATCCTTCCTTAGATACAGGGCCCAAAACTGCTCACAATATTCCAAATGTGTGGTGACCAGAGCCTTATACAGCCTCATCAGTACTTCTCAGCTCTTGTACTCTAGCCCTTTTGAAATGAATGATAACATTGCATTTGCCTTCCTAATTGCCAGCTGAACCTGGATGTTAACCTGAAGAGAATCCTGAACAAGGACTCCCAAGTCCCTTTTTGCTTCAAATTTCTGAAGCCTTTCCCCATTTAGAAAATAGTCTACACATCTATTCTTCCTACTAAAATGCTCAAACATGCATTTACCTACATTCACCCACTCTCTTAATTTATCCAAGCATTTCTGCTGTGTCCCTGCTTCCTCAATACTACCTGTCCGTCCACCTATCTTTGTGTCATCTGCAAGCTTTCAGCTTCTCCTTAATGATGACCTCTTCACTCACCTCTGCCTCTCTTCAAGTTCTAGTATGCTGCTGGTGTCTTCCACTGTGAAAACCGATGCAAAGTACCTCTTCAATTTCTCCACCATTTCTTTATTCCCCATTATTTCCTCTCCAGCCTCATTTTCCAGCAGTCCAATGTCCACTCTAGCAGCTCTCTTACCTTTTCTATGTCTAAAAGACTTTTGCAATCTTCTTTTATATTACTAGCTAGCTTACTGTCATATTTCATCTTCTCCTCCCTTTTTACTTTTTTTTAGTTACCCTCTGCTTTTTTTGAAAAGGCTTCCCACTAATCTTCACCACTTTGTACATTTTTCCTTTTACTTTTATGCTGTCCCTGTCTTCCCTTGTTGGTCACGGTTACCTCAGTTTCCCCTTATTATGTTTCTTCTTTCTTTCAATGAATTTTTGCTATGCCTCCTGAACTACCCCCAGAAACTCCTGCCATTGCTGCTCCACCATCTTCCCAGCTACGCTTCCCTTCCAATTAACTCCGGTCAGCTCCTCATCATGTCTTTGTAGGTACTTTCACCCAATTGAAATACTGTTACATCGGATTCCAGCTTCCCCCCGTCTGCAGGGTGAATTCAATCATGATATGATCATTGGCCCTCCCCCAGGAGTTCCTATACTTAAAGTTCCCTAATCACGTTTGCCTCATTACCCACCACCAAATCCAATATTGGCTATTCCTTAGTGGGCTCTATCATGAGCTGCTCCAACAAACCATCTCATAGACATTCCTTGAATTCCTTTTCTTGGGATCTGCTCCCAGATCTGATTTTCCCAGTTCACCAGCATATTGAAGTCCCCCATGATTGCTGTAGTAGTGCCTTTCTTACATGTGACCAAGCTGTTCCTTTAACAAGGTTATGTTGTCCGTGGTTTTTGTTTTCAGAGAGGTTGTAAACGACACAGGTTCCGAAAAGTCAGAATTTGGATGGATTTTAGGGCCAATTTGTTTACAACTAACAGATACCGCCACAGGCAGAAGGCTTTCAAGTTACAAAATCACTTGTACAATGAAGGGGGAGCGGAGGATCTCCCATCTCAGCTACTCTCTGGTTTGGTTTTAATGCAGCAGTGTGTGTGTATGAAGAAAGGCGCTGGAACCCTCCCTCTCTGACTTCTCTCCAGTAAGAACTTGTGTTTGATTTTACCTTTTCTGTCATGGGATGCTTATGGGGATTGTTGCAAATACTTTGGAACAGCATCATTAAGTTGGGATAGTCTGTTGGGTTTTCGAATCAGATAGGCTATTCGGTATTCTGTTTTCTGTTCTCGGGGATTCATTCAGTAATCTTGTAAATAAATTGTTTTGTTTAAAATGAAGTGGTTTGACTAGCTGATTCTCTCCTGGAATATCCACTGTATACATGCTTAAAACAACTAGCAAAGCTAGGGCTGGAATATAAAACGCACCGTTGTGCTACTGAGACTTTATAAAGCTCTGGTTAGGCCCCATTTGGAGTACTGTGTCCAGTTTTGGTCCCCACACCTCAGGAAGGACATACTGGCACTGGAGCGTGTCCAGCAGAGATTCACACGGATGATCCCTGGAATGGTTGGTCTAACATATGAGCAACGGCTGAGGATCCTGGGATTGTATTAATTAGAGTTTAGAAGATTAAGGGGAGATCTAATAGAAACTTACAAGATAATACATGGCTTGGAAAGGGTGGACGCTAGGAAATTGATTCTGTTAGGCGAGGAGACTAGGACCCGTGGACACAGCCTTAGAATTAGAGGGGGTCAATTCAGAACAGAAATGCGGAGATATTTCTTCAGCCAGAGAGTGGTGGGCCTGTGGAATTCATTGCCGCAGAGTGCAGTGGAGGCCGGGATGCTAAATGTCTTCAAGGCAGAGAGTGATAGATTCTTGATGTCACAAGGAATTAAGGGCTACGGGGAGAATGCTGGTAAGTGGAGTTGAAATGCCCATCAGCCATGATTGAATGGCGGAGTGGACTCGATGGGCCGAATGGCCTTACTTCCACTCCTATGTCTTATAGTCTTATGGGTTCAGGCTATCTTCTTGAAATATTTTGAGGGGTTTGGCCTGGTCCATAACATACATTCCTTCTTAATTTCCTGATTTACTTTCTTCCCACCTCCTGACTATTGTTTGGAAATCAGTAACTAACTCCCATCAGGGTCTTTTATTCCTTTCTGGTTATTCACATTTAACCCAGCAAATTCAATACCTTCTGACTCTACATCGCTTCTTGTCATTGATTTAATTTCATTTCTTACTGACGAGGCATCTCTGCCCCCTCTGTCTGTCCTTTCAATAGGATGTAGATCCTTGGATATTTAGTTCCCGGCCCTGATCCTCTTGCAGCCATGTCTCTGTGATACCCATAACATTGTACCCACCAATTTCAGTCTGTGCTACAAGTTCACTTACTTTGTTTTGTGCTTTGTGTGCGATAAGTACAACACCCTCAAGTCCTGTATAAAAGCCAGTTACTGCGGAGGCTGGAATTTGAAACCAAAAGAGAAAATGCTGAAAAATCTCAACAACTTCAGATGATTATCCCATCTCGACCCCTCTGTTTTCATTCTGCTCCGTAATTTTATTTCATTTATTTTATTTTTTTCATATTATTTTCACTGTTCTGTACCTCTTATTTCTTGATTCTCTCTCTTTCTCTCGCTCCCCACTCTCTCATCAACTTTTTCCTCCCCTCTTCCCCCTTTGCTACCCTTCTCCCCTGTTTCCCATTTTGCCCCTGCTTCACCCCTTCCCCCCAACCCCCACATATTTTGTCACATAGCACTGGTTTCAGCCTTGGGTCATTCACAGCTCCTAATCTCCCTATAATCTCTCTATGCACCGTCATTATCACCTATTTATTGCTACCTTTGCTTCTGGAGCCATGACTCCCCTTCTCTCAGCCTAGTATAAATACCTCCCTTTTTCTCCCTTGTTTTAGCTTTGACAAAGGGTCAGTTAGACGCGAAACGACAGCTCTTTTCTCTCCTTACGGATGCTGCCAGATCTGCTGAGATTTTCCAGCATTTTCTCTTTTGGCTTATCGTCAGTCCTGTGTTGACTGCTCCCTTCTCATACTTGCCCTCTTATCTGTTGTGCCTGAATGTAAATTTCTGTCCCTTCGCATACTCTCTGTCCCACTACTTGTTCTAGAAACTTTAGCTACCTCTGCTGAGCTCACCCCTCCCCTTTAACCTTTTCCATAATTTTCCATGTGACTGAATTCACTCCGCCAACTATTTAGTCTTTACTGAGAATACAGCCAGCAACAGATAAACTGACTCTGGGAGCCTTTTCCCCAGGAACATAAAATCCAGGAGCAGGAGTAGGCCATTCGGCCCTTCAAGTCCGTTTCACTATTCAGTATGAACATGGCCGATCATCCACCTCAGTCCCCTGTTCCTATTTTCTCTCTTTCATGCTTTCCCTAAAGAACCAAATTCCAACTCCTTCTTCAAACAGTCAATGTTTCGGCGTCAACTGTTTTCTGTAGTCGTCAATTCCATAATCTCATAACTCTGTGGGTGAAGAAATTTCTCCTGAGCTCTGTCCTAAATGGGCAATCCTGTCTCCTAATACTGAGAGCATCTCAGGAATAGAGAATTCGACGTTTCGAGCATAAGCCCTTCATCAGGAATAAGAGAGAGAGAGCCAAGCCGGCTGAGATAAAAGGTAGGGAGGAGGGACTAGGGGGAGGGGCCGGAGTGGGGTGGGGGCGGAGAGGTCAGGAAGAGGATTGCAGGTTAGGAGGGCGGTGCTGAGTTGAGGGAACCGACTGAGACAAGGTGGGGGGAGGGGAAATGAGGAAGCTGGAGAAATCTGAATTCATACCTTGTGGTTGGAGGGTTCCCAGGCGGAAGATGAGGCGCTCCTCCTCCAGCCGTCGTGTAGTTGTGTTCTGCCGGTGGAGGAGTCCAAGGACCTGCATGTCCTCGGTGGAGTGGGAGGGGGAGTTAAAGTGTTGAGCCACGGGGTGATTGGGTTGGTTGGTTCGGGCGGCCCAGAGGTGTTCTCTGAAGCGTTCCGCAAGTAAGCGGCCTGTCTCACCAATATAGAGGAGGCCACATCGGGTGCAGCGGATGCAATAGATGATGTGTGTGGAGGTACAGGTGAACTTGTGGCGGATATGGAAGGATCCCTTGGGGCCTTGGAGGGAAGTGAGTGTGGAGGTGTGGGCGCAAGTTTTACATTTCCTACTCACCCTGAATAACTTCTCTTTTCAATCCTCCCACTTCCTCCAAACTAAAGGAGTTGCCATGGGCACCCGCATGGGCCCCAGCTATGCCTGCCTCTTCGTAGGATATGTGGAACAGTCCATCTTCCGCAACTACACTGGCACCACCCCCCACCTTTTCCTCCGCTACATCGATGACTGTATCGGCGCTGCCTCGTGCTCCCACGAGGAGGTTGAACAGTTCATCAACTTTACTAACACCTTCCATCCCGACCTGAAATTCACCTGGACTGTCTCAGACTCCTCCCTCCCCTTCCTAGACCTTTCCATTTCTATCTCGGGCGACCGACTCAACACAGACATGCAACCGCAGGAAATGTAAAACTTGCGCCCACACCTCCACACTCACTTCCCTCCAAGGCCCCAAGGGATCCTTCCATATCCGCCACAAGTTCACCTGTACCTCCACACACATCATCTATTGCATCCGCTGCACCCGATGTGGCCTCCTCTATATTGGTGAGACAGGCCGCTTAGATTAGATTAGATTAGACTTACAGTGTGGAAACAGGCCCTTCGGCCCAACAAGTCCACACCGACCCGCCGAAGCGCAACCCACCCATACATTATCCCTTACCTAACACTACGGGCAATTTAGCTTGGCCAATTCACCTGACCCGCACATCTTTGGACTGTGGGAGGAAACCGGAGCACCCGGAGGAAACCCACGCAGACACGGGGAGAACATGCAAACTCCACACAGTCAGTCGCCTGAGTCGGGAATTGAACCCGGGTCTACAGGCGCTGTGAGGCAGCAGTGCCAACCACTGTGCCACCGTGCCGCCCACATACTTGCGGAACGCTTCAGAGAACACCTCTGGGCCGCCCGAACCAACCAACCCAATCACCCCGTGGCTCAACACTTTAACTCCCCCTCCCACTCCACCGAGGACATGCAGGTCCTTGGACTCCTCCACCGGCAGAACACAACTACACGACGGCTGGAGGAGGAGCGCCTCATCTTCCGCCTGGGAACCCTCCAACCACAAGGTATGAATTCAGATTTCTCCAGCTTCCTCATTTCCCCTCCCCCCACCTTGTCTCAGTCGGTTCCCTCAACTCAGCACCGCCCTCCTAACCTGCAATCCTCTTCCTGACCTCTCCGCCCCCACCCCACTCCGGCCTATCACCCTCACCTTGACCTCCTTCCACCTATCCCACCTCCATCGCCCCTCCCCCTAGTCCCTCCTCCCTACCTTTTATCTCAGCCGGCTTGGCTCTCTCTCTCTTATTCCTGATGAAGGGCTTATGCTCGAAACGTCGAATTCTCTATTCCTGAGATGCTGCCTGACCTGCTGTGCTTTGACCAGCAACACATTTGCAGCTGTGATCTCCAGCATCTGCAGACCTCATTTTTTACTCCTAATACTGAGACCCCAGGATGGGGACTCCCTGGAGACATTTCTTCAGCTAGAGAGTGGTGGGCCTATGGAATTCATTGCCATGGAGTGCAGTGGAGGCCGGGACATTGAATGTCTTCCAGGCAGAGATTGACAAATTCTTGATCTCGCAAGGAATTAAGGGCTACAGGGAGAGTGCAGGTAAGTGGTATTGAAATGCCCATCAGCCATGACTGATTGGCGGAGTGGACTCGATGGGCTGAATGGTCTTACTTCCACTCCTATGTCTTATAGTCATCAGGAACATGGTCCTGCCTTTCCCCTGTCTAGACCTGTTTGAATTTTATTGGTTTCTCTGAGATCCCCCCTCATTATTCTAAATTGCATTAATGTAACTCTAACTGATCCAGCCTCTTTTCAGATGTCAGTCTGTTAAATGCTTTTTGCACTCCATCCAGAACTAGAACATTGTTCCTCAGATAAGGAGACCAGAACTGCACACTATACTCCAGGTGTGGTCTGTGAAAGGCCCTGTAGACTGCAGCAAGACACCCTCTCACTATGAAGGCCAATAACCCATATACCTTCTTCCCCACCTGCTGCTTACCTTCAGTGACTGGTGTGCAGGGACACCCAGGTCTCATTGCACCTCCTCCTTTCCCAATCTATCGCCATTTGGATCACAATTCACCTTCCTGTTTTGGCTACCAAAGTGGATAACCTGACATTAATCTACTTAACACTTCATTTCCCATGATTTGCCCAACCGCTCAGCCTGTCCAGAGCACAATGGATCATTTCTGCATCTTCCTCACAGCTTACCCTCCCACCCAGCTTTGTGACACTTTACGGAGTATGGACCATATTATGGAGACAGTGTTTTCCCTAAGAGTTGTGCACTGAGGGTGGCATGTATTATGGATCAAGAACCTTGAAGGAATGTTGGTTGAGTTTAATCCTTTTGATTAAGTATATTTGTTGATTTGATGGAATGTAATTCCATGATGTGGAACCTGACAATCACCTGATGAAGGAGTGGCACTCTGAAAGGTAGTGCTGCGAAATAAACCTGTTGGACTATACCCTGGTGTTGTGTGATGTTTAACTAATGTAATACCATGCTGTTGGTCTACCTCCAACTCCTGCGCCATGTGTTCCCGATCAGAGAGAATGTCTGACAGGCTTTTGGTGCCCAGAATGTTCCGCAATGTCGTCTGGGCCAGCAGGTGAGTAACGCTGTCCACATTGATCACACTGATGACTGACAACACAGGATCGAAGATACGATAGTAGACAGTAGCATCCACCATAATCGTGACAGAGTCTTTCGTTAATACCTGCAGATAAAGCCTGTTAAATGGGTTAACTGCATTAACAACAACAGATAACAACAGCACCCAGAGTGAAACGATGGATAAAAAGTGCTGAGATATGCAATAACCGACCCAGGAGGAAAAGGTGTTGGCGTGCAGCATTCAGTAATTGTTCATGAGATTTTGTAGCTCATGAACAATTACTGAAGGCAGCATGCCAACACCCTTTCCTCCTGGGAACTCTGCAGCCTTCTGGACTCAATATCGGGCTCATGCCTGAAATGTCGACACTCCTGCTTGTTGGATGCTGCCTGACCTGCTGCGCTTTTTAGCTCTGATCTCCAGCATCTGCAGTCCTCACTTTCTCCTTCAATATCAAGGTCAACAACATGAGGGCACAAGGCACCGTCTCCTATATCCTGACCCCAATCCCCACACATCAGGCCTTCTTATTACACACCACCCACCCTTAGCCACTAATTGTCCTCATTAAAAGCTATTCAGACGTTATCCACTCCTTTGCCTGTCCAACTGCTCTTCTGTCTCTTTGGGCTCTACCTCCACCTCCACCCCCCCGCCCCACCACACCCCCTCCCCCCAATCTTTTGCGTAAGAAAACATTTTCCAAACTACCATCAGTTCTGAGGAAGGGTGACTCGATTGGAAATGTTAACTTTGATTTCTCTCCACCAATGCTGCCAGATCTGCTCAGCCTTTGCAGCTATTTCTGTTTTTGTCCCTGCACACACAGGGCACTGTTTGCTGCAAACAAAAGGAAGATGTTCATTCTCTTGTGAACCACCCGGGGAGCTTTGGGAACCTATCGTTCCCCAACGTTTTCTCCATGGTAACATCGCAGCCAATTAGAGTTGACTTGGACACCAATCAGCACCATTTCGCGCCATTATTGCGATTGTTTGAAATTTGCGATTCTCGTTTTTGTCCTGATACAGCAAGACTAACAGCTTCAGTAACATGTCCCTTTCCTCAGCAGTATTTAACTTTCATACTTTTGTAAACTTGATTTGTGGGTCAAGGCTTCGCTGCCTTGGCCAGCATTTATTGCCTGTTCTTAGTTGATGTTGAGAAGGTGAGCTGCCCTCTTGAACCACTATAGTCTGCGTGTTTCGGTAGACCCACACACTGCTGCTGAGGAGGGAATTCCAGGATTTTGAACCAGTGACACTGAACCAATCAGGAATGAATAAAATTCTGGAAGATGCTTGGTTTTGAAATGGTGATCAATAAACACATACGTACAGCATATTTCCATGCAAGTCCTTGGACTCCTCCATCGCCAGACCATAACAATACGACGGCTGGAGGAAGAGCGCCTCATCTTCCGCCTAGGAACCCTCCAACCACAAGGGATGAACTCAGATTTCTCCAGTTTCCTCATTTCCCCTCCCCCCACCTTGTCTCAGTCCCAACCCTCGAACTCAGAATCACCTTCCTAACCTGCAATCTTCTTCCTGACCCATCCCCACCCCGGCCTATCACCCTCACCTTAACCTCCTTCCATCTATCGCATTTCCAATGCCCCTCCCCTAAGTCCCTCCTCTCTACCTTTTATCTTAGCCTGCTTGGCACGCCTTCCTCATTCCTGAAGAAGGGCTCATGCCTGAAACATCGATTCTCCTGCTCCTTGGATGCTGCCTGACCTGCTGCGCTTTTCCAGCAACACATTTTCAGCCCTGATCTCCAGCATTTGCAGTCCTCACTTTCTCCTAGCATATTTCCTGCACCAACTTACAGACTCACCCTGAGAGTGGAAGAGAGTTATCCTTGCCTGTGAGGGATCGTCGATGTCACGTGACCATATCAGAAAGGACATTTGTCAAGCATTTGGTGACGAGAATGTTCTACTTCGAAATGGGGTTCTGACCTGACAGGGCAGCTGGACCTCACCTTAATGTTTAGCTTCACCTTCAGTGGGGTGGCACAGTTAACACTGCTGCCTCACAGCACCAAGGACCGAAGTTTGATCCCCCCAGGGTGACTGTTTGTGTGGAGTTTGCACATTCTCCCCGTGCCTGCATGAGTTTCCTCCGGGTGCTCTGGTTTCCGCCCACAATCCAAAGATGTACACGTTAGGTGCTAAATTGCCTGATAGCTTCCAGGAATGTGCAGGCTATGTGGATTAGCCATGGGAAATGCAGGGTTACAGGGGGGTGGGCTGCTCTTTGGAGGGTCAATGTGGACTCGATGGACTGAATGACCTGCTTCACTCTGTAGGGAATTCTATGATAGGTAAGATATTGTGCTAAATGTCACGGAATGGGATAGAACCCACAACCTTCTGACTCTGACACATCAGTGTTAACACTGCACTAGAGCTCACACCTTACTGTGACATGAAGATTGAGGCAGGTACAAGGCTAAGGGGAGAGAGTGAGCCATGACGAGCGAGCAGGTCAGTGGGATTCAGTTTTAGATTCCCCTTGCACAGACACAATGCGACATATGACCTCTGGCCAAACCCTCAGGAGGATTAGGACAAGAAGCACATGGAAAAGGGGCTCTTGTCGTGTAGTGTTAGTGTCCCTACCTCTGAAGCAGAAGACCAGCCTGCTCCATAGGTGTGTAATAACATTTCTGAGTGTGTGACTAAACCAAAATGAAAGGAAGCACATGGGATAGCAGCAACTCCCAATTTCTGTCACATGCTCTCACACAATCATAGGATCAATAACCTGCAACACCCTATTCAACTGCACAGTGGGAGTATATTCTCCACACAATCTGTCCTGGTTTACAAAGGACCATGAGGCCACCTCCTTAAGGCCTACAAGGTCAGGCACTAAATGTATGTGCCATTATTGACAGCTGCAGTCGAGACAACAAGTGAATGAAAATTCACGGGCCTGCGTCTGGACTGTCTCATTTCGGGTGTGGAAACACATTGGGGCTTCAGTAAGACTTGATGTGGTGGGTTATGGAAAGGCAGACTGTAATTCACCTACTCTTGATTGCCATTTTACCCAGCTCCACACCACTCACACCGTCAGGGCAACACCAGGTGGTGATGGTTTCTGTGGGAGTGGCTTTGATCCCACCATCAAATGATACGGAAAGATGATCAATTGACCCATTGTATCTGTATGTGCCTCTTTGAAGGCAAACCCAAACAGTACATCTTTCTATTCCCCATAAATACCTCCCCTTTAAGCCTCTTTGGACAGTTAGAATTGAACCAGTTCCCCTCACTTATTTATTTATTTTCTCTTTGTTTCCTTTGCTGGTGGCTTTAAATGCTTTGATTACTCATCACTTCTTTACTATAACTCTTCATGATCCTGAAAACCAAGTCCTTAACTTCCTGTGTCCTTTCGGTCTTGGTCCCTTCATGAGTGGAGGTGGTGGCCTAGTGATGTTATTGATAGATTACGAAAATCTGGATTCAAATCCTGCCATGGCAGATGGTGGAATTTGAATTCAATAAAGATTTAGAAATAAGACTCCAGCGATAACAGTGAAACTTGCCCCACCCCCTCCCCATCGTTGACTTTTGAGAAAAATCCATATGGCTCATTGATGTCCTTTTGGGAAGGAAGCTACAGTCCTTTCCTGGTCTGGCCTACATGTAATTCCAGCAACGTGGTTGATTCTTAACTATCCTCTGGGAAATAAGGGATGGGTAATAGGTGCTGACCTAGCCAGTGATGCCCTCATCCTGTGTATGAATAAAACTAAAGGTTGCTTCCAATCTAGTCTGATCTTATTCCCTGGTCTTGATTAGAGTGGTGCTGGAAAAGCACAGCCTTCATCAGGACTCTATGAGTGGAGGTGATGGCCTCGTGATGTTATCAATAGACTATGGGAATCTGGGTTCAAATCTATGACTTTGTGAGTCTTGATGAAGGGTTTTTGCCTGAAACGTTGATTTTCCTGCTCCTCGGATGCTGCCTGACCAACTGTGCTTTTCCAGCACCACTCAATCTAGACTCTGATTTCCAGCATTTGCAGTCCTCACTTTTGCCTCGTTGATTTTGACCCCATTCCCTATCCACGGCTTGAATGTCCACAACCCCAAACCATCTTAGTCACCCAATATGACCAACTACACTTAGCCTGGAAGAAAGTGAGGACTGCAGATGTTGAAGATCAGAGCTGAAAATGTGTTGCTGGAAAAGCACAGCAGGTCAGGCAGCATCCAAGGAGCAGGAGAATCGACGTTCAGGAATTCCTGGAGAAGGGCTCATGCCCGAAACGTCGATTCTCCTGCTCCTCGGATGTTACCTGATCTGCTGCGCTTTTCCAGCAACACGTTTTCGACTACACTTACCCTGCCAATCAACCCCACCATAGCCATTTTAAAAATGGAGCCGGTTAGCTAAAGAGTCAGAATAGTGAGTGAGACTCAAAACATTTAATATGATTCTCCAAGCAGAGATTTTTATTGACTGATCCAAATAGCCTGGCCCATCATTTTTCTCCAAGTGAGCACATGATGTGCACATCGCTGGCTGGGCCGGCATTTATTGCCTGTCCCTAGTTGCCCTTTAGAAGGTGTTGGTGAGCTGTCTTCTTGAACCACTGCAGATCCAAGTGCTATAGCAACCCCCCTCTCCATGCCCATTAGGGACAGAATGCCAGGACTTTGCAGAAAAGAAACAGTAGTATATTTCCAAACCAAGATGCTGTGTGACTTGAATGAGGACCTTCCACCTTCATTATTTTTGAGCTTATTAAGAAACAACGGTCAACAAATGGGTGAATTTATTTATTAAGTGCGCAAAGATGTTTCTCCATATTTAGCTCACAATGTTCTGGATGCTAATTCTATTTACAGTTCACATCTAGAATTGCATGAACACTTCTGCCATTCTTACACGTTAATTTATCGTAGATTCCCATCAATGGGGCAGACTTACCTCTTGTGGTGGGACAGAAAATGACATTGTCCTCAAGTCAACTAGACTAACCGTATCAGTACAAGGTAAAATCCATAAAACACCTAAAGGAAGGAATAAATACTGTCACATTTTTAGTTACACAATGGCAAATACTCTAATGTGACAAAATGTCCCAAAGAGCTTCCTGGAAGTGAAAATTAAATCAAATTAACATCAAGTCACATGTGATCATCCGATCAAAAGCTTGATCAATAATGTGGGTTTGAAGGGCATTCTTAGAGGACACAGTAGAGGTAGAGCAGTGGGGTATTTACAGAGGAATTCTGGAACACAAGATCTTGGCAGGTGATGATAAAAATCAAGGCGCTGGGGCAAGAACGCAGCAGTGGAACAGCAGTGAAATCTGGGAAGAATGTGGAGTCTAGGGCGATATGGATAATTTTAGGGGTTGGAGGGATCTGATAACAAAGATGATAACTGAGATGTCATTGCAAAGTGTAGGTTGCTGAGGACAGTTGGGACAGAGATGTTTGTTCTTTTTATTCTGTCATGAGATGTGAGAATACTTGGCAAGGCGAGCACTTTGCACATTCTGATTTAATTATAGACTCATAGAATTTTACAACACAAAAGGAGGACATTCAATCCATCATGTCTGTACTATACCTGAAAGAGTTACCCAGTTGGTCTAGTTCTCCCTCAACTGCCCTTGAACTGAGTGGCATTGCAGGCCACGTCAGATAGCAATTCAGAGATAATCACACTGTTATGACGCACATGTAGGCCAGACCATGTCAGGATTGCAGATTTGTCTCATTGCTGTGGGTCTGGAGTCACTTGTCTGGCCAGACCGGGTTCAGACAGCAGGTTCCTTTCCCTAAAGGGCATTAATTAGCCTGATGGATTTTAATGTCAATTGGCGAGAGCCTCATAGTCACTATTAATGAACTGCAGATTCCAGATTTAATGAATTGAATTTAAATTTAAGTTCAGAGGAAGGGTGACTGGATCCGAAATGTTAATCCTGAATCTCTCCAGAGATGTTGCCAGACCTGCGATTTCTATTTTTGTCTCTGATTTACAGCATCCGCAGTTCTTTCAGTTTTTTTATAGAAAGCATTCTATCCGGATGCATCACAGTTTGGTATCGCAAACGCTCTGCCCAAGACTGCAAGAAGTTACAGAGAGTTCTGACCGTAGCCCAGTCCATCACGAGAACCAGCCTCCCATCCATTGACTCTGTCTACACTTCCCGCTGCCCTGGGAAAGCAGCTAACATGATCCCAGACCCCTCCCACCTCAGTCTAGATTAGAGTGGTGCTGGAAAAGCACATCTGATGAAGGGCTTTTGCTCGAAACGTCAATTCTCCTGCTCCTCGGATGCTGCCTGACCTGCCATGCTTTTCCAGCACCACACTGATCTAGACTCTGGTTTCCAGCATCTGCAGTCCTCACTTTTGTCTAGCCCTCCCACCCCAGGTATACTCTCTTCTATCCTTTTCCATTGGGCAGAAGATACGAAAGTTTGAAAACCGACAAAACGTGTCAGAACATCTTCTTCCCTGCTGTTATCAGACTTATGAACAGACCTCATATATACTACAGTTGATCTTTCTGTGCCCCTTCTCTGTCACTGTAACACTATATTCTGCATTCTGTTCTATTACCCTGATGTACTTTTGTAAGGTGTGATTTGTCTTTTCACTGTATCTCTGTACATTGGACAATAATAAATCAAATCAAATCAAATAAAACAACTGCTCACAGTACTCACGATGTGATCTCACCTTGTACACTTCCAGTAAAATTTCCCCACTCCCATTACTCTACTCCACAAGATCTTCATATGTTCAGAAAAAAAGTCATATACTAGACTCAAAATGTTCACTATTTCTCTCTCCACAGATGCTACCAGACTTGCTGAGTTTCTCTTGCATTCCCTGTGTTTGCCTCTGGATGGTTAATCCAGTGATGTTCCCATGGCACCACCACACGATATAACTGACAGCAAAACTCAATCTGTAGTTCTTCACAACGAATTTGGAAACCTACCTGGGCCTTTTGCTCTCCCTTGAACAATACGGCCCAATCGAAATATCACAGCTCTTTCATACTCTTTGACAACCTGAAACAAGAAAGTCAAGTGATTATTATGAATGTCTGCACATCATTCACTGATAACTCTCATTTGGACATTGAAGAAGGCATTTGGTATGCTTTATTTTATTGGTCAGAGCTTTGAGTATAGGAGTTGAAAAGTCATGTTACGGCTGTACATGACATTGGTTAGGCCACTTTTGGAATACTGTGTGTAATTCTGGCCTCCCTCCTATAGAAAGGATGTTGTGAAACTTGAAAGGTTTCAGAAAAGATTTACAAGGGTGTTGCCATGTTGGAAGGTTTGAACTATATGGAGAGACTGAATAGGCTGGGGGCCCTCCTGATGAAGGGCTTTTGCTTGAAACATCGATTTTCATACTCCTCGGATGCTGCCTGACATGCTGTGCTTTTCCAGCCCCACTCTGATCTAAACCTAGGCTGGGGGCTGTTTTCCCCAGAGATTTATAAAATCATGAGGTAAATAGCCAAGGTTTTTGATAGATTCTTGTTGTCAAGAGGAATTAAGGGCTACAGGGAGAACGCTGGTAAGTGGAGTTGAAATGCCCATCAGCCATGATTGAATGGCGGAGTGGACTCGATGGGCCGAATGGCCTTACTTCCACTCCTATGTCTTATGGTTTTTTCCCTGGGGTGGGGGAGTCCAGAACTAGAGGACATAGGTTTAGGGTGAGAGGGGAAAGATATAAAAGGAACCTAAGGGGCAATTTTCTCACACAAATGGTGGTGCATGCATGGAATGAGCTGCCAGATGCAATGGTAGAGGCTGGTACAATTACAACGTTGAAAAGGCATTGGATGGGTATGTGAATAGCAAGGGTTTAGAGGGATATTAGCCAGGTGCTGGCAAACGGAACTAGATTAGATTAGGATATCTGATCAGCATGGACGAGTTGGACTGAAGGGTCTGTTTCCGTGCTGTATATCTCTATGACTCTATGACATTGTAAGCAATATCTCTAATGTTTAAGCCAAGAAAGTAGCCATGAACAAGCTGGCTTTACTTAGCCTCCTCCTGTTAGATTCACAGAGCACAAAGAAGGCCCTTCGGCCCATTAGGGACCACAGGTTAACCAGTATGTGAAGCCACAGGTTATTGGAAGGGTGTTGAATGAACACATCTCTTTGGTCGTCAATCTGGAAAAGGAGAACATGGAAATGGAATTCAGGGAAAGGCGCTGTGAAGAACTTACACAGTTGACCTAGGTCAATGGACATTGGAGGCTCTATCGGGCTTAAAAACAGACAATTTCCTGATCCGGATGAATTACATGCTGTGGAAGGTGAGGCAGGAAACTGCAGGGGCGCCGACACAAATTTTTAATTCCTCTCTGGCTAAAAGGGATGTGCCAGAGGGCTGGGGGATGGCTAATGTGGGTCCACTTTTTAAGAGGGGTGGTCGAGGTGAACCAAGAGATCACAAAGCAGTGAATCTCACATCAGTGGTAAGGAAACTATCAAGAGAAAATTCTCATCAACTGAGTTAATACCCACTTGGAGTAAAAAAATGAGGTCTGCAGATGCTGGAGATCACAGCTGAAAATGTGTTGCTGGTCAAAGCACAGCAGGCCAGAGATGCTGTCTGGCCTGCTGTGCTTTGACCAGCAACACATTTTCAGCTAATACCCACTTGGAAAGGCATGGGTTAATTAGGGATAGTCTGCATGGCTTTGTCAGAGAGAGGTCATGCCTCACAAGTTTGTTTGAATGTTTTGAAAATGTGATCAAGTGTGTGGATGAAGGAAGATTAGTTGATGTAGTTTGGGTGGATTTTAGCAAAGCTTTCGACAAGGTCCCATGATTGAGAAGGTTTAAAATATGGAATTGAGGGAAGCCTGCTGAGATGAATCAGAAACTGGCTTAGCAAATAGGACACAAAGAGGATTGATAGAAGGTTGTTTGAGTGACTGGAGGCCAGTGTCCAGTGGTGAATCCCAATGATAAGTAGTGTTTGATTTTTCTATCAGTCTGTTCCATTTGAAAATTCACACTCGTGACCTTTTCCAAAATATTCCTTCAGTGCTGGAATGTATCTGAGCTGTTCCTCTGCAAGACATGTGATGCCGTGAGTAATTGCCAGTGGTGTGACACGCTTACATTATTCCTGGTTTATTTCCTTGAGATGTTGTAGTGAGTGCATTGCAGAGTGAGAATGAACAGGGTCAAAAGCATCACAATGGCCCAATCACATGGCAGCCGAGTGGTGGGAAAATGATACCAACTGGACCGCGCAAACAGCTGTGGTAGGGTTATGGTTCGGTGGAAACATGGGTTCAAATCCCACCACTTCTTCTTGGGTTCTCAACTCCAACCTACAGTGTCGTGGCCTCCACCATGGAGACAGTCCCGAATCCACACCAACCAGAACAGTGATCAAACCCATTCTGATCCACACCAGCTGCCTTGCCCACAGAGGTGGCCATGAGGTAACCATGAGGTTTCAAACACTTTCCTAGACCAATATGTCACAAATCCAACCGCAAAATCAGCTATTTTGGATGTGTTAATAGGGAAGACTTAATAAATATTCTCAGAGCAAAAGATCCTTTTGGGAACCGAGACCATAATATGATAGAAGTTAGCAATACTACATAAGAACTAGGATCAGTAGTAGACTAGGGGAGAGTGAGGATTGCAGATGCTGGAGATCAGAGCCGAGAGTGTGGTGCTAGAAAAGCACAGCAGGTCAGGCAGCATCCGAGGAGCAGGAGAATCGACGTTTCTGGCAAGACCTTTCATCAGGAATGAATCAATAGTAGGCCATTCAGCCCCTCAAGCTTGCACTGCCACTTAATACACTTACAAATGATCTCATCTTAGCTTCAGTTCTACTACCAGACTCCTAAGCTCCAACTGAACTCCTTATTTCCAATTAATGAATCAAAACAGTCACCGATCCTTCTCACAAGTCAGTTTCTTGCCCTGTACTCACGTGACACTGTGGTTTGTGACATTTTTCCGTAGCGGGTCTGCCTTGCCATCCCTGACTGAATTCTCTATTCCTGAGATGCTGCCTAACCTGCTGTGCTTTGACCAGCAACACATTTGCAGCGATGACTCTAATCCTACTCACCTGTCATTTTGGAGTGTTTGCATCTTACAGTAGACATTAATTAAAATACTCCTGCACCTTTTCCACCAGATTGCCAAATTAAACAAAAGTCCCAGTTTCACTCACTTAGCTATTGTCTCACTCAGGAGATGTCTGCATTCACACTGACCATTTAGTGTAACAGGTCCCTTTCCTATAGGGGTCTCCTTCGCGAAAGAAATTAGCACCTCATTTACAGAAAGGATTCCAGGTCCTTAAAGTGCAAATTGCCACCATCATGAACCTTTTTCTTTTCATCAGCCTGCTTTAACCTACTCAAAGGCTATTGGCTGAATCTGACTTTAAGTTTAAAACTGGACTTGGAAAAGACACTCCAGTCAAATTCCCACTTTGAAACAAATTCCCAGATTCACTCACCCCCTCTGCCTCACCCAGACAAATGCCTCCATTCATAGACTGTGACAGTGCAGTGCAAAACATCCTCTCAAGCCAGGCAATAAATACTGACCTAGTTCAGCGATGCCCATGTCCCGTGAAAGAATATTAAAAATAAGCCCTCTGTGGTCTCTGTGCTTCTCTAATTTTGGCCTTTTGACACCTCCAGGTTTTAAATACTCCACCAGTTGTCACATTTCAGCTGTTTGGGCCCCACACACTCTGGAAGTCTTTCCTTAACCCTCTCTGCTTCGCTTTCCAGTTTCAAGAGGAAATTTAAAACTCACTTCTTTGGTCAACCGTTTGATTCATCATCCCTGACACCTTCATGTGAGCCGGTGTCATATTTTACATTATAATGTTTCTGTGAGTTGCCTTCCGTCACATGAAAGGACCTGCAGGAACTTACGTTGATGAGATGAGAATACTGCCATTGATTTATTGAGTTACTTGTTTGGATCGCTGCCTGAGTGTGCAGCAAGTGTATGTAACCCTGTCAGTTTTAATAACTGCCTTCGTAATAACTGGAATGCCAACTGCCTCGCTGGTATCACAGCGTCAAAGGCCTGTGTCTGCTTTTTGTTGGTCAGATCTATCTGTGCTGTGGGGCAATTACAAAATTGGAGTGGTGGATAGCCCTTCGAGCCTGCTCCACTGTTCATTATGATCATGGCTGATCATCCAACTCAGTGCCCTGTTTCTGTTTTCGCCCTGTGCCCTTTGATCCCTTTCACTCTAAGAACTATATTTAACTCCTTCTTGAAAACATTCAATGTTTTGGCCTCAAATGCTTTCTGTGGTAGAAGATTCCACAGGCTCCCCACTCTCTGGGCGAAGGAAGATCTCCTCATCTCGGACCTAAATGGCCTACTCCATAACCTAAGACTGTAACCTTGGTACTGGGCAGCCCAGAATATCTTTCCTACATCTTGTCAAGGCCTATTAGAAATTTCTAGGTTTCTATGAGATTCCCTTTCATTGTTCTAAACTCCAGTGAATATTGTCCTAACTGTTGGGCGGCACAGTGGCTCAGTGGTTAGCACTGCTACCTCACAGCACCAGGGACCCGGGCTTGATTCCAGCCTCAGGTAACTGTGTGGAGTTTGTACATTCTCCCAGTGTCTGCGTGGGTTTCCTCCGGGTACTCCAGTTTCCTTCCACAATCCAAAGACATGCAGTTCAGGTGAACGGGCCATGCTAAATTGCCCATCATGTTAGGTGCATTAGTCAGGGATAAATATAGGGTAGGGGAATGGGTCCATGTGCTTTACTCTTTGGAGGGTCGGTATGGATTTGTTGGGCTGAAGGGCCTGTTTCCATACCAGGGAATCTAATCTAATGATCCAGTGTGTCTTCATTTGTCAGTTCTGCCATCCCAGGAGTCAGTCTGGTACACCTTCGCTGCACTCCCTCCATCACCAGAACATCCTTCCTCAGATAAGGAGACCAAAACTGCACTTAATACTCCAAGTGTAGCCTCGGCAAGACCCTGTACAATTGCAGCAAGGCCTTCCTGTCCCTGTACTGGAATCCTTCTTCACTGCATTCGTGCATGCTTACTTTCAGTGACTGGTGTACAAGGACACCCAAGGACACATTCTCTCTCTCAATTAATAGCCATTCGGATAATAATCTGCTTTCCAACGTTTGCTCGCAAAGTGGATAGCCTCACATTTATTTACGTTATACTGCGTGCATTTACCCACTCCCTCAGCCTGTCAAATTGCACCGAAGCATCTCTGCATCCTCCTCACCCTCCCACCCAGCTTTGTGTCATCTGCAAATTTTACTGAAGGTGAACCAGAATACAGCGGAACCTTGATTATCTGAATGAAACAGGTGGGGAGTAATTTGTTCCGATAATCGAATGTTTGGATAATTGAATGCTGGATAACGCAGTTTACCCAAGCACCCTCGTGATCTTGTCTGGATAATCCAAAAATTCAGATAATCGAATGCCAGATAATCGAGGTCCCTCTGTATGGAAGATAGTGTGCTTTAATTGTTAATTGTTCATGAGGCCCACCTTACGTCATTGTCAGTGAGGGTCAGTGGTGGAACTGTGTTGGAGGGGGGAATGGTCTTGATGAAAACCCAGAGTTTATAGGACGCAAAAGCGGATAAATAAAAAAATGAACACCGAGAGAAATGTTTGTTGCAACAGCAGCAGATTGGGCCTTACAGAGCTGCATAGTCAACCACATTCACCAACAATAAAACAGCACACAATGCTCACAGCTACCAAAATACAGCCCATGCTTCATGGCCACCATTGCTGCTCAGAGTTTGTGAACCTAAAATCTTATCCCACAGTTCAGCTAAGAGCTAGGAGCAGCAGTAGACCACTCAGCCCCTCAGGCCTGTGCTGCCGATGAATGCGATCATGGTTGAACTCATCTCTGCCTCAATTTTACTTTTCTGCTCACTCTCCATAACCCTTCAACACGTTACTGATTAATAATCTGTCTGTCTTCTCCATAAATTTGCTCAATGTCCTTGCGCTCTGGGGGAGTGAATTCCACAGATTTACGACCCATTGAGAGAAGTAATTCCTCTTCATCTTCGTTTTAAATCTGACACCCCTCATCCTAAAATATGACTTCTCGTTCTAGATTTCCACACGAGGAAACATCCTCTCTACAAGTACTTCATCAATCCCGTTCAGACCTCAATTCGATCTCCTCTCATCCTTCTAAACTCCAGTGAGTCTGGGTCTAAACTGCTCAATCTTTCTTCATAGGACCAACCTCTCATCTCTGGAGGAGAAAGTGAGGACTGCAGATGCTGGAGATGAGAGCTGAAAATGTGTTGCTGGAAAAGCGCAGCAGGTCAGGCAGCATCCAAGGAGCAGGAGAATCGATGTTTCGGGAATGAGCCCTTCTTCAGGAATCATTCCTGAAGAAGGGCTCGTGCCTGAAACGTCGATTCTCCTGCTCCTTGGATGCTGCCTGACCTGCTGCGCTTTTCCAGCAACACATTTTCAGCTCTCATCTCTGGAATCAATCTAGTGAACTTCCTCCGAACTGTCTCTAATATAACGGCACCCCTCCTCAAATAAGGGCATTAAAACTGCATGCAATACTCCATATTCAGTCTCAGTAATGCCTTGTACAATTGCAGCAAGGCACTGTTTACATGTATCTATGAAATGTGCCTCAATGATACATGTAGGTTATAGGGAAGGAAGAATTTGGTACTTGGGGAAGTACTTTCCAATATTTGGCTGGACACATGCACAGCTCCAGACCTGAAACAAGAGTGTACAAGAACAAAACATTGCGGGTGTTGGAAACCTGAAATAAAAACAAACATTTTGGAGCATACTCAGTTGCTCTGGGAGCATTGATAGTTAATCTATTTAATTCCTAACTCACCTCCAAAGTAGCCTAGCAAAGCGCTCAGCCAGGTCAAACTACTTTATCAACGGCTTTCCCTCCATCACAAGGACAGAGGTTAGGATGTTTCGGGACTTCTCCAATACTGCAGCATGGCCTGGGCTCCATTCAGGTTTGGGCTGATAAATGGCAAGTATTATGTGTGCATACAAGTGCCAAACGATGACCAGATCCAACCAGAGAGAAACTAACCATTGTCCTTGACATTCCATAGGTGAATGACCCATTAGTAACATCCTGGGGACTACTACTGACCAGAAACTGAACTGGATCAGGTACTGTCTACAAGATCAGGGCAGAGGCTGGGAATCCTGTAACAAGTAACTCACCGACTGACTCCACAAAGCCTATCCACCATCTATAAGGCACAAGTCAGGAGTGTGATGGAATACTCCCCACTTGCCTGGATGGGTGCAACTCCAACAGCACTCAAGAAGCTTGACACCATCCAGGACAAAGCAGCCGATTGATTAGCACCACATCCACAACATCCACTCCCTCCACCACTGACGCTTATAGGAGCAGTGTGTGCAAGATGCACCGCAGAAATTCAACAAGGCTGCTCTGAAAGTACCTTCCAAATCTGCAATCTCTACCATCTAGAACGACTAGGGCAGCGGATACATGAGAACACAAACCTCTATGAGCTCCCCTCCAAGCCACTCACCATCCTGACTTGGAAATATACCTACACACACACACACTCTCACATACACACGGACACAGGTACACACAGACGCGCACACAGACACCCACACACACCCTTATAGACACACACTCCCACGCTCACACATGCACCCCCTCGCAAACTTAAGACACTGCACACACACACACACACACACACACACACACGCACACATATATTTTGTGGGGTGGTTTGGATTGCACAATTACATTGCATACATTCATGTAGAACTCTGAGCTCAAAAACTGCAGGAATTTATGTAAAACACTGTTATCTCACTTATTAGATTAGAATCGATCTAAACATCAGGTCATAGACAGAGAGCACAGGGGCCAACACCTTCAACATATTGTCTAGCTATCACCATTGTTAACAGCTAACCCGAGAATGCAACTTTAAAAAGAAGGGTTTTGTGATTTACACATGAAAGAAGTGAAACTATCACTGTATTCTGACAGATGAAAGGCTTAACAGACAATCAATTTTTCAATGTATAATTTCAGTAACATCACACTGCAAATTTTTGCTATAAATTCTGTGTTACAATCGAGCCCTCCACTATCACCTGATGAAGGAGCGTCGCTCCGAAAGCTAGTGTGCTTCCAATTAAACCTGTTGGACTATAACCTGGTGTTGTGTGATATTTAACTTTGGAAATATACCATCACTCTTTCACTGTCATTGAATCAAAATCCTGGAATTCCCTCCCTAAGGGTGAACCTACAGCGCACGGACTGCAGTGGTACAAGAAGGCAGCTCACCCCCACCTTCTCAAGGGGCAACTAGGGACGGTTAATAAATCCTGGCCCAGCCAATGACACCACATTCCATGAATAAGAGAGTTTCATGCTTTAAGGAAGTGGATCAATTTCCATGTTCTCAACTGGGCAACCACAGGGTGGTCAATGAACATTGCCTTGACAGTGGCACACATATCCATGGGTTTTGGAAGGACAGAGTGGCTGAACCTCTTCAGAGTGGGAGAATTCACAGAAAGGGATGTGAACTTTGCAAGGACAGGTTTTTGGTCAAGTTTTGCAGCCCTTGCGATTGTAGCCAGCAGCATTGCACCTGTAAAAAGATACAAATAAATTCAGACACTGTAGCAGCCAAGGAACAAGATGTACAGGCCTTTGGCACAGACAACACTGAGTGAAGAATGTGAGAGTAGTTTCCTTACAACGAGGGAGTGGTGATTTCTGACAGCTTAGGGTTTGAAGCAAATGCACAGACAGTGAATAGCTGGAGAGAAAGGATCTGAACGTCCACTCCAGAAAGCAGTCAAGATTAGAGTGTTGCTGGAAAAGCATAGCAGGTCAGGAAGCATCCGAGGACCAGGAAAATCGAAAGCAGTTGAGACTCAGGGCTTATGCCCGAAACGTCGATTCTCCTGTTCCTTGGATACTGCCTGACCTGCTGCGCTTTTCCAGCAACACATTTTCAGCTCTGATCTCCAGCATCTGCAGACCTCACTTTCTACTTAATGGCAGTCATATTGACTTAGTATATCGTCAATCAAACTGAGATTGAAGATAGGGGGTGATGGGAATTGGGGTTCTGATGGCTCACTGTTGCCTGCCACATAACTTTCAAATGAAATTTACAGCAATCCAACTTTGCTGTTAAACTGGACTCACAACTTGAGGAAGTCTCGATAAGTCTGTGGGTTTCTTAGGAATATAGTCATAGAGCTGTACAGCACAGAAACAGACCCTTCGGTCCAACTTGTCCATGCTGACCAGATGTCCTAAATAAATTAGATTAGATTACTTACAGTGTGGAAACAGGCCCTTCGGCCCAACAAGTCCACACTGACCCGCCGAAGCGCAACCCACCCATTCCCCTACATCTAACACTATGGGCAATTTAGCATGGCCAATTCACCTAACCTGCACATCTTTGGACTGTGGGAGGAAACCGGAGCACCCGGAGGAAACCCACACAGGCACAGGGAGAATGTGCAAACTCCACACAGACAGTCACCTCAGTCAGGAAATGAACCTGGGTTTCTGCTGCTGTGAGGCACTGTGCCACCGTGCTGCCCACTAGCCCCATTTGCCAGCCCTTGGCCCATATCCCTGTAAACCCTTCCTATTCATATACCCATCCATGTGCCTTTTAAATGCTGTAATTGTATCAGCCTCCACCACTTCCTGTGGTAGCTCATTCCATACACGCACCACCCTCTGCGTGAAAAAGTTGCCACTTAGATTCCTTTAAAATCTTTCTCCTCTCACCTTAAACCTGCGCTCTCTGGGTTTGGACTCCCCCACCCTGGAGCTATTCACCCTCATGATTTTATAAATCGCTACAAGGTCACCCCTCAGCCTCCTATGCTCTAGGGAAAACAGCCCCAGCCTGTTCAGCCTCTCCCTATAGCTCAAACCCTCCAGCCTCGGCAACATCCTTGCAAATCTTTTCTGAACACTTTCAAATTTAACAACATCCTGCCTATAGCTCCCAACTCCTGTACTCAATTCTCGTATCTATCTGTGCCCTACTTTCAAGGAGCTATGAACCTGCACTCCAAGGTCTCTTTGTTCAGCAGAAATCATTCCCTTTTGCAGGGGACATTCAATTCAGAACAAGGTAGTGTATAACCTGAAACTGAGAATTGGTCAGGTATGTGTAGTTAATGGATTAAATGTGCATGTGTGTGTATCAGCCATGGTTAGCACTGCTGCCTCACAGCACCAGGGATCCAGGTTCAAATCCAGCCTCAAGCGACTGTCTGTGTGGAGTTTGCACATTCTCCCCGTGTCTGTGTGGGTTTCCTCCGGGTGCTTCGGATTCCTCCTACAGTCCAAAGTTGTGCAAGTTAGTGTGGATTGATCATGCTAAACTGCCTGTAGTGTTCAGGGATGTGTAGGTTAGGTGCCCTAGCCAATGGAAATACAGGGTGATGGGTATCGGTCTGGGTTGGATGTTTTTCAGAACACTGGTGTTGATTTGTTGGGCCGAATGGCTTTTGTTTCCATGCTGCAGGGATTCTATGACCTAACAAGACGGGCTGAATCGTTTCCTCTTTCCCTGTTTCTCCCCCTCAAAGACAGGCTGGATTTCTGTGAACACTGAATGGTTTCGTGGTCACTTTCACAGCCCAGCTTTTCACCAGATCCATTTCAGGGGAACAGATGTGAGGTGGGGTCAGTTAGCTCAGTTGGCTGGATGGCTGGTTTGCAATGCAGAGTAACACCAACAGGAAGGGGTCAATTGTCATACTGGCTGCTTCTACTGTCTTTCTCAACCTCTCGCCTCACCTGAGGTGTGGTGACCCTCAGATTAAACTAATACCAGTCATCGCCCTCTCTAACGAGGGACAAGGACCATGGTGACTTTACATAAGGCACAGAAGCATAGTTTGATGTAGTTCGATCAGCGCTTCACAACCTGTAGGTGGGGTCCCGAACTCCGAAGTAACGATGGAAGATCCTCCATCCCATTGCTCTCCTGGGTACCCCCCCCCCTCCAATGAGGGGATGCAACAAGCCTCAAAAAGGGGTGGCGGGGGGGGGGAAAATGATGAAAAGCACCAAGTTAGTTGCCCCAAAGAGGCTGCTCTGTCACTCATGACTGAATTCCGAGCTCCCTGAGCTTCCAAGATGTCTACTAGTCTCTGTCACAAACATACTGCATGACTAGCACCGGCAGCCCCCTGGGGCAGAGAATTCCAAAGACTCACCACCCTCTGAGTGAATAAATTCCTCCCCCTCTCAGTCTAAGAGGACTGGTCTCACTTTTATTCTTTATCCTCTTTAATCTGAATCAACAACTGGGAAATCGTGTCCTGAGCAAATCTCTAGCCATTGGGCTGTTTCTAATGATCTCACTTTTAATGATCAAGCTTCTCCTGAGCTGGATGAGGAAGGAATGAGTCTCTTGTTGGAGACATGAAATGATGTCTCTCTGTCTCTCTCTCTCACACCAACAAGAGAGCTCTGCGTTTGGATAATGGCCTTCTTCAGTCTCAGGAGCATCCGTACACATCAATTTTAATATAGACAAAAGAGAGGTGATGTGTTTCAACAGGAAGGGTAATGGGGGTCATAAAGTTCTTGACAAATGGGAGTCAAATACACAGAATCGTCCCAGCATAAAAGGAGGCCACTCAGCCCATCCTTTCTGCACTGAATCCCAGGAGGAAGAATTCACTGAAAGCCATTCCCCACCATCTCCCTGTAACTCTGCACATCCCTCCTGTTCAAAAAGCAATACAACTCTCTCCAGAAAGCCTCAGTTGAGCCACTGGACTCTCAGACAGCGCATTCAAGAGCTCGCCACCCGCTGAGCATGAAGGTTCCACCTCGTGTTCCCATAGCTTCCTTTCACCAACTATCGTGATTCAATGCCCTCCCATTCTCAATCCTTTCACCCACCGTTGGGAAAAGCAGCATTGCTTATCGACTGTGCTCAGACCTCTCAAAGGAACAATGGAGTGAGGGGCGCAGATTGTTAGCAAAGGTTTTAAAAATAAAAGAAAAAGAAATAATAAAAATAAAAGAAGTGAAATTCATTGCTAAAGGGAGAGATAGGGAGGTAATGGCCTAACGGAATTATCATGAATCCAAAGATCCAACTAACGTTCTGAGACCTGGGTTCAAGTCCCACTCTGGATAGCAGAATTAGAATAAAATAAATCTAGAATTAAGAGTCTGATGATGACCGTGAAACCATTGGGAAAAATCCACCTGGTTCAATGATGCCCTTTAGGGATGGAAATCTGCCATCATTACCTGGTCTGACCTACATGTGACTGCAGATGCTCAGCAATGGGGGTTGAGTTTTAGCTGGCTGCCAGGGAACACCCACATCCTATGAATGAAAGTTATAAACGAAAGGTAAAAGCAGAGAAGTGATATAAAATAAAAGCAAGAAGAGTCATCGAACTGAGCACAGCTGCCCCTAAATGTACCATCTCACCTCATATTTCCACTGTTTCCTCCTTATTTCTGATTTCCCGTACCTGGAGTACTTTCCACTCTTGTGTTGTGTGAAATCACATTGAAGCTGGGAGGTGACGTGGTGTCTCAGTGGTTAGCACAGCTGCCTCACAGCGCCAAGGGCCCAGGTTCGATTCCAGCCTTGGGACGCTGTCTGTGTGGAGCAAGCACTGTCTCCTCGTGTCTGTGTGGGCAAGTGTTTTACACAGAGGGTGGTTCATGTGTGGAATGAACTTCCTGAGAAAGTGGTGGATGTGGGTACAGTTACAACATTGAAAAAATATTTGGATTAGTACATGAATAGGAAAGGTTTGGAGGAATATGGGCCAGGAGCAGGCAGGGGGGAATAGTTTAGTTTGGGATTATGTTTGGCACGGACTGGTTGGACCAAAGGGTCTGTTTCCGTGCTGTATGACTCTATATGCAGGTTAGGTGGATCATCCATGGGAAATGCATGGGTTATGGAGAGAGGGTGAGGGGGATGGTTTGGGTGCGATGCTCTTCGATGGGTCAGTGTGGACTCGATGGGCTGAGTAGCCTGCTTCCACACTGGAGGGATTCTGTGAAACTTTGTGTGGATTTGGTCAAATAGTTATGAGTGATTGGCCTCCATGTGATTTGATAAAAAAACTATCATAGCCCTGGAAAAAGCTCCACTCACCATTACTAAAGATGATGTCCTAACTTATCAGATAAGCCACGATTGAGGAAGCACACTCGATGGGCTGAATGGCCTACATCTGCGTTATGGTTACGTACATAGATTAGCCTCAGTGTAAAGGAGAGAAAGAATATCTGCTGGCAGCAGGGTTGGTAACAGGTTGGAGATAATGAGCAAAAGACAGCTGAGGATGTTGAGAATTTTCTTTGAGTGTAGCAAGGTGCTATGATCTGCACTGTGCTGCCTGAGAGGGGGAGAATAGAATTCCTACAGTGTGGAAGCAAGCCATTCGGCCCATCAAGTACACTAACCCACTGAAGAGCATCCCACTCCTGCACCCTATCCCCATAACCCTATGTTTTCCACTTAGCCTGCACACTCCTGGACACTGGGCAATTTCCCATGGCCAATCCACCCCAACCTGCATAGCTTTGGACTGTGGGAGGAAACCCACGCAGACACGGGGAGAATGTGCAAACTCCACACAGATAGTCGCTTGAGGCTGGAATCGAACCTGGGTCCCCGGTGCTGTGAGGCAGCAGTGCTAACCACTGAGCCACCGTGCTGAAAGTATAGCTAATGGTCACTTCTAAAACAAAAGTGGACATGCGGTGCTAGGGGACAAACCACGGGTATGTAACCAATCAGATGGCACTATTAAACAGCCAGTACAGGTATGATGGGATGAATGGCTTCCTGCTTTATTTTATGATTGATATTGAAATTAAAATAGGGAAACAGTCCAGTTAAACCAACGAGACCACGTTGGCGTATACCTTCCATGTGAATATATTGCCCTTATCCTCTTTATTACCTCAGTTCAAATCTTACTTTGTCACTTGCATACACCTGCCTAACCTTGTATGTTGTGATCCCTAATGAAGTGCTTATGACTGAAACATCAATTCTCCTGCTCCTTGGATGCTGCCTGCCTGGCTGTGGCTTTTCCAGCAACACACTCTCGACTTGTGTGTTGTTAGCCTCAAAAATAAGGGGGAGTGGACTTAGCACTGAGTTGAGGAGGAATTCTTCATCCAAAGGTTTATAAATCTGTGGAACTCCTAGTGAAACAGTCGAGGCTTCCTCATTGAATGTTTTTAAGGCAAAGATAGATAGAGTTCTGAGCAGTGAAGGAATTAAGTGTTAGAGTGAGCCAGTGTTTAAGTGGAACTGAGTCCACAAAAGGATCAGCCATGATTTTATTGAATAGAGGAGCAGGCCTGAGGGGCCAAATGTTCCTATTTCTGACGTTCTTCCAGTGCCTCAAGCATCTTTGTGATCAAGCTGCTACAATATCAAGAGGGTTAGGGTTATAACACATAAGAACAACGAAGCAACAAGTGAAATTCAAAGATAAGCACGCAGTGGGAACCGAATCTTATATTAAGTTCATGAAATGTATTTTAACTACACATGCTATACATTAAAAACTAATTGGATAAACAGCACTTCTCTGAGTGCTGGCTCAGAGCCCAGTGAGTGAGAACTGGCCTTTGTCATGTTACATTAATTCAAGGAGGCAACTGGGTTTTTATGAAGCATTTACAGTAAGAAAGTAATTATTTTACAGTTCCGGCTCCCAGCTGGCAAACGGGCTAACTTTAAGAAAAGACGAAAGGAAGGACTGCATTTGCATGGCACCTTATATTAATGCAGAATGTCCCAACACTACCAAGTACAAACGACTGCTGTAGTGTGGAAAATGAGGCACCCAAATTGCATAAATTCCCAAAAATGGTACTGAGATGAATAATGAGATAATCTGTTTTAGTGACATGAGCTGTTAGACAGTCAGCCATAGGAGCTGAAGGAGGTCATTCAGCCCATCAAATCTGCTCTGCCATCCAATGAGAACATGGCAGACCTCATAATCCTGAACTCCACTTCTCTGCCTTGTCCCCATAACCTTTGATTCTCCTCCTAAAATTTAAATCTACTGCAGATTTGAATATAGCTAAACCTCAACAGCCCTGTGTGGTAAAGAGATTCATTACTCTCCAAGCGAAGAAATTCTGTCTTAAATGTGTGGCCCCATATTTGGAGAGAATGCCCACTGGTCCTTGAAGTGCATTTTTTGGTTAATGTGTACTTTTTATAACATATAAGGTAACATATGATTTTTAAGGGTCTTGACGGGTAAACGCTGAGAGGGTATAGTCTCAGAACAACAGGATGCCAATTTAAGACTGAAATGAGGAGGAATTTATTCTCTCAGAGGATTGAGAGCCTTTGGAATCCCTTGCCAAAGAGGGCTGTGGGGCAGGGTCTCGATGTCTATTTGAGGTTGAGAAAGAGATTCTTAATCATTCGCGGAACCAAGGGTCATGGGGAAAGGGTCAGAAGGTGGATGTGAGAAACGCCAGATCAGCCATGTTCTTATTGAATGGTGCAGCAGGTTCGAGGGGCCAAATGGCCTCCTCCTGTTCTTTGTGGTCTTCTAAGTTAAGGATGGCATTGGCAGGGAGTGATCATTAACCACATTGCTGTGGGTCTTGAGACACATGTAAGGATGGTGGACTTCCCTCTGAAGGCATATTAGTGAAGCCAATGGGTTTTTCCCAACAGCTTCAGGGTCATTATTACACAGCTAATTGAATTTAACTTCCACCATCTGCCAAGGTAAGATTGGAACCCAGGTTCCCAGGAATATCTGAATTAATAACTCAGTGATCATGCCACAAGGCCATCACCTCCTCCTGAAAACTGGCTAATACAAATACTTACAAACCACTGGGGAGTACTCTCACTGGAATTTAATTGATACATCTCCCATGTTAGTGCTTTATGTTTTATAGTGCAATAGCAGGAAGATGGAGCCAACTTTAAAACACTCTGCCATTTGATAAATTCATGGCTGACCGCGCTCTCGGCAATACAGAAGCATAGTCACAGAGCTGTACAGTACAGAAACGGTCCAACTTGCCCATGCCAACCAGATATCCGAAATTAATCTAGACCCCTTTGCCAGCATTTGGCCCATATCCCTCCAAAGCCTTCCTATTCATATACCCATCCAGATGCCTTTTAAATGTTGTAGTTGTACCAGCCTCCAGCACTTCCTCTGGCAGCTCATTCCATACATGTACAACCCTCTGTGTGAAAATGTTCCACCTTTGGCCCCTTTTATATTTTCCCCTCTCCCCTTAAACATACACCCTCTAGCTGTGGACTCCCCTACTCAGGGGAAAAGACCTTGTCTATTTATCCTATCTGTGTCCCTCATGATTTTATAAGCCTCTATAAGGTCACCCCCAAGTCTCTGACGCTCCAGGGAAAATAGCCGCAGCCTATACAGCCCCTCCCTATAGCTCAAATCCCCCCAACCATAGCAACATCCTTGGTAACCCTTTCCCTTCAACTCTCTGCATCGATGTAATGCAGGAAATATTGCTGTCAATTTTCACAAACTAAGATCCCACGATCAGGAATGTGAGAAATGATTGAGTATTTTTAGTGACGATGTTGGAGAGGAAAGACATATCGATCAACTTGAAACAGGCCAGCCGTAACCCTCACGTCAAGGCTAATGCGTCTTTATGAGGAGGTTGTGAGCAGAGATGAGGCCATCCCACCTATGAGACTGTTCCACTATTTGCTGGGATTCTGGGTGATGTTTATCCCAATGTCCACCCATCGTCCTTAGCTTCCTAAGCTCTTCTTGTCAGTATTTTGATTGACATTTTCTCCAGCATCCTCTCCATGAGTAAGCCTGTGTTGGCCTCACCCAAAGTGATACCAGTACCATGGTCACTGTTGAACTATTCAACTGGGTGGGCTGCACCACACAGCATAACCACCAAAATAATATAACACAGAGGACCATTCAGCCTATTGTGCCTGTGCTAGCTCTTCAGAAGAGAGAACTAATTAGTCCCTTTCTTCCTAATAGCCTGGGATGCATTTTCCTTGCAAGCGTTTGTCAGATTTTGTTGTGGACGCCTCCTCCACCACCATTTCTGACAGCACATTCCCCACCCTAACAATTTGGAAAAAAAGTGAGGAACATTAGAATCGAGAGTGTGGCGCTGGAAAGACAGGGCAGGTCAACCAGCATCCGAGGAGCAGGAGAATTGACGTTTTGGTCATCAGGAGAGGTCGATTCTCCTGCTCCTCGGATGCTGGCTGACCTGCCATGTCTTTCCAGCGCCACACTCTAGACTCACCGTAACAACTTGCCAATTACAGAATTGTACTTGTGGCACCTTTTCAGTTCTTTATGCCAAATCCATGCCCAGTCTCCTCCCTCTCCTCTTGCCATCACCTCTGCACTTGCTTAAATCCTGCTACATCTGTAACTTCTTCCATTTCTGACAAACGTTCTTACTTTGAAACGTTAACATTGTTTCTCCCTCTCCACAGATGCCATCAGATCTGCTACAGCCTTTTTTAAAAAAATTTAATTCAATGGGATATAGGCATCGCTGGATGGGGCAATATTTATTTCCCAGTCCTTGAGACGGTGACGGTGAGCTGCCTTCTTGAACCGCTGCAGTCAATTTGGTCTGAGGGCACACCCAACTGAGATCAAACTCCAGCAAATACCCTCAAGGGTTTTACAAAGATCTATCTGAACTCCTTTTTCTCTTATACCCTATTACCCTGTTTAAAAAGCGAAGCATATTCTAATGAAGGGTCACGGGACTCAAAACACGAATTCTGCTTTCTTTCTCGCATATGAATAGGAAAGGTTTAGAGGAATATGGGCCAAGTGCTAGCAGATGGGATTAGGTTAGTATAGAATAGCTGGTCAGCATGGACATGTCAGACCGAAGGGTCTGTTTCTGTGCTGGACATCTCTATGACTCTAGGAGATGTCGCCAGACCTGCTGAGTTAGAGTCATAGAGATATATGGCACGAAAACAGACCCTTCGGTCCAACTTGACCATGCTGACCAGATATCCGAACCTCATTTAATCCCATTTGCCAGCACTCGGCCCATATCCCTCCAAACCCTTCCTATTCATATACCCATCTCGATGCCTTTTACATGTTGTAATTGTATCAGCCTCCACACTTCCTCTGGCAGCTCATTCCACATATGCACCATCCTCTGCATGAAAAACTTGCCCCTTAGGTGTCTTTTATATCTTTCCCCTCTCACCCTAAACCTATGCCCTCTAGTTCTGGACTCCCCCACCCCAGGGAAAAGACCTTGCCTGTTTACCCTATCCGTGCCCCTCATAATTTTGTAAACCTCTATAAGTTCACCCCTCAGCCTCCGATGCTCCAGTGAAAACAGCCCCAGCCTGTTCAGCCTCTCCCTATAGCTCAAATCCTCCAACCCTGGCAACATCCTTGTAAATCTTTTCTGAACCCTTTCAAGTTTCATGACATCCTTCTGATAGGAAGGAGACCAGAACTGCACACAATATTCCAACAGTGATCTAACCAATGTCCTGTACAGCCGCAACATGACCTCCCAACCCCTATACTCAATACTCTGACCAATACAGGAAAGCATACCAAACGCCTTCTTCACTATCCTATTCACCTGCGACTCCACTTTCAAGGATCTATGAGCTCCCCCAACAATTTCTGTTTTCTTTTCAGATCTCCAGCAAGCGCAGTCTGTCATTTTATTTCGGGAATGCCATGTGCGTTTTGTTTTTGTAAACTTCACAACTTATTCCCGTCGTGTTTGGAGATTTGAGTGCAAAGACACCCCTGACATCTGACATGGACCAAGGTGCCAGAGCAGACTTCCGAAGGAAATCTGTCTCCCTTTTCCAATAAACGTCAAAACAAACAGAACGAGACACACTTGAGCGAGCCAGGACAGTGAACTTTCCCTAATTTCCTGAAGAGGGTCTTGCTCAAGACTGGAATGAATGAGGGGAACAGTCACATAATGATTCTGAAAACTCATTGCCAAATTAAAAAGAAACTGTTAGACAATTACCTGTAAACAGGACCAGATTGAGAGGGGTAGAGTTGCAAGGACAAAGATGACGGAGAGGAATATTAGAATCCAACCAAACCATCCAAACCCTGCAGAGAAAAGCAAGCTATTAAAAGACACATGACAAATAGCACAAGACACACACAGACAGACACTGATGCCTGTTGCTGCTTTTGTTATTTATAACCTTATTACCTGCAGTGCTGGACTGTGATTTTGAGGCTTTGTCAGCCCTTGCTGGATCCAATTTACTTTGGCTTGATTTCATGTTGAAGCTCCCTCCTCACACACTGTCTGCCCGAGAGTCCAACTCGTTGCTAACAGCCCCCACTCTCCTTCCCTGACAGCAGCAGCAGTCAGCAGCTGACTGGGCTGGGCCTAGGTTAGGCCAGGCACGCCTCTGCTTTCGATAGGTTGTCAAGGGGCTGTCGAGGCTTTGAGGAATTGGAGACGGCTGGAAGGGGGGATTTACATAAACGTTGCGATTGCCAAGATTTCCCTAAAGAGGCCTCTGCTCTTGGTTCTAAACACCAGGCCAGTCACAAACGAGAGAAGCACCCTTTCTGTAATTCTTTTAATTCCTTTTTCCAGAGGGTGTGCAGATGCTGCCCTGGGGTTTATGTAATGTTTTGTCAGGTTTATGCTCCCATCAGCGGGCAGGAGAAGGAGGGCAGGGGCAGCAGATGCACAGGAGGACCAATTTCCCTCCAATTTGCACACTGTCCTGACCGACATAAATGTAGGCCACTTGGCCCCTCAAGCCTACTCCACCACTCAGCACAATCATGGCTGATCCTCCCTCTCAAGATCATCCTCCTGCTCTCTCCCCATACACAACCCCCTCCGACATATTTAGGAATGTAGGAGTTCACACACCATCCTGACTTACAAAACTGTAAAAACACAGGACAGCAGTAGGCCATTCGGCCCCTCAGGTCTGTTCTGCCATTCAATAAGATCACGGCTCATCTTTGGCCTAAACTTCCTGTACCTGCCTTTGGCCTGTACCTTTTAAGACTTTGGCTTCACTAAATTTATTTCGCTCTCTCAAGATTTAAAATAAATGACCGATCCAACATCCACTACCGTTTGTGGATGAGAGTTCCAAACCTCTCCCACCCTTTGTCCCAGTGTTTCCTAATATCTCTCCTGAATGGTCTGGCCCGAATTCTCAGACTGTGCCCCCAGTTCTAGATTCCCCAACCAGTGGAAATAGTTGATCTTTGTCTACCCTATCTTTTCCTGATAATATCTCAAAGACTTTGATTAGATTGCCTCTTATCCTTCTAAATTCTGGAGAAAACAGGCCTCTAACCTTTAGCCTCTAGAAATCTATTTACATCGTTCTTAAATTCAGTGACTTGGACTCCACAGTTGACTGTGGCACTGAATACCATAGGTTCACCACCATCCGAGTGGAAGATATTTTCTCCTTGCCTCAATCCAAAATGGTCTATCACATGAACCCTTGATCAAGACCCTTCCACCAGCCCGAGGAAATGTCAATATATGTCACCGTCCCTTCACTGTCACTGGGTCAAAATTCTGGGATTCCCTCCCTAAGGGCATTGTGGGTCAACCCACAGCACATTGCCAGCAGCGGTTCAAGAAAGCAGCTCATCCCCCATTTTCTCAAGGGGCAACTAGGGATGGGGCAATAAATTCCAGAGACCCTCACATGCAATGAATAAGTATGTCTCAAAACAAACCCGCCCTGTCTCATGCATTTGAAAGAACTGCTCGATTAGTTGCATTCCTCAGACCTGTCCCTGGTACCCCACAAACATCCCTTCATTGAGTATGTATCCAATTAAACACTCTTATTGAATCTGATTTGATTTGATTTATTGACGTTACGTGTACCTAAGTACAGTGAAAAGCTTTGTTTTGTGAGCAGTACAGGCAGATCACAGCAAACAAGTTCATACAGACAACGTGAGGCATACAGGGTTATGGTTGCACAAGAGGTACACAAGGTAAGGTCAACATTATTTGAAGTTAGAGAGGTCCATTCGGCAGACTAATAACAGTCGGGAGGAAGCTATTCTTGAACCTGTTGGTGTGTGAGAACAAGCTTCTGTATCTTCTGCCTGATGGAGGAGGTTGGAAGAGAGCATTACTGGGGTGGGAGGGGTCTTTGATGATGTTGGCAGCCTTTCCACAGCAGTGAGCTGTGTAAATGGAGTCCATGGATGGGAGGTTGGCTTGTAATAGTCTGGGCTGTACACACTGCCTTCTGTACTTCCTTACGGTGCTGGGCAAAGCAGTTGCTTTCTATAGTGAATCTGTAGAGGTTGGTGAGCATCCTTATGGACATGCTGAATTTCCTGAGCCGCCTGAGGAAGAAGAGGCATAGTTATGCCTTCTTGACTGTCGCATCTACTTGGGAGATCCAAGTCAGATTGTCAGTTATCGTCACTCCTCGGAACTTGACGCTGTCCACCCTTAACCTCCGTTGATGCAGATGGGGCATATTCTCCTCCTTTCTTTCTGAAGTCAGTGATCAGTTCTTTAGTTTTGCCAACGCTGAGTGAGAGGTTGTTCTCATTGTACCACAACACCAAGCTCCCTATCTCCTTCTTGCATTGTGACCCATCGTTGTTCGGTATTCATCTTACCATGGTGGTGGTCATCAGCAAACTTACATAGAATTTAGAAGGTTACAGCGCAGTATAAGCCCTTTAGCCCTCGATGTTGCACCGACCTGTGAAATTAATCTGATGCCCATCTAACCTACACTGTTCTGTTATTATCCATATGTACACCCAATGCCCATTTAAATTCCCTTAATGTTGGCGAGTCTACTACTGTTGCAGGCAAGCAGTTCCACACCCCTACTACTCTCTAAGTAAAGAAACTACCCTTGATATCTGTCCTAAATCCATCACCCCTCAATTTAAAGCTCTGTCCTCTCATGTTAGCCTTTACCATCCAAGGAAAAAGGCTCTCACCTTATCTAAACCTCTGATTATCTTATATGTCTTGATTAAGTCTCCTTTCAACGTTCTTCTCTCCAATGAAAACAGCCTCAGTCCCCTCAGCCTTTCCTCATAAACCTTCCCTCTGTACCAGGCAACATCCTAGTAAATCTCCTCTGAACCTTTTCCAAAGTTTCCACATCCTTTCTATAATGCGGTGACCAGAACGTTTTACAACACTCCAGGTGCGGCCTTACCAGTGTCTTGTACAGCTGAAGCATGACCTCATGGCTTTGAATCTCAATCCCCCTATCAATAAATGCCAACACACCATATGCCTTCTTAACAACCCTGTTAACCTGGGTGGCAACTTTCAGGGACTAATGCACCTGGACACAAGAGATCTCTCTATTCATCTACACTGCCAAGAATTTTACCATTAGCCCAGTACTCTGCATTCTTGTTACTTCTTCTGAAGTGAACTACCTCACATTTTTCTGGATTAAACTCCATCTGCCACTTCTCAGCCCAGCTCTGCATCTTATCTATGTTCCTCTGTAACCCACAACATCCTTTGGCACTATCCACAACTCTGCTTACTGTTGTGTCATCCGCAAATTTACTAACCCATCCTTCTATGCCCACATACAGATCATTTATAAAAATGACAAACAGCAGTGGCCCCAAAGCAGATCCTTGCGACACACCACTGGTTAATGAGCTCCAGGATGAACATTTCCCATCAGCCACCACCCTCTGTCTTCTTTCAGCTCGCCAATTTCTGATCCAATTCACTAAATCACCTCCAATCCCGAAACTCTGTATTTTGTGCAATAGCCTATTGTGTGACACCTTGTCAAATGCCTTACTGAAGTCAATGTACACCACATCAACCACTTTACCTTCATCCACCTGTTTTGTCACGTTCTGGAAGAATCAATAAGGTTAGTTAGGCATGACCTACCCTTCATAAAACCATGTTGACTATCTCTAATCAAATGATTCCTTTCCAGATGTTTATAAATCCTATCTCTTCGAACCTTTTCCAACACTACATAAGGCTCACTGGCCTATAATTACTAGGGTTGTCCTGACACCCCTTCTTAAACCAGGGAACATTTGCTATCTTCCAGTCTTTTGGCACTACTCCTATCGACAATGATGATATAAAGATCAAAGCCAAAGGCTCTGCAATCTCTTCCCTGGCTTCCCAGAGAATCCGAAGTTAAATTCCATCTGGCCCAGGGGCCTTATCTATTTTCAGATCTTCCAAAATTTCCAAAACCTCCTCTTTGTCAACCACAATCCCATCTAATCTTGTAGTCTGTATCTCCATATTTTCACTAAGATTGCCCTTTTCCAATGTGAATACTGATGAAAGGTATTCATTAACCACTTCTGCATGTCCTCAAATTCCACACACAACTTTCCACTACTATCTTTGACTGGCCCCAATGTTATTCTGGTCATTCTTTTATTCCTGATATACCTAAGGAAGGCCTTAGGGCTTGATCCTATCCACCAACAACTTCTCATATCCCCTCTTGGCTCTTCTTAGCCCTCTCTTTAGATCTTTTCTGGCTATCTTCTAACTCTAAAGTCCCCTAACACAGCCTTCACGCCTCATTCTCACATAAATCTTCTTCCTCCACTTGACAAGAGCTTCAACTTTTCCTGAAGAAGGGCTCATGCCCAAAAGGTTGATTCTCCTGCTCCTTGGATGCTGCCTGACTTGCTGCGCTTTTCCAGCAACACATTTTCAGCTCTGATCTCCAGCATCTGCAGTCCTCACTTTCTTCCCCTCAATGATCAGCAAGGCGGCCTTTGTGTGGAGCCACAGAAAATGGGGAAGATACTAAATGAGTATTTTGCAACAGTATTTACTGTGGAAAAGGATATGGAAGATATAGATTGTGGGGAAATAGATGGTGAAATCTTGCAAAATGTCCATATTACAGAGGACGAAGTGCTGGATGTCTTGAAATGGGGAAAGGTGGATAAAGAAGCTAGGGAAGTGATTGTTGGGCCTCTTGCTGAGATATTTGTATCATCGATAGTCACAGGTGAGGTGCCGGAAGACTGGAGGTTGGCTAACGTGGTGCCACTGTTTAAGAAGGGTGGCAAGGCCAAGCCAGGGAACTATAGACCAGTGAGCTTGACGTTGATGGTGGACAAGTTGTTGGAGTGAATCCTGAGGGACAGGATGTACATGTATTTGGAAAGGCAAGGACTGATTAGGGATAGTCAACATGGCTTTGTGCGTGGGAAATCATGTCTCACAAACTTGATTGAGTTTTTTGAAGAAGTAACAAAGAGGATTGATGAGGGCAGAGTGGTGATGTGATCTATATTGACTTCAGTATGGCGTTCGACAAGATTCCCCATGGGAGACTGGTTAGCAAGGCTAGATCTCACGGAATACAGGGAAAACTAGCCATTTGGATACAGAACTGGCTCAAAGGTAGACGACAGAGGGTGGTGGTGGAGGGTTGTTTTTTCAGACTGGAGGCCTGTGACCAGTGGAGTCCCACAAGGATCGGTGCCGGGTCCTCTACTTTTTGTCATTTACATAAATGATTTGGATGTGAGCATAAGAGGTACAGTTAGTAAGTTTGCAGATGACACCAAAATTGGAGGTGTAGTGACAGCGAAGAGGGTTACCTCAGATTACAACAGGATCTTGACCAGATGGGCCAATGGACTGAGAAGTGGCAGATGGAGTTTAATTCAGATAAATGCAAGGTGCTGCATTTTGGGAAAGCAAATCTTAGCAGGACTTATACACTTAATGGTAAGGTGTTAGGGAGTGTTGCTGAACAAAGAGACCTTGGAATGCAGGTTCATAGCTCCTTGAAAGTGGAGTCCCAGGTAGATAGGATAGTGAAGAAGGCATTTGGCATGCTTTCCTTTGTTGGTCAGAGTACAGAGTATAGGAGATGGGAGGTCATGTTGCAGCTGTACAGGACATTGGTTAGGCCACTGTTGGAAAACTGCGTGCAATTCTGGTCTCCTTGCTATCGGAAAGATGTTGTGAAACTTGAAAGGGTTCCGAAAAGATTTACAAGGATGTTGCCAGGGTTGGAGGATTTGAGCTAAAGGGAGAGGCTGAATAGGCTGGGGCTGTTATCCCTGGAGTGTCGGAGGCTGAGCGGTGACTTTATAAAGGTTTACAAAATTATGAGGGGCATGGATAGGAGAAATAGGCAAAGTCTTTTCCCTGGGGTCGGGTTGTCCAGAACTAGAGGGTATAGGTTTAGGGTGAGAGGGGAAAGATATAAAAGAGACCTAAGGGGCAACTTTTTCACACAGAGGGTGGTACGTGTATGGAATGAGCTGCCAGAGGAAGAGGTGTAGGCTTGTACAATTGCAACATTTAAGAGGCATTCGGATGGATATATGAATAGGAAGGGTTTGGAGGGATATGGGCCGGGTGCTGGCAGGTGGGATTAGATTGTGTTGGGATAGCTGGTCGGCATGGGCGCGTTAGACCGAAGGGTCTGTTTCCATGCTGTACATCTCTATGACACTATATACTTACCAAGGACCTGCAGTCGTAGTTCCTTGAATAAGCTCCACATTTCAAGTGTCTCCATCCCCTGCAGTTTCCTTCCCCATCCTATGCATTCTAAATCTTGCCTAATCACATCATAATTGCCTCTTTCCCTGCAGTATGGACCTATACCTGCCCATTTCTATTGTAAACATAACCGAAATGTGGTCACTAATGCCAAAGTGCTCACCTACCTCCAAATCTAACACCTGGCCGGGTTCATTCCCCAGTATGAAGTTCATTCCTGAAGAAGTTCATTCCTGAAGAAGGGCTTATGCCCGAAACGTCGATTCTCCTGTTCCTTGGATGCTGCCTGACCTGCTGCGCTTTTTCAACACTACACTCTCGACTCTGATCTCCAGCATCTGCAATCCTCACTTTCATTCCCCAGTATCCAAATCCAACAAGTCGATGGCATTCATACAGAATTTGGCTGCACATCATGGTGTTCAGGGAACACAGTAGGGGGCTGAGAATGCAGTGGGCTCCAGTGTTGACAGTTATTGTGAAGGAGGTGCAGTTACCCATCTTCACTGATTGCGGTCTGTGGGACAGGAAGCTGAGGATCCAATTGCAGAGGGTGGAGCCAAGACCAAGGTCACGGTTTCTGAGATCTGTCTGGAGGGAACAATGGTATATTGAAGATGGAGCTGTATTTTGATGAGAAGGAGCCTGATGTTGGTGTTCTTCTAATCCAGGTGTACCAAGGATGAGTATAGGACACAAGGAGTGGTGCCCACTGTAGACCTGTAACAGATTGCAGAGCATCAGGGCAGGCTGGGAGACTGAAGTTATGTGGGCCACGACAGCCTCTCGAAGCACTTCATGATTATGGTTGTCAGGGCCACTGGGTGACAGTCATTGAGGAACATTATATGTGCTTTCTCAGGTACAGGGATGATGGTGGTCTTCTTGAAGCAGGTGGGGTCTTCGGCTTGTAGGAGGCAGAGGTTGAAGATCTCACTGAATACCTCCACCAGCTGGTCTGCACAGAAACTAAGTGCTCAGCCAGGAACACACTCCGCGGCCGTCGCTTTCCTCGGTTTGACTCCCAGGAAGATCAAACTAACGTCTGCAGCAATGATCGAGGGAACAGATGTGAAGGGGCTGACGGGGCAGGCTGGCATTCTGCTCAAACCGAGCACAGAAAGCACTGAGTGTGCCAGGGAGGGATGCGTCTTTGTTCGCTATCTTGTTCTACTTCATAGAGACATCAAATCAGACAGCACGGACACAGACCCTCCATTTTGTATCCCGTTTCGTTGTTCAGGCTTTGCCGCAGGTGCCCGTGTGGTTTGTTTGGTCATCTAACTGCTTCCATTAGCTGAGGACATTGCAATTAGGAGCAGAAGTGACCTCGTTGGCATTCCAAGCTTGCTCCACCATTCAATATGATCATGACTGATCATTCAACTCAATCCCTTTATCCCAATTGTTCCCCATGTACTTTGAAACCTCTCGTCCTAAGAATTATATCTAACTCCTTCTGGAACACAATCTTTTGGTCTCAATCGCTTTCATTGGAAGAGAATTCCACAGGCTCCCCACTCTCTGGGTGAAGACATTTCTTCCCATCTCAGTCCTAAATGGCCCACTCTGTATCCTTAGACTGTGACCCCTGGTCTTAGACTCCCTTGTGGTTGTGAACATTCTTTCTGTATTGTCTCATGCTAGAATGTTATAGGTCTCTACCTTCAAGAACAGGCAATATACGCTGACCAGCAAATGTCACCCACGTCCCACAAATGAATAAGAAAAATGTACGGCCAGAGGCTATTATTGAATGGTCGACCAGACCCGAGAGGCTGAATGGCCTCGTGAGGTTCCCATTTGGGAGCCTCTCATGTCAAGTCTTAGAGAGTGTAAACAAACCCATCAGACAATTAACGTTCCCAGACAATTTCGGCACCTGCACGCACACTGGGACACCCCTCGGATTCCCAATACCCAACAGTAATCCATGTTCGGACTGTGTCGGAAGATTCAGACTGATACTGACTTACATAACCCTCCAGCAAATTCCCTGCGGTCCACCATGGCCACTTTTAGCTACTTGCAGATGTCCACTGCTCATATGGAGAGACAATTACACTTAAAGCAAAACGATAGGAGGAGCAGGGTCCTGTGCACCACTGCACTGACGCAGGACAACTGTAAATGTCCAGTCTGAAAGTGAAATCATGGCGAAAAGTGCAAGGCTGCTGCAAATTCGAGAATCACCTGAAATTAAATATTTGGGAGAGTGAGTGCTATTTTGGGTTATCGGTGTATCAGATGTCAAGACCCTCTGCACTTTCCTGTGTCAAGTTACTAAGATTGCTTGTCGTTATCTAGCAGAGTGACAGAAAAGCTGGAGTGGTGGGGGCGGGGAGTTGGGTGAGTCGGCTACAAACTCCTGGTATTCAAGGTTGATAAATCCCCAGGACTGACAATCTAAACATGGAAGTATGATCAACAATTTCGCAGGTTGGCATGAACTTTGCTGGCGTGGTAAACAGCGAGACGGAAAGCCTTCCAATAATACAAAGGAGCAGCGCTCTGAAAGTTAGTGCTTCCAAATAAACCTGTTGGCCTATAACCTGGTGTTGTGTGATTTTTAACTTATACTTTTCCCCAGGGCAGGATTGACTGGTACAAAAAGTCATAGTTTGAAGATATTAGGAGGAAGGTATGAAGGAGACGTCAGAGGCAGGTTCTTTACACAGAGAGTTGTGAATGTATGGAATGCGTTGCCAGCGGTGGTGGTGGAAGCAGAGTCATTGGGGACATTTAAGCGACTGCTGGACATGCACATGGATAGCAGTGAGTTGAGGGGTGTGTAGGTTAAGTTACTATATTTTACATTAGGATTAAATCTCGGCACAACATCGTGGACCTAAGGGCCTGTTCTGTGCTGTACTTTTCTATGTTTTATGTTCTAATAATATAGCAGGGCTGGTCAAATGGGTTGAATGGACTTTAATCTTCAAAAGTGAGAAATGGTACATTTTGAAGGGACCAATTAGTCAAGGGGACACACATTGAACAGCAGGACTCTAGGAAGTACAGAAGAACATTGGTGTGTATGTCCATAAATCCTTGAAAGCAGCAGGTGAGGTGTAGATAAGATGGTTAAGGATTAGTCAAGGCATTGATTACAACAGTGAGGAGGTTGTAACAGAGATATGTATGTGATGCGGACAGCTAGTGTTGGACTGGGGTGGACAAGGTTAAAAACACCGGGTTATAGCCCAACATTAGCATGAGCTAGGCTCTCACTGGAGTAGTGTGTGCAGTTTGAGATGCCAGTCAATGTGATGGATATGATTGTGTTCGAAACGGTGTGGATGAGATTGATCAGGATGGTATGTGGCCTAGAGTAACTTAGCACTCAACAGAAACTAGACATGCTCAGCAGAGAAGGCTGTGAGGAGATTTGATTAAGGGGTACAAAGTTTTGAGGGGTATGGACAGGGTGGATTGGGACAACCTTTTCCCTTTAGTAGAGGCATCAATAACCAGGAGATACAGTTTTAAAGTAAAGATCAGGAAGGCTAGACAGCACTTGAAGCAGAAACCTTTTCACTCAGAGGGTGTGGGCATCTGGAACTCACTATTTAGCAGGCAGGAACTATCAAGACATGGTAAGGACTATTTAAATGAGCACGTGAAATACGACAGCATACAAGCCTAGGGCCCAAAGGTTGGAAAATAGGATTAGAAGAGGAATAGGTGGGTGGCAAGGTGGCACAGTGGTTAGCACTGCTACCTCACAGTGCCAGAGATCCGGGTTCAATTCCCACTTCAGGCGACTGACTGTGTGTAGTTTGCACATTCTCCCTGTGTCTGCATGGGTTTCCTCTGGGTGCTCCAGTTTCCTCCCATAGTTAGGTGAATTGGCCGTGCTAAATTGCCTGTAGTGGTTAGGTGTAGGGGAATGGATCTGGGTGGGTGCGCTTCGGCGGGTCGGTGTGGACTTGTTGGGCCGAAGGGCCTGTTTCCACACTGTAAGTAATGTGATCTAATACATGGATGTTTCATAATCAGAATGGACATGCTGTAAAACCTCCATTGCAACATAATATCCCAGAATTAAACCTAATCTCCAAGACGATGATACAAAGAACACACCCAGGAGGAAAAGTCCCATGAGTATGCTGTTGTGTGAGGGCTTTGGGATCCTGCAGCAACTTTGCGATGATGTCATGGAGCTACACCTCACTGGGCTTAAATAGCACAGTGTGTGTGGAGCTAAGAGAGAAACACGTGGAGAGTTGGTCTGAAGTCTAACTGTGAATGTTCAAAACACATGCACAGAAGCATGTGGAGTAAACCACATTAGCCAGTAGGGTTTATGGAACAGTCTTTCAACAATTAAATTGGAAAACGTGCAGAAAAGATTTATGTTATCGGGACTGAAGGGTTTGAGTTATAAGGAGAGGCTAGGTGGGCTGGGACTTTTTTCCCTGGAGCATAGGAGGTTGAGGAGTAACCTTGTGGAGGTTTATAAAATCATGAGAGGCATGGATAAGGTGAATAGCAAAGGTCTTTTCCCTGGCATTTGGGAGTTGAAAACTAGAGAGCATAAGTTTAAGATGAGAAGGGAAAGATTTAAAAGTGACTTGAGAGACAATCTTTTCATGCAGAGGATGCATAAATGGAATAAACTAATAGAGGAAGTGGTAGAGGGAGGTCCAGTTACAACATTTAAAAGACATTCAGACAGCTATGCGAATAGCAGAGGTTTAGAGGGATATGGGCCAAACGCAAGGAAATGGGTCTAGTTAAGTTTGGGAAACCTGTCAATAATGAGAAATTAGACTGAAGGGTCTGTTTCCGTGTTGTATGACTCTATAAGATGATTAGAGCTACATCAATGATGTATCTCTGAATGCCATGTATTGTAACTTTATACTTAATCTGTAATACACAGTCTGATTTAGAAGCCTAGGTCTGAAGACAGTTCTTGACCTTGCTTTCTCCTTGTCCAGTCTGCCTTGAAACCAAACCCATGGACGTGACATAACAACCCAAGACAAAAGCAACACTTCCTCCTTTCATTCCCTTTGCATTCAGAAACATTTTGATGGTGTAAAGATTGATAGATTTGTTAGAAGCAGATCTCATAACAAAGACATCCAGGAATCTTCCCAACCTAACTTGGTAACTCAAGCTGTTGCTGCACTTTTAGATTAGATTAGATTCCCTACAGAGTGGAAACAGGCCCTTCGGCCCAACCAGTCCACCCATACCCTCTGAAGAGTAACCCACCCAGACCCATTTCCCTCTGACTAATGCATCTAACACTATGGGCAATTTAGCATGGCCAATTCACCTGACCTGCACATCTTTGGCCTGTGGGAGGAAACCGGAGCACCCGGAGGAAACCCACGCAGACACGGGGAGAACGTGCAGATTTGTCCATGATTTTTAATTCTTGTGCATCTCAGCTTTAAAAGATACAGCTCAAACCACATTAAGCAAATCAGTCCTCACTCTTTTATATTCTCCATCAACTTAGCTACACCATGACTGAAAATAAATGGCACTTTAGTAATTTTATTGAATAATCAATTGATTAAATAACAACTGCCATTACTGCTCCACAACCCTGAGTCTCCATGAAATATCCTGTTTGAAGTACTTCACATTTAAACCTCCAAAATGCTTCATTCATTTTTTATGCTAGTCCAATTATCAATGGATATTCGTACTTACTGGTCTAATATGTGACCAACTCAACCCACTTTTCGGTGGCCGATAATGAGTTCAGTAGGGGCGAGGCTAAACTAGAATGAATTTATCAGGGTCCCTTCCGAGATAATTCTGTCATGTGTTTCAACAGAAATTTACAGTTATATAGCCACCCCAATACAGAAAAGCATCCCAAAACATATGCAAGTGAGTCAACAAGCATAACTCAGTGCTGAGCCACATAAGACATTGCTACAGGAACCATGAGGTTAGAATCTGTAACAATGTGGAAACAGGCTGTTCGGCCCATCAAGTCTACACTGACCCTCCAACAAGTGTCTCACCCAGCCCCAGTTCCATAGCCCTGCATTTCCCATGGTAAATCCACCTACCCGCACATCACTGAACTATGGGAGAAAACCCTACAGACACAGGGACAATTACACATAGAATAGTAAAGCACAGGCCCTTCGGCCCTCGATGTTGTGCAGCCTTTTATCCTACAATGTGCAAACTCCTCACGCACAGTCATCCAAGGGTGGAATCGAAACCAGGTCCCTGGCACTGTGAGGCAGCAGTGCTAACCACTCTGTCACTGTGCCACCCAGTGGCTGATGTGCCACCCTTGGTCAAAGTGACTTGCTTTGAGGAGGTTCTTCCCCTGAGAGGATCAGGGAAGGAGCTCCAACGTTCAGGAGTCCAGGCAGCTGAAGACATGACTGCCAGTGGCAAAATGAGAAAAATCAAGGATGAGCCAGAGGCTGGTATTGGAGGAATGCAGATCTGATAAGGGTGTATCCACTTAGAGCCACATTACAGTCCGGATGGACAAATGGACATGAAAAAAAGCCCGTCGGCCCATCGAGTCTGCGCCAACAAAAACAAGAACTTAACTATTCTGATCCCACTTTCCAGCTCTCAGTGCATGGCCTTGTATGGCCTGGTATTGCAAGTGACATATGCCAGAAGTTATGGGGTTTAAGGCTCTACCACCCTTACAGGCAGTGAGTTCCAGATCCCCACCACCTTCTTGATGACTGAATGTGCAAAACAACAGAAACCATTCACTCTTTCATCGCATATCAGTGGTGAGGCTTATCTCTAATTGCCTGATTGAAGGACAGTTAAGGGTCAATCCCATTGCTGTGGGTCTGGAGTCACATGGAGGTCAGACCAGAGAAGTATGGCAGACTTCCTTCCCTGAAGGACATTAATGATCTCTTTGAAACACATACGATTCTGAAGGGGTTTGAGAGGGGAAGTGCTGAGAGGGTGTTTCCCCTCATGGCTGAGTCAAGACCAGAGGGCACAGTCTCAGAATAAAGGGGCATCAATTTAAGACTGAGATGGGGAGGAAACTCTTCTCTCAGAGAGTTGTGAGTCTTTGGAACTCCTTTTACAGAGAGCTGTGGGGTCAGAACCCTTGTGTATATTTAAGGCTGAGGTAGGGACATTCTTGCTCAGACAGGGGATTAAGGGTAACGGGGAGAGGGCCAGAAGGTGGATGTCAGTAATGTGGATCAGCCATGATCCTGTCGAGTAGTGGAGCTGGCTCGAGGGGCCGAATGGCCTGCTTCTGTTCCCACTTATGGTTTTGTGGAGCTGCATGTAGGTCAGATCAGGTAAGATGACAGATGCCCATCCCAAAAGAACATTAACCATCCAGGTGAAGTTTTACAATTGAAGGCAGTTTCATCCCAGTATAGAAAGCTCTTCCAGCGCATTGTGGGGTGGTCAGGTGATGTATCCTTCCTATTTGAAGCAAAGAACCACAGATGCTGGAAATCTGAAACAAAAATAGAACCATGGGCTCTGGATCATTAACTGAGTAACAGCACTATTATACCATTACATCACCCCACAAACAACTGAGAACGTTGGAGGCCAATACAAACACCTTTCATAGTGATTAGAGATGCAGGGCTTGGGAGAAAGGGCAGCAGGAGAGGAAAGAGCTGAAAATGTGTTGCTGGAAAAGCGCAGCAGGTCAGGCAGCATCCAAAGAGCAGGAGAATCGACGTTTTGGGCATGAGCCCTTCTTCAGGAATTCCTGAAGAAGGGCTTAATCCTGAAACGTGAATTCTCCCGCTTCTCGGATGTTGCCTGACCTGCTGCGCTTTTCGAGCATCACACTTTTCAACTCAGGTTAAATATAGACAAGTAAACCTGGTGATTGACCAGTGGTGTGACCAAGCCCCCAGAGGAGCATTCTTGTGAACTGCCTCCAATGAAACGCATTGCCCAGATGGCCTCCTTCTTCAAGGACACACCGCACAGCCCAGATGGCCTCCTTCTTCAAGGACCGCAGATTCCCCCCAGACGTGATTGACGATGCCCTCCACCGCATCTCCTCCACTTCCCGCTCCTCCGCCCTTGAGCCCCGCTCCTCCAACCGCCACCAAGACAGAACCCCACTGGTTCTCACCTACCACCCCACCAACCTCTGCATACAACATATCATCCGCCGTCATTTCCGCCACCTCCAAACGGACCCCACCACCAAGGATATATTTCCCTCCCCTCCCCTATCAGCGTTCCGCAAGGACCACTCCCTTCGTGACTCCCTCGTCAGATCCACACCCCCCACCAACCCAACCTCCACCCCCGGCACCTTCCCCTGCAACCGCAGGAAATGTAAAACTTGTGCCCACATCTCCACACTCACTTCCCTCCAAGGCCCCAAGGGATCCTTCCATATCCGCCACAAGTTCACCTGTACCTCCACACACATCATCTATTGTATCCGCTGCACCCGATGTGGCCTCCTCTATATTGGGGAGACAGGCCGCTTACTTGCGGAACGCTTCAGAGAACACCTCTGGGCCGCCCGGACCAACCAACCCAACCACCCCGTGGCTCAACACTTTAACTCTCCCTCCCACTCCACCGAGGACATGCAGGTCCTTGGACTCCTCCACCGGCAGAACATAACAACACGACGGCTAGAGGAGGAGCGCCTCATCTTCCGCCTGGGAACCCTCCAACCACAAGGAATGAACTCAGATTTCTCCAGTTTCCTCATTTCCCCTCCCCCCACCTTGTCTCAGTCGGTTCCCTCAACTCAGCACCGCCCTCCTAACCTGCAATCCTCTTCCTGACCTCTCCGCCCCCACCCCACTCCGGCCTATCACCCTCACCTTGACCTCCTTCCACCTATCCCACCTCCATCGCCCCTCCAAGTCCCTCCTCCCTACCTTTTATCTCAGCCTGCTTGGCTACTCTCTCTCATTCCTGATGAAGGGCTTATGCTCGAAACGTCGAATTCCCTATTCCTGAGATGCTGCCTGGCCTGCTGTGCTTTAACCAGCAACACATTTTCAGCTGTGATCTCCAGCATCTGCAGACCTCATTTTTTACTCCAATGAAACGATGCCCGTCCTCTAATGACAGTTTACCCAGGGGTTGGGAACGCTCCACTTCTCCCGTAGTTTTATAGAGTCCTCACCCTCCAGTGGCCCACGGTTGTTCAGATCTCTCCACCCTACAGTCAGTGCCCCCCCCCCAAATCCTCCAGCTGACTCAGCTTTCCCAATGTTGCACTGTCAGCCCCTCCTATGAGGCCATTCATTGCCAATTAACCATGTGTGCAGCCCTCCAGGTACTGCGCCCCCTGTCAGCTGGGAGTACCTCAGCTCATTGAGGGTTGAGACCTCCTGGTTCAGCGCTCCCTGCTGCCTGGGAGTCAAGGTAACGTCATCACGATCTTACCAGACCACCATAGGGCTGCTCCCTCATCAGAGAGAGACGATTGGTGGTGGTTTAACCTCAGGGGAGGGCTGAGTTTAACCTGAGTACACCTCAGTTAGTGCAGGAATTGAACCCTTGATTCCGTGAGTATGACTGGGTCAGGCTGTTGCTTGACTGGTCTGTGAGACAGCTCTCCCAATGTTGGCACTAGCCCTCCAGATCTTAGTAAGGGTCAACAGGGCTGTTTCTGCTAATGTCTTTTCTGGAACCGAGGTTGGATGCTGGATGAACCATCCAGCTTTAATCCTTTTTGGAGGCCTTTTAATCTGTTTTATATAACCGAATAACCCACTGTTAAGAATCCACCACATTGCTGTGACTCTGGGGTTCACATGTAAGCCAGTCTGGGTAAAGATGGCAATTTAGAATCATAAAATCCCTACAGTGAACCAGTGTCACTCTGCATTGTAAATTAGCGATCCGGCTAACTGAGCTAAACCAGGTTATCTACTCTGTTAAACATGTCTGCAGTCTTCCATCCAGCATCCCTGTCAGATAGGAGTACTGTGCTCACTAAGTCTGGATAGGTATATGAACAGGAAGGGTTTAGAGGGATATGGGCCAAGTGCTGGCAAATGGGATTAGACTAGTTTAGGGAATCTGGACAAGTTGGAGTGAAGGGTCTGTACACCTCCGCGACTCTGAGTGTCGAGTCCTCTTACTCATAACACCTCCAGCTGCCTGGGAGTATGTCACTGCGTGAACCACGTGCCCAATCTCTGTTGACAGTGGCCCATCTGAACATGACTATTCCATCCCATTTAAACACTAAGGCTCCAGTCCTGAGGAAGGGTTACACCTGAAACGTTGACTTCCCCACCTCCTGATGCTGCCTGGCCTGCTGTGTTCTTCCAGCCTCCTGCCTGTCTACTTTGGATTCCAGCATCTGCAGTTTTTTGTCTCGAAACAAGGCTGCCTAGGCTGGCCCTGTTGGCTCTGCCCATGAGGTGACACGGTGGCTCAGTGGTTAGCATTGCAGCCTCACAGTGCCAGGGTCCCAGGTTTGATTGCAGCCTCAGGCGATGGTCTGTGTGGAGTTTGTATGTTGTCTGCATACAAGCATACGAGGTACAGTTAGTAAGTTTGCAGATGACACCAAAATTGGAGGTGTAGCGGACAGCGAAGAGAGTTACCTCAGATTACAACAGGATCTTGATGGGCCAATGGACTGAGAAGTGGCAGATGGAGTTTAATTCAGATAAATGCGAGGTGCTGCATTTTGGGAAAGCAAATCTTAGCAGGACTTACACACTTAATGGTAAGGTCCTTAGGAGTGTTGCTGAGCAAAGAGACGAGGCAGAAATTCAGGGAGCTAGGATGGACGCTTAGAGCTAGGACAAACAGAATTGTTTTCTCTGGTTTGCTGCCCGTGCCACGTGCTAGTGAGGTGAGGAATAGGGAGAGAGAGGAGTTGAACACGTGGCTACAGGGATGGTGCAGGAGGGAGGGATTTGAATTCTTGGATAATTGGGGTTCTTTCTGGTCTGCTGGGAGTTTTCTGTAGGCCTCTGAATAGTCCCAGAGATGGAGAGGAAAGGATAACAAAGATGATTCTTGATAGGAGTGAGAGAGGCAGGGTAGTTGTCATTGGGGATTTCAACTATCCAAATATTGACTGGGATCACTACAGTACAAGTACTATAGATGGATCAGTTTTTGTCCAGTGTGTGCAGGAGGGCTTCCTGACACAGTATGTAGACAGGCCGACAAGGGGCGAAGCCACTTTAGATTTAGTACTGGGTAACGAGCCTGGTCAGGTGTTAGATTTGGAAGTAGGTGAGCACTTTGGAGACAGCGATCACAATTCTGTCAGGTTTACTTTAGTGATGGAAAGGGATAGGTGTACTCCACCGAGCAAGAGTTACAGCTGGGGGAAGGGAAATTACGATGCAATTAGGAAAGATTTAGGAAGCATAGAATGGGGAAGAAAACTGCAGGGGATGACCACATTAAAAATGTGGAGCTTATTCAAGGAAAAGCTCCTGTGTTTCCTCGATAAGTATGTCCCTGTCAGGCAGGGAGGAAGACAGAGAACGCGTGAGCCGTGGTTTACTAAGGAAGTGGAATCCCTGGTCAAGAAGAAGAAGAAGGCTTATGTTAGGACAAAATGTGAAAACTCAGTTAGGGCACTTGAGGGTTACAAGGAAGTCAGGAAAAACCTAAAAAGAGAGCTCAGAAGAGCCAGGAGGAGACATAAGTTGTTGGCGGATAGGATGAGGGTTAACCCTAAGGCTTTCCATAGGTATGTCAGGAATAAAAGAATGATGAGAGTGAAATTAGGGCTAATCAAGGATAATAGTGGGAAGTTGGGTGTGGAGTCAGAGGAGATAGGGGAAGCACTAAATAAATATTTTGTGACAGTGTTTACTATAGAAAATGAAAATGTTGGCGAGGAAGATAGAGATACTTGTGTCTAGACTAGAAGAGATTGAGGTTCACAAGGAACAGGTATTAGAAATACTGCAGAGTGTGAAAATAGACAAGTCCCCTGGGCCGGATGGGATCTATCCTAGGATCCTCTGGGAAGCAAGAGAAGAGATTGCCGAGCCTTTGGCATTGATCTTCAAATCATTGTTGTCTACAGGAATAGTGCCTGAGGACTGGAGGATAGCAAATGTGGTTCCATGTTCAAAAAGGAGAGTAGAGACAACCCTGGTAATTACAGACCAGTGAGTCTTACTTCAGTTGTTGGGAAAGTGTTGGAAAAGGTTATAAGAGATAGGATTTATAACCATCTAGAAAAGAATAATCTGATCAGGGACAGTCAGCACGGTTTTGTGAAGGGTAGGTTGTGCCTAATGAATCTCATTGAGTTTTTTGACAAAGTGACCAAACAGGTAGATGAGAGTAAACAGGTTGATGTGGTGTATATGGATTTCAGCAAGGCGTTCGATAAGGTTCCCCACAGTAGGCTGTTATACCAAATATGGAGGAATGGGATTGTGGGAGACGTAGCAGTTTGGATCAGTAATTGGTTTGCTGAAAGAAAACAGAGGGTTGTAGTTGATGGAACATATTCATCTTGGTGTCCAGTTACTAGCGGTGTACCACAAGGGTCGGTGTTGGGCCCATTGCTGTTCGTCATTTTTCTAAATGACCTGGATGAGGGCTTAGAAGAATGGGTTGGTAAATTTGCAGATGACACTAAGGTCGGTGGAGTTGTGGATACTGACGAGGGATGTAATAGGTTGCAGAGAGACATAGATAGGATGCAGGGCTGGGCTGAGAGGTGGCAAATGGAGTTTAATGTGGACAAGTGTGAGGTGATACACTTTGGACGGAGTAATCGGAACGTAAAGTACTGGGCTAATGGTAAGATTCTTGGTTGTGTAGATGAGCAGGGAGTTCTCGGTGTCCATGTACACAGATCCCTGAAAGTTGCCACCCAGGTTGACAGGGTTGTTAAGAAGGCACACAGTGTTTTGGCCTTTATTAATAGAGGGATTGAGTTCCGGAGCCAGGAGGTTATGCTGCAGCTGTACAAAGCTCTGGTACGGCCACACTTGGAGTATTGTGTACAGTTCTGGTCACTGCATTATAAGAAGGATGTGGAAGCTTTGGAAAGGGTGCAGAGGAGATTTACTGGGATGTTGCCTGGTATGGAAGGAATATCTTACGAGGAAAGGCTGAGGGCCTTGAGGCTGTTCTCGTGAGAGAGAAGAAGGTTGAGAGGTGACTTAATAGAGACATACAAGATAATCAGAGGGTTAGATAGGGTGGACAGGGAGAGCCTTTTTCCAAGTATGGGGACGGCAAACACGAGGGGACACAACTTTAAATTGAGGGGAGATAGGTATAAGACAGATGTCAGAGGTAGTTTCTTTACTCAGAGAGTAGTAAGGGTATGGAATGCTTTACCTGCAACGGTAGTAGATTCGCCAAGTTTAAGTGCATTTATGTCGTCATTGGACAGGCATATGGGCGTACATGGAATAGTGTCGGTGGGATGGGCTTCAGATTGGTATGACAGGGCGGGGCAACATCGAGGGCCGAAGGGCCTGTACTGCGTTGTAATGTTCTATAAAGAGATCTTGGAGTGCAGATGGAGTCGCAGGTGGATAGGATAGTGAAGAAGGCATTTGGTATGCTTTCCTGTATTGGTCAGAGGATTAAGTACAGGAGTTGGGAGGCGGCTGTACAGGACATTGGTTAGGCCACTGTTGGAATATTGCGTGCAATTCTCGTCTCCTTCCTATCAGAAAGATGTTGTGAAACTTGAAAGGGTTCAGAAAAGATTGACAAGGACAAGGAGTGCAGAGGAGGTTTACCAGGATGTTGCCTGGAATGGTAGGAAAATCTTATGAGGAAAGGCTGAGGCACTTGGGGCTGTTCTCATTGGAGAAGAGAAGGTTTAGGGGAGATTTGATAGAGGTGTATAAGATGATTAGGGGTTTAGATAGGGTCGACACTGAGAACCTTTTACCGCTAATGGAGTCAGGTGTTACTAGGGGACACAGCTTTAAATTAAGGGGTGGAAGGTATAGGACAGATGTTAGGGGTAGATTCTTTACTCAGCGGGTTGTGAGTTCATGGAATGCCCTGCCAGTAGCAGTGGTGAACTTTCCTTCTTTATGGTCATTTAAGCGGGCGTTGGATAGGCATTTGGAAGTTATTGGGCTAGTGTAGGTTAGGTAGGATTCGGTCGGCGCAACATCGAGGGCCGAAGGGCCTGTACTGCGCTGTATCTTTCTATGTTCTAAGGATGTTGCCAGGGTTGGAGGATTTGAGCTACAGAGAGAGGCTGAACAGGCTGGAGCGTTGGAGGCTGAGGGGTGACCTTATAGAGGGGCATGGATAGGGTGAATAGACAAAGTCTTTCCCTCGGATCGGAGAGTCCAGAACTAGAGGGCATAGGTTTATGTTGAGAGGGGAAAGATATAAAAGAGACCTAAGTGGCAACATTTTCACACAGAGGATGGTACGTGTATGGAATGAGCTGCCAGAGGATGTGGTGGAGACTGGTACAATTACAACATTTAAGAGGCATCTGGATGGGTATATGAATGGGAAGGGTTTGGAGGGATATGGGCCGGGTGCTGGCAGGTGGGACTAGATTGGGTTGGGATATCTGGTCGGCATGGATGGCTTGGACCGAAGGGTCTGTTTCCATGCTGTACATCTCTATGACTCCAGTTTCCTCCCACATTCCAAAGATGTGCAGCTCAGGTGAAGTGGCCACACTAAATTGTTCATAGTGTTAGGTGCCTTAGTCAGAGGTGGAGGGTTACTCTTCGGAGGGTCGGTGTGGACTTGTTGGGCCGAATGGCCTGTTTCCACACTGTGGGGAATCTAATCTAAGCTAACAATGAACCTCCACATGCAGGGCCCCCTCCTGCTCCATCACCTAGAACAGGAACATTCAATCCCACCCTTCACCACCAGGGCAACTTGTGCCAGCTCAGAGTACTCCACACTCCGAGCACTCCCACTGCACTGCCCCCTACCAGTGGGAGTACTCCACACCCCGAGTGCTCCCACTGCACTGCCCCCTACCAGTGGGAGTACTCCACACCCCGAGTGCTCCCTCTGCACTGCCACCTACCAGTGGGAGTACTCCACACTCCCAGTGCTCCCTCTGCACTGCCACCTACCAATGGGAGTACTCCACACCCCGAGTGCTCCCTCTGCACTGCCCCCTACCAGTGGGAGTACTCCACACTCCCAGTGCTCCCTCTGCACTGCCACCTACCAATGGGAGTACTCCACACCCCGAGTGCTCCCTCTGCACTGCCACCTACCAGTGGGAGTACTCCACACTCCCAGTGCTCCCTCTGCACTGCCACCTACCAATGGGAGTACTCCACACCCCGAGTGCTCCCTCTGCACTGCCCCCTACCAGTGGGAGTACTCCACACTCCCAGTGCTCCCTCTGCACTGCCACCTACCAGTGGGAGTACTCCACACCCCGAGTGCTCCCTCTGCACTGCCCCCTACCAGTGGGAGTACTCCACACTCCCAGTGCTCCCTCTGCACTGCCCCCTACCAGTGGGAGTACTCCACACTCCCAGTGCTCCCTCTGCACTGCCCCCTACCAGTGGGAGTACTCCACACTCCCAGTGCTCCCTCTGCACTGCCCCCTACCAGTGGGAGTACTCCACACTCCCAGTGCTCCCTCTGCACTGCCCCCTACCGTGGGAGTACTCCACACTCCCAGTGCTCCCTCTGCACTGCCCCCTACCAGTGGGAGTACTCCACACTCCCAGTGCTCCCTCTGCACTGCCACCTACCAGTGGGAGTACTCCACACTGAGTCCTCCCATTGCAGCGCCTCACTGTGGCCTGGAGGTCTCCACTGGGGTCACGCATCTGAAGAGGAGGAAAAGTCCACGTTTCGGGCAAAGCCCTTCATCAGGGACAGAGCTCACGCTGCTGCCTGCCCTGCTGTACCACTCCAGTCCAGACTCTGGGTTCCACTCGATCCCATTCCTGGTGCGCCCCCACTCTTATCAGGAGCTCCTGTGTGATCACATGGCCCGGAGGTCTCCATTCAAGTCCTCCAGCTGCAGTGCCCCCGTATGGCCCGGAGGTCTCTGCTGGAGCCCTCCACCTGCAGCTCCCCCTTGTGGCCCGGAGGTCTCCGCTGAGGTCCTCCATTTGCAGCTCCCCCTTGTGGCCCGGAGGTCTCAGCTGGGGCCCTCCACTTGCAGCTCCCCCTTGTGGCCCGGAGGTCTCTGCTGGGGCCCTCCACTTGCAGCTCCCCCTTGTGGCCCGGAGGTCTCTGCTGGGGCCCTCCACTCGCAGCTCCCCCTTGTGGCCCGGAGGTCTCTGCTGGAGCCCTCCACTTGCAGCTCCCCTTTGTTGCCCGGAGGTCTCTGCTGGAGCCCTCCACTTGCAGCGCCCCCTTGTGGCCCGGAGGTCTCTGATGGAGCCCTCCACTTGCAGCGCCCCCTTGTGGCCCGGAGGTCTCCGCTGAGGTCCTCCACCTGCAGCTCTCCCTTGTGGCCCGGAGGTCTCCGCTGAGGTCCTCCAGCTGCAGCTCCCCCTTTTGGCCCGGAGGTCTCCGCTGAGGTCCTCCAGCTGCAGCTCCCCCTTGTGGCCCGGAGGTCTCAGCTGGGGCCCTCCACTTGCAGCCCCCCTTGTGGCCCGGAGGTCTCTGCTGGAGCCCTCCATTCGCAGCTCCCCCTTGTGGCCCGGAGGTCTCTGATGGAGCCCTCCACTTGCAGCGCCCCTTTGTGGCCCGGAGGTCTCCGCTGAGGTCCTCCACCTGCAGCGCCCCCTTGTGGCTCGGAGGTCTCCGCTGAGGTCCTCCAGCTGCAGCTCCCCCTTGTGGCCCGGAGGTCTCCGCTGAGGTCCTCCACTCCGAGCGCCCCCTTGTGGCCCGGAGGTCTCTGATGGAGCCCTCCACTTCCAGCGCCCCCTTGTGGCCCGGAGGTCTCCGCTGAGGTCCTCCAGCTGCAGCAGCAGCAGCAGCCGCTCGGGGCCGATGGCGGCGCGGCCTCGGGCCGGGGATTGATGTTCGCCCGGAGGGAGAGTGAAGGCGGCCCGGGGCCGGGGCCATGAGTAAACAGGAGGAGGCGGACAGGACAATCTTCGTGGGGAACCTGGACAGTAACACCCGGGAGGAGATTCTGTTCGAGCTCTTCCTGCAGGTACACGGACCGGTTCAAATAAAAAATAAACAAATAAATATTCGAGAAATAAATCGCGGGAGAATAAAACTAACACAGGGAGTCGGCAGGAATCTAAACCCCTGCTCAGAACATTCCCTAATATCACAGAAATCTTCTGTTAAAACATCCCAGAAATTACCACGCAATCTCCCTCAAAATACTCCTGAAAGTATCCCTAAACGTTCCTCAAGATATCCCTAAATGTCCCTTAAAATACTCCTCAAAATATCCCTAAATGTTCCTTAAAATACTCCTCAAAATATCCCTAAATGTTCCTTAAAATACTCCTGAAAATGTCCCTTAATGTCCTTCAAAATACACCTGAACATATCCCTTCATGTTCCTTAATTACCTCTCAATGTACCTCAAGATACCATTTCAACTCCTGAAAATCCTCAGGAAAACATTCCTTCATGTCCCTTAAAATACTGAAAATATCCCTTAATGTATCTCGTGATACCTCTGAAAGTATCCCTCAAAATACTGCTGAAAATACTCATGAGAATACTCCTGACAGTACTCCTCAATGTCTCTCAGAATACCCTTTAAAACACTTGAGAATACATCCCAAAATATCCCTGTGAATTGCTCTGAAAATACCCATAAGATTGTCCCAGAAAATATCTGAGAGTACCCGCTGTGATAACTCTGAGACGTAACACTGATAAAAGCCGAAAGAACTGCTGTAAATCAGAATCAAACCAAGTCTGACCAAGTATTTACTAAAACCTGTTTCCACGGCCAGACTCACCCCACGTTGGTTCCAACTCAAGTTTCATCATTGGTATTTTCAATCAACCCAGGATCATCGCCATCTACATCATGTTCAACTGGTTCTGAGGATGGGTCACTCAACCCGAAACGTTAACTCTGATTTCTCTCCACAGATGCTGCCAGACCTGCTGAGCTTTTCCAGCAATTTCCGTTTTTGATTCCACTCAGAGCACCCTTGAATTCCTCCAATACCACGGAGAACGTCTCTGAATGCAACCCCAGGACACTGCTGAAAGTACCCAATGAGAATATCCCACAGGATACTCCTTCATTACCTCTGAAGGTGCTGCTCAAAACACCCCTGAAAATGCCCTTGAGAATATCCCTGAAAATACCCATCAAAATGACTTTGGACCTAACCCTGAAAATATTCCTGATAACACTGCTTAATCACAATGAAGCCCAACCTGTAATATCTCCTAGATCCATTTGGGAATTTAAGTGACTTGGATAGGCGTGTGGATATTAGTGAAATGAAGGGTATGTAGGTTAGTTTGGCCTTCGAGTAGGATAAAAGGTTGGCACAACATCAAGGGCTGAAGGGCCTGTGATGTGCTGAACTGTACTGTTCTATATTCTTGAAAAAAAATCTTACCCAGAAAATCTAATTGCCTGAAGATCTACCTCCTGAAAATTGTCCCTCAGGAATTTTATTTGAAAAAAATTGGGGAAGCTCAGTAGTTAGTTAAAAATCACACACCAGGTTATAGTCCAACAGGTTTATTTGGAAAGCACTAGCTTTCAGAGCGACGCTCCTTCATCAGGTGTTTGTGGAGTATAAGATCGCAGGACAGAATTTATAGCAAAAGTTCACAGTGTGATGCGACTGAAATTATATATTGTAAAAGACCTGTGGGCAACACGGTGGCACAGTGGTTAGCACTGCTGCCTCACAGCGCCAGAGAGACCCGGGTTCAGTTCCCGCCTCAGGCAGCTGTCTGTGTGGAGTTGCACATTCTCCCCGTGTCTGTGTGGGTTTCCTCCGGGTGCTCCAGTTTCCTCCCACAGTCCAAAAACATGCAGATTAGGTGAATTGGCCATGATAAATTGCCCATAGTGTAAGGTGAAGGGGTTAATGTGGGTGAGTGGGTTGCACTTTGGTGGGTCGGTGTGGACTTGTTGGACCGAAGGGCCTGTTTCCACACTGTATCTAATCTAATCTAAAACCTAGTTGGTTTGTTAAGTCTCTCATCATTTAGAATGAGCATGTTGGCTTCAGTTCTTTCATGTGCAAATCCAAGAACATCGTTACATTCTCAAGTGAAGTTTAACAATAGGTGCCACATGCTCTCAGATTCTGCTTTGAAAGTGTGAGGTGCCTTGTGTGAGGCTGTCTGTGCCCCATTGTTCAGGCCGATTGTATTTCTAAGAAATGGATTTACAGAATCTTACATGAATTCATGCAGTTTTTGAGCAAAATAAAATATACTTCTGCAAATACAAATTCAGCCCACAAACTTGTGCGTGTGTGTTGGGGGGGATATGAGTGTCTGTGAGAGTGTATGTGTATGAGTTTGAGTGTAAAGGGGTGTAATTCTGTGAGAGGGTGCATGAGTGACCGTGTCTGTGTGAGCATATGAGAGAGAGCTTGTGTATGAGAGAGGGTCTGCGTGAGTGTATAGGTCTGTAGGAGTGTGTGTGTGTGAGAGAGAGAGAGAGAGTGAGAGACAGACTGTGCAGTGCAGTGGGGTCACCTGCAGTGTGACATGAACCCAAGGTCCTGATTGAAGCCATCCTCATGGATACCGAACTTGGCTCAGTGGTCAGCACTGTTTCCTCACACCACCAGGGAGCCAGGTTTGATTCCACCCTGGGAATTTGTGGAGTCTGTCCGGAGTTTGCACATTCTCCCCGTGTCTGCCTGGGTTCCCTCTGGGTGCTTTGATTTTCTCCCACAATCCAAAGATGTGCAGGTTAGGTGGATTAGCCACAGCAAATACAGGGATAGGGTGGGTCTGGCTGAGGTACTATTGAAGGTTGGTGTGGACTCAATGGGCCCAATGACGTGCTTCCACACTGTCGGTGTTCTACAAAATATCTACAAAAAGAACTACTGCAACTTTTAATCTCCTGGAAAACCTTCAAAACCCACTCTTTAGTGAGAGTGAATTCTGAGTAATATCCCAAAAAATGTTCTTCACCAAATATGAACATCTGAAGATGCCATCCACACCCCCTTTCCCCTAATATCTGTAAATCTACACCACATCATCTAGCCCAGGGGCTGCCCTCAAAGTTGTGCCCCAGTATAATTTCTGTACGCATTGAGTCTCGTTCCGGTCACCCTGTTATAGGAAGGATATTATTCAGCTGGAGAGTGTTCAGAAGAGGTTTACCAGGACGTTGCCAGGAATGTAGGGTTTGAGTTATCAAGAAAGTCTGGATCGGCTGGGACTTTTTTTGCTGGAGGTTGAGGGGTGACCTTACAGAGGTTTACAAAATAATGATGGGTATAGATAAGGCGAGTGGCAAATGTCTTTTCCTTAGGGTAGGGGATTTCACGACTAGGGGGAGTATTTTTAAGGTGAGATGAGAACGATTTAAAAAGGACACGAAGGACAATTTTTTTTTACAGAGAGTGGTTTGTTTGTAGAATGAACATCCAGAGGAAGTCGTGTTAGCCAGTGCAGTTACCACGCTGAGCAGTCATTTAGATAAGTACATGAATAGGGAATGTTTGGAGAGATATGGGCCAAGCGCAGGCAGGTGGGACTAGTTTTGTTTGGGATTATGGTCAGCATGGACTGGTTGGACCGAAGGGTCTGATTCCGTGCTGTATGACTGAGTCCCTCATTCCTTCCAGAGCCCAGTCTGAAATACTCCTACCAAATGCATTCCAAAAATACTCTCTTCCCACAAATCTGAACCTGAAAATCTCCCCCAGACCTGAATTCCCTGAAAATACCCTTGTGCCAACCCCACAAGCCCTATAAGTAAATGTCACTCCCTTGAAAAGACTGCTCAAATGAACTTTGTTAAACACCCTCTGGAAAAAGATGCCGGTCGGAGACTTGAACCCACGTCTCTGACAGCTATGCAGTTGCCATCAAACAATAAACCTCCAAACAAACAAAAAACTAAAGAACTGCAGAAGCTGGAAAGCAGAAACAAAAACAGAAATTGCTGGAAAATCTCAGCAGGTCTGGCAGCATCTGTGGAGAGAAAGCAGCATTAACATTTCGGGTCCAGTGATCTTCTTAAAAACAATTTTTCAAGCAATTTCTGTTTTGGTCTCTGGTATCAAACAGTTTTTATCGTGCGTGCTCCCTGCCTTCATTCCTGAGGGAAGGGCTTTTGGCCGAAACGTCGATTTTTCTGCTTCTTGGATGCTGCCTGACCTGTGCTTTCCCAGCACCACTCTCTAATCTAAACTTTTATCGTGCATCAAGTGGCAGGGGTCTGGAATACACAGTTGTCTGAAAAGGCAGAATGTTCAGGGTTTTGATGAGAAAGGCACGAAGTGAACTGTTCTTTTTTTGTCCCTTTCTTAAATCTCTCGATGGACTCCTGCACCACACAGTTATTTGATTGCTGACCGAGCTTTCCAAATGAGCAATCTACCTCGTCCCGCTCTCCCACCTTCTCTGTGTCACCCTGCACAATCTTCTTTTACAAGGAAAAGATGTCACTTGTGACCACTGAGAATAGTAGGTGGGCAGCAGCGACGTTTTTAAGAAGGTAGAAGATCACAGGTAAAAGGAAGAAATAGCAATTGTCTTGAGGGAGTTAGATGGAAAAGATTTGAAGGTGGCTAAAAGCTAATGTTTGAGTCTGTTGAGCTGAATTTCACATTTATTTACTATTGTATTAATTTAATCATTCTAAGTAAAATTCTTTTTCCTTCACAGAAGCTCAGCTCCCACTGCTAGCCCCAGTAAAACTGCCTTCTCTATCCTACCGAAAGCAACTGCAATCTGCGGCAGATGACAATCGGCCCGTCTAACTCACCTATCCACTGTATGCTTGTAATAATTCTCAATCCTATTTGTTAACAGGAGCACATTTCATCTCTTTGAATCAAAGTTTTAGCACAGAAGGAGACCATTCAGTTCAACAGGTCTCTGCTAGCTCTTTGGCTGAGCTTCTAAGTTATTTCTGCTCTTCTCTCCCCACAGAGTCTTCCAAGTATTTGCGCAAATATCTTTAGACAGAAGCACTGCAGGCACGTTGGAATCAATGTACTGTGAGTTCACGTGGTGCTAGTGGCTAAGTCAGCTGACTTGTACTTGTGTGTGTGTGATTGCAGGCTGGACCTTTGACAAAGGTGCACATAGCTAAAGACAAAGATGGCAGGCAGAAGACCTATGGGTTTGTCTGCTTCAAGCACACCGAGTCCGTTCCATATGCCATCACCTTGCTAAATGGAATCCGATTATATGGCAGACCGCTGAATCTGCAGTTTCGCTCTGGTATGTCACTTTTTTCTGCGTTTTAACAGGTTACAGCCAGGAGATTTGGAAGCCCTGGTTTCTGTTATATTGGAGGTGGAACAGTGTTAGAGTCTCCTGGCTTTCCCCCAGAGTGGTCCATCCATCAGACGTCCAAGTGGCCTAGGGGACTTTGCACTCAGTAAATACCGTGTAGCTTGAAGCAGTCCGGGAGCTGGGAATGACTGAGGCAGTCCGGGAGCTGAGAATGACTGAGGCAGTCCAGAGCTGGGAATGACTGAGGCAGTCCGGAGTTAGGAATGATTAAGGCAGTCTGGGAGCTGGGAAGGATTGAAGCTGCCCGGGAACTGGGAATGAGTGATGCAGTCCGGGAACTGGGAAGGAGAATTGACAATGTTGCTATTTCACCGCAAATAAAAAGCATCTGCTTTTCCCTGTTGAGTGACAGTTTGGCTGTAACACTGTCACTGTACAGCAGAATAACTCTGGTAGTGACGGACAGTCAAGGCAGCCCTGCATTTAAATAGCACCTTTTACCAGTTCAAGGTGTCCTAAAGCACTTGACAATCAAAAAACTACAGTGGAAGTGTGGCCACACTAACAATGTGGGAAACGTGGCAGCCCAGCTTGTGGATAGCAAGCTGTTACAAACACCAATCACCCAAATCATTTGTTTTCATGATTTTTGTTGAGAGAAATGCATTGGCCCAGGATACCAGTGAGAATTTCCGTGCTCTCCGTCAGAATGGTTGCTATGGGATCTCTCATGCCGATCTGAGATGCAGCCTGTTTAATATCACAGCCGAAACCCACCCCTCACAGCATGGGAGTCCCTCCCTTCTCACCAAACTGGAAAGGTGAGTTAGGGAAGAGTACTACTGCACACTTTCATTGATCTCAGTCTGATCTATTCTGAGAGGAGGAAAATCAGTCAAGGTATCAGATCCTGATCTAAGTGTAACAAAGACATTTACAGCACAGGAACAATCCCTTCGGCCCACCAAGCCTCTGCTAATCCAGAGAGTCTATCTAAACCTGCTGCTTATTTTCTAAGGATCAGTGTCCCTCTACTCCCTGCCCATTCAGGTATCTGTCTAATTGACTCTTGTACCTGCCTCTACTGTCTCCGCCATGTTCCAGGTACTCACCACCGTCTGCGTAAAGAACTTTCCATACATATCTCCCTTAAACTTTTCCCCTCTCACCTTGAACTCGTGACCCCTAGTAATTGAGTGCTCCACTCTGGGAAAAAGCTCCTTGCTACCCACCCTGTCGATACCTCTCATGATTTTGTAGACGTCAATCAGGTCCCCCCTCAACCTTTGTCTTTCCAATGAACACAATCCTAATCTACTCAACCTGTCTTCATAGCTCGCACCCTCCACACCAGGCAACATCCTGGTGAATCTCCTCTGCACCCTCTCCAAAGCCTCCACATTTGTTTGATAGTGTGGCGACAGAACAGTATGCAGTATTCCAAATGTGGCCGAACCAAAGTAACATGAACCAACTGTAACATGACCTGCTGACCCTTGTACTCAGTACACCGTCTGATGAAGGAAAGAATGCTGTATGTCGTTTTGACCACTCTGTCAACCTACATTGCCACCTTCAGGGAACAATGGTCCTGAACATCCAGATCTCTCTCTACACCATTTTTTCCCAGGATTTTTCCATTTACCGTATAGTCCGATTTTGAAATGGATCTTCCAAAATACATTACCTTGCATTTGCCTGGATTGAACTCCATCTGCCATTTCTCTGTCCAACTCTCCAATCTATCTATATTCTGCTGTATTCTCTGACAGTCCCCTTCACTATCTGCTGCATCACCAATCTTAGTGTCATCAGCAAACTTGCTACTCAGACCATCTATACCTTCCTCCAAATCGTTTACATACATCACAAACAATAGTGGTCCCAGCACGAATCCCTGTGGAACACTGCTGGTCACAGGTTTCCATTTTGAGAAACTCCCTTCCACCACTACTCTCTGTCTCCTGCTGCCCAGCAAGTTTTCTATCCATCTGGCAATCTACCCTGGACTCCAAGTGATTTCACTTTCTCCCATCAGCTTACCACGGGGAACCTTTTCAAATGCCTTACTAAAGTTCATGTATATGACATCTACCGTCCTTCCCTCATCAATCAACTTTGTCACCTCCTCAAAGAATTCTACTAAGTTGATAAGACATGACCTTCCCTGCACAAAACCATGCTGTTCATCACTGATAAGCCCATTTTCTTCCAATTGGGAATTGATCCTATCCCTCAGTAGCTCCTCCAGCATCTTCCCTACCACTGACGTCAGTCTCACTGGTCTATAATAACCTGCTACCCTTCTTAAACAAAAATCAAAGAAAGATAGGAAAAGAGCAAGGGAATAAATCAAAATAGTACTGGAGAGAGAGAGATGATGCACACGTGTCCACATAAGAACAATCTTTTCTAAAACAAAAAGATCTACTGTCAAATCACTCACTCAAGAACCTAGTTTGTTTTTTAACTCAATCACAGGTCCTCTGAAGCAGGAGGCCAGGTCTCCAACTGTTGGTAAGAATAAACCATTGCACCATGAGGTCCCTCCAAGGACCCAAGTTATTTGTTGATAAACCACCAACTCACCTATTTGACGGTTGACAAATTGCCAGCAGTGGTTGCCAGGGGCAGTGCCCAATAACAAGGACCCCGTTCTTGATATTTTCTAACCGGCCTTTTCAGAGAGCGGGTACGGCCTCCGGAGCAGCTACAGCCTGAATCCACATCTCCCAGTTCAGGTTTAGGGGCATTACCACTAACATCACCAGAGCGCCTGATGACCCACCACCAAATAATCTGCTAAACCGGCAATTAACAAGACACACCACACACCAGGAACAGGGCAGCAAGAACAAAAATAGGAGAGGGTAAGAAGAGAGGGAGGGGACGAAATTAAAACGGAATTGTAAGGGGCGTACCCAGTTTTCTTTTACCAGCCAGGTAATAATTTGATTATAAAGTCCAATGCTACTTTCAGTCAGCTGTGAAGCTGTTCTGGATGTTCCTTAAAGAGTCCTATCTTACTAACACTGACATTGTATTGTGTAAAACAAGGTGTGGCGGCTTGAGATTTTTTTGACAATGCATTGTAACTAATGAGTTTAACTGTGACAATGTGTTGTATAATAGTATTTGGCCAGATGTGTCTGTCTGTGTGTTTCAGGGAGCTCCCACACAGTGGAACCAAGCACAGCACACTTGGGAATGGAAAACACTCCATGCCGAGCAACACAAGAGAGCTTCAGGTACAGAATCAACCTTTTCCATTGCTGCGTTGCAAAATGAGACCTTTCTGCAGGTTCTAGAGGTTTTTGGGTGTGAGACCTCACACTGGGTCCTTTCCAGGCTGCTATATCTAAGGAATGCAAGGACCAGGAGAGGAGGAGTGAAAGAAAGCAAGCTATCAAATATAGTCAGCATCGTCCCAGAGGGCCAAAGGGCTGCTGTCTTATTACAGAGAGAGAGAGACATGCCTGTGGTTGTTTAACCTCAGGGTCACCATGCCTAAGATGAGGGAGCGAGATTGAGAAGGTGGAGTCTTTATAGTAACCACAGCAGGTATGGGATTAAACACATGCTGTTGGCATTACAAACCAGTCATACTGCCAACTGAGTTAACCAACTCCAGGGCTGGGGGGATGGGATGGGATGTTAATACATATTCATCAAAGGAAGAGATCCACCCAGGTAGTTTGTTGCAGAGTGTGTTGGAACATCAGTCTGTGGGCTGGTGCAATTCAATAAGCCCATGTCACTTAGTTTCCTATCTCGACTGTGATGCTGTCACAAGACTCTGTTTGGAAATTTGGAAGGTTCCCAATGTTGCTGGAAATGGGGACATGAAAATCAAACGAGGGATTGGCTCTCAATAGGGCCAGGTGAGCATCTCTGAGCAATTTACACATTCTGTCAATTTGATGTTACAGCAACACAGTTCCCCTACTCCCACCCCAATCCCTGCCATCTTATTGCAGTGTATTTCATTGGGGTGCAGACTACTGCCATGTACCTTAGAGGTGAAGAGCATATGTGTTGAAGGTGCTGGATGGGATTCCAATCAGATCAGCTCTGTTCTGTTTGATGATGCCGAGTGTCTTTGGAGCTGCACACATCCAGGAATATGGAGAATATCCCATCACTCCTAACTTGTGGCTTGACAGGGTTTGGGGAGACAGGAAGATAGTTACTCACTGCAGAATTAAAGACAAAAACTGTGGTCATAGCCATAAAAATTTGTCACCAGACATAAGGTATAGTCTATAATCATGGTATTGCCATATCTTTCAAACAAGTTTGCTTAGAACATAATTTTTTTTATATACAATGATTTGAAACCATAAAGTTGCTGCCCAGCATTTAGGCTTTTACCTCCAAAATAAAAAAAACTGCTTACAATTATTTTTCTTAATTTAATTTCTTAAAGGAGTGTTTCATGTTAATGTGACCCAATAGGAAAAGGTTGAGAGCTGCAGATCAGATATTGAAGAGTCTTTGACGCTGTAGTTTTCAGACTCCCGAGATAAAGAAATAAGGAGCAATTTAATTACTCGCTGCTTAGAATGTGAAACTTGTCAGCTCAGGGAATCATTCAGACAAAAAGCTTGAATGCAGTCAAGCTGTAACTGGGTGATTACCAAGAGAGAACGGGATAGAAATGTGTTCAGGTGAGGAACCCCTGTGAAGTTTAATTAGCCCTCTTGGTCCAAATGGTATAGTCCTCTGTCGTTGTGTATGTGCTTACAGCCTGCATTTATATAGCACCTGAAGCCGATTTTTGGACTGACCGATGTTGGTATAACAGGTAGGCTTTAAAGGATGGTTTTAAATGAATATGAAAGTGATAGGATAGTTTTAAGAGAGCGCTCCAGACTTTGGGGCCCAACAGCTGAAACTGCCAGAGGTGGAGCGATGAAAGTCAGGAACGCACTGAGCACCTGAACTGGAGGAGCACAGAGATCTTGGAGAATTCTAAAACTGGGTAAGTTTGCAGAGAAGCCAATAAGGTGAGGCCATGGAGGGACTTGAGAGTCAAGGTGAATATTTTAAAACCTTGCTGCCGTTATAGTGCAGTGCTCCAAGGGTCATGTATATGTCCCTCCTTGTCTCCCTCAATCTTCTAATAACACATTTAATGTGTTCTGTTTTAGGACCTCTCCATTCCAAGACAGACCAGGTTCTTCGCTGTATCCAACTCCGCCATACTCCATGAACAACCACTTCAACCCTGACCCTTACTACTGGCAAACTATGGTAAGTATGAAGTTATGAAGCCCAATGGAGCAGACCTTCGAAGTCTGTCAGGCCTATAGTCTTGTACAATAGGTAATCTGCCGCTTTTTCAAGGACACAGGTTGTATTCCTTACAACAGCAGCTTGCATTTATATAGTGACTTTAATGTGCAGGAACGTCCCAAGGTGCTTTGCAGAGACATAATCCGTTAAAGTGGATGCTGAGGCAAAGACGTGGCTGTGAGAGTAGGTGATCAAAGCTTGGTTGAAGAAATGGGTTGGACCAAACATCTTTAAAAGGTGGGGGGACAGGCAACAGGCTCTAAGGAGACATTTCAGAGTCTGAGGTCTAAGCAGCCTCACCTGTGGGATCAAAGGACACAGGTCCAGAAAGAGGCAGTGGAGTGGAGGGATCATTCAAGAGATGGTAGAGACTTTCAAGAGTAGGAGAAGCTCTGCTGTGAAGAGATTTTAACACAAGATTAGGGATTTTAAAATGGAAGGTTAGTCAGCAGAGGATGAACGGAATTTAGTGGAAATGGAGATATGGGTGCTATTTGAAATTCATAGATCTTGAATGACAAGCCTTCCAGGAGAGTAGAGTTCACCAGAACAAATTTGTCTGAAGATGACAGGCACGGATCTGGGTTCCAGTAGCAGATGTGCTGAGCTGCGGAATTGCAATGGAAGAGGACAGTATTTATAATTCTCACCTTTACTCTTTTAATCTAAAAGAAAACCCCACTAGTGATCCACTAACAACATTAACCAAGATCCAGGAGCAGAGGTGGTGTGAACTTGATGAAAAAAAAACAATCTAATATGAAAACAAATTATAAATATTAACGGAGGCATTTTTGCTGACTGATAGTTGTGAAGGGTTTATGCCCGAAATGCCGACTCTCCTGCTGTGCTTTTCCAGTGCTACACTTTTTAACTCTGACTCTTCAGCATTTGCAGTCCTCACTTCCTGTAAGACTGTGATTTACAATATGTTATAATAGATTCCCTACAGTGTGGAATCAGGCCCATTGGCCCAACCAGTCCACACTGACCCTCTGAAAGGTAACCCACCCGGACTCATTTTCCTCTGACTAATGCCCCTGACACTCTGGGCAAATTAGCATGGCCAATTCACCTGACCTGCACATCTTTGTGACTATGGGAAACCCATGCAGACACGGGGAGAATGTGCAAACTCTTTACAGACAGTCACCCGAGGGTGGAATTGAACCTGGGACCCTGGTGCTGTGAGACAGCAGTGCTAACCACTGAGCCACCGTGCCACCCCAAATACTGCTAAGTATCAATTAGTGAAGGCTATAGAGTTTAATTGTTGCGTAAGTACAGGCTGGCAGATCAATTTTGAGTTTAATTGCTACACAAGGGAACAGTGAAGATTGGAAAATACTCAGATTCAGGCCCTGGGTTAGAAGCAATAGGTGACTGGCTTTCTTTCTCTTTTTTAAAGCTTGTTTTTGCATCTGTAACAAAGTGTGACATCTGGATTATGATGGACAAAATGCACGCACATGTACCATTTTTACATATACTAGAAAATCCTCCGTGAAGCTGCTATTGGTAAGTCAGAGGGTACACTATTACATCACAGGGGTACATTGTTTACGAGGGTACATTATCACAGAGGACAATAATTTGCCAGACGATATGTCAGAAAGGGCACTGTTCTTGTTAGACAATAATTTGTGTAACAGAGAGTACTTTATCAGATGGTACACTATTTTGTGAGAAAGTGTATTTGTCTTATCAAAGAGCACACTACTTAATCTGGGGATGTATCGAAGGGTTCATTATTTTATCAGAGGGTAAACCTTATACCAAAGAGTTACAGTTACTGGAGGATATGCAGTTTTATAATGATGGAAAAATTACCCAAAGTAATGTTAGTAATATAGGTATGTAACAACAGCACAGCAACGACAGCACAGCTGCACCAGAAGAATATTAGGTCTGAAAGGGTTAACTTATGAGATAATGTTACACAAACTAAACTTGTATTCTCCCATCCAGAGTAAAGATTTAGGGGGTGACTTAAAGGAAGAGAAACTGTTTCCACTGGTGGGCAGAGGGCAGGAGCATGTCAGCACCAAATGGTTCTGTTGCTGAAGCACGTAGTTTTGAAAATAAATTGTAAAATAAACATGAACTTATGATCAAGCCATTGAAGTAGCTGTTCCACAGCATTTTGTTGTTAGAAAGCTCAATATTCCAAATGGCTGCTTTTGCGAATTTTAACTCATTAAAATTTTAGCAGATTTATACAGAAATTTACGTACAGTATTGTATTGAAGTATAATGTGGGAATAAGATGACTGACAATCCATTGGTGATGGTGGGCCAGTTTGGAATCCCTTGGGATTAGCAGTTTGGGATGATTGGCAAGAGTAGGTATAATGGGCATGTGCAGATTATTGTTAGACAAGTTGGGATTCGTCCGGGATTGAAGGCATTAGAAAAAGATGATTTCAGTCGCAGAAGGGAACAGGTGGATGAAGCTGAAATAGAAATTGGTACTGGAAGATGATGGAGTTGAAGCTTAACTGGACTGTGTAATGAGCATCCCATTGGCAATCTATTTATCTGTTCTCCATAAACCTATTGAATAACTATATAAGCTCACTCATTGACTGACTGAGGCTTGAGTCAAGGTTAGTGTGGTATTGGAAAAGCGCAGCAGGTCATGCAGCATCTGAGGAGCAGGGAAATCAATGTTTTGGGCAAAAGCCCTTCATCAGGAATGAGGCTGGGAGAAGCCTCTGAGTATAGAGATAAATGGGAGGGTGGTGGGGCTTTGGAGAAGGTAGCTGACAGTGCACTAGGCGGATGGAGGTGGGGGTAAAGGTGATAGGTCGGAGGGGAGGGCGGAGCGGATAGTTGGGAAAGAGATTGGCTGGTGGGGTGGGGCTGAGCTGGAAGGTTGGAGCTGGGGTGAGGTGGGGGAAGGGGAAATGAGGAAACTGGTGAAGTCCACATTGATGCCCTGGGGTTGAAGGGTCCTGAGGCAGGAAAATGAGACGCTCTTCCTCCAGACGTCAGGTGGTGAGGGAGTGGCGATGGAGGAGGCCCAGGACCTGCATGTCCCCGGCAGAGTGGGAGGGAGAGTTGAAATGTCTGGCCAAGGGGCGGTGGGGTCGGTTGGTGTGGGTGTCCCAGAGATGTTCTCAGAAGTGCTGTGCAAGAAGGTTTGAGCACAAACTCTAGGCTGACAATGCACTGCTTAATGAGTGTTGCACACTGGACAGTGGGTCTTTCAGATCAAACATTATCAAGGCCAGTGGAACTTTTGAAGAAGACAGAAAGGTTCTTCTCACTGTTCTGGTTTAGAGGCGAATATAGGAACAGGAGGCGGCCATTCATCCCTTGTGGATTTTTGTCACTAAATTAGACGATGGCTGATCTATACCTTTACTCCACCTTCTCACCTTGGTTCCATGTCCTTTGCCAACCTTTCATAACAAAGTACAGCTCACTTCAGAATTTTCAGTTGAGCCCCAGCATCAACAGTTTTATTGGGGGCAGGGGTTGTGGGTTTCCACTTCCTTTGAGGAAAGCAGTGTTTCCTGACAAAGCCCCTGAATGTACTGGCTCTCATTTTAAGGTTGCATCCACATGCTGTTGATGATTTGTTCATTATGGGAAATAGTTTCTCTCCATCAACCCTATTCGTCATCTGAATCACCCCTAAATCTTTACCTCGTGGTGCGGGGAGAGAGAGAGAGAATGTTAGTTTAGTTTGTACAACATTACCTCATAATTTAACGCTATTAGTGCCAGCATTATTCTGATCTATCTATGCTCTGGTTATATGCTGCACTTCCAACATTACAACAAGACAGTACTCCATTAGCTGTAAAACTCTTTGGGACATCCTGAGGTTGTGGAAGGCACTACATAAATGCAAGTCTTTTATTTTTTCATTGTTCATGGTCCTGGTCATTCCGTTCTGTTAACAACCTGGCTCTGTACTTCACTGGTCACCTCTCCAGGTCAAAACTGAGTTCGATACATGAGAGTTAGCCATGCATCTGAGCTTTGAACCTGTTGAGTAACACTCCCTGGGTCTCATCTTCTTGTCTCCCCAGCTTCGATCCCACGATCATGTTCACCTTTTCACTGCTGCTGCACCTTATGCCAATGTTGGCAATGTCATTGGGCTAGGGGGCTTGGGCTTACACTGTCGTTGGACAAGCTGGTGGTTAAATTCCAAACAATCTTGTGGAAGAAGATGACTATGCTTGGCTCAGCGTGACTGAGGGGAACCAGTGCTTGCGAAACTGGACTGTGGATATCTTCAGTGCGCACAGAGGGGGGAGGGGGAACATGGTGTTGTCTGGGGTGGGCAGAACGGAAATGGGACGGGTGCAGGAATCTTGCAGTGGGTCACCATTCTGGTCTGCTCCTCTTTTCAGATGAACACGTATGCCCTGCAGCAGTACCACATCAATTCTCAGCTGGTTCAGCAGCAGCAATACTATCAGGCAATGGCACAAGTGGGCCTCCCACCTCAGATGCCCCATTTCGACCCGATGTCAGAGTATATGTCCAGGTCGCATCAGCCTGCGTGGGAAAATCGTCTACAGAGGGACCCAGCCCTTGGGAACTGCTCCAGCAGTGGTGGAGGAGGGCAGGCGAGGGAATCAGACAGCGACAGTGACAACAGAAACATGGAAAAGCTCCAGACAACCAGCAAGCAGCGGAGCCGTCAGTACAAAAAGCACAAATCCAAAAAGAAGAAATACTGATAAGAGAGAGGGTGGGAGTAGGTTGAGCTCAGAGTAGAGGCTCTTACCTTTGACCTCTGGTGAAGATGTGTGAAAGACCTGGCGGAAATAAGACCAGTTTTGTAAAACTAGACAAGAAACATATCTTGACACGTTCAGGTGACAAGTTGGATTGTACGCTCAAATCCATAAGCCTGATGTAAGATTATGTAGGTGGAGGATGTGGTCCTGAGAATATTGGTGTCACAAAAGGGGATTAATGATGATAGAGTTATCACAGAGAGTTGAGTAAAGTATTTATTTATGGGTGTCTGAAGCATTTCATGAACACTCCACTCATACTGTGAAATACTTTTAATGTCACTTGCAAAGTTGGGATGTATGTGGAGAGAAGCTTTAGAACTTTTTGCAACTGGAGTACCCTTTTTGCTGGTTCCAGCTCTCTTCACACCGGCAACATTACGAATGGGAGCAATTTGAACTGATGAGTTAAGTGCATTAGGTCACTTTATACTTCATTGGTTTTAGTTTATGATTGAATGATATGTAACTAATTATTGCACTTGGGACCCCTATATGGTAGACTCACCTGTAATTTTGCTATTGGTGGGAGCTGTGTTTGAGGGTGGCATGGTTGAGTGAATTGGCCGTACTCCAAGCCACAATGCCTTCGACTGCTTGTTCCTGCTGTGAAGATGGGAATACCAATAAATTCATAGCTGGCTAATTCATTGTCGTCTTTTGCACATTAAATGCTGTTGCACACTGCCTTATCTTGAAAAGTTATTTTGCTTTACATGTTTTCAGTGCCTCATTGGGTTGCACTATAACAGAGACCTAAGAAGGGCTACTAGTCACCAAGCTAGATACCAGAAAGGATAATGGGAAAATCGCTTCTGTCAGATATGTGAAGTCCTCCTTCCCCACAAACAGCTGGAGACATCTGCCAACATTTGGAGAATTGTGCCACAAAATAGTCAAACAGCAATCTGATATAGTCAGCTTCATTCATTCGTATGTAACAGATGTTGTCCCAGACACTTGTATCATCATCCTTTCATTTGTACTGTCCAACAGCAGAGCAGACTCCCCAGGTGCTCTGCACATGGTAAAATTAACTCTGGACTCCATGATCTATCATGGCATTTGGTCAAACATGGGCAACGAAATGTCCTGCTGACCTTCTGCTTTCCCTCATCTGATGAATCAGTACCATGAATGTACGTGAGCTGGAAGGTTTGTTTTCGGATGTTTCGTCACCACACTAGGTAACATCATCAGTGAGCTTCCAATTAAGCACTGGTGTTAAGGCCCGCTTTCTATATATATGTTTAGGTCTTCTTGGCTGGGTGATATCATTTCTTGTGGTGATGTCATTTCCTGTTCTTTTTCTCAGGGGTGGTAAATAGGATCCAAGTCAATGTGTTTGTTGATAGAGTTCCAGTTGGAATGCACTGCCTCTAGGAATTCTCCTGCATGTCTCTGTTTGGCTTGTCCTAGGATGGATGTGTTGTCCCAGTCGAAGTGGTATCTTTTCCTCATCTGTATATAAGGGTACTAGTAAGAGTGGGTCATGTTTTCTAAAGAAAAACAACACTTACGGACCAAATACTGAACTACAGAAGCAAGCAACCCAACACCCACAAATGAAGCTGCATTAGAACATTATTTCAATGAGCCACCGCACACTGCAGCACAGAGGAACTACACAGAGCCGAGAAAAATCACCTATACAGTGTGCAAAAAGAATGGGTACCAGTCTGCCGATTTCTGAGGAACAAACCCCAACAAACAGACAAAACACCTCCAGAAGCCCGAGCCACTCTCCCCTATATCAAAGACATCTCGGAAATGCCTGCCAGACTACTCAGACCTCTTGGCATCATGGTAGCCCACCAACACACTAAAACAGCAGCTAGTGAACTTGAAAGACCCTGTACAGACAATAAACAAAGCTAATGTCATTTACAAAATACCGTGCAAGGACTGTAACAAACACTACATTGGATAAACAGGCAGAAACCTAGCCACCAGGATACATGAACATCAACTAGCCACAAAAAGACACGACCCACTCATGAGTATCCTTCGATGAGGAAGGATACCACTTTGATTGGAACAGCGCATCCATCCTAGGACAAGGCAAACAGAGACATGCACAAGAATTCCTAGAAGCATGGCATTCCAGCAAACACATCGACTTGGATCCCATTTACTACCCCCTGAGCAGGAAATGACATCACCACAGGAAGTGGCTTCACCCACCCAAGGAAACCTAAACACAAATAGAAAGCGGGCCATGCCACCAGTGCTTCATCCAGAAGCTCACTGACGATGTTACCGAGTATGATGACGAAATGTCTGAAAATGAACCTTCCAGCTCAGCGAACAAAGCTACATCCAGAACCTCAACCTGAGCTACAAATCTTTTCAAAACTCGCTGAATCAGTACCATGTTAGACATCACTGAGAAGAACTGACAGTGGCAAGAGTACAGAATTCATTCTGGGTGGAGGTCACGAATGTTCAATACCAAGAGCAAACTTGGTTGCATAGTAAGTGGGCTAATAATTCAGAGGCCGAATGAATGCTGTGAGATCCATATTTGAGTCCAAACATTGTAGAATTTGAATCCAGTAAAATCTGGAATTATGGATAGCAGACCATGTAACCATTGTTTATTATTGGAAAAATCCATCTGATTTACTAATACTCCTTGCAAAATGAAATCCGCTGCTTTCTGGGGGAATTTAGCATGTATCACCAAGAGGGATTTTGTGATTTCACTGACTAAGCTGGCCAAATCTTGAAGGGCATAGCCGCTAGACTGGATCTGTGGTAACTGTGTTCAGCTGTAATCTGCAACCTTGTGGCATGGCATATCCTTCCCTTATCATTAACTTTAAGCCAGAGGCTCAGCCCTGATTCAATGGAGTGTGCAGGGGGGCATACCAGGAACAGCACCAGGCATACTGAAAAATGAGGTGTCATCCTGGTGAAGTGCAAAACATGACTGCTCACCCACCCAAACAGCATAAGCAACAAGTGATAGAAATTCCACTATCTCATCTGTAACCTCCAGTCAGGGATGGAAGTGAGTAGCTGCAAATGTGTTGCTGGTCAAAGCACAGCAGGCCAGGCAGCATCTCAGGAATAGAGAATTCGACGTTTCGAGCATAAGCCCTTCCTCAGGATGGAAGTGAGTACCCAGTTTACTGGAGCAGAAGGCTCAACATATAATCCTGTCCTCAATCAAGTCGTCATTGTCTTACCAGACCATAGGACTGCTCTCAGATTAGAGAGAGACAACTGGTGGTGATTTAATTTGAGGTCCACTGTACCTAAGGTGAAGAGAGAGTTTGAGAAGGACAGTCATTCATGGTAACCTTAGCCAGTGATGGGAATTGAACCCATGCAGTTGGTATCACACTGCTTCACAGACTAGCCATCCAATCAACGACACTGAACCAGCCTCCCTGTCCTCAATAATGGGGAGCCGAACACATCAGTGCAAAACAAAAGACTGAGCATTTGCATCAATCGACCGCTAAAAGTGCTGAGTTGACAATTCATCTCAGCATCCTCCAAAGGCCCCCAGCAACACAGGTTCCATCTTCAGTCAATTCATGTCACTCCAAGTGATATCAAGAAACATTTGAAGACACTAGATACTGCAAAGACTACTGGCCCAAACAACATTCCTGCAATAATACTGAAGACTTGTGCTTAAGAACTTGCTGTGTCCTAACCAGCTCCAATACTGGCATGTAGTAAAAAGTGAGGTCTGCAGATGCTGGAGATCAGAGCTGAAAATATGTTGCTGGTTAAAGCACAGCAGGTCAGGCAGCATCCAAGGAACAGGAAATTCGACGTTTCGGGCCGGAGCCCTTCATCAGGAATCCTGATGAAGGGCTCCGGCCCGAAACGTCGAATTTCCTGTTCCTTGGATGCTGCCTGACCTGCTGTGCTTTAACCAGCAACATATTTCCAATACTGGCTTGTACCTAACAATGTGAAAGATTACCCAGTTATGTCCTGTATACAAAATGCAAAACAAATTTAACCTGGTGAATTATTGCTCTGTCTGTCTATTCACGACTATCAGTAAAGTGATGGAAGCTGTCACCAGCCGTGCTATCAAGCAGCAACTACTAATATGCCCATTGACACTCAATTTGGGTGCCACCCCCTGACCTCATTACGCCTTGATTCAAACATGCGCGAGAGAGTTGAATTCCAGAGGTGAGGTGAGAGTGACAGCCTTTGACATCCAGGGCTTTTGATCGAGTGTGACACCAAGAAGCCCTAGCAAGTTTGGAATCAGTGGGAATTGAGGCAAATTCTCTGCTGGTTGGAGTCATACCTGGCACATAGGAAGAAGGTTGTAATCACTGGCGGTCAGTCATCTCAGCTCCAACACACCTTCAGGAGTTCCTCAGTGGAGTGTCCTAGGCCCAATCATCTTCAGCCGCTCCATCAATGACCTTTTTTTTTCTCAAAAAGAGATGTTTCGTCATGGTTCCACAATGTTCAGCATCATATGACACTCCTTAGTAATTGAAGCAGTCCATGTTCAGATGCAACACAAATCTGGATAGTATCCATGCTAGGACTGATAAGTGACAAGTAACATTTACACTACACAAATTGCAAGCAATGACCACCTCTGTGAAGTGACAATCTAACCACTGCCTTTGACATTCAATGGTGTTACCATCACTGAATCCTCCACTATCAACATTCTGGGGGTTATTGTTGAAAAGGCGCTCAACTGGACTCTATGTAAATACAATGGCTAGGAGAGCAGGTCAGAGGCTAGGAATACTGTGATGAGTAATTCACCTGAGTCAAAGTCTGTCCACCATCTGTAAGGCCCAAGACAGGAGTGTGATGGAATACTCCCTACTTGCTTGGATGTGTGTAGCTCTAACAACAGTCAAGAAGCTTGACGACCACTGCATCCATATGCATCCACTCCCTTCATCACTGACACTTAATAGCAGCAGGATATTATCTATAAGATGCTTCACAGAAATTCATCAAAGCTCCTTAGCACTTTTCAGACCTATGACCATTTCCATCTGGAAGGACAAGGGCAGCAGGTACATGGGAACACCACCCCCTACAACCTCCCCTCCAAGCCACTCACCATCCTGACTTGGAAATATATCGCCGTTCCTTCACTGTTGCTGGGTCAAAGTCCTGGAATTCCCTCCTTCAGGGCATTGTGGGTCTATCTGCAGCACAGGAACTGCAGCGGTTCAAGAAGGCAGCTCACCCCCACCTTCTCAGGGGGCAATGAGGGATGGGCTACAGGCCTAGCCAGAGAAGCCCATGACCCACAAGTGAATACATTTTTTTTAAAAAGTTGCAGCCTTGGTTCAAATATGGATGAAAAAGCTGAACTCCAGAGGTCAGGAGAGCAGGATTGTTCTCAATATCAAGGCCACATTTGACTGAATGTGGCATCAAGAAACCTGAGCAAAATTGGAGTAAATGGGGATCAGGTGGAAAGCTCGCCACTGCTTAGAATCATACCGAGCTTAAAGAAAGATGGTTGTGTTTGTTGGAGGTCAGTCACCTCAGCTCCAAGAGTTCCTCAAAATAGATGCAAAGGCATAGCCACCTTCAGCTGTTTCATCAATGACCTTCCCTCCATCATTAGTTTCAGAAGCGGGGATGCTTGCTGATGATTGTACAACATTGTGTCCAGCCAGCAAAGTCCACATCCCAGAATGAATTGAAAAAGTATTGCAACTCTCTTCACAAAGAATGCCAAGTAGGAGATCTATCTCTATCTACTTCTAAGATCCTCAGAATCAGAGAAGCCAGTTATTAGCCAATTTAAATCACTTCCTCTTTTGTAAAGAAGCAGCTGAAGACTCTGGACATAAAAATATTTACGTGCTGTTATGACATTACAGCTGTAATTTTGAAGTCTTGTGCTCCAGAGCTAACCGTACTGTTAGCCAAGAAAACACTGATATTGGAAAAGAATATTACCTAGATATGTTCAGTCCACAAAAAGTAGGGCAAATACAATTCAGCAAATCACGCCGACGGCTCCATAAGCCCAGTCAATCATCAGTGAAGTGTTAAAAGGTGTAATTGATAATACTATAAAGTGGTGTGTGCACAGAAATAACTTGCTTATTAGGGATCCATTTGTGTTATGGGCAAAATGTGATGAATGAAGAGGTGAGATGGGAGTGACTATCCTTGACATTAAGCTGGCTTTTGATCAAGTGTGGCTTCAAGATTAGATTACTTACAGTGTGGAAACAGGCCCTTCGGCCCAACAAGTCCACACCGACCCGTCGAAGCACATCACCCATACCCCTACATTTACCCCTTACCTGACACTACGGGCAATTTAGCATGGCCAATTCACCTGACCCACACATCTTTGGACTGTGGGAGGAAACCGGAGCAAATCCACACAGACACGGGGAGAACGTGCAAACTCCACACAGTTGCCTGAGGCGGGAATTGAACCCGGGTCTGTGGTGCTGTGAGGCAGCAGTGCTAACCACTGTGCCACCCACAAAGCAGTTGAGGCCAATGAGAGTCAAGATAAACAGTCTGGTTCATGGGTCACACATACCACAGTGAAAGGTGATTATGGTTATTAAAGGCTAATCATCTCAGTCGGAGAACATTGCTACACTGCTTCTTAAACTGGTGTCTGACATAACCATCTTAAACTGCTTCAAGACATCATGGTAGCTCAGTGGTTAACACTGCCACCTCATAGCGCCAGAGACCCGGGTTCATTCCTACCTCGGGCAACTGTCTGTGTGGAGTATGCACATTCTCCCCGTGTCTGGGTGCTTCGGTTTCCACCACAATCCAAAGACGTGCAGGCTAGGTGAATTAACCGTGCTAAATTGTCCATCGAGTAGGTTATTAGTCAGGGGTGAATATAGGCTAGAGGAATGGGTCTGGGTGGTTACTCTTCAGAGAGTTGGTGTGGACTCGCTGGGCCGAAGGGCCTGTTTCCACACCGTAGGGATTCTAATTCTAATCCAGGGAATCAAGGGAAACTGGTCAATGAGAGTCAAGATAAACAGTCTCTCTTGGGTCACGCATACCATAGTGAAAGGTGATTATGGTTATTGAAGACTAATCATCTCAGTCCGAGAACATTGCTACACTGCTTCTCAAACTGGTGTCCGACATAACCATCTTAAACTGCTTCATCAATGATCTTCCCGAGTAATAAAGTCAGAAATGGAGATGTTCGCCAATGATTAACCTGTGTTCTGTACCATTAACAACTCCTGAGAGACTGAGTCTGATATGTAGCAAGTCATTAACCATCACTTGAAGAGAATTCACTCATCTGCCTCTTGATAGGAAATAGCATTTTTATTGCTCAATCACCTCTTGTAGTTAGCCATTGGCCCAAAGTTGAATTGGACCAGCCATACAAACACTGTGATTTTACACACAGATCAGAGGCTTGGAATCCTGCAGTGGGTAATTGTTCTTGGGCACCTCAAAGCCTATCTGCCATCTAGGACTGTAGGTCAGGAGTGTGGTGGACTATTCTCTGCCCACCTGAACAAGTGCATCTCCCACAAGTCAAGATGCCTGGCACCATTTGGGAAAAAAATTAATTTGATTGGCACCCCACACACCATCTTAAACACTGAGCCCTCTAGCATAGATGCAGCAGTGTGCACCATCTGCACGATGCACTCAAATCACTGAGAGTTTTTCAACAGCTTCTAAACCTACAACAGCTGCCACCTGGATAAACAGCGTCACTAGATATTTACAAACAGCTCCAAGTTACACCATGTCCTGGTGTAGAACTCCAGTCATCAGTGGGAAACTGTGGGACAGCATCTGCAGTCCTCACTTTCTCCTTGGACACATGGGTGGAAAAATAGCAAATGGAATTTAATCTGGAAAAATGCAGGACGATGCATTCTGGAAGATCTAATGCAGAGGGCAGTAAACAGTAAATGGCAGAACCTTTAGTGGCTTCAACACATGGAGGGATCTGTGTCCACAATTCCCTGAAAGTGGCAACACAAGTGGATAATGTGGCCAAGAAGGCTTGCTTGTCTTCCTTAGTCAGGGCATAGAGTATAAAAATTGGCAAGTCATGTTGCAGCTATATAGAACTTTGTTTAGGCCACATTTAGAACATTCCATACTGTTCTGGTCACCAAACTACCGACGGATATGGAGGTTTTGGAAAAGATACAGAAACAGTTTCCAGGATGTTGCCTGGTTGGGAAAGTATTAGATATCAGGTGAAATTGGACAAATTAAATTTGTTTTCACTTGAACCTCAGAGGCTGAGGGCTGGCCTGATAGAAGTTTATCAAATTCTGAGAGGTGAGGATAGAATGGATAGTCGGAGTCTTTTTCTCAGGATAGAAATGTCAATTACTAAGAGACATAGATTTAAGGTAGAAGAGGTATGTCTAAAGGAGATGTGAATGGCAAGTATTTTTTACACAGAGGGTCGTAAGTGCCTGGAATGTGCTGCCAGAAGAGGTGGTGAAGGTAGATACAATGACAACGTTAAAGAGGCATCCTGACAGAGACATGAACAGACAGGGAATAGAGGGATACAGACTGTGTAGAGGCAAAATGTTTTTATTTTGAAAGCAGGTACTTTGTCTCGTTTTGGGCTGTACACCTTAGGAGGGATGCGAACACGTTGGAGAGAGTACAGAAAGAGATTACAAGAATGGTTCCAGGGATGAGATACATCAGTTTTGAGGAAAGGTTAGAGAGGTTTTCTTTGGAGAACAAGGCTCAGAGAATATCTGATAGAAATTTTGAAAACCATGATGGCCTCTAGACGGAGCAGACAGGGAGAAACTGTTGCCACGCTTAAACAGGTGGAGTACCAGAGCTGTGCGAAAGAAGCAAAGGTGAGGTGAAAACAAAGAACTCCTTCACATGGAAAGTGATTGGGGTCTGGAATGCATTTTCTGGAAGTGTGCTACACGCAGAGTCAAGTGAGGTATTCAAGAGGACACTGGTTGATTTTTAAAATCAAAACATTATGGAGAAAATGTAGGCGATGAGGGCTGGCACACTGGCTCAGTGTCAAGATTAGAGTGGTGCTGGAAAAGCACAGCAGGTCAGGCAGCATCCGAGGAGCAGAAAAATCGACGTTTTGGGCGAAGGACACAGTGGCTCAGTGTTTAGCGCTGCTGCCTCACAATACCAGGGACCCAGGTTCAATTCCAGCCTCAAGGTGACTGTCTGCGTGGAGTTTGTATAATCTCCCTATGTCTGTGTGGGTTTCCTCCCACAGTTTAAAAAAGTGCAGGTTAGGTGGATTACCCATGGGAAACGGGGGCTTGTCGAGTAAGGAGAATGGATCGGTTTAGACTTGATGGGCTGATTGGCCTGCTTCCACTCTGTGAATTACTATCACATTAAATTGCTCAGAGAGGTAAGGCAGATGTAAGGGCTGAATAACCTCATTCAACCCCACAATGGTTTTGTGATCCTGCGTCATAACACGTTCGGGGGAAGCATGACAGCCCAAGATCAGGTGGGAGGTGGGTGGGGGGATTAGTTCATAGGAGAAAACAACATTTGATATCAAGCCACATAAAGAGCTGTTTGGACGGATGACAATACATTTGGTCAAAGAGAAGGGTTTGAAGGACAATCTTCAAAGTGGAGCTGGTTAGGGGTCAGTTCCAGAGTTTATGACCCGAGCAGCTGAAAACGCAGCCACCAATGGTAGTGGAATTAAAACCAGGAAAGTGCAAGATACAGAACCAGGGAGGTCCAGCGATCTTGGAAGGTGGAGGCTTGTCAAGGTCACAGAGATAGACAACAGTTCATATTCAACATTCAGTATCACTGTGTCATCCCAAGAAATAGTGAGAAATTAAACTAGAGTTATGTAACATCAGCTTTTCAAGAGTGACAGGGTGAGAGGGGAAAGCTTTAAAAGGGACCTAAGAGACTTTTTCCACACAGAGGGTGGTGTGTGCATGGAATGAGCTGCCAGAAAAAATGGTAGAGGCTGGTCCAATTACAGCATTTAAAAGGTATCAGGATGGGTATATGAATAGGAAGGATTTAGAGGGAAATGGGCCAAGGGCTGGCAGGTGGTTATAGATTAGTTTAGGATATCTGGTCGGCATGGATGAGTTCGACTGAAGGGTCTATTTCCGTGCTAAACATTTCTACTACTCCATGACTCTATATATGAAGACCACTATTCAGGTCTTTGACAATATTAAATTCTGGCCGTTGCTCATTGGGGGGAATCCGCCCCTATTTCTCTCTTAGTCTCACCCTACTTTCTCTTAATTCTAATCCCCAAACCACTCCTCAGTTCCAATTCAAGCTCCAACTCAAACAGTTTCATCCTTTCTTTCTTTAATCCCACTTCCCATTCTCCCTTCAGGCCCAGTTCCAACCCTCAGTTTTATCCCTAGCTCTCCTCTCTTGTTTCCAACCGTCAGCCCATTACCCTCCTCCTCCTCCTTGAAGTCTCAGTCTTGGCTCCTCCCCTCAGTCCTACACTCTTGAGCAGAAATTCCCACCAGATCATTAGATTCTTCAGTCAAACTGCAACAGAAACAGGACAGAATTTGGAGGTGGTCTAAGGAGGTAAGGGAGGAGATTGGCTATGTGGGGAAACATGCCAAGTGAAAGTGGTGAAGGGCAGGGGGAGCAGTTTGAATCTTCAGCTATGCTGGTTGAGATCTGGATTGTTGCCTGCTATGATACAGTGGTATAGTATAGTGTACAATTCTATACTATGCTGTGAGCTGAGGCATTTTGTTGTGCAGAGTGAAGGGAACTCTACTCTGTATCTAACTCCATGCTGTCCCTATCCTGGAAGTGTTTAATGAGGACAGTGTAGAGGAAATGTTCTATCTAACCTTGTGATATCCTGTTCCCGGGAGTGTTTGATGGGACACTTTAGAGGAAGCTTTATTCTGTATCTACCCCCATACTGTCCCTGTCCTGGGCATTTTTGATAGGGACAGCATAGAGAATGCTCTATTCTGCATTTATCTCCTTGCTGTACCTGCCCTGGGAGTGTATGATGGAAAAATGTAGAATGCTTTTTAGTCTGTAATTAATGCTGTCCTATACCTGCCCTTGGGTTTTTTGTTATGGACAGTAAAGAGGGAGCTTTACCCTGGAACCAACCCCAGGCTGTCCCTGTCCTGAGAGTGTTTAATGGGGATAGTGTAGAGGGTGCTTTACTCTGTAACCGACCCCAAGCTGTCCCTGTCCTGGGAGTCTTTAATGGGGATAGTGTAGAGGGTGCTTTACTCTGTAACCGACCCCAAGCTGTCCCTGTCCTGAGAGTCTTTAATGGGGATAGTGTAGAGGTTGCTTTACTCTGTAACCAACTCATGCTGTCCCTGTTCTGAGAGTGTTTCATGGACACAGCTTAGAGGAAGCTTTAATCTCTATCTAACCCTGTGCAGTCCCTGCCCTGGGAGTGTTTGATGACAGTTTTGAGGCAGCTTCACTCTGTATCTAACCCCATGCTGTGCTATACCTGGCATGGAGGGTGGATTTTGTAGAATGGTTATGGGGCAATGTAGAGGTATGTTTTCTCTGTATCTAACTCTGCGCTGTGCCTAACTTGCAAGTCTTCAATGGAGACAGTGTCGAGAGAGATCTAGTCTGTATCTAACCCTGTCTTTTACTTGTACAAACTAATGCAGCTCAGGGTTAATACCTGTACTGGGAACATTTGGTGAGTAAGGCATGGAGGGAACTTTACTCTGTATGCTGTACATGTCCTGTGTGTGTTTGAAGGGAAAAGTATAATGGGAGCTTTACTTGGACATACTACATTCTACACCTAACTCTGTAAAGCTCCAGCAACACTCTAGGGAAGATATAGTTAGACTCAGATACAAATTAAAGCTCCCCCTGCATTGCCCTATTTAACAGCCCTCACCCAGCTGACATATAAGGCACTGAAATTGCAGGGTTCAAGAGAAGGTTAATTTTTTTTCTATTTCAGTGCCTGCTCACTGACAAAGTTAAGGCAGTCCTACCGGCAATGGAGAGCAAGAAATATAACTAAGACAAAAGGCGTTTATTCTCAGTGACCTTGTGGTTGATAAAACTGAACTAAAATCCTGGAGAAATGACATTTCTGTGAAAACATTTAAGTTTCAAGGACATTTAGAAAGCTGACTAAGATCAGTAAAGAGTCTGGCAAGGATAAATTGGCTTGTTTGGATTACCAAAACTGTGCTCACACATCAATCAGCATCACCACAAAGCTGCGAGTAATTTCTAAATATAATTTATAGAAGCAGTTGCCTGAAACAGGGATATTGTAACAGAAAGGAGAAAGTGAGGGCTGCAGATGCTGGAGATCAGAGTTGAGAGTGTGGTGCTGGAAAAGCACAGCAGATCAGGCAGCATCCGAGGAGCAGGAGGATCAATGTTTTGGGCATAAGCCCTTCATCAAGAATGATATGGTTCTGTGAACAACAGAGCCCCATTCCTGATGAAAGGCTTATGTCTGAAGTGTTGATTTTCCTGCTCCTCGAATGCTGCCCGACTGGCTGTGCTTTTTCACCACCACACTCTTGATATTGTAACAGAAAGTGAAGTCAGGAGGGCAGATGGCAGGTCAGTTATCCTGGAAAGCTGTCTTAAAATAATATGATAAGAATAAAATACAGCAGTTTCAGAAAATCTGAAACAAAATGCTGGAGAAACACAGAAGGTCTGGCAGCATCTGTAGAAACAGTTAATGTTGTTCAGAGAGCCATCTTACTTCTTTATCAACACCAGAAGTCACATGACACCAAGTTATAACGCAACAGGTTTATTTGAAATCACAAGCTTTCAGGTGACCTGATGAAGGGGCAGCGCTCCGAAAGCTTGTGATTTCAAATAAACCTGTTGGACTATAACCTGGTGTCATGTGACGTCTGACTGTGTCCACCCTTTCCAACAGTGGCACCTCAACATCATTACTTCTTTATCAGCGGTCGTAATACATTTGAAAACGGCATTAATAATGTACCGGGTTTATATCAATGCTTGTTAATAGGATTAGGTTTGATATTGAATCTGGGATGGGTAAGAGCACAGATTTTAAATTAAGTAAGACAAACTTTGATGAGACAGGAGGTTATTTGTCACAGTGGTGTTGACCTGCTAATGGAATAACCTAGACTGAAATACGAGCATTTGATAGAATACAAAGCAAACACATGAACATAAAAGACAACAGCTTTATTTAAAAAAGTGGAGCACTAATTGAGTGTCTCACAGAACATTTCTGGTGGGGTTGGGGTCAAAGGGAGGGGGAATGTGGAGCTAATGGGGTGGAGGCATTAGAAAGACAAATTAGTCTTCAAAGCCAGTGACCATGGGAAGAGGACAAAACTGCCACAAATTGAGATTTAATTCAAGGTTTGGATCCACCTGAGCTCTATGTTATTCTCCAACTTTTACAAGGGCAGTAATGACAAGTCACGTGAGGGGCTAATCACTAGAAAAGAGAAAGTTGATATGTGACATGAGGTCATGTGATAAAGGATAGATGAAGTGAGGAAGAATCCAGGGTGGCGTGGTGGCTCATCACAGCGGCAGGGACATTGGTTCAATTCTGCCCTCGGGCGACTGTGCGGTGTTTTCACATTCTCACTGTGTCTGCACTGGCTTCCTCCCACAGTCCAAAGATGTGCATGTTAGGTGGATTGACCATGGGAGATACAGGGATAGAGTTGGTCTGGGTGGGATGCTCTTCAGCAGGTCAATGGGGACACGATTAGCCTGCTTCTGTGCAGTAGGGATCCTATGATTTATTTGGATGCTCAATAAAAAGCTTTGTTAATTGAATAATAAATTCGGGGCAACATAACAACAATGTGTTTAAAGGAAGATAAAAAAAACCCATGAGAGAGAAAGAAGTTAAAGACTATCCTGCTAAAGTGAATTGCAGAGGGACATGGAGCAGAAACACTGGTCTGGACATATCGATCTACTTTGTGCTGCGCTCAACCATAAAGTAGGTAATTAAGATAATATGTTTTTTAAAAATACTTACTGTGGGTATCAAAGCCAACAGGAAGCAAAAAACTTTGCTAAACATTAAGAACAAGAACACTGAGAGGAAAATTGGCTCATTCGTAACTGCTGAAGGTGAGACCATAATGGATCATAAGGAAACAGGAGACTTAGAATCATAGAGTCATTCAGTGTGAAAACACACCCTTCAGTCCAACCAGTCAATGCAGACCATAATCCCAATCTAAACTGGTCCCACCTCCCTGAGTCTTGAAATCCCCCAAAATACCCTTTCTACAAAAGGGTAGCCAGAACTGGACATGGTACTCCAGAAGAGGCCTCACCAATGTTCCTGTACAATTTCAACATGACGTCCCAGCCACTATATTCAAAGGTCTGAAGAATGAAGGCAAGCGTGCTAAATACCTGTTAACCAGCCTGTCAATATGTGACCCAAATTCCAAAAAATTCTGTAGCTGAACCTCTGGGTCTTTCTGAACCCCAACACTTGTCTTCCTGTGCAGTAGGGATTCTATGATTTATTTGGATGCTCAATAAAAAGCTTTGTTAATTGAATAATAAATTCGGGGCAACATAACAACAATGTGTTTAAAGGAAGATAAAAAAACCCATGGGAGAGAAAGAAGTTAAAGACTATCCTGCTAAAGTGAATTGCAGAGGGACATGGAGCAGAAACACTGGTCTGGACATATCGATCTACTTTGTGCTGCGCTCAACCATAATGTAGGTAAATAAGATAATATGTTTTTTAAAAATACTTACTGTCGGTATCACTTGTAAAGGAAGCACAAATGCCAGAATAATCTGTTCAAGGGTCTTTGTGATTGAAAATAACACTTCCAAACAGTAATGGACAAAATGTTGGAACATAAGTTTGACAAATTTCTGAGGAGCTGATATTTTTCCCTCCAGGCTATTAAGAGGAATGGGTAAGAATATGTTGATCTGAGGATGTGCTATCATGGTAATGTCACAGGAATAGTAATCCAAAACCTCAAACTAATGTTCTGGCAACATAGATGTGAATCTCATGATGGCAGATGGTGAAATTTGAATTTACTCAACATGGACTTGAAAAGCTAGTCCAATGGTGACCATCTAGATCAGTAACATCCTTCAGGAAAGGAAACCTGCCAGCCGGATCTGTTCTGGACTGCATTTAACTCCAGACCCATGACAGTGTGGTTGACTGCTAATTGTCCATTCCAATGGCAAGCCATTCTTATCAAGGGGTGATTAGTCCTAAATTTCCAAGCTTGCCAGATTCAGCAAATGGGTTTACATGATGGCAAATGCCATCCCAATAATTAAAGTTGCAGGAAGAAATCAGTGGTACATTTTCATTCTTAAAATGAGTCACACCAGGTTGATTTTCATGCAACGAAGCATGTTCAGGGATTGAGGGATATCAACTAATTATAGTGCAGGATGCATGTTGAATCTGGGGTGATTGGAAGATCTGTACAGGGTTATAATGGAGGGATTGGCAGGGCTCATGGTATTATTAAGCTACAATGTCTGTCACATCTTCTTTCTTCCTAGGAGTTTTGTTTGTGGTTTCTGAAATACACAGTAAGATTATCTAAGAAACTGTTACCGAAGTCAACAGAATGTGTACCAGAAGCATGAAGAAGCTCTTGTTTCTGAGCATCATCCTCACGATCACAAGGGCAAAAACCTATGACAAGTGCGAGTTAGCTCGAATCTTCAAGCGTGCTGGACTGGATGGTTTTGAAGGATACAGTCTACAAAACTGTGAGTTTCAGTAGCTGCTCATAAATAAATGTCCCAGTTATCATCATAGTCTGTCTAGTATCTCCTTCTGATTATTCTGAAAGACATTAATGAGGTTTTTGGATAATAGCTTTGACTTTGTAACATTCTAAGTACAATTATATAACTTTTTTAAAATGAAGGAATAATTATGTATATATTGACACATTTTTGGAATTGAATGATTGGATAAGAGAAGGTTCACTCACCTTCTGAGATATTGGGTTGTCTTCTGTGGGAAGGTTGGATAATTCAGGCCTGTATCCATTAGAGTTTAGAAGAGTGAATGGTGATCATTTTCAAATCTAATGATCCTGAGGAGAATCGACAGGGTGGATACTTACTGCACGTTTCCCCTTGTAGGGAGACTAGGACCAGAGAACATACTTATGAATAAGACATCTCCCGAAAGAACTGTGGATGCTGTAAATCAGAAACAAAAACAGAAGTTGCTGGAAAAGCTCAGCAGGTCTAGCAGCATCTGTGATGAGAAATCAGAGTTAATGCTTTAGGTCCAGTGACCCTTCCTCAGAATTGGGGAAGAATCCTTTGTCTCAGATAGTCATTACACTGTGAATATCTGTTCCCCAGAGCGGTGGAAGTAGGATGTTTGAATATTTCTAAGTCACAGGTGGACAGATTCAAAAAGAGTAAGTGCAACATTGGGATTAAGGCCACAATCAGGTCTGTCAAAATTATTAAATCTGATCTTAGAGCTGGCACAACATTGAGGGCTGAAGGGCCTGTACCGTGCTGTACTGTTCTAGGTTCTATGTTCAAATGGTGGAGTAGGCCTGAGGGGCTATTTGGCCTTCCCCTGCACCTAGTTTGTAAGTTTATATGTCTATGCCATGGGGCGGCAAGGTGGCTCAGTGGTTAGCACTGCTGCCTTACAGTATCAGGGTCCCAGGTCCAGCCTCAGATGTGTGTGTGTGTGTGTGTGTCCCCAAAGATCTGCAGGTCAGATGAATTGGCCATGCTAAATTGCCCATAGTGTTAGATGCATTAGTAAGAGGGAAATGGGTCTGGGTGGGTTACTCTTCGGAGGGTCAGTGTGGATGTGTTGGGCTGAAAGGCCTGTTTCCACTCTGTATGGAATCTAATATAATCATAAAACAACATGATGAATGAGCCACTATGGTTTGATTCCACATACAAACACACAATACAGAACAGGCCCTTTGACCCATCGAGTCAGCACTTGCACAGCACAGATCGTTCTGCCATAGTGCGTGTTTCGTTAACACGAATTCACTGTAATGCGTTTGACGAATTGAGGACACTCTTTGTAAAATGCAAACTTTTAAAACGTGTGTTGGCTGTAATACGATTACGTCGCCAACACTTTAAGCTCTGAGTATAAAGCGCGATTTTTGTATAGCACAGGGTTGCACAAGAACGCAACCACTGTATTATCAATTAACTATCTGTAGTCCCACTTCCCTGCACTGGGGTCACAGCCGGGTGCTGTGCTTTTCCAGTGCCACACTTTTAGACTCATAGTCTTGAATGTTATTACATTTGAAGTGCTTATCCAAGAAACTTTTCAAGGTTGTAAGGTTTCCCAGCTCAATTTTAATTGAATATTGGATCAAACTGAAAAGGCTGAGTGGGTTTGGTTATCCCTACCCACCCACTTTAAGGGTCAAGTTATGAAGAGAGATGATACAAACTAGACCTATATTCTCTCAAAGTTAAAAACTTAAAGGGTGAGCTGATCAAAATCCTCAAGATATTAACAGGAAAGGACAGGCTTTATGAAGATAAACTGTGGGTGGCATGGTAGCTCAGTGGTTAGCACTGCAGCCTCATAGCTCCAGGGTCCCTGGTTCGATTCCAGCCTCGGGTGACTGTCTGTGTGGAGTTTGCACATTCTCCTTGTGTCGGTGTGGGTTTCCTCTGGGTGTTCCAGTTTCCAAAGAGGTGGGGGTTAGGTGAACTGGCCATGATAAATTGTCCATAGTGTTAGGTGCAATAGTGAGAAGTGGAACTGGGTGGTTTACTCTTTGGAGGGTCGGTGTGGACTTGTTGGGCCGAAGGGTCTCTTTCCACACTGTAGGGAATCTAATCTAATCTATTTTTACTGGTTGAGGATTCTAGAACTAGGGGCATACTCTGAGAATAAGGTCCAGACCATTCAGGAGAGATTATAGGAAACACTTCGATGCACAAAGGGTGGGAGAGGTTTGGAACTCTCTTCCACAAACGGCTGGGGATGTCGGATGAGTTGTTAATTTTAAAAATGAGTTGGATGCATTTTGTTCAGTTAAGGTAAAAAAAGAACCCACAAAGAACTGTAGTTGCTGGAAATCAGAAACAAAAGCAGAAATTGCTGGAAAAATTCAGCAGGTTTGGCAGCATCTGTGGAGGTAAAGCAGAGTTAATGTTTCATTAGCTGAAAGTGGGCTTCAGGCCCATTCCTGAAGAAGGGCTCATGCCCGAAACATCGATTCTCCTGCTCCTTGGATGCTGCCTGACCTGCTGCGCTTTTCCAGCAACACATTTTCAGCTCTGATCTCCAGCATCTGCAGTCCTCACTTTCTCCTTAATGTTTCATGACCCTTCTTTGGTGTGTACCTGGGAAAAGCATGCTGAAGATGGGGAGAAAAAGGAGGAGATGGAGCTCAGAGGGTGCGATGAACAGTTGGCCAAGTTCAGGGATGGGTAAAGGTTAGCCTGGAAGAATGAAGAGCTGCTAATGGGGACCATCAGTGGCTGACAATGGGTTGTTTCTAAGAGCAGCCCTTGTGATGACAAGGCCTGGTGGGGGTTGGGGTAAGGTCGTGACCCTAAACTGATTGCACTCGATATTGTGCCGAGCTTCACTAGACTGCAAAAAAGACCCTGAGCTTCCAGTTGCCTGCCATTTTAACACCCCACCCTGTTCCCTGGCCAATATCTGTCTCAGGCTTGTTGCAGTGTCCCAGTGAAGGTCAGTGTAAGCTGAAAGGACACCACCTCATTTTCCGGATGGGAACCCTGTAACCTTCAGGACTCAATATCAAGTTAATCATTTGAGGGCCTCAGCACCATTTCCTATGTCGTTACCCCAACCCCCACATGCCAGGCCTTATCATCACATGGGCTGCTACTGCAAACAACTGATTGTCCACCATTAACGGTCCCCATCAGCAACTATTGATTCCACTAGGCTGACCTTCACCCCTCTGTTGTTCTCTCTCTGTGGGGTCCATCTCCAACTATGCTGACTCTTCCTCTCTCCCTCCCACCCCATCTTCAGCACATATACCAGCCTTTTCTGAGCTATAATCTGTTCAGAAGAAGGGTCACTGGACCCGAAACATTCACTCTTCTTTCTCTCCAAAGATATTAAGGGATATGGACTAAAGGCAGGTATATGAAGTTAGGCCTCAGATTAGCCACGATCTTACTGATTGGCAGAAAGGGGTCAATGTTCTGAATGGCTTTCTTCCATTCCTATGTTCCTCCTTTTTCTCTGATCCCCAGGGGTTTGTACTGCCTTCTATGAGAGTGCATACAACTCTGCAGCCCTCAACATTGAATGGCAGCGGGGGAAAATCTTGTCAATGGACTGTGGCATATTTCAGATCAACAGTTTCTGGTGGTGTCTGGATAATGATACTCCTGTTACATTAAGGAACTGTGGCATGAGTTGCTCAGGTAAGACACTCTTTTGTCGATCCTCTCTAAAGTTAAATGAAGTGCAGAAAATAGCTTACCTGTAGTTTCGTTAAAGTTCTCAAGGCGAACCTGGTGGGAAACTGTCCATTAGACTCTGATTTCCCCAATCCTTCCCAGGACCATCTTGGACATGCGAGGAACGAACAAACTAATTCTGAGTGCTGCTGTGAGTGCACCCGCAGAGATAGACAGCTGAGTTTAATAAAGCTGTTCATAAAAACTTTCTTGAACTCCTCAGCGCCAACAAAAAAATTTGGAGAATGAGAGTCAAGGCCATCGAGAATTCAATCAGTAGCAGGACACTAAGAAGTTCGGAGGAACAGAGGGATTTCAGGGCACTTTTCCACAAATCCGTGAATATAGCAGGATAGATTAATAGAATAAGAACAAAGAAAGAATTAAGAACAAAGAAAATTTACAGCCCAGGAAAAGGCCCTTCGGCCCTCCAAGCTTGAGCCGATCCAAATCACCGGCTAAATCTATTGCCCAATTCCTAAGCATCTGTATCCCTCTGCTCCCCACCTACGCATGCATCTGTCCATGAATCCACTGTGGCCTGCCCCTACCACCTCTGCTGGCAACACGTTCCAAACGTTTCTAAAGTACTTGCCGCGTGTATCCCCCTTAAACTTTCCACCTCTCACCTTGAAAGCGTAACCTCTCATTATTGAATCCTTCACCCTGGGAAAAAGCTTGTCTCTATCCACCCTGTCTATACCCCTCATGATTTTGTAAACCTCAATCAGGACCCCCCTCTTTCTCCTTTTTTCTAATAAAAACAATCCTAACCTACTCAACCTCTCTTCATAGCTAGCACCTTCCATACCAGGCAACATCGTCCTAAATCTTCTCTGCATCCTTTCCAAAGTGTCCACATCCTTTTGGGAATGTGGTGACCAGAACTGTATACAATATTCTAAATGCGGCCGAACCAATGTCTTGTACAATTTTAACATGACTTGCCAGCTCTTATACTCAATACCCTGTCCAATGAAGGCAAGCATACTATATGCCTTCTTGACCACTCTATCCACCTAGGCAGCAACCTTCAGGGTACAACGGACCTGCACTCCCAGATCTCTCTGCCCATCAACTTTTCCCAAGGCTCTTCTGTTTGCTGGACGATTTGCTCTAGAATTAGACTTCCCAAAATGCATCACCTCACATTTGCCTGGATTGAGCTCCATCTCCACTTCTTTGCCCAACTCTCCAGTCTATCTATATTCTCCTGTATTCTCTGACAGTCCCCTATGCTTTCTGCTACTCCACCAATCTTCGTGTCATCTGCAAACTTGCTGATCAAACCAACAGTGCCCTCTTCCAGATCAATTATGCATATCACAAACAACAGTGGCCCCAGCACTGACCCCTGTGGAACACCACTGGTCACCTTTCTCCATTTCGAGAAACTCCCTTCAACTACTACTCTCTGTCTCCTGTTGCTCAACCAGTTCTTTATCCACCTGCTAGAACACCCTGCACACCATGTGACTTCACTTTCTCCATTAGTCTACCATGGGAAACCTAATCAAACGCCTTATTAAAGTCCATGTATATGAAATCAACAGCCCTTCCTTCATCTATTAACTTGGTCACTTCCTCAAAGAACTCTATTAAGTTGGTAAGGCGCAATCTCTCCCGCATAAAACCATGTTGCTTATCACTGATAAGCCCATTCTTTTCTAAATATAAATAGATCCTATCCCTCAGTACCTTCTCCAGCAACTTTCCCATCATTGACATCAGGCTCACGGGTCTGTAGTTACCCAGAATATCCCTACTACCCTTCTTGTACAGGGAGATAAGATGAGCAACTCTCCAGTCCTCCGGCACCTCACCTGCTTTTAAGGATGTCACAAAAAATATCTGTCAGGGTCCCGGCTATTTCCTCTCTCGCCTCCATCAGCAACCTGGGATAGATCCCATCTGGTCCTGGGGATGTGTCCATCTTAATAACCTCTAGCATACCCAACACATCTTCCCTACATAAGTCAATGTGATCCAGAGTAGACAAACATCTATCTCTAATCTCAACTATTAGTTAATAGCTGCAAATGTGTTGCTGGTCAAAGCACAGCAGGCCAGGCAGCATCTCAGGAATAGAGAATTCGACGTTTCGAGCATAAGCCCTTCATCAGGAATGGGTTGTCCTGGTTGGGTCCAAATTTTGTTGGTTGGAATGTAGTTCGGAGTCCGTGTGGGATCAGTCGGTTCCGTAGACAGGTGCTGAGGAAGGAGATGTGGCTGTGGTAACGAGTCTGTTTGAGAACGTGGCTGAAGAGTTTCTGTGCAGAGGAGATGACCTGGGGGGTGCAGTGAGAGAGGGACTCACTGAAATCCTTGTAGAGGGAGGAAGAGAGCTTCTTCAAGGAAGGTATCCTTGTAAGAGGATTCTCTTTGAGTAAAAAATGAGGTCTGCAGATGCTGGAGATCACAGCTGCAAATGTGTTGCTGGTCAAAGCACAGCAGGCCAGGCAGCATCTCAGGAATAGAGAATTCGACGTTTTGAGCATAAGCCCGAAGATTTTTTACTCGAAGATTTTTATTAGTTAATAGTCAATAGCATGCAAGGCACTTGCCTTTATCAGTCGTGGATGGATTACAAGAACAGGGAAGTCACATTGGAGTTGTACAAGACTTTGGTTTGACCACATCTGGGGTATTGTGTGCAGCTCTGGTCACCACACAAGAGGAAGGGTGTGATTGCACTGGAGGGAATGCAGAGGAGATTCACTAAGATGTTGCCTGGGATGGAGCATTGTTGCCATGAAGAGAGGCTGGACAACCCCAGATTCAAGAGAAGGTTGAGGGGGACCTGATGGATGTCTATAAGATTATGAGAGGTATGGAGAGGTTGAATAGAAAGCAGATGTCCTCTTCATTGAAGAGTCAATAATAAGAGGTATAATCTTAAAGTGAAGCGCAGAAGGTTTAGAGGGAAAAGATTTTGCACTCAGAGGGTGGTGGGATCTGGAATACACAACCTGGGAGGGCCATTGAGGCAGGAATACTCACAACCTTGAAAAAGTACTTGGGTGAGTATTTAACATGTCATAACATTAAAGGCCGTGGGTGGGAAAGTGGGACTCAGGCAGACCTTAGCATAACTTTGACAGGACAGAGTTGAAGGGCTGACAGTACTGTATGATTTTATAGAAGGTATATAAGGTTATGAGAGGTATGGGTAGGATGGAGAGGAAGGCACTTTTCCATTGGTAGTGATAATAATAGCCAGAGGGCAAAAATTTAAAATGAGAACACCTGGAGGAGATTAAAGGAGAATTCTTTTCACTCAGAGGGGTGTGCAAGTCTGGAATACAGGGTATGAATAGTTGGTTCAGATGGAAGACCTCATAACACTTATTTAGTATTTAGATATTCACGGTTTTTAAAGCTACTTCATGTGATGTGGGCATTAATAGCTATTGCCCATCTGTAATTGCCCAGAGGGTGGTTAAGGGTCAACCACATTGCTGTGTCTTTGAACTAACATGTCGACCAGACTGGGTAAGGACGGCAGTTTCCTTCCCTCATGGACATGAGTGAACCAAATGGGTTTTTAGCAATTATCAACAAGGTGACAATTAGACCATCTTTTTCCCCAATATTATTGCAATCAAATGTCACCGTCTGCCATGGTGGGGGTTCAAATCCACATATCCAGCACATTGACCTGGGATTTTGTGTCACTAGCCAAGTGACATTATTGCAACGCCACTACCTCCCGAACTATGGGCCAAAGCTAGAAACTGGGAGTAGGGTCGTTAGATCTTTGTTGCCCCATACAGACCTGATGGACTGAGTTTTTTTTTTCTCTGTGAAGTAAACACCTGCGATTCTATGACTCCGTGACTTGGCAGATAAAGGTCCATTTAAAGAGAAAGTGAGGAGTGCAGATGCTGGAGATCAGAGTTGAAAATGGTGGCACTGGAAAAACACAGCATCTTGAAATAAGGAATGCCAAAAAAAATCAACTATTCTGCTCCCTGGATGCTGCCTGACCTGCTGTGCTTTTCCAGCGCCACACTTTTTGATCCCCAAAGACCCATGTAGTCAAGAACCATCCAACCAGTAATGACCCCGATTCTCATTTGGCTGAGTGCTGGTTGACCAATGATATGGGATGTGTGGAGATGTGGATGACTTTAGAGCAGTGCAGCACAGTACAGGCCCTTTGGCCCTTTGTTGGAAATCGTGGAATGAAACCTCCAGGAATATGTTCACCCAATTTGTTGAAGTTACCAGGGCCCACTTCCTCCAGACCAAAGGGGTAGCCATGGGCACATGTATGGGCCCCAGCTATGCCTGGCTCTTTGTTGGCTATGTAGAACAGTCCACCTCCTGTAATTACATCGACACCACTCCCCACCTCTTCCTCCGCTACATTGATGACTGCATTGGCACCACCTCGTGCTCCCGCGAGTAGGTTGAACAATTCATCAACTTCACCAACACATTCCACCCTGACCTTAAATTTACCTGGACCATCTCCGACTCCTCTCTCCCCTTCCTGGACCTCTCCATCTCCATTACTGAAGACAGACTTGACACTGACATTTTTTACAAACCCACCGACTCCCACAGCTACCTGGATTACACCTCTTCCCACCCTACCTCTTGCAAAAATGCCATCCCGTATTCCCAATTCCTCCGCCTCCGCCGTATCTGCTCCCAGGAGGACCAGTTCCACCATAGAACACACCAGATGGCCTCCTTCTTTAGAGTCCGCAATTTCCCTTCCCACCTGGTTAAAGATGCCCTCCAACGCATCTTGTCCACATCCCGCACCTCCGCCCTCAGACCCCATCCCTCCAACCGTAACAAGGACAGAATGCCCCTGGTGCTCACCTTCCACCCTACAAACCTTCGCATAAACCAAATCATCCGCCGACATTTCCGCCATCTCCAAAAAGACCCCACCACCAGGGATATATTTCCCTCCCACCCCAAACCGCCTTCCGCAAAGACCGTTCCCTCCATGACTATCTGGTCAGGTCCACGCCCCCCTACAACCCACCCTCCCATCCTGGCACCTTCCCCTGCCACCGCAGGAACTGTAAAACCTGTGCCCACACCTTCTCCCTCACCTCTATCCAAGGCCCTAAAGCAGCCTTCCACATCCATCAAAGTTTTACCAGCACATCCACTAATATCATTTATTGTATCCGTTGCTCCCGATACAGTCTCCTCTACATTGGGGAGACTGGGTGCCTCCTAGCAGAGCGCTTTAGGGAACATCTCTGGGACACCTGCACCAATCAACCACACCGCCCCGTAGCCCAACATTTCAACTCCCCCTCCCACTCTGCCGAGGACATGGAGGTCCTGGGCCTCCTTCACTGCCGCTCCCTCGCCACCAGACGCCTGGAGGAAGAACGCCTCATCTTCCGCCTCGGAACACTTCAACCCCAGGGCATCAATGTGGACCTGAACAGTTTCCTCATTTCCCCTTCCCCCACCTCACCCTAGTTCCAAACTTCCAGCTCAGCACTGTCCCCATGACTTGTCCGGACTTGTCCTACCTGCTTATCTCCTTTTCCACTTATCCATTCCACCCTCTCCTTCCTGACCCATCATCTTCATCCCCTCCCCCACTCACCTGTTGTACTCTCTGCTAATTTCTCCCCACCCCCACCCTCCTCTAGCTTATCTCTCCACGCTTCAGGCTCACTGCCTTTATTCCTGATGAAGGGCTTTTGCCCGAAACGTCGATTTCGCTGCTCGTTGGATGCTGCCTGAACTGCTGTGCTCTTTCAGCACCACCAGTCCAGAATCTGGTTTCCAGCATCTGCAGTCATTGTTTTTACCCGGTATCTGACAATGCCAACCATACAGGAAAGGGTTGTAAGTTTACTCACTGAGCTGGAAGATTTGTTCTCAGATATTTCGTCACCATGCTAGCTGCCAACTTGCTTGGCTCAAGCTTTCTTCATCCTAAAGGTGGAGAGAATTTCCTCCGTCCTGGCCCACTGCTGTAGAAGGGAGTTGATTAGCTCAATTGGCTGGATTGCTGGTTGTCTAATACAGAGTAACAGCAGTTTCCATACTCACTGAAGTTACAGTGAAGAGCTCTCCAACTCAACCTCTCCCCTTCGCTGAGACGTGGGGTCACCCTCAGGTTAAAGCATCGTTGTTGTCTCTACAATGACCGAGCAGTGCGACAGTTCAGTCAGACTGTGGTAACTTTAGCTAATAATGGTCAACGTTACAAAGGGGAATTTTGAACATTGATGCTGCTGAAGAAAGTGACAGTGGAAGTTGCAGGTGCATGCTCAGCTTTGCTAAGGCAGTGATGACTCAGTGATACCAACATTGTCTTGGAAACTTCTCGTGATCACCTTCCTCCAGGACCACACATTGCTAAGTGAGATGAAACTTGACATGGGAGAAAATTCAATTGTCAAGGGACAATTGATGGATATTAAATCATTAGTTTCTTGAAGATCACTTGGACTACACTTTAAAAAGCTGGTCCAGGTAGACAACCCTTTCCCGAAATCCCGAAATCCAAAAAGCTCCAATCAAAGGTTTTTTGTGAAGTTTTTGTTCTTATTAACAAGGCTGTTTGGCATGCAAACTGTTAACCCAACTCCACACCCACTTGGTGCATGTAACTCAGATGTGATGCTTGTGGGCGTGGTCCAACACTGGCAGACCTCAATGCTGTTTCAGGGCCCGTTTTACTCACAGTAAGTTTGTTCTTTGGAAAGATTTTAAAATATGTCATCATCAAAATGTCACTTATTCTGAAATTCGAAGAATTCTGAATTCCGAAAGCCAGCTGGTCCTGAGCATTTCAGATAAAGGATTGTGCACCTTTACCAGCTATGGCGAAGCCAGACACTTCTGAGTGGAAGACAGAGTCACCCCAGTGTAACCCTGAGGGAGCACTACACTGTTAGAGGTCCCATCTTTCAGGCAAGTCATTTAGCCAAGGTCCCATTTGTTCTCTGAGATGGGTATGAAGTGGGAAGTGTACTCTGGTGTCCTGGCCAATATTTATCTCTCCATTAAATTAATAGATTATCTACACATTTATATAATTGCTGCTTGCTGGAGTCTACCAGGTGGTTTTAAAACAAAATGATGTGCCAGTGACAAACCCAGTATTTGTTGCACTCTGTGAATTGCCCTTGAAATTAACACTTTGATCCAGCCATTTGCAAAGGCAGTTGAGAGTCAACCACATTAACATGGGGCTAGAGTAACATGTAGACCAGACCAGGTAAAGATGGCACATTTCCTTCTCTAAAGGATATTAAATGTGTTTTTATGACAATCAATACCAGTTTCATTGTCATTGTTGGCTTTATGTTCCAAGTTGTATTAAATTCAGACTCCACCAACTGTGTCTGAGGGATTTGAACTAATATTCCTAGGGCCTGGGTCTCTGAAATATGGGTCCACTAATATTACTACAATGTCACAGTACTTCTAGTGTGGTGTGGACATTGTCTATGTATTTCCTACATTGCAATAGCATCTACATTTGAAATGCAAACCATTGGCTGTCTGTAAAACACTTCAGTATTAGTCCCAAAAACTGCTGGATGAATGCAAAATCTTTCGACGCATTCTCATATCATACTTATTATCTTTTATTGCAGCTTTCCTAGATGATGACCTGACCGACGACATTATATGTGCAAAGAGCATAGTCAAGTTGCATCCTGGAATGTCAGCCTGGTACAGAGTGCCCTGTTTCTCCTCTCTTTCTCTTACTAAAACTTTGACATTTTTTTATTGGCATCATGTAAAGTATCATTTTGGAGAACCAGTCCAAACTGCAGTTCACTCACTAATGAAACTTCCAATATAAAAAAACGAGTCAAATTTCAGCTCAAGGAATTGGTGCCCATCCAACACCCTCAACATTCACTCTCTCCACATCGATGTCCAATGCAGTAGGGTATACCATCTACAAGATGCACTGTGTTGTAGTGGTGCAGCTAATGTGAGTCTTCAGCTGACCACCACTGCCACCATGTTGTACAAGCTAACTAAACAATTTGGCATCAAAAAGAAGGTTTGTTGCTACTTTCCTCCTGTAGGGTTGGGATCTATGGGGCCTGCTTTTTCTCACATGGTAGAGGAAAACCATGAGGGTCTTAAACAAGACATTGGTGTATTGTATGACACCAATCAGGTACAAGTCTCTTTGGTATGATGGGAGAAAATGAGGACTTCAGAGATCAGAGGCAGAAAGTGTGGTGCTGGAAAAGCACAGCCAGTCAGGCAGCATCTGAGGAGCAGGAGAATTGACGTTTCATGGAACATTGAACAATACAGCACAGAACAGGCCTTTAGGCCCTCGATGTTGCGCCGACCTGTGAATTAATCTAAGCCCATCCCCCTACACTATCCCATCATCATCCATGTGCTTATCCAATGATTGTTTAAATCTCCCTAATTGGCTGTGTTACCAAGAAACCCTGATGAAGGACTTTTGCCTGAAATATCAACTGTCCTGCTCCTCGGATGCTGCCTGACCGTCTGTGCTTTTCCAGCACCACACTTTTTGACATTGGTATGATAGACAATGGGGATTCTACATGTGGTCAACCTCTCCTTTGATATCTAGAGCTGTTCTGCCTTTCCCCATACAAACGTTTATATTGTCCCGTTGGGTGCAGTTCGGTGCAGCCTTCAGCATTAACTCTTTCAGAATCGTCCCCTTAAAGCAACACATTTCACCAATTGGCCAAAGCTTCTTCAAGAGTGGGCATAATTACAATGTTTCAAAGACATTGGACAAGTACATGAACAGGAAAGGGTTGGAGGGATATGGACCAGGAGTTGGCTGGGGAGACTAGTTTAGTTTGCGATTATGTTCAGTATGGACCGGTTGGACGAAGGATCGATTTTCATGCTGCATGGATCCATGATTCTATGACCCTATGAGTTAGGTTGTCATAGTTTGACTTTAAATTCAGCACCTTCCAAATCTACAACTTCTACCACATAGTCACCAAGAGCATGTCAACAACAGGAGCTGCAAGTTCCTCTCCAACTCACTCACAATCCTGACCTGGAAATATATCTTCACTCCAGCAGTGTCACAGGGTAAAGATCTTGGAAGTCCCACTCCAACAACACAGAGGGTGTCCCTACACCAAATGGGCTGCGGAAGTTCAAGGAAGTGGCTTATCACCAATACCTAGATTAGAGTGATGCTGGAAAAGCACAGCAGGTCAGGCAGCATCCAAGGAGCAGGAAAATGGATGTTTTGGGCAAAAGCCCTTCATCAGGACTGAAGGCAGGGGCCTCCAGGGTGGAGAGATAAATGGGAGGGAGGTGAGGCTGGGGAAAAGGTAGCAAAGAGTACAATAGGTGGATGGGGGTGGGGATGGAGGTGATAGGTCAGAGAGGAGAGTGGAGTGCATAGGTGGGAAGGAAGATTGGCAGGTAGTACATGGTTGAAGAGCTTCAGGGCAGAGGAAATGACCTGGTTGCAGTGAGAGAGAGACTCACTGAAGTTCTAGTGGGGAGAGGAGGAGACTTCTTCAAGAGCTTCTTGCAAGAGGCTTCACAGTAAGGTTAAAATCAACTCAGCAAAAGTGAGGATTGAAGATGCTGGAAACCAGAGTCTAGATCAGAGAGGTGCTGGAAAAACACAGCAGGTCAGGGAGCATCCGAGGAGCAGGACAATCGACGTTTCGGGCAAAAGCCCTTCATCAGGAATGAAGGCAGGGAGTCTCCAGGGTGGAGAGATAAATGGGAGGTGGGGAAGGGTGGGGGGAGAAGGCTGGGGAGACGGCAGTCATCAATATCTCAAGGGGCAATTAGGGGATAGGCAATAAATGCTGGAATAAATAAATAAAAGAAAAAAAAAGCAGGAGATGTGAGAGTTTCAGTTTAAACTTGGTTTGAGAAAATATTGCTGTCATGGATGAGAATGGAGAGCCAGGATTTGGAGCTCTCTAAGATGTTGTTACACTGTGGAGACCAAAGAAAAGAGACTGAGCCCTTGAAAGATATGAAGAAATTATAGCTTATGGAATCCAAATAATTAAAGGGTTTTGTCCGTGACCATCTCTGAAACTCCATCAAATGTATTTCATTGGCTATAAAAGGCTTTTGGAGCTCCTGGGTTAGTGATAAGCGCTGTACTAAAGGATTGGAGATGGTAGCACTGTGGGAGTTGGTGTAGGTTGTGAATGCAATTGAAAATGTGTTGCTGGTTAAAGCACAGCAGGTTAGGCAGCATCCAAGGAATAGGAAATTCGACGTTTTGGGCATAAGCCCTTCATCAGGAATGAGAAGAATGTGCCAAGCAGGCTAAGATAAAAGGTAGGGAGGAGGGACTTGGGGGAGGGGCGATGGAGATGTTTCAACTGTGATCTCCAGCATCTGCAGACCTCATTTTTTACTTGTGAATGCAATGTTGAGCTGCATTCACGAGTGGATAGATTTGAGTAACACATGGTGGTGGAAGAATCCAATGTTCTTCACTCCACCTGGGATAATAGCTTTCCCCTTTCTCTCTTTCTCCCTCCATGAGATGGTCCTCAAAACCTAACTGTTTCACCAAGACGTTGGCCACTTTTCCTAACTGGTGATTTTGTGTGGTTGGCACTGAGCAGATTTACACAGCTATTGCTGGGATTGGAGGGTTTGAGCTATAGGCAGAGGCTGAATAGGCTGTGGCTTTTATTGATGGAGCATTGGAGGCTAAGGGCTGACCTTATAGAGGTTTATAAAATCAAAAGGGTCATAAATGAAGTGAATAGCAAAGGTCACTTCCACAGGGTAGGGGCGTCCTAAACTGGGGGGCATAGTTTGAAGGTGAGGGGGTAAGATTTACAAGGAATCTGAGAAGCAACAATTTCTCACAGAGGGTGATGTGTGTATGGAATGAGGTGACGGATGAAGTAGTAGAGGTGAGTACAAATGCAACATTTAAAGGACATTTGATCAGTTACGTGGATAGGAAAGGTTTAGAGGGATATAGGCCAAATGGGATTAGTTCAATTTAGAAAATCTGGTCAGCATGGACAAGTAGGACTGAAGGGTCGACAGTATGGTGCTGGAAAAGCACAGCAGGTCAGGAATGTTTCTGAGGAATAGGAGAATCGACATTTTGGGCAAAAGCCCCTCATCAGGAAGCCGTGATGGAGGCCATTTGCCCGAAACGTTGACTCTCCTACTCCCTGGATGCTGCCTGACCTGCTGTGCTTTTCCAGCATCACACTCCCGTCTCTAATCTCCAGCATCCATAGTCCTCACTTTCGCCAAGTTGAACTGAAGGGTCTGTTTCCATGCTGCATGATCCTATGACTCTATAGCTGTCAAGCATTGTCCAGTTGCACTCCTGTGAAGTACTCAGTGTTCTTATTTGCAAATTAAAAGTGCTACACCAACTCCAGTCATTACTGCTGTAAAGAAGAAGCAAAGGCCAAGCCTTACATGAATGTCTGAGTTAATGTAAAATCAATCTGAAGCTGAGTTATCTGAAGGAATAAGGGGGAGCCATGGGACAGAAAGATCAATCAATATTAACTGAGCCAGTCAAACAGTATCACATCTTGGACTTAGTGGATAGCAGCAAAAACAAGCACTTGTATTTAACACAATAAACCTGCTGTGCTCACAGGAAGCAACGTGTGTCAATGAATAGCAAGGTGAGAGGGAGGTAGGGAGAGAAGATCAAAGCTACAAGCAGATGTTTTGATTTTGAGGAGTTTCAGTGGGACTGGGAGATCACGGAATGTGAGTCTTGTGCTAGGCCCCTTTGAATAGTCAAACACCAAAGGTAGCATTTGAGGGAAAGGCTGTTTGCAAAGAATCCTATCCTCAGCAGATTGAGAACTGGAGACTGACTCTGGACTGAATGCTGCCATTTGCCTTTTGCAGGGCCGCCTGGAATAGCAAGTGCAATCGGAAAAATATTGACCACTTTGTGGCCGGATGTAACATTTAAAGATGGCGTAGACCCGGTTGGTTTGGAACGTTTTGGATCAGCGGAAGATGGTGTTTACACAAGTTATTTATGCCTTGTTGGAACCTGGTAAATGGGGTGATAGAGGTTGTCTTTTCAAATTGCATTAACTGCAGACATGGATTATTCAATCCCTTTCTCCTCTTTCATGGCCAGACAGCGATTGTGTCATGCTATTCTAATGCAGTTAACTTCGGACAGATACAAAGGTCCAACCTTCCAGTTCTTAAAGATAATTCTCAGTCTGTTGAGGAGAATGAGTCACACTGAACAGAAGGGTTTCAAATTTATAGAATGAGACAGCACAGAAATGACCCACATCAGTTGGGCCATTTAAACTCTAAGATTAAATAAATGTGAGTTAAAAATCAAGTATTAATAAAGACAACCATCTGAATATTTTTATAAAAGCCAGAAATTCACAGTCCTTAAAGAACGACACCTGCCCTCCTTACCCGGTCTGTCCTAGAGGTGTGACTCTAGGCTCACGTCAATGTGGTTCATATTCTTCTGAAAGGACTGACAACCCCCTCAGACAGAAGGGCACTGAGTGATTGACAATCAAAGCTGCTCTTTCCAGCAATGCCCAGAGTTGAGGAACAAATAAAAATTATGTATGTGATGTTCCTTTCAAAGAGCCTGACCTCCTTGCTGAGTCTCAGAGGTCTTTAAATGATCCCCTTTCAAATATGTGTCCAACTGCTTTCTGAAAATGAGTTCTGCATCGACCTACACCTGCCTTTCGAACAGCACATTTTGGATCCAAACTGAATGACATAATGCCCATTCCTCTGTCTGCTACTTCATTTGTCAATTACCTTTCATCTGTGTTCATCTACCTTCCTACCAATGAAACAATATCTCCTTTCACACCCTCTATTGTACATTCTTTAAATATCTCCATTTAATCGCCCATTAAACCTCTTTGCTCTCCTTTATTCATTTATGGGAGGTGGGCATCTCTAGCTGGGCCAACACTTATTGCCCATCCCTAATTGCCCTTGAGAAGGTGGATGAGCAACCTTCTTGAACTGCTGCAGTCCACCTGCTGTCTATCATTAGGGAGGGAATTTCAAGATTTGATCCAGTGACAGTGAAGGAACAGTGATATATTTCCAAGTTAGGATGGTGAGTGGCTTGGAGGGTGGGTTCACCATGTATCTGCTGCCCTTGTTCTACATGGAAGTGGTCGTAGGTTTGAAAGGGGCAGACTGAGGATCTTTGGTGAATTTCTTGTAGATGGTACACATTTCAGCCAGTGAGCATTGGTGATGGAGGGAGTGGATGCTTGTGGATGTAGTGCAAATCAAGTGAGCTGCTTTGTCCTGGATGGTGTCAAGCACCTTGAGTGTTGTTGGAGCTGCCCCCATCCAGGCAAGTGAGGAGCATTCCATCACACTCCTGGCTTGTGCCTTTCAGGTGGACAGGCTTTGTTAAGTCAGGAGGTGAGTTATCACTGCAGAATTCCTTTCCTCTGACCTGCTCT